>NC_090928.1:835626222-836846594 GCF_040938575.1 Ambystoma mexicanum
AGTGATGTCTTCCTCCTCCGGTGCAGGCCCACCGCCAGTCACCAGAATCAAGTTGTAATTTGAGGCACGCTTAGCCTTAGCGCTGCGTTTGAGGTCATTCCAACTCTTTTTGCAGTCTTGCGCTGTGCGCACCTCAAGGCCGAATGCACTCACATGTTCCACAACTTGCTTCCAGTGGGTATCACGGTGGGCAGCCGTAGTCTGACAATTAGCACCCACTAGCATGTCACAGCTGTGTTTCCGCACGTAGCCCGTAGCCCGTAGTTCCTGTTTGCAGAAAGGCTTCTTCCTCGACGTTCAGGAGGTCGTGGCTGTGTGTGGGGTCCCAGCCTGTGCTGCAGGTGCAACCTTCCTCCTCTTGGATTGTGGCGCAGACCCTGACTGGCTGATGCCGCCCTGATCAGTATGGCCAGTGGGCTAGGTGGATTGAGCCAAGCGAGTGGCAGGTGGAGCGACGACCATAGGCCTGACTTGTGTCAGTGGCAGCTGGGTGCCCTCTAATGGACCCTGCGCAGCAACATCTGCTGTGGCAGGGTCATTGACCGCAACTGTCCTGGTTGGCAAACTCACAACCGGGGTGTTGTTGGGTGCATCTGCCCCTGCACTTGCCAACACCCGGCTGTTCGGGGCAGCAGATGACATAACTGCCCCAGGGACACGTGTCTTGGTCAGGGCAGCCCTGCGTGCCCCTACGGGTTCCCTCCTGGCCTGTTGGAAATCTTCCAAGGGCTCTTCAATCGCCAACACAGCCTGCGCTGGCAGACCCTGAGCCTGGGTGGTGGTGTCCACAGCTGCACCTGCGGCTACCACTACCCTTGGGCCCATGGCAGTCGATGAAACAGACTGCCGGGTCACACGGGCGCCAGTGCCAGATGCAGAAGCTGCATCTCCCGGAACCACAGGGGGTGGTGGCATGACTGCACCGACACATGGCACAACATCGTTTCTAAGTGGCGCACCCCTGCCTCTTCCCCCTCTGCAGCCACCCTGGACACCCTGGAGTCCCCCGACTCCCTGGTCACCCCCGCCACGTCCCTGACCTGGCCCGCCACGAGGAGGACACCCAGCTGAGGAGCCCCTCACCTTTGGTGGCCTCCGAACCATGGCACAGATGGAGTTGTGCCGACACAGAAGGAGTAGTGCCAATGGGAGGTGTACACCACAATTGACCTGGGCAATTGGGGTGAAGGGGGTGGGATGCAAGATGTTAACAGCCCCCCTGCACCTGCAAGGCTGTATGTGACCTGGGTGATGTAGTGACGGGTCACGCTACGCTCAGGCACCCCAAAACTGCAGTAAAACCGTGCACGCAACCCTGCGTACGCGTGGGACACACAGGTTACTATGACCTCGAAAACGGGTGCGATACACAGGAGCACCCGCAGTGGGAAAAATAGCGTGCGTGACTCACCGTCTGACTAGCGCGATGCAGAAAAACATGCATAGCCAATACCCCCGCCAAAAGAAGAGATACGTCCGCGATCGCTGTGAAGATGTGATGGCACGCGAAACAACACAAAGCAGCTACACACGTCGGTCTCCACGAAAGGCACGTACAGCGAACTGCTGGCCCCGCTCCCCTTTAACCCGTGCTGAGGGAAACGCCCGCACGCGTCACGTCGATAACACGCATAGGCCCTTTCCTCGGATTACATGCATTCACATGCGGACGTGCAGTTTTTTCACGTGCGCTGAACCACTATGCCCACGTCATGAGGGAAACGCCCGTGTGCGTAACATCAGAGAAGCGCTTACGCGCTAAGGGCCTTTGGTCCAATGAAAATGCGTACGTGTGCTGAGGCGCTTACGCGCTAAGGGCCTTTCCTCCAATTACACGCTGACGTGCAATTTTTTCACATGCCAAATCACTCCGTATCAAGATGGCCACGTGAAAACACACGGAAGACCACGGCCCTGGCCAGAAGGCCGAATTACTGCCCCTCAGAGCCCCGAGCACACTCCCACCTGCAATCTGCTGCTGCCTGACTGCCTGCTGCCCACGTGCCCTGCCATTTGCTGCCTGCACGTCAACCAGGGGTGCAGTTGCTGTGCCCACCCCTGCTGGAACTGAAGACTCCCGACTGGGATTCCATCGCTCCACATCCCAGCCCCATGACCCAGTTGCCCACCCACTCCTGCCTCTGGGGTTGCCATATCCAGCACAACACCATCTGGCAGCACTGGAAACCCCCAGCCAGAGAGGCAGAGGGCCACCAGCTTCAGTGCCAGGGAGTTTGGTGTCCTGGTGGAGCAAGTCCTGGGGCAGTATGATGCCCTCTTTGGAAGTTTGCGCGCCGACAATGAAGGACGGACCAGGATCTGGATGGACATCGTAACTGCCATCAAAGTGGAGGGGGTGGCAGTCCATGACTTACATCATGTCAAGAAGCGCTGGGAGGAATTCAGGTCCCGGACCCTCAACAAGGCCCGGTGCCTCGCAAAGACAGCGGATGCCGAGGGGCACCGGGGCCAGCTGTCGGACCACCAAATGAGGGTCCTGGAATGCATATGCCCAGGGCTCTATTTCCAGATCCTTGAGAGGCAGACCCGTCTGGAGTTGAGCGGTAAGTGTACATGCAGAGTGATTGGACGCTGTGCGTGTCGTGGTGTGCCAGTAGTGTGCAGGTTGCACATGTATTTTTGTAGGGCCATGTAGGGATGTGTATGAACATGGGTGTGAGGCTGCCACATGTGTGTCCTCTCATGTGTGAGACACATTGATGGTGTATGTGTTGGTAAGCATGCTGGACAAATGCAGGTGTGGGAGCACACATGTTTGAATTTCTGTGTATGTACATTGGCATGGATGGTGGTTCCTAATGCATGTATCTGCACTGTGTACATGTGCATGTGTGTGTATTTGACACGTGTGCAACTGTGATGCAACATGGATGCATGTGACACTGATATGTAGAAGGCTGAATGGCAGATCTGACATGTATGGCGATATCATCACTTCAACAGTTGGAGGAGATGTAGACATGCATGTAAGTGTGGTGGCGTTTGTGCATGTCTACTGCACTCCCTGTGTTTCATGTGATGTCTGGCTCACCTTTGGATGCTTATGCTGTTGTATGTGTATGGATGGTGCTGGCTGTTGTGATATGGCTGTGGAATTGCTCATGTGTGTGAGTTGAATTGACATGTGTGTTGGGGATTGTGATGCCATGTCTGAAGTTTGACACTGCCACTCATGTGCAACTGTCATGTGTGTATCAGTCCATTGTACAGTGCCCTGATGCCTCTGTCCTATCTCTCCCTGTCTGCAACATCAACTGATGAAGGGGGCGGAGAGGGTGCTGTGGAGCACAGCAGCAGGGATCGCACTGCCAGCCAGAGACGCATGGCCCGGCTCCCCTCCCATTTTGTCATCTCGTCAGGGAGTGAGGAGTCCGGTGCCGCATCTCAGGCTGCAGCAGCAGAAGGGGCAGCTGAGACCCCACAGGGTCTGATGGAGGAAGACGGCACAGAGTCATCCAGGTTGGTGGGGGGTTTGGTGGAGGAGGAGGCTGTGCAAGGGACAGACACAGGGTCTGGAGGTGGGGATTCCACTGGTGCTAGTGGTGCAGTGCAGGGCCAGGGACAGGAGGCAGCACAGGCCACCGCGGAGGTGCCTGTGTGTAATCCTGTCCCCGATCCTGTGACTGCATCATCCTGCACCAGCAGGGATGCCTACGTCCAGACCCGTTTTCAGGGAGGGGATCCGCTTACAACAACTGGCCTTCCTCTCCCTGCGGACGTGGCTATCCGGGACCGGGTTGAGCCTGTCCTGAGTGGGATGGCGTTGCGTCAACGGGGCATGCAAGGTGACCTGCAGTGTTTTCGTGAGGACACTGCATGTCATCTCAAATGCCTTGTTGACCGCGTTGACCTACTGGGACGGGTCACCAGGGCCGGATTCCTCCGTTTGCTGGACCTTGTTCGGACCCCCTCCTCACCTGAACCCCCTATGCGCCAGTCGTCCTCCATGCCATCTTCCCACCCATGTATCACCTGGGTACCCTGTGCAGCTGCCTCTGACCTTGCGGCCAGGCTGGTGGAGGACACATCCCTGCCACAGTTGGGAGTGGGACATCCAGCAGGGGTGGCCACCTCAACAACTGCACCCCATCCTGAGGAGGATGTGCAGGCAGCAAGAGCCAGGGCACAGGCAGAGGCACAACAGCAGCAGCAACAAGGTGGGAGCCATGATGGCTCGGGGCCTTCAACATCGGAGGGGCAGGCATCGGCCAGAGTGCAGGAGGACCCAAGACTGGAAGTGTCTTCCGTGTGGCAGCAGTTAGGCCATGCTATAGATGCGGAACGGCAGCGGGCAGAAGAGGCACGGCTCACAATGGTCAGGGCAGAGAACTCCATGTGTAGGCCTTGAGGCAATTCGCAGGGACCTGGAGGTCCACATGTCATCGTCCCTGCGAACCCTCAGGGCCATGGAAGAGGACCGCCTCCGGGACATCGAGCAGGAGTTCGATGATGCCCTGGCCCGGGAAATCGGGAAGTGAGCCGTCGAACCAGCCCGCTGCCATTGTAAATAGTTTTTACAGTTAGGTTTCCTTTTCCTTTTCCTTTTATTTGTGGTCAATGGACAATGCCACACACATTTGTATATAGTTTTATTTTTATGTAGTTTCTTAGGTAGGTTTCATTTGTTTGGTTGGGCTCATGGAACCTTTACATAGTTGGACAATGGATTGATTTGATTTATTTTTTGGATTTTGCACATGGATTCATGGATTCTTCTTTTGGACAATGGATTGTGAATAGTTTGATCATGGATTAATTAGAATATTTTTTTTCATCATGGACATGGAGTAATGGATTTGTTTTTGGAACAATGTATTGTAAATAGTTCGACTATGGAATAATTTGATTTTTTTTTCATTATGAACATGAAGCAATGGATTATTTTTTTTACCTTTCCTTTGGATTTGCGTTGGTTGAGGGAGAGTTTGGACTGTTGTTCTTTCCATTTTTTTTGGATTGGTTATAATTTTCATTCACTCATATTTTGCACATGCTTTTCATTTCATGTTTGCTATTTTTGTGTGATTTCATTTCATTTATTGATTTTTGTACATAATACATATTCATATTTTATTTCCATGTGTGGGATTCGCTCATTGGGTTGATGCATGTAAAAATGTGGGTTTACACAATCAATGCCAACCAGTGTATCTGTGTGACGGACATGTGTTGATGTACATAGTTGACTTTTGGTTTGTGTCTTGAGATGTCAGTGTGGGGTGGATTGCGAAATCATTGCGTCTCAAGAATGGGGTGGCGTGATGTGTTTTTTTTTTGTAGAAGTGGCACATGATTGTGCTTCTTTATTTTGTGTAGGGGGGACATGAGTGGGTGCCTGCTGGCAGGTGCCCCTCACTGCTGGGGGGTGGGGCTGCATGGGGACATGAGTGGGACATGAGTGGGGTCCTTCTGGCAGGTGCCTGTCACTGCTGGGGGGTGGGAGTGTAGGGGGACATGAGTGGGACATGAGTGGGGGCCTGCTGACAGGTGCCTGTCACTGCTGGGGGTTGGGGGTGCAGGGGGACATGAGTTGGTGATCACTAGTGGAAGGTGACATGTGTGCTGGCTGGGGGGCATGCCCAGGGGTGCAGGGTAGTCCCCTATGTTGTGGGTTGCCTGCAGGGGCCATGGATGGGGTGGAGGGCACACCTGGGAGGACCCAGACTGCCCATTCACATGTGGGACTCCCCGTGCACCCCACTAGATACACGTACCCGCTCTGACAGCAAAATCACGTGTGAAACTTCCCGCGAACCCCAATAATACACGTACCCCACTCGCACAAGCGCTTTCACGTGTGAAACTTCCCACGAACCCCAGTAATACACGTACCCCACTCGTACAGGCCCTTTCGCATGTTAAACTTCCCGCAAACCCCAATAATACACATACCCCACTCGCACAGGCCCTTTCGCGTGTGAAACTTCCATCGAACCCCAGTAATACACATACCCCACTCGCACAGGCCCTTCCGCGTGTGAAACTTCCCGCGAACCCCAGTAATACACGTACCCCACTCGCACAGATCCAATTGCGTGTGAAACTTCCCGCGAACCCCAGTAATACACGTACCCCACTTGCACAGGGCCAATCGCGTGTAAAACTTCCCGCAAACCCCAGTAATACCCGTACCCCACTTGCTGTGTGCTGTGTGGCGGCCATGTATACTGGTGCAGGGTTAGCGCAGCCCTTTGCTCTGGATTGGGGATTTTGATGGCTTTCCCCTGCGAGAGGGGCGTTCTTGGGGACGTAACTGGTGCTGCTGCAGGGTCGCTGCGCCATTGTGCGCCACGGCTGGATTTGGAAGCTAAAATCCATGAAAACGCTGTGCGCGGAAATGGATTTTAGTGCACGCGGCTGGCGCAGAGATTCGCACGCGCACACTTGCGCCAGCCGCGTGCGCCACTTGTGCGCTAAATTCTATGAATTACCCCCTAAAATGTGTAGCCGTGGCTGGAATCATAGTCAGAATTGTGGTAACATCAGGCACAATCGGAAACTGTGGAGCAACAATCTTATTAATTGCGCACAAATCAATAATAAAATGAAAAGGAATTGCATTTTCCCCTTCCTTGTAAACTAGTAAATTGGACTTTTACAAACACTCCCTGCAATTTCCTCAATTACACCCCGGTGTACGAAATCAGAAATAATACTCTACAAAGCCTGTTCACCTTCAACCGAAATCTTATGCTGCGGAATATGCAGCAATTTAACACCTGGTTTCAACACAATTTGAACGGGTTCAATTTGTAAATTCCAACGTCATTATCAATCACTGCCCATAAACATGTCGGAACCTTATTCAATTCAATTGATAAATGCATAGACAAATATTGTGTAACGGACGTTTGTTGGGGCGAAATCGTTAAGTACACTCCATCTGGAGAACATTAAATCACAGCATTCAATTCCTTTAATAAATTCAATCCCAACACATTTTTCCCACAATTTGCCGTTAATAGAAATGGACACGAATCAGTGATTGGTCCCAGTGAAATTACTACCGGCAGAGAGACCAGACTTACAACTGGCGTACCAGAGAACCCTGCAGAAATGTTGTTCTGCCCTGACAGTGGAATATCTGGAACCTGTGAATGATCAATAGAACACTTCCGTGCTCCTTTATCTATCAAAAAGAGATGCTCCCTGTTCCCCATCTTCATTTCAACGTAGGGCCCTTTCTGATCGACGGGAATAGGTATCGGTTCCAGACCCTGCTTCGGGCTGTCCTATCGGAACAGTATATCGTCGTATCCAAAAGCCTCAGAAAAATAGACATTCAAAGGGTTATCAAAAATATTCCCAGTAGTAACACTCTGTTGTTGATTATCTTGTGATGGTGTCTGTTCATTCTGTGCAAACTGACTTCTACCAGGATCCCCTATCCCAGGACGGCCTCTGGATCGTCTACCCATGTCACCATATGCGCTATTCGATCTCTGCTGAAAGATCGGGTATTGTGCTCGCCAATGACCCTCCTGTCTACAATATGCACACTGGTTCATATGTACAGGACCCAGTTGTGCACCACCCTGTGGTGTAAATGAACATCTGACTGTGTATTCCCACCTCTGGCTCCTCTAGCTATTTGCTGTATTAACACTCTAGTTTTCAGATCCCCCTTCTTCTTTCCACCTTCTCCTTCTCTGTATTAACCCTATGTTCATAGTACTGAGCCATGTGTAACACTTCAGATTGTGATTTCATTTGCCATGCACTCTCAGAAGTCATGATCTGTGATTGGATTTCAGGCAATAATTCACGCACAAACTTATCAACGCACAGCCTCTTTCCTGGTTGTGTAAGTCTTGACCACTAAAATCCGAAAATACTTGCTCAAATCTGTTAAATTACTCAGTTGCACCCCCTGCTTTCCAATTGCATGCAAGCCGTAAGCTTATCCCATATGATTCTCTTTTTCAGGAACCAGAGTTTTTAATTTAGTCACTATTCTCTCTGGCAACATTAGTGTCGCCTGTGGCGGTTTCTCACCGGCATTCATTTCCCCATCTACTCATACTAAGGCATCCATGTATCACCCATCCCTGCCTGATCGTCTACAGTTCTAATCTGCTTCCACAAATCAGCAGTAAGGATCACAGGAAACAACAAATCTATATCACCCAATCCTGTTGGATTCTTCCTAATATATGGAATTGATTGCCTAATGGTATTGACTTCCTGTCCAGAAAATGGAACATGGACAAACTGTGAGACATAATGTGCTTCAATAGTAGTAGCAGGTGTTCCTGCTGCAGAATTAGCTGGAATCTCCACTTTTGGAACAAATGTCAGAGGAACCTCCTCATCGGCAAGTATAAAGTAGGCAAATTTGAACGTCTATTAAGCCACAAGGCTAAATCAAGTGACAAAGTAGCCAAAGCAGCATCAGCTGAAAATGCTCTTTTATAAATAACCATCAAATCTGCGGGACAACATTCCTTTCTCTTTATAAATTCATCTTGTAGATATTCTACCATCACCTGTAACATTTTCCTTTGCATTGCCGGAGAATTCTGACTAAACGTGTCATGAACTTCAATGGGAGAAATTGAAACATCTGAAATCCATCTAAGAGTGTCTCTTGTGCAAAGGCACATTCCTTCACTCATCGGTTTCAATGGAGGAAGAAATCGTTTCTGCACATATGAAGCTTGCCGTTCATTACCATCCATTTCATCTTCCTGAATTCGTTCTAGCTCTAGCTTTTAAACTCAAATACCTTCTCTACATGCTCATATACTTTCTCCACAGTGTCCCTTGAGTGGGCAAGGACATTCAAATCCCTCAACCCCTGTAGGACATTTGTGTCAGTTAAATCACTCCATATATCAACTAAATACGTTCCCATCTGTTGTATCAAAATATTCTTTTCAGGAATACCCCCTTGGTCAGAAATCTCAACTAAAACAGCCGATTCATCACCCTTTTATATGTATTTTTTAGCCCACATATACAATTCTCTCTTTCTGCCTTTAGAGACTGTGCCACAAGTCACTATCCTTGGATCAGCTCCCGCCCCTTCAACCACTACAGATGGAACAAAACCACCGGGCAAAGAGTCAATAGACAGCAGAGGGAATACCGTTGGCGGTGCAGATGGAACTATGGGAGCGGCTTGTCGGCAAGGGTGCAGGTGCAAGAGGGGGAAAACAACGGGTGGAAGAGGAACAACAATGGGAAGAGGAGGAACAACAACAGGAGGAGGCACATAAGGAGGTGGTCCAGTTGAAACAGTTCTATGTTCATTAAATAATTTATTAAGTAACTCATCTGATTTATGAAAATCCTGAGAGGGATATATCTTTTTGCACATCTAGTTGAAAAGCCCTATCCATACTTCTAATGGAGTCTGACTGTACCCGCTGACCATGCAACAATGCTTTCTCAGCATTCATCATGTGTCTACGTGCATGCTTTTCTTTACTAGCTAGTTGCTGCATAGCTTCCTTCCTCCTATCACTAACGGCATCAAATGCTGCAGGCCTAGCCTTTTTTCTCAACAATACAGATTCTAAACGCTCTAGGCGGGCAATGTCAAAACTACCATAGACTGGCCACTGAAGTTCAAAAACATGTCTGGTCTGTCTGTGCCAAATTTCATTAAATACGATAATTCCTAGGCCGTACTTACAATATATAAAATAAGTGTCAACCCATCAGGTGGCACCGGTTGTTCTTGTTTCAAAGATTGTCTCTCTCTGCGGAATAATACCCTGAAACAGGATGACCATTTCCCAGGCATATCAAATCACTGTCTTTACTTGGCATCATTTGTATTTGCAAAAACAAAACTGCAACCAAGATCAGGACTTTTAATAATCGGGGAATGACTCACCTGATTTCAAATTTCAAAGGGGTCCAATCGGATTACAAATCGTCAGGCCTCGCGACAGGGACCCTCGTCGTGATGTCCTACTAAACTCTGCTCACCATCCAGGGATCGGGTGCGCAGTACTGCGGGGGAATCATGTCTCACTTTGCAGGGGCTTAATACCACATAATAGAAATACGCCAGTCACGAGTACTAAGGTACAAGTACACTTTACTTTAGCAGAACAGCTGTCTGGCTCTCAACACCCCACAATGTGTGCAAGCAGACACCGTGAGATGAGAGAGTGCTGGACATTTCAAAAACATGAGTATTTACACATTTCTCTCACAATCCCGGACACATCATCCAGCCCCTCTTTGTGTAACACATTAACCTAGGGTACATAGACGTTTGACAAAACTAATACATGTTAAAACATCCTTGAATAGCTGATTGTTTTCTGCTAAACACTTCATATGTTTTTCAAAAATTGGACACAAAGGTAACAGTCCTTATTTCATTTACTTATAGTTGCCTACCATTTGTTCTTAAGTTTAAAGCCAGTTTAGTTTCAAGGAGCTAAAACAAAGATTTCTGCAAAAGCCATGTTCAGCTATTCATCATTCTGTTTTGCTATTTGAATGGGGAAGATACTGTTGGTACAGATGGCTTCTAAATTACTGATTAGTTCAGCTCTTGTTTAGCTCCAAGGTTTCCTTAGTGCAGGACAAACAATCCACCTTAGCACATTCACCATGCTTATCTACGTTGACACAGTACAAAGTACATTTTGCTCTGCTGGAGCCGAAAACACAAATTCAAACATGGGACAGAAAGCAGGAGTTTAATCAAAATGACGGATAACTTAAAATGGCGTAGTCAGCCTGTTTCAGTTAATTCCAATGCGATTTACAGTGTAATGCAAATGTGGTTAGACCAATGTTTACTATCAGGCGGTATTCATGCAAAATATACTTTTACAGCACTGAGTAATGCGAAGGCAATTGTCTCTACAGTCTGACCCAGTATTCCCTGTCAACAAGGGCCACAACAGCTGCAAACGTATGCCTGTCACTCGTGTCCATCAATAAAAAGTACTTCACCTCCTTCCAGGGCATCCTCTTTAACATTCACCATCTCTTCATCTTCTCCCTGGCACAATCATGAACAATATCCTCAGGATGCACTGGTTCGGCTACAAATATTGCAGGATTAGGTGACACTGCACGGGATGTATTGATGCATTTGATAAAATGACCTCATACCCTGAAATGCTTTTAGCCATTAACATTGATGTGGGACTTTTCTAATATCGCAAAGACTACATGCTCCACGTACAATTTCACCGGCCAACCCATAGTAATGGTCGAAGACTTTTGAATCGTAAAACCGCTGCTGCTAAAGTGTGCTAACAAGGGAACTGGCCCTGCATTACTCAGCTGGGAGTCCTTTGTTGAACGCTAAAGGTTTGTGGCTTACCAGGGTTTCCTAGGTCAGGACTACTGTCATCAACTGCCCATTCGAATGAGAAAGCAAATAGAATTGTCTCTTGTCATTTGCGGTCGCCAAGACCAGAACATTACTGCTCACACCTTCAGTTCTCAAACACAAGCTGCCATTTCTTCAGACCACTCCATTGGACCTTTCACCTAGTTCATTAAAGCCCTGCAGTAGGGGACTCGCATAACTAGAGTAATCAAAGATCCATGATCTACAATAGTTACAGAGCCCCTGAAACTGCTGCATCTGTTTCACTGTAACAGGGTGAGGTGTATTCTGAACTGCAGCGACTCTCTCTGGCATTACCTTCCTTCTGGCATGTGATATTACTTACCCAAATATACTACCTCTGTCTTTAAGTACTGCTTCCCACTCTTCATTTCTTGCTGCAGTAGCAGCACTACTGCTTCCTCCACTAGCCTCAGTGCTTCTTTCATTACTACCCACTCTTGCATCTCCACCACTCTTCATAACCTATCCTCTATACTAGCAAGGATTGGCCTGCTATCCCTCATTCTTGACCCTTCATCTGCGCTTCTAGCTGCCGGCCTCACTCTTGTTCCTCCACCCTTAATCTGTCTGTTAACTTTGCAGTCAGGGAGTTATTACTTGCCACTCTCTGTTCGAAACCTCTCTGCTGCCCTTCCTATGGAAGGAGTTACCCTTCCACTTTCCTCGAGATCCCAATTCGTATAAATCGTAACTGATGGAGGCATTGCCTGCGTCTATCTTGCAACTACTGGTGTAGCTGCTGGGGGAAAATGGAGGTTTAAACTTAGGGTGTGTATACCCCGCTGTGGGTGATAAAGGATACCATCCACATGGGGGTGGTGCAGAAGGATTTCCCATACCCTTCTTCTTCTACACAAGGGCACTTCCAGCCTTTCTTCCATGATTTTAACACTATGGCCCTTCTTCATTTTTCATACATCCTCCATAGCTCTAAGATATTTAACCGCTTCTCTAGTTTCGGACCATTGCGCCTTGTAGTCAAGACAGTATGCAAGTTCTGCAATACCGCTGTGTCATAGGTCCCCTCAATAGGCTAAGAATTGAGCATCTTCCCCTTAGTTTCCCCCAGTGATTCCTTATGGTAAAGAATGTTCACCTTATAGCCAGGATGCACCTGACATAAATGATTCAATGGAATCTCCATTCTCCACTCCAATTCATCAAAAATAATTTCGACAAGAAGAACACGGCACCAAACCCGCAGCACAAAACATTTCCACCAAAAAAATCTTACTTTTTAACCCTCTCCAGTTGCTTAGTCTTTCCCCACACTCACTCACTGTACTCGTGTATACCGCAACTACCTCACTTAGCTACTCGCTTTAATTCTACATCTATCTCTTACACAAAAGACACCATCTTATCAAAAACACTTGCCAGCCAATATCTCTGAGATAACTGCCCCACTCGAGCAGAGGAGGAGCACAGTGCCTTTCACTACAGCACCGCTGCTCTGGCTTCCTTTATTACGAGTACGACCTTCTCTACAGCAAAACCGTCTTTCACTGACTACAGGAAGTTTCCCCATCACTACTTCGACTAACCAAGAAATCAAGGCATGGGCTCCACCCGCATAGTCAATACAGTATGAAAGATGCCAAGTGTATACTTGAGGAAGGTATCTACAGGTGGACTTACCATAAAATGCAACCTTACCTCTAGGTGAGGGCTCATGCCAACCAGACAAGCAAACTAAAAGGTATCAGGACAAACCTCCCAATGGCTGTGCTGGGTGGGATCCCAACTCACACCTCTAAAATAACAAACTAGGTATAATATATATATATAAATGACTTCCAACGTAAAACAGTTCACTCACTCCCTCGAGCAGTCACACTTTCAATCTTCATAACCTCAAATAACTACACACATGCACTCCAAGTCTACCATCACCAAAACCCTTACATCAAAGAAAAAACCTTCTTTTACCCCATTTCCTCTCTTGCTTTTCCCCCAAAAAGTGCACTCATGTGTAACCAAAGTGCTCTGATGTGGTGCTCCATCAAGTCATCCTGCACAGGCCATGATATCACACATCCAGGGAACAGACAGGTCTTTAACCAATATGGTGCCCCAAACATCTCTTTTTTCCCATGCATGGAAGACTGGTGCACACATTGTGGCGCTTCAGCAGAGTTGTGCTGGCATGAGATCCCCAACCTCTCAGGAGGCCTGGGGTGCCTTCCTGGTCACCAAATTCGTTTGGACAGACCACTAATTACCTCCACCACCTGAGGAATGAGTTCACGTTTTGCAAGTAAAACAAGTTTATTGTACAATCTTCCGGTGAGCAATTAGATGGTGCCATGGAACCAAACTTTCCCAATTCTCAACAAACCACAGTTGAAGCATTTCATACATTTTTGCAACAGTTAAAACACTTCCAGATACTTCATTACAATCCACCCCGCACATGTGATTGAACAAAACCTCTTCAAAGAAATTCCATCTTTCTCCAATCCCTACACGCTCATTGGTAGCCGGTATCTTAACTACCATCTGCAGCTCATGTGTAGAACATACCTCCTCTTAGGATTTGTCCATGGTAGGTCATGACATCATCAATCAGTTAAACATTTGTATGCAAAAATAATTCATTGCTAGTAATAACTGGACTAAGATATTTTAACATTGACTCTTAATTGGACACGGTTCGCATAAATACTATATGAAGAAGGGTGAGTAAACAAGTTCTTCTTTGAACTAATGATTACTATCTCGTCCCCCTTTTCCCCATCTCCATTGGAACATCCTAATCCAAATAACTGCCATTGTGTCGCACACAGCACATCTTGAGGATAGAATTGAAACTCGTGGGTTTCAATTACTTTAGCCTCGAGCATTCACTCACTCCATGTTTTTCTGCTAGTCAAAAACAAATAGGGAGAACCCTCTGTCAAGCTCCCATGCATTCAGGAGATTAGGGGCCTCATTGCGAGGTTGCCAACAACTTCGGCTTACTGTTTCCGCCACCCGGGATATAACAGGTGGTGGCAGAAACACCTTAGGATCTCCATGGAAATGGGAACACTGAAGCACTGCCACTGTTGTTATTTATCTGCAGTAGGGGCTTGAAATACTGGTAGGACAGGCCTGCTTGTAGTTTGCAAGCCCTACCGCCAGACTAGGAGAGAGCCGGTCCAGAAAAGGTGCTGGTAACATTGTTACCGGCACCTTATTTCTGGACTGGCTCCCTCGTAATGAGGGAGTATCTGCGATACTTATCAGACCATAAAAATGATGGCCGGCTCCTTCAGCTGAGTTGATGATGGCCAAGGTCATAGTTACTTATTCACCCATCCTCTGGCCTTTGAAACTCTTCAGAACCAGTTTCTCAAAGTCAATCCCTGACTGCCGTGTTTTAATCTGCTTATTAAAAAACCCACTACATGTAGATTCATGAATCCCCATTATAGGTTTGCTCAGTGTGCATGCCTGTTAAATAAATACCATCTTGCCTTTACAGTAGATTCCTGCAGGACAGGCCCCTTTCTCACATGCTCATTATAAAAACTCCTAGCTGCCTGCTTCTGGGCACTCTGTAGCACCTTACGTCTGAATCGCGTTTATATTTCATTTGGCAGTTTTAGCATTTTTCTTTCTACATGCATGCAAAGCTAATATGTATCAGTTTAACTATAAAGTAACAGTAAGTAACATATACCATTCACATTTAACTATACTGGATACATATGACATTGCAACATCATGCCCAGTTTGCCGCACCTCCAGTCGCAAATATGGTGCATGGAACAAAAAGCCCTCTTGATTGTGAAGACCTTTCCTGACCACCCCAACAAATGAGGACAGAATTGTCCTCACCATTTACAAGGAGCACAGTTCCCTGCCATCCCTGTCCTGGAACACCTTTCTTTCCTTAAAGGTGTGGGACGAGGATAAGAACTGAGCAACCTCAACATCGAGAAGCTCTTTCAAGTCCCATCCCAGAAAGTTGGTAATTGACCATTCAGTGGAAGTAAATAATCATGGATGGACTTAATTATTGCCCATTTGCTATTGTCTTGCTATAAACCTCCCTACAGCAGCATCTGTAAATCCACCCGGTCGTTTCACACTACGCTGAATGGCGTTTTGTTTAAAGTGCCCTTCTCAAGGTTGGCTTGCATTTTGTCCTTTCTCCATGTTTCTGTGTTTCCATCAGAATGCACATCCCCTTTGCTCCCTTCTCCAGCACTGGGTCAAGTTTCATATGGTTTGGGTATATACTCCCAAGCAATGGTTTTATCTTTAACCACACTCTGTAGCTTCTCCCTCCGTTGTGGTTTGTTGCCTGTTGCATCATGGGTGTCAGTGTTGGAGTGCTTGTTGCTGAAAAAGGGCAATTGGGCAATTGGTCAATTCACCCACCAAGTCCTGTACAGTCATGTCCATCCTACTGTAAAGTGCTACCATATCCTCTTAATATAATCGCAATTTTAAACAATACTTTACCACAGATTTAAAAAAGACAAGGAGATTGATAAAGCAGTAAAGTAATGCCATTATGTGATATCAATGCAGTGCTGTTTATTTTGCACATGCTGTAAAATGTTACACTACGTGTAGGCGATTTAATCACAGGCAGTTACAGTTTCATATTTCAAAAAGCATAATTGAGAGGTATAGTATATGCTCACAGATGTATGTATTTATGTCTTCAGTGCCGACGTGCCAACTTATGGTCACTTCAGGGCATTTTTAATTGAGAACCTTTGCACAGGCAGAGACACGGAGTTCTTGCAGATAAGAATGCAGTTGGATGGTATGGAAATATAAAGCTCCACCATTCGTCATTTAGCCTGTTTTGGCTCTTCTCAATCCAAGGCAAGTTTGATCAGTTCAGCTTTTAATAGGGTTGCTGAATGTGTAGCCCTGTAATGCCCTCAAAGCACCCACCCCTCATTCTGTTCCACCATAGGACTTATCACGCTGCCCCTGCTTCGGTGTTGAAGGGAGCGCCCCCCAATTTCAGCACGATCCTCCCCGCAATGAGAGACAATAAGGGACTCTCCCGTAGTGGGAATAAGACCAAGACAGAGTGCGGGTGAGCGTAAGTGGGAGTTTATCCAAAGAATAGGGCATGCAAAGAACTCTGCAACCTCCGAGAGCGCTCTGTCTGACAATCGCAAAGACAGGCGTATTTCTAATACAAAAAACGTCATCAGAACCTACACACTATAGGGGGCACAAGTTAATTGGGATTGGGTGGCGTCGACTAACTATAGGTGTTGCTTCAGCGTGGTTGGTCTTGGCGTGAGGACGTCACTGGTCAGCCTCGTGGGTTGGGTTGGGCCTGGCAGGCCAGCTTGAGGTCATCCGAGCGGTGTTGGTATGCTGGGGCAGCCTGTGACAAAGATGAATACCTTTCCTGACTCGTTTGCCCTAGGCCATGCACACTGCAGTTATTCAAGAAACGACATCTAAGTTCATCAATAAATCGCTCGGCAGTTTGTCTTATAAAATAAACGCAACACATGAGGAATGCACCTCTTGAGAGGTCCGGTGATTGTCGGTTGGGGTGAGATTTACCTGTGTCCTATTGACCGGTATTTTAGGTCGAGGGGCTGAGTTCTGGGGCCTGAGCCGAATGGTACATGCCTGTCTGCCGCGTTAGAAGTTATTATATAAATGGGTCTCTGTGTCTTGTCCCAGTGATGGGGGTCGTTCCTGGGGTGGTCTAGGGGGAGGGTTGTGGACTTTACGAGATCAGTGGATTCAAAACGTGGGTTTATTACCGTGCTGTAAATAACACAGGTGGCGGGCTGTGGCCTTGGGTGCGGTACCGGGGCCTCTGACTCTCTGAAGCGGCTCCAGCTTGGTTGGGGGAGGTGAGGGAGCGCGGCACAGGCCTTAGCTTCCTTATCTGGCAGGCTTGGTAGGGTGGGAGGGAGAATGGCCTTGCATATATTCACAAAGGTTTTTTCCTCGTGCGTTGCTAACTTTTGAATGCAGAACTTTTATAATGTTCCGCCTTATTTTGATGTTATTTAAACACACATATATATTTCCATTTCGTTACACATTTCTTTAATACAGTCGGTCCGAGTACCTTTTCGTTACCTAACATTATATTTACTACATGGTGTGATTATTTTATGTACATTAAACGTTACACGAGGTAGTTCTAGGTTATGGCCTACAGAAATTGATGCTCGCTGCTTTAGGTGATTAAGAAAACATATATGAAAATTGTAAGAACACTTATACAAGAAAAGGCTATGCATTTGGTCGACATCTTTCTCTGTGGTTATAGCAGCACTAGTCCAGACCTGGGGTGGTATCATGTAACGTTACATCTTTATGGTTTATTCACAGTTTACAGGATCTGTTTAAACCGAGGTAGTTCGTTAATACCAATACTTGAATTATTTTCTACTTTCTTCAGATAGTGATGCTTCAGCTTTTTTCCCGTCACCCCGGCCTCGCGGACCAGGTCATGTGGGGTGCAATATTACATTGTGAACGATAAAATGTTACAGTGTTAGCATCTCGGGTTAGCTCATATCCGACTTTCTCATGGGAACGCGCTCGCAGCGGATCTACCAGGGCTACTGCGGCGGCAGAGATGCATGACAGGCCCTCCAAAGGTGGGGGCCTCGTTACAGTGTGCTGAACTCGCGCCATGTTTGCTAAACAAGATGGCTTCTAGGCCTAACTGAATTTTGGTATATGCAGGGAACGGATATGTGTGGGCAATGTCGTCGGCGGGTGACCCCTCCTCCACCTGGGCCCGGGTGGCATGAGGGGACGGCCACCGAGTCATGGTCCTCACCTGGGGAGAAGGCTGCAGGTGAGGAGGGCCTCGCGGCCAGTCCTCCCCTACATTTCCCCCCTTTCGTTACTAAAGTAACGAATTCTTTAGCTCTTCTAATCTTCTACATTCTTGCTCCTCTATCACTGCGTCATCCCATGCAGGTGTTCCTTTTCTAGGCATCCAGGCTCTGCATACCCCCCTCAAGTTCTCACCTCTTCTAGCATACTCATCTGGGGTACATGTTAAATATATACAGTCACCAGTCCCTTCCAAGTCTACCCAGACCTCCTCATACCATTCCAGTTCCACATCTCGGGGTTCTTTGATAGTGGTGTGCCATAGTTTATCTACTATGTACTTATCACGGCACATAGGCACTAACTGGTATCTGGGAGGGTTATCTGGTCCTGTCTGTACATGTACTTCTTGTGTCGCCTTAATTGTACCACCAGAGTTGCCCATTGTCACCATCATCATTGCACCGTTAGGGACTGCATTAGCACAACATCGGAGGCCCACCTGGCACAGGCAGAACACCACGAGGAGGACCACCACAACTGGTATCAAGAACTTCATCGCCATTCCAAGCCAGGAGGGAACCCAGGAGAAGATATTGTCGAACCATGAGCTATCTTTAGCCCCACCTTCCAGCTTCATCTTCTCTCCCAGGTTATGTACTGCTTCAATGACGTGGGACAGGGACCCATTTTCTGCGTCTTCAGAGGGTACGAACGTGCAGCACGCACTTCCTATTTTTCGGCAAACACCTCCATCGATTGCTGTTAGCAGGTCCAGAACATACCTGTTCTGCATGGTCATTAGTCGCAGAGCTCGTAGTTCCACCTTTATTATGTTGAACCCTTCTTCAGTGTCATTGGCCAGCTGAATCAGTTCCCACCGTGTGATCTGGAGCCATTTTGCATTTGCTCTTGCTTGGACACTTGAAACCAGTGAGGCAAAAAATGTTTCCACGGAGCTGAACAGGCGATACCTGTCTGGGATCTGTGCCAATAAATCGGATGACGCTTGTGATATGTAGTTTGATGCTCGCTTGTTCCGTGATAGCTCCTCTTCTTTCCCTCCGGAGGACAGGACATAGAGGTGTGCTTCTGCAGTGGGAGACGTCTCGTCCTTGTTCATGTTTCCTTGCGTCCTTTTATTTTCGTCGACGTGGCTTTCTGGAATCACCATTAGGGCCGAATGCAAAGTGGCCATTGAGCAGCTGCCACTCCATGCCTGGGGAAGGTGCAAGTAAGCCTGATTCCCGCATACCCAGTATGTGTCCATTAGTGCTGCTGTTCCTTTTTTCATGTCTGGGATGGTGAGAGTTTTGTTACAGTTTTTGTTCGTTCCCATTGCCACTTTTCCTTCTCCCTTGAAACATAGTTCGTTTTGTATTTCACTTTGTAGCTTGAAGGGTTTCTCCATCGCTGTTACCCATGTTAGTTTAGAGATGTGTTCTTTCCATATTGGTAAGCACGTTTTTTCCATCCATCGCAGCTTGTCTGGTTGGACACCTCTCAGTGCTTCCGCTTTGCACAGTACTTCTTCATCTTTCCATTTGTTTTCTGAAAACAGCGTCCCTTGTATTGCAAAGAAAGGTTCTTTAGGACAGACCACTCCAGACGCTTTTGAATAGCACGTTTTGTTGTCCTGCATTATTTTGAAAGAGACATCGTGTGCTTGAAAGGTGTTCTTTATTCTACACAGTGTGAGATGAAGGAGACATTGGGCATCCACAATGGGCAATTCTCTTGGCAACAACACTTTGGGTGTACCTGATGCATGGGGGATGAGCGAACAGACATAGCAGCTTTCATTAGTTGTCTGTTTAGCTGTTGTACTCATATCTGCATACCATTTATTTGCTTGGTGGGGGTGTCGTGGGTCTTCCATCTTGTCTAATCCTAACCCATAATACTCATCATACCCCCTCCTGCTTGTCTCTCTTCTTCGCCTACTTCTCTCCCCCCTCCTATACCTTATAGTTTCGATAGGTGAAAGAATAGGCCCCCCTTTCTCATTCCCTCCCCCCTTTTCCAATTCTTCATATAGGAACTTGTGTTCTGTCATTGTAATTACTTTTCCATTTTCCTCAATAAACAACAAATCGCTGTTTTGTATCGGGGCGGGAAGGGTAGTGGGGCTGTTATATATTTCAGGTAGGGACATTGTGTCATTTTTCATATCTTTATCTTTTGATCGTGACGGGGCAGCAGTGGGTGGTGCAGTGTAGTAACCCCATACAAGGCGGGATCCATCCCAGATCAAAAAATCACCTTCTTTAATATTCATATTTGTAATTGAATTCGTGCCAGGGGCAAGGGTGGTGTTACTCCCCCCTCCCCCCTCGTTCATCTCAGTAGAGATGAACGCTATGACCCAATGTGTCATTAGGCAAAATATTGAGATGAAGAACACAATAACACACATTGATAAACCGCATTCGTATGAATATGTCAATCTATCTACTAACATTTCTCTAAATCTAACAAATCTATTAGTTGCAGGCTGCCCATTCGATGCCATAGTAAATCCTGTTTGAGACATAAAAGTGCATTAAGTACAAGCATGTAAACATTTATAACGTTGTGAAATTTTTTCGGCAAAGTATGGGAGTGGGTGAGGGAGGGGGTATGTCCACAGACAAGGTAACTTTACAATCATTACTATCCGTACATTATTTCATACATAAAGAGGAAAGTCGAGAGAGAGAGAGAGAGAGAGAAAAAAAAAAACTTCTCCAAAACCAAAAAAGGACCACAAAAACCTTCAAAAGTTGTAAAAAATTATATATATATGTATATACACAGATTTTTTTTTTTTCAGTACACGTGTCGTGCGCCATTCGCGTTCAGTGTTCATCACTTAATGCACACAAAATTCCCATCATCCATTCTGCACAACTTCATTGTCCGCAGTTGCCTGTGCCTCGTCCTGTACCTCACCTTCCACGGCGCTATAAGCTCTGCGTACGTCTGTCAAATGCACCCAGTATCGTAGGCCCTTTACCTTTACTGCTGTGGGTGTGCAAAACACTACCTCATAAGGGCCATGGAAACGTGGCGCATTCCACCTTCGCACAAAACTTCGGACATATATAAGGTCACCAGGCATTAGTTGTAATGGTTTTTCAGGCATTGTCTCTGTTTCTGTTGTGTTCCCCTCCTCCCTTGTAGAGGGGGGGGCTAGTTGCTTTGCAATTACGCGCGCTGCCCGTGTCAGTTTTCTCAAGTACTCTGTGAACTCCTCTCCTAATATTGCTGCACTTCTGTGTGCATCAGAACGTTCACGGAGAGGTGAATGCGCTGTGTGCATTCTCCTTCCCGTGACGATCTCATGCGGGGACAAATGGTGGTCTTTACTTGGCTGATTTCGTAACTCGAACAAGGCCAAAGGCAGGCAGTACATCCAGGTCTTTTTAAGGGAAAAACACAGTTTTGACAATCTGCTTTTTAACAGACCGTTCATCTTTTCCACTACGCCATTACTTTGAGGATGATAAATCGAACATAATTTGTGCTTTATTCCCAATAGGGTAGTCACTTCCTTGAATAGTTCATTAACAAAATGCGTGCCGTTATCTGAGCGAATAACTTCGCAAATCCCCCAGCGCGGGAACACTTCCCGCACTAGGAACTTCGCGGCGCCCTTCGCATCAGGGCGCGCACAGGGGCCTGCCTCCACCCATCTCGAAAATGGACATACAACCACAATCATGTAGCGAGCCCCGTTACATCTTTCTCCCATATCTACATAATCAATGTGGAGCTCTCTGAATGGGCCATTTGGTTTGGGTATCGTTCCTCTCAGTGTGCGCAATGTCATACCTGAGTTGTAAATCTGACATGTCGTGCATTCTAAAGCCAGCCTTGTGATGTGTTCATGGAGGCAAGGTGCAAACCAATCTTCTTGTATCTCTGCCATTATGTGTTGCTTTGCGTTATGTGCGGGAAAGTGTAGTTGTTGAAATGCTATTTCTAACAATGTAACTGGCATTACCGCTTTTCCTGAACTTTTTTGTCGCCACAATAAATCAGTCGGCGATTTGCTGCATCCCCTTTTAGTCCACAGCAATTTTTCTTCTGCACTAGCTCCCTCTTGTAGCTCTATTATTTCCTGTGTGGGCATCATGTTGTATCCTGTGGGGACCTCTTGGCTTGCCGTGTGGTGTAACATGTATTCTCCTACTACACCTTTCTGTAAATACGAAGCTTCTTTGGCAGCGGCGTCTGCTGCCGCGTTCCCCAAAGATATAAAATCTGTATTTGTGGTGTGGGCTTGGCATTTTACGATGGCCACTGCTGTGGGGTCTTGCAGAGCCTCAATCAGTTCTTTCAATAATTCTGCATGCTGAACTGGTGTTCCATCTGCTCGTCGGAACCCTCTCCGCCCCCACCGTGCCAACCCGCCGTGTACTGTCGTTGTCATGTATGCTGAGTCGGTATATATTGTCACTGCGCACCCCTTGGCGGCATGCAATGCTTCTATTAGCGCAATTAGTTCTGCTGCTTGGGCTGAATAGTGGGATGGGAGGCGGTGTTGCACTAGTGTCTCGTATTCATTTTCCTCTAATCGTACAACTGCCATACCCACATGTTTCTCTCCTGTCTCCATATCTATTGATGCTGACCCGTCCACGAAATACACCTCTCCCTCGTTCAGGGCATTCTCAAAAATCACTTGATCCTGACCTTCGTCACCTGTGAACGTAGCGCAGTTGTGGTTTTGCATGTCCTCTACGGTGCACGCCTCTGTGATGAATGTGGCTGGGTTCACTGTTTTACATCTTACTATGTGGATGTTTGCGCTGGACAGTATTATTTCATATGCTGTGGCGCGTTGTGTTGTCAATGTGCTCTTTGATCGTTCTAATATTGCAAAGAGTGAGTGTTCCACAAACAGTGTCACAGGACAGCCCATCACTATCGTGGCACTTTTCTCAATCGCGAACGCGGCTGCAGCTAGGGATTGCTCGCACGCGAAATGACCTTGCATTACTGCGTCTAGGGTGCCACTATAGTAAGCCAGTGGTTTGTGCCCTAACGATGTCTTTTGTGTCAATACTGCTGTCATCAGTGTTCCTTTGCAGTGTGAAAATAAGAAGAATTCGCGCCCATAATCTGGATTTGCCAGTACTGGAGCGCTTGATATCAGCTCTTTTAGTGAGTCAAATGCTGTGTTCATCTCTTCTGTCCATTCTATGTGTTTGTTTTCCTTCTGTGCCTCTTTTAGCGCCTGTAACAAGGGCCTTGTGTATGCTGCATAATCCAATATCCATGCTCGGCAATAGTTGCACATACCCAGAAATTTATGCATCTCTTTTACTGTTTTGGGCTCCCCAACTGCTCTAATCGCCTGTGCCCTGTCTGGTATGATCCGCTTGCCATCCTTTGATATCAGCTGTCCCAAGTATAGGACCTCTGTCAGACAGTATTGTAACTTCCCCTTGTCCACCTTGTACCCTTTATTGGCCAATAATGTCAGGAGTGTTATTGAGTCCTTTCTACACTCTTCCTCAGTTTGTGCACAGATCAATAAATCATCAACGTACTGAATCACTGTGCTTTCTACAGACAAATTCCCCAGATCTTCATGTAGTACCCTGTTGAATATGCTTGGGCTCTCGCAATATCCTTGTGGTAGTCTGCAGTGTTCGAACCTCCTCCCCCCTAGTGTAAACGCTGTTAAGTACCTGCTCTCCTCTGCTAAGGGAATCGAGAAAAATGCATTTTTTAAGTCAATAACTGTGAAGTGGGATGCCGTTTTCGGAATGTTGCACAGTATTGTTGATGGGTTCGGGACTAAAGGGAACTCCTTCTGAATCACGTCATTGAGTGGGCGTAAATCCTGTATCATCCTCCATGAACCTCCCTTCGCCTTTTTAATCGGGTAAATGCATGTGTTGCATGGGGAGTTTGAGGGCACTATTATTCCTTGTGCTAGCAGTGCATCTAGTGTCTCTCTGATCCCTTCTTCTGCTTCGCGTGACAATGGATATTGTTTTACCCGGGGTATAATTGCTCCCGGTTTCAGTTTTATTACCACAGGCTGAACCCCATGTAATAACCCCACGTCATGGGGGCCATTTGTCCATATGTTAGTGGGTACTAACCTCATGTCGTCATCAAAAAATGCATGTGGTGCTCCTACTACTGCCATTAATTCAACTTGAGTTTTTCTGGCTGTAACTACAATGTCACACGGCATTGCTAGTTCCATCACTATTTCGCCATCTGTCTCAGTGTCTGAAAATAGCTCCTCGTCCGAGAGCTCCCTCAGTGGGATATTTGCATTTGTACACAGTACTGTCCGCCACTCACATCCTTCCATGTCAACGCCAATCACACATATTCTGTTTGCTGACACGTGTACTGCGTGTAAATCCAACGATATCACTGACCCGAGAGCAGTGTCGGGGCTTGCTATGGGGCGGAAGAGGAATTCGGCTGGAATCCTCCAATCCATCCTTTTTAGTTCTGGTACTATGAGAGCCAATGTTCTCATGCCCTCAACAAACATCTCCTCGTTTCTTGGTAACCCTCTGATCTCTTGCATAATTGTGTGGCCGTGTATTACTGCTAATATGCGGAGGGGGCATATGCCTGGCGTCGAACATACGATACCGCTCCCTGTGAATGATATTGTCATATTTAGTTTGCTTAAGAGATCTCTCCCCAGCAAATTAATGGGAGAGTGTTCATAGTACAGTAAGGGTGCTTTCACTGTTTTACCCCCCACTGTCACATCCAATGCTTCTGTGTAAGGAACTTCAATTACAGCCCCAGAGAACCCCTGCGTCTCTAACGTTCTATTAGATAACGGGAACCGGCCCTCTCTAATGCATGATTTCTCCGCTCCCGAATCCACCATGAATATGAACTGCTTGTCTCCTATCTGCGCTCCTATCAATGGTTCCTCTGATGCATTGTGGGTCGTAGATAGTACTGGACACGCAAGTGCTCTCTGTGGGCTGTCCTATGCAGGGTGTCTCATTGCCCCCCCCTTGATCAAAAATGTTCCCCGAAACTACTGACACCCCGCTGTAAGGTGCGGGAGCAGGCGCTCCGTTAGCTACTGTGGCAAAAGTGTTACCTGGTGTGTATTGCATATTGTCATTATTCTGTGGGTGGTTTTGTGTCCTGTACTGATGTCCGTGTAGTTGTGCGTTACTTCTTTGTCCTACATTTTCTGGTTGTTGGTATTGTCCCATGGGGAGGCCGTAGGGGCTTCCTGGGTGGGGGTGACCGTACTGTTCTCTCTCCTGGAACCCGTTGTTTTGTCTGCTCCTGCACTCTCTTGAGTAGTGCCCCCATCTCCCACAATTCCAGCAGCTCCCCTGTGGACCTCTGGGACCCTGCCACCCATTACCTCCCATTCCTCCATACCCTTGTCCTCCTCTTCGGCCCCGGTACCCACCTCTTCCCCCTCTTGGGGCCCACTCTTGCCACGTTGGACCTCCGTTCTGCTCCTGCTCAGTCCACTGTCGTTGTCCTTGTCCTGCCCAATTTGCTGCTATTCTTCCTTGTATTGCTATTTGCCCCTCCTCTCCTTCGTCTCCCTCCCTCATGAGTGGGAGCCCTGCTACCGCTGCTGCAACCTTCACCAGTTTTGATTGTACCAACTTTGCCTCGTCTGCCAACCTTTTCTGTGCTACTTCCCTCTCTCTCTCTTTGATCCTTTTGCAATGGTGCACTATTATACTTTGGATCTCTGGCCACCCCTTCGCCTCAACGCCCGCTATCTTATCGAGTGCCTTCTGCACCTCTTTTGGGAGCCCTCTCTTAATGATAAAATAAAATAGAGATGTGGATTGGTGCCAGGGCGTGCCCGTTTCCGCTCTCCACATCTCCTGCACCCGGAGAATGTAATCCATAGCATCCTCCCCGTCATTCATTGTACATTGCATTACTGACTGTAAATCAGGGGTATCTGGGAATGTCTCCCGCAGTGCGTCCCACACCCTTGCTCGTACTGTATTAAAGGAAGCCCCATCATGGCGATCACACTCTAACGTCACGGCCGGGAAACCAGCCTTAGCCCATACTCTGTCCGCTTGATCTCCTACTGCGGTTACTAGTAGGCTTTTCACATCCCCTACTGCCAACGGTATGCCGGCGGTATGCTTCTCAAATGCATATATCCACTTGCTCGCCCCTCCTGACAGCTGGGGCAATAATTTCATTAAATTAGCCTTATCCATCTGAGCCCATGGTATATAGTTTGGTCTCCCCCCTCCTCTGTGTATCAATGGAAGTTGTAACTTCCCTTTTGCAGTTGCACCCTCCCTTTCCTTAGTCGCTGCTGACTCCAATGACGCCATCTTCCCCACCCTATTTCTTAGTCGTCCCATCCATTCGTCGTCTATAGTCCCTAGCGAACATGCACCGTCCACCTCCTCGCTTTCCCCTCCCACTGCCATACTCAACCTATCACTGTCATCCAACCCTCCTCTGACATCACATAACAAGTCCTCTCTGATCCCTCTCTCTCGTGATACATCACCAATGCTCCCTTCTACTGCTCCTACCTCTATTATTCGTGTCGGCTCTTCCTCAATTCTGAACAGTATTTCCCCCTTTTTCCATCCTTCCTCAATTTGTCTACCTTCGCTCGACGCTCTAGACGTGCGTCCTGATTGTGTGGGGGCGCACGCTGTGCGCTCACATATGTCTTTTATTCTTGAGAGTTCATCCCTTGCCACAGTAAGCCTCGACTCTAAGTCACTCGTTAGCTTCTCTATATCCACCCTCTGTGTGCTTCCCTGGGCGCGCTCTCTGGTGCTTTCGTATGGCGGGGGGGCTGTTGGTCTTTGTGGTGTACCAGTTGTGGGGGGAGGCACATACGTAGGGTCGCTGTATCCTGCTGCGGGGGCTGGTTTAGGTAATATCGGGTACAAACTAATCACCTCCGCAGGTTGTGCTGTACTTAGCTGTTCCTTTTCCTCTCTTGGAATCATCAGTGGATTATCTGTGGTGGAAGGTAGATCAATATTTGGTGCCGGAGCTTTGGGTGGGGGTACTTCCTCAAACAATCTCCAGAGGTCTAATATCTCCTTCCTATTTTGCCATTGTTTCCCCTTATACTTGAGGCTAATGCATGTTCGTACCATATCAAGAACGCTTTTGTCAAAAGACCCTCCCTCGGGCCAAATCTGGGGCAGACCCTCCCCCTTCAATTCTGTTACCCATTGATCGTGATATTTATTTATTCGTTCAGCGTATCCCGGTAAGCTCTTACAAATATGTGACAAGGGAGTTTCGGCCCCCATCGTCTAAATCACTAACACAGCCGTGTCCACCTTCTTTACTTTTAGTTAGGTGTAGATATGTGTATGTATACCTTTATGGCACAGACAAGAGCGGACGTCTCAAATATTATCACCCAAGTTTATTCACTGCGCAAATCCTTTCTCACTCACCATAGCTCATCTCCTTCCCATTCCCATACACTCTCATGTGATTCCGCTTGCAACTGATCAAGTACTAGTTATGGTCAACACTCTCTGGCGCCACCTCGCGGTCAACCGGTCGTCTCCAACACTCACACGGTGCGCGCACCCTTCACAATGCTTTTCCACTCACACCTCGTCTTTTTTCCTCCCTTTCCTCCCTGGCCAGCTGTCCCTGTTTTTCTGCTAAGGTTGCTATGTTCACGTCTGTACGTGCCACTGCTTGGTCCCCACTCCTCAAAATGTGCTCCCTATTTTATAGTTCTTCTACAAGTATATTTATCTTATACCCTTTTCGCTTTCTTCCCCTGCCCCGTGGAATGGAAAAAAGAAATAGAGAGAGTAGCAATCACTAAAAAATATTCCCGGTGTCTCCTTTTGCCAGACACCAATAACTTATTTCTTACTTCTTCATATATTCCCAGTACTAGTTTAGATAGCACTATGCGGCGCCGCCTTCCACCCCCTTTCGGAGCTAGGTTTCCGTCACTTCTACCACTTCACTTATTTCTTACTCCTAATGGCCATATGCAAAGAAAAGATAAAGAAAGTTTCAAGACCCGTCTTTAGTAGACCCCCGTTATTCTTCTCCTCTACCTGTCCCCGTTCTTCTGTTCACAGTTTCCCCTCCCTTCCCCTTTACGATCGCTCGCACTCAGTACTCACGTGCCCGTCTTGAACCGATAGTCTCCGAAACTGGGTCCGTCCAGGCAGTGTCACCGGTAACTCAACGGTCAGCCCCTGGCTCCGGCGAGCGGCACTCAAAGGGGATTTTTTTCCAATCGGGATCCCGTACCCTTTCTCATTGAGTGCGCACTTCTTATTGTGCCGGTCGCCGTTGGCGGGCAGCCTCCCGGAGCCGGCTCACCGTGCGTATCCCTTCTCGACCGGAGATTCTCGTGCCACAAGGGGGTCGTTAAAAGGAGTTAGGAAAAATAATTTGGAGATATCACGCTATCGGGGTCACCACTGAAAGGAAGCGCCCCCCAATTTCAGCACGATCCTCCCCGCAATGAGAGACAATAAGGGACTCTCCCGTAGTGGGAATAAGACCAAGACAGAGTGCGGGTGAGCGTAAGTGGGAGTTTATCCAAAGAATAGGGAATGCAAAGAACTCTGCAACCTCCGAGAGCGCTCTGTCTGACAATCGCAAAGACAGGCGTATTTCTAATACAAAAAACGTCATCAGAACCTACACACTATAGGGGGCACAAGTTAATTGGGATTGGGTGGCGTCGACTAACTATAGGTGTTGCTTCAGCGTGGTTGGTCTTGGCGTGAGGACGTCACTGGTCAGCCTCGTGGGTTGGGTTGGGCCTGGCAGGCCAGCTTGAGGTCATCCGAGCGGTGTTGGTATGCTGGGGCAGCCTGTGACAAAGATGAATACCTTTCCTGACTCGTTTGCCCTAGGCCATGCACACTGCAGTTATTCAAGAAACGACATCTAAGTTCATCAATAAATCGCTCGGCAGTTTGTCTTATAAAATAAACGCAACACATGAGGAATGCACCTCTTGAGAGGTCCGGTGATTGTCGGTTGGGGTGAGATTTACCTGTGTCCTATTGACCGGTATTTTAGGTCGAGGGGCTGAGTTCTGGGGCCTGAGCCGAATGGTACATGCCTGTCTGCCGCGTTAGAAGTTATTATATAAATGGGTCTCTGTGTCTTGTCCCAGTGATGGGGGTCGTTCCTGGGGTGGTCTAGGGGGAGGGTTGTGGACTTTACGAGATCAGTGGATTCAAAACGTGGGTTTATTACCGTGCTGTAAATAACACAGGTGGCGGGCTGTGGCCTTGGGTGCGGTACCGGGGCCTCTGACTCTCTGAAGCGGCTCCAGCTTGGTTGGGGGAGGTGAGGGAGCGCGGCACAGGCCTTAGCTTCCTTATCTGGCAGGCTTGGTAGGGTGGGAGGGAGAATGGCCTTGCATATATTCACAAAGGTTTTTTCCTCGTGCGTTGCTAACTTTTGAATGCAGAACTTTTATAATGTTCCGCCTTATTTTGATGTTATTTAAACACACATATATATTTCCATTTCGTTACACATTTCTTTAATACAGTCGGTCCGAGTACCTTTTCGTTACCTAACATTATATTTACTACATGGTGTGATTATTTTATGTACATTAAACGTTACACGAGGTAGTTCTAGGTTATGGCCTACAGAAATTGATGCTCGCTGCTTTAGGTGATTAAGAAAACATATATGAAAATTGTAAGAACACTTATACAAGAAAAGGCTATGCATTTGGTCGACATCTTTCTCTGTGGTTATAGCAGCACTAGTCCAGACCTGGGGTGGTATCATGTAACGTTACATCTTTATGGTTTATTCACAGTTTACAGGATCTGTTTAAACCGAGGTAGTTCGTTAATACCAATACTTGAATTATTTTCTACTTTCTTCAGATAGTGATGCTTCAGCTTTTTTCCCGTCACCCCGGCCTCGCGGACCAGGTCATGTGGGGTGCAATATTACATTGTGAACGATAAAATGTTACAGTGTTAGCATCTCGGGTTAGCTCATATCCGACTTTCTCATGGGAACGCGCTCGCAGCGGATCTACCAGGGCTACTGCGGCGGCAGAGATGCATGACAGGCCCTCCAAAGGTGGGGGCCTCGTTACAGTGTGCTGAACTCGCGCCATGTTTGCTAAACAAGATGGCTTCTAGGCCTAACTGAATTTTGGTATATGCAGGGAACGGATATGTGTGGGCAATGTCGTCGGCGGGTGACCCCTCCTCCACCTGGGCCCGGGTGGCATGAGGGGACGGCCACCGAGTCATGGTCCTCACCTGGGGAGAAGGCTGCAGGTGAGGAGGGCCTCGCGGCCAGTCCTCCCCTACAGTGTCACCTTAGGAAAGCAACGCTGCATTCAATGACCTGCATACCCCCGATATCAGCACCCATGTCACTCTCGACATCACCATGTTATGTGCAGAACTGATACGTGCACCCCCCTTGGCAGCGTTGAATCTGGACATTTACAACAGTTTTGTGGCAGGGATGTGATAACATGCTGCTGTCTTCAGATTTACAAGGGCTTTGCTTCGGTATCCACAGTATATGGAGCATAGCGCATTGTATTGGATCCTGGCCTCCACTTAATGGCATTGAAGGGATATTAATGCATATTTCACATGATCAGCTACTTTAAAATTGCATGATCAACTGGGGCATTTTTAGTAAGTTCAATCTTTTAATGAGCTTCTTTGATTGGAGAACAAGCATGACACTGCAATAATCGAAGCGTCTCATGACCAAGACTCCCTTGTCAGATCCACACATTATTTGCTTTAGAAGAGCGACAGTATGTTTCAGAACAAGGATATTCAAATGCTGGTGCCTTTGACTACTGCATATATCCGGGGAGCATAGTGCTGCAACAAATATCTTGAATTTCTGGGAAGCAGCTAGTTAAGTAACCATTTATTCTGAGCCAGGCGAATGAAAGTGGCCCTTCTTTTAAAATATATAGCAATAAGGATTTGTGTGTTGTCAGAGACATGTAGTTCTTCTTCATCCAATAATAAAAGTGACTTAGGTAGTCAAAGATATTTGTCTGGGCGTTTGAGATGTCTTCCAGGAGCTATCATTAATATATATCCGCCAGATTAAATGCTGTTTGTCAATGATCTGCACAAACCGGTGCATACATATTCTAAACAGCAATATGAGAGATATGATATGATAGTTTATTTATATAGCGCCTATACACAATGTGTTTCAAAGCGCTTCAAGGCAAGGGATGGAACAAGGGAAAATACAATGAGATTCATTCAGGCCATGAACAGTAAGGATGTGATATGAACTATCATACTCGGCCTGACAACATTTCAGATAGTGCAAGAGCTAAAACATAGATAAGGAAGGGAGGGGGAGAGTGGGAAGGAAATGGAAACAGACATGCGACTACCCTACTAGGCCTGACGACATTTCTGGTAGAGCCGTAGAAAAACAAGAGGTGAGGGAGAGGGGTGCAGAAAGGTAGGGGAGGAACAAAACAAGCGACTATCATATTAGGCCTGACGACATTTCAGATAGTGCTGGAGGGGGGGTGGGGAGAGGACAGACGAGGTTGCTACCATACTAGGTCCAGGGACAATTCTGATAGAGTAAGTGCATAGAAGAAAGTAAGGGGAGGAGATTGGAAAAGGGAGAAGGGAAAGGAGGAGAGAACAGAGAGTTAGCGGTAAAAAGAGTGGAGAAGCAAGAGGTTCACTAATGCAGCCCCCCCCCCTTAAGCCAACCAACATGTATGCACTGTAGAAGGATGCTTTGCTTCATGCATTCTAAGGGAAAGGGGCCTTTAGAGATCTTGCAGTAATTGGCAAATAATATGGCATTTCTTGGGGTTTGTTCATCAAAGTACTAGTAGGTTAAGGAAACCATTCTTTTTTGGAGGGATGCATTGATAACTTTCACTTAAAGAAAGGGTACTTCTCATTCACAGGCAATGTAGACGGTAACACTGTCCCAGGGTTGCAATTGCTGCTTCTTGGCTTTGGGATCTGAGTGATGTTTGTCTAAGTATCTGAACTCAGTCTGTTTGAAAAGTGTAGCTATTTTATGTAGACACTCTGTACGTCAAATGCTCTCATCTCAGCAAATACAGGGTTGAACTTGCAGTCAGAATAGCTCTTCTTTGATAAGGTCTGGGGTCAAGCCTTAACGTATGTGTATACTGTTGTATTAGGCAGTACACAGAGACGGAGCTCCTAAATAAGAACTCCCATCCTTTGCAAGAATGCACTTGATTTCTTCAATTACATGAACTGTGAGAAAGAACTAGTTTAATACAAGCAAAACAACAGTTGCATGACTAATATAGTGTGTAATAGCTGCCTTAAGTGGAACGATAGAGAACTTCGTGTTTTCGTCTCCACTTCAAAAAAGTTGGTAAGGTATTATCATTTTCAAAAAAGGTAGCAGCTTCCCCTCTCCAGAAAGAACATAGCATGATAACCTGTTCTGTGTTTTTTTCCCACTTTTAGAGTTTGCAGCCATCACTTTTTGCTCACTGTTCTTTTCACAGATGGGAAACATCCATTTGCAGATCAGTCGCTGTCCTAAACACATGGGCAAACCAGCATCGAAATACTATAGCAATTATCTTCGGAACAAGAGTACCAATAGCAACCCCATACACATATTTCAGCCTTGGTGGGCCTCATCAGTGAGGTGGAGCTGTGCATCTGTGAGTAAAGTGAGCAGGTGGCCCACGTCTGGGTTCCCCCAGGTAACTCAGGGTCACCAACTCCAAGTTCCTTGCAAGAATTTTCAAAAAAGGTAGCAGGCGCCCCTCTTCAGAAAGAACATGACATGATAACCTGTTCTGTTGTTTTATCCCACTTTTAGAGTTCGCAGCCATCGCTTTTTGCTCACTTTACCTTTCACAGATGGTAAATAGCCATTTGCATATCAGTCTTTGTCCCACCCACATGTGCAGACCAGCACCGAAATACTATGGCAACTCCCTTCTGAACAAGAGTTCCAAAAGCAAATCCATACACGTGTTTCAGCCTTGTTGAGCATCATCAGTGAGGTGTGCCTCTCTAAGCACAATGAGCAGGCGGCCCTCGTCTGGGTTCCCTCAGGTAACTGAGTGTGACCAACCCCAAGTTACTTCCAAACATTTTCAAAAAAGGTTGCAGACGCCCCTCGCCAGATAGAACATGGCATGATACCCTGTTCTGTTGTATTTATCCCACTTTTAGAGTTCACAGCCATCGCTTTTTGTTCACTGTACCATTCACAGGTGGAGCTGTGACTCTCTGAGCACAGTGAGCAGGGGGCCCGTGTCTGGGTTCCCGCAGGTAAGTTCGAGTGACAAACCCCAAGTTCCTTGGAAACATTTTCAAAAAAGGTAGTAGGCGCCCCTCTCCAGAAAGAACATGGCATGATAACCTGTTTTGTGTTTTTTTCCCACTTTGAGAGTTTGCAGCCATCGCTTTTTGCTCACATTACCTTTTACAGATGGGAAATAGCCATTTGCATATCAGTCTTTGTCCCGCCCACATGTGCAGACCAGCACCGAAATATTATGGCAACTCCCTTCTGAACAAGAGTTCCAACAGCAAACCTATACACGTGTTTCAGCCTTGTTGAGCGTCATCAGTGAGGTGTGCCTCTCTAAGCCCAGTGAGCAGGCGGCCCTCATCTGGGTTCCCCCAGCTAACTGAGGGTGACCAACCCCAAGTTACTTCCAAACATTTTCAAAACAAGTTGCAGGCGCCCCTCGCCAGGTAGAAGATGGCATGATAACCTGTTCTGTTGTATTTTTTCCACTTACAGAGTTCGCAGCCATCGCTTTTTGCTCACTGTACCTTTCACAGATGGGAAATAACCATTTGCATATCAGTCTTTGTCCCGGCCACATGGGTAGACCATGAACATTTTGCACCATTGTGCCATGGTATGCCAATGGTCAATCTGCCACTTTCCCTAAATCAGGTTGTAAAATTGAAGGTAACCAGGACCAATGGATAAACCAAGAATCCTTGTGTGCCTCACCAGATGTGAGGTGTAACCATCTTTCACTAAGCAAGTCACCAATAACATAACATACATTTGAACGCCCCAAGATACAAGTCACCAGATGGATTCTTCTCCTAAGAAGTTATTGACGAAAAAAAAGGCTTAAAGGGCACTATTTCAAACACTGTGACACACTAAGTCGTAAATTAGGGTCAGAAAATTACAGTATCCTTCTAATAACGTTGCTGCAACAAGACTAGATTTTAAGTAAATGAAAAATAATATCAGTACGAGTGTCCTTCATATATTCTATCAGCTCCATATCAGCAAAGTTCAAATTCCTTAATCTGCATATTTCATGGAAGAGAGACAGTTCACACTAGATATACGAAATTCCAAGTCCATTTTTAAGGGTAGCAAAAGTTATTTGGCAGATTTCCAATTAATATTCGTACTGAAACACTCTTCATTATCCTTTCTGGAAAGATTAGAGATTGCTCCACAAAGAGCCTGAGAAAGAGCATTTTAATCAGTTCTATCACACTCTATATGATCCTGTCTGGGATGGTTTAGGACTGTTCTAGTTCTCTCCTGAGCAGGAGCAGGACAGCCACAGCCTTCATTGGTGAGATTAGTGGAGCCCATCACTCCGCAACTAAACTGCTCTATCTCTTCAGTGGTGCTAGTGTGATAGTCGCCCAGGGATACATCTGGCTTAGGGTTCTCAAAAAATGAGTTGACAAAAGCTTCTACATACTTAGTGGTGGATTTACAGAGACTCCTCTTTATTTGGGCTGTTGCTTGCTCTTAAGTGCTCCATCTTTTTTACTGGCTCTTCAAGAAACGCTGATAAGTCAATTGTGTCTTTGAAGTATGAAGGATGGCTCTTGTTGCAAAAACAGCTTCCTTTTGAAGATGCATTTTTTCCATTGTTTGGACAATTATGATATTAAATCGTTTTCCACAGGTGGTTCATCTGAATTTTAAGGACCCTCAGAACTAGCATTAACAATAAAAGTGGGTAGATCTTCATGTGGAGGATATGAGATATCCTGAAAGATGTCCACTGGGTTACTTGGCTCTTGCTCTATATTTTAGAGCTATCAAACCTCATTTGTGATAACACTTTACTTGGATGACTAGAAGAACACACCATATTGCCCCAAATTGCAACCCTCTCTTAAATCTCCACTAAGCTGAGTGTTTGCAGCTTTAGTTCTGAACTGATGTTTTTGGATAATTTTACCAAGGCATTTAGGACCATATTCAGGGTGTATATGGAATTAGACTCCATTTTAGTAGGCTCTTGCAGTGACTCCAGTAGGTCACACAAAGATCTGTCCTCCAGGAGGCGTGTCAAAATAAGAGAAGCATTAGTGTGATCAGACAGGTGGACTTGGCACTCTGAAGACCTTCGACTTGTAAAATATGTGGCCTCCCCCAGCAGCTGCATCCCTCCTGCATGAAGAGAGGCATTTTAGTTCCAGCTTCTTTGTTTCTGGCACTAGGGTCATCTTCCATGATTTTCTTCAAGTGGCCATCACTGATCTCCAAATTCATCATGTCCATGGACTCTTCCAAAGTCGATGACAATGCAGTGGTCCTTTCTTCATCTTGCCAGAGCATGGACACACCAACAATCTGGATCCAAAAACATGATGCCGAAAGTGACTGCCACATCCACCCACGAAGCCTGGACCGCCTTCATTTGAACCAAGGCACAGAGCCGGGGATGGGGGGGGTCAGAACATTCAGGAGATGCCAAATTGGTCCATGAGTGGATCGGAGTACAGGGGTGAGTAAACATACCTGTTCCTATCCCACCTATCTGCATGGCATTTGACAGGTGACGTTGCCCTACCTCTCCCTTTCCTAACCCTGATCATTGGAGATATGGTCCATTAACCTTCCCTGGGCTTCCCCTAAAATGCTTGAATTAAGACAGAGGGCTGTTTAGAACCTTCCTTCAAATGTTCTATTACTTAATAACACTTACTGCCTAATTGCTTTTCCAACTCTTGTAAAGACCTTTACAAAGACTCCTAGCCTTCTCAGAAGAACTGCTCTGGTACCTGTGAATCTAAGGGCACTAGCCCACCTTTACTCTAGATAGAGAAGTACTTTTTAATGTGTAGTGCCTTATATTGTAAGGCTGTGTATTATATTTCTAACCCTGTTTCCTGAATACATTAGTTCTTTAATCTGTTTTTTACATACCTTGTTCTTTGTTCACTAACTTTGCTACACTACAGTTCTTCCTTTTGTTCTGTGTTTCAAAGTAAAGTGTTAGCACCCTTAATCAGAGCACACCAAAAGTGAATGCAAATATAATATCAGTAAATGTTTAGTTTAATAATTATCTGTGGTTTTGTATTGCTTGGAGTTTGTCAAACGCCGAAATATCTAAATGTATTTGTATGGCCTCTGCCTAACTTGTGTCATCAGTAGTGCTCTGTATGTGTTTAGCGGAACCCTCCATGACTCTCACATGTCCCACATCTAAGCCTTACTGCAGATTACCCTGATCTTGAAAGAGTTTTGCAAGACATTAGAGACTTTCCCTGTTCACCAAAATAGGGTGTCCTCACATGATCTGTCCACATGGCTGATTCTGAAAATCCATCTTAACAATTGGTGGTGGTGGTGGGATAAGGTGATTCGTACTCAGTGAATTTTCACTGGAGTGTTCCTGTAGTGCTTGTTATGAAGGACCGTTAACCTAAAAAAGTCGCAGGCCTGTAATTTACTATAACTGTTACATTTATGGAAAATACACTACTGAAACCTTATCTACATACAAAGTAGATTGTCATAAGAAATTGCGTTCTGACAAAGGTTTACCCACTTTTAGTACTAAACATGATTTGGTGTAGAGAATCATAGAACTCCAGACATCTAGGAAAAGTGCTTTGCCTGTGTCTATTGACATTGTTGAGATGCATGTTCAGACTGCAGGCCCTTGTAGGCGTTAAGATTGTGAAAAATATAATAAAATATGAAAAAGAGCACAGAACGGTGTAGGGGGAGGGGGGGTGTTATGGGTGGGGATAATTGGCAGGAGTAAGAAATCATAAAGGGAAAAGTTAACCAATAGTGTGGCAATTGAATTATATAGGATGTAGTATGCAAATATAAACAACACTCATAACACAAGTTAATACAGCATCTACAAGTAGGCCTGAATCCTCCCAGGCCATGTTTTCACAGAAACACAGAACAACAAGGCCATTATCCCTCGTTTCACCATTGCATCCCACTTCCCAGGCCCAGCAATAACACACATATGTCCCCACATCAATAAAACTGTTGTCTTTCTCAAAAGAGGGTGCACCTAGCCTTTTTCCCTTGTGGGTTGTATTTTCTTGGTCTGATCACTGGGAGTTGCCCCACATTTTTGGTGACCCTGACATGATCACAGTGACCCCCACGAAGGCGGAGGATTCTTGGCCGCACATCTGCAGCGGTTGCACCCAACCTGCAGTGGCCAATCCCCCTTGTGCAGAACTTTTGAGGCTTACAGGAGCCATGTTATCAGAATTCCAGTAGTTTCTTTAGAGCGGGGTGCTGTCCCGGATTGTGCAGGATATTGAACTGACCCTGTGAGGGAAGACTTCGGGTGAACACATAGACGGAAGTGTGCCCCCTTTTTGAGAAAAATAAGTGAGGTATGAGGGAAGTTTATAATGTTGGGTAGTTTAAAGGGGCGTTTGGATTGACGAAATAGAAAACCATGTGGTGCTGTAAATATTTTTATTGAGGTCTTTATATTATGATTTGTGAAGAACCAGGATCCTTTTCTTAGGTGATAGGGGAGAAGACAGTGCTGTATAATGCAAGAAAATAGGATATGGAAAGAAGCTCTGTGTATCTAGTGAGTCTGGGATTTCTCTGTCCGGTATATGAGGGATGGAGGGGCATCAGAAGGAAAACGTAGTTATTATAGAGGCCCTTAGTGGCCTGGGATCTCCTCACCCAATATAGTGCAGGAGTTGGAAATAAGTTTCATTTATTGTGATTTTATTGTTGGTGAGCCTTTTTGTGGTGTGGTTAGTAGTGATGTTTGAGTTGTGACGTAGGAAAGGTGTAAGACGTGTGTATTTGTGTGTGTGTGATCGAAGAATGGTGAGTGTGGGATACAAACAGGGGTTACGTTGAGAGATAGGGGTTGTTGGGGCAGGACAAGGGTATTAGTTATATTGTAAGAATATGGACTGGAAAGGGTAGCTATCACAGCGCCAACTACTCTGTTGGATTACATGTGTAAAGCCCTTCCGTTATATCAAGATACGATTCTTAAATACCATAGGGGTAAGAAAACTAAAAAACAGATATGAAATGTTGGAATTGTGGAAAATGGTGGACAATTCTGGACGATAGCTCCACCGATTCTTTCAAGGCAGCATGTGAGGTAATAACCCTGTGGAGTACTATTACTGCCACTGTTGCTGTCCTGAGTACCCCTGTGGCTGCCATGGAAACAGACAGCTGTCCTCCATTAGGATGCTACTATACGCATGCCACGTCATGATACATAAATCCCATGTATGATTCATTGCCTACTACGGCACCCTCGCCGCCCACATCAGCACACTATCAGAATATTCCCAACCCCACAGCTTTAGTGGATACATTAAGGAAGGTGGAGGGCAAGTTGGCGTGACTAAAATTAGAACGACAGAATGGACAGTGGATGCCTATAGGGGTGGATGAATGAAGGGCGTGGGACATTTTATTTTGTATAGATAGCACAGCTATCAGAGAAGTACATATAGAAAATGAACACAAAGATAGGAGGTGAGGATGGTGTGGATTATGCAATGGCTGGGTCAGAGAAGGAATACAACTATAAACACGGAGGAGAAGAGGACCGGGATACAGTAGACACATTGGAAGGAGCAGAGCAGCCATCTGTACTATCCCCAGAAGTATAAAGTTTATGGGGACCTAGGTTACATAACAGGGTCATACGAATGGCAGTAGCTAAGAGGTCGGTTTTGGGAAAGATAAAAGTTGGGAGGATGGTAGGAGCATAGTTCCCGTTGTTACACCAGGGGCCTGGGAGAGCACAGTATATCCCTTGGGCACACATGTATAAAAATAACCTCATAATGACACGCCCGTCCCTCACAGCTGGGGCGGGCAAGTGTATATATACGCATTTGAAAACCACACAGCTTGAACTACTTTGGCTGTAGAGGATTTGTAAAGTTTGTGTCGATGCTGGGAGATGTAAGAGTATATGTAGCATTTTACTAAATATGGTGGCATTTTATGGTGTTTTGTTGCAAATGCAGTGGCATTTTTTGTTTTTGTTGTCAGGAGCACTTTGGCACATACATATACATAGTTATTTTTGTGTTGCCAGTATAACATGTGAATATGTTGTTGGTGGCATGTAAGGTACAGAATTCATAACAGAGCAAAAGCCCAATGTGAAACTGCAGAGAATAAAGTGCACCATTTTTTCTGTGATGCCTTATACATGAGACTACATTAATCATATAACTGACTAACTTAATTAACATTTACTAAACACTAATTCTAACTCCCTGGCATTATAATGAAGTCTAATGTGCAAAATGAGGTGAAAATACATATGTTGGTAGCACTGCTATAATTCGTTTTTAAATGTACTCTGGCATTTTTTTTTCCTTTCTCTTTCTGTGTTGGGTTGCGGAAAGCAGAAAGTATGCGCGGCAGGAAATGAAATTAAAACAGTTGCTCAGTGAGCAAGGATCCCATTGTATAAAAGTGAAGTGTGCTGCTGAAAACATGCTTTTAACCTGATTGGAGGAAAGTGTCTGCAGACACACCACATAGATAAAGTAGGAAGGTTACGAGTTCTGCTAATGGCAAAACATATGGAGAGAAGTTAGTTCATGTTGACTGTGCTATGAAGACTGAAGTCCAATGTGTCACAGAGCGCTGGCTTGAGAGTTTCTCGCTGTGCTTCCCAGACACACAAGATTACAGGAGCCGTTTGTGCTGACTGGGCCTGTCTTTGTGAGGCGAGTGAAACAAGGTCGCGTGGGGGAACTTCAAAGAAACACTTTTGGTAAGAAGATATGTACAAGTGAGGTCACTGCGTAAGGCCACATGGATGACTGAGCTGAAGTACAGTGCAGACAGGATAGGAAATCCCTGCAATTTTATTTTGTCATGTTCAGAATGTGGGAAAATGAAACCAGATTTTAAAAGGCTTGTTTGCTCTGTATTCTCTTTCTGTTGTTTTCCAGATGATGTTGCAATGTTTTCATGGTAAGAATTAAGAATTGTGAATTGTATTTGTGTATAATATAATGAGAATATATAAAAACAAATGGTTTAGCGCCATCTTTTCATCTGTTAATTTATTCATACACCTATAAAGTATGCACTACAGGGGAGGTCCATTTCTCTTCAGTAGTGCATTTGTCAATTTCCCCATGCAGGTAAAATAACAATCCAGAATAAGCTGATAATATTCAGTGATAAAGCAGGTTTGTGTGTGTGTGTGTGTGTGTATGCCTTCCTTGCATGTTGTTTGGAAGGAATCTGATATAATATATAGATCACTGGACGTAGATAAGCCAGTGGTATCCAGGGGCGCATAGATCACTGGATATAGATAAGCCAGTGATACCGGCCACAACCTATAGGTGGCACTCTATATAACATTGTTGGGTTTCTATCACGTGCATACGTCCAAGGCTCTCTATAGACCACTGGAGGTACTCTAATAGAAAGGAAGGTTTTGTTTTATGATGCGTTTATAATATAGGGAAGAAACTATGCTCACCACTAAATACCGCAAACAATATATCACTAGATTCACCAATATAATATAACAAGGTATGGTCACTAAAATAATATGAGGCCAAACCCAATCTAAATACAAGGCTAATTTACCACCAAACTACCGCTCATATTCTGACGATAAGAAAATACAGCCAAACCCCAAATTGACCCCAATAACACAAAATATCCTACAGAGATCAGCCCGATGACATATGGATTAAAGCAGGGTATCCGGGTCGGAAATTTGGTGGTGATTTCATGACGGAGCACATTTTAATGACATTAGGCCCAAAATATGGGTGGCGTTACGGTAGCAATATCCGATCTTCAGTCGATTATGCAATGAGCAATGTGCAGTGATGAGGACCGTGCCCAATACATATTACACAAAGAAGAGATGTGGCAGGCAGAGACAGGGGACTCATGGGATCGAGCATTTTCATGTATCTATTTTGTGGTTAAAAAATGTATCCCAAATAAGGTTCAGAAGGCACTCAAAAAGATAAGGGGGATCGAGGCAGAAGGGTGGGCAGATATTCAGTGTATTATTGTTCATCATTGTAAACGATTGAAAGAAAAGGAGAAGGAAAGGGCGCCGCGAGCACAAGCAGTGAAAGCAAAATTGGTTCAAAAGAAGTTAGCAAAGGTAGCACTGGAGGGGGCTGCGGTGTCAGTGTAGATGGAAGGGTTGGCAGACCTCAGGGCAATCCAGGCAGATGTACACGCAGTGCCTGGGCCAGGAGGAGAAAATGGGTGGACATGTGGGTTCCAACCTCAGTATGAAGGGAGCCTTCCAGGGGGTTTCACTGGGGGACAAGGGAATTTGTGGGTGGCGTGGAAGGTGAGGGGATTTTGGAGGAATGGGACCACAAGGAGGAGGAGGCTCAGGCAGTGTTGGACATGTGGATACATGGGTCATTTTTCAACAGGCTGCAGGAGTATACAGGCATATGCATATCCCCAACACCAGATATACCCTTATTCTCAGGGAGGTCCAGTTTTATACCCTCAGTCATACAGACAGATGCCCCTGGAAGCCCCCTATGGGGTACCAATGCCCACACCTCTGCTTGCTCCCCCACCAATGTTTCTGCAGTTACTCACCCTGGGGTCTATTAATGTGCCACCATACGCGGTACATCACAGGGCAGCAATAGGTCCCCCATATCCTATGCTATATTTGCTTTTTGGTTATTTCTTACGCGCACCAGGCAGAATGAACTGCATTCGGGTGCAGTTGTTAACTAAGGGTCGGCTTCCAACTGTGAAGCACTGTATTTGCCCTTATTACTTGCAATCACTTAAATAAGAAGTTTTAAAGTTTTTTTCTGAAGCCTTCTAGTGAAATGCATGATCGTATGGCAATTGGTAACTGGTTCCATAACTTTGGGCCAAACATGGAAAACCTCCCATCGCCCTTCGAGGTGTGTTTGGTCCGAGGAATGTCCACCAAAAGTTTGTCTCCTGACCGGAGGTCTCTGGTTGGCTGGTAGTGGTGGATTCTGGTGATGAAATATCTAGGTGCGAGTTTATAAAAGCATTTATGCATGAGACACGCCACCTTGAATTTAACTCGATCCTCCACCATAAGCCAATGGAGTGCTCTCTGAGATGTTGAGACATGGTCCCTTTTTTCCAAGTGAGCAATTAGCCTGACTGCCGCATTCTGAGCCCTCTGGAGTCTCATCATCTGTTTCACTGGAATCCCTGTCATTAGACTATTACAATAGCAAGGTGGGAATTTACCAGTGCTCCTACAACCACAGCATGGTCTTGGGGTGCTATGAAGGGGAGTACGTTCCTAAGCATATGTAAGGAATAGTACACAGCTTTTATTTTAGCCCCTACCTGGGCCCCTACCTGGGCCTCACTGGCCAGATTCTCTTACAAGGTGCACCCCAGATTTTTCACTTTCTTCAAGAACAGGATGTCTTCATCCAGGATCTGCGGTATTATATTTTGTTCTTCACTTCTCTTTTTTTCTCTGATCTAAATAGTATTACCTCTGTTTTAGCTGCATTATGTAGTCGGCATATGAATGGAATCGTAAACTGTGTTTTCTCAAGATATCAAACAGCGGTCGGATATACAAGTTAAAGATCAGAGGTGAGAGCGCTGAACCTTGTGTTATCCTGAGCAATAACACTGTTCTGAATGGTACGGTGACCCAATATCTGGGAACCTCTGTGGTTGGAGGTATCCCATTTGTTTTTCCGGCAACTAACACATACCCGATTCTGATAGTGCACCAACGTGGGCAGCAAGGTTGCCGTAGTAGGCAATTGGGTATACATGGGATTTGTGTATCCTGACATGGCACGCATAGGGTAGCATCCTAATGGAGGACAAATGTCTGTTTAGGACAGCCCACAGAGAGCCTTAGCGTGTTCAGTTCTATTGGTCTCTGCCAACCCAGAAGATGAACCCTTGATAGGTGACTAAATCATATATTCGTAAGTGGGGGTTCCCTTTATCAAGTGAGGTCATGGAAATGCAGGGCTTCTCTGGGGCAGTTCAATCAGTTCCTTTCACAAAGAAATGACCCATCAAAATAGGGGGAAGAGAGGTGTGGGCCCCCTTGTTATATTCCACTGTGATTCCAATCAATCTGTTGGGAAGGGATAGTTTGAGTAAGTTCAACAGGACTCTCGTTCACACAAAGAGGTGTGGTGTGTTCCATTGCCAGTATGTTTGTTGTGAGGGTAGTGTTGGCCTTGCATGCATTAGGTATTAAATCTGTGGCAAGAGTAATACCATTGGCCCATGATTTGTTTCTATACTTCCTCACCATATTACTCAGTTCAGTGGCACAGGTAGCAAACAACTATTGGTGAGTACCCTCTGAGTACCTGTCAGGCCTGACCAGCCTCAGGAGATAGATGTAGGTACTATCATTGATCTGGATATAGAAGGAGTTTTTGGTAGAAGACATGATTTTTTGGTAGCAGTTGATTCTAAAAAGGGGGAATGGTGCACAGTTCTTTGCATTAACCCAACAATACCAATGAAAAATTACTCAGATGAGGATGTTTTTGAGGACCAAGAAAATGAAGGAGAAATAATATTGGAAGTGTGTTTCCCTTCAAAAATCATGATACACTACAGACATGTAGTTTGTCCCATGCTGCTAGTAGGGGCAGCTCCTTCATTTATTTCTGCAGATTTGGCTCAAGTTCCTGACAAATTGTGGATGAACAATCCACATGATGTGGGACTTTTAAAAAGTGTCACACCGATATGCATCACCCTGAAATCCGGTGATGTCTTCCTGCGAGTAAAACAGTATACTCCATCTTAGGCACCAGAAGACGGATTTACAACACTATTATGGTACTTTTATATCAGGGCATCATAGTACCCTCAAACTCACCCTGTAGCATGGCTATTTATCCGGTGAAGAAATCAAAAGGTGATAGTTGGAGGATAATTCAAGATCTATACCCTGTTAATGACATTGTACAGGCAGAGATCTTAACCCTGTTACAATATTGTGAAGTATACCTGTTGAGGTCACCCACTTTACTTTAGTGGATTTGCAAAATGCTTTCTTCTCAATACCCTTGCATCCTGACTCGCAGTGTCTCACCGTGTTTACGTTTGCCGGGAGCTGATTCCAACAATCTATGCTTCCTCAAGAGTACTGTGAGCCCCTGAGTAGTTTTAATAGGGAGCTCCATGAAGATTTTGGTAACATCACTATCTCTAGTACCATAATTCAATATGTGGATGATTTGTTGGTATGTAGCAGCACAGAACACCAATGCAGGGAAGACTCTATAGTTTTGTTTCAATTATTGGCTGACAAAGTGTACAAGGTGGACCTGACAAAATCACAATATTGTCAACAGGAAGTGTTGTATTTGGGACAGTTGATTTCAGTTAATGGTAAAGAGTAACCCCAGAACGAGTGGCAGCAGTGCGTGCCACACGCCAGCCAGTGACAGTAAAGGATTCGCAGACATTAATTAGATTATGGAATTACTCTAGAGCATGGATTTTTGATTACACGTCATACACTAAACCATTGCTCCAGGTCCTCAAAGAAGCTTATAGAACAAAACATACTATTATTTGTACTGATGAAATGATCACTAAGTTGCAGGAGCTTAAAGATATTATTTGTACTGCCTCAGTATTGGCTACTCCTGACTTTATGCAAGACCTGTATCTCTTTTCACATTCTGATGGTCAGATGATGACTGCTATACTGACGCAATGCTGCACAATGGGGCCTACACCTTTGGCTTATCACAGTTGCATGTTAGATTCTGTCATGCAAGGGCAGTTCCCATGCGAGCAAGTGTTGGCTGCTGCTGCCTTCGCTACTAAGATGCCCCTGACAATTGTCATGGGATGTTTGCTAAGATTGTACGTGCAGCATGTCGTTTTTTGCGATAATATAGAGGTCCAAATCCACCCTGACCACACAAAGGGCTTCCACATATGAAGTAATACTTTCAGCCTGTTTTAAGAAAGTGAACCCAGCTACCTTCTTGACTGAACATATTACTGACGATGTGATACTTGTGAATATTAAGGTTAAAGAAATATACCTTTTTTCTTTGGATAACTTGTAAGGGATACACAAGTAATAAACAAGCAATGATAAGAAAAACTGTTGACTGGACACTGTGATTTTGTTAGAAAGCTGAAGTAATCACCCTACTGAAAATACACTTGCTGGCGTACAAGAAAGGATACCTTCTGAGAAAGTTTAGAATTTTATGACATATTGCAACTGTCTAAGAATTTGCATTTTCCCATCTTTCGAAGAAGACGATACAGCAGCCCTGAATGATTGGGAAGAATTACTGAAAAAAACCTTTAAAGAAATGATGCTAAGAGTAATTAATCAGGCATCCCTAGTACAAGAAAAAACCACTACAGAAATTGACCATCTGAAAGAAAGTATAGAAAAACAAAATGTCCTGGAATTAGCTTAAAAAATTATCAGATTTTGTTTGAATATTTAATAAACTATACCAAACAAATAAAAATAAAAAACAAAGAAAATGTATTTGAGATGAAAACAACTATAAGAATCGAAGAGTCTACACTTTTCAAAGGAAGTATGATGCCAGAAGCAGCTATAATACAAGACAAAAACTGAGTACATTGAAAAACCAAGGCATGTCATCAAAGTCATCAGACTTAGATATCAATAGTGACACTGAAAACAGAAATACCCAGTACATCCATAGAAAATCCAGAATGTCCTTTTTTTGGAGGAACCACAAAGGCACAATAGAAGCACATGGCTAAACCTCCAGCAGCCAGAGACAACACATACAGGGCTAAGAAAGACCCAAAATCCAAATACTTCAATAATGTATGTGCACACAGGAGAGCCAAGAGGGGAGGATCTAAGATATCAAGAAGGAAATTCACAAGGAATGCAAACCAGGTCACAACGGAGAGGGAACAGATCAATCAGATTACCAAATAGAACCTGCCCTAACAACAGCACTTAACCTCTCTTTCAGTCCAACTAACACAGCTTATTATTTTTAAACTCAGATTGACATCTTTAAATACTACAGACGGCACCAATTAAAGAAATCTTTTGAGAAGATTCCACAAAAGAAAAAGAAACAAATAACAACTCTAGATGTATCAGACCTAACAGTGGAATTGGTATAAAACACAGTGAATTTACTGAATTTGAAAGAAGAAGCAGTATTTACTGTACAACGATTTACAGAAGAACAAGACATTAATACCCATCTGGCTGAAGAAACGCTACTAATATCACAGTCAAGATTTGTGCCTACATACCCAGAAAACAATGTTATTGACATATTTCAGAAAGCTATATGCAAAGAGTTAAGACAAAACTACTGAAGAAGGTCATAAATACCTGCTAAAGTGGTAACTGTCTCAGCCCCACCTTCTATAACAATATAATACCAAACAACAATAAAAGCCTGTGAATCTGTTAAAACATTGAATAAAGATGTATGGGCTTGAGAGATCCATGACAGTATAGCCGATATCCTCTTGTTAAAGGGATTTCACTCCAAATTGACTGGTCACTATATCAGGTTGTAAAATTGAAGGCAACCAGGACCAATGGATAAACCAAGAATCCTTGTGTGCCTCACCAGATGAGAAGGGTAACCATCTTTTACTAGGCAAGTCACCAATAACATGAAATTTGAACATCCTCAAGATGGATTCTTCTCCTAAAAAGTTATTGACGACAAAAAGTCTTAAAGGGCACTATTTCAAACACTGGGACAAACTAAGTCATAAATTAGGGTCAGAAAATTACAGTATCCTTCTAATAATGATGCTGATTTTAAGTAAATAAAATAATATCAGTACGAATGTCATTCATATATTCTATCAGCTCCACATCACCAAAGTTCAAATTCCTTAATCTGTTTATTTCATGGAAGAGAGACAGAATGTTCGCTCTTTTCAACATTATCTGAGTTCACACTAGATATACAAATTTCCAAGTCCATTTTTAAGGGTACCAAAAGTTAATTTGACAGATTTCCAATTAATGTTCATACTGAAACAATCTTCATTATCCTTTCTGGAAAGATTAGAGATTGCTCTGCAAGGAGCCTGAGAAAGAGCATTGTCATTAGTTCTATCACACTCTATATGATCCTGTCTGGGATGGTTTAGGACTGTTCTGGTTCTCACCTGAGCAGGAGCAGGACAGCCACAGCCTTCATTGGTGAGATTAGTGGAGCCCATCACTCCGCAACTAAACTGCTCTATCTCTTCAGTGGTGCTAGTGTGATAGTCGCCCAGGGATACATCTGGCTTAGGGTTCTCAAAATAAAAGTTGACAAAAGCTTCTACATACTTAGTGATGGATTTACAGAGACTCTTCTTTATTTGGGCTGTTGCTTGTTCTTAAGTGCTCCATCCTTAGTTACTGGCTCTTCAAGAGACACTGATAAGTCAATTGCTTCTATGAAGTATGAAGGATCGCTCTTGTTGCAAACACAGCTTCCTTTTGAAGATGCATTTTGTCCATTGTTTGGACAATTATGATATTAAAGTGTTTTCCACAGGTGGTTCATCTGAATAATTTTAATAAACCTCAGAACTATCATTAACAATAAAACTGGGTAGATCTTCATGTGGAGGATATGAGATATCCTGAAAGATGTCCACTGGGTTCCTTGGCTCTTGCTCCATATTTTAGAGCTATCAAACCTCAGTTGTGATAACACTTTACTTGGGTGACTAGAAGAACACACCGCATTGCCCCAATTTGCAAACCTCTCTTAAATCTCCACTAAGCTGAGTTTTTGCAGCTTTAGTTCTGAACTGATGTGTTTGCATAATTTTACCAAGGCATTTAGGACCAGATTCAGGGTGTATATGGAATTAGACTCCATTTTAATAGGGTCTTGCAGTGACATCAATAGGTCGCACAAAGATCTGTCCTCCAGGAGGCGTGTCAAAATAAGAGAAGCATTAGTGTGATCAGGCAGGTGGACTTGGCACTCTGAAGACCTTCGACTTGTAAAATAGGTGGCCTCCCCCAGCAGCTGCATCCCTCCTGCATGAAGAGAGGTCTTTTAGTTGCAGCTTTTTCGTTTCCGGCACTAGGGTCATCTTCCATCATTTTGTTCAAGTGGCCATCACTGATCTCCAAATTCATCATGTCCATGGACTCTTCCAAAGTCAATGACAATGCAGTGCTCCTTTCTTCATCTTGCCAGAGCATGGACACACCACCAAGCTGGATCCAAAAACATGATGCCAAAAGTGACTTCCACATCCACCCATGAAGCCCTGACCACCTTCGTTTGAACCAAGGCACAAAGCGGGGATGGGGGGGGGGTCAGAGCATTCAGGAGATGCCAAATTGGTCCCTTAGTGGATCGGAGTACAGGGGTGAGTAAGCATACTTGTTCCTATCCCACCTATCTCCATGGCATTTGACAGGTGACGTTGCCCTACCTCTTTCTTTCCTGACCCTGATCATTGGAGATATGGTCCATGAACCTTCCCTGGGCTTCCCCTAAGATGCTTGAATTAAGAGAGAGGGCTGTTTACAACATTTCTTCAAATGTTCTACTACTTAGTAACACTTACTAACTGCCTAATTGCTTAGCCAACTCTTGTAAAGGCCCTTACAAAGACTCCTAACCTTCTCATAAATACTGCTCTGGTACCTGTAACTCTAAGGGCACTAGCCCCCCGTTGCTCGAGAGAGAGAAAGACTTTTTAAGGTGTAGTTACTTATATTGTAAGGCTGTGTATTGTATTTCTAACCCTTTTTCCTGAATACATTAGTCCTTTAATCTGTTTTTTAAATACCTTGTTCTGTGTTCACTAACTTTGCTACACTATAGATCTTCCTTTTGTTCTGTGTTGTAAAGTGAAGTATTAGCACCCTTAATCAGAGCACACCAAAAGTGAATGCATATATAATAGTAGTAAATGTTTAGTTTAATAATTATCTGTGGTTTTTTGGAGTTTGTCGAATGCCTAAATATCTAAATGTATTTGTATGCCCTCTGCCTAACTTGTGTTATCAATAGTGCTCTGTATGTGTTTAACTGAAACCTCCATGGCTCTCACGTGTCCTACATCTAAGCCTTACAGCTGATTACCCTGACCTTGAAAAAGTTTTGCTAGACATTAGTGACTTTCCCTGTTCACCAAAATAGGGTGTCCTCACAGAATCTGTCCATATGGCTGATTCTAAAAATCCATCTTAACAATTGGTGGTGGCGGTAGGATAAGGTGATTGGTACTCAATGAATGTTCACTGGAGTGTTCCTGTAGTGCTTGTTATGAAGGACCATTAACCTAAAAAAGTCGCAAGCCTGTAAAGTGCTACAACTGTTACAATTATGGAAATATACACTACTGAAACCTTATCTACATCCAAGTAGATTGTCTTAAGAAATTGTGTTCTGACAAAGTTTACCCACTTCTAGTACTAAACGTGATTTGGTGCAGGGAATCATAAAACTCCAGACATCTAGGAAAAGTCCTTTGCCTGTGTCTATTGACATTGTTGACATGCATGTTCAGACCGCGGCCCTTCTAGACATTACGATTGTGAAAAATATAATAAAATGTGAAAAAGAGCACAGAACGGTGTGGAGGGGGGCGTGTTATGGGTGGGGATAATTGGCAGGAGTAAGAAATCATAAAGGGGAAAGTTAACCAGTAGTGTTGCCATTGAATTATATAGGATGTAGTGTGCATATATAAACGACACTCATAACACAAATTAACACAGCATCTACAGGTAGGCCTGAATCCTCCCAGGCAATGTTTTCACAGAAACACAGAACAACAAGGCCTTATCCCTTGCCTCACCATTGCATCCCACTTCCCAGGCCCAGCAAAGAAAGCACATATATCCCCACATCAATAAAACACTTTTTTTTTCTCAGAAGAGGGTGCACCTAGCCTTTTTTGCTTGAGGGTTGTATTTTCTTGGTCTGATCACTGGGAGTTTCCCCACATGTTTGTTGACCCTGACATGATCACAGTGACCCCCGCGAAGACAGAGGATTCTTGGCCGCACATCCGAAAGGGCTGCGCCCAACTTGCAGCCGTAAATCCCCCTTGTGCAGAACCTTTGAGGTTTACAGGAGCCATGTTATCAGAATTCCAGTCTGTTCTTTAGAGCGGGATGCTGTCCTGGATTGTGCAGGATATTGACCGGACCCTGTGACGAAGGACTTTGGGTGAACACATAGACGTAAGTGTGCCCCCTTTTTGAGAAAAATAAGTAGGGTATGAGGGGAGTGTATAGTGTTGCGAGTGTAAAGGAGCATTCGGATGGATGAAATAGAAAACCATGTGGTGTTGTAAATATTTTTATTGAGGCCTTTATATTATGATTTGTGGAGTACCAGGATCCTTTTCTTAGGTAATAAGGGAGAAGACAGCCCTGTATAATGGAAGAAAAGAGGATATGGATAGAGGATCTTTGTATATAGTAAGTCTGGGATTTCTCTGTGTTTTATATGAGGGATGGAGGGGCGTCAAAAGGAAAACGTAGTTATGGTAGAGGCCCTTAGTGAACTGGGATCTCCTCACCCAATATGGTGCGGACGTTGGAAATAAAGAGTTGAATTTATTGTAATGTTATTATTGGTGAGCTTTTTTATGGTGTGCTTTGTAGTGACATTTGATGTGTGACGTAGGAAAGGTGTAAGACGTGTGTATTTGAGTGAGTGGTTGAAGAATGGTGAGTGTGAGACATAAAAAGGGGTTACGTGGAGAGATAGGGGTTGTTGGTGCAGGACAAGCGTATTAGTAATATTGTAAGAATATCGAACGTAAAGGAAAGCTAGCACAGAGCCAACAACCCTGTTGGATTGCATATGTAAAGGCCTTCCGTTATATCAAGATAGGATTCTTAAATACCATAGGGGATGGTGTGCAGAAACAAAGGGAGGAATGTTTAAGCCATTGCCGGTCCAGAGCACAAATAATAGTAAGGTACTAAGTTTTTAACAGCTAACTATAAGGTTAAGAAAACTAAAAAACAGAAATAGAGTATTGGAATTGTGGAAAATAGTGGATTTTGGATGATAGCTCCACCGATTCTTTCAATGCAGTATGTGAGGTGGTAACCCTGTGGAGTACTATTATAGCCACAGTTACTGTCGTGAGTACCCCTGTGGCCCACATGGAAACAGACAGCTGTCTTCCATTAGGATTCTACCCTACGCATGCCACATCATGATACATAAATCTCATGTATGTCCCATTGCCTACTACGGCACCCCCGCCGCCCACATCAGCACACTATCAGAATCTTCCCAACCCCACAGCTTCAGTGGATACATTAAGGAAACTGGAGGGCAAGTTGGCGTGACTAAAATTAGAATGACAGGATGGACAGTGGATGCCTATAGGGGTGGATGAATGAATGGCGGTGGACATTTTATTTTGTATGGATAGCACAGCTATCAGAGATGTACATATAGAAAATGAACACAAAGATAGGAGGTGAGGGGGAGTGGATAATGTAATGGCTAGGTCAGAGAAGGAATACAACTACAGACATAGAGGAGAAGAGGAATGGGATACAGCAGACACATTGGAAAGAGCAGAGTAGCGATATGTGATATCGCCAGAATTATAAAGTTTGTGGGGACCTAGCTAACATAACAGGGTCATACAAAAGGCAGCAGCTAAGAGGTAGGTATTGGGAAAGAAAAAAGTTGGGAAAAAAAGGTAGGAGCGTAGTTCCTGTTGTTGCACAAGGGGCCTAGGAGAGGACAGTATATCCCTTGGGCATGCATGGATAAAAATAACCTCATATTGACACTGCCGTCCCTCACAGCTGGGGCGGGCAAGTGGATGTATACGCATTTGAAAGCCACACTGCTTGGACTACTTTGGCTGTAGAGGATTTGTAAAGTTTTTGTTGATGCTGGGAAATCAGCTCGATGACATATGGATTAAAGCAGGGTATCCAGGTCTGAAATTGAAGAAGTGATAGCCATGATGGAGCACATTTTAATGACATTAGGCCAAAAGTATGGGTGGCATTACGGCGTGCATACCCAGACAGACCCCATCTTCAGTCGATTATGCAACGAGCAATGATGAGGATCCTGCCCAATACATATTACACAAAGAAGAGATGTGGCAGGCAGAGACAGGGGATTCAAGGGATCGAGCATTTTCATGTATCTATTTTGTGGTTAAAAGATGTATCCCAAAATAAGGTGCAGAAGGCACTCAAAAAGATAGTGGGGATCGAAGCAGACGGGTGGGCAGATATTCAGTGTATTATTGTTCATCATTGTAAATGGTTGAAAGAAAAGGAGAAGGAAATGGCGCTGCGAGCGCAAGCAGAAGAAGCAAAATTGGTCCAAAAGAAGTTAGCAAAGGTAGCACAGGAGGGGGCTGCGGAATCAGTGTAGACGGAAGGTACGGCAGACCTTAGGGCAATCCAGGTGGATGTACACGCAGCGCCTGGGAGGGGAGGAGAAAACGGGTGGACATGTGGGTTCCAACCTCAGTATGAAGGGAGCCTGCCAGCGGGTTTCAATGGGGGATAGGGTGATTTGTGGGTGCCCGTGGAAGGTGAGGGGATTTTGGAGGAATGGGACCGCAAGGAGGAGGAGGAGCAGGCCAGTGTTGGACATGTGGATGCATGGGCCATTTTTCAAGAGAGTACAGGAGTAGACAGGTGTATGTATATCCCCAATACCAGATATACCCTTATTCTCAGGGAGGACCAGTTTTATACCTTCAGTCATACAGACAGATGCCCCTGGCTTCCCCTTATGGAGTACCAATGCCCACAGCTCCACCTGCTCCCACCAATGTTTCTGCAGTTACCCACCCTAGGATCTATTTATGTACCACCATATGCTGTACATCACTGGGCAGCAATAGGTCCCCCATATCCTGAGCAATAACAATTTTCTGAATGGTGCGGTGACCCAATATCTGGGACCCACTGTGGTTGGAGGAAACCCATTTTTTTTCCGGCAACTAACATATACCCGATTCTGCGTGGGCGGCAGGGTTGCTGTAGTAGGCAATGGGGCATACATGGGATTTGTGTATCCTGACGTGGCACGCATAGGGTAGCATCCTAATGGAAGAGAAATGTCTGTTTAGGACAGCCCACAAAGAGCCTTAGCGTGGCTAGTTCTATCTGTCACTGCCAACCCAGAAGAGGAACCCTTGATAGGCGACTAAATCAATGATTTGTGAGTGAGGGTTCCCTTTATCCAGTGAAGTCATGGAAATGCAGGGCTTCTCTGGGGCAGTTCAATCAGTTCCTTTCACAAAGAACGTACCCATCAAAATAAGGGGCAGAGAGTTGTGGCCCCCTTGTTATATTCCACCGTGACTACACTCAATCTGTTGGGAAGGGATAGTTTGAGTAAGTTCAACATGACTATCTCGTACACAGAAAGAGGTGTGGTTTTTTCCATGCCCAATATGTTTGCTGTGAGGATAATATTGGCCTTGCATGCATTAGGTGTTCAATCTGTGGCAAGAGGAATACCAGTGGGCCATTATTTGTTTCTATCCGGCATCCCCATATTACTCTGTGCAGTGCCACAGGTGGCAAACAAGTATTGGTGCGTACCCTCTGAGTTTCTGTCAGGCCTGCCCAGCCTCAGGAGATAGCTGTAGGTACTATCATTGATCTAAATATAGAAGGAGTTTTAGTGGCCGAAGACCGGATTGTTTTGGTAGCAGTTGTGTCCCGGCTTCAGCTTCCAAGCTCAGGAGTTGCACGAACCAACCAACCCCTCCACGGTCTGGGTGCCTGCAAGTTAAAACATACACAAGCCACCGAGACCCTGGCTGGGAAAGAGGGTTAGGATCACGATAGTTGGATGGGTTCAAGTAGCAAGGATAACCGGTAAGAGGATTAGGAGAGGGAAGGTGGATGGGGAAGGGAACATAGGATAACACAACAGGTATACATTAATTCTTAGCATGCACAATTCCCCTCCACACCACACAACCACACAATAAGGCTTAAAAGCCAGAAAGAGACGTATCTCTGGGGCGAGTGCTGGCCTCCTGCCTGCGCACTCTCAGGTCCTGGGTCTGGAGCAGTATTAGTGCTGCAAAGAGAGTAGGAGTTACTATCTGTTTGTTTCTTCACACGCATACATGTACAGGTTCATGCAAATGGTTAGTTACATCCTTTTAAGTGCTCTTATAGGCCTGCCATCCATCTTTGTGTTAAAGCGCATGCAACTGTACTGCGCATACCCTCTGAGTTTCTGTCAGACCTGCACAGCCTCAGGAGATAGCTGGAGGTACTATCATTGATCTGAATATAGAAGGAGTTTTAGTGGCCGAAGACCAGATTGTTTTGGTAGCAGTTGTGTCACGGCTTCAGCTTCCAGGCTCAGGAGTTGCACGAACCAACCAAACCCTCCACGGTCTGGGTGCCTGCAAGTTAAAAAGCACACAAGCTACCGAGACCCTGGCGGGGAAAGAGGGTTAGGATCACGATAGTTGGATGGGTTCAAGTAGCAAGGACAACCGGTAAGAGGATTAGGAGAGGGAAGGTGGATGGAGAGGGAATATAGGATAAGACAACAAGTATACATTAATTCTGAGCATGCACAATTCCCCTCCACACCACACAACCACACAATAAGGCTTAAAAGCCAGAAAGAGACTTATCTCTGGGGCGAGTGCTGGCATTCTGCCTGCGCACTCTCAGGTCCTGGGTCTGGAGCAGTATTAGTGCTGCAAAGAGTGTAGGAGTTACTATCTGTGTGTTTCTTTAGACACATACATGTACAGGTTCATGCAAATGGTTAGTTAAGTGCTCTTATAGGACCGCCATCCGTCTTTGTGTTAAAGCGCATGCAACTGTACTGCGCTGGACCCATCACATTCAGATCTATGGCCACGCGTTGCTCCGAAATCATTGCTTGCTGGTGGTGGAGGTCGCAGAATACCAGGCCTAAACGTGGCAATAAACCGTGCTGTCAGTCGCACGTGACGGGTTGCGATTACTCTGGGAATCACCTGAAATTAAGTGCAATCACTTCCTGAATCGTAGCACATGGCTAATTAGTATGTTAAAGACATGCACTGCCCTCGCGCTGCCGCCCCACTAAATTCTGCGCGTGGTTCAAAGTTGCCTTCCAATAACACTACGGCACTATTGCTGTGGGCACAATAGACTTATCTTTTCTGGAGCAGGGGAACGTGAGAACCATGTGATGTGCCCCCTGCGTATGCCCCTCACTGCTTCCTGAGGATTCGTGGGTTTCCTTTTGACGCCTTACAGCGTTGCGCACCTTTCCCCCTTGCTGCTTAAGCTCCCTATAGCAAGCGTTACTTATCTTTAGGAGGCGAGGGGCCTGGGTGAATGATTTTTGGGGCGTGGCCCCTCGTGTGCTTCCCCTTGCTCGGTGCTCCGTTGGACATGTCTTCCCTGATCGAGTGTCTGAGCACAAGCCCTGTGCCTTGGATGTTCTTGCGCGCACGTGCCCCGCCCAACGTGGGCTGGGTTAAGTAGACCTTGGCCCGGGTATACTTGAGAAATGTAGTTTGCAGGCCATTTCTTCTGCAGAAAGGATACAGAAGCCTTTTATAAGGCTGGATTCTTTTTCTGCCCGCATGTTTCTCTGTTTTACTGGCTGCCATTAGTCTATGGCCCCCAAAAGGACTGCGGACACAGTGTTTCCTGTCCTGTCCCATGACAAATTGATTCTAAAAAGGGGAAATGGTGCACAGTTCTTTGCATTAACCCAACAATACCAATGAAAAATTACTCAGATGAGGGCGTGTTTGACAACTGAGAAAATGAGGGAGAAATAATATTGGAAGTTTGTGTCCCTTCAGAAATCATGATACAGTACAGATATGTAGTTTGTCCCATGCTGCTAGTAGGGACAGCACCTTCATTTATCTCTGCAGATTTTGCTCAAGTTCCTGAAAAATTGACTTTTGAAAAGTCTCAAACCGATATGCATCACCCTGAAACCCGGTGATGTCTTGCTGCATGTAAAACAGTAGCCTCCATCGTAGGCACCAGAAGACAGGATTTACAACACTATTAATGTACTTTTACATCAGGGCCTCATAGTACCCTCAAACTCACCCTGTAGCATGGCTATTTACCCAGTGAAGAAATCAAAAAGTGATAGTTGGAGGATAATTCAAGATCTATACCCTGTTAATGACATTGTACAGGCAAAGGTCCCAGTGTATCCTAAACCTGTTACAATATTGGGAAGTATACCTGTTGATGTCACCCATTGTACTGTAGTGGATTTGAAAAATGCTTTCTTCTCAATACCCTTGCATCCTGACTTGCAGTGTATCACTGTGTTTACGTTTGCCGGGAGCTGATTCCAACATACTGCTTCCTCAAGAGTACTGTGAGCAACTGCGTAGTTTTAATAGGGGGCTACATGAAGATTTAGGTAACATCACTATCCCTAGTACCAATATTCAATATGTAGATGGTTTGTTGGTATGTAGCAGCACAGAACACCAATGCAGGGAAGACTCTATGGTGCTGTTTCAATTGTTGGCTGACAAAGTGTACAAGGAAGACCGTACAAAATGACAATATTGTCAAAAGGAAGTGTTGTATTTGGGACAGTTGATTTCAGTTAATGGTAAAAGAGTAACTCCAGAACAAGCGGCAACAGCGTGCGCCACACCCCAGCCAGTGACAGTAAAGGATGCACAGACATTTAGTGAATTATGGAATTACTCTAGAGCATGGATTTTTGATTACAAATCATACTCTAAACCATTGCTCCAGTCCCTCAAAGAAGCTCAGTGAACAAACCATACTATTATTTGGACTGATGAAATGATCACTAAGTTCCAGGGGCTTAAAGTTATTATGTGTACTGCCTCAGTATTGGCTACTCCTGACTATACGCAAGACTTTGATCTCTTTTCACATTCTGATGGTCAGATGATGACTGCTATACTGACGCAACGCAGCACAATGGGGCGTACACCTTTGGCTTATTACAGTTGCATGTTAGATTCTGTCATGCAAGGGCAGTTCCCGTGCAAACAAGTGTTGGCTGCTGCTGCCTTCGCTACTGAGATGTCCCCGACTATTGTCATGGGATCATAAGATTGTACGTGGAGCATGCAGTCTTTGCGATACTATAGAGGTCCACATCCACCCTAACCACACAAAGGGCTTCCACATATGAAGTAATACTTACAAGCCTGTTGTAAAACAGTGAACCCAGCTGCCTTCTTGACTTAACATATTTCTGACGATGTGAGACTTGTGAATATTATGGTTAAAGAAATATACCTTTTTTCTTTGGATAACTTGTAAGGAAAACAAGCAATGATAAGAAAAACTGTTGACTGGACACTGTGATTTTGTTAGAAAGCTGAAGTAATCACCCTACTGAAAATACACTTGCTGGTGCACAAGAAACAATACCATTGAGAAAGTTTACAATTTTTTTACATATTGCAACTGCCTAAGAATTTGCATTTTCCCATCTTTCTAAGAAGACGATACAGCAGCCCTGAATGATTGGAAAGAATTACTGAAAAAACCTTTAAAGAAATGATGATAAGAATAATTCATCAGGCATCCCTAGTACATGACAAAACTACTACAGAAATTGAACAATTGAAAGAAAGGATAGAAAAACTAAATTTCCTGGAATTAGCATGAAAAAATGATCAGATTGTGGATGCATATTTAATAAACTATACCAAAGAATTATAAATGAAAAAACAAAGAAAATGTATAAGAGATGAAAACGACTTTAATAATCGAAGAGTCTACACTTTTCAAAGGAAGTATGATGCCAGAAGCAGCTATAATACAAGACAAAAACTTAGTGCATTAAAAAAGCAAGGCATGTCATCACAGCCATCAGATATCAATAGTGACAGTGAAAAAGGACAAACAGAAATTCCCAGTACATCCATAGAAAATCCAGAATGTTCTTTTTTACAGGAACTACAAAGGCACAAGAGAAGCACATAGCTAAACCCCCAGCAGCCAGACACAACAAATACAGGGCCAAGAAAGATCCAAAATCCAAATACTTCAATAATGTATGTACACACACGAGGGCCAAGAGGGGAGGATCTAAGAAATCAAGGAGGAAATTCACAAGGGATGCAAACGAGGTCACAACGGAGAGGGAACAGATCAATCAGATTATCAAATAGATCCTGCCCTAACAACAGCACTTAACAAATGCCTCTCATTCAGTCCAACTAATACAGCTGATTATTTTCAAACTCAGGTTAACATCTTTAAATTCTGCAGATGACACAAATTAAAGAAATCTTTTGAGGAGATTCCACAAAAGCAAAAGAAACAAAAAACAACACTAGAACAAGTATTATCTTACAAAGATTTACAGAAGAACAAGATATTAATACCCATCTGTCACTACTAAGACCACAGTCAAGATTTTTGCCTACATTAGCCGGAAAACAATGTTATTGACATATTTCAGATAGCTATATGCAAAGAGTTAAGACAAAACTACTTGACAAATAAACATGCTAAAGTATGTTTCAACTTATCTTTCAAAGAAAAACAAGAGATTGAAAAACTAGAAAATAACAAGGAAATAATCACGAAAATGAATGACAAAGGGGGCAATACTGTCTTAATGAATAGGTCAGATTATGTTAAGGAAGGAAAGTCACATCTAAACAATAAAGATTGTTATAGAAAATTTACAAATAACCCATTACCAGCCCTTCAGAAGGGATGGGAAGAAAAAAGTAAAACTTGGAACTATTGACAGATAAAGAATTTCTTTACATGGACATATCATACCCTGTCATGGCAACAATATATTTTTTGACCAAAATACACAAACAGTATGTCACCTTTCGAACATGTTGTCCAATAATAAATGGTATTGGCTCATTCACTGAAAGGATTTCCCAATTTATAGATATATACCTACAACCCATGGCATCGGGTCTATCCTCCTTTCTACAAGACACAAAACATGTCATCCAACAGATGGAATCTATCTAGTGGGGGAAAAACTACAGATGAGTAACGTTAGATGTAGTATCCTTATACACAAGCATTGAACATGAAAAGGGAGTGGAAAGTACTGAATACTTCTTAAAATCAAGATCAATTTAGTATGACAACCAGAACTAAATGCTCATAGAAATGCATACATTTGCACTTGGTAATAACATCTTTATTTTTGACAAACAGATCGATCGGCAGCTACAACAGACAGCCATGGGCTCAAAATTTGCACTTTTATATGCAAACTTTTTTATGGGTTACTATGAGCTAAACCATGCATGGAAGCGCAAAGCAGTCAAAGAAGATGGAAACATAATCTATTGGGAGACTATATAGACAACGTCCTAATGTTCTGGGATGGAGAGAGGACCAGCCTCCTAGACTATGTAAAATATCTAAACAACAATATTTACAATATTAACTTCACCATGAAAGACGGTCAGGAAAAGGTGGAATTTTTGAATTTGGAATTATACATTCTAAGAGAAATAATCCATACGGATCTCTACATAAAACCGACAACATTAAACAGCATTTTGCATGTGCAAAGCAATCCCTATGGAGAAATACTAAGAGTTAAGAGAAACTGTAGCACACCTGAAACGTTTCAAAAAAGTATGGAAACCACAAAGAAACATTTCAGACAGAGAGGCTAAGCCTAGAGTCCTGGCCAGAGCAGCAGAGAAAACAACAAAAATCTCAAGGAGCTGTTTGCTAACTGATAAAACCTAAAAAAAAAAAGAAGATGTCAAACGAGTATTTCATACGACGTACAGCAGTGATGCGTATATAATCAATGGGATCTTAAGAAAACATTGGAATATTCTAAAGACTGACGAAAACATTAAGAAATACTTGAATGACAATCCAACCATTTCTTTTTCAAAAAGCACCAACTGTAAAAAAAAACTGATCAGTCTGACCTTCCTCAAACCAGAGCCACCAAAAAATCTTTGCAGCCTATTGAATTTACAAACAGCAAGTTGAGTTCATAGGTGTGGAAACTGCAAGATCTGTCCACAAATACGGAATGGGATGAACAGTTTGGATTTATCTAATGGAAAGATCAAAATAATTGTACAGTTTATAAACTGCAATAGTAAATGTGTTGTTTATGGGATTAAATGTGTATGAATAAAAAGCACGATTAGAGTTCTAACATTAAGACTGCTTGAACATATGAGAGCAATTAAAAATAAAGAAAATATATATCCCATGGCAATACACTTTTGCTCACAACATAAAGGAAATTAGATAAACCTAATACGGTTCTTTGGACTTGAAAAGGTAAATGCACCAGCAAGAGGTGGCAACAGGGTGCTACTTCTCAGAAGTAAATAAGCAAAATGTATTTGTCTCATTTATACCTGTTTCACAGGTTTCAATTCGGAGAATGAAATGTCATATTGGCTGTAAAATATTGGGAATTGGAATTATGTGTAATTTCATTTGAATCTTTACTAAATGCTAGAAAATTTTACCTGAACTATTACTTGTTCGATAAGCTAATTATGCCTCTGCATGATTTGGATTGAAGCTTAGAAAGGAGAATGTAAAATACTGGGAATAGGAATTATGTGTAATCTTTACTAAATCCTAGAAAATGCTATCAGAACTACTATTACTTGTTTGAAAAGCTAAATATGCTGCTGCATGATTTTGATTGACGTTTGGAAAGGAGAATTTGAGCATACAACAACACAAAAAAATAAGGATTGTAATAACACAAATCCAAAAAACACTGCCCTCTTCAATAGTAGCAGAGGGATTAGTGGATGAACCTCTAGATTATTGCAGAACAAAAACTAAGGATTAAGAGTGTTTAATTATCACTTGCATTCCAGTTCGCTTGTTTCTTTAAATATATAGAAAGGTGACACTGAAAATGGCTGTGGCACGTCGGGCATAATGACATCATCGTGTAAAGCTGTGTGATGACTGTGATGCTGGAAATGCATTGGAGGGACAGGGCCTCCATGTTCTTGTCCTGTACTCCTTTTATCATGTGTGTTCTGTGTTATGTTCTGCACAGGAGTCCATGTGCGACTCCTGGCCGGGCAGCTCTTCCTCTTTCTGGTCATGGTGAACAGACCCTTTGGATACCCTTATGGCACCCATGGGTCGGGGTACAACCCTGTACTCCTAGTGTATGTTTTTGGGCACCTGTGTGTGGGTTAGCGAGCAGGGTATGGGCTGGTGGCAGCTCCATGCTGAATTTGAAAGGTGCTCTGAATATCCTCCATTTTGGGATGGCCAGGACCTGCCATTGGAATCAGATGATTCCTTGAAGGAGACAAGATGGCCCCTGTGGCCTCTTGCTTTCTATTGCCCATTACCTTGTTTTACCAAAGTCCTGGGAAGCCCTAACTATGTCCCTTCCCCTCAAAGGCTGCTGGGCTGGAAATTCCATATAATGTATTGTGGGGAAGTCCCGGCCAGACTGGCTGGAGCCTTCCCAGTGACTGTATGTTGTGGGTACACCCTTGGGGTGGGACCTGGGTGAATGGAGTGTGGGACCAATATACATTTCATGTTCTGGGTGCCTGGTTTCTGTTGTGTGACAAAATGACTGAGACAGCCCTGCCAGAAACTGGTATGAATGCATTGTGGAGTGCTGAATGGCTGGGTGCTTGTCCCAATCCACATTCCATATCGTGAGTGTCTGGAGGGAGAAGAATGGCCTGAATGCACTGTGCACCTGAATGGCTGCCTGCCTGCATGAAAGCCCTTCTGAATTATTTGTTGCCTGGGTGTGACTCAGCAAAGTGAATGAGAGACCAAACAGTATATCTGGGGACCTCTCACTGATGGAAATTGTTCAGAAGCTGAAGTCAAAGCTTTACTGCTGTTTCCCTGTGATGCAATCTGAAAGCTGTTGTGCCTTTGAGGACTGATCCAAGAGAGGACCTGGGTAGGAGACCTCTTCCAGAGCTACGAGGGAACATTGAGGGAACATTGTGCACCAGCTCACGTCCACTGAGGATCTCTGGTAGTCAGTCATTGAAAGGCTGCCAACCAGTTACGGGTACCGCTGAGGAATCTGAAGCGAAGTGCCAGGACGACTGCCACCGTCGACAGAGGTTTGGAGGACCGCTGTAACCTCGCTGAGCGGAGCCGCGATGCTCCATTGCCTAAGAACACTTTGAATCAAGGACTCTCTTGCTCGTCACCATCGACCGATTCATCCTGCCAGAGAAATTCAAGGTTTCTGACGAACCAAGGAGAATCCACCAGTGGGTTTCCAGCCACCTAAAGTCCACAAAAACGCAGACAAAGATCTGAAAGCCAGTTGTGGTCGAGTCCCATTCGCCGACTCCAAACGCTGACAACCTAAGGCCCTTGCTTGGCCTACGTTCTTCATTGACTCTTTGCGGCAACGAGCTATCATCATCGAAATCGTCAATGAGCACTGCCAGGACCGAAGCTGCTGTCTCGATGCTATTGTTCACCCTTTTCTTCAAGGGATCTTGTTGATTCGTGGCTCCTGCCTTAAAGGCAGTTCACTAAACAAGGATCCGTCGACAACCCAACATCGAACCCTGCTAAACCAGGTATATTGGGGTAGTAGAACAATTATAGAATGAAATAAGAATCTGCTGAACAATATATGAAATGGGCATGTTTGATATATTATTTACAGGTTGCCCAGGTTGGGGGGGGGGGGGTACTCACACAGAACTGTGTCTTTGGTAGTGACCTAGTATTCTGCCAATTGTTTAACCAAGTTGTTTTCCTCCTGAGTCTATAGTTGATACATTTTGCTATTGATTTGTATGCCATTTGAAACTGTCATCAGTTGGTGCATTTTAATGGAGTCAAAGAATAATTGTGGTACCTCATAGAAATTGTACATTTATCATTATAGTATTGCCTGATTACAAAGTGTGTTATTTTGATTGTGTATATAACTTGAACCGTATTCATATAAAGAACTGTGTTATCTCTAATATAGTGTGTGGACATTCCTTTGTGGGACCTTGGGGACTACACTGTACTTAAGAACCAGTCCGCATCACCTCCTGAGAGCTTACGCCTTGATTGCTCACCCACAGCTGCCGAATAGAGAATCTTGGCTGGGGTGCTCTGTGCCTCTACTCTGCCATATAGAGGGCAGGAGTACAGAAAACCCCCTCCATTCTTTACAATGGCGTCATTGTGCTCGTAAATATAAAGCTGCCATTAACAAAGTCCAAACACATCGCGAATCGGCAGTGAGATGGACAAGTGGATCTCCTCTGAGAGTAAATGTAAGAATATGGCTTTCCTAGCACTATATACTGTTGTGGGGAACAATTTGAATCTGTAAACCAGCAGTATCAGACCCTGGGTAAGGGTTCAAACCTACGGAAATCTAGCCACAGCATCTCTAAACAGAAATTGGGGATAAAGAAAGTGTGTTTACATTTAGGGGCATTGAAGACGAAAATGATAGTGACAATTTGGAAAAAGTGACTAAACACTACCTTTAAAAGACAAACGCAAGATGAGGCAACTTTTGGTGTTTCAGAAAAGGATTTTTTGTATCTCTTTCCCTTACCTGGTAATAATCACCTCATTACCCAATTGTTTTAAAGGTCTATAACCAGCTGTGCCAATTAACAGCAGGAGAATAGGAGACTTTAACAACAGATAATAATCTCAACTTAGCAAGAACTACACAAAGTAAAGAATAGGCTGAGTAATCATAACCATTATAAAATAAAAAAAAGTGTACCAAAAAAGAAACAGGTGTATTAGTGTACAACTAAGAAAAATGTTAATATTCTGTTATTGGATACTTTTGTCTATAGATTCTCTCCTGATGATCCATGATAAAAACAATGGTGAAACACATGTAGAGAGAAAGGAAAGAGAGAAAGGAAAAATGATGTGAGACTTGTGAACATTAAGGTTAAATAAATATACCTTTTTTCTTTGGATGACCTGTAAGGAAAATACAAGTAATAAACAAGCAATGATAAGAAAAACTGTTGACTGGACACTGTGATTTTGTTAGAAAGCTGGAGTAATCAACCTTCTGAAAATACACTATCTGGCGCACAAGAAAGGATACCATCTAAGAAAATTTTGAATTATATTACTGACCATGACGAGGTGCATGACTGTGTTCCATATGAAGGTCCAGAGGATAGCATTGCTAAGGCACATGACTATGCTCTTGATGAAGGAGAAGTGTATTCCATTGATGGGTCTTCAATTATTGACCAGGAGACAGGTCAGAGGCATACTGGGGCAGCAGTGGTGCATCTGGTTGATAGAGAATATGAGGTTGTTTTGCAGCGGAAGCTGCTAGGACACTATTCAGCAGAAGCAGCAGAACTGATCTTCATTGAAGCAGTTGAGGCAGCACAGGGGTGCCGAGTAGCAATGTATTCAGGCTTGGCATATGTCCAAAAACTGTTCATTCAGGACTGTTGATATGGATGAGAAGAGAGTTTACAAGAGCAGACGGATCCCCTGTACAGTATGCAGCTTTGTTAGACAAACTAATTGCTGCGCTTGCACAACCTACGCTTGCCACAATAGTAAACCTTGAAGATATTAAACTATGGGAAAAACTCACACTCTGGAACTGCCCTTCTGAAATACTGGAGCCGATAAAACAACTTTATACGAACACCACCATCAAAATCAGACTCTCACAAGATGGAGTTGTATCAGCACCGATACGCACAATGAATGGTCTGAAACAGGGGTGTCCACTTGCTGTGACCCATTTAAATGTATGTACGTTAGACGTTGCAAATCCACCCAAACTCAATGTGAGTCTGCTTCCCTGTATATCATATGCTGATGACATAGTGATCTTGGACAAAACTCTGCAAGGCCTGCAAAAAAGCCTAATTAAGCTAGAAGCACACATGGGAAAGAACGGTCTACAAATAAACACGGAAAAAACTAAAATCATAATGTTGTCCAATATCTCCCTAATAAAGCGAAAGTAAAGGCATTCTTCATTGATGGGAAGATATTGGCACATGAAAAAACAGTAAAATACCTCGGAATATAGTTGAGCCATTCTGAAGGAGAAAAAGAGTGGGCAGATCATCTAAAAACGAAGGCCCGTTCCTTAGCACGACAATGACTTTTCCTCCATAATAAATTTGGGAAATACTCTCTGAAACCTGTTATTATTTTTTATAGACAGAAGGTTGTTGCAATTTTGACTTATGGGAGAGAATCAATGATAAATTTAGATCAATCAATATGGCAATTACTCAAAGGAATATTTTGGCGGACAGTATTGACATTACCTGTGACTTTTCCGAGGCCACGTATCCGGCATGAGATTGAAACACAATCGCTTGAGTCCATAGTAACATTTAGATCTCTTTAGGAAGACCATTAACGATGACTCCATACGGGCAATCGAAATTCTACGACAGAGACAAAATTCGATAGCTGATACTGCATTAAAAGAATGGAAGTGGTCATCCATGCCGGTGCAAATGCTGGAGCATTTTGTATGGGGGAAAGGAAGGAAGGCAGCGGAAAAGGAAGTTGCATTCTGCCCCTTCTCTCTTCCATGAATGAAAGTCATAAAAGCTGTTAGCTACTGTGGATAGCCACTGTGGAACACGAGCGCCACAGAGGAGCCCAGGACCCAGAATGTGCTGCAGAAATATGACCTTTTTTCTAAAAAACTTCATATAAACACTCTTCGCTCTGCTCTGATTTAATAACAAGTCTGCATTTCAGTTTCCTAATAGTTTTTTTTCCGCAGGAATTAAAACCATTAAATGCACATGAAAGAAAAGAGGAATGTCTACAGTAGCGAGTAAAGAAAGCGCGAAACATTTCTATTTTCATTTCAGCTGAACTGTGCAATGAAGCCTAGGTAAAAAATGATTGCAGAAATCAACCTACATTGTTCGTACATGTTCAGCTGGTGGAATGTGAATGCAGCGGAAAATTAAACATCCAGTCAACATATCAATTATGTTCTCCTTTCCCAAACAGAATAAAGAACAAAAAAGTGATATGCATACAGTATGAAGTGCATAATATTTATTTGACAGCCTGTATCCAATTAAGAAGAGCCTTGTAATCTGAAAATGAATGCGCGAAAACCCATATGAATGAAATGGCGGATACATTCCTCGTGGAAAGCTTACAAGGCGCCCAAAAACATGCGCAGTCCTGAGTAGATAAGGCTGATTTCGGTTAAAGGTAAATGCTATAATTATTTTTTTCTACTGGAGCATAACAAACGGGTTCATTAATCCATGAATGTGGGGGGGCACCTTTAGTATGTTTACAAAGCCCATCTAATTACTCCATGCGTCCTGTTAATAGAACTAGTTCAGCAGTTTTGATATGCACATTTATTTTTATAGAACAACTGCCATATTTGTCACAGGGCCAATAGCTCTGTTAGATCTGCCATTTTAATATCATGAAATGTAGCCTACACCCAAAGAAATAGATGTTCTGTAAACTGCTACTGTAACGTTAAATTAAACAATATTTAACAAATAATGGCATTGTTTTTGTGGAAGTGCCTCAGACCTTCAACAATATAATGTAATCAAAAAGAAAACATACATTGAAATGCTTTTTTTTCTTTGGTTAGAAGAATAAAGACGTCGGATAAGCCGCAATTACCACCAACACTAGGTGCTTGCAGTCAGCGCAAAGGAATATCAGTGGCCAATTCCAGAAGCCCCCATGCGAAATGGTGAGGAGGCAGGCACAGTTAAAAATGCAAGCCAATCCAAGAAGTTAAGACATTAAACAACACTGCGTACACATACAAACGTACCACATTATTCAAGAACTAGCCATTCCTGGCGTAACATATACCATTCTAGCATATCCCTCATTCCGAGTTAGGACTACACCATGGAGTAAATAGCTCCATGGTTGGCAACCATGGAGCTATTTACTCCATGGAATACCGGCATGGTGAATGGAGTAATTTCCGGTCCATTCCAAGGTTGGATGGACCGGTAATTCCCCATTCACCATAGCCCTTCCCCATCCCCATTTCTGCCCCCATAGGGCTCAATGGGAATGGGGAAGGAGGTAATTACGGCACCGTAAATTACGGTGCCGTAATTTACTCCAAGGTCACTTTGCGGGTCCCGTAATTTACTCCTGCTAAAAGCAGGAGGTAAAGAGGGACCCGCAAAGGGAACTCGGAATACGGAGGTAAGGGATTACCGCCATCGGTGCCCTTACAGGCGCTGGTAATCCCTTACCTCCAACCTCGGAATGACCCCCAATGTTGGGTGGTAATTCAGAGGATCACTTCTGTTCCCCTTCTTAAAAATCGGGCTTAGGTCCCTGTCCACTGTAGATAGTGTGGGCATAGTCAGAAAAGATGCCATATTTGGTGATTTGGTAGTATGAAGAGTACTGCTTTAGTGCGCACAAGAGGTATAGGAAGGCCATGGCAGATTCATATGGAGTGATGAAGTTTAGGTGATGTGAGTTGGCTTGGATGATGACGCTAATGCAGGATGAGGAGAGTGTGAAGGATATTTCTTCAGCTAGTGTAAACGTAGATTTAAAATCTGTTTCGCTGGGCAAATTGGCGTTGCTGTGTGAGCGAATGAGGAAGTGTGATCTTGCTAAACCTTTGTTGAATGATAAGGAAAGTGTGTGCAGCAACAGGGAGCTTCGGAGAGTAAAGGAAATAACAGATTGAAAATGTATTGTATATGAAATGACTAAGAAATGTATTTGTGTGGGGGAGGGTAAGAGACTTCATGCAGAAAGAACTGCTAGACAACAGAGATGCTACTTATGTTGTGGGGCAATAAATAATTCACTTTCCTATGTAAATTGTTGTGAACTGGTTTCTTGAATAGCTCTAGAGGAAGTGAAATAGGGAAGTCATCTCTATATTATGTGAATTTATTAACAAGCTTATCTTTTCGGTGTGGGTTGAAAGTTGTCTGTGTGACTAGGATATGTAGGACAAATCTTCAACTGTGACTGAAGATATAAACATATTTTGTAGAGGAAGAGCCAGGTGCCTCTACTGAAAGTCCTGACCCCATTCTGTCTATATTTTGGAAACCGGAAATTGTGACATGCGCAACGCCAGTACTGGTACCTATACTGCAAAGAGTCCTTGAAACAAGGTATCCATTAAGAAAACCCTATATGATATATCCACAGAGAAATGACGGTCTTCTCAAGGAAGTTCCAGAAGAAGTGTGAAGATGAATGGAAAAGAAGACTGGGATCGTCACAATGAAGCAGAAATGACGCACCCAGAAGAGATGACAATGAAGAGAGTATATAAACCTTATAGATCCTGATGACGAAGTAAAGAATCAAGTAACATTTCATGAGCAAAATGAAGATTGCACGTGCGGAGAGCACTGAAGAAAAATGCAAGATGTTTTTCAGTTGTACTGATACTGTAACGCAAGTAGACCAAGTAATCATGAGACTGCAGGCGGTGCCGCCATTATATATATAAGCATGTATAGCATCTGGATGTTCCACGACACATTTTAGCAAACTAAAACCCCATGAATAGAAGGGATGGAAGTGTGGCGCAGTCCAAAAAAACAGCTGATGCTGAAGGAAGACTCGAGAAGGCTTGCCTGGCCTAGTGTCAAGAGTTGGGGCCCCCAAGAACCTGGTTATCTACTTGAGACGATACAATGAACTTGAGAAGCGAGATAAGCTTCTGTTGAGGTGTAATGGAAAAATACTAGAAGTGCCAGGTTTTATTCATTTAATAGTGTTAAATTCAAAGAAGGAACCCAAAACACGGCCTCCTATAACATGGTCAGATGAAAATAGACTTTTGGGCAAGCTACACCGAGACCAAAAGATAAGGCCATGCTCACACTCATTTTTATTCTCAGGCACAGTGATCCTTTGCAAGGCCGAGTTCAAAGGACTAATTGACTGGCAGACAGCAGGAGTGATGATGGATGTTGAGCTAATTGGGTGGGGAGGCTTGGTCACGCCAACCCCTCCAGCACCTGGAGTACACGCTTGCGTGCTGCTAGCGAGTGCAATATTCCAGAAGGGTACAAGTGTGCCAACCAATTATAGAGGGCCACGTAGCAAAAAGCCCTACAGTTTGAAAGCCTATGAAATGTGTATTTTTATGATGCAGAAGATGACTTGCACTAGGGGTGGGCATAGCTGTCCACCTGACCTTAGAGATCCAGTGGCAGTCCAACCCCCATAGGAAGTATACATAGATGTTCCCTTTAAGCCTATCATAAAACCCTGTAGGTTTTCGCTAATTTTGCCATGTAGTATCATGTCAGTGATGACGAATGTTTAGTATAAATTTGTGTTTTTTCATGCAACACATTGAGAATGCTTGTGCGGCATCCGTTGATACCCGTTGTACTCCCTGTTTTAGATAATTGTTAATAGTCGGCATGATTTTTGGTGCGAGACTAAGATCTGCATCCCTATCGATCCCAGATCGTTTAAAAGGGCCTACGGGTTCACTTGGTAGCCCATCAAACAGTAGGACTTGAGTGCTTTTGATAGGAGGACATCTCCGCCATCTAGCTGAAGGATGGTGAGTTTTCCTGTGGCGAGCGGCTGATATAGAACTTTTGCAAGAAAAACGATACAGGTGGGATGGGTCCCTCTTTCATGAAATCCCTCTTGGTTTCTACAGGCGCTGAGCAGACCGAAGGCGACGTGGCCGATTGGAGGAAGGGTCAATAACGAGGGCCTTGAACTGAAGAACAAATGGTGAGTAGATTGAGGGGATTGGCAAAATAAAGGGAATGGGGATTGTGGTGCTAAAGAAAAGAAAAGTAACAGGGGGTTTGTTTAGTATATGATGAGAAGTGTTCGAACAAGGAGATGTTTTGCCATTTCGAAATCCCAAGGGGGTAATTAGGCAGCACATAAACAAGGTTTTATGATAGGTAATGACTCAAACTTCAATAGGGGTATTTTAGGGGCTAGGTGAAAAGGAGTACCATGGTGTTGTAAAGAGTCGACTAGTTTGTCTGTTTGTGTATTTTTTAATTGAAGAGAAAAAAGTGTTAAAAAGATACAAGAGTAAAACTGATATTAAAGAAGAGATAAAAGTTGTTATCTATCTTAGTCATTGTCGGCGGAGACTAAAACAGATAGGTTGAGATAAATGAGAAGTAGAGGCTTTGAGCGGCGAGGTTGGAGCATGCTCATATTTGTTGTTTTGTTGTTTTTTTGTTTAAACGTATTTGTGCAACTGAACAGTAAGTATCGACAGTCAAATGAGGATGTTACTCCACTGATGCATCTATGCAAGACTCTGCCAGAGCACGCGCCTAAACTTAAACAGTATAGTGCAGAGTGGGTAAAGGGCACAGCAGACAAGAGGTTCATGCCAGGGCCACAAGAAGGATCACTGTCAAAAGCGGACCACATATTTGCACGCTGCATACACAGGGAAGAAATGGGAGAAAAGGCTAGTTAGTTTAGAGCTTTGGAAAATATACCAGGAGGAGCAGGAAGAGCTGTATCCTGAGGTTTCAATGCTTAATCATTGTAGGGAGGAAGGTGCTGAACCTTCTGCTCCCCTTACCTCACCTGAAGTAAATGGCGGTAGCGCAAAAGATGAAGGATTGTATCCATTGAGGGAATTAAAGGCGGCAACAGGATATAGAAATCCGATATATGAACCGCCTGCTTACAGCAGTGACGATAGTCCAGAAACGACTAAAAGAAAGGAGATCGTTAAGGTCTCACAGGACAAGGAGGAGAAAAGTGAATGACCAAATATATCAGCAGATATAGAATGAGAGATTAAGAGATGGAAAGGAGAAAAGGATAAAGCTGATGAGGTAATGTTCGTACAGAAGGAATGGATGGGTGGACAGATATTGCTCAAGCTTGATGGGGAAAGTATTGAGGATGTTAGGCAAAAGGAGGATCAAGATAAAAAGGATAGAAAAGATAGGGAACGAGAGAAGAGATTGAAAGAAGATGAGTACAAGAGAAATAATAGACAGAGATGAGAGCAGATATATCAGGAGGAGAAGCAAAGAAAGGAAGAAAGGGCAGAGGAGCAAAGGAAGTATGACAACAGGCAGTGAGCAATCGGAGAACAAAGAGAGAAGAGGAAGAAGCTCAGAAATTACAGGATAAAAGAATGTAAAGACGAAGGGAAGAAGAAGAGCATAGGGAGGATGAAAGAAGGTTAAAGAAATGACAAGAAGATGAAAGTATTAGACGGGAAGCGAGAAAACAAAGAAATGGAGCAAAAAAGAAGACAAAGGGAACATGACATTGAGCACATTCAGAAAGAGTTAATGGAACCAAGTCCAGTAGTACCATGGAGCCATATAGAGAAGTTCCTACCGTCACAGGGAGCAACGTCAGGGCAAGCTAGGATAACCCTAGAGGAGAATGTTGATATAGGGAGCATTGGAGATAGGATCGATAAAGCATATCAAGACTTAAGAGAAAGCAGCAGATTGAGAAGCCGAAGGAATGATGAGCAGTCCCCGGTTCTGCAGTCATGAAGAGACCCGTTCAGTCTCGAGCATAGAGCCTTGTCCTTAGACAGGCTGACTTTAAATAAGGTGATAGGGACGAAAGCCATACTAGTTGGGGACTAGATATGTCAGGCGAAGAGAGAGAAAGCTTCCATGGGGAGGAGGGAGAAAGTGCATGCGGTCGCGAGAGATCTCTACAGATAGACAAGGAAGTGAGATGGTCGATTTAGAACAGCCTAAGGATAGGATGCCAGATCATATGGCATATGCAGAGCACCATAAAGGGCGATTGCATAGCGAGAAGGGAGAGACATCACCCTATGTGAACAGGCTGAGGTCATTGCCACGTATTAAAGAGCAAAAATGAGCAAAGTCATGGGAAACCTGGCTGATGAACGAAGGGTGAACACACACTTATGGGGGTTACACCTTGGTAAGTGTGTACACGTCACTGTAAATGACCTCTGACAGAAATGTATCAGGACAATTCTGAGTACTGCAGTCAGATTTTTAATAAAACTGCAGTTTACGGGTTTGTAGATACACTTAACTGAGAGTTACACAAGATACAACAGTATTTACACATTTTTCAGGTATAGTAACCAGTTTGTAAGTGACAAATTTCAAATATTTGTAATGTATTTCCAATGCTTACACATCCACTGAACGGTCCTTGGGGAGGAGACCAGTAGATTTAGTGAGGTGATAGCATGTAATAATCAGCACATATTCATCCAAACAATGTGGGGTTGAGCAAGGACAACGCAGACAATATAACAGTCAACACAACAGTGTTTCGGCCAGAAGGTGAGCTGGGATGAACTCTGATGGTGTGGCCTTCATCAGGAGGAGATATTCCAAAGCGGGAAGTATCTTGTGAGGTCTGTTGAGATAAACAGACGAGGTGTTATAGGAGTGGGCACATTTGTGGGTCTCTAGCACAGGTAGAAGTGTCAATACATGAAGGACCAGTGCTTACCGGAACTTGGGAGCGCAGTGGCTCAGGGAGTAGCAGTGGATTCTCGAGGTCCTAGAAGTGGCTGTTCCTGTGGAAGTAGTAAGGACATGGAGGCTGTGTTAAGCCATAAAGAGTGGGGGAGCAACTAAGGGTAAAAAAGGGATAAGAGCAAGCTTACCTTGAGGAGGCCTGTTACCATGCAAATTGTGGGTGGAACAGGCTGGCGTGATGAATACGCAAAGTCAACTGCAAGCGTGAGGGGCTGCGGAAAAAAGGACACACGGGGCTAAGATTGCGGGCCTCGGAGTATATTAAGTGTCATGGTGCACGTGAGGGCGTGCAGGTCACAAATGGCCACAGATGAGGTGTGGCGGATAAAATCGCAAGTGGATAACATAACATGTGTGTCTCATGAGGAAGTCGGTCTGAGCATGACTTATAAATGGACAGAAACGTACGTGATGCTAAAAAGGGGAGTAATTACAACCTTAAAAACCCAGGCGGCCGATTAGCGGGATTGCCAGTGCAGGATGTCATGCTGGGGTGAGGAAGCTCTAACTGGAGGCTAGGCTCCCGTTCTTGAGTGAGACATGCAGCCGAGAAATAGGTGCAAGAGATCACATAGCTGCAGTGGTTGCATGCGCGTGTGCTCACCTAGCGTCGAAGGAAGGATGAGCGCTGCAGAGCAAGCTGTCAGCCGTTGCGGTCCCCGGCTGCGCACGGAGTGAGCTGGGGAGCGGACTGTGATTAAATGGTGTGAGCGGCCATGATGAGGGGCGAGAGGCCGGGGTGCCTGTGAGGGTGCCTGACCAAAAAATGGCGCTAGGTACCAAAGGCAAAGTAAAAAACACACTCAGCAATAGGGGAGTAAACTAGTGTGTACGCATATGCATGAAACGATGCGTGGCTCAGGTAGGTAGTCCATGTCTAGGCAGGCGGGGGGAGGACACCTCACTGCCAGGCTAGGATGCTGATTGGTCAGCGTCATGGGTGTGGTGGTAATGGTGCCCAGAGCTGCTAAAGAGGGGTAAAGAAATGGAATGGATGATGTGAGCATACCAACATGTTTGGGTGACACATATCAAGATACATATTTACAAGAAATGCCCCATTGATAGTGGTTATGTTTAGCAGTGACACAAAAAAAAGGCACATATTAACCAAATATGATAGCGTTTACAAAGTACATCGGTGCCACATGAGGTCAATTAGGATTGGAAGCATTGTTTCAATTACAGGAAGTGTTTTCACTCTAAACAGATGTTTAAACCTGACCTGACAGAATTTAATTTGTGCACCCATTTCTGTTCTAAACGGGTTAAGATTCTGTCAACGTCTCCCCCTCTGATGGTGGCAGTAACTCTCTGTATTACCACCCATTTGAGGTCCATATTGGTGTGATTTATCTTGACAAAATGATCTACAAGGGGTTTTAGGGGTTTTTCAAGTACTTTGTTTTTTATGCACGAGCGGTGCTCGCATATCCTGGTCTTGACTGGTCTCATGGTTTTGCCCACATAAATGAGTCCACAAGGGCAAGTTATAGCATATATGACCTGTTTCGTATTGCAATTGGTATGGTCCTGCAGAGTCCAATTAATGTCATTATGTTGGAATATTTTGGTGGTCTCTGTGAATTGGCAGATAGTACATTTGCCGCACCAGTTGTGGCCTTGTACGGGTGGAAGATTCCATAGAGTGCTGGTAGACTTGGTGGGCTCGATGAAGGTGTGTACCAAGGATTCTCTGATGTTCCGGTTTTTCTTGAATGCAAACAGTGGGACTTTTTGTAGTGATCCCACATTTCTGATGATGGGCCAGTGTTGTTTGACAGTTTTTTTAATGAGGTCACTGAGTGGGCTGAACGTGGTGACGCATACCAGTCTGTCAAGTTCCTTTTTGGTTGTTTTGGTGAGACATATAGTGCGGTCAGTGTTGGCGGCCCGCTCCTTGGCGTTCTTGATGGCTTTTCTGGGGTACCCCCGGTCAGCGATCCTAGTTTGGAGGTCAGTGGCATGTTTGTCAAACGAGGTGCGTTCGGTGCAGTTTCTTCTGATGCGAAGGAATTGCCAGTGCGGTAAATTGTACTTCTTGCTTTCCGGGTGGTAGCTGTTGAAATTAAGCAAGGTGTTCCTTTTGGTGGCTTTGCGAAACAGTTCTGTGTTGAGATGGTCGCCAGATCTATAGATGTATAGATCTAGAAAATCGATCCCATGGAAATCCCAATGTATGGTGAATCTGATGTGCTGGTTGCGCTGGTTGAGCCATCCATGGAAAGCCATCAGATCTTCAGAGTTGCCTTCCCAGATGAGAAGAACGTTGTCGATATATCTTTTCCATAAGATGATGTTCTGTTGGTAGGGATTGTGCGCTGACAAGATGTGTTCTGTTTCATAATGGGCCACTTTTAGGTTCGCTATGTCAGGAGCGAACGTAGCTCCCATGCTGACACCTTTGATCTGTATATACAATTGGTCTCGGAACAGGAAAAAGATTTTGGTCATGGCCAATTTGACACATTCCAAGATGAACTCAGTGGGGACTGCCATGATGTTGCTTCTGGTGTCAGTGGGATCAATACAAAAAGTCCCACTGTTTGCCTTCAAGAAAAAACGGAATATCAGAGAATCCTTGGTGCACACCTTCATCGAGCCCACCAAGTCTACCAGCACTCTATGGAATCTTCCACCCGTACAAGGCCACTACCGTGTGGCAAATGTACTGTCTGCCAATTCACAGAGACCACCAAAATATTCCAACATAATGACATTAATTGGACTCTGCAGGACCATACCAATTGCAATACGAAACAGGTCATGTATGCTATAACTTGCCCTTGTGGACTCATTTATGTGGGCAAAACCATGAGACCAGTCAAGACCAGGATATGCGAGCGCCGCTCGTGCATAAAAGACAAAGTACCTGATAAACCCCTTGTAGATCATTTTGTCAAGAAAAATCACACCAATATGGACCTCAAATCAGTGGTAATACAGAAAGTTACTGCCACCATCAGAGGGGGAGACGTCGACATAATCTTAACCCGTTTAGAACAGAAATGGGTGCACAAATTAAATTCTGTCAGGTCAGGTTTAAACATCTGTGTAGAGTGGAAACACTTCCTGTAATTGAAACAATGCGTCCACTCCTAATTGACCTCATGTGGCACCGCTGGACTTTGTAAACGCCACCCTATTTGGTTAATATGTGCCTTTTTTTGTGTCACTGCTAAACATAACCACTATCAATGGGGCATTTCCTGTAAATATGTATCTTGATATGTGTCACCCAAACATGTTGGTATGCTCACATCATCCATTCCATTTCTTTACCCCTCTTTAGCAGCTCTGGGCACCATTACCACTACAACCATGACGCCGACCAATCAGCATCCTAGCCTGGCAGTGAGGCGTCCTCCGCCCGCCTGCCTAGACATGGACTACCTACTTGAGCCACGCATCTTTTCATGCGTATGCGTACACACTAGTATGCTCCACCATGGCTGAGTGTGTTTTTTACTTTGCCTTTGGTACCTAGCGCCATTTTTTGGTCAGGCACCCTCACGGGCACCCCAGGCCTCGCGCACCTCATCATGGCCGTTCACCCCATTTAATCACAGTCCGTTCCCCAGCTCACTCCGTGCGCAGCCAGGGACCACGACCGCTGACAGCTTGCTCTGCAGCGTTCATCCTTCCTTCAACCCTAGGTGAGCACACGCGCATGCAGCCACTGCAGCTATATGATCTCTTGCACCTAGTTCTCGGCTGCATGTCTCACTCAAGAACGGGAGCCTAGCCTCCATTTTAGACCTTCCTCACCCCAGCATGACATCCTGCACTGGCAATCCCGCTAATCCACCGCCTGAGTTTTTAAGGTTGTAATTACTCCCCTTTTTAGCATCACATACTTGCTCAGACCGACTTCCTCATGAGACACACATGTTATGTTATCCACTTGTGATTGTATCGGCCACACCTCATCCATGGCCATTTGTGACCTGCACGCCCTCACGTGCACCATGAAACTTAATATACTCCGAGGCCCGCAATCTTAGCCCCGTGTGTCCTTTTTTCCGCAGGCCCTCACGCTTGTGGTTGACTTTGCGTATTCATCATGCCAGCCTGTTCCATCCACAATTTGCAGGGTAACAGGCCTCCACAAGGTAAGCTTGCTCTTACCCCTTTTTTACCCTTAGTTGCTCCCCCACTCTTTATGGCTTAACACAGCCTCCATGTCCTTCCTACTTCCACAGGAATGGCCACTTTAGGACCTCGAAAATCCTCCAGTGTACTCCTGACACTGCTACTCCCTGAGCCACTGCTCTCCCAAGTTCCGGTAAGCACCGGTCCTTCATGTATTGACACTTCTACCTGTGCTAGATACCCAAGAATGTGCCCACTTGGGTATCTAGCACAGGTAGAAGTGCTGTTTACCTCAACAGACCTCACAAGATACTTCCCGCTTTGGAATATCTTGTCCTGATGAAGGCCACACCATCAGAGCTCATCCCAGCTCACCTTCTGGCCGAAACACTGTTGTGTTGACTGTTATATTGTCTGCGTTGTCCTTGTTCAACCCCACATTGTTTGGATGAATATGTGCTGATTATTATATGCTATCCCCTCACTAAATCTACTGTTCTCCTTCACAAGGACCGCTCAGTGGATGTGTAAGCATTGGAAAGACGTTACAAATATTTGAAATTTGTCACTTACAAACTGGTTACTATACCTGAAAAATGTGTAAATACTGTTGTATCTTGTGTAACTCTCAGTTAGGTGTATCTACAAACACGTAAACTGCAGTTTTATTAAAAATCTGACTGCAGTACTCAGAATTGTCCTGATACATTTCTGTCAGAAGTCATTTACAGTAACGTGTACATGCTTACCAAGGTGTAACCCCCATAGGTGCGTGTTCACCCTTCGTTCATCAGCCAGGTTTCCCATAACCTTGCTCATTTTTGCTCTTTAATACGTGACTACCCACCTGGATAGAGCAAGGCATCAACCAGGTGCCCTTTTTGATAAACATTTGAGGTCATTGCCAGGCAGAAGACGATCAGGAACCATTGTCCCTACTATGGATAGGCAGATGATGGGACGCTATTGTGGACTTGGGTTAACGTAGTTCCCTTTATTAGAGAAAGGAGGGGCCAGACCGGAGTATATCCCCTGGCCCCAAATGGATAAGGATAATTTAAGATGTAAACTTCCCAGCTTAACGGCGAGCACAGAAAAATGGATGTATGAGCTAGAAAAGATGACAGGAGGAAGAATTCTAGCCAAAGGGGACATTAAGGGTCCCCTAGCAGCCATTCTTGGGGAAAGGGCTGACATTTGGACGAGAGCAGGTTACTCAAGTGTCGCCGCATAGAACACAGTGCACAATGGAGTGCCATTTGATATTTGTAGAGCAGATGTCTGGAGAGTGCTCAGGGTACAGTATCCTGATAAGTCAGACATGGGGGCAATTATGGCACATAAGATGAAAGATGGCAAAGATCCTCTTGCTTATGTTGAAAGTATTCAGGAATGCTGGACTTTGAAAACAAGGGAGCTGTGTGGGAAATCAGTGCCAGTATTTTACCACATTTTGTGTCAGGGATTTCCTGAGCCGTTACAAATGCATCTTAAGAAATTAGTGGGAATAGAAGCGAAGCCATGGGCAGAAATACAGTTGACTATAGCACATCACTGCCGACAGTTACAAGAGAAAAATAAGAAGAAGGAGGATGCTAAAAATATGAGGAAGCCAAGTTAGTTACAAAGAAATTGTCGAAGCATGTCATAGAAGGGGCGGTACTGACGAGTTTAGAGGGATTGGGAATACAGCAAGCAGAGGGTACAGCACAGATGAATAATCAACGCCAAATGATCAAGTAGGAAATGGGTTTATACCATGTTCCAGAGTGATGAGTTACAGGGGTAGGAGTGGTTTTCAGAATAACCAAGGTGGGTTTCAGAATATGTAGAATGATAATCAGAATGTGCAAGGAGTCGTTAATCAAGGGGGGCTAGTCAGAAGGGATCTTCTTGTATGTTAGACATGTGGAATGACAGGGCACACCGTGCGAACATGTGGAAGCCAAGGGTATGTACAGAATGGGCAATAATCAAGAGGGTGGACAGCTTATCCTACAGCATATAGCTCACAGGCTGGGGATGGGTTTGCCCAAGATCAGACAGTGTATCAAGCACAAGCACTGCAAATGCAACAGGCATTACAACCACACCAAGCACCATTGAATCCACTGCAAGGGTAGTCACAGCACGCACCCATGCAGATACAACAGAATGCAAACATGGGACAGTTATTGACACCTAGAGTAGGGTGTGTTACTTTGGTGGGGGAAAAACTTTCACGGGTACAGAGATAAGCATGTATCCACAATAGGACAGCTCACAGGGTGACTTGATGTTTTCAGTACTATCAGTGGGACCAGACCCCCAAGAGGAACCAAGGGTTGAGTTGACGATAGGAGGCAAATCTTTTTCTTTTTTAGTAGACACTGGGACAACTTATTCATTCATACGAGAGGGCAAATATCCAATGTCGGGAAACGGCATGAATATGCAAATTTCTCTGGAGCTACGAGCAGAGTTACTTTTACTGAGACATTACCAGTCTCCATAGGATAGTGTCACATGTCTGTTCCATTATTGTATTCACGGCTGACATGGGTTAATATTTTGGGCTGAGATTTAATGTCAAAGCTTAATTTGATGATTGATTTTACCGATGATGGCATAGTGTGTTCTACCGCAGGGATACACTATATGTATGTGGGCGAATGTATATTGGCGTTTACAGGGCAAATGGCTCTGCGAGGAATCACATTAGAGCAAGAAGTCTTTTTGTATGGGGTACGTATTATGTTGACATGGCTACCCGGATTAGTGGGAAAGATTATGAGAATACCTGATGAGTTTTTATTCAGGCCACAGATACCAATGGACGAAGAGCGGGGCAGACCATTCCCCTAGAGTTAAATGCAGCCATAGTGTGAGGGGAATTGGCCATGCATTTGGCGTTGATTATTCATCTGTGATGTACCCTCTGCTTGCTGTATTCCCAATCCCACTCCACTCGTCAGTACTGCCCCTTGTATGGCATACTTTGACAATCAAACCAATGACAAGGGCAGGCCGTGGAGGGCAGTGATCATCATTGGGGAAGGGTATAGATTGACTGACATCACAAACAAAGATATGTTCAGAGAGGATCCATCAGATGATGAAGTAGTATTTGACATTAGTATGACATATTGTAGCAGAATGGAGAGAAGAGAAATTCCACAGCGAATGGTTATAGTGCGGCAGCACCCATCATTATTTGATGAAGATTTGGAAAAAGTGCCAAACTCTTTATGAACTACAGGCCCCTATGATGTTGGTCTATTGAAGGGGATAGTGGAGGTTAAGATTAAGCTGAAACCAGGAGCAATTTTACCTCAAGCAAGGCCGTACCCGATGTGTCAAAAGGTGGATGAGGGTATTTTTAAGACTATGGCCCTCATTACGACCCTGGCGGAAAGTGACTGACCGGAGCGCCACAGCGTAAATAGCGTTTCCGCCATTGCACGAAGGAGCAAAGTGCGGCCCATTCCGACCCATCGGGCACGAGCACCACGCCACGGCGGAAGTGCAAAGTCCGCGATGGCGGAAATGACCCCAAAACGGCCCACACCGCCGCCGTACGGCGCCCTAGGTGCAATACCGCCACCCCTCTTAGCGGTCACCGCAGAGTGCGCCTACCGGAAAGTACGGTGACCGGAAATATACGGAAACGGAAGTAAAAACATGGGCCCGGAACGGGAAACATCCCGGCGTACACCTATAAAACCACTAAAACCACACAACCACTAAAATCACTACCCTGAAACACACCCCAACCCGTCACCCACCCTAGCGAAACCAAGACAAATGGGAAAAGTAGCGAAGAAAGCGTGCGACCGCAAGCGGCAGGTCCACTTCTCCCGCGAGGAACTCACCGTGCTAACAGAGACCCTCCAGGAGAATGCTGCCGTCGTCTTCTCCACGCAAATGACCAGAACGGCACTTGCAAACAAGAAGACCATATGGGCTCTGGTGGCACAGCGGGTAAGTGCGGTGGGGACCGCACCCCGCACCCCACAGCAATGCCGCAAGCGATGGGACGACCTGCGGATACGCGTCCACAGCATACTCTCTGCCAACCGCAACATTGCCACAGCCACCGGGGGAGGTCCTGAATCACCCATCAAGTTGACCCCCTGGGAAGAAATCTGTGCCTCCACCATCGGAATGGAGAGCATAGAGGGAGTCGGAGGGATGGAGAAAGGAGTGCAGACATCCGAAGATTCAGGTAGGTGTACCAGATAAAACAATGCCAAATCCACACAGTCCATCCATGTGAAGTACCATGCGTCCACATAGTGCAACAGAAACACATGTCCAGGAGAACGGCCACACACATCGGCCTGATAGCGCACGTTAAAACCCACAATAAATACATAAATAATTAAAAACCCCTAATACACGCACTACACGTGCAGCAGGCACACCCTAACTGCAGGCTGCCAAACAACTGCACCCTCACTCCACACACAAATCAAAGCACCTCCAAGGACCCGACCCAAATCACCCTCAGGTACCACCCCAGAGCATGTGATACAATGCCATTCCAATTCCCACAGACCCATCATTAACCCTCGCCCTCCTTTACTCCACCACAGGGTCCGATCCAAACGACGAGCTACAGGACACCCCTACCAGCACACCTGCAAAGAGGGCCAAGACCAACGGCCAGAGACCCTCCACCTCAGCTGCACGCATCAAGACACAGCAGCAGCACAAATCAGGTGGCAGCACAGAGGAGGGAACATCAACAGGCACCCCAGCAGCCAGCATGCCCACAACACCACCACCACAGGTCCCCCCAATGGATGCCACAGAAGGCACTGCCTCTGGTGGCAGCAGCACCATAGGTGACACCCCATTGATGGCAGCATGCTCCGACACAGAAAACGGGGATGTCGAAGTCAGATCCATCCATGACCTGTCCCAATCCCCCTGTCTGTCCCATCCCGTACAACATGAGGATACCACGCAGGGGCACCCACAAGACAACGACTGGCCATCCCCCACAAGCCCTGTGGCAAGGCAACATGAGGACAACAGCCCCTCTGTGACACCCCCGCAAATGGGCATGGCCCAGCAGAGGCAACAGTCCCTCGACCAGTTAATCGTGCAACAGCAGCAAATGGCCACGCTCCTCAAGGACCATGCCGATGAATGTGGGGGCACTAAGGCAGACATAGAAACATCAACTGAGACACTTAGGGCAGAAATGGAGAGAGGCACAGAGACGCTGAGGGCACAAATGGAGAGTAGCACCGAGAGCCTGAGAGTCCAAATGGAGAGAAGCACCGAGAGCCTGAGGGGGGAACTGCATGCGACGTCCAAAGACGTATGTGCCGAACTTGCCGCAGTGCGCCGTGTGCTCACTGAGCTCTCGCAAACCCTTAGGGACATGCATGGACGTGAGCAGGCAGACACATCATCCGTTGCAAGTTCCGTCCAGGGCAGCCCCCAACGTAGATCTGGAAGGAACCTGCGCTCCACAGGCAGGGGTGCCCCTGATACCCGCAGAGGGGGCTTGCAATAGCGACAGCCCACTGACAATGAGCATCTTTGGACACTGGGGTTCGGGGGGGAGGTAGGAGGGTGGAGGGGGTGTGTTGGGCTCATTTGGGTGGCGGGTCGATAGGGTGTTCAACATGACATCACATATGCCATAAAAAGTGCACGATCAACCAATGAGATGTGTGGACATTGATTTTTGTGTACTAGGCCATCATAGGCGTACAGTCCATATTGTGCATGTCCCAGACACGCACAGTGCCACGAGTCCCGTGTCCATGTATCAGCCACCAGGCGTGAGTGCTAGAAGCATACATCAATGAGATGCTGACGAATGTCACGGGCCTCCGGTGCCTCGCAGACTCCATGAGGTGCTGCCACATCCCCACCCTCATCATGACCATCATCAGGTGCTTGCAGTTCTGCGTCAGGGGGCATGGGCACATTTCTACGTACGCACATGTTGTGGAGCATGACACATGCCATGACCATCTTTGCAACCTTCTCATGGCGGTACAGGAGTGCCCCGCCAGACCTGCTGAGGCAGCGGAAACGAGTCTTCAGTAGGCCGAATACCTGTTCAATGACTACACGGGTACGTGAGTGGGCATGGTTGTAGTCCTCCTCATGCTGGTCCCGTGGGTTCCGGACTGGTGTGAGGAGCCATCTCTTCAGTGGATATCCAGCATCACCTGTATGTGGACGAGAAACGTATGATGTGGAATGCCATTGCTACGTACGCACACCCCCCCCCTTCCTGCCAGGTCATTGCCAAATCACATTCCCCACATAATCATGCATGTAATGAGACTCACCGAGTAGCCAGGATCTGTTCCCTGCGTGTCGCTCCATGTAGCGTGGTATTGTAGAGTTCCTCAAGACCATAGAATCATGGGTTGATCCAGGGAATCGGGCACAACAATGTGTAATGATCCTGTTGGAGTCACACACCATTTGTACATTCAGGGAATGAAATTGTTTTCTGTTGCGGTACTGGGCCTCCATGGCATGTGGGACGACCAATTCCACATGGGTGCAGTCGATGGCACCAATGCAACCCGGTATGCCGGCAAGTGCATGGAATCCCACTTTTGTGTTGGTAATTTCCTGCTCCGAGCGTGGTAGAGAGATGTAGTCGTCTGCGTGCTGCAGGAGGGCATCGAGCACTTGCAATAGTGTCCGTGAGAACAGTGGCTGAGAAATGCCATGCAACTGTCCGACTGTGTGCTGGTAGGTGCCTGTGGCCAGGAAGTGGAGTACAGACACCACCTTCAGTAGGGGTGGGATGGCGGTTGGGCTATCTATCATGCTGACAAGGTCAGCCTGTGTCATGTCCACAATGGCGGCTATGGTGTCCCGGTCCAGACGGTAGAGGGTGTGGATCTGCTCATCAGTGAGGTTGAACGGATGTGCTCGGAGGCGTGGGATTGCGGGCTGCCTGCGTGGTGGTAGTGGCTGTGCTGGCGGCCCTTGCTGGCCCTGCCTTGGCCTCCTCCTCCTCCTGCGTCTCCTTCGTGCGGCCGGTTGCAGTTGGTGTTCGTCTTCTTCTTGGAGTTGGAGTAGTTGCAGTGCTATCAGGTCCCCCAGGGCCAACATCGCGAGTCCTGCCGGTAGCATTTCGGTGTGGTTGTGGGAGGAGACTGGCTGTGCAATTTATGTGTTTTCAGGCTGTATGGCCTCCACCTGTGGTGATTAATTCCACCTGTGCAAACTGCTCTCCCCTTTGGCCGAGCACGTCCCGCGCACAACGCTGCAAATCGGGGAATGGCATCTTGCTATTGCAATCATGTATTTGTACCCGATGGCCGTGTAACATTGGTTGACATGTTCATTCTGCTGTGGTCCCATTGTTGCACATACTATCTGTGCAGTCGCGAACAGACTTGTGAAGGGTCAGTGGAACGTAGTACTCGAGTAACGGTGGGCCCTCATGCATCACTGTACCGAGTTGCAATGACGGGCGGGGCGTCCCATTTGTGGGTGAAGGCAGTTGCCATTTTCACACACAGCCGCACTCGATGGAATAATTAGTGATTTCAAACGGCCACAGATGCCTTTTCGGCGTGATGTTGCAAATGTGGAATTCGAAGGGCGGCGCTTTCGGTTTCCAGCTAGCGGCGAGGAGATGCCCACAGGTCTGACTGCAAATATAACGTTCTGTTGTTCAATGTCCTTGAGACAGGGCCCATGGCGAGGAAGCAATGATTGATATGAATAGTTTGGGATGCGCAATTGCTACGTGGGCGATGAGGCCGGCCGTTCCCAAATACATGTTACTTCACAACACTGGAATTACGGGCTGGGGCACTGTGGATTTTGCAGGCTGCATAACGCACAGACTCAATGGATGTTTCTAATGTTATGTGAGTAATTATTCAGGCGTTTTGATTCCGGGATGAGGGAATGATGAATGGATGCATGGGCAGGTGATTTGATACAGAGTTTGCCATGTACAGGGCTTCTTGGGATCTATCCGCCTCCCCTACGCTATGTGATGCAGGGCTGCCATGGTGGGACCATCGTCTATCTGGCCTTGTTGAGCCCTCCCTGTCTCGACACGCCCTCAGACACTTGTGTCCATGCACATTAACATTCCCATCTGATGGATTCTGTTTTGACAGACGCATGCACAGGTACACTCGTTTGTGATGGTGTTTGCACCTCGATATAGATGGTTAGGAGTCGCAAGTGGTTTTGGGGTGGTGATGATCCTTTGGAGTGGGCTAGCATGCATATGGCTGTGGATTTCGTGTGATCATTGAAGTGAGTTGTTGGAATGTAGTTCTGATGGCCATTCTGTTCTTTTTCTTTTCTTTTGGTTGACAGGTATCTCCTCCCCTTTTGCCACTGCCATCTGTATGCCACTCCTGCAGATGGGTTTTACTCCCGACACCTGCTGCTTCGTGTTAATCAGTGGAGCAGCATTACGATCTTATGGGACGATCGCCAATGGCCCACATGCCCTTACGCAGTACTGGTGGCTCGGAGCAACATTTCGGCCTTTCAGCTGGACTAGTGCCTCCCCATTGGGACGGCCCTGCGGTTCTGTGCGCTTCCATGTTGCCTTTTCGTACGTGAATGTGGCTCTGTGTACCATGAGGGAACAGGACGACACACAAGTAGTGGCTGGTCATTTCTTGCGGATGCAGCCCACAATGGTGATTGGTGTTTAGGAGTTCATGGCCTGATGGCTGTATGGGCTTGGTGACTTTGATGTGCATTAAATTTCTATTCTGATTTGGCCCGTGTAGCGTTTTTCTTTGCAAGTGATGTGGCATATGCCTATTTGGGGGGCGATGTATTGTGAGGAGATCTGCATTGGGTTCCAGCTTCGGAGTTTAGTTGCGTGGTACTGTACTGGGCGCGTTTGCCTACTAAGCCCGTGAGGTCAGGGATGGGGGCTGCCAATATGACAGTTTGAATGTTGTCATGCTCAGGGGCGGGGGATTGGGTTTTGTGTAACAGATGCCGGTCAGCCAGGTGGACTGGTGGAATGATGTGATTCTCGGAATATGGCTGGTCACAGGTGCCTGTGTTTGCGTGCGTTTCTTGGTGGGGGACTGTGGTCATGTCCATTGGGATGGCTTCTGTATTCGTGCCATCTGTGCCCTGCAGCTCCCATTGGCCCCTCTTGTGTTTCTTGTGTTCGTTGCCATGCATGGGTGACTTGTACATTTCAATGGTTGCATTGTGGCTTCATTGCACCTACGGGGAGTTGTACTTTGTGGGCAGGGAGCGGTGTACAGGCACTCAGTGGGGCCGTTTACGGTTGATTCGCGATGCCGTACTTCTCACCATGGCGGAATGGTACATTACGCCATGCCTGATGGCGTTAGGTACATGTCCGCTAGGGTCGGAATTGGCGTACCGTTGCGCCATGGTGGTGTTTGCGGTTTCGCATGGCGCGCGCGCGTGCTTGGTGCAGTTAGCGTTGGCGTTCACTACGGTGTCGCTAATGGCTTCGTACTTTGCGGTGACGGGTCATAGTCGCACCGAGCGCTATTCGATGGCGGTATTGCATTTCCGCCATCGTTTTCCGATTTCCGCAAGGGTCGTAATGAGGGCCTATATCAGCCATGACGGAACAGGGTATCTTAGTAACATCAGAATCACTGTGTAATACCACTGCGTGCCCTGTGAAAAATTCACCAGCTTGTAGAGGCAGAGTATCCTTTAATTCCGACTCCTGCAATGATTTTATTTAGTATCCCATCAGAGGCACGATATTTCACAGTGATTGACATGAAAAATGTGTTTTTCTTAATCCTCCTGCATAATCCTCCTGCATAAGGACTCCCAAGATCTTACATCATTTACGTTTTGCCAGACTAAACTGAAGAGTACTTGGTTCCCCCATGAGTACTGTGAGTCTCAATGGATCTTTAATAGGGTCCTGCAAATGGACCTAAGCAATATTGATTTGCAAAGTATTGTGCTGCAGTACGTAGATGATATTTTAGTTTGTAGCATGACAGAAGATGAGTGCAGGCAAGATTCAATTCAGTTAATGACTATTGTAGCAGACAAGGAATATAAAGTAGACAAAGAGTAGTTGAAATACTGTCAGGAAGAGGTGTTGTATAGATGTCAGTTAATCTCACATGAGGGGAAGAAAGTCACACGTGAAAGAGCTGAGGTGATTATGAAAACAGCAAAACTGCACACAATAAAACAAATGCAGCCGTTTCTGGGATTGTGCAACTAAGTTAGAGCATGGGTATTTGATTATAGTTCATAAACAAGACCCCTTTTGCAGGCTTTGAAGAAAGCACAAGTGAATAAGGAGAAAATAGAATTGACTGAGGAAATGGAGGGAGGATTTGATGAATTGAAGAAAGGAACTTGTACAGCTCCAGTTTTAGGAATTCCCAACTATTCTGAGGAATTCTTCCTGTTTTCACATACAAATTCTACAGTCATGACAGCGGTGCTAACACAGAGGAATACATTGGGGTACAAACCCGTGGCATATAACATTGGGATTGTAGATCCAGTTATGAGAGGTCCCTTTCCTTGAGAACAATTGCTGGAAGCAGCCGTGCCTGCAATAGAGAAGTCTACTAGTATTGTGATGGGGTGATCTATGACATTGTTTGTTGAACATGCTTTGCTTGCTATTTTGTAGAAACCTAAGGGTGTATTAACATCGCAGAGGGCTTCAGCATTAGAGGTGGTTGTATCGAATCCAGTGATCAAAATAGTCAGGTGTAAATAGTGACTCCTGCCACAATTGTAGCCGAACCTGTGGCAGAGGGTGAGCAAGTGCATAATTGCTCAAATTACAAAGAGTTTTATGATGATATCCCAAGAAAAAAGGAGAATGCGTTAGCCGGGGAGATATTCTCTTTATTGACAGTTTTTCTAAAATTGACGAGACTGATGGGGAAAGACATTCAGGTCCAGCTGTGGCAAGGCACAGAGCTAATGGGGAATTTGAAGTGGTAGCAAGTGCAAGACTACTGTCTGACTTTTCGGCACAAGCAACAGAATTGGTGACGCTTATTGACGCATTGAAGAAATATGCGGGGCAGGAAGTAACAATGTACAGTGACTCCAACTACGTAACATCAAACGTGCATGCAGGGCTAGCACGTTGGAAAAGGAGGGGCTACCTCTGAGCGGATGGCAATCCAGTGCAACACGCATCATTATTGGACAGGCTTATTAAGACACTATCACTCCCAGTAGCCATCGCAATAGTTAAATGCGCAGCACATACTAAGCAAACTGACTTTAGCTCTTGCAGGAACAAAGCCGCAGAAAAAGAGGCCCAAAGGGCTGCATATTCACTAGATATTTCTAGTTTTGATAGTCCAGATGTATAAAAATAAAAGTGGTCATGATTATGATTGTAAACAAAGGGTTTAATCATTTGCCCAGAACACAATTGATTGAAGTTCAAGGCAATGCACCGCAGGAAGAGCAAGAATTGTGTAAATGGAGGGGGTGTTCTTTATCCCCCTCTGAAGCATTGTGGTGACAGAACAGCACTGGAAAGCCAGTGATCCCTTATTAAGGGTAGCGCTTCAACAGCTGCACTACCCTGCGCATGTACCAAGGGAAATCATTGTAGCAGCTCTTGCGGAGAACTGGTTCGTACTGAACCTGTTAGAATATGTTGCATTTTATGTAGTAAATTGCATTGTATGTCAAAGGTTTGCCGCTGGGCACACACTGTGAACAATCAGAGGAGTAATTCCTCGACCGAATGGTCCTTTCAACATTTACATATTGACTATGTTGATATGCTGCAAGTATGTAGTGGATATAGGTATATTATAGTGATGATGTGTCCCTTTTCGAGATGGATTGAAGCTGGTCCATGTACACACCATGATGACACTTGCAAAGCGACATTTTTAGTTCAGGAAGTATTTCCCAGATGGGGAGTATGTTAGGTGCTGAGATCCGACAATGGTGCCGATTTTGTTAATGAAGTATTTGAAAAGATTAGCGTTTTGCTCAGTATAAGACACAAGTTTTCTTCTGCTTATCACCCTCAAACAAACAGAATATGTGAGAGACTCAACGGTCTCCTCAAAGAGAGAATAGCGAAACTCAAATTGACACTAAAGAAGGGGTGGCTGTATTGCCTACCTCTTGCATTGTATGCATTAAGAAATCAGCCTAGGTCAGAGTTAGTGACAGGGAAGTAAATGAAAATGGTCTTGTCTCCTCCATCAAGGAGCAGAAGTGATGCCCAGATGACTGCAGAAATGCTAGGAAATTAGCTACATGCATATTTAACATATATGACCGCTAGTATTTCTGTCATTTCAGATCAACTGAAGCGCAGGGGATGTTGGTCTCAGGACACAGATGAAGACCATTCCACAACCAGACTGCAGGAATTACTAACTACACCTAAAATATTAATTGGAGAGCCAATTCTAGTGCGCAACTATACAAGGAAGTAGCACAAGCCCCATTTTAGTGGACTCTTTGTTGTCGAAAATATCACCCCCTCAGCAGTAAAAGTCCAAGAAAGATGCGCATAGATACACCTGGGTGACGTGAAGTCGTATGCTGGTGAGACTGATGCACCCCCAACCATTAATACAAAGGCAAGACAAGAAGAAGAAGTTCAGCACATTCAGACTCGATGACAAGGAAGAAGGACGATAAGATTGCTGATTAAATACATGCAAGTGTGCTTTTGGACTGTGACTCACACCGGACACTCTTTATAGATATTTTAGCAGGAGTGTTAAACAACAGTTCTCGAGCTGCAGGAATCTTTGAATTGGACTTTAGAAATTGTTGATGTGCTAAATATGCCAGATCTAAACTTTGAGTTTGACCACTGGAAAAGAGAACAGTTTCCCGATTCATTCCTCACTAAGTTTCTCTTTGGTTAAACCTCATGGTTCTAGCAACTGTCGATGCCTGTAGACTACTTCTTGCTGTTTTTGTATACATACTCCACACCTATCCTGCTCTTGGTTGGTGTAGTACTAATGTACATGTGTTTCTACAAGATCCTAAAAATGGCCCTGAAATTAGGAGGTTACTTATGGGGATAATTAAGCAGATCCTGCAGCTTCCTGAGTATTTAACAAGTCTGCCTGATTAAAAAGGTTTTTTTTTCCTTCCTTAAAGCAGTAAACAGGCATAATGTGGACTGTCGAGAATGATGCAATTCCGGAAAATTAGCAAACTCATTGACGTTTGGAGAATCGCAAGTGGTGGAGTCTCATGTATTGGTGCATAATATATGCGTGCTGATCATTTATCATTGTTTTTCTGATTTTGCCAATCCACACTGTCTACTTAATTGGCCCAAGTAAGATAGAAGTCCCTTTCATTCTTCCTACTCCAGTGACTCATGCAGAATTGTCTATTGTTGAAAAACCAAGTCCATATGTGTTTATCCCTACACCAGTGATGCATGTAAAGTCACCCAGTTCTGTGACAAGTGTTCCTATGATCCACCCTGTAGGATGGTATATTTTTATATACTTCATGATCATTATGTACAGGCTCACCTAGCAAGAAAGAGACCTAAGAGAAGTACAAGGGAAGATGATTATGAGTTAAATAATGATCTAGACAGCACAGCACATTTGGAGAATAACATGTGGCATTAGCACAAGACAGAGCAGGGAAAAGAACCTCTAACTACCAGCCCAGACAGCTCATTGCCTGAGACACCTTGCACTACCCCATACAAGAGGTCAGTTCCAGGGTCGAACAGCATCCTTGGTGTGGATGACTGAATGGACAGCTCCAGAAGAAGATGATTATGTGCAAGATTTAAATACAAGAATGAGACCACACACCAGAGATCATATGATAAGATACAAACAGCCCATAATGAAGGGAGCAGGAATAAGATGGGAAATAAATAAAAAGCTCAATTCTCAAGGAAAGACTGATGACGAAATACGTAGATGCACAGAGAGAGGCCACATGCAAATCTGGGGAACAATACTTCCTCCAGATGGCTGGGAAGAAGGCATGGTTTTATGTAGAATGGGGGCAGTAACAGGATATTACCAGCCAGTCATAGATTGTGTGGAGAAGGGATATAAACCCCTCTGGCCGAAACTTGTAAAGTGGCTGACATGGGTTGACAAAGGAGGACCATTGCAGATAGTACCTCTGGCTAGTGCAGAGTTATGCTTCAGGAACAATGGCACAAGAGAAGTTGGAGACAATCAGCCGTGTGGCGGAATCTTCGATGCACCAGGAATGAAGGATGGAACAGTAGTAATGATGAACCACTACTGGGCCTGTGGATCCAGAGTATACATGAAGTTGCCCAAGGACTGGGGAGGGCTGTGTTCCATAGTAATTGTCCATGTTTCAGCACTGGTGATTCCAAAAAGTGACCTGAACATTGGAAAATTTCCAAAAGCAACTGCTCACCTGAGAAAGAGGAGGTCATTTGAATTTCTCAATCAAACCAATAGGGAGAACTACTTCTCGGCCAAATCGATAGAAGCCTTTGATGCTATTCGATATGAACACAGATTGTTCATTCAGAATTCAGCAGTATTCACGACAATCTTTATGCCAGGGATCCAGACGATGGCAAATGGCAAATGGTTACAGATTTCCAGATGGGAGTTCCTGCAGACAATCAACACTACCATAAAGGGATTCAATGCTATCAAAGAAGAACTGAGAGCAATAAGACTGATGACTCTTCAGAAGAGATATTTCTTGGACATGATTACAGCTATGGATGGAGGAGTTTATGCCAACATCGGAGAATCATGTTGCACATTCATACCTTCTCATGATGAAGAGAATGGGACCTTGACAGAGGCTATAACGATGTTGATGAGCTTGCACATCAAGATGGAAGATGAAGTAGAAGATATTGTAGACGACAGCTGGTTTGCGTCAATCTTATCATGGATTACCCAATGGATGGCAAATGTCTCCAAGCTCCTCGTAGTATTGCTGGTGATAATCATGATTGGATTCTGTGTGATCAGAATAATAATCACACAGTGAAAGAAGACAGCAAAGAAAGCAGTAGGAATAAAGAGCATGATCAATGTCAGGTCAGAGTTTGGACCCAAAGAGCTGACATATGAAGAAATCAGAGATCATGTAAAGGCCAGTATCTTTGCACCTGAGGGAACAAAGTTCCTGTATATGAACAGACACAAGAAGTATGTGGGAAGATGGATCTACTACAGTCCAAATGGTTATGTAGTCTCATGACCTGAAGTGTTGATGAGCATGTGAAATCAGAAGAATCTCTGAAAGGATTAATAAAGATATGGACTCCAAAGAAGCACTTTTCCAGGCGAGGATGTCTAGATGTGAAGACTGATGGGAGAGTCGTCGATGAATCAACCAGAGTGGGGAGTGTAGAGGAGGAGCCAAGTGCCCCTACTTGCCTATATGTCAGATCCAGAAATTGCGACATGCGTAACACCAGTAATGGTACCTATACCGCAAAGAGTCCTTGAAACAAGCTATACATTGAGAAAACCCTATATGATGTATCCACAGAGAAATGACGGTCTTCTGAAGGAAGTTCCGGAAGAAGTGTAAAGATGCATGAAAGAGAAGACTGGTGACGTAAAAAATGAAGCAGAAATGATGCACCCAGAAGAGATGACACTGAAGAGAGTATATAAACCTTATAGATACTGATGACGAAGTAAAGAATCGAGTAACATTTCGGGAGCAAAATGAATACTCACGTGCGGAGAGCACTGAAGAAAATGCAAGACGTTTTTCAATTGTACAGCTGCTGTTACACAAGTAGACCGAGTAATCATGAGGCTGGCTATACATAGTGAATAGACTGCAGGCTGTGCCTCCAATATATATTTAAGCATGTATAGCATCTGGATGTTCTACGACGCATTTTAGCATACTAAGACCCCATGAATGGAAGGGCTGGAAGTGTGGCGCAGTACAAGAAAACAACTGATGCTGAAGGAAGATTTCAGAAGGCTTGCCTGGCCCAGTGTCAAGAGTTGGGGCGGGTAAGAACCTGGTTATCTACTTGAGAAGGTACAGTAAAAGTGAGAAGTGAGACAAGCTTCTGTTGAGGTGTAATGGAAAAAAAGTGCCAGGTTGTATTAATTTAATAGTGTTAAATGTGAAAAAGAGCTAAAAACACGGTCTCCTGTCACATGGTCAGATGAAAATATACTTTGAGGAAGCTAAACGAGACAAGAAGGTAAGGCCATGCTCACACTCCCTTATAAACCTTATAGATACTGATGACGAAGTAAAGAATCGAGTAACATTTCGGGAGCAAAATGAATACTCACGTGCGGAGAGCACTGAAGAAAATGCAAGACGTTTTTCAATTGTACAGCTGCTGTTACACAAGTAGACCGAGTAATCATGAGGCTGGCTATACATAGTGAATAGACTGCAGGCTGTGCCTCCAATATATATTTAAGCATGTATAGCATCTGGATGTTCTACGACGCATTTTAGCATACTAAGACCCCATGAATGGAAGGGCTGGAAGTGTGGCGCAGTACAAGAAAACAACTGATGCTGAAGGAAGATTTCAGAAGGCTTGCCTGGCCCAGTGTCAAGAGTTGGGGCGGGTAAGAACCTGGTTATCTACTTGAGAAGGTACAGTAAACGTGAGAAGTGAGACAAGCTTCTGTTGAGGTGTAATGGAAAAAAAGTGCCAAGTTGTATTAATTTAATAGTGTTAAATGTGAAAAAGAGCTAAAAACACGGTCTCCTGTCACATGGTCAGATGAAAATATACTTTGAGGAAGCTAAACGAGACAAGAAGGTAAGGCCATGCTCACACTCCCTTATATTCTCAGGCACAGTATTCCTTTGCAAGGCAGAGCTCAAAGGACTAATTGAATGGCAGACAGCAGGAGTGATGATGGATGTAGGGCTAATTGGGTGGGTGTTACGCTCACCTTGTCTCTGCGGAGGTGTTGGGGCACGGTTTCAGCCCTCCCTGAACTTGAATCACCCCCTTCAGGCCTCTCCCTCAGTAGAAAAGCTGTGAGCGGTGGTACATGCTGATACCGCTCCTGCATGGAGATAACAGTGTGTGAGTACGTCAGTCTGTGATTGTTGTACCTCTCGAACCCTTCACCCCAAAGTACAGTTTCCGTGAGCATACGTCGACCCATAAAGCTCACCTGTGAATTATGGAAGATAAGCTCTCCTTCCTGCTACTTCTGGCAGGGGGCGCGTCGAATGGGATCTAGTTCCTTCACTGATCCCTGATAAGGATTAGTCCAGTCCAGCTGCGACTATGCTTCTCCTTATGATTGGTAAGTCTTTCTTGAGCTCTTGTGATGCCTTTTGTTCTGTTCAATGTCTTTATATATTGTTCCTATTTATGCCCGCAATAATGTCTCTCTTCTGTTTTCTTCCCTTAGATGGAAATGCGGCCTCAATGCAGCTGTGAGACGCGAGACGCGGCCGGATGGAAGATGGATGCTACCGCAATGTTCGACAGCAGGCAAGTGATGGTTTAAGGAAAAGTGCAAAGTATGGTGAAGCGCAACCTTAAACTGACTGTTTTTTCAATGTCTAACCTTGTCTTCTGTTTTTCCTTGCAGGCCCTGCTGTCAACGATGAAGTTTGTCGTGCTGCGGTGCCAAGATGAAGATTTTGGCGTTCCAGAAAGTGTAAAGATGAATCCTTGGTTCGCCGAAGAGATGTACAGGTAAAAACAGCTTCCCCCAGTTGGTAAGTATGCTGGCAGGAAGCAGGATGTCCAGGAAGCAGGATCCTCAAAGGTAAGTCTGACCTCAGGCGACGGTGAGCGTTACGCTGCTTGCAAGTGCAGAATAACGCAAAGCGTCTGTCTTGAGGATCGAGGCAGCTTATATAGCTGAGATTGTGGGCATGCCCATTAGGGCCGGCTTACCAGCCACACCGTGCAACTCCCAGAGAGCGAGCACGTGCAAATGCAATCCATTAGAAACCACACCCAAGAATACACTTGTGGCTGCTTAATGGATGGAATATTCAAGGTCAATGCATCCTGCTTAAAGGATGGAATGTTCAAGGTTAATGCATCTGAACTGCTATGTCCATAATAAAAGCTTTTTGGTGTTAAATGGATGTTCTTGTTTACTTTTGTTCATGAGCCTGGCGCCAAAGGCGCCTGGACAGTGTCCACCCAGGTCTCCTGTGCATGCGACCCCTGCATGCCTGTGACCCTGACTTCATGACCATGACAGTGGGGAGGCTTGGTTAGGCTCACCCCTCCAGCTCCTGGGGTACCAGCTTGCATGCTGCTAGCGAGTGGAATATTCCAGAAGGGTACAAGTGTGTCAACCAATTATAGAGGGCCACATAGCAAAGAGCACTATAGTTTAAAAGCTTATGAAATGTATATTTTTATAACGCGGAAGATGACTTGCACTAGGGATGGGCATAGCTGCCCACCTGACTTTAGAGATCCTATCAAAGTCCAGCCCCCATAGAAAGTATGCTTAGATGTTCCCTTTAGGCCTCTCATAAAACCCTGTATGTTTTTGCTTATTTTGCCACGTAGTGTGACGTCAGCAATGACGCATTTTTTGTACAAAGTTGTGTTTTGTCATGTAGCACATTGAGAATGCTTGTGCGGCGACTGTTCATGCTGTTGTACTTCCTTTTTAAGATAATTGTTAGTAAAACAGATACAGCTTTGCCAACTTCATGAGTCAGTCAGATTTTTGGTGTAAGAGTAAGATCTGCATCCCCATCCATCCCAGATTGCGCTACCTCATTTAAAAGGGCCTATAGGTTCACTTGGTAGCAGAAGGAGGATGGTTCTGAGCCCATCGATTAGTAGGATTTAAGTGCTTTCGGATAGTAGGACATCTCTGGAATCTAGCGGGAGGATCGTGAGGTTTCCTGTGGAGAGTGGCAGATATAGAACTCTTGCAAGAAAAAAAAGATACAGGTGGAACGGGTCCCTCTTTCACAAAATCCCTCCTGGTTTCCACAGGGACTGAGCAGACCAAAGGCGATGTGGCCAATTGAAGGAGGGGTCAATACCACGGGCCTTGAGCTGAAGAACAGATGGTGAGTAGATTGAGAGGATTGGCAAAATAAAGGGAATGAGGATTGTGGTGATAAAGAAAAGTAATGGGGGTTTTGTTTAGTATATGATGATAAGTGTTTGAACAAGGAAGCATTCTGTAGAAGCTCAGTTTTCCTACCTCAAAGCAGGTCTAGAAGGATTCATTTCGAAATCCCAAGGGTGGTAATTAGGCGGCAAATAAACAAGGTTTTATGATAGGGATTAACTCAAACTCCAATCGGGGTATGTTAGGGGCTAGGTGAAAAGGAGTACCATGGTGTTTTTGTAAAGAGTCGACTAGTTTGTCTGTTTGTGTATTTTGTAATTGAAGAGGAAAGTGTCCAAAAAAAGAGTAAGATCTGCATCCCCATCCATCCCAGTTAGCGCTACCCCGTTTAAACGGACCTATGGGTTCACTGATATGATATATGATATATGATATGGCATTTATAACGCGCCTGTACACAATTGTTTCTAGGTGAGACAAGACAAGGAGGGGGAAACAAAGGGAGGACAAAATAACAATCTTACTATGCCTTGTGCTATTCAGATGGCGCACATGCAGGGAAGAGGAAAGGGGAGAAGTGCCGGGGGGGAGCTGAGGGGGAAGTGCTGTTAACTCACAAGTGCAGCCATTGGGTGGCTCATAAGGGTAGATAGAAGGGACTTTAGGGTTGCAGATAGAGACCCTTAAGTGTTGGGGAGACCGGAGGCAGTGCAAGGGCAACTGGACATGCAGGAGCCTGGGCCCGAGTTCAGAGGGTGACCAGGTGACCAGTGCCAGAGCAGTCAGGTAAATCAGCAGGGGAGAGGAAGAGAGAAAGTGGAAGCAAAACGGAAGGTCTTGGTTTGCTTCCGGAACATGAGGTGGTTCTGTTGAGTTAGAGAGAGGCAGGGAGGCTGTTCCAGAATGAGGCCCCAGCTGAGGAGATAGATCTGCCCCCAACTCTTTGCTTGGAGAAGCATCAAACCCTGAGAGATTTGAAGGTGGATGAGCGGAGAGCTCGAAAAGGGAGATGTTTTGGAGGAGAAAGTTTAAGGTAGAGTGGTCCCAGGCCCCACAAAGCCTTGTGGATTATACAGTAGGTCTTGAAGTTGATCTTTGGAGGCACGGGGAGCCAGTGAAGAGATTTCAGAGCTGGAGAGATATGATCCCTGGGCTTGAGGCCAAGTACAAGACTTGCAGTCCTGTCCTGGATAAGTTGTAGAAGTCAAAGAGTAGAGGCATGAAGATTTAGAAAGAGGCTGTTGCAATAGTCCAGCCTAGAGAGGACCAGAGATCTGGAGACAGTGAGCTTCTGGGGGAAAGTGAGAAAATTAAGGAGGATCTCAGTCTTACTGGCATTAAGGCAGAGATTATTGGTGGCACACCATTCCTGAATTGCGGCCAGAGTCAAAGGTGACACCAAAGTTCTTAGCCTCACAGAAAGGAGTATGAAGATGGGCCAGAGTGGGTGGCTACAGAGAGAGAGAGAGAGAGAGAGAGGAAAGGAGGGAGCGGGTGTCCCAATGAGGAGGCTCTCATTCTTACTGGCATTAAGGCAGAGATCATTGGTGGTACACCGTTCCTGACTTGCGGTCAGACAGTCTGTTATAAGAGAAGAAGCAGAGGAGGCTGAGGGGAACCTGAAAGAGAGCTGAGTGTCATCCACGTAACACTGAAAATTGGAGCAGAAAGTAACAATGCGGTGGGCAAGAGGTTCCAGGTAGTGGATGAAGACCCAGGGAGAGAGGTTAGACCCATAGGGATCACCACAAGTAGAGAGAGCGATAGAAGAGAGGTACGACCCCAGTTGGAGCTGAGAGGGTCGGTCGGTGAGAAAGGAGGTCAACCAGGCCGTGGCCTGACCAGTAATACCAAGGTTGTCACGGAGATGATTGAGCAGGATGGCATGGTTGACCATGTCAAAAACAGAGGTTAGATTCAGGAGAATGAGGACAGAAGGGAGATTATAGTCAAGATTGGAGAGCACGTCTTCATGGGTATTCAGGAGAGCAGTTTCCATGCTTCTGGCAGCTCTGAAGCCAGGCTGGTGGTCATGGAGGCAACCAACAGATTCGGTATGTAGATTAAGCTGGGAAATTTACCAAGAAATTGCCCAGGAAAGGAGTGATGGAGATCGGGCGATAGCCGAAGAGGAAGGATCGGCCAAGGGCTTCTTTGAAGGGGGTGCATAAGAGAGTGCGTAAGGGGTTGGGCAAAGTTCCAGTGGCAAAGGAGTGATTGCAGAAATCAGCCAGTACTGAAGCAAGGGTGTGTATGTGGTCCTTGATTGTTCTGGACAAGCTTTGATGAGACTTTCATAGATAGGACGTGTCTAAAAACATCATCAGAGGTGAACAGGGGGAAGGAGTAGAACGGAGGAGGAGAGACGACCTTAGACGGCCAGGAGTGGTAGAAGAGGAGGAAGAGGAGGTAGAGAGGGTGGATAGGATGTCCTGAGTTTTAGTAGTGAAATGAGAGGCCAAGACTGTGCAGAGGTCCTGGGAGGGAACAGAAGAGGTTGAGGCTGCAGCAGGATTGGCCAGCTCTTGCAGATTTTCAAAAGTTTGGCTGAGTTGTTAGATGGTGGAGGGATGCAGGCTTGGATATAGGCTCTCTTCTTAGAGAGGACAGAGAGTATGTACTGCCTTTGGAGCAGGTGGTAGGCCAGTTTATCAAGGGGTGGGCCCAATATCCTCCACTTCCTCTCTGCCGCTCTACACTTGCGTTTAAGGGTGGCGATGTCAGAATCGTACCAACAGTTGCACTTGGATTTGGACTTCAAGCGGATCCTCATGACAGGAGCAAAGACATCCAGAGTGTTAGAGATAGAGAGATGAAGGTAAGAGAGGGCATGAGTCAGCCAAAGGTGCAGGAGGAGGAGAAAAAGTAGTGGCAAAAGCCTGAACTGACACACGCTTCATGGGTCGGATGAGCGAGAAGGTAGGTTGCAGTGGTGCCTCCTTCATATAAGAATTGTGTTGACCTTGGTAAAAAAGCGTGACATTGTTAGATTCAACACAACACCTTCACATGTCTTGACCTGTCGGCTTGACCTGTGGGGAAGAGAGAGGTGGAAACTTCCCTCTACTCCAGTTGTAGGATGATATCAATGTTCTGATGAAGACGATGAGAAGGAGGAATCTAGAGATGCTTCCGTCTGATTAGCTGATAAAGTGTTAGTCGTGAGTTCCTTCACAGGTGCTTCACCGGCTGAATTTGCATCCTTTGATAACTCTATTATGCCATTTTCCTGTGGAATCCTTCACGACTTTGCAACTACATTGGAGCATCGAAGATGACACCATGCATATCCCCTTCCAAAAGAGATCTGTTATTTTCCTCTTTATGAAGGTTGAGGACAAAGTGAAATCATACAAATGTATGGGGGTCAGAGGGGCAGAAGGGTGGAAGATTTGCACATATGCTGAACTTATACCCACCTGTCTAACAGTACTATAACTGGTGCTTCCTCTAGGGATTGCTTGGGGCCACTTAAATTCCATGAGAATCATTCCACATTCCAGTGCTTCTTAATTAATACATATGAGAGACTTCAGAGTTTTCACAACGAGCTGCTAAGGTTTCCAAATACCAACAGAATTTGAATGGTTGCTCGAAGTTTGCAAAGAAATGACCAATTTCATATATGCATATCAAATGCAGCCAGTCACTGTTCACAAAGTCTTCACGACCCACAAGACTACCAGAGACTATTCTGACAAGGCCGCCAGACCGCCACCTTTGCCTGGCAGCACCACTTGTCAACCACTTTTGCGGCCACTTCACAGGAGACCAGATATTAAAATGCAAGGAGGTGAAGCCTTCTCGCCTGGTCCACCTCGGGAAGTCTTTGAAACAGCAAAGGTAAGCCATGCTCAGGGAGAAATAAAACGACCTGCTGCCGACTGCAGCACAGCTTGTCAACCACTCTGCAGCTGCTTCATGGGAGACCACAGATATTTAAACGCAAGGAGGTGGAGTCTTCTCGCCGGGTCTGCCGTAGGCAATCCTTGGAACAGCAAAGGTAAGCCACAATCAGGGAGAAATAAAACGACCTGCTGCCGACTGCAGCACAGCTTGTCAACCACTCTGCAGCTGCTTCACGGGAGACCACAGATATTTAAACGCAAGGAGGTGCAGTGTTCTCGCCGGGTCTGCCGTAGGCAATCCTTGGAACAGCAAAGGTAAGCCACACTCAGGGAGAAATAAAACGACCTGCTGCCGACTGCAGCACAGCTTGTCAACCACTCTGCAGCTGCTTCACGGGAGACCACAGATATTTAAACGCAAGGAGGTGCAGTGTTCTCGCCGGGTCTGCCGTAGGCAATCCTTGGAACAGCAAAGGTAAGCCACAATCAGGGAGAAATAAAACGACCTGCTGCCGACTGCAGCACAGCTTGTCAACCACTCTGCAGCTGCTTCACGGGAGACCACAGATATTTAAATGCAAGAAGGTGGAGTCTTCTCGCCTGGTCCACCGCGTGTAGTCCTTGGAACTGCAAAAGTAAGCCACACTCAGGGAGAAACAAACTGCCTGCTGCCGACTGCACCACCACTATTCCATTTCACGGACACTTTGCAGGAGACCAGATGTTTAAATGCAAGGAGGCAGAGTCTCTCCTCGCTGGGTCCACTGCAGGCAGTCCTTGGAACAGAAAAGGTAAGCCACGGTCAGGGAGAAACAAAACCACCTGTTGCCGACTGTAGCACCACTTGTCAACCACTTTTTTCATAATAATAAAAGGAATTACTTCAGTGCGTTTTCACACCCTGGCCAAGGCTGAGTGTAGTATATATTCTGCATACAGATGCTGAAATTGTTTGTAGTGGCCTGAAAGTGCCAGACTTTAGCAAAGATTAAATGCTGATACCGGCATGAGAAGTACGGAAACATGTCTTGTTGTACCACAGAGGCTATACAAACTGGGAGCTATGCAAAAGTACGTTGGAAGACATTTGTAGGCACGTCTGCACACAGACACAGGCGCCTAGGAAAGTTGCGCAACTAAAGAGGAAACACAGGCAGATGCACTTACTCATCAAGCGTTGGAAACAGTTGAAGAACAAAGGTATGTGCACTACTGCGGTAGCAACCAGAGTTTGAGTAAATCCAGGGAATGGGAAGTTGCTGTCGCCAATGCACTCACCCAGGAACACATGTACAGTGTGGCAGACACAGATGAACAGGGTCATTTTCACTGCATGTCACCATCATAGCGCTGCAAGGAAACTGCCGTGCCTTGCGACCTGTATGTCCTTACACCGTTGCAGAGCCATGCGCAGCTAGTGGGAGGAGAAGTAAGGAGTGACCCCATTCACTGCGAGCTTCATGCATTGCTGGGCTGAATTCTTGCTTGTGCATCGGTACCCTGATGTACCACAATGCATTATGAGCAGGGACATAGATGTGTCGACATATTTGTCTAACACATAGACATCTGTTGATTCTGCTGGACATGTACTGTGATGTATCTATACCCCTCGGTCTTTACCTTGAACACTGCCTCTGCGACACATCTTACTGGAACAGGAAATGCTGGCCAGGAGCTGCAGCAAAGGCATTAACTTGAAGAGCTCCTTATCTGTGAAGTGTTGCAGGCTTCTACCCAGTATGCCAATCCCTTACAACTCCTCCCTTTTCTTTCAACTATACAGAAATGGAGGCAACGGGTACTGGCTCCCTTGTCCGAACAGCCATGGTGTCCCAGGAAGATGTTGTGCCTCGGATGGAATGGAATATCTACTAGTCAGTACTATAGAGCCAAGAAGGAGTCGAGAAGGAGCATGTGTCCAAGATACCAGGAGAAAGTTTGATCAAGCCACTAGGGCTACAATTCCAACAAAGGCTGGTCAGTAGTATTGCCCAACATACTGTGTCACTGTGTGGGCACTGATATGGGCATGGTAAATGGTCCAACATACCTGATCACACCCCCATTGATAGGACAGCCATCATTATGCACCAGGAAGAGCAGGGAGCCCCGGTCGAAGACAACATATCTGCTGGGGTAGGAGGCAAGGATGGGTATGGTTACTCCGTGAGGGGATGAGACGTTGCAGGTGGAAGGAGACATATACTGGCTGTGGGGAAGGAGGATCAGGAGAGGGCAGAACAGTAAAGGGCCCATTGGGAAAGAAAGGAACAGGAAGCCCAACCAAGGCCATTACTACCAACAAACAGGTCGTGTCCCACCTCTTGTCAGAGGGAAAATGTATATGTGTTACAAGATGTCAGGAGCTTTTTTCCAGCACAGCATAAACCACCTGGGGCATGTGGGCTAGAGGGGAATACGATACTGGTGACTAAGGGCAAGTCTTGTCACCTGATTAGTGGGGAGGAGAGCAGGGGTTTCCAACATGCAAGGTGACAGAGAGCTTGCATTAAGTTGTCTTGATACAATGTTTCCCGTACAATCTTCACACACATGACAGGCACACCTGGGATACTGGTGGATGCAGTAAAGGCAACCCTGCTCAGTGTACCTAGTTATTTGAGGAAAGACACAGTTACTGAGTTGTCATATACATGGAGAGGGTATTTGATGCACCATTTATGTGCAGAAGCCTCTCTAACAGATCTTCACATGCCACTAGACTGGCACTGTGGTCACAAACAGGAGAAATATCTACATGTGTTTTACTCTGTAGGACACTGTTCATTGGCTCTGCATGGTATGTTATTATCTCACCCACGGAGCAATTGATGTTCTCCTCAATTCCCTAGCTACACCTGGGTGATGCTGTTGTGGTAGTTTTCTGTACATGGCTCTGCACATTTGGTGTCCAGCAGCGCTTCTGCTACTGGCTGTGCTTGCTGGTCAAGTATGGGTAGATGGGCATCTGTTGTCATAAAGCAAACTTCCAGTAGGTCATCAATCTCCAATAGCATGACTTGGTGCAGACACATGAAGCATTGTTCTAGAATGTCAATGGCCATCTTGATGGTCCATCCTGGGTGAATCTGTGCATTGTTCTAAAGGGATGGCCCTTTTGTTATCAGTTTAATGCATGGCTTCATATTCTCTCTCTTCAGTTTGAATCCCCTGTACACATATGAGGTGGTGTTACATCACAGTACAGATTATGTAGGTAGGCACCTTTTGCTCACAGAGACTGTTAGGTTGAGAGGTGGGTGCAATGTCCTACACAGTGTGTCTATATGCTACCTTACTGTGCCAACCTTATAGATATATATCTGCATTATTGTTATGGGAAATGTCCACATCAAATGCTCTTCCTTTCATGTGCAGCCTGTCAAATATAATGCTTCTGTTTGCATTGTCATTAGAATCCAATGGCATCTAGTGATAACACTGAAACAAAATAACGAATCAACTTTTACTGAACAAAAATACCAATATATATATATATATATATTCAGTGAAAAAACTTTGTTAAAAGGGACGTTATGGTTAAGTTGCTCTACTAAAAACCTATCAAATTCAGTAAAAAACGTTGTTAAAGGGACATTAAGGTTCAAAGTAAAACCGAAAAAGCCCTGAAATTCGGCAGTTATGGTAAGATAAGCAACCATAACTCATGCCACCGTGCACTGCTAACACTAACACCCAGTACATCAAAGATGAATATCACAAATGTCATTGATGACATCACTGAAACGCACAACAGATGTTGAAACGATACCAGCCTGCAATACATTAAGACACTCTGAATTTAGGGCAATTACTCCATACTTACATGAACTCAAACCCGCAACCTACAAAGATGACCTCCTCCAATCCTCTATTTTGAAGGTCATCACAGTTTCGGTAATGACACCACTTGTCAATTTCCTCAACGTATCCCTCACACAAGAGACCTTCTCAGATGCATGGACAATTTGACAGATTCTACCTGTGCTGAAGAAGCTCACAACCTGGATGTCCTGGCCAGCTATCGCCCCATCATGCATGTACCATACCTTAGCAAAGTGATTGAGAAGACCATTAGCATCCAGTTTCACAAAACTATTGCTCACACAATCTTCTACAGGATTCCAAATCCAGTTTACAACTACAAGGCAGCAGAGAGGCCACCATTATCCAAGTTGCAAGTGTTGCTCTACACATCCTGGGCAAAGGAGGACCCTGCTCACTCATCCCACTCAATCTCTCTGTGCACTTTAATGATATTGGCCACAGATCCCTTCTCAACATCCTTGTCTCATGCATCAGCTTTGGCAGAACAGTCATTTGCCCCATTGCCTACGGAGTTCCAGAAGGCTCCATCCTTTCCCTTGTTTTCTTCACTCATTACTTGGAACATCTCAGGGAACTCCTTGCCAACACCAACACTAAGATACACAAATAAGGAGCTGACACACAGATTCAGCCAAAGATCAGTTGCATCAATGATATCCATTGACTCAAGCATTGTCCGTCCCTCGAACATTTCTTCTCCTGGTTCACAAATCTACCCAAAATAAGGCACCACTGTATCTATCCTTCTCTAGTCAACGCTACATGCCTTCTCATAACCTCTGCTCTGCCTCCTTGACTAACCTTGTGGCTCCTCGCCCTTCCTGTGCTACCTCGCCAAAATAACCTTCATGTGTAAATGAATTTGGATGAACAAATAGCCACTGGTAAGTAACTAACTAACCCTCAGCTCAGTGTTGGTCCAGACTTGACAAGTCTAGAGGAGGGGGGGTCATCAGAGGTTCAATTTCTCGCCCTCGGTTTGGCTTCCAGATGCACAGGCGCTGCGCATGAGGATACAGGTCTGGTTTGAGACAGGAGATGTAACTGTTGATTCAGAAGAAGAACGAAGAAGACACCAAATCAGCAAGTCTCAGGGCACAGGAAGGAATGCAGGAAAACTGCCTTCGGTGACAATGACTGTTGCACAATGACGCAATGGCACCCAACTCTGGTGATATGATGCAGCCTCTTACATCACAACCCACAGGTCCTGGAACAATGATGAGCTGGAATTCTTCAAAGTCTCGGTAAAAACCCAAAATGGTGATGCTCCTGCACGGCAATCAAGGATTAAGATGGACAGTCCACTGGATGGCCCAGGGACATTTCCAAACAGGCTCACTTGCAAATTCACCAGGAGACGTTGAGAGCGATTGTTCCCTCCACTCCGAGGGTTCAAAACGCTGTGAGGGGTCCGACATAGGAGACAGACACAGTTTGGTCATTTGCCCAAATACTTTTAATTAAGTAATAAGGGGGTTTGGCAACTTGCCTCACTAGTCCTAACTCTGTGAGGGGGTTCCCTGCATCAATAAAACAAACTAATAGAACAGTCATTGTCAGGATGTCCAAAATAAAGTTCTCCGCCCTGTGGCCAAAACCTAATCTGACCCTCAGACTCTGAATTCTATAAAAACGTACACCAAGGGAAAATTAAAGTGTCTCTCCGCTGTTTCCTGCAGCCCTGCTTTAAAGTTCCAAGGTAAAGGAAATCCAAAAGGTGTCAAACATGCTAAGTTCCACATAGTAACAAAAGTTCCAAATCAAAATGTTCTTACCAAGAGAATACTTGATTCCTCCTTGGCCTCACTTTAACTTCTAGGATTGCACTCTTCTTTGTTCCGCTTGCATGGCTTTGCTCCAGCTATTAAGTGTGATGGTGAAGATGACTCAGGAATGGCTTTTCTTGTCCCCAAGGTACTTCTTAATCCGTTACCAAGTGTTTTGTGCTGTAAGGCACATTAAGGTTGTTTAACCCACTTGCTTTCCTATTTCAAGTGTATTATGGAGCATTTCCTACTTCCTTTAATTTCTTTAGTGTTCGTGCTTTACTTGTCTGTGAAGTGTACAACTTCTGGGACGAGGAAGATGGGTGTTGATGACTGGTGTCAGTGGCCCTTTTTGCGCCTTTCACTTCTACTGCTGTTCTTCGGTAATTCGCATTCACTCGCATGCCCTGGATTACTTATTCTTCTCCCGTGCTCACCAAAGGGATTTTGCCAGACTTTCCTATCGGGCTTTGTGTGCCAGTCTACACTTAGCCCTTGTTCCTTTTTCTTCCTATAACCTCTTGCAGGTGAGGAATATTGGTGTCTCTGTCGCACAGTGATTTAAGCTTCCCACTTGCAAGGCTTTCTCACTACGGGAGTAGCAGAACTTTGATCTAGTACTGCCAGTTGGCACCCAGCTGCTTTAACTGAATTCCATGCTGGGATCTTCCCCTTGTTCCAGCAGGTATTTTCAGCTTCTCTTTGTGTGCGTGTTGTGTTGTGGTCTCCATCCTCGTCAGCTTTATTGGTCCGTTTGAGCTATACCTCTGGGACTCTGAGGCTGCAGTATCTATCTGGTCTGGATTTCGTGCTGTATGTTGCCAGTGCCTCAACTCTAACAGTGTCTTGTGAGACATAGCCTTTTTTGTTTCCCCCAACAGACTCGCATTTCTTTTACCTGCCATGTACTGGCCACAGTTACTCTCGCATTCTCTTTCTCTCTCTTTTCACTTGGTCAGCACTTTGCCATCTTCCTCTGTGTTCCTTGCTCCTACTACTTCCACCACTGGGTTTACTGCCACTGCTTCTAGGCTCTCGTCCACTGCTACCACAACTCTACTTCAACTACTTCTGTTTTGGTTAAGTCCCTCATTGTGTTTTATTACGTGTTTGATAGAACAACTGGACATTGAGAGTAGTTCCTCTATTTATTCCTTGCTTCCTCAGAGTTCCTCCTCATCACAGTACTGTACATGTGGGAAATGGGCTCAACTTTGTACCAGCACTTCGGTTCTTCTGGAAATTGGTTAACAGAGGTTGTAGGATCTTCATGATCATTACCTGCCTCCTTCATATAAGAATTGTGTTGACCTTGATAAAAAGGCGTGACATTGTTAGATTCAACACAACACCTTCACATGTCTTCTGAAATCAAGTGCAAAGCAGGGCTCCACCAGGAAAACAATGGGATTCAGGTGCTAGCCCTCTTCAGTGCATCTCAGGATCATTCTTTGTTCTTTTTGGCTCTTCAGGATACTTGGTTCCATCTGCAGGTCGATTCTGGCCTGTTGTTGATGTGATGGAATGAATGCAGGACCCCTCCTCATATCCACAGTCAGGTGAGTGGTCGCACCCAGCCCACCAATGGGAAGATCTGCTCCATGCATGAACACCAGCAGTGGTCCAATCAGAAGCCACTGGGGTTTTCGTGCTCTCGTACATACCAAGCACTCTGGCACCGGTAGTGTGCATTTGGACCAGAGAGTCCCAGCCCATTTCCTGGGTAACTGCACACGTCACCTACAGGGGGCCATGAAAAGCAGCTTGAGCAGGTAACTGCTTCCCCAAATAAGGAAATCCCAGCCCTGGAAGGGGAGGGAGAATGCCAAGGGACAAAATGTACAAAGGAACAGGCAAAAGACCTTGTGGCACGGCCATGTTAGACACTAGCCATAGTCATGAACCAAGCACGGTAAAATCAGTATTGCATGGGAAAAAGGTACACAAATACAAGAAAAATCTACTGCTGCCACCAGTCTGTCACAAGGCACCAAAAACTCCAACTCCTTACAGGGTGTCTAAGGCCATAAAACACAAAGACCCCATTGCGCAGTACTGTATGGTACTTTGCGCAATGATACAATGTTACCAACAAGTGGCAAGTCAAAAGACTAAGGAAACAACGTTTCTAAGTACTGATAGGCTTAAGGATTTGTCAGTTTCTCTATAACAATGAGTGAAAGCCCAGTGGAGTGCAGCTGAGGCTAGGCTCCACTGTAAAATGTCAGGTTTACTTCTAGGGAAATCTTTTCTAACAGTCACATCCCAAGCACAGCTGGCCATACCACCTACCTCCACTTAAAATGTCTGACGTTGGCTATCCTTAATCTATGTATATCCACTTATGTATTGTCCCTAGGGACTGTTGCATTTACTCCCCTCCACAACCTGGTCAGAATGTCCCTCAATCTCACCTGTCAAATCTGATTTCTTATCTACTGTACGTTCTTTTGTGATCAAAAGAGCATTGTTGCTCCTGTATATACATAAATAAATACTGGATTTCAAGCAGCTACCTGAAGCTCACCTCAACAAATACTGAATAATCTTGCTCCTAAAAAAATCCAAAACAAGCATACCAAAGTGAAGAATTGGCTGACTTATAGGACTCTCACAAACTCTCACCTCAACTTTCACAAGTGCAGAATCTCTCTGTGTTGCCACAGACTGTGACATCCCATCCAAAACAAACATTGCCAAGAATACCAGCATGGTACCAGCTTGCACTCCTCTGAAAAGTCAAGCCTTTCATCACAGCCGTGAGTTTTAGAATAGTTGTCCAAACCATGGTCATCTCCCAAGTGTAGTGGAAACACCCAACTTGCAGGTGTGATAAATGCCAGAATGGCCTCTCTAAAAGCTTTCCAGCACACTGCAACTCATCTCATCAAATGACTGCGCACATTTGATCACATCACCCCCATTGCAAAGGACTGCAGAGTGCCTTGAAGTTACTTGTACCTCCAACCACTGGTTTTCAACAAGAAATGAACAGAAACACATGGGCCTGATTATGAGTTTGGCAGTAATGGTAAAACAGCCAGTATTATAGAATACACAATGGGCCTCATTACAAATCGCCCGGTATGGAAACAACGGTGGCGGTAAACCCGCCGCCACCGTTGTTTCCATGCCGGGCGATCACAACTCCTGCAGGCGGGAGGTGATGTTCCCGCCAGGTCTGACCTGGCGGGTTTAACACCGCCCGCCTGCAGGCAGACGAGGAAACACCGGCAGCATTACGAGATGCTGCCGGTGTTTCCATGATCCCCATTCCCATCGAGTCCAATAGGACTCGATGGGAATGGGGATTAACACCATTCCGCCTCCGTGATTCCCGGAAAACCGGGGTTGTAATGCCCCGGTAATTCTGGGAATCACGGAGGCAGAATGGTAATACGAGTCCGGCGGTAACCAGGTGGTTTTACCGCCTCGGTTACCGCCGGACTCGTAATGAGGCCCAATGTTTTAGCATACAACCAAATTCTGACATTCAGACTTGAAACTATTCCTCTCTGCCTGCTTTTGTGTGATGGTAATTACAACCACACAAAAGCATTACCACACTAATGAACACATGCGGTTATAAAAAATTCCAATGGAATCCTATGGGACTTTAAAATGGGGAATAACTTAAAGAATTGCATGACTTTGAATCATGTAGACTCTAAAAATGATATGATGCTTTCTGCATGCAGTGCCGGTGTTACCGTTTGGCAATATCTACATAGGAAATACTGCCAAACTCAAATTACACCCTTTGCAGTGCTCAAACATGAAATACTTTATTTTTCAATAGCATATTTGAACGTTGAATAATAGAATACTATGAGGCCACAGTTGCCATGGTTTGCAGCATTAAAATGGGTGCTGACTTTGAGGGATCGGCCCTAGCATCAGTGAGGAGTACTAGTTGGGTCCTAGCATCCGTGAGCAGTGCTGGGTGGAAGTTGGCAATAATAAGAATGATATACGTGTGATAACCAATTTAGACAGAACTTTCCAGAGAGTTATGTGTTTGAGAAAGCGGCAAGCAGCCCCTCAAAGATTTCTCCAAGATGAGACACTGTAGAAAACACTACAAACACATGTTCTCGAGACAAGCAGCAGGTATAGTGAAACCCAGTGACCGAGTGACCGATACAGCCACTTAGTCAATTTTCAGAGTCTAGAACTCCATGAGGATTTTTTTTCCAGATTTACCATGAGCCCTAATACTGCACAGTAAATCCAACAAGTTTTGGCAGTAAGTTCGAGTTACCTACAAATAAGTTTCTGGAGGTAAAACATCAACTTTACCGCACACCTCATAGTACAGCAGTGTGGTAATGCAGAAGCAGCAAAATTACCACCATTTTACGACTATGTTTACTCCACTCTGTTACTTGTACTATGACTCATTGATTTGTTCATTGAGGGTTGTTGGGTGTTAATTTTGGACTGAGACATGCTGTGGGGTATTGTATTGTATTGAATTGCAATGAAATAAACTGACCCTGTGTCTTGATGCATTTCTAAATTCATTGAGCAGACCTTGTTTTCCCTAACAGTACTTAGTAACCTGTTTCCATTACATCAGTGATGTACAGGGTGTTTGCTTGCCTACTGCCCATACTAACGCAAATGTCTCTTTGTCAATTGTGGCCCAATTGCGCTCTCGCTTGATCAAGCACCTACTCAGGTAATGAGAATTATGTGTTAGTGGACCTATTGTGTAGCAAGACTACAATTGACATTGACAGTGACCAGTGGATCACTAAGTCATCCCAACTGTAATAAGGCTTCAGCCAGTTGACATGGAAGGCCCAATGTGTTTGTCTCAAGGCCTTGGTATCAATGAGGAGTGAACCTCACTGATTTTCTCCAGTACCACATACAGCCAATTTTACTTATCATGAAGGGTGCTGGGCTTAACTGGTTCCATGATGAAGACCATTTGGCTTTGTGTATACCTAGTCTTAGTCGCTGTTCGGTCATCCCAGGGCTGTATGAGCTCTTGACTGAACTTTAGGTTCTTGCTACTCAATTCCCTATAATTAGCCATTTTCGATCTGAATAGACCACGATGTCATGGGCATGAGCTTGCAAATTTCCCTCCTGTCCTTCCTACACCAGATGTAGGGGAAACCTAACAGGATGGCCATACAGGAGCTCAAAAGGACTTGACCCTCCACCACTCTATGGCACCCCCCGGTGGGTGAACAGAAGCCATGGCAGGAAAACATCCCACTTTTTCCTCAAGGGATCTTTCATGCCATCTATCATGCCCTTTAGGGTCTTGCTGAACTGCTCAACAAGCCCATTTGTCTGTTGGTGAAAGACTGTGGAAACATGTAAGTTACACCACATTCATCCTACATGCACTTCATGAATTCAGATATGAAGTTGGATCCCCTTTCTGAAATAACTTCTTTTGGGAATCCAATGTGAGACAAAGTCCCTACTAGAACCATGGCCACCACAGGGGCATTGAAGCTCCATAAGGGTACAGCTTCTGGGTACCGGGTGGCATGGTCTACCATTATCAACATGTACTGGTTCCTTTACGAGGTCTGAAGATTCAAAGGACCACAATATCTATTCCTATTCTCTCAAAAGGCCTTCCAACCACTGATAGTGGAATGAAGGAGGCCTTTATGGCTGTGCCAGACTTACCAGTTGTCTGACAAGTGTGGCAGGATGGGATAAACTCTTTTATCTTTACCCCAGGATGCGATAAACTCTTTTATATTTACCCCATTTGAGGCCAGTAAAAATGAGCAGACAGCCTGTCAACTTTCTTGGGAACTCCTTAGTGACCTGATAAAGGAATAACAAGAGCCACGTGCAGTAGGGTCCTCCTGTGGCATTAGGACACAACCAACCTCTGGCTGGCCCTTGGCTCAATATTTTTGGGCTTAGTGTATAGGGGACTATTCTCCCAGCACAACCTGAACATTTCAGGGGCTTCCACCTGAGTTTGTTTCTCTGCCTGTTCATGCAGATCTTCCAGAGTCAGGCAGTGGTCTGGGACCTCCAGCTGAGGACAAGACTCAGTTTTGGTAGGCATTGGAGGTCTGAAACCACAGTGTCCTTCATCCCAGGTTTGGGCTATATGATAGTAAGCAGCCCTGAGATCACTGAGCCTGGTGTCACTGCAAAAGGCACCTCAGTGGTCACTAGGCAGGAGCAGACGCCTCTATGGACTCTGGATCTGGACTGAGTTGTACCACTGATGCTGGTCATTCACCAACTTCAGCTATAAGCACCCCAAGGCCTATGGCCACACGTTCTGCTTCATGTGCTGATTCCTTGGCCCTAAATATAGTGACCCCAACAATGATTTATTCATCAGGCTTGTCATTCCCTAGCAGATAGTGCACCAGAATTTCATCCTTGACTGCGATGCAGAGTTGAAACATTTCACCTCTCCAACCGAACTCCATGATAGCCAGTGGGCATCAGGTAAGGCCATGAAACCCCCTCACTAGTTTGCCAGGACATGGGATGATGTGCTCCTCCTGCACCCCTGTATTTGAATAGTGGTGATAATAGAAGCAGTATCAGGAAGTGCTGGGGCTTTGTTCCCATTTATGAATGCATGATCCAAAAATATCTCCGAACTAGCAGGACCCAGGGCCTCTGTTGGAGACCCAGTACCTTTCCCACTTAGAGAAACTAGGGAATTCTGGCTAAACCCTGCCCTAATGAAAATTAAACATTTATGATGCCCACATTGAATATCTGTTCCTCTTCCATTAGGATAACACTAACTACAACTGGCTTTAGTCAACCCTTGCAGGCAGGACCTCCCTTCCTATATCTCAAGTTTCAACACACAAGGCAAACATGTGGGGCTGAGAATGTAATTGCTGCAGTGCTAGTGGTGCACCCACTCTTCCTTTTTGTCAGAGCAGATGATGCATGTGGCTGAAATTACCTCCCCATTTTTGGGGAGCTTTCTTAGAAGGAGGATACAGACCTTTGTACTTGCCCTCCTTTGATTTGCTTTTATCGTGTTCCTTGTCATATCGCATACCTGTCGGCCGCCTTTGCAAGCTCTGTAGGTTCTCTGATACTCCTGTCCACTAGACACCGGTGTAACTCCAACTCCAGTGCTTTAAGTGGGCCGGGGCCTGCAGGGGCCGGGCCCCGGCAGTCTCCAGAAAGTGGGGCTGAGCCGGGGCCCAGCCGGGGCCCCCATCCCACACAACATTGCGGGATGCATTATCCCGCCGCGGCCGCAGCCGCGACGGGAGATGCGCCCGTCATTATGTTGGTCAAGCTGACAGAAGTGCCAGCCAGCCACAGCGACGCTGAGGCTGGCGGCACTTCTGTCAGTTAGTGTAACTCCCTCTGATGACCCCTCATCAGGGTCATCAGAGGAAGTTACTGTCCCTTTGTTTTCCCTCCCCAGGTCACTGACCCCCGCGGGCTCCGTGATCTAATATGCAGATTAAATCATGGAGCCCGCGGGTTCGCAGAGGGTGAAAGACACCTCGGGCTCAGTGATAGCCGATAGATCACAGAGCCCGAGGTGCCTTTCTCCGTCGGCAAAGCTTTATAAAAGATGCCTTGAACTGTGTACGTTTCAAGCCATCTTTTATAAAGGTAGAAATATTTCTATGTTTATAAAAGACGGCTTGAAACGTGCACAATTCAAGGCATCTTTTATAAAGCTTTGTCGACGGACAAAGCCACCTTGCGGTTTGTTTTGTCCGTCATGCCTTGAATTGTTTACGTGTCAAGCCATCTTTTAGAAACATAGAAACATGTTACAAATATCTATGTTTATAAAAGGTGGCTTGAAACGTACACAAACCATAGTAAGGTAAGCACACAAGTGTGCATAACTTACTATGGTTTGTGCACTTTTCAAACCACCTTTTATAAACATAGAAATATGTAACATTGCTATGTTTATAAAATATGGCTTGAAAAGTACACACACCATAGTAGTACGCATACAAACATATAAATGCTCACATACATTTATATATTTGTTTGCGCACCTTACTATGATTTGTGCACTTTTAGGCCACGCCCACAATGAAAGCCGCGCCCCCAAACGAGGGCCCCCCCTCAATTTCTTACCCCACTTAAAGCACTGTCCAACTCACTGAGCCTCATTACGAGGTAGGCGGAATGGGTTTAACGGCACCGGTAATGGTATTTGTATTTGTATATCATTGAATTTACGTAGCGTTTTAATCCAAAACACTTTACAAGAGGATCAAAACAAGATATATCAAACATCAGAAACATCAAGCATTAGGTAACAAAGTGAATCAAACCAGAAAACAGTACAAGAAACAATTTACATTATAGATGAGTAATGGTGAGAGAGAGAAGGAATAGGCATGAGAGGGAAAAAGAGGAATTAATAGTGGTAAAAGCAGAAGTAAAGAGGAAGGAGGCAGTGAAAGGGAGAAGAATGGACGAGATAATAATTAGAGATGCTGGAAGAAGGGTAGGAGGGAGTAGTGTGGAAGGGTTAGGGAGGTGAATGGAAGAGATACAATTTTAGAGAGGTATGGAAGATAGGGTAGGAGGGAATGGAGCAGATAGAGAGGGGGAGGCGGTTCCAATGGAAGGGAGCAAGCAATTGGAAGGAGCGGAAGCGGGAAGAGGCGCAGGGGGGAGGAGGAGGAGAGAGAAGGAAGAGATCAGCAGATCGGAGAGAACTAGAAGGAGTGTGGAAAGTAAGAAGGGAGGATAGGTAGGGGGGCAAGACCATAGAGGGATTTGAAGACTAGGCAGAGGAAGTTTCATTGGAGCAGAGAGTGGAAAGGGAGCCAACCAAGTGAGGTGAGAGAGGAAGAGATAGAGTCAAGAGGTGAGAGGAGGCCGAGGGAGCGAATAGCAGAGTGGTAGACAGATTTGAGCGGGGAGAGATGAGAGGAGAGGAGACCAAAGAAAATAGTAGAGCAGTAGAAAAGTCTAAAGAAGATGAGGGAGGAGATTAAGAGTTTAGTAGCATGAAAGGTTAGGAAGGGTCGAATTTTACGGATGTTGTAGAGGTGAAAACAGCAAGATCTGGCAGTAAGAGAAATGTGGTGAGATAGAGAGAGGTGAGGGTCAATGTAAAGACCAAGGTTACGTGCGTAAGGGGAGGAGCAGAGATGGGAGGGGGGAAAGAGAATAAAAGAGGGAGGGTAGGGAGGAGGGAGAGTGTTGGCAGGGAAGAATAGGACTTCAGTTTAGTCAGCATTGAGAGTGAGGAAGTGAGAGTACATCCAGGATTTAATAGCGGAGAGACAGGAAGACAGCTTATGGTGGATGTCGGGAGAGAAGGAGGATAAGGAGAGGAAGAGCTGAGTATCGTCAGCATAGAAATGGTGTGAGACACCAAAGAAGGAGATGATAAGGGCAAGGAAGAAAGTGTAGAGTAAGAAGAGAAAGGGGCCGAGGACAGAACCTTGGGGAACACCATGGTTAAGAGGGAGGATGGGAGAGGTGGAGCCACCCTAGGAAACAGCAAAGGTGCGGTTGGAAAGATAAGAAGAGAACCAGTTAAGGACAGCGTCTTTGAGGCCAAAATAGGAGAGAGAGTTAGGGAGAAGAGGATGGTCCACAGTGTCGAAAGCAGCAGAGAGGTCAAGGAGAATAAGAACAGAGGAATGTTTCGAGTAGCGTGCAGAAAGGAGAGAGTTGAGAACAGAGTTGAGGGCAGTTTCAGTGGAGTGTAGAGGACGGAAACCAGATTGGGTAGAGGGAAGAAGAGAATGGGAAGAGATGAAGGAAGAAAGTTTAGAATAGACAATACGTTTGAGAAGTTTAGAAAGGAAAGGGAGGAGAGAGATGGGGCGATAGCTGGAAGCAAGAAGGGGATTAGCAGAAGGTTTTTTGAGAATGGGAATGATAGATGCATGCTTGAATGGAGTAGAAAAGGTGGAAGATGAAAGACAGGTGTTGAAAAAGGAGGTGAGGTATGAGAAGGGGGTACATTTTAGGAATGGGGGGGGTAGGAATGGGGTCGGTGGGAGAAGCTGTAGGATGAGTTTTAGAACGAAGGATGGCAACATCAGATTCAATGACAGGAGTAAAAGAGGACATGGAGAAAGGAGGGGGAGGATGAGGAGGTGGAGGAGGAGAGTAAGAAGTGGAGGAGAGGATAGTTTGGCGGAGATTGAGGACTTTCTTAGAAAAGAAGGAGGCAAGATCAGAAGCAGAGTAAGAAGAGGCAATGGAAGGATCCGGGGTAGCTGGAGAGAGAAGTCTAGATAAGGTACAAAAGATGTAATGAGGGTGAGAGGATTGAGACTGGAGAAGGTCAGAAAAGTAGGTGCATTTAGCGGAGTGGAGGCAGGAGTCATAGAGGCTGTGATAGGAGAAGTAAGCTGTTTGGTTGGAGGGTGTAGGGTGTTTGAGCCAGAGTCGGTCAAGGCGCGTGAGGAGGCGGCGCATTGAGGAGAGACGTCTGGTCAGACCAGACTTCCTTTGCGGGTCTCGCAAGGGGACAGGGAGCTAATAACTATGCAGGCTCGAATGGGAATGGGGATGGGTTTTTGAATGAGGAATTACCGGGTCCTCCAAGGTTGGAATGACCCGGTAATTCCTCATTCAAGGAACCCAGACCTGGACACGATTTTGGAGGCAGCCTCACATGTCCCCGAATGTGTCAACTTTCTTACCTGTGTCCCATTTACTCAGACTTCAAGTACTGATGTGCAAGGTTCAAGGTTTGACTCGCCTTTTTGTTGAGCTCTCCAAAGCTCCTGAATTATTGTACTCAGGTTTTGTAGAACTTCCTGAGGATTGTGTCCTTCATTTTGGTACATATGGGCCTCTCCTCAGGAGTCAAAATAATAATATCAATCCCAGCCTTCGGAAGCAGCTCATAAGGGCTGCACTCCACAGCTCATATTCCAACTCCTGGAGTCAAAACGCTAAGTGTTCGATCCATTCGAAAATATCCTTCCCCACTTTATAGGTTTGAACAAAATCTTTGGGGATGTGGCGAATAGGGTTTCCAGGAGAGCGTCCACTGAAAACACTTCTCTCCCCACTGGAAGTTAGCCTGCAGGCCTATTTCTGGTATGCCAGCTCCATTTTACATAGCATCATAAAGTGCATTTGTTTCTTTATCTAATCCCACTTTCTGCTTCTCCAGGTGAATCTGACTCTTAGTCACTTCTACCTGAGAGAGACCACCGAGGGGCTTTGCAGAAGCACAGGACCAAGGGAACCCCAGGACCTAGGGGAAGGTACACACTCACACTCCTGGGGCTGTGATGAGAACGCTCTTGCTCATTGCTGTCCTCAGCCACTTCTACGCATCCCCTGAGAAAGGGGGACTACAGCTGGATGCACCAGATTTCTACTTACCCCCTGGGACTACTCCGCCCTCCAAGCTTCCTCACAAGCATGGGGATGCTTTAGCAGTTCAGTTTTCTAAACCTTACTGCCATGAGGGTGACCCCTCTCCTGGCATAGCTCATGCAGTTTATCTGCTTTCAAGTTTCATGCAGCACTTATGTCCATCTCCATGGTAGCAAAATCACTGTTAGTGTTTCTAATTTTAACTACACACACATTTTTGGATGACTAAGCTGTAGGGACAGCCTGTCTTAAATCTCAACGACTGCCACCAGTGTGACGGAATGACTTCTGTCCTGCAGATGTGAAAGGATGAGTATTCGGTAAATTGCATACTCAGCACCCACACTTCTACAAACCAAGAGTGATCCCAATCATAAAAGTGAAACAGGAACAGTTAAGAGATATACCTCTTTCACCTTTTGTGGCAGCGTGAGCTGAGTTAAGGTTATACTCTCAGAAGTGATATAAATATGATCTAGAGCAACCCAAACAGCAAACTACATAGACCAAAATAAAAGCAATATGCAATCAGGGTACAATAAAAAGATAATTACTCTAATAAAACACACCAGTGTAGAAATAACTATAAAAACCCACTGCTGTATAGGAAAGACAGAGAAATGAGGAATGTAATGGTACAGTACTCTGGGTTTTCAGCATGGAGGAAAGACAGACAGAAATGCAACTAGGAATTTGAAAAGGATATTTCTTTCAGTGGAGAAATGTACAAAAGGGGCTTTGCCAGTCTCTATGGTGCCACCATGTGGACCAGAGAAACAGAGTCAGTTCAAAGTACCTTCATCCAATGTTTGGTGGTTTGACAGTGTCGACCGAGGCTCGAGCTCTATTGCTGTGAGGATTGAAGTAGATTTGGGTGCGACGAATTGTTCTGCATCAAGAAGTGAGATGGCATCTAATTGGTTTGAAGCAAAACAAAAGTTTGGTGTGGCTCTAATGCAGTGTTCGGGTCATGCTGCTCGGATGATCCATGAGACTTAGTTTGAGTGTTGTGTTGGTGGCGAGACATTGATTACTTTTAGTTCAGCTCAGTGAGTGACACGATGTTCCAAAGGTTCGAGTCAACCTCTTTTGGTTTGATGTAGTGGCCTTGGTGATCTGTTGCAGGTTTCAAAGAGGCAGTCATTTGAGTTGGTCTGCCACAGGAGAAGGTTAATTGAGCCAAACCGGTTACATGCTCCAGTTGGCAAGATGCTGTGCCAAGCCGGTTCGGTGGGTGCAAAGCCGTGGTCGTTCAAATGTTCAATGAAATACTGAAATCAGCACCAGTGGGTCCCTCAGGTTTGAGTGCCACGAGCATTGTTTGAAATCTGATTTGACCAGTTTGAAGTAGTGAACAGGGATTTAGGGTGATCTGGACATCTAGATGCTATGAGACCTACTGCATTGGCTCTAGGACAGTGTGACTCCATTCAGGTTCTCCTCTCCCAGCCTAGGAATGTGTGGTGCATAGTAGCAGATTGTGGGCTACATTGACCCACTCAACAGAATTCTTCCCCGTAACCAAGCTGCGCTTTGGCAAAAACAAAAAAATGGCTGCGCTGGCTCCTTTGAGCAGGACTGCCTCACTGCAAAACACAGTTTTGCCATTACAAAAAGATGGCTGCTCCATCTTGCCAAGCACATATTGGGCAGGATGGAACAAGGGGGCACACTGAAAAAGCCTGCCAGGGTGTTGCTTACATGTACAAAATAAGGGGAGTGAAAAAGCAGCGCTGTGTTGCTGCAAGCCCAAAGTTCCCATTGAAAAAGGGAAATATTTACATTTAAAAAGGATGCCGCTTTGATGCTCTTATTGCTCTGTTCCTCATCAGAATACTTTTATTCATGAGACCTTGCCATTCTTATCCACATTCACATTGTGCTCCAGCAGACAAGAGCAGTATCCCTGAATGACAGACTGTTGTTCAGTTCTGAAGGAATCAAAAGAAGCTTTATTTCAGCTACACAGGAAACACTTGACTTTTGCTACAAAATGTCAAACATCACTGCTTTAAAAATAATTCTAGCTCTCTGCGCACATGTCAATCTCAAGAGACCTTGGCCTTGTACAGACTGTTGTGTACAAGAAGATAACTATGGTTACAAAACAATGTGGAAGTGCAGATGGAAGAGACAAACTGAATTTGCAAGGAAAATGCCAGCTGGCTTTACACATGGATAAATTGGCTTTTGCAAACCAGAAAGAAATGTCTGTTTTAAAAGTAACATGTTTAACAAAAACTTTTCTGTGCCTAGCAATGTAAAGGGGTTTGTTGCTGGGAAACATATAGCGGATGTTTTATCCAACAGGTTTGTTTTTATCCAGGACAAAAGAAAAGAAAAGAAAAGGAATTAAACTGCATTGGCTGAATTTTGCAAGCTCCAGAACAGGTTTTTCCCTGCTGGCTAAGCTAAGGCTTCCCCCAAAAGGAACCACCATAAACTTCCAGGTCACAAAAAAGATAATTGCTAGCTTGAAAAACTTTAAATGGACCAAGACAAAGAAAGTTCACACACTCGTCAGACATTCGTCTGTGCTCCAGGCTGGGACAATAGACGTTCTGGGACAATAACCTGTGAAGTGGAAGGGGCCATAAAACCTTCAATCAAACTGGGAAACCCCCATCCCCACACTGAGCTGAAGGGACAGTTGGTGGTAGCTGAAGAAAAAAAAAATGGTCCAGTGAAGGACAAAAGCCAGCCCATTTTTTTCAAAAGACTATTTTATTAAGAAACTTTGAAGACGGTTATTTTTGCAGCAGAAAATCACAAAAATGTAAACATTTAACAGTTTTAATGTCATTTTGTGGGGTGTTTTAAGATGGTGTAGCCTTCACTGCCACCTTGAGAGCATAAATGGCAGAGAATTGTGTATTCTAAGGAACTTATACCTGATGCCACTGCAAATTTCAATGCTGACATGCCTTATGACAATCCACACACCTGTATAAAGTTTTAGAATTTTTGGCTGAATATTTCACACTAAAAATGAACAAAAATTATTATAAGGAAGAAACAATGTCTTGCAGACTGCAGAGTTGGACTAGCATGTGCTGCATAACATATGTAACCTGTTTATGTAATTTGTTAAAATGCTACCACTGTACAAATGTGCCATTTATGGTAAAACTGGATTTTAGCTAAAGTAACTGTGGGAGGGTCTGGACATTGCAAAACTCACATCATAAATCTGACAGCATGCCCTTGAAACCCAACCAGCTGAGAGCAAGGTGTCAACCATTACCCTGACCAATCCAGTTGTTTAGAGCCGTGCTCAGCTAAGCCTGCCCCACGATATAGTCCTATGATGTCACCATGCTTTATATAAAGCATGGCTGACAGGACTAAACACACACTCTCTCCTGAATTTCCTTCAACTGCGTTCCTGATCTTCCACATTCATCCTGCCAGAGTCCAGATCCCCTGCAAAGCCAAAGCATAGTTGATTCCAGATCCCACTGCAAGGCCAAAGCATTGCTGACCATCCCAGCAAGGCTTCAATCCAGAGACCCCAGTTCTAAAAATCCCAATAACCAAAGGGAAAGTTGCAGTGTTCTTTTGGGAAGCATCCTGAAACCAGACCAGCTTTTTTCCCACTAACTGCATGCCCGCTGCAACCCGCTCCATCCCGCTGAGCCGTTGCTGTGCTGTGACCAGACCTTGGTCAGCTGTCTTTTGCCAGGAGAATCTGCCATCTGGTGACCCGAGCCGTGGAGTCCAGAACCCGGTTGACTGTGCCTAATTCCAAATTTAAGAGCGTCAGTGAGTATCCACATCCCATCACACATAGTCTACCCCATCTTTATTTGTGTCTTTGTTGCACTCTCTAAGCAACCCTATCCATATCCTGATAACTTGTCCAACTGTCAGAATTCTCTGTGCATCTTTTCAATTAGCCCCACTCGATAGCGCCACTTTCTTATTCCTTTTTGTCCTGCCTAGATTACAAATCCTTAGTCATATTTTGAGTACTCAAAGTAATTTCTGCATAAGGTTGAACACTGGGGTGAGAGGGTTAACGTCACAAATCAACGTTGGATCTTACTGTGTCCCTCTTTCTCAATATAGTCTTGATAATCTAGTTTAAGTCAAACCTGTTCTTTTCTCCGCTGATTTTCTTTCCTCTTTCACAACTTCATTCTACCCAAATCGAACCTTTTTCTATCTTGCATATCTCATCCAGTTTTGTAGCTAGAGACATCCTTTCGCATCAATCTTATCCCTGTGATATACATCTGTTTCCCAGCCCAAAAACCGTATTGAAAATCCAAGTATTTCACCCGTTTTTCATAAAATTTGTTTGTGTCATTTTAAACCGGAATTGAAAACAAATGCAATTTTCTAACGCATGAATTCGGCTGCAGCATGTTCTAGCTTTCCACTTAGTTTTAGAATTGTATGCCTTTTGTTGATCCATTGCCTTGTAATTGCTAGTGTTTATTCCTTACTGCCTTTGTGAGAAATCATATGTGCCTCATACATTTAACCGTACATTAATTATTTATTTGTCAAAATCTGAGTGTCATTTTAGGCTTTTGCAAGGAGTTTAAAATCCGTTTTTCCCTCCTGTTTTGATTCTGTTTGCTGCTTCTTATCCCTGACTATCGGCTAATTCTTTCTATCCACTCAGAATTTGATCAGTTGTGGGTTGAGGGAGCATTGCAGGGGGAAACCTTAACTTGGGTGCTATCTATCCTAATTCAAAAGGTGCTCCTATTCAATTGTGCTTTGGATATGTTCATGTAGAATATTAACCACGTGTAGCTCAGTAGTTTCTATTGTAATTATCACCCCATTGGTGATTGTTGCCCAATATTAAAAATGTGTGTGATTTTTGTGAATTCTAAAAATAAATAAATATTGTATTTTCACCAACCGGCCTGGTTCATGGTCCATCGTAACCCGGGGTATTTGTAAAAGGGGTCTGATACGGGTCAGGTATCAGCTCAATTTGAATTAATTGAAATTAAAGAAAAAGCATTCCTGTTGAGCGCCACATCACAGGATAATACCAAGTGTCCTGGTCTGGTGTGTGATGCCGGATTGGTATCCTTAACAAGATGCTGATCCTCAGCAAGAGCCAGCCCCAATGTGCCCTAGAAGCAGGTAGGGAGCTGAGCCTGTCCCTACTTTGGATTCTTCCTTTGTCGCCTCAATGTTTTAGGGTTTTGGAAGAAACAACTCTTTCAAAAGCGGTCCAAAGCAATTCTCCCTTACTTCCCCCGGATGGTCCAAAGGTGATTGGCAATGCTCCATAGGTGACTAGGAAAAAGTAAGCCTGCTTTAAGGGGTCCAAATCCATTCCTTATGACAAGTGGTCCTTGCCTTCTTGCATCAAACCCAAAGTGCTTCTTGCTAAAGGAAGTTGAGGAAACAAGAAGGAAAGAGAGGTGCGAAGAGAAACAAGATGGTGGAACCCTTGCCCACTTGGAATGAGCTCCCTCTAACTACACTTATCCCTTCCCTTCCAAGACCCATAGCATCAAAGGCCGTTTGGTATGCAACAAATGGGTGTGAGGCTCGTCATTTTGTTTGGAGTGAGCCCTTTGATTCCTGTTTTCGTAGGAAACCTCTAGCTGACAGACTGTCTTGCTGGAGAGATATGTTACCCAAACTCACAAAGAACCAAACTTTGGAATTGCCCACTGACTATGGTCCTCCTGGGTACAGCAGGGACAGCTAGTCTGGGGAGAATATACAAAGCTTGTCCAACGCTGGCCTGGCTCAGTGTTGACAGATGCAGGATACAGATTGAGGTGAGGCTTTAATTATTAAAATGCAAGCCACCATACCCCAAACTTTGAAAGATCATTACTGCCACCAGGAAGGTGAATTTCACATATAATCTTTCCAGTACGCATTAATGATCGATTTAGAAAGGCCACTGTTTGTTGTTGTTTCTAAATAGATCATAGAAAGCCTGCCTCGCCCTCCCTGTCAAACCCCTTCACCCCGCTCCCTAACCCACATTAAATTCCCATAAACTCCCACCCAAACTCCCCTCTCTCTTACCATTTTCTTTAGTGTGCCTGACATCTTCTTTGACAGCTGTTCTCTGCGCGCAGGGCCTACCAGGCATATGACGGGCCAGAAGACAGAAGCCACGGGAGTGTCAGTTAAGTGTTTGTAGGTTTGTGTGACTGTGTGTCTATTGTGGCTGGAATGTTTATAGTTTGGGAGCGGGTGGGTGAATGGGTGGAAGATGGGTGTCGGTGTTATTGTGTCTGTGTGGGGAGGTTAGTCGGAGTGTTTGTGGAAGGGATGGTAGGGGGCCAGGGAGTGAGTAAGTGTGTGTGTGTGTTGGTTTGTGTTTGTGTGTATTTGTGTGTATGTCTGGGTGGGTGAGGAGGACAATTTGTGTGGAAATGGAGGGGGTGTAGAGGGGGGTTTGTGTGTTAACCCCCTGTTGTAAAGGAAATCCCAGTCAGCACGGGAGAGGGCAGCCAGGGCTTGAGGGGTGGTTTGGGGTGCGCAGGCCACCCTGAAATCATATTTTCAAATATTGAAGACCACAGAACACAATAACAGACTTATTTGCATGCAGAAACATCACATAGAACCGTTTCTTATTTTTTTTATATATTTTTTATTTTATTGTTGTTTTTCGATAATATATCTTTACAACAAACAAACTTTTATAAAATTATATAAAAACAGCATAGAACCAATATTCCTATTACTTTTCATTACTAGTTTACAAAAATGTCATGATACTAAGCATAATTACAAGGCAAGTAAAGAGAAATATCGAACAGATTTAAATCATACTTATGACATAACTATCGACAACCTACTCATACCTTAACCCATATATCCAGAGGAATTTTTGGAACATTACATTCAGTTACTATTAGCTTTTAATGATCACTTTATCTCATCCTCACTGGTAATTCATGCTTATTATTGATTCTTTTTCCAGATTGCTTTCAATAGCAGTTAAAAAATAGTACAGGTCAATAATCAATGATTTCCTATATCCCCACATACATTGTAACCACAGAGATTCAAAATCATAAATATCAGTTTCATTCAAATAATTCCCAAGATGGATTTTCCTATCATTTGCAAAGAAAGGACAGTATATTAGTAGGTGTTTCAGACTCTGTTTTGTTGTTGATTTACAAAATCTGCAACCTACTACACCAATTAATAGGCTATGCTGCCAGTTTTTGATCTGATCTGCTGTTCTGAAAAGGTTGAATCTAAAACGCATATATATAGCACGGATCTTTTGATCGGGCACGTGTTTGATATATTCCAGTATTGGTTTTTGACTATGCCCAAATTTTGCATATTCCCTATACGATGTATAGGATCCAATTGTGTCAGCTGTAACTGCCCAATCATAGTGAAATAATTTCGCCTTCACGATTTGTGGCCGTTTTATTAAGTCGTCTGTGTTCATAGCAATTTTTTCTAACGTTATTCTGCATTGTTGACCAGTATCATATACAGATTTTGGAGTTCCCTGTTTTAACATGTCTCCAAGATCTTCATACAATGAATTTGACACTGGGTCTAGCATTTTTACATAACTGGCCATTTTGCGCCACAAATATTTCGTAGCCAACGTGGTGAGCCCCAATTCATGAGTAATTATCGAATTTGGCAGAGACATAGGTAAATGCAAGACTTGCTTCCATATTTTGCCTTGCACCTTATTAAGAATTATGCCAATTTCAAGAGTGCATAGGTCTAGCCCATAGATGATTATTGGTTCCACTTTAAGCGTATAAAAATCAATTGGTGGAACTAATGAAAATTGACAAAGGTTCTTGTGTATTAATTTCATTTGAGAAATTAATGGCGATGCTTTGGTGATAATTTCCAACTGCCATTTCGCAAGTGAATCAGCATTTGTTAAATTGTACCCTAGATATATCAACCCCAGTGCCCTTGGGATGCACAGCCCTTTGATGTTCCATTTGTAGTGAATTAGCTTTTTCTTGTTAGTAAGAACCATAATATTTGATTTCGTTGTATTTAGGTTCAAATTGTGATTGTCACAAAATTCAACCAGACATGTCAGTTTGTTTTGGAGTCCGAATGGGGTAAGATCAAATAGTATTAAATCGTTCACAAAGGCCATCCAATTCAGACGCAATGCTCCCAGTTTAACCGCGAAAGAATTACAGCCTGACCATATTGCGCCAATCTCTGTTAAATACAAGTTAAATAGGGTAGCTGCAAGGTTACAACCCTGCTTAACTCCTATATGTGTGTCAATTGGGGAAGTAAGGGAACCATTTTGATCTATTTTTATCCTGCAGTTCGTATTAGTATGAAGTAATACAATCATTGCTATAATTTGAGATGGTATATTAAGCTCTTGCATTCTTCTCCAGAGGATTTTTCTTATTACCGAGTCAAATGCTCCAGATATATCGAGCAGAGCCATATATATCGGCCCATGATCTTTCATCCTAGATAACTTTAATAAATGAGCCAGTATGGTAGCGTTTAATTGCGTGCCCATCCCTTTCCTGAAACCGGTTTGGAATCAAGAGAGGATCTCGTGTTTTACAATAAAGATGTTTAAATCTTTTACAATTAGGGCAGCAAATACTTTTGCTGTTGCATCTATAAGAGCTACCGGTCTAAAGTTTGCTGGATCATTGAGTGGCCCTTTTTTATGTATAGGAATCACAATGACCGATAACCAGGATACCGGTACTCTCTTGGTTTGCAAGACACATTCTATGCTCCTCAATATAATGCACGCCCACAACTTGGGATCATCTTTTAAGTAACAGGGAGGGATACCATCCAGGCCAGCAGCTTTTGATGGTTTCAAGTTCCTTATTATCATTTCTATGTCATCCAGCCCCCATGGGCATTTTAATGGCAGATCTGACATATTAACCTCAGTCTGCAGATGTCTAAATTTAAATGGCAGTGCATATTTGTTGCGATATACCTCTATCCAAACCTCCCCACTTACAGCCGAGCTCAAAGGTGATATTTCCTTCATTAAGGGATCTCTTAACATTGCCCACATTTCTCTTGTATTTTTTTGAATAAGGTTATGTATCATGTTCTGATTAACTTTTTGATATTTAGCCAATTTTATTTGTTTGATATCATATTTGTAACTTGTCATGATAGCCTTTTTTTGTATGCTGTAAGATGCATTACCATTCCAGAATTTCATGAGGTTACGCAGTGCTAGGTTCTTCTTCTTTTTCCTAGTAGCAATTTTGGCGTTATGCAACCCCTTTTGATGTTTCTTTATATCATTCCCTTTTTTTGCTGCCAACCCTTCAATATGCCTATGTATCATGTTAGCATTTTGTAATTCGATGGTCTTAACATCGGGTATAGTCATCATATGCGGATTCATTTTAACACTGTCCCTGTTCACCAAGAAATGTAATTCCCTATACAATCTCGTGTTCCATCATATGGATAGGGATTGTTGATCAATTTCCAGTAACAACAGAGCAGGTAACACGTTATATTTGGGAAGAGTACATGCAAATGAACACTCCAATATGCAGTGATCACTTAGGTGTGAGTTTATAATGTTACACCTAGATGCAGTATTAGCCAGGGATCCAGACATCACAATATAGTCAATTGTAGATTTTTTGTCACCACGAGACCAAGTGAATAATGGATCCCTAGCAAGATATGGTATTGTTTGCATGTCCCATTGTCCAAAATACTTTGACCATATTTGTCCCCTTTCAAAGGAAGCTGCAGCATAACCATAATTAGCTGTTACCTCGACCACACTACTTTCAGAAAGATTACAATTAAAATCACCACCTATAATGATCATAACATTAGGAGAGTCTTCTACAGCTGCCGACATTACATTATTTAATTTTTCGATTATAGAATCTAGATTAATTACCATTGGATTCCAATATAACGAAATCAGTAATATATGTGGATACATTACATTACTTGGTATGAGTTCTATTGAGAGTATGTCAGCAGATGTAAAAACTGCCGCGCCTTGACCGCATATGTATGTTTTACAAAAATTGCAAGTCCACCAGATGGTCGCCCAGTTACGCCCCTCACTGCATGTGCACAAAATGCTGTGTAGCCTTCTAAATAAATATCCTCGAGAGCCATGGTTTCCTGTACTACCATTATAGCAGGCAATTTACAATGTTGTAGTTTCTGGAACCATGCATTCAAGTTCTTCCGGCCACAGCAATTCCATGAACTTATAGTCAATGCATCATTTTATAGATTTACTTTACCTGGCTGCTCACCAATTAGAGTCTTCATTAATGGTTCAAGCCTTGCAAGGCGTGTGACAATTTGAACCACTGCCTCTGATTGTTCTCTTATTTGTTCATGCATGCTTACAAATTCATTCTCCCTTACGTCAGCATTAGATTCATTTTGGCATAATGGAACCTGATATTCAACAAAACTACTTGCATCTTCCATTGAGTAATACATCGATAGTTCATAACCCAGCATTTCAAAATCCTTTACATGTTGCCATATTAAAGAAGCAATTATTATGTTTTGATATTTACACAACATCCTACAATTAAGAACATATGGGAGCCTAATCCAATCAATATCATTTGATACCAGATTACGCAAGTTTGGAATTTGGTGAAATACTTTCATCAGAGAAGCCCCGATTTAAATTTGGTTTTTCAACCTTTGACGGATCTACCGTCCACCCCATCACCAATTTCATCTCTGGGGACCCTTGTTTATGGTTTTTCATACCATTTTGATCTTGTCCATCCTGTATCTTGATCTCTATATTGGGTTTCTCTTCAGCATGTGCATCTAGGTGTATCATATTTGTCTGTGAATTACCAGACCCAGATACCTTAGATGGCTCCATATCTTTTTTCTCATTTTGTGCGTGACTAGTATCTTTACTATTCGCTGTGTCTGAGGTCTGAATCATGTCTTCAGTATTAAGAACAGTACCATAAGATGGATGAGCTAGAGAAGTTTTTTTTATCCATCTTTTCAAAAAAGCGTTGAAGCTGTGTTTGTATAGGTAGGGGTGTAGATATATTAGCAGCATCTTTAGCAACTACCAAGGTGTCTTCACTGCATCTCTGTTCTGGTGTTTTATTAGACCCCTTTTCAGATACGGCTGCAGACCTCTCCTTTACCATACCATCATTGACCTCCAGAAGTGCCTGGCTTTCCATATTTAATTGGGTTAAGTCAATGACTGTTTCATCCTTTATTTTGTTTACGTTTTTTTTTTAAGGTCCTAGCATCAACATTTTTTTTTGTTTTTTGTTCCCATTTTGTTCCCATTTTTTTCAGGTATGGTACACCCCACTTGTGGTAAGCCCTTTTGTACTCCTGTGAGAGCTTGTCTCTTTTTTGCTTTCGCATGAAGTTTTTTTGCTTTGCGAGACATAAAATATAGTGTTTGAAGTTCATTGGGCTCTTCGGTTACAATTTTGATAGGCTCATGTACTTTCATATTAGCTCCTTCATGTAAGTCAATAAGATCATTGAGAACCGACGGGCTATCCGGACCACTGTGGGATAAAGAGACAACGTTATCACCATATACAGCCTGTTCTCCAAATGGAACTGCAGCAGGCACTAAGTTTGCAGCCAAAATTATTTGTTCCAATACCAGGATTCTCTCATGTTGGAGTTTTGCAATTTCTGCATACGGGGGAATCTGGTTTATGTTTTTTACAGATGAGCAAGGCTCTATATTTACTTACAAGATATTATCCGTATACCCCAAATTCGTTTGGGTAAATTGTGATTTTAAGACATGTGCGATACAGTTTTCCGCTCCTATCGGTTCCAATACATTTGTGTCATTTCTTGTATTGCCTCTAAGAATTTGTTCAGCCCAAAATGTATGGCATTTTTCCTGTGCCATCATATAGCCTTCAATTCTGCTCAATCTAGAGGCAATATCAGTAGTTGCTGTACTAAGTGCACCAATTGCTCCATGGGTATATTTGTGTCCCTTATCAAGCAGATTTAAGATCCTTGCCAACACAGGAAAATTTTGTAACTCTTGTTGGTTAAGATCAACCAACGTATCTTCAAGTGGGAAAAGTGGTAATGAAGAATTCGGTTGGCATGCTGAGTCAGACAATCTTTTCACTGGGAGTGGGTCAAACCCTAGAACAGGTGAGTGTGGATATGTTATATCAGGTGGATTGCTCACGAAATCATGGGCAGGTGAACTTGCATTTTGTTTTTTTTCTTTTTCACCCCAGGCCATCTAATTTTTTCTTGTTTCTTTTAATTGATTGAGATTGGCCGCTATTGCTGCATGAAAGTGAACCTGTTCTCTCAAACCCCGTGAGCTTGCTGCGGGGGTCAAGGGACCATTTGATAAACGGGTTCTGCTGTGTAATTCTGCCAGAACTACTGGTGCGACTAATGAAGTATCATCAGTAATCAAACTATGTCCCTCGCTTACCGCACCCAGCAACGAGCTATCAGTAATGGGTATATTACATATAGGATTTGGTGGATATATCAGTCCATCATTGTTCTCCATGTGTATTTGAGCTAGTGTCTCTATTTTTTTCGGTGCCTCATTTGAATTTACCATCTCAACAGCTGGTAAGTTTAAAGTGGGTGTGTTTGTTGGCATTGAAGCTAGTTACTTGTCACTTGAAGTCTTACTCATACTTCTCCCTTTTTTTTTTTTTTGATTTATAGTGTCTTGAGCTAACTCATCCTCTGACATGTTTCCTTCGCTTAGCATAGAAGGAGACCCGTTAAGACACCTTTTCCCGTTTCTTAACTTTTTAACCATGCTATGTAGCCTCAAAACACAAATATCTATCGGTTACAGATATTACAAGGTACCCACACGGTCAAACGAACACAATGCTTTCCAATACTGCTATAAGTATCTTGTATTAGGGTCCCCCCAGTCACTCAATAGTCTCCTTATGTAAATTCTCGCTTATAAATCGAGTCAACCCTGCTTTAAACACCTTGCAGTTTGCAATTCATACCTCCATCAATGCAGGTATCAAATAAGTGTCTGACTTTTGATGTCACCCCTATTTACCCAGACCCCACACTCCGCACCCCGCGAACAGCAAACAGTACTTGATGTACTTGCTGGGTGCGCGCGCGGGTGCGCTGATGCCGGTGCTTTTGTTTGGTAGCGCGCACGCCAAGGGGCGGGGCTAGACAATGAATACCTTCAAACAACAAGAAAAGAATGGACGTGTTACGTTCTGTCCAATAAGTTGCTTGTCACTCCCCCTCACACCACGCTGTTGTCAACGTGCCCAACACAATTACACAACTCTCATTTAGTAGCTCGTGTGAGCGACCAATATTAGCCGCTCGTATTGGCAGATTAAACAGTCACCTTTTTCTATTTCTGTGAACCAGGCAAATCCGTGTTGCTGTATCAGACGTCCTCCTTGTGAACAGACAGCAGCGCGGCAGTAATAACACCCTGCTCCACGTTCCAATATACTCCGGTCAAGAAACCGCAGCACAAGTCCCACAAAGTCCTTCTAACAGCAAACAGTACTTGATGTACTTGCTGGGTGCGCGCGCGGGTGCGCTGATGCTGGTGCTTTTGTTTGGTAGCGCTCACGCCAAGGGGCGGGGCTAGACAATGAATACCTTTTTCTATTTCTGTGAACCAGGCAAATCCGTGTTGCTGTATCAGACGTCCTCCTTGTGAACAGACAGCAGCGCGGAAGTAATAACACCCTGCTCCACGTTCCAATATACTCCGGTCAAGAAACCGCAGCGCAAGTCCCACGAAGTCCTTCCAACAGCAAACAGTACTTGATGTACTTGCTGGGTGCGCGCACCGTTTCTTATAATTATGTAGTTTGTGAACAGAGGTGCATATCCTAAGTGGATCCCCTGTGGTGAAGTGACTTGGCTCTCATTGCAGTTGTAAAGAGGGTACCTGTAACCTCTGAACCCACTCTGTGTCACTAAAGAGCAGCATTGCAAATCCGGATTCTGAAGCAGCAGGGCATAGGTGTGCATTATGCTTTTATCATGGAGTTTGCTGGAAGGGAGACCTGTTAGCAGACAGAATTACTTTCATCATTTCATTATTAATACAAATCAAAAATGTTACACTTCTCCCCCATTGACAGATGGCAATCCAGCACACTGGTGCCTTTCTCAAGTGATTGAGATAGCATGAAGAGCAACATTTGATTTTGAGCGAACATCATTTTTTAATTGTTTGTGTTAGTGCGTTATTTTGGGTTATAATTCAAAAGTGAAGTGGGCCAAAAATAATTAAAATGCAGCACATTCCTGGCCCATTTCTATGTACGCAAACCCCTGGCACTACAAAAGTTAACTGTAAGTGATGGATACAAGAATTCTGAAATTATGTGCCTGGTTAGTTTTCCTAATTTAACTGCTGCTGACAGGTATGGAGGTTATGAATGATTTGGAGGTTGGTTTAAAATGTTACACATACATTTTAATCCCCCAAACTAGCTTTATTTTAGAACTTTAATATTATATGCGTTGAAGCAATGTGAGAGTACAGAAAATGTGGTCACTGCTCTAACTTGTAACTTCGGTGGAAAATATGACAAACGCATAAGGGACCAGCTCATGCCCAAATACTCTTAATACTAAAGTAAGAGGAAGATCCAACGTTAGCAGAAGCAATTGCAATAGCTAAAATAGTAGAACATCCTCTGTGTGTCAGTGAACTGGAAAGAAAAGAAAAGAAAGAACGAAGGTATGTCATGAAAGTGGGGGTACAAAAAAGTCAACAAATCATTGTTTAAAGAGTAAAATGCAAAACAAATCTGAGATCACTTACCATTTTGCTAATGCTTCTGAGTCCCCTGTGGAAAGAAACTGCATGCAAAAAATGAAATAAGCCAACTATGCAACGCTTGTGGGTTGGTTGGGAGAAAACAATCTCTGGTGCTAAATATAAGTTGTGAGGAGAGACAGAAAGTGGAAGATACTGAGGAGGATGATGAGTTGGAGGATTAACTATTTTTCACAGAATGATTGAAGAGGGTGATGGTGAGAGCCAGATGGCTGAAATTACCAGGCGCAATATCAAGAGATGCATGGGAACATTATTTACATGGGTCCAGTGGCATAACACAAAATCCCCCTCCTTCTGCGGGCCATGATGAGCCCCCCCCCCACACTCGTCCCATGCTCCTCAGCAAAGCAAGGGACTTGCCACACTCTGGGCTTGCCTGGACCATCACGCATGCGCAATGTCCATATCACTGCAGGGGCAGGAACGCACTGCACTAGGTGAAAGATTTTTATTAAAGCTTAACTATTTCACCTAGTGTAGAAATGAGGGGGCAGTGCCTGTTCCCTGGCACTCAAAGGTATGTGTCGGCTGGTGATTTTGTTTATAAGAAGGGCTTACCTATTTGTAACATGTTTGTAAGTGCCACCAAGCGTAGTGAGGGAGACAAACCAACATAAGGGTGTTTGGGGTGTTGCCTCGACCGAGAAAATGTTTTCAATAAAGGTTTCAAGCGGTGCAATATACAATCACACTTTATGTAAAAAATCGGGTAAAAAGCCAGACAGTTTGCAATCGGTTTTGTAGGGTAACCCATGAAAGAATTCAACAGATGCAAGTCACGAGTAGTGCACAGGAGCATTTCCCAAAGCATTTTCATGCCTTTTCCCACAATACATGCCAGCATAAAAAATATTTTCATGCTGGCCGTGCCCATAGATTTCCATACTGGCTTCACGAATATATGCTAGTATTCGCATATAAGAACAAGCTCATGTTTGTTCTGTACATAATGCCTGTAATGATACTATAAGAAAACATGTCCAAGCTGGCTCTGCAAATATATGCCATTGCACCATCATAAGAACATATTCCTGTTGACTTTGCCATTTAAAATTCAATACCACAATAAGAAAACATGTCTAAACCTCGTCAAATGTAGGCCAGTCTAGACAAGTTAGACCACAAATCACGCTTGCTTTAGCATAGATGCCTGTTAAAAAATGTCATGCCACACTAAGAAATGGCAAGACTGGCCACACCAAAAGGCCAGTCTAGTTATGCATTAACACTGATTATGCACGGTTGCTTTAGCATAGATGCCAAGTTCAAAATGGCCAGACTGGCAGGACCAAACTGCAGTCTAGTTATGTAGTAGCACTTGTAATGCTCTCTTCAACATAGATTCCCAGTAAAAAGGATCATACCACAACATGAAATGGCTAGACTTGCTGCACCAAAATGCCAATCTAGCCACACACACCAAGTTGGCCTTGCCTGAAAAGGCCTCTAAAACATGCCATGTCACTTAAGGAAACAATGCTCCAGTGCTCCAGAGCCCCTCAGTGCCTTGCATGCCACATAATCACATTCACTGACCCATACGCTTTCTCTCACTTTCCCTCACAAACACACCCAGAACATTCACACTGTATTCTCCATATGCTCATCCACCCAGAACATTCACATATAATCACATACCTATCCACTCACCCACCAGTCACTCACTCATACACCTTCTTTCACATTCACTCACACTGCATTCTCCAAAAGCACCCACCCAGGACGTTCACACAATCACATTCATACCCCGTTACCTACCAGTCACTCACCCATAACCTGTCACATTCACTCAGACAGCTTTCTCCACAGGGGAACCCACCACCCAGGCACCCATCCACCTAAGCACTCATCCACCCACACATCCTGAATATTTACAGTCACATACATATCTGTTCACCCACCTGTCACTCACCAATATACCTCTGTCACATTGTAACGCTCACCTGATGTCTTGCTGGGGTGGGGGCACCTGGATCTCTTGTGCACTGTCCCACACCTGTTCCTACCACAATCATGTGTGGCTCTTCTGCAACGGATGTGAAGATAGCAGTCTTCCAGGGTGGCTTGATGGCAGCAATGTCCCCTAAAACAAGAAGGGTTGGGGATTACTGTAGACCCGGGACTTGCCTCCCAAAACCCAGATCATAACCCTATGGAGGCTGGAGTCATCGTAAAATGTTTAGGCTTGCAGTTGTAGTTGCTGAACAGTTACTTTACTGGTCCTGGTACAGGCCTGCAGTGACAAGTTGAGGGTCTTCATAATTGTGGATATGATTTTGCCTCTAGTCTTGCCTTCTTCCTTGTCCAGGATTGCTTCCATGACCATCAATCTGGCTTTAGAGCATCCAGAGGCACGGAAACTGCTCTTCTGAACACCCGGGAAGACCTGCTCTCAAATCAGGACATTAACACCCCCTCTATTCACATTTTCCTTGACCTCTCCTCTGCCTTCGACACGGTTAACCACAACATTCTATTTGCACGTCTCAGTGACACCCTGGGAATCACAGGTCAGGCTCTGGCGTGGTTAACCTCCTTCCTCTCTGACTGCCCATCCCAGGTGGAACTCGGAGCCTTTCACTTGAATATCACTCTCTCAACCTGTGGTGTCTCCTAGGGTTCTAACTTATCCCCCTGGTTCTTCAACGTCTATATGGTTGACCTGGCACGTGTGATTGCCACTTTCACCTCTTACTTCCAGTGCCACGCGGATGACACGCAACTATCTTTCAGGCTACTCTCAGCCGCCTCCTCGCTCATATCTGACTGTCTGTACACTATTCAGTCATGGTGTGCTGCAAACAACCTCGGCCTCAATGCCAGTAAGACTGAGATTGTTCTCATTGGTACCCCTGCTCCTGCTTTTCCACTTCCACTCTGGCCAACCTCAATTGGCCCAAACCCACATCCACCTGCAAGGCAAAAAACAATGGGGTTGACTTTGACCCCACTCTCTCCTTATCCTCTCACATTTTGGACATCTCTAAAAAGTCTAACTATCAGCTACACCTCCTCAGAGGTACTCTACCTTTTCTCACTTTCCACCAGCGGCTCACTGTGTCCAGAGCTCTGTTTCTCTCGAGGATGGACTATTGCAACAGCCTCTTCCTCAACCTCCTTTCATCTGCCTTGCGCCTAATGCAACTCATCCAGAACAGAAACGCAAGACTGATCCTTGGCTTCAAGCCCAGGGGCCTCATCTCTCTGGTGCTGAAATCCCTTCACTGGCTCCCTGTAGCTGCAAGGATCAGTTTCAAGAATCTCTGTATTGTTCACAAGGCTTTCTGGGGCCTGGGGCCTACCTACCTGCAACACTGCCTACCTAAATATGGTTCCTCATGAACCCTTCGCTCATCTACCTCCAACCTTCTCCAAGTGAGCCGGTTCTCCAAGCTGAGATTTGGAGGGAGATCTTTATTCTCAACAGGGGCCTCCCTCTGGAACATCCTCTCTCCGCCGTCCACCTTTAGCCGGATCTCCTTAAATTTCAGAAACTCCTCAAGACCTTCCTCTTCTCCTCTTCTTTCTCTCTCCCTCGACCGTGCTAACCTATTTCTCTGTTGTTTCCCTCTCTCCTTCCTCTTCCTTACAGCTTGCTGAATGGCCGCCTGGTGTACCTCAGAGTCTCACACGTCCCTGGCACCCCTGACAGTCCTCTTTCGAACTTGCCTCAGGGCCCTACACCTCAACCACACTCACTGCACTTAGGAAATAACCCAAGAGAGTGGCTCTCTCGGCACTTACCCCAGTCTCGAACGGACTGGGTGCACTTGATCCTCCCCCTCCCTGTGACCTTCTCTGCACTTGCACGATCCATACGCACCACGCCTGAGGATTGTCTTTCTGTTCTCCCCTGTCTTCACCCCTTAATTGCACTGTTAAAAACTGCAGAATTTCCGTTAGGCCTATTTGCTTTATTGCAAACTGTTTTTACACACTTACACTGCTTGTGCAGACTGTTATCGTCTCAGAATTTCAAGGGGTCTGAGCGACTGTTGTTTTTCCCCATGTTCCCACGGTATACACGCATTTCGTCGAAGTATTTTTCAACGTGGGACATTTCATCGCCAACATTTTCATCGACCAAAACTCGTTTTTAAAAAAATATTTTTTGGTGGGTGTTTTGTTGGGGTTGGGGTATGATTATTTAATTAAGGGGGCGGTCTGGGGGGGAAGCTTTTTGTTCGATGAAAACGTGGCGATGAAAAGTCCCACAATGAAAAATACTTCAGCGAAATCACGTAGAACCATTCCCACCCTCCTTGAGTGGTTTGAAACTCTTGCCCCTGTATAGGCACTATATAAATAAACAATACCATACCATACCATACCCTAGCAGCACCTGCTGTGGCTACGCTTGCTGCCCCCTCCATCTGGCAGGTAACGAGAGGGATGGCCCTTAATGTGGAAGGATTTATGGCTAGTAAGTGTTATGAAACAAAAGGGGTAGTTCCTACTACATAGTAAATTCATGACAGTACATTTCAACGTATATGTCTGCTGTGATTTACAACCAATTTGTACACGTTGCTTCAAAAGTAAGCTAGACATCCCTTGACATTATAGGGTGTTGTGGACTCAATCCATACATATAGCAACAAGTGATGGTTGAATTCATACGACTGCTTTATTAGTTAAGCAGATCTTGTTGTCTGTTTAGTCGACTTAGTAGAGAGGCATTTGTTTGATATTTTTCAATTCATACTTTTTTACAATGAAAACAAACAATGTAATCTTGGCATGTAGGGTACAAAAAGACATTGCTCCAATCACAAAAGTATTATAGACAAATATTGCATCATATTTGACAATCTCATGTATGTCAAAAACAGAATTTAGGTTCTGAAAATAAAGAGAAAGAGAGAGAGGAAAAAGAGGGGCAGTTAGGACTCTAATGTTTCCGTAGTGCGTTACAACAAATTTGTGCTTTTCGTCCTATGTGATCTAAAGGTGAATAAAAGTCTGCTTGTTCAGTCAGACATGTTGTCTGATTCCTAAATAGGAGGACCAGACTATAGATCAGCTCGAATGCTGAAACCAAACGGCAGGTCTACGCCAGGGGGCAAAAAAAACCCTAAAGAAGTGGTGGACTAGTAAGTTTGCTTGTAGCTGTGTCCATTGGTGTTTCGGCTCCTGGTTGTTAAGCCTTCTTCTGGGCCTCTGGGATTGTCTCTCTGCCGGGGAACAGGTGAGGCAGGCTGGGGGAGGCAGCAGACTTGCGCGTCATGTGGGCAGTAATTTCCCTGGTTAAAGTAATCCTGGGTTGATCTGTGGTTGACAATGAACAGAAGCATGCACACCAGTAGCCACCTGGCATCGGTCTGAGTGTCAGGATGGTGCAGCTTGCTTTATGAAGGAGGGTGGAGATTCCTCAAAGCCGCCAATAAGCGTGGCGCGTGGGAAAGGCTTGCTCCATGGATCAGAGCACCTTCATGTGATTCTGGCGAAGGCTGGGAAATCCTATGTAGAGGAATGAATTCTGTGTATCTCAGCACCGTGGCTGTCAACAGAGGCCCAGATGATGCAGGAAAGCATGCAGGCCACTGGGTGGCGCACTGTACATGCCCTTGGATGTGCTACATGTGCAATTGTCCTCATGTCCAGGGTCCGCGAGGGCAACGGCATCATATCGTCCATGGTGGAGTCGAAGGCAATGCCCCTGCAGGTGGCCCTAGATCGATGGGCCAGTGACACCTCACACACGCCATCCCCAAGCTCCACACCCACCAGTTCTCTCCATGGCAGCCCAAGACAGAGGTTAATGTGACTGTCAGGCACACAACACAAGGGCAAGCAGGCACATAAATAGGTCAAGGACTATCATGTGCCATGGGTGTGTCCTGGGCTGAGACATCATGGACAATGTGCCACAAGTTGGGGGGGGGCTGTGGGGAAGCATAGTTGGGGAGGGGTTTGAGGGAGGAATGGTTGGGGAGGGGGTGTTGGTCAACCTGTCATTTCTAATCATACAGATCAATACAGTGGGTGTTGCATAGAAATCATGAGTGGACATTCATTTTTCATGTGAGTGGGTGATTTATTTGGTGTATGGTGTAGATTGTGGTTGATGGCCTAGGCGATGTGTTACAGGCCAGGACGATCTTGCCCACCTTCACAGGACTGTACATGAGTGAAACCCCAGACCTAATCAGGCAGCAGAACCTTGCCTTCAGCAGCTGATTTGCTTCTCAAAAATGCACAGACAAAAATATATCTTTTGTATCAGTACACTGAATGGTAAACCTTGAACGCAGGTAAGCAATGATTCACACATACACACTTATTTAGATGATAAATGAGCTCTTATCTGGCTATTTATTCACAAAAAGCATACATAAATGGATCAACTGCACCAGAAGTAAATCACACGAAAGACAGTAATATAAAGAAAATACATCACTGTTGGTGCAACTTTAGCACACATCCTCATCGTGCCAGAAGCCGCTGAAAAACCAAGAAAACAGCCATGCACAGCGATCACAACAGCCAACAGGCCTGGAGCAAAGCGTCCCCTCTCCGAAATGAGGCTTTGTGTCTGCTCCTCTCAGAGTCCTGCATTGTAAGCCCTCCACAAATGCGAGGTGACATTTTCTTGAAACCTCTGACCTGAGTTTCTGTTGGTTGTCGGCTCCCTGTGTGCCCCCGGCCAGAGTGACCTACGGTAACCTCTAGGAGCAGAACTCTTCCCTTTCTCATGAAAGCAAAAAACAACTCTGTAACTCATCCTCATCTTTGACAGTGTCCTTGGCAACCATATCAGGTACCTGCTGGCTACTGCATATTTGGGCCTTTTCATACACAGTGTCCTTGAATAAGCAATGCAAACCAACATAAAAAAGAAATAACGTTGAAAACATGTTTTCCAGTGAAATAGTGCTAACAATGATGAAAATATGTTTACAGTTCACGGCAAGTGTAGCTTTCCCTGAGGCATGGAGCGAATGTCCATTATTGTGCCGAGTGCACCAGAATGCACTGCGCACCAGGGCCATATTTTAGCTAAAAGCATTTGACATCCATAGCCCAATGATATTAGAGTCGGATTCTGGTGAAGCATCATAACTAAGCTGGGAATACATTGAATACAACAGTAACAAGCAATTATAATAAGTTGTATCCCACAAATGCAAGCGTAATGCAGGGTACCCCGAATATCTGGAACCCACAAAAATAGCCAATCCCACCAATTCCTGCTATTGGGACCCTTGGAACATCAAGGGCCTCATTACGAGGCAGGCGTTCCCGTAATGAAGGGTGCCTGTACAGGACCGGCACCGCTCATTACGGGATGCCTGATTACGATTGAGCAAGGGGACCAAGGGGACCAATGAGCTAATAACGGGCCCGTTATTAGCTCGATCCCCATTCCCATTGAGCCCTATGTGGGCTCAAATGGGGATCGGTTCCTTCAAGGAGGAATTACCGGATGTTCCAATGTTGGAATGACTCGGTTATTCCTCATTGAAGGAATCTGGTGCTGGAACACGGTATAGAGACAGCCATGCCCTTATTAAGGGCATGGCTGCCTCCATACTCGTAATGAGGCCCCAAGTCTTTCAAACATGACTTTTAATGGATTGTGAATGATCACTCAAATTAAAACAACACATACCTTCAACTGTGTTACAACTCAGGTTATGTTTCAGCAACAAATAATCAATAGCAGCTTGATTTTGCATAGCTGCTTTTCTAATAATTTTGCTATCAAGAAGCAACTCCTCTAACGTTTGAGAGGAGTGATTGAGTCCTTTCACTACTAAATATGCTAATTTAATTAAAGATTTGTAGCCCCCAGCAGCTAAATCCCAAATTCCCACTAATTAATAGGCAAGAGCTACTACCTCTGCCTATGATAACAAATGCAGATGTGAATCACAAATTCGAAAGTTGATCGTTTGCTTCGAAAATACTTCTGGGTGCAAAGGAAAATTCATTAGTCCTAACCGTGTTGAGGCACATGGACCTCCAGAAATGTTAGCTGGAATATACGTGTATTTGATGTTGCCACATGAAAACAGCCAGGCCGTTGGAAGTTTCACATGATTCAGATTACTAGCAGCTACTACTGTGTAATTAAAGGTCATGGTATTTTTTACATTGGTACATGCGCTGGGAAGACGTGTACAAAACCTCATCTTGAGCACAGTTTGATATTTCTCTCTAGTTAGGTTCAGCTGTTGGCATTGGTATTTGCTAATTTCTTTCAGCTCACAGTTAATATGATAGGAAACGTCGCCTTGAGTAACGTAGGTTATAATTTATGTCAGGTTTCTCCATTGGCGATTCTTTTCTTGGCAAAACTTGCAATACTCGTAGATGGAAAAGGACTGCCGTACATCGGAATTCTGTATTGAAGAATAATTATGCATCACCCCAGAAATGTGCCTGTGTAGTCAACAAGGATTCTGCATGATGCACTTCAGTCAGGCAGTAATGTGAAATCTTTGAAATTCGCTGTGCTAGATATGCCCACATGTTCTCCATTTGGGCAATCATCAGGGAATAACTTTTTGCCGGCCTAAAGACATCTTGTACAGCCGACATCAGTGTTGTCAGCGCTAGCAAATTACGTGTTTTTCACATTCCATGAATCCCGTTCTTTGGTCTGGTTGGGTTTTTGTCATCGACATTGGGCTGCGTTTGAATATCATTTGCCATCATCATCAGACTCCCAGGGATCACTGGCACAGATGTGACATTCTGCAGTTGTTGCAGCGTGCCGTTTGACTCTCCCAAATGGAGTCCATTTAGTCCCACAATTACACCAGCCGGACACAGGATCTACAAGGCAAACCCAGAAAAGAGATATCAGTGTCGATAATCACTCATTTGTCTGCAGGCACATAACTCCATCTTTCCTTGCCAGGTTCCATCACTAAGACTACTTGGTCCTTGCCTGATGCAATGACACCTATGTGTACAGAAGCCACTAGGTCGTTAAACCCACACTTTTGCACCCAGTCCTGCTGTCTGAAGATCCGAAACTACGATTCCCACGAGTGGTTAACACACTGGGGGTCTCCCCCTTCTGATCATGGACAACTTAACTGGTTTGATAATCAATTGGGCTACTCGATCTCCCTCATGATGCGGTAACACTTGGTCTCCATTGTTCATTAAAATGACATTGATTTCTCCTTAGTAGTCAACATCTATTACCCATCCTAGCACTTGAATGCCTTTCAATGCTAATCCAGCTCTAGGGGCAATCCATGCCTTATTTACTGGGGGAATCTGTACGCCAATCTCTTTTTCAATCACAACTATCCCTCTTGGTTCAAACCTGATCTCTTGATGAGAATGTAAGTCTACCCCTGCTGACTCTGGCGTGGCTTGGTAGGGAGCCAAAGCACCTGTGTGCAATTTTCCAGTACATTTAAGTCTCTTTAGCTGAATTGGGTTGAATATGTAAAGCAGGAGTCATTAATCGCAGCAATGGGGCCTCATGGTTATTTACTTGTCTATTATTCAACACCTATACCGCATCAAACATCCGATCATACCAGCCTGCTAAACTGCTATTGTCAGATTTGCACAGCTATTCTTTCAAAAACCCATTCATTCTCTCAATCAAACCTGTTGCCTCTCCGTGTTAAGGCAAGTGATACACCCAATCAATGCTCTTTACCTGACAATATTCCTGAATCAATTTGCCTTTAAAGTGTGAACCATTGTCACTGTGAATTTGAAAAGGTACGCCGTAATACAGCGTAATCTGATCTAACAACTTAATGGTGCACAGTATTGTAGCATGTTTACACGGCAATACCATCAAATATATCGGATTATGTATCCACAATCCTGCATGCATATTGACAGCCTTTGCTGATTGGCATAGGACCGAAATGATCGATCTACCAGATTTGATGTGGTAACTTTCCTCTTCGCAATGTGCCCTGAACAATCTGAGGAATGGGTCCTTGCTGTTGGTGTTGACACATCGGACATTGAATAATACAACATTACTATACAACATCTACTCCGAGTAATTTTGTGATCTTTTGGATAGTATGGGACCCAGCTATACACATTTTTCTGACGATACAGAGATAGTCCTGGAATTTACAGGCTCCTTTGTAGAAGATGCTGAGCTGGTCGACAACGTTTTTTATGCCATTAAGGTCTGAATGACTGATAATCTTTTAGCCCTCAATGACAAGAAGACAGAGAATCTGATCGTGGGCAGTGTGGCCAAGCTCTAGTGACTCGACTCTCGCTACAGTGCCTTAAAGTTGGAGGGGTTACTGTCGAAGTCGCTAGTCAAGTTAAGACCTTGGCAGTCATTTTTGATTCCAATCTTAATTTCGACAAACTTGTTAAGTATATAAGCCCTGGCTGCACTTCTACAATTCATCTGCTATGGCAGATTAGTCCCTATCCTTCAGAAGACAAATACCACCTGGACCAACATAAAAAAATTGCAAACATTGCAAAATGGGGCAGTAAGGGCTGTATGCGGGATAGGCCGCAGAGATGACGTGACTAAGGCACAAATGAAGCTACTTTGGCTCCCAGTGGCTCAAAGAATCAGGTTTAAGGCCAATTGTTTGGTCTATAAGTGCCTTACTGGGACCACCCCCGTTACCTACAAGATTGTGTTAAAAAACTGCCATTTAGATGTACTCGTTGGTCTAATGCCAAACATCTGTTGCAACAACCACACTTCAGATTGAAGTCGTATGGGGACCTTAGCTTCAATGCTTGGGGGCCAAAGGTCTGGAATGACCTCCCAGCTGCCCTTAGGCAATTGATGTCATATGCTCAATTTAGAAAATCTATCAAAACTAGTTTGTTTGACAGCAGAGGTATTTAGTTCTAGCCTTCGGACCGTTACCCTGGAACCTCCATTAAACTGGAACCTTCAATCGATTGGTATCAGGATCAATCTTAATATATTGTAATGATTGTCTTGTCTGTTCTATGTTACTTGTCAGCGCTTTTCAAAAATTATATAGAATAGAATAGAAAATGGTTGTTTTCACTACCTCTATAGGGATATTGATCCCTCAAGCTTGTGCCCACCTGAGAGTAGCTTTTTCTCCTAGATGACCACATTTCTGGTGAGCCCACTTGGACAGACCCTCCATATTATTCTCCTAAGCCTCTGCACCCACGGATTAAATCTTGGTGTGTTAATCTGGAACAGAATGAAACCAATGAATCCGTAGTATAATGTGCATCTACATGATACACAGTGACTTCACTTTGCGATATTTCCCTAATATCTTGCCGCAGTACCTTTTCCCACAACTCTTTTGAATTAATTTTCCATCCATTCTTTTGCCATGTTGGCAGCCACACCGCCAACCCATTCGCCACCGACCATGAATCTGTGTACAAATGACATAGACCAGGTGTCTCTTGTTTTAAAGCTTGGTAAACTGCATAGAGTTCTGCAAACTGACTGCTATCTCCTTTTCCTGACGTTGTCAAATATATTTTGTCTTGGGATTGTATGACACCACTTTCCATTATCGCTCAGTTCCCACAAAGTGCGCAGAGCCATCAGTGAACCAGGCATGCTCTGTCAGATCTCCATGAGGTACTCCCCAGGGATACTCACGTTTTTCAGTCAATTCCTGTGGTATGTAATCTGCAGGAGGTATGTTAGCCACTTGCTCATGTAATTTCGCAACTCCACCCTTTCCTGATTTTGCTCTGTCTTGGACGTACCATTTCCACTTGATTATACTGGCTTCTTGAGTGCGTCCTATTCTGTGTCTTTTAGGAGAGCTCAACACCCATTGCATGATCAGGATTTTGGGCCTGATCAATATATCATGCCCCACTGTTATTTGTCAGTATCAACGAGAGCCCAGTAACATGCGAGCAACTGCCTCTCAGACGGAGTACATCTGTTACCAGCCGCAGGCAACTTGCGACTACAAAATCCCAAAGGAACCTGTTTTCTGTCCTGTTTCTGCCACACACTCCAGTTAGCATAACTGTCTTGTACAGACGCATTTAGCTCCACTTCTCCTGTCTTCAATGGCCACAAATCAAGCACCTGCTGCACTGTGTCTTTTGCCAAATTAAATGCTCTTTGCTGCTCTTCCCCCACTGAAATGAATATTTATTTCATGTCACTTTATAAAGGGGGGCCAATATCTGCCCTATATGGTGTATGTGTTGTCTCCATAACCCAAACAGCCCTAGGAACTGCTGAGCTTGTTTTTTGTTCATCAGTGTAGTAAACTCAAGTATTTTCTGTCAGGGTTTCAGCACCATTTCTCGCTGCACATTATGCCACTGAATTCCTAAAACTATAACTGTCTCAGCTGGCCCTTGAATCTTGTTGGGGTTAATCCCCCACCCTTCCTTTGCCAACCCTTCAATATTTACTTCTAACTGAGTTTGCACACTTTTCTCATCATTACCTTGAATCAAAATATCATCAATGTAGTGAGAGATTTGTATGTCAGATTTACTTGGTATCTTGTCTAAATGTTCTGCCACCAGCCGATGACAGATAGTTGACCTATGCATGTAACACATTGGTAACCGGGTGAAGGTGTACTGACGCCCATTCCAAGAAAATACGAACTGCTCTTGACACTCCTCAGCAACTGGCACATAGAAAAATGCATTGGCTACATCTACAACTGCATACCAGGTTCCCTCAAACCTTTGTACATTTTCAATCAAAGTAATGGCATCTGGGACTGCAGGCACTAAAGGAGCAGTGTGTTTATTCAACTCTCTATAATCCATAGTCATCCTCCAGCTTCCATCCCCTTTTTTAAGTGGCCAGATGAGATTGTTCCAAGCAGTTGTAATAGGTCGTAACACTCCTGCTTCAACATACCCCTTAATGGTGTTGGAAATTTCCTTATGAACCCCTGGAATGCGGTATTGCTCCATAGATACATGCGTGGTTGCCAAAGGAATATGCACTGGGGGCATTTTCAATTTGCCTACAATAACTAGAGTACACGTCTATGCATCTATTCCAAACTGATAGGTTTTACAGCCAAGTCCCAGAGTCAACCCTTCCAAAATGTGAAACTTAATCATATACTTTGGTATCGGGACAATCAACCCTTGGTATTTCTGCCTTGTCAAATTGTGTATTTTCATCTCCACTCCCGTTTGTACTGCTGGGGTTTCCTAGCCCCATAATGGTAAAGTGTCTACCTTTAAATCATGTTGGATTTCCATTGATCAAAGAGCTCTCTGCCCCGGTATCTATTGATGCTTGCACCTCCTGTGTGTTGCCGAGCCCCCAAAAAATCCTAACATTAACATGAGGTCACCTATTGACTAGGCCATAATCCTAGTCAAATGTTTAACGAGTGCATCCCAACTCTGACTCTAACATTGCACTCACCACCTTCCTCAAATCAGCATATGTTGGCTGGTACTGGGAAGGGATCCCCATAGGCCCTTCTTCCTTTTCCTCCTCAGGAGGAGCTGAAGGTGAAGTGTCCCTTTGTGGCTTAGTCACCACCTGTCTCTTAACCTGTTTATAGAGCTCTTTTGCTGCAAGCCCTCTCTTTTTGTATAGCTTTTACATCTCCCATCAATTTCTTTTTGTGGCACACCATCTTTCAGCAATCCCCAAAAAACTCTTTCTTGACACTCGGGAGTCTCTACTATCTTGACTCCTACCTTCTGTTCCTCTCTCGCTACACCCCTCCCTCTCTCATGGCTTATATTCACTTTTTTACTATTCCCCTAAATCAGCCAATTTCCGGATGGCATCCACTACTTCGTCAGTGGGTATTCCCATCATACCTACAAGCCAAGTCATGATGACACATTTGTATGCGGGTGGGCAGTTCTTATCACCATATTACTGGTTGACACTGAAAGCGGCACTACCCCATGTGTCCTGGCTCATCTACCTGAATTGCCTCCTTCATGGCATGCGCTCTGATCTTTCGAATCGCTTCTTTCACAGTATACCACCTCTTTTCCTCACTAGGCCAGTCAGTGGTAATGAGATACTTGCAGTTACACCCTTGGGCTGATATGTGCAACAAAGACACCTGCAAAGCTTGACCATTAGCTTCAGGAGGTGGCCCTGCCCTCAGTACCTCTTGTACATTGGTGTCACTAGACAAGGAAGCGCAGGGAATCTGTCACATCCACCAATAACCCTGCTGCCCCTCCATCAAAAAGCCTCACCATCCATGCCAGTAAAGCTTCTGCCTCAGACTAGTAATGATTCCTGTTCAGTATAATCTTCCAGCATAGTTAAATCTATAACTCCTCCCAGGTTATGTGGATGTGGCCCCGCCCTGTGTTTCATAACAGGCTTGGCTGCTACTGTGTTTTGATTAGGTTCTGACATAGATTCTGTACCCCCCTCCGAGTTGCTCGCGGAGCCAGTGGTGTTAAAAATATCTGTATTCCAGGTTATAGGGTTCAAGTCTATACCTGCTGTGGCAATTACAGCTGCTACTTTCTGCTTGTTTACACACCCGTTTCTCCTTCTATATTTATATCAAGGACCCACCCCCTTCTGCCTAAAGCTGCACATTCCTTTCTCTTCTTGACTGCTGTAAACAAAACACAACCTGTGTGGGACTGCTGTCCCCTAAACTCTAAACCCATGGCTCACTCAAGCCTGCACTGCATGCACAGGCTTGTGCTGATTCATCATATGGATTCTTGGCCCACCTGGGATCATTACCTCGGGACATTCTCTGCCATCGGAAGCCCCTTTTCTTTTAAACAAACTATTCATATTTACAATAATTTACAATAGGTTACAAGCCACTTTTTTACCATAACTGTACTTCACTCATGCAACAGGCACACAGAACACTGATTAATGCAGCCTGACTCCCACTGCCACAAGCAAATAAAATCATTTTCCCTATAAATCTTGCCTACCAGCGTCCAAACACAGATTCTTGGTTGTCTGGAATTCTTCATCAAGAGGCACCATGCTCAAAGCACCAATTTATGTTTTGCTTCTCCAAAAGTGCACAGACAAACATATATCAAGTAGGCAATGATTCACACATACACACTTAGTTCGATAATAAGTTAGCTCTTACATGGCTATTTATTCACAAAAGGCATACATAAATGGATAAACTGCACCAGAAGTAAATCACATGAAAGAGAGTAATCTAAAGAAAATACGTCACCGTTGCCGCAACTTTAGTGAACATCCTCATATTACCAGAAGCGGCTGAAAAACTCTGAAAACAGCCAAGCACAGAGATCACAGCAGCCAACAGGCCTGGAGCCAAGAATCCACCCTCTGAAATGAGGCTTTATTCCTGCCCCTCTTGCGTTTTAAGCCCTAACAAAGGCAGGGTGTCATTTTCTCAAAACTTCTGGCCTGAGTCTCTGCGCATTGTTTGTTCTGTGTATGCCACGGCCGGAGTGACCTACGGTAACCTCAAGGAGCAGAGCTCTTCCCTTTCTCAAGAAAGCAAAAAACAACTCTAACTCATCCTCAGATTTGACAGTGTCCATGGCAACCTTATCAGGTACCAGCCGGCACTGGCGTATTCCAGACTTTTGACGCACAGTGTCCTTGAATAAGCAATGCAATCCAACATATTTCTAGTGAAATAGTGCTAATGATGCTGGAAAAAATGTGTACAGTTAACGGCAAGTGCAGCTTTCACTGAGGCATGGAGCGTATGTCCATTGTGGCTCTGAGCGCACCAGAATGCACCGCACACCAGTGTCATATTTTAGCTCAAAGCATTACAGCAGCCAAAAAGTCTGTTGTATGGTGCAGTGTGTTCTGATGTGTGCACGGCTGTAGGTATGCCCGTGCTGGTCTTGCGTTTGCTGATGGGGGTCATCAGCCATGGCATCAAGGCGTATCCTGCATCACCTGCATGGGAGGGACACAAGGGGACAAAGGTATTGTGGTGGTAGTGTCATGGAAGCCAAGTCTGTATGTTGGTCTGTGTCACATGGGATTGGCACAAGACATAGGCAATGGCAGAGATGACCCTAGTATCCGGTGCATTATGTTTAAGGCTTCCAGTTTGCCATTTTTACTGATTCTTACACATTCATGCAGATGGAAATCAACCAACTTACAGTCTGTATTTATTTGTGCAAATGGTAAATAGGGGTAAAACAGGTCTCTCTGTCTGGTTCTCTATCATGTCACTCATACATCGGAGGGCAGTCTCATTGCACATTGGCAACATGGATAGTGCAATAGTTGTATGGAAATTGCAGTGAAGGTTGTAGAATTGCTGACAGCATATATCTTAAGGCAGCAGGAGTCACAGGAGCTATTTTTGTTGCTATGGGATGAATGAAGCTAGGATTTTTTTCCTATATGTCTGCATGTGTGCTTTAATTAATCGATGATTTGCAATGAAAGCAGATTAACACTGCTTGACAATTAGCTTTTTATATGACACCAGATAAATATGGGTGAATGCAGAATGAAAGGCCCAGAAATAAATGTAGATGAATGCAGAATGAAAGGCCCAGAAATTAATGTGGATGAATGAGGAATGAAAGTCCCAGAAATTAATGTGGATGAATGAGGAATGAAAGGACCAGAAATAAACGTGAATGAATGCAGACGGAAATGCCAGTTAATATATGCTGTGCAACGGAAGCCTTAATCATGATGCAAGGGGGCGGAGGGTTGGTTTCTGTTGTAATGTGCTTGTGAGTGTGGGCGGGCGCTTGTGATGTCATGTAGAATGTTATTGTGTGGATGAGAGAATGTTGGTGTGGAGAGCTCCAAGCCCATGCAGTTGGAGAGAGCCCCTTCCTGGGTGATGGGTGCCAGTGTCTGTTCTATGTTTCCTATGAGCTGTAACTTAAGAAGATGCTAATAAAGCTAAGAAGAACTTACCAAGAAGACTGGAACACTACTTTATTTCATTGGCGATGAGGATGTTCTTCAGTAAGTGAAAGAACCAAGAAAATTAAGTAACCTGGCTGCTGCGGGTGGTGCAGCAACAAGATTAAGGAACACAAAACCCCCAAAGCAAGTCCCATCACCCAGGGCAATAAAGGTGGAGAATCATGGCACCATAGTAGAGAGGAAGAAAAGAGGGACCAGAAGAAATGTCTTCATATGTGGCCCAGAAAGAGAAAAATGCAAGTAGGAAGGGAGAATGACTGTCCCTGCAAGCATGTGAGTGTGCCCCGGGTAATCAAGGGAAGCGCATAAAATGCATAAAGTAAAGCAGGCCTGGATTTGCTGTGGCACAGGTTATCCCCATCCCAGTAAATGATGAAAAAAGGGAGAGACTCTGAGTTTTCAGGAGCATTCCTGGCTAAGCGCACAGTCAACAGGAGGTCGATGGAATGAAGATTCATATGCTAGAAGTGCTGACCCAGCTTCTGCGGCGTGCACAACATAAGCTCCTCTGCAAAGAAAGTGCTTATACATCTGTATGGACAGTTACCTGGTGAACGGAAAATGGCACTTTCTCTGTCATCAGGAGTCCCGAGGGATTTGGAGGTCGCTGTGAAGAAGGCGTGCCCTGTGTGACCTGATGTAGTCCAGTTTTCAGGAAGTGAATGTGCTTTCGGATGAGTAAGCCGTTGGTGATATGGAGCTCTGCAGGGTGCTGCAGCCAGTAATGGAATGGTGACGTCAGCCGCAGTGTTAAAGGAGTTGGTGATCAGGTGGAATTCTGAACTCTGTCTGCAGGAGTTCAGAGTACCGTTGTTGATGCGCAGCGTAATAATGAGAGTCTTCTGAGTAAAGCACGCGATAATGTTGGGTTAAAGTGAGGAGGAAGCAAGTTGCTGGCTAGTGAGAGTCTGCGTTATCTTTATCAAAGCTATGAGGTGAAGAGAATAGTGTCGGAGGCGAGTCGGAAGCTATTGGTGTCTGCACAACCTTTCTTTTTAAGGACCACCATGAGAAGGGTAGTCAGAGGGGACACCTCCGCCGTATCGTCAACCATGGTCAGAGGATACGTGAGTGTTCTTGATGAGCATGAAAAAAAAATGTGTTGGCTGTATGATCAAGCAGTTTTGTAGTAAAGTAGCGGGGCTGGGCGAGAGAGAATCTCAATGCAACGTCAACCTGAGGAAACCCTACGCTTGTAGCGCAAGCATCAGAATTTTCAGGTGGGATTGAGTCCAAGACTAAAAGTGCTTCATTTACAACAAGAACATTATTCTTTGTGTGAACCGTAATGACACATTAAAGGCCCGGATTTGAAAAAGGCGCAGGTTGTACGCCGAAACACGTGTCATTCAAGAGGGGCTGAAAATTCAAAATAAAAAACTTTATCAAATACAACAGAACTTTTGGATTTGTAATTCATAGCAAAAGGAAATACACCAGTAATTTATCTTGGCGCAAATAAGTGCAGGCACAGTTGCCACTTTTCCTACAGTTTACAAATGGAGTAGAGGAACTCAGTGTCTCCGTAGTCACCTACACTCATGCGAAAAAGAACCAACCACAAAAGACAAAAGCCCTAAAAAGGCTAATAATCACCAAGTAACCCCGATTTGGTTGCGAAGGTACAGGCCTATGATATCTCAAAAAAGTTCCTCAATGTTGGAAAAAAAATCAACCTGGCATTACACAATGTATTTTTGGAGGCGTAGGTTGCATTGAAATGTTGTATAAGTGTGATAACGTAATGCGAAGAATTCCGGTTTAAGTGCGTACGCAACATGGACTTTAGGAATACAGTTATTACGAATAGGAGTTTAGGTTGCATTGGCAACGAGGACTTGTTAGGATATCAGATATTGAGGATTTGTAAATACTTACAGTGGTTATGCTTTGTTGAGTGTGTATGTTATGTTATGCGTGATGTTAGACATAACAAAGCTTTGAAGATTTGCAGCATTAAGTTGCCAGAACGCAACAAGGACTTTTAGGAGGAAAAAGATGTTAAATACTCTTTGAAATCACGTTGCTATTTAACAAACATTGAAACAATCGGGTATTGTCAATTTATTGCCTGTGACTTAGAACTTTTAGGGCACGAAGGTTCTCATCATGTTGAGTAGCAGCAGTTGAATTTTACCGGAAAGTGGAGACAGTGACATTATACACCAAATTGAAACTGATCAGAGGAAGACGGTTTCCATTCATCATCCATTCTCTCCTTCACATCTTTATTTCACAGTACCTCCATTTGAACAACACAGATTTGTTTCTGTAAATGATAAATTGATTGATTGAGATAGGTTGTGAAGGTGAACCGTTTCCATGCCAACGTGTTCGTGAAATTGCCATAAACTTAAATGAAGTTTCGACAAGACACAGGAGACACTCATATCGATTTAAAAAGGTTATTGCGAATGTGAAACCAAATAGACATGTAAAAGGATAACAGTGCTGCCGTCAATTAAATGTAAAAGTGTTGTTGTTTAGCCACTCAAAATCAATTGCATTTCTTGCTAATATCAGTCACTCTTTTAATAAGAATTTCTGTTCCGAGTAATGTATTTTGTTTTTCAGATAGTGTTAAAGCAGGGGTGCACAACTGATTTTGACAGATGGCCGAAAGTACCCTACATGATGGCTATAGTGGGCCGAAAAGTAAATGTGGGTGGGGCGGTTGGCGTGGCATGGCGTGGCAGGAGGCTTTTTCAACCCCTAATTTTTATTAAACACTATGCCCCATGGCTCCCACCCCTCATGCAAACACTATGCCCCAAGGCCCCCACCCCTCAAGCAAACACTATGCCCCATGGCCCCCATTCCCCAACCAAACACTATGCCCCATGGCCCCCACCCCTCATGCAAACACTATGCCCCAAGACACCCCCCCAAGCAAACACTTTGCCCCATGACACCCCCCCTCAAGCAAACACTATGCCCAATGACACCCACCCCTCATGCAAACACTATGCCCCATGGCCCCCACTCCCCAACCAAACACTATGCCCCATGGCCCCCACACCTCATGCAAACACTAGGCCCCAAGACACACACCCCTCATGCAAACACTATGTCCCATGGCCCCCACTCCCCAACCAAACACTATGCCCCATGACACCCACCCCTCATGCAAACACTATGCCCCTAGACACCCACCCCTCAAGCAAACACTATGCCCCATAGCCCCCACTCCCCGACCAAACACTATGCCCCATGACACCCACCCCTCATGAAAACACTATGCCCCAAGACACCCACCCCTCATGCAAACACTATGCCCCATGACACCCAACTCTCATGCAAACACTATGCCCCATGACACCCACCCCTCATGCAAATACTATGTTCCATGGCCCCCACTCCCCAACCAAACACTATGCACCATGACACCCACCCCTCATGCAAACACTATGCCCCAAGGCCCCCACCCCTCAAGCAAACACTATGCCCCATGGCCCCCATTCCCCAACCAAACACTATGCCCCATGGCCCCCACCCCTCATGCAAACACTATGCCCCAAGACACCCCCCCCAAGCAAACACTTTGCCCCATGACACCCCCCCTCAAGCAAACACTATGCCCAATGACACCCACCCCTCATGCAAACACTATGCCCCATGGCCCCCACTCCCCAACCAAACACTATGCCCCAAGGCCCCCACCCCTCAAGCAAACACTATGCCCCATGGCCCCCATTCCCCAACCAAACACTATGCCCCATGGCCCCCACCCCTCATGCAAACACTATGCCCCAAGACACCCCCCCAAGCAAACACTTTGCCCCATGACACCCCCCCTCAAGCAAACACTATGCCCAATGACACCCACCCCTCATGCAAACACTATGCCCCATGGCCCCCACTCCCCAACCAAACACTATGCCCCATGGCCCCCACACCTCATGCAAACACTAGGCCCCAAGACACCCACCCCTCATGCAAACACTATGTCCCATGGCCCCCACTCCCCAACCAAACACTATGCCCCATGACACCCACCCCTCATGCAAACACTATGCCCCAAGACACCCACCCCTCAAGCAACCACTATGCCCCATAGCCCCCACTCCCCGACCAAACACTATGCCCCATGACACCCACCCCTCATGAAAACACTATGCCCCAAGACACCCACCCCTCATGCAAACACTATGCCCCATGACACCCAACTCTCATGCAAACACTATGCCCCATGACACCCACCCCTCATGCAAATACTATGTTCCATGGCCCCCACTCCCCAACCAAACACTATGCACCATGACACCCACCCCTCATGCAAACACTATGCCCCAAGACACCCACCCCTCAAGCAAACACTATGCCCCATAGCCCCCACTACCCGACCAAACACTATGCCCCATGACACCCACCCCTCATGAAAACACTATGCCCCAAGACACCCACCCCTCATGCAAACACTATGCCCCATGACACCCAACTCTCATGCAAACACTATGCCCCATGACACCCACCCCTCATGCAAATACTATGTTCCATGGCCCCCACTCCCCAACCAAACACTATGCACCATGACACCCACCCCTCATGCAAACACTATGCCCCAAGGCCCCCACCCCTCAAGCAAACACTATGCCCCATAGCCCCCACTCCCCGACCAAACACTATGCCCCATGACACCCACCCCTCATGCAAACACTATGCCACAAGACACCCACCCCTCATGCAAACACTATGCCCCATGACACCCACCCCTCATGCAAACACTATGCCCCAAGACACCCACCCCTCATGCAAACACTATGCCCCAAGACACCCACCCCTCAAGCAAACACTATGCCCCATGCCACCAAGCATGCACCATGCATACATACTCATACAGACCCCAACGCCCCCACCCCTGCATACAAACTAACAAGCATACACTATGCACCCATACAGACCCGAACCCGCACCCCCAACTCAGCACACAAACCCACAAGCATACACCATGCACCCATATAGACCCGAACCCCCACCCTCAACTCAGCACACAAACCCACAAGCATACACCATGCACCCATACAGACCCGAACCCCCCCACCCCAACTCACTATACAAACTCACAAGTATACACCATGCACCCATACAGACCCGAACCCCCCACCCCCAACTCAGCACACAAACCCACAAGCATACACCATGCACCCATACAGACCCCAACCCCCACCCCCAACTCAGCACACAAACCCACAAGCATACATCATGCACCCGTACAGACCCGAACCCCCCACCCCCCAACTCACCAAACAAACTCACAAGCATGCACGCATACAGACCCGGACCCCCCACCCCCACATCTCAACATACACTGAACGTGCACACAACAACAACAAACATTCAGGCAGACCCGACCCCTCCAACCTCCCCCCAGCATCTCAACATACACTTCACCTGCACACAAACACATTCAGGAAGACTCGACACACACCCCACCACCGCATCTCAACACACACTGCACTTGCACACCAACACATTCAAGCAGACCCGACACACACCCCACCCCCGCATCTCAACATACACTGAACTTGCACACAAACACAATCAGGCAGACCCCCCCCTCCGCATCTCAATACACAATCCACTTGCACACAAACACATTCAGGCAGACCCGACACACACCCCACCCCCTGCATCTCAACATACACTGAACTTGCACACAAACACATTCAGGCAGACCCGACCCCCACGCCCCCTCCGCATCTCAACACACACTGCACTTACACACAAACACATTCAAGCAGACCCGACACACACCCCACCCCCGCATCTCAACATGCACTTAACTTGCACACAAACACATTCAGGCAGCCCCGACACACACACCCCCTCCGCATCTCAACACACACTGCACTTGCACACAAACACATTCAAGCAGACCCGACACACCCCCCACCCCCGCATCTCAACATACACTGCAGATATGCAAATACAAACACACCCATACACACCCGACACCCCCCCCACCTCCGCATCTCAACATACAAACAAAAACAAAAAACACAGTCAGGATGGACTCGATACAGACACACACACACAAACATACAGCCCCCCCCCCCACCATGTACTTACCCACACATGCTGGAACGCTGCCGAGGCTTCTGGCACTACGGCTGGCGTGGCAAGCAAGGCTGAAATGCCTTCCGGCATCAAGCCTTACTGGCCACGCCAGCTGTAGTGCTGGCACTCCATTGGTGCAGCACACACGCACTACGTGGCTCATAGGAGCTGCGTGGTTCGTGTGCACTGAACCAATTAGGGCCAGTGTTTTGTCCGGCCCGAAAGACAATAAAGACTTTCCGAATGGAGGGCGGCCGATGTTTCTTGCGGGCCGCCCTCCATTAGGAAAGTCTTTGTGCCTCGCGGGCCGGACAAAACGGCATGGCAGGCCGCAACTTGCCCGTGGGCCGTATGTTGTGCACCCATGTGTTAAAGGGAATTTTAATTGTGTATTTATGCCAAAGCAGAATACTTGGAACATGAAATACCAGACGGCTTTGGCAGCAGGATGTATCTGTGAATAAAATACTTTTTAGGAAGAATATATTGTTTTTATTTAATTTATCTCACTTACAGGAGCCACGTCAATGCAATGCCATGCCTATGGTAAGGATAGCGATATTTAATGTTTTAACTATGACTACGCAGTTGCGGCGACTTTGGTGCATTTCTTTTTACTGACTCCCATTACTTCGCCCAAGCAGTGCAGTGGTTGCCAGGTTGTCCCCCTCTCTCCTTGGGTGTAGTAATCGGAGTCAGGGGGTTTGTGGGTGTCCCCCTCTTACCATTGTGGTAAGCGGGGGGCAAGAACGAATAAAAAAAAAGAAGAAAAAAAACCACCCTGCAGCGTCAGCTCCAACCCACGTAAGGGAGGAACTGATGCCGCAGGGATAGCGGGGAGTCGGCAGCTGATCACATAGATTCATTATTTTTAATTGTATTTTCATGTCTCTGGTTTAGTTGCTTAAACCTTACATTTTTTAGGTCATTGAAGGTAAAGGTTGTTAAAATGAAATGTTATTCAGTTCGCTATTTGGGATGGCATGCTGTCCAGAAGTTAATCACAGCTGTAATCATTGGCCTGCTGGAACCGGACAGGATCAGGGACCATCGATCGTCTTGGTCCAGCATGATTGTGTCCTTTAAATAGGACGTCCCAATGGATGCCGTTTCGCTGCAAGTTCAGAGCAGCACATTAGCAGGTGATGGATACTTTCTACAACTGTTGCCTTGCAGAACCTACAGTTATGAGTTGAATTTTCGATGTGGCTCCTGATGCCGATGATTTGCTGAGTTGGTAAAATGTTTAGTCGTAGATGCATGAATGCATCACAAATTAATCTATCTGGAAACTGGGGTAGGTAAATGGGCAGTTTGTTCAGAGTTCGGACTTCGGTTGGGCAGTTTAAACTTCATTTATGTGAGTTCTTGGTTTCTTGTGTACAAATCCAGTCTGCTCTTGCAAGAACATTTTTAGCTTTCTGCGGCCTTTTGAGCAGCATTTCAATAGTTATGTTGGATTTGGTTCTCTGGTAGTCAATGTATGCTTTCCATTTATTCAGGGCCATTGTGCTGATGTTCTCTGCGTTGTTATGGAGAATGTGCAATGCTGGAATGTCGTCTTCATTCATCAGTTTCCGCCAGAGGTCGAATTGCTTCCATTGTACAATTGAATGGAGAGATTGTAGACCTAATTCAAATCTGATACGGGCAATAGGTAAGGAGTTCGGAAGCATCAGAACTTTTTTCCAGAATCTACCTTTTAGGTTTCCCCAAAGTTGTTCAGGAAGGTTTATCATAGCCTCTGCCCCATAAGTTAGGATGGGGATGACTTTTTGTCTATAGAATGATACAATAGGTCTTAATGAAAATTTCCCAAACTTCCTGTGGATCGCCCGGCCTTGTCGTGCCAACATCAGCGTTTTTGATTTTAGCGTTTCTGCCCATGTATGTTCTTGTGCAGTGTTATTTATCCAGACGGCAAGATATTCTATCGTCTGGACTTGGACAATTTTTTCCTGTTGTAGGAAGAAGCTAGAAGATGTTTTCTTAGTCCGTCTTTGGTAGATTAAGTTCATTATTTTAGTTTTGGAGGTGTTTATTTCAAGTTCATTGTGCACCATATATGTTTCAACATTATTGAGGGCAAGTTGAAGTCCTCGTGGAGTTTTTGTAAAAATTACTATGTCATCTGCGTAGAGAATGCAAGTGATGGGAAGAGAATTGAGTTTTGGCGGATTCATCATGGGTGTAGGGATTTCTTCATCAAAATCGGACGTAAAAAGATTGAAAAGGACCGCAGCTAAAGGGCATCCCTGCTTTAGCCGGTGCCAGGTTTTTATAGGTGTGGTGAGTGAGCCAATTTGTATTCATCCTGACTTGTACGGAGGTGTTTGAATATAGGAGCTTAATTGGTTCCAGTATATCGCTCGGGCAGCCCCATTTGAGTAATTTGTCCCATAACAGTGTTCTGTTGATTTTATCGAACACTAAATCGATAAATGCGGCGTAGGTCTGAGTTCCAGCTCTTATTGCTTTGTGTTTAAGGAGATTCAAAATAAGTAGGTTGATGTTAGTTCCTACATGTTTCACGAAGCCAGTTTGGCGGACTGCATTCCGTTTTAGCGTTTTTTCGCTCAGTTGTTCAGTTTCATGAGGAGCATGTTGGCAAAGATTTTTCCTAAGGGGTCCAAAAGGGCAATTGGGAGATAATTGCCTGGTAGTTGAGAGGGGCCCTGTTTAAATATCGAAATGAGAACAGCTCTCTGCCACGAATTTGGTATTTTGTTTGAGCGGTTCATTAACTCAAGTATTTGTTCGAAAATAATGGTCCATGTTTCTGGGTGTTTTTTGATCATCGCATTTGATAGACCGTCGGGGCCTGGTGCTCTCGAAGCATTTAGCTTGCTGATTACATCACTGATTTCACGTGGATCAATATTAATTGCCCAATGGTCAGAGGCCTTGTTGTTCTGTGTTCCGAATGTGCCCTTTGTTTTGGTTGCCTTTTCAATGATGCCTCTCTGTTTATATAGATCACTGAAATATTGTATCCAGTTTGCCTCAGTGACTTCGGTGATCATATTGTCGTCTCCTGTGTGTTGCTGGTTTAGGAGAGCCCACAGAGCCCGAGTGTTTCTTGTGCCCATTGCCTTCATTATAGCTTCAGCATCATTTTGTAGAAGTATCTTGCTCGTAGGGCTTTTTTCCTATCAATTATCACCAGGCTGTAGGCATGTTGGGGGGTCTGGTAGTAGATGTTCTGGTTGTGTTTGATTAACGATAACAGTCGAGCAACCATTCATAGTTCAATTTTTGCTCCTCTGGGATCGAAGAATTCTTCATTATGTCAGGAAGTAGACTAATTTGATAGTCTAACATTCTTAAACGTGTGGCGGCTGTATTTGTCTCTATGGATGGATGATTAAGTCATGGCGGGATAGGTCTCTTGATTGCCCAAGATCTGATCATGATGTAGTGGTCGCTGTCAGGTGTAAAGATGTTCTTATTCATAAGGAGAGGCTCTTTCACGTGTGCCGAGTGATAGATGTAGTCAATTGTTCTTGCGGACTTGCTACGTAACCAAGTTGGTGATGGACGGTTAGAGTCTGGCTCGAGGGCGTCCAGTCTGGACATGTTTCTGTTGGTCGTTTCTTCAGACCATCGTTTTGCTCTGTCTTCCTGCATAGATTGTTCAAGCTCTGAACCGTCCACCGAGTGGAGGTGGATCTGAGATCGCCACATATGATGAAGGTTATACCAGGGTAGAGGTGAGTGACTTCATCCATAGACGAAAACAGAGAGTCCATGTATAAATCAGATCCGACTTTTAATGGATTCCAATATGTGTTAATTATCGCCATATGTTGTTTGGAGACATGTTGGTGGTGAATTCTTGTCACCTGGTCGGGCGATTGAACTTGGAATAGTATCAGGAGTTGTAACCAAGGGTTGATATTTTTATCGTTAATCACTTGTAGTTTCACATCTATTCTTACTAATAGAAGGAGGCCCGAGGATGGACGGCCCTCGGGACCACACAAGGCAGGGTTCATGAATGTTGTATACCCTTTGCATGTTGGTTTTTTGTGGATCCATGTTTCTTGCAAGCATATCAAGTCGGCCTTTTGAAATTCAGATCTGGTTCTGGCAAACAAATGGGAGTTGCCGCGAGTGTTCCAAGAACAGATAAGCAAGGTTTGTATGGAAATCGTGGGTTGTGGCTAACGGTATTCGTTACAGCTGCTGGTAATCCACGTATAGGTGGTTTCCCTCCATATTGGTTGCCTCTCGTTCCGATATTCTGGTTCCTCCTGTGACTGATAACTGACAACTCTTTTTGTTGACTTGGAATGATATACATCCGATAAATGGGTTTCAGCAGGGCTAGCCAACGAATGCTCAAAGTCAGGTCTAGGTTGGATTTTCTTTGTATCATATTCTATCTCTCTGATGTTTTCATTTGATTCAAGGATTGTAACTTGGAAGCCAAGTTTTCTCAGTTCTCGTTTCTGTGCATAGACTAGCATTAGCATGTCGAAGGAACTGCAATGCATTGAATTGCAGTCCAATGCATCATGATCAGGAAATTCAATTTGCTGAATGTCCTTTGTTGTTACTTTTGTAAGTTTGGGGATTGTGTGCAAGAGACTCAAGGTGTTTGTCCTGTTTAGTATCAAGCCATCATTCCTTGAGTGTGTCAGATACTATCCAATCGCTCCCAAAGTGTAATAGCAAGGTTGAGATGGGTGTAGGTCCTGATCAGCCTATGATTATTACACAAGAACCTAAGAAGCCTGCCGTCCCTAATTCGGCGTTACCCTATTTCGAAAATATCATTCGCCCTGTAACATCTCCTGCCCCTGACTGTGTGTCTATAAATGACTCTTGGATCAATCTCGACAGGAGTCCAAAGCAAATAGCAAAAAAAAATATGGGTATTACCAGACAGCCTTTTGTTTCACTTGTTGACTTGCAGAAAATAGCCAAAGTCCGCAGCGCTCGCATAACAAAGGCCAAATCCAAAATTAGACCTAAAAAGAAGGATGTGATGAATAGTCAACGTCAGGTGGTCTTGCAAACCTCATCACCAGTTTGCATGTTTGATGTCCCAAACACTGTCCCAGTACCTCCCATCTCTAAATCCACTGTCTCCATTGGTGTGGGCTCAGTACCCGTTGTGAATCCAATGACACCCCACGCACCAACTGAACATGCTCCTCTGTCAGAAATTATTGATTTAATTAATGAATCAGATAATAGGAATTTGCCGTCTAACCCCGCCTCTTCTCATCCTTCACAAATTCCGATGAATATTGCCTTGAATACTAAACATGGTCAATCTATTGTAGGATGTCCAATGGGGAGGCAATCTACTAGTCAGTTTGAATTACAAGAACAGATGTCAGCTATAAAGGTGGCTGTAGAGGCATATTTGAATGAACGTGCAGCATTATGCCCCTCTGCTAATATTGCAAATGGTTCCAATTTGAATTTGCAAACACTTACTCACCTAATACATACTAATTCTAACCCCATGAATATTGTGCAAAATCCTTCAAATGAACACTTGGGTGGTTGGAAAAAAGTAAGTTTTGCAGCTGAGGTTGGCTCCACCAAAAGAAATGAGGACATTGCTTCCGCCCCCACACCCAGAAAACAAGGTGTGAAAAAACGTAAGCAGACGAATGGCAATAAATTTGCAAATTGTCACTCTTTAATCTTAAAATGTAGAGATGCGCCCCATGAACAATACGATCTATGCAGGGCTAGCGTCCTAAACATCTTTGGGGACGTAAGCAGTCCCCAGGATATTGCGTCAAGTGATATTGATCAGGTCGAATTTGTTTGTAACCAAAATCTCGCAATTGTACGTCTCTGGATCAAATCTGGGCTAGTTCTAAATTCGATCTGGAAGGAAAAAATGGCACTTTTTAAAATGGGCTTCCATATTGCCCAAGATCCGGAGCGTTTGATCGAAGAAGCGAAAGAGTCTGAACCATCTGTGCCCACTCCAATTGTGTCGCAAAACTCCTCTGAATGTCTCTGTTCCTATTGTGGTCCAGCACAAATTCCAAACAAATTTACTTCCAGTAACTTCCAAACATAACCATTAATCGAACAACCTCATGTAAAATATAGTTTACTTTCATGGAACATGAGAGGCCACTCCCATTTGCAATGGGCAGATTCATCCAACATTATTAAATATGATATTGTGGCCCTGCAGGAAACTTGGATGGTGATTACTCCCACATGGGATGATCACGATGTTATTCTGCTCCCAGCTTCTACGGCCTCCAGAGGGAGACCAACATCTGGCCTTTTAATGGCAGTAAAAATGAGCAAAGAATTAAGGATCACTCAATGGGCCTCTCCCAACAACTTCATCCAATTAGTTAAAATCAAAAGCTCTGTGCTATCTTTGGCCTTAATAAATCTGTACCGTAATCCGTTGGGACTGACTGAGAACACCTTTTATAAGGATCTGACTACAATGCTGGAATTAATAGCTTGTGACAACTCTGTGAGTGACATATTGATGGTTGGGGATCTAAATCTTAATTGTATTAGCCCGAAAACACCTAGTCAGAAGCGTGAGACCAGAAGATGGTTAAAGTTTGTGAAAGTTCATAATCTATAGTTGGCCAATGGTGCTATCTCAGGCGATATTCCGGCCAGTGTAACTTGGGAAAGAGGAAAATCCCAGTCAATTATTGACTATGTATTCGTATCTGATAGCCTTTTTTATAAGGCTACTCAATTGAAAGTTATAACTCAGACCATCAGTGATCACCACATGATAACTTTTGAATGGGAGGGCCTTCTTGATTCTACAACATCGTCTCAACGATGGTCAAAACATGTCTTAACCGTCAATACTGCGAGAACCCACTTTAAATGGACCCCTGCACCCCTCTATGATCTTGAGCTTTCTACTCAAGGATTGCTCATCACTAAAAAGGATTTCTATACAGATATCCTTCCAAGCTTTGGTACAATGTTTGCTGACAAATCATATGATACTCGCGTACACAAACATCATTTTGACCAAACTATGCAACAAGCAAAACGTGATTACAGAAAAGCCATAAGAGCTACACGAAAAATGCCTTTGGGTACTCGACATGTGACACAACAGAGAATTAAATGTCAGTATAGAAACTGGTGCCGCTTTAGAAGGGCTACTTTATATCAGCAGGATGGTGAAGCCTTTCTGGCGGCTGCAAATAACAAAAACTCAGCCCAAATATGGTCCTTACTTAACAGTGCGGTTTCTCCATCTCAACTGAACCTATAATTATGTGGAGTCACTGAATCTCAGTGGCTTGAGCACTTCCTGAAATTGTACTCTGACCCAATGTATGCAGATTTTAAGCATATATCTACTACACCGAATCACTGGGATTTGGAGTGCTCACCCACTATAGTTGAGGGTTTAATTAAAAAGTCTTCTTCCTCTCGTGCTGCAGGGCCGGATGGGCTAAGCAATTTTATGTTTAAGCAGAACCCCACGGAATGGGCATTGATTTTGAACAACTTATTTCATCATATTATCTGTTGCAAAAAAATTCCAACATCATGGCAAAGTTCTACACTGGTTCCTATTTTTAAAAAGGGCGATAGGGAATACCCGGGGAGCTATCGTCCCATTGCCCTTCTCGATGCTCCCGGGAAAATGTTTGCTCGCCTTGTTTTACGGGATTTTTCGCGTTGGACTGAGACCTATCAACAGCGAGATCCTTGCCAAACAGGCTTTGTAGCCGGTTTGGGTACGTCTGTCAATTTACTAACCCTTAATGCCTTGAAAGCCCAAGCACAGTCCTCTAAACAGTCAATGTATTTTGCATTTGTTGACCTTCACACAGCCTTTGATTCTGTATCTAGAACCAGACTGATGAACAAACTATATCTAGCTAATTGTCCTAAAACCATATGTGACATTATACATGCCTTACACTCATCGACCTCCATCATGATCCGTCTAACTGTTTCAGGCCTTCTGTCAAGTGCAATTCCAACTTTTCGGGGGTTGAAACAAGGCTGTGTGTTGGCCTCGGCTATTTTTAATTTCTTTATACAAGACGTTAAATACATTTTTTCTGATGTGATCTCAGATTCGCCAAAAATGAATGGTACCCCTATCAAAGCCTTGTGGTACGCCGATGACGTAGTGTTGGTAGCCAAGACACCCATAGGCCTACAAAAACTCTGGCTGCTTCATGAATATTTAACATTGAATGAGTTGATAATCAACCTAAATAAGACGCAAGTGGTTGTTTATGCCACAGGTCCACCAAAAGAAGACCTTTTGAGTGGAGAATCGATAACAGAATTGTTGAAGTTGTTCCAACATATTTATACCTGGGAATCTTGTTTGACGGCTCCTCACCTGTGGATTCGCACTCAATCACGTTGGACCATAAGGTCAAGTCTGCTATCTCACAAACTAAAATTATTCTGCACAAATTTGGAAAATTTACGATTAGCCCGGCCATAACATATTGGAAACAGAAAGTAGTCCCAACTATATTATATGGCCTTCAAACAAAAAAAATCGTTTGTTCAGAAAGCTTGCATAAATTAGAGGCAAAATACTGGCGAGCTGTATTACAACTTCCTAATTGTGTTCCAGGTCCTTGGTTAAGATTTGAATTAGGTTTGACATCATTGAGTGCTGAATACCATTGGAAATTATGTGCCTTGTTTCGGAAATGTCTCATCTATGATAATGCCAACACTATATTGGCATCTCTATCTCATTATATGTTAACCTCGGACCATCACTTTGTAAAAACATGGATGGCTCAGATTTTCAACATCTTGGCAAGAATTGATTTGTCCCTAGAAATGCTTATTGGGCAACCAAAAAAGGCAAAAGAAAAATTGTACAGATCTGACTGGATTGATACAAGAATGGGGTGTTTATCATATAAAGACTTCAAAATGCTAGCCTATGAACACAAACCTCGAGGAACACTGGCCCCATATCTAAAACAAGCTCCCTCTCTGCAGTTAAGGTCAACTATCTTACGGCTGCGATTTAATCTCTTTCCAAGTAGAGATGTTTTGGTTAGAAGAAAGTTGTTACCGGCTAATAAAAACTGTTGTACCTTTTGTGAGGTTGAGGGAGTTAAAGAAACACTTCAGCATGTTGTATCTGCTTGTCCAGCATTAACTAATGTAAGAACAACATTTTTTGAACCTCATCTATCCTATCTTGGTGAACTAAGCCTTGAAACTTGTTGGTCGCTACTTTTGTCTACCAATTCAATGAGCCTTCGCATTGCCACCCATAATTTTTTGGAGGCCATTATGTCGATACTCAAGGGCGTGTCGATCAAGATTTAGAGCTATAAATATGACAACTGCATGTAAGTTTTAGGCAACTAAATCTGTAAAGGGCCCATTAGAAACTGATAAAAGAATTTTATGTTAAATGATGATGAAACCTACATACATACAAATGTTAAAATGAATCTGTGGAATATTATGATATGTTTGATGTCTCCAATCAAAGAACATATTGATTTATTTAAGTGCGTTATTGGTTTAGGCCCTTTTCTTTTTCTTCTATTTTTCAAAGATTCTCCCTTTTGAATTGCTTTTAAAGCTCTGTCCACTTTTGAATTGATTTTATATTGTTTCAAATTTTAATATTAAGTCCGAATCGTTTTAGATACTATGTTTTACCTATTTGGACTAATTACTGTAGTTCATTTTTTTATCCAAATGTTTTGTTGTTTCTCTTTTAATGTTAACGTTGAACTTTGTATGTAATTGTAAATTAATTTGTTTAAAGATTGAAAAAGTTGTCCATTCAACTATATTCAATAAAAAAAAAAAAAAAAAAAGAGTGTGTTCTTTGCTTACTTAGTCGAGATCAGGTTCGATTGCTTACTTAGTCGAGGATTGATGAATCGAGGGAGTTGGGGAGAGATTAGAAGAGCTGTGGGTGAGACAGGATAGTCTAGCCAGGCATCTGAGATATCACTGCCATCCATATGTAGGGAAGTTTCACATTTGGAATGGTCTATATCATCTGAAAGTATCGTCATTTGGATATCTGAGTGTGTTCGCTCATAGACGTCGATGATGATTAGTGATGAATTGTGACTTTTTGGCTGCGGTTGTTTAGTCTGCCGTTTGACAACAGTCAGATGACGGACACATTTATTAGTAGATTGATGTCGTTGGATGATGTGTCATTTATTAATTGGGCTTGAGCCCCATTTTGCAAAGAGTCATCTGTGGGATGCTTTTTATTGTTTTCTTGTTTGTTGTTTTTCTTTGGTGTTATGGATAAAACTGTTTTCTGAAGTGTTGGAGGCTCTCGAGCCTCGTTGTTGGTGTTTGCGTTGTTTTTTTCGAATTTAATGGCGGAATGGTCTGGCCTTTGGCTGGGTGAACAGGAAACAGTGAACCTGTGAACAGGGTCAAAGATTTTAAATGTTGTTTTATTAATTGTTGATGGAACCAGTGCAGCTATAGGTTCGCTTGGCTTTGACCGCGAAGGTGGTGAGGGGCTATGTGAAGTGGGGTCAACCAAGATTCCTTTGGGGCAGCTCATCGGAAGTTCTTTTGTAGATTTCGTGGTATGCAACTGGGATGAGTGTGGAACTGAACCGTCCGGTTCTTTATTCAATGAATTTATTGGATCTGATGAGGAGCTTTGGAGGTGTGGGGGATTACTTTGTGGTTTCCCCATGTTAGCTTTCATTAGTTGAAGGAGCGCTTCGGTGATGTGGGCTTTTTTGGCGCGATCGCTTCTAGCCACATAAGCCAATCTTTGCTGCCAGCAATGGCTCGTTTCAGCTTCCATTTGTAGACGGTCTTCTACTTTCGTAATTAATAGCTAATGGATCTTTAACTGCGAGAGGATAGCAGCCAAGGTGATATTTTGATCCTGTATTGCTTCAGCTTGTGTTTCTTGGAGCTTGAGATAAGGGATCATTGCCTGTGTCGTGACTGTGATTAGCATGTTTTGTTAGTCTAACAATATTCATTTAATTGGCATGCAATTGGATTTGTTAGACTAATGTATTTGCTAGACCTAAGTGGATTAGGTGTTAGAGGTCTCTCGGGGATCTGCAGTCCTTCAATATTACATTTCTTTATAGTATGTACTGAAAGAAGGTGTGTGTCTCAATCTAAGTAATGGCAGGAACTTACAGTCAAGTAGTATTTAAGTAAGACATACAAAATTATGAAAACTCGTCAAATATATGATGCGCCATATACGTGTTAGACTTGCATTTAATAAACGGAGTGAATGGAAATTCCACTGGGAGGTAGATTGTATAAACACTCCCTTCTCTCATAGGGAATGGAGTCAACAGGCTATCACAGAAATGTCCCAATGACACACAGAGCGCAGCTGCAGATTTCTGTGACTGTCTCAATGGTGTGTGGGATCTTTAGCCCCCACAAGTCTATGACTGGTGCCAACACTGTGGCCAGCTCAAAGCTAAGGTTAACTAAGCTGGTGCTCATCTGTGTTATGACATTTCATATAATCTATGATTGATTGTGATAATTCTTGTAACATCGACCCATGAAAACAAGAAATAGAATGTTACAAAACATTGTAGGGTAATTTACCATCAACTTAAAAGCCACATGAACCAAAATAAGAATACAATGTCAACTTTTAGGGTAATTTTCCTTAGCACTAAATTACTGCCAAGATGGGCAGAGAATGTCCCTTTCTATAAAAGAGTCAGGTACCAACATGGGTTCCCAGACCCATAACATAACAGGCCAGAAGAGAGGGAATTTCCTGTCTCAAAATCCTAACATTTTCCAGACTACTTTCTACATGTGTATCACACTATCAACCTACTAACCAAAGGCAAATCCCCTGAAATGGACAGGGCCAATACAACATCTATAGAGATAGAGCCAATACATGCTCTATTGCAAAGCACCATATAGAATAATCCCCAAAGACGCCTCTTTCTACAAGGAGCTAAGGAGTTTGGGAGGGGATACTGATGGCTTTTATTTTTACTTTCCCCTTCTCTCTCTCCTCCTGTGCCCCTGTATTCACCTCTACATGACCATCCCTTCATCCTAACACTTCTGTCAGTTGGCTCAACACCCCTGAGTTTCTGCCATGTTTTACATGCTGTGCATCATATATGTGCCATCCAGGAAGAGCATACATGCTTCAAGGGTCGATCAAGCACATCTTGTGTAACTTGCCCAACCATGAACGGACTATTGTCTGGTTCCTTCGTGGAAAACACTGGAAAATGCCATCAACAACGCTCTAACTTCCTGTGCAGGACTTGCCACGTTTCTTTTCAGTGCTTCAGCTGATCTCCCTACTTTTCCATTCACACATTCATGCTTGCACTGTCATATACCCCCTTCCCACAGTCCTTCCTTATCCTATTACATAGCATCTATGTACGTTGTCCTATTTCTGCCTTTTCTTCGATTCCCTTACAGAGGAAGGCCTGGTTCAACCCTGGCAGGGATACAATATGCCCCTTCTTTGAACAACCTTTAGCACTGTAAGATCACACTGCTATTGGTGGGTTCAGTACAAATACTTATTGATATGACATAGCATAACATAGTTGTGTCAAGGCCATGGTGACGTTTCTTGTGTAAGAGTCATATGCCAATAACCAAATAGTCTCTGAGTCACAATATGGTTTTCAAAGAAAAATGGGTGCAGCTGAACAATATGTAAACCTCTTAATGCTCTGTGAGAAAGATTGCTGAAGTGACCAAAGGTTTTCATGCTTGCCACTTACGGTCCTGTCTGTAGCTTTTGATAGCATAACAGGTGAATATTGTGGCATGTTTTAAAAACAGTAGGGAATGATTTAGACCTCCTTCGTTTTATTAAGCAGCTAAACATCGATTTGGTTTGCTGCGCTGTTATGGAAAAAAGAAAGAGACTGTCTGATCAATTTCAAACTCCTTCCCGAGTGAGACAAGGATCCGTGTTGGCCATTTTCACTTTATATCATCAAACTGGCTACCTTTTTATTCTGATCATATTTGACTGTGCACGTACCAGCAGCAGCTTTCAAACCTCTGACTCCAGACATTCATCATTTATAACTGCAGAGGAAATTGGGCTTTAATGTGTCCAAATCTGCAGTAATGTGGTATGGACACTATAAACCGAAGAAGGTCAACATATTTCTACATGGAGCCAAACTTGCCCAAGCAAAATATTATGATTGCTTTGGGATGTGTATCACCTATATGAGGGGTTAGTGTCCCCAAATAATTAAAAATAATTATAAAGTTAGTGTGGAGTAGCAGGGCAATAATATGCTTCTAATAACCTTTGAACATACATATGCTGATGGCTGTTCTAGATGTCTATAGGACAAATCTCTAGGTATATTAGTTAAGCTAGCATCTGGGCCTATACTAATAAACAAGGAATTAAACCTAGCGGCCAGGAAACAAGGTCAACCAATAATGAGTTGGTGCAATTGGAGACTGGTATAAGAGATATGAGAGCAGACTTAGCACCACTTAATGTGCCCAAGCAAGGACCCACAAGCAGGGACCCAAGTCTGTCGTTGAGCTGTGTTCCACTCTTACCTTCAAGTAAAACAGTTCCCTTCAATGTATGTCTCTCCTTCTTACCTCAGGATCACAAGATGAACTGTCACTCTCAGTAAATGTCTGTTTTCTTTACAAGACCTCCTGTCCATTATTTCTGTAAGGGCAACAGGCCCTCCCAGCTTCCGGCTTGATATTGTTGCGGACCGTCTACATTCTGCAGTTCAGCCCATATGGCACGCTCACACTATCAGATGCAACTACCTCTAGGAACATTTAAGAGACATTCAGTCTGCCTCAATTTAAAGTGAAGAGGCCCTGAATTCAGGAATCGTTTCATTCATAGGTGTTTCCTACCAGCAAACACGAAAAGGGTGCACTATGGGGGCGCAGATACTTCCTGCTCCCTGAGAAACATCATGCTAAAAATGAAGCAGAGATTCCTCGATTGGTTGATTACTGCGTGTCCGAATTGTTCGTTGGAGAATTGGTTGTAAGATGGGCTAATGGAGTTCACTAAATCCCACTGCATTTGGAATCAAACTTACAACTGAACATATTGTTACAAATATAATCCCCTTGAATATAGAACTAAATATACAAAGCAATATACTTGAAAGTAGAATATTTATAAAGAAAACAGAAATCAATTCTATTTTACACGCCATGAGTGGTCTCAAAAAGTGTGATTATAATGTACCATGGTGACAATTATTAAGAACCAAAAGAAATGACTATCTGTGGAAGTTTTGAAACCGTAAACCCTGATCATCAAATGATTTCCACAAAAGGATATGACAGATCGAACTTTGCCAAAGCAATAACATGCACAAACACTGTGAAAATCAAGATCATGAATAAAAGTTCTGATAAACGTAGATTTATCACTAAATATTATGCACATAGCAAACTAATATAAACCAAAGTATCAACCAATTGGCATATACTAACACATGACATAAAAAGTAAGGAGCACATTTATCATAAACCAAGAAAAATATATAAACAAATACAAACTTTGACAAATCAATTAAGCCCTAGTTTTCTTAAAGGAGCGCACACTAAGGCAAGATCATGGATACTTAACAAACTGAAAATCTTTTTTCAAATGTGGACATTACAGGACATACCCAACTGAAAAAAAACATTTTCCAAGGTCACACCAATTCAGAGCATTACATTAAATTATGTATTAATTGCAATAGAACATTCTGTGTTTATGTGGTTTTTTGTATGTGACTGGATATATATCTGAATTCATGAGATTTGCATCAATGAACACATTTGATCCATAAAATACTGACTCTCAAACTACTACTGGCAATGTATTGGTGTATGGAACAACCAGAAGCAAATGTCATGAAAGCTAAATTATTTGGTTTAGAACATATGTCAGCTCAGTTGCAGAGGGGATACTGAGAAGTGAAACTAGGGCCTAATTACAAGTTTGGTGGTAGTGGTAAAGCATTCTGAATTTCAGATTTGAAACTCATCTCTTCCACCAGCATTTCTGTGGGGGTGCTTATCTCTGTACAAAAGCCTTACTGCGTGTAGTAATTACCACAATTGGTAATATAAAATCACCATAGAGTCCTATTAGACTGAAAAATGAGGAATAAATGAAGGATCCACACGACTCGGAATCCTGTAGACCATTCAAGTTGCCACGTGCTTGCTGCATGCAGTAACAGCATTACGGTTAGTCAGTGTTTCCAGAGGCAATACTTGCAACCTTGTAATCAGGACCTAAGACATAGAGATGGTAAATGGATTTCTTTCAAGCCTAATAACACATTCTGGTACAGTTTTTCAGTTTTGTTAAAAATGCTGTATCTAGATTACAGATTATATATTCATTTTAACAGAATTAACAAGTGTAGGATCACATATTATGACAGTTGTTATGGGAATTAAATCTGTTTATTGTTAAAATGCTCCTGTTTATATATTCAGGTATAGAAGATGTGGAAAAACATGGTAAAAAGAAACAAGTGTTATTGTTTTCAGTAATAACTGATTATTAGATAATCTCATTGAATGTGTAGGCAGTATCTACAGAGTCCAGGCAGGCAATAACTTCAATATAGTCTCTCTAGTATACAGCGACTAAGTGTGCTAATAAGATTGTGTATGTTTTATATACGCTACAAAAGGGAAAAAATGAATAGGTTGCCAAGCCTGTTTTAGAATGAATGGAATTTGAGACTCTGTGCCAAGAAGGTTACTCCAGTGTAATGTGCTCCCAAGTCTGCCATTTTAGCAAAACTAACCAGCAGATATAAATAAAATCGTGGTATGGTCATCATGCTTTATATTGTATTAATGTCCTGTTTAAAACTGCATTGCCATTTCAATTAAATGTGTGTAATAAAATTTCATCTGTAATCAGGAATTGTGGTCTGTTCACATATCATGGGCTTTTAATGTATGTATAAGGAGAAGTTATTTGTTAGAAATGTATTAATTTTAAGCAATTATTGGTAGCAGGTATTAAAAGGTGGCAGAGCGATAATGGTTGAATAATACATTTCAGGTATCATCTTTGTCTCATGTTATTTCTCCTTACAGCTAGTAATGTTCTATGCATGTGAATTATAGGGGGTCATTACGAGGTTGGAGGTAGCCATGGCGCTATTAGTGCCATGGCTGCCCCCTTACCGCATTCTGGGTCCGTGTTCCCGGAATAGGGACTTCCGAGTCATTCCGACCTTGGAGGACCCGGTAAATCCCCATTCCGGAAACCATTCCCCATTTCCATTTGAGCCCCCATAGGCCTCAATGGGAATGGGGATGGAGCTAATAACGGGCCCGCTATTAGCGGGCCCGTTATTAGCTCTGAAGTCCCTTAACGGGCCCCTTCCATAACGCCTGATAAAACCAGACGTTAAGGAAGGGACCCGCTAAGGGACCTCGTAGTAGGGCGGTAAGGGATTACCGGCACCGGTGCCCTTACCGGTGCCAGTAATCCCTTACCGCCCATCTCGTAATGACCCCCACAGTCTTCCAGCTCCTGAGCACAATGAAGTATTATAAAAAAATCATGTCAATTGGTGATTTGCATGGCAGTATCAATGGAAGTATTCTGTTATCACTAGCATTGTTGGGCTACGATCTAATTCCATACACCTTATTTTGACACTGAGCAATCCACTCTGTTTTACAATGTGAGAAGACATCATAGAGTGAACACTGAGTTCCTCCTAACTATTTACACTTTTCAATCTACCATTTAAACCTTTTACAACCATTATCTACGAAGATGGAAGCATGAACATTGACCAGTGGGCTCTTGAGCCAAGAAGGCAAGGGAAAGTAAGATCCCTACAGAAATAGTCTATGAGTTAAAGCTGTAATGAAAAGTATGACACGCTAATCAAATAATACCAGAAGAGATATATGAAAAAGAGGGCAAATCACATAATGCTACACTATGGTATACATAATTAATTATCCTAAATAATTTCATGTGAAAGATGTTTGGCTCAGTCATGATTATCGACATCATTCTTACACTTATTTGTCACTCATTCAGCCTTGTGGTCTACAAATTCAACAGCTTTTATCAGTGGAATGGTGGTAGCAAACTCTTCTCATGTTCATGAACTATGCTTCACACTGGCCTCTCCCCTCTTTAGCAGCATTCAGGTAACATTTATCATATTGTGAGAATTGATGAGAGAGTTTAGTTAGTAGATTGAAAAGTACATTTGTTAGAACTTTTCAGGACTGCACCTTATTGAAGGCTGTGTGTGACGTTGAGCTAAAACTGTTAACTGACATGTACTTGACAGGATTGTATGCTTCTGTAACCTTTTTGCACCGCATTGAGATAAAAACAAAAAACACACTTGTGTAATTAAAAGCACAGTCTGTGTGGGAATAACTTCATTTCACAGAAGCCTCAGTGCAACCTCATTTACATGCTGATCAGGTGCAGCAGCGACCGGCGCATCAGTATCAAGGCGGTCTTCACTGGTACGCGTCAGACCCTCCAGTCTGCCGCTGGTTGCTCGCTTGACTAAATACCACGCTGTTCAGGTAGACCACCAAGTAAGGTGGCATACCATCTTGTTTTGCAAACTTGTGCGACTGTTCTGGTGAGATCTTACTGTCATAGCATGCGCTCGTAAATACCTCATTCTCTTATTTTGCTAAATTTTGGATCTCTGCAATTTGGCTGAGGTTCCCCCGCTGAGCTTTACTTTTTTCTCTTTTCAGGCAGTGCTGCTCTTGGCATTTCCCTTAGATGAGTGTAAGTCACCCTTACACTGCTACACTTTACTGTGGTGGTCCACCAAGAGGTTGTTCTGCTCCTTGCAGCCCATAAGCTTATACGCAAAACCATTGTTAAAAAAACTATATTGACGCTGTAGTATTAAACCCTGCCGGCTACCCTATGCCCCACTAAGAACATTGAAACTGATGGCTCTAGACATTACAACCAGCTCTTTTCCCCTGCTCCATGTTCAACACTAGACAGTGGCCCTCATTACAACACCGGCGGTAACCAATGGCGCTATTAGCGAGTCCGACATGGTGCAATGGGGAATTACTAGCCCATTCCAAGGTTGGCGGGGCGGTAATTCCCCATGCACCATTGGCCCTTCCCCATTCCCATTTTTGCCCCATAGGGCTCAATGGGAATGGGGAAGGCGGTAATTACGGTACCGCAAATTGCGGTACCGTAATTACCTCCAAGGTCCCTTTGCGGGTCCCTACTTTAACGGCTGGTCCAGACCAGCCGTTAAAGTCGGGAGCCGCAAAGGGACCTCGTAATTAGGCGCTAAGGGGTTAACGGCGCCGCAGCCTTTTTACGGCGCCGTTAACCCCTTAGCGCCAGGGTCGTAATGAGGCCCAGTGACTTGGGACCCCAAAAAAGTCAAACATGGACACTCTACCTACTGTTATCGTACACAATAACACCACTGGAAACTATCCAGGGATTGCTAGAGCTCAAGTGACTACCCCAAAGACCCAAACAATCAAAATGTTCCTCCTCAATTCTAGATCACTTTGCAAAAATGCCATCTATATACACAACTAGGTTGCAGATAATGACATCAACATCATGTATATAACATAGACGTAGTTAAACAACTCTTGATGACCTAAGGTATATCTGGCGACACCACAAGAGTAAAATAATCTTCGTAAAAATCACGAACATGGAGTTGGTAGAGGAGTGGCCATCTTGGCTAAGAAGGAATTACACTTCTTTGAATATGCGATAGATAGTCTGTGCAGGCTGCAAGATCATGCAAGTAAAGATTACACCCAACATGAACAGTTGCATAAATATCATACTGGTATACCGTCCGCCTGATGATATGCCATGTTTTAATGAGGAATTGCCTCATCTCTTGGCCCCTCTGAATAAGCCTATTTTCTCTACTATTGTACTTGGTGATCTCCATCGCTGGTTCAGAGACACCTCTTACAAGGAGGCACACAATCTAGGTCAGCACCTTAACAACATGAATATCACAATACAATTACAAAGACCCTACCCATGGAAAAGGTAATATCCTTGACTGGATTGCATCTAGAAACATCACTGTTCTGCCTGTAGACACTAAACCATACATCTGGTCTGATCATGTATTTGTCGAATGCCTTTTTCAGCTACTTGACAAGTCAGTGCATGAAAGTAAAAACACCAGGAGAGTGGTCAGCAGGAACTTTAACAAGATTAAACCAGATGAGCTAAGCTGCTGCCTCAAATTAATTATGGATGCTATTTAGACTCCCTTAGCGTGTTGGTGAATTCCTACAGCATGCCTTAAACACATTCATGGATAAGGCCAACCCAATGAAATCCAAGGGCATAAAAGACAGAGTATGCCATCAGAATTGGTTTACCGCATCCCTAACTGACCTTAAAAGGGAGAAGAGACACGCTGAGCGGGTTTCGGAAAAAAGCAAATCTGACTAAAATAAGGCTGCATGTAAAGCACTGGAAAAACCTATACAAATAAGATTCACAAAACAAAAACGAACTGACACCCTTGTTTCCAGACCGGGAAACTACGGGTTTGCCTGCCATAGCTGCTGTGCCCGACAGGTCTGACCCTGCCGGGCACAGCAGTCACGGTCGGCAAAGCCGTCATGGATGCACTTGCACCATTAGCAACGGTTGTGGTGCTTCAGTGTCCTCACTCCCATAGAGTGCATTGGGACTCTATGGGAATGGGGATTAACAAAATTACCAGCCCCTGACTTCCCGGCTGCCAGAAAAGTAATAGCCCAATGGAACTGGGAAGTCAGGTGCCAGTAATTCTTTAGTAGTCCAGCGGCAATCGCCGGTGCACAGGCAGGGTTACCAGTGGACCCATAATGAGGCCCATTGTCTGTCAGCAATCTGGGGTTGGATGTCAGCCAATTGGATAAAGCTCAATGGGGAGAAAACAGAGGTCCTGTAGTTTGGCCCTCAGATGGCTAATACCACCTGGAGTTATGTGTACTGGCCAGACTTTCTGTGCCCATGTCCTACTCTGAGTGCTTCTGTAAAAAGTCTTGGTATGATGCTCCTCCCCTCTGGTTCCAGAGAGGCTCAGATTTTGTCAGTTTGCAATACTAGGTTTGCAAAGCTTAAAGTACTGCAGACGATCCTCACTTTCCTTTCTGCCCACTGTCGTACAAAGGTAGTGACCTCTTCGATCATGGGATCACTATATTACTGTAATGGGTTCTACCTAGGCCAGCCGACATATCGGTTGCAACCCCTGCAAGATTTTGAAAACTCAGCAGCGCGGCTGGCCTGATATGATATGATATGATATGATATGGTATTTGTGACGCGCCTATACACAGGTGTTTCAAGGCGCGACGAGGCAGGGAGAGGAGGAACAAGGGGAGACAGACAATGATCCTACTAGGCCAGGTGTCATTCAGATCGCGCAAGTGCAGGGGTGGGGGAGGGGGAAAAGTGCAAGGGGAAGGGGAGGCGGGGAAGTGCAGTACAAGTTAAGTGGCGTAAAGTAATAAATAAATAGGGCCAGCTGGTGGCAAGTGCAAGGTAAGTGCAGAACAAGTGCTGGGGAAGGGGGGGGCTGTAGGGATACAGAGACAGTCCCGCAGTGCAGAGGGGTTCCAGGGCATCAGTGCAAGTGGAGAGTGGCTGGGCCCAGGGCCGAGGCCGTTTAGAGAGGTCCAGTTGCAGGATCAGTGCAGTTTCAGTGAAGAATATTAGCTGTTCAGCAGGGGAGAGGGAGAGAGAAAGCAGAAGCAAAGAGGAAGGTTTTGAGGTGCTTCCGGAACCGGAGATGGTTCTCCTCGAGTTTCAGGGAGGCAGGAAGGCTGTTCCAGAGGGAGGCCCCTGCCACGGAGAGAGATCTACCCCCAGCTCGTTGCTTCGAGAAGCGGCTGACCCTGAGGGAGTTGGAGGCGGATGAGCGAAGGGCTCGGGAAGGAAGATATTTGGGAAGAGAGAGTTGAAGGTATTTAGGACCCAGGCCCCAGAAGGCCTTGTGGACAATGCAGAGGGTTTTGAACTTTATCCTCGCAGCCACTGGGAGCCAGTGTAGAGATTTCAGTCCTGGAGAGATACGATCCCTGGGCTTGAGGCCAAGGACAAGTCTCGCAGTTCTGTTCTGGATGAGTTGCAGAGGGCGGAGAGTGGAGGCAGGCAGATTAAGATAGAGGCTGTTACAGTAATCCAGCTTCGAGAGAACCAGGGCTCGGGAGACAGTGAGCTTCTGGGGGAAGGAGAGGAAGGGAAGAATACCTCTGAGGAGGTGCAGCTGGTAGGGTGACCTCTTGGCGACGTCAGAAATATGAGGAGAGAAGGAGAGTGTGGAGTCGAAGATGACCCCAAGGTTTTTTGCCTTGCAGGTAGGAGCAGGGAGGGGGCCAAGGGAGGCAGGCCAGAGAGCTGCAGGGAAGGAGGGAGTGGGAGTACCGATGAGTAGAATCTCAGTCTTACTAGCATTAAGGCAGAGGTCATTGGCGGCACACCATTCTTGGATAGCAGACAGACAGTCAGAGATGAGGGAAGGAGAGGGGGAGGCTGAGGGTAGCCTGAAAATGAGCTGGGTATCGTCCGCATAGCACTGGAAATTAGGGCAGAGAGCGGCGATGCGGTGGGCAAGGAGTGCCAGATACTGGTTGAACAGCCAGGGAGAGAGATTAGATCCCTGGGGGACACCACAGGTGGAGAAAAAGATGTTGGAGAGGAAGGACCCCAGTTGGACCTGGGAGGGTCGATTTGAAAGGAAAGAGGTCAGCCACGCCAGAGCCTGACCAGTGATACCCAGGTTTTCCCGGAGACGGTTGAGCAGTATGGCATGGTTGACAGTGTCAAAGGCAGAGGAGAGATCGAGCAGAATGAGAACACACCGAGTGTTGGAGTCGAGGTTCAAGAGCAGGTCTTCACGGATGTTCAGGAGAGCAGTTTCCGTGCTTCTGGCAGCTCTGAAGCCAGATTGATGGTCATGAAGACTACAGATTCAGCATGGAGGTTAAGCTGGGAGATGGCCAGTTTCTCCAGGAGCTTGCCCAGGAAGGGAGTGATGGAGATAGGGCGATAGTTAGCCGGGCAGGAGGGGTCGGAAGAGGGTTTCTTGAGAAGAGGGTGCACAAGGGAGTGCTTGAGGGGGGAAGGGAAGACTCCAGAGGCGAAGGAGTGGTTGCAAAAGTCAGCCAGGGCAGGAGCCAGGGAGTCGATGTGGTCCTTGATAGTTTTGGAGGAACAGGGGTGAACCTGTTTAGACGAGACTTTCATTGATCGGACTTGTCTGGAAACCTCGTCAGCAGAGAAAGGTGGAAAGGCAGAGAAAGAGGGAGGAGGGGTGACTGCAGAAGGGCCAGAGGAAGAGCCGGGAAGGGAGGGAGGGAGGTGAAAGGAGGAGAGCGAGGACAGGATGTCCTGAGTTTTTGAGATGAAGTGAGAGGCCAGTGCAGTGCAGAGGGCCTGGGAGGGGACAAGAGAGGTATCCTGCTTGCCCCCTCTACTGTTCTACTGCAGCAGCTTCATTGGCTGCCCGTGAAGGCCCTAATTGAGTTTAAGATCTTATTTGGCTCTCACTAAATACTCTCCCTCCAGATCTTTACGATCCTCCGACACCAACTCTCTGTGTGTCAAGCACTTTGCTAAACAGCGAGCTGGTGGCCGATCTCTTTCCTCGGCAGGCTCCCTCCTATGGAACAGCCTCCCCCTTCCTTTTCGTCTTGAGCCGGATCTCCTCAAGTTCCGGATGCTCATCAAGACCTTCCTTTTCACCTCCTCATTCCCTCTTTCCCACCTCTATTAAACCCCACAGTTGCTGAGATTGGTGCCCAGGGCCCTCATGTGTCCACATGGGGCCTTGCCTTCCATTCGCCTTCAGGCTCTACCCGCTCCTAGCAGTTTTGTTGGCAGCCACTGGCCTGTGCAACCACAGGCCGGCACTTACTTATTTATTGGCAGCTGACGACTATCACAAAGCCACTTAACAGCTGCTCACTCCACAGCACTTACCCCCCACTCCCTCATCCCTTCTCTCTCTCTCTACACTTGCCCGTCCTGAATGCTCACACTGCCTAGCCGCCTCTATTTTTCATTGTTATATTTGCATTTAATTCCCATGTTCCCTCCCTGCTGCCCTGTGGGCGATTTGAAACACAATTTACTTGATGTATAAACGCCTTACAAATCCACAATAAAATAAAATAAACAAATGTGTATCTATCAGCGGGCTCTTCATAATACAGGGGTGGTTAATTTGAACACTAAATCGGAAAGATATCAGCCTTTAAGGTGTCTTTGCTCAACCTCACAAGAGTTACTAAAAATGTTATGCTATCAGAAAGTGCAGATTGCGGGCTGCTCCTTCTCCGCACTTAGCCCTACCTTGTGGAAGGTGCTACCAGCCTCGATCCCTACGATCGGAGACCATCTTCAGTTCTGAAAAGCCCTGAAAATGAAGTGTTCTTTTGCATTTCATGTAACATCGCAGCTCACCAGGGTTCGCCCTCCTCAGCGCCTAGATGCCTTCGGACCATAGTTTGCGCTTTACAAGTATGGTACATGACATTACATTTGCCAAGACTTTATTATTGTAATACCCTGCTGACTAGTGCCAACAAAGAGTGCCTCCATAAACTGCAGGTGGTTCAAAATGAGGCAGTCAGGACTGTTTGCGGTGTTACGAGAAGAGAAAACATCTCGAGAGCTAGGAAATAACTACACTGGCTGCAGTCGCTGCGAGAATTCGCTTCAAAGTTATCTCCCTAACCTAACAAGTGCTTCTATGGTAATGCACCCGCTTACCTCAAACACAGCCTCAAGATATACGAACCGAGCAGCTCCTGCACTAAAGCAATACCCAGCGCCTAGTCAATCCCGAAACTAAAAGAGTGAGCGGGAATGTCTTTCCCAGTACAGGCAGCCCAGGCCTGGAACACTCTGCCCATGGACCTTAAATATGAAAAGCACCTATTAGCTATCCAGATACATTTAAATAGTGTTCTGCGTCCAGGATCCTGTGCCTTGTCCCGTATTCTCCGTATTACACATAACAAACAAACAAATAAATAAATAAATAAACGTGGTGGCCCCTGCCGCTAATACACATTCATGATAAGAAGCAAGCAACCTTTTTACTGAAGGATTAGGGGACTATAATTTATGTTTCATTATCCCACCTTAAAACAGTAGGGTGTGATCAACATGAACGTCAACATTGCATTAGTGTTTGTCTCAGGTAGTGCGGCCAGCGGGTGGCAAGTGCAAGAGTTAAGCTCAGACAATGGGTGTCTCTTAAGTGCAGGCAAGGGGACTGTAGGGTTGCAGATACAGACCCAAGTGCAAGGGTTGCCAGGAGACAGTGCGGGTATGCAACTGGGTAAGCAGGGACCTGGGCCCGAATTCAGAGGGTAGCCATGTGCCCAGTGCAGTAATTGACAGAGATCATGCAGGGGAAAGGAAGAGAGAAGGCAGAAGCAAAGAGGAAGGTCTTGAGATGCTTCCAGAACCGAAGATGGTTCTCCTCAAGTTTCAGCAAGGCCGGGAGGCTGTTCCATAGAGGCAGCAATGACAGGAGCATGAAAGCGGATTGGAATATATGGAAATACTTTCTTTCACTTTTTTTACTTGAAGAAGCCAGCGCTTCAAATGGAACCAACCTGGACCTCACGTGAAGGAGAGTCCAAAATCTGTCAAAAAATAGGATGCTTTTGTCATTCGTTGACGTCTTCTTCAGCTATTCTTTAAGCTTGAAATAAACATCCATGCTCGTACCTAGCCTGCCTTTGTGTCTGTTAAGATGGACCCCCAGTTGCCAAACATGATTTGATCAGCATAGATGGCAATTCTGAGCACACTACGAAAACAAACACATACCTCAAAGGTTTGAGCCATGAATTGAAGGTCTCAAATTGGCAGGGTTACTGACGTAGAGAGTCACGTTCTTACTGTGGAGGAAAGGGTTAAAGACCTAGGAAATTTGCATTTGAAATTCACAGAGCTTGCACTGCCAACACTTATATGGAGGACTGCGGTACATGTGCACGTTTTGTGCCACAGAAAATTTGGAGGAGAAGGATACTAGGACTTTCATGGAGACATTGCTACTGAAGCTGCTTGCACATAGAATCAGACCAAGCAAACCCCTGCCAGAATAACAAATCGAGACCATCCATTATTTGTTTGCTCCGGCAAAGGCATACCCTACTGATTTCACATCAAGCGCTCAACAAGTAGGATCTGAAATGTGACTTGCCATACCATCAAATACGGTAAGACTACAGAGGTTATGGAGCCTGAGCATATCAAAGTATTCGTCTCTGCACAAGAAACAACATCACTCAAAGTGTCCAGAGCAAACAATCAGCCACCCTCCCACAGCCACCTAAACAAAAGAAAGACTTATGGGAATGCTTCTATTACAAACAACAGAGGAACAGTCCTATGCATCACCCTGATGAGCAGACGCTGAAATATCATCTGGCAAGGACAAACGGGTTCCAGATAAGTCCTAACAGGGAGGCTCCATGGCGACGTTGTCAGCACATGGGACCTAACAGCTTGCACTTCCACAAAGTGATGTCACACCCTACTCTAAAGACACTGCTTTCCTTTTGGTCATCACTACTACTATGCCACTACACTGTTTTCCCAAGCCCTGTGATTGATTTCCCTTGCCACTGTGAGGGAATGAGTGAGAGCTCAGGACTGTCCACCTCTGATGAATGAAGTGGGCTTTGATGTGGTTGTATGTGGTTATTCTTAATTGTCACTCATGACAGTTGTATGGTTGTGTCTGCACACCATTTCCGTTTCTGTGTTTTGCTTAGATTGTCCTTGGAGAATTAGGAAGGCTGCACACGGGGTACACAGCCAGATATTCTTTATGTATTCAGAGAATATTCCTTCTGAGTTTTGGGACATGTGCACATTTTTGTGATTGGCATTTCCTTAATTCATTCCATAAATGTCCCATATACTATGTCTTCATTCATCAATGGGTTTAATGTTACATCCATGAAAGTTAATTGCATCAATACCTTTATCAAGAGGAACGTAGTGTTGCAATATTCTACATCAAACAGGCGTCACAGATCAAGGGATCAATCAAATACGTGTTAATTTGTGAATTCAGTACAAAGACGGTTCATTACACTGTGCAGATGTTAAGCTAAAAAAAACTTCTGGCCTTCTGTACCATTTCTACTATGCAATAAGTCAAAGTCAGGGGCCAGATCGCCTGAAAATATGTATTACAGTCACTCACGGTTCCCATGTCTTCAGGATTCCCAGAACCCCTCCTGGCAGTCCATAGCAAACGGCAGCTATCCTTGGTGGCAGTCGCGTGGCTGTCAGATGACGGTCTATTCTTAAGTGTGACGGGGCCCCTGCTGTATGGCGAGCCATCTTGCATCTGCATCTTCAGGATCCTACCCACCTAGCCTGATTTACATTTTTTAGTGGTCTTTTCTAGCGCCACCAGAATCTGGATTACGGATCCTGGTTAGTCGGTAGCTTGTCTCCCTTCTATCTTTGAGTGTTAATAGAAGTAGCAGAACTATTGAAAGTAGAAGCGGCATTAGCAGTAGGAGTAGTAGTCGTCTACTTTTTTTATGGAGGTGATAAAAAATCCATAAAGCAACAATTTGAAGAAGCAATATTACAAATTGAATACAAATCAAACTTGAAAGTTAATGTTAATGTTAAAGGATATTTGTACCGCGCACTATCACCACCGGAGTGGTCCCCTGGCGCTCTGGCGGCTCTGAAAAAGGGAGGGGCGGGGTGAGTTAGTGGGAATGAGCTGGAAAAGTGCAAGATAGCAGTGATGTGCTGTTGCCAGCCTCAGCCCGGTGGGTCCGTTGGCTGGTCTTAGGGTGTTTTACGGTCGGTAGTCGTCGTGTGCTGTTGTGCAAGTCTATGTGCGGTTTGTTTTGTTGCGGTGTAGTGAAGTTTGTGTGGTTTGCTGCGTTAAGGCTTGTGGTTGTGTTTGGTTCGAGTTTGAGAGGTGTATGCAGAGGATTGAAGTTGTGAGTGGGTTGGTTATTGATTCATGATTGCACGCTAGGTCCAGGCTAGGCAGGAGAGTCATATCAGTCATTGAATTGCTTTTCTATCAAGATGTGGCGCATGGAAGGCTAAAGAATTCCCTCTATGTGTGCGCATGCTAACATTTATAATTCTATCCAGATGCGACGCAGGCTAGGTTGAGGATTCCAACTAAGTGAGACACATGCTAACATTCACTATTCCATATAGATGTGGCGCATGCTAGGCTAAAGAATTCCCTCTATGTGTGCACATGCTAACATTTACAATTCTATCCAGATGGGACGCAGGCTAGGTCGAGGATTCCAACTAAGTGAGACACATGCTAACATTCACTATTCCATCTAGATGTGGCGCATGCTAGGCTAAAGAGTTCCCTCTATGTGTGCAGATGCTAACATGCACAGGAGTGGGAGGTGGGTTAAGATATGGAAGGATTAGAGGCATCATAAAGCCACTGAAGGTCAAACCGGTTTAAAAGGGTGCCTAAAGGGAATTAAAGATCAATAGAAAACAGACCTAAAAGGCAAAATGGGTGCACTGAAGATGTGGCAGACATTAAACGGCACAGCTAAGGTTCACCTAAAGGCATGGAAGCTATTCTAGGGTTCGGAAGGCATGCATTAAGTGGAAAAGGCCTTTAGAGGGTGTGCATAGCGACCATTACAGAAATAGCTTGCATCAAAAAGCTTACCGGTATTGGTGCATGGAAGGCCTAACAAGGCACCAACAGGGAAGAAAGATGACACGGAGCAACACAGGTTCGACCCTCGGGTCCGCGCTTAGAACCCCCCCCCCCTTGAGTATTAAGCGCATTATAAATAACCAATTAAAATAAATATATTTTCTGCTCCATTACTCAAAAGAAGCTAGAATTTCGCTCTGTACAGACATTGTACACATGATTCTCGCACCAACTGGAAACTAAGAAAGGGCCATCAGGTTTTATATACATCACCCAAAAGCAGAATTCTCCTTGGTCAATACGCGTACTCTCACAAAGGGATACAGCAGGAATCAGGGACGGGCTAATCAATGTGCTCACCATAACTATCCACTGTGCTAGAGGAAGCAAAGAGAGCACGCCCCCGCAAGCAGAGCGGATGAATAACTTCTTTCCTAGTGGCTCCCACTAACTCCTTCAGGGAGTGCGACTTGACTGCCATACCACCCCTTAACTCTAAACCACCTCTCTGGGTACAACTTGTATTCCAAAACCCCCATGTGGCAACTCGGGTTCCACGCAAAGTTTGCATTTCAGGTTTTACTTATTGAAAAGATACTTTGTTACTATTAAAAAGAATGCTCCCTGTTGGTCGGATGCTCAAACACATGCCAACAAGGGGGGGATTGTAGTCTGAAACATCTGGTGAGCCTCATGTTGCAGACCCCCGCCCAAGGGATCCTGACTGTGCCAATGTTTTCTCATCAAGCCTCAATTGTAGAAGAGAGCATTTAAAATCAAGAATCGCCTTATTGTATTCAGTCAGCCAATGGCAGCACTGCGTCGAGGGCCTTGCTTATGAACGATAAAGGACATTACATACGAGTGTGTTCATGAATAGGTGACTTATGGCATACATAAAAGTGGGTACTAAAAAGGAAAGGATGGCCACCTCTTACTGCCAGTAAAAATGAGACACTAACAGGCCGATTCATGGAATAATTAGCGCGGCGCAAGTGGGCAAAAACGTGCGAATCGCAGTGGAATAGCGAAAATCGCAGTGCAAGTGCGAAAATCGCACGAAAAGCAGCACACATCGATTCATGGAAGGCCGTGCGCGAGAAAACCATCGGATGTGCGAAAAAAAAGTGCGCGGCGCACGTTGGCGCACAGGCCATCTAACAGCGTGCGCCAGGTCACAGCGAAAATCGCACAGGCCACAGCGAAAATCGCACATAGCGCGGCGCACGCAACAAAAGTAGGCGGAACACGGGGCGTAACACTCGGAATGGGGAACAACTTGCCAAAACGGGGGCGTCACGGGGGAAGTACAGGGTACAAGTGCGCGGAACGCCCACACGCTCGCCTACAACACGTATTCATGGAATAGAATAGGGCAAAAAAGCGCACGCTCAAACCAGCGCACAGGCACAAACACGACCGCCACAAGAAAGCAGGCGGTAGCGTCTCTGCGCCTGGAAGAAATGTGCGCCAAAAGGTGCGCCAACAAATAGCACCTATATACAGCCATGAAGAATGTCCTATACTGTGGCCCTCCAGGACAAATGACGTGCAAAGGGGTACCCACAAACACGGACACCCGCTGACAAAAAAATACGTGTGCGTGTATACCGGGGTGCGCGGGAAGTCTCACACGCGATTTCGGCAGGGTACGTGTATTACATGGGTGCGCGGGAAGTTCCACACGCGATTTCAGCAGGGTACGTGCATTTCAGGGGTGCGCGGGAAGTACCACACGCGATTTCAGCAGGGTATGTGAATTCCAGGGGTGCGCGGGAAGTACCACACGCGATTTCAGCAGGGTACGTGGATTTCAGGGGTGCGCGGGAAGTTCCATACGCGATTGGCCCAGTGCGAGCAGGGTACGTGTATTTCAGGGATGCGCGGGAAGTTCCACACGCGATTTCAGCAGGGTACGTGTATTTCAGGGGTGCGCGGGAAGTACCACACGCGATTAGAGCAGGGTACGTGCATTTCAGGGGTGCGCGGGAAGTTCCTCACGCGATTTCAGCAGGGTACGTGTATTTCAGGGATGCGCGGGAAGTTCCACACGCGATTTCAGCAGGGTACGTGTATTTCAGGGGTGCGCGGGAAGTACCACACGCGATTAGAGCAGGGTACGTGCATTTCAGGGGTGCGCGGGAAGTTCCACACGCGATTTCAGCAGGGTACGTGTATTTCAGGGGTGCGCGGGAAGTTCCACACGCGATTTCAGCAGGGTACGTGTATTTCAGGGGTGCGCGGGAAGTACCACACGCGATTAGAGCAGGGTACGTGCATTTCAGGGGTGCGCGGGAAGTTCCACACGCGATTTCAGCAGGGTACGTGTATTACAGGGGTGCGCGGGAAGTTCCACACGCGATTTCAGCAGGGTACGTGTGTTTCAGGGGTGCGCGGGAAGTTCCACACGTGATTTCAGCAGGGTACGTGTATTTCAGGGGTGCGCGGGAAGTTCCACACGCGATTTCAGCAGGGTATGTGTATTTCAGGGGTTCTGGGGAGTACTACACGTGAATTGGCCGTGTGGGTCCTCCAAGGTGTACGCTCCACAACCTCCACGGCCCCTGCAGGCAGCCCACACCACGGGGGACTACCCTGCACCCCTGCTCATGTCCCGCAGGCAGCCCATCCACCATGGGCATGCCCCCCAGCCAACCCACATGTCACCTTGCACTACTGATCAACAATGCATGTCTCCCACCACCCCCCCCCCCAGCCACCAGGGGCAGCCTCCACCAGGCCCCCACTCATGTCTCCCACCACCCCCACCCCCAGCAGTGCAGGGGCACCCTCCACCAGGCCCCCACTCATGTCTCCCACCACCCCCACCCCCCAGCCACCAGGGGCACCCTCCACCAGGCCCCCACTCATGTCTCCCACCACCCCCACCCCCCAGCAGTGCAGGGGCAGCCCCCACCAGGCCCCCACTCATGTCTCCCACCCCCCCACCCCCCAGCAGTGCAGGGGCAGCCCCCACCAGGCCCCCACTCATGTCTCCCACCACCCCCACCCCCCAGCCACCAGGGGCACCCTCCACCAGGCCCCCACTCATGTCTCCCACCACCCCCACCCCCCAGCCACCAGGGGCTCCCTCCACCAGGCCCCCACTCATGTCTCCCACCACCCCCACCCCCCAGCCACCAGGGGCAGCCTCCACCAGGCCTCCACTCATGTCTCCCACCACCCCCACCCCCCAGCCACCAGGGGCAGCCTCCACCAGGCCCCCACTCATGTCTCCCACCACCCCCACCCCCCAGCAGTGCAGGGGCACCCTCCACCAGGCCCCCACTCATGTCTCCCACCACCCCCACCCCCCAGCCACCAGGGGCAGCCTCCACCAGGCCCCCACTCATGTCTCCCACCACCCCCACCCCCCAGCCACCAGGGGCACCCTCCACCAGGCCCCCACTCATGTCTCCCACCACCCCCACCCCCCAGCCACCAGGGGCAGCCTCCACCAGGCCCCCACTCATGTCAACCACCACCCCCACCCCCCAGCAGTGCAGGGGCAGCACCACCAGGCCCCCACTCATGTCCCCCTGCACCCCCACCCCCCGCATCCAGGGGCACCCTCAACCAGGCCCCCACTCATGTCTCCCACCACCCTCACCCCCCAGCAGTGCAGGGGCAGCACCACCAGGCCCCCACTCATGTCCCCCTGCGCCCCCACCCCCCAGCCACCAGGGGCAGCCTCCACCAGGCCCCCACTCATGTCTCCCACCACCCCCACCCCCCAGCAGTGCAGGGGCACCCTCCACCAGGCCCCCACTCATGTCTCCCACCACCCCCACCCCCCAGCCACCAGGGGCAGCCTCCACCAGGCCCCCACTCATGTCTCCCACCACCCCCACCCCCCAGCAGTGCAGGGGCAGCCCCCACCAGGCCCCCACTCATGTCTCCCACCACCCCCACCACCCAGCCACCAGGGGCACCCTCCACCAGGCCCCCACTCATGTCTCCCACCACCCCCACCACCCAGCAGTGCAGGGGCAGCACCACCAGGCCCCCACTCATGTCCCCCTGCACCCCCACCCCCCAGCATCCAGGGGCAGCCTCCACCAGGCCCCCACCCATGTCTCCCACCACCCCCATCCCCCAGCAGTGCAGGGGCAGCACCACCAGGCCCCCACTCATGTCCCCCTGCACCCCCACCCCCCAGCCACCAGGGGCAGCCTCCACCAGGCCCCCACTCATGTCTCCCACCACCCCCACCCCCCAGCAGTGCAGGGGCAGCCTCCACCAGGCCCCCACTCATGTCTCCCACCACCCCCGCCCACCAGCAGTGCAGGGGCAGCCCCCACCAGGCCCCCACTCATGTCTCCCACCACCCCCACACCCCAGCCGTGCAGGGGCACCCTCCACCAGGCCCCCACTCATGTCTCCCACCACCCCCACCCCCCAGCCACCAGGGGCACCCTCCACCAGGCCCCCACTCATGTCTCCCACCACCCCCACCCCCAAGCAGTGCAGGGTCAGCCCGCACCAGGCCTCCACTCATGTCTCCCACCCCCCCCACCCCCCAGCAGTGCAGGGGCAGCCCCCACCAGGCCCCCACTCATGTCTCCCACCACCCCCACCCCCCAGCCACCAGGGGCACCTTCCACCAGGCCCCCACTCATGTCTCCCACCACCCCCACCCCCAAGCCACCAGGGGCACCCTCCACCAGGCCCCCACTCATGTCTCCCACCACCCCCACCCCCCAGCCACCAGGGTCAGCCTCCACCAGGCCCCCACTCATGTCTCCCACCACCCCCACCCCCCAGCAGTGCAGGGGCAGCACCACCAGGCCCCCACTCATGTCCCCCTGCACCCCCACCCCCCAGCATCCAGGGGCACCCTCCACCAGGCCCCCACTCATGTCTCCCACCACCCCCCAGCAGTGCAGGGGCAGCACCACCAGGCCCCCACTCATGTCCCCCTGCACCCCCACCCCCAGCCACCAGGGGCAGCCTCCACCAGGCCCCCACTCATGTCTCCCACCACCCCCACCCCCCAGCAGTGCAGGGGCACCCTCCACCAGGCCCCCACTCATGTCTCCCACCACCCCCACCCCCCAGCAGTGCAGGGGCAGCACCACCAGGCCCCCACTCATGTCCCCCTGCACCCCCACCCCCCAGCCACCAGGGGCAGCCTCCACCAGGCCCCCACTCATGTCTCCCACCACCCCCACCCCCCAGCAGTGCAGGGGCACCCTCCACCAGGCCCCCACTCATGTCTCCCACCACCCCCACCCCCAGCCACCAGGGGCAGCCTCCACCAGGCCCCCACTCATGTCTCCCACCACCCCCACCCCCCAGCAGTGCAGGGGCAGCCCCCACCAGGCCCCCACTCATGTCGCCCACCACCCCCACCGCCCAGCCACCAGGGGCACCCTCCACCAGGCCCCCACTCATGTCTCCCACCACCCCCACCCCCCAGCAGTGCAGGGGCAGCCCCCACCAGGCCCCCACTTATGTCTCCCACCCCCCCACCCCCCAGCAGTGCAGGGGCAGCCCCCACCAGGCCCCCACTCATGTCTCCCACCACCCCCACCCCCCAGCCACCAGGGGCACCCTCCACCAGGCCCCCACTCATGTCTCCGACCACCCCCACCCCCCAGCCACCAGAGGCACCCTCCACCAGGCCCCCACTCATGTCTCCCACCACCCCCACCCCCCAGCCACCAGGGGCACCCTCCACCAGGCCCCCACTTATGTCTCCCACCACCCCCACCCCCCAGCAGTGCAGGGGCAGCACCACCAGGCCCCCACTCATGTCCCCCTGCACCCCCACCCCCCAGCCACCAGGGGCAGCCTCCACCAGGCCCCCACTCATGTCTCCCACCACCCCCACCCCCCAGCAGTGCAGGGGCACCCTCCACCAGGCCCCCACTCATGTCTCCCACCACCCCCACCCCCCAGCCACCAGGGGCAGCCTCCACCAGGCCCCCACTCATGTCTCCCACCACCCCCACCCCCCAGCAGTGCAGGGGCAGCCCCCACCAGGCCCCCACTCATGTCTCCCACCACCCCCACCACCCAGCCACCAGGGGCACCCTCCACCAGGCCCCCACTCATGTCTCCCACCACCCCCACCCCCCAGCAGTGCAAGGGCAGCCCCCACCAGGCCCCCACTCATGTCTCCCACCCCCCCCAGCAGTGCAGGGGCAGCCCCCACCAGGCCCCCACTCATGTCTCCCACCACCCCCACCCCCCAGCCACCAGGGGCACCCTCCACCAGGCCCCCACTCATGTCTCCCACCACCCCCACCCCCCAGCCACCAGGGGCATCCTCCACCAGGCCCCCACTCATGTCTCCCACCACCCCCACCCCCCAGCCACCAGGGGCACCCTCCACCAGGCCCCCACTCATGTCTCCCACCACCCCCCAGCAGTGCAGGGGCAGCACCACCAGGCCCCCACTCATGTCCCCCTGCACCCCCACCCCCAGCATCCAGGGGCACCCTCCACCAGGCCCCCACTCATGTCTCCCACCACCCCCACCCCCCAGCAGTGCAGGGGCAGCACCACCAGGCCCCCACTCATGTCCCCCTGCACCCCCACCCCCCCAGCCACCAGGGGCAGCCTCCACCAGGCCCCCACTCATGTCTCCCACCACCCCCCAGCCACCAGGGGCACCCTCCACCAGGCCCCCACTCATGTCTCCCACCACCCCCACCCCCCAGCAGTGCAGGGGCAGCCCCCACCAGGCCCCCACTCATGTCTCCCACCCCCCCACCCCCCAGCAGTGCAGGGGCAGCCCCCACCAGGCCCCCACTCATGTCTCCCACCACCCCCCAGCCACCAGGGGCACCCTCGACCAGGTCCTCACAATCCCCAATCGTGTGCATTATGGTCAGCCTCCACAGCCAAAAAGCCCTACCAAGTAACCCATTCACCCACATGGAAATGGAAATTACATGTCACACCCCCAATGTTCATGAAGCTAATGAACCCATGTCCGTCACACACAATGTTTGCAATTGAATGGGAAAACACCCAACATGACATGCATGAAACCAATGAGATGATACCACACAGTGAAGCATGAAAACAAATTTGTATTGAAAAAAAGAAAGAATGCTAAAGAAATGAAACAAACTACAATGGGAAGTAAAAAAAATCAAGCTGCATGTCCGCATAAAAATAAAGAACTGCAAATCATAATCCAAAAAAATGTCCTCCAAAGTCAAATGTAAAAAAATTATCTATCAAATCAAGAACTATGTAAAAAACTCGCAAGGGTCCATGAGCCCAACTGAACAAAGGAAACCTAAAAAAAAACCTAACTAAAAAGCAACTATATACAAAAAGTGGAGCAGTGTCCGTCGACTCCAAATCATAAGAAAAAACTAAGGAAACCTAAAACTAAAGAACTATATACAAAGGCGGCGGGCAAGTCCAGCGGCTCACTCCGTGGTGTTCCGGGCCAGGGCATCATCGAACTCCTGTTCGATGTCCCGGAGGCGGTCCAGTTCCATGGCCCCGAGGGTCTGCAGGGACGACACCGTGTCCTCCTCCAACCCCCTGCGGATTGCCTCGAGGCACTCGGCCCGCCTCAGGGCCCTCCGCATGGAGTTCTCCGCCATGACCATTGTGAGCCGCGCCTCTTCTGCCCGCCGCCGCTCCGCACCTATGGCGTGGCCCAACCGCTGCCACACGGAAGACACTCTCTGTCCTGGGTCCTCCTGCCCTCCGGCCGATGCCTGCCCCTCTGATGTGGAAGGCCCCGAGCCTTCATGGCTCCCACCATGTTGCTGCTGCTGCTCTGCCTCTGCCCGTGCACTGCCTCCTGCTGCCTGCACATCCTCCGCCGGCTGGGGTGCAGTCGTTGATGTGGCCACCCCTGCTGGACATCCGACTCCCGACTGTGGCAGGGATGCCTCCTCCACCAGCCTGGCCGCACCCTCAGAGGCAGCTCCACAGGGCACCCAGGTGACTGATGGGTGGGAAGATGGCACAGAGGACGACTGGCGCGTAGGGGGTCCAGTTGAGGAGGGGGTCGGAACAAGCCCCATCAGACAGAGGAATCCGGTCTGGGTGACCTGTCCCAGCAGGCTGACGTGGTCAACGAGCCATTCGAGATGACGTGCAGTCTCTCCATGAAAAGACTGCAGGTCACCTCGCATGGCCCGTTGACGCAACGCCACACCAGCCAAGACAGGCTCAACCCGGACCTGGATAGCCACGTCCGCAGGCAGAGGAAGGCCAGTTGACGTCAGCTCATCCCCTGCCTGAAAACGGGTCTGGACGTAGGCATCCCTGCTGGTGCAAGATGATGCAGGGACAGGATCGGGGACAGGATTGCACACAGGCACTTCCGCGGCGGCCTGTGCTGCCTCCTGTCCCTGGTCCTGGACTGCACCACTAACACCAGTGGGATCCCCACCTCCAGACCCCGTCTCTGGTGCTTGCACGGCCTCCTCCTCCACCAGACCCCCCACCAACCTGGATGACTCCGTGCCATCTTCCCCTGTTGGGCCCTGTGGGGTCCCAGCTGCCCCTTCTGCTGCCGAGGAGGCCAACTCCAACCTCCGCCTCTTGGACCTCCCCCCGGCAGCTGCGGCCTGGGACGCGGCACCAGACTCCTCACTCCCCGACGAGATGACAACACGGGAGGGGAGCCGGGCCTTGCGTCTCCGGCTGGCGGTGGGATCCCCGCCGCTGTGCTCCACAGCACCTTCTCCGCCCTCTTCATCAGTTGACGCTGCAGACAGGGAGAAACAAAACACAGGCATCAGGGCACTGTACAATGGACACATACACACATGACAGTTGCACATGAGTGGCATTGGCAAACCTCAGACATGTCATCACAATCCCCAACACACATGTCATTGCAACTCGCACACATGAGCCATACCACAGCCATATCGCAACTGCCACCACCATCCATACACATACAACAGCATGAGCAGCCAAAGGTGACCCAGACATCACATGCAACACAGGAAGTGCACCACACATGTACACACACCACCACACTTTCATGCATGTGTACACCTCTGCCAAGTGTCGCACTGTTCAGACGGGCATCCATGTCACATCTGCCAATCAGGCTTACACATACCGCAGTCACATGCATCCATGGTGCATCACTGTTGCACCCTTGTCAAATACACACACATGCACATGTACACAGTGCTCATACATGCAGCCGAAAACAACATACATGCGTGACATCACGGACATGTCTACTTAAATACACATTCATCCAAACATGTGTGCACGCACAACTGCATTTGGCATGCAAGCCTACACACACAAGCACCATCCATGTCTCACACATTACAGCCCTCGCATGTGTCAGCCCCACGGCCCTGGACACCCCCACCCATACTCGACCCCATACAAACAGATGTGCAACCTGCACACTACCGAATAATCACCACACGCACTGCTCACAATCAGGATGCATGTACACTCACCGCTCGACTCCAGACGGGTCTGCTTCTCCAGGACCTGGACGTGGAGCGCTGGGGATATGCGTTCCAGGACCCTCATCTGTTCCTCCGACAAGTGGCCCCGGCGCCCCTTGGCATCCGCTGCCTTCAAGAGGCACCGGGCCTTGTTCAGGGTCCTGGACCTGAAGTCCTCCCAGCGCTTCCTGACATGTTGCAAGTCGCGGACTGCCACCCCCTCCGCGTTGATGGCAGTCACGATGTCAGTCCAGATCCGAGTCCGTCCTTCCTTGTCGGCGCGGGAACTTCCGAAGAGGGCATCATACTGCCCCAGGACTTGCTCCACCAGGACACCAACTTCGGTGGCAATGAAGCTGGTGCCCCTCTGCCTCTCTGGCTGGGGGTTGTCAGTGGTCACAGATGGTGTTTGCCCCGACATGACAACCCCAGAGGCAGGAGTGGGTGGGCAACTGGGTCCTGGGGCTGGGCTGTGGAGCGATGGAATACCAGTCGGGAGTCTTCGGTTCCAGCAGGGGTGGTCACAGCAACAGCACCCCTGGCTGATGTGCAGGCAGCAAATGGCAGTGCACGTGGGCAGCAGGCAGTCAGGCAGCAGCAGATGGCAGGTGGGAGCGTGCTCGGGGCTCTGGGGGGCAGTAGTTCGGCCTTCTGGGCAGGAGCGTGGTCTTCCGTGTGCATACGCGTGGCCAGCTTGATACAGAGTGATTTGGCACGTGAAAAGTCTGCACATCAGCGTGAAATTCGAGGAAAGGCCCTTAGCACGTAAGCGCGTCAGCACGCATACGCGATTCTATTGGACCAAAGGCCCTCAGCGCGTAAGCGCGTCTGTGACGTGACCCGCACGGGTGTCTCTCACACAGCATGTGATGACAGAGCACACGTGGAAAGACTGCACGTCAGAGTGTCATCGCGTGTTATTGGACAGCACGTCAGAGTGTCATCGCGTGTAATCGGACAAAAGTGCGCGTACACGCGATTTGCCTATGTACGTGTATATCAGGGGTGCGCGGGCAATTACACATGCAAGTACGTCAGTGCACCTGTATCCCGGGGTGCGCGGGAATTTCCACACGCTATGATATGATATGATATGGTATTTGTAACGCGCCTATACACAAGTGTTTCATGGCGCGACGAGGCAGGGAGGGAGGGAAACAAGGGGAAGACAGACAAACGATCCTACTAGGCCAGGTGTCATTCAGATCGCGCAAGTGCAGAGGTAAGGGGAAAAGGAGGAAGTGCAGGGGGAGGAGGTGGGAGGGAAGTGCAGTACAAGTAGCGTCAAAAATAATAAATAATAAATAAAAAGGGCCAGCTGGTGGCAAGTGCGAGGTAAGTGCAGAGCAAGTGCTGGGAAGGGGGCTGTAGGGATACAGTGACAGTCCCACAGTGCAGGGGGAGCCAGGGAGGCAGTGCAAGTGGAGAGTGGCTGGCCCTGGACCGAGGTTGCTGAGAGTGGCCCAGATGCAGGTTTAGTGCTGAATTCAGTGGGGAGTTAAGCAGGATTAGCAGGGGAGAGGGAGAGAGAAGGCAGAAGCGAAGAGGAAGGTGTTGAGGTGCTTCCGGAACCGGAGATGGTTCTCCTCAAGTTTCAGGGAGGCAGGAAGGCTGTTCCAGAGGAAGGCCCCTGCTGCGGAGAGAGATCTACCCCCAGCTCGTTGCTTCGAGAAGCGGCTGACCATGAGGGAGTTGGAGACGGATGAGCGAAGGGCTCGTGAAGGAAGATATTTAGGAAGAGAGAGTTGAAGGTATTTAGGTCCCAGGCCCCAGAAGGCCTTGTGGACAATGCAGAGGGTTTTGAACTTAATCCTCGCAGCCACTGGGAGCCAGTGAAGAGATTTCAGTCCTGGAGAGATACGGTCCCTGGGCTTGAGGCCAAGGACAAGTCTCGCAGTTCTGTTCTGGATAAGTTGCAGAGGGCGGAGAGTGGAGGCAGGCAGATTAAGATAGAGGCTGTTACAGTAGTCTAGCCTTGAGAGAACCAGGGCTCGGGAGACAGTGAGCTTCTGGGGGAAGGAGAGGAAGGGAAGAATACCTCTGAGGAGGTGCAGCTGGTAGTGTGACTTCTTAGAGACGTCAGATATATGAGGAGAGAAGGAGAGTGTGGAGTCGAAGATGACCCCGAGGTTTTTAGCCTTGCAGGTAGGGGCAGGAAGGGGGCCAAGGGAGGCCGGCCAGAGAGCTGCAGGGAAGGAGGGAGTGGGTGTGCCGATGAGTAGAATCTCAGTCTTACTGGCGTTGAGGCAGAGGTCATTGGCGGCACACCATTCCTGGATAGCAGACAGACAGTCGGAGATGAGGGAAGGAGAGGAGGAGGCCGAGGGTAGCCTGAAAATGAGCTGGGTATCATCTGCATAGCACTGGAAGTAGGGGCAGAGAGCGGCGATGCGGTGAGCAAGGAGTGCCAGATACTGGTTGAAAAGCCAGGGAGAGAGGTTGGATCCCTGGGGGACACCACAGGTGGAGAAAAAGATGTCAGAGAGGAAGGAGCCCATTTGGACCTGGGAGGGTCGACCGGAGAGGAAAGAAGTCAGCCAGGCCAGAGCCTGACCAGTGATACCCAGGTTATCACGGAGACAGTTGAGCAGTAAGGCATGGTTGACAGTGTCAAAGGCAGAGGAGAGATCGAGCAGAATGAGAACACAGGGAGTGTTGGAATCGAGGTTCAGGAGCAGGTCCTCACGGATGTTCAGGAGAGCAGTTTCCGTGCTTCTGGCCGCTCTGAAGCCGGATTGATGGTCATGAAGATTACCAACAGATTCAGCATGGAGGTTAAGCTGGGAGATGGCCAGTTTCTCCAGGAGCTTACCCAGGAAGGGAGTAATGGAGATTGGGCGATAATTGGCCGGGCAGGAGGGGTCGGCAGAGGGTTTCTTGAGGAGGGGGTGCACAAGGGAGTGCTTGAGGGGGGATGGGAAGACTCCAGAGGCGAATGAGTGGTTGCAAAAGTCAGCCAGGGCAGGAGCCAGGGAGTCGATGTGGTCCTTGATGGTTTTGGAGGAACAGGGGTGAACCTGTTTAGACGAGGCTTTCATAGATCGGACTTGTCTGGAAACCTCATCAGCAGAAAAAGGTGGAAAAGCAGAGAAGGAGGGTGGAGGGGCGGCTGCAAGAGAGCAAGAGGAAGAGCCGGGAAGAGAGGGAGGGAGGAGAGAGGAGGAGAGCGAGGACAGGATGTCCTGAGTTTTTGAGATGAAGTGCGAGGCCAGTGCAGTGCAGAGGGCCTGGGAGGGGACAGGAGAGGTAGAGACTGCAGCAGGGTTGGCCAGCTCCTTGCAGATTTTAAAGAGTTCGGCCGAGTTGTTAGATGCCTCAGAGATGCGGGCTTGGATAAGGGCTCTCTTCTTGGTGTGAACGGAGAGCCGGTATTGCCTTTGGAGCATGCGACAGGCCAGTTTGTCAGAGGATGAACATGAAGCACGCCATTTCCTCTCTGCCACCCTACACTTGCGTTTTAGGGTGACGAGATCCGAGTCATACCAGGAGTTACATTTGGCTTTGGGCTTCAGGCGGATTCTCATGACGGGGGCAAGGATATCGAGAGTATCAGATATAGAGGAATAGAGCATGGAGAGGGCTGTGTCAGGGTGGGAGTCAGCTGAGGGGGGAGGAGGGGGCGAGAAGGTAGCAGCGAAAGCCTCAACTGACACGCGCTTCATGGGTCGGATGACCGAGAAGGTGGGTGGCAGTGAAGAGGGTGGCTTTGCCTGTGGGGTAGGGAGGGAGAGGTGGGAGGATAGGAGAAAGTGATCGCTCCAGGAGAGAGGAGTGGAGAGAGGAAGGGAGAGGGGAAGGTCAGAAGAGATCAGAGCATCAAGAGTGTGCCCTGCAGAGTGAGTAGGCCCAGACGGGAGAATAGAGAGTGAGAGAGAGTTACAGAGTTCACGAAAGAGACCAGTGGGGGGACAGGAGGCATCGAGGTGGATGTTGAAGTCACCGAGAAAGAGGAGTTGGGTGGTTGAGGACAGGAGTGAGGAGGAGAGGTCAGCCCATTCAGAGAGGAAGGAGGAAATTTGACCAGGTGGCCGATAGATAGTAGCCACGGTAAGGGAATGGCTAGGAGAGAGAGAGAGTCGGCAGACAAGGCATTCAAAGGAGGAGTAGGTCTGCGTAGGAGTGACAGAGGCAGGAATCCACTCAGGGAAGATAAGGGCAACACCACCCCCTGAACGGTTGGGCCTGGGCACGGAGAGGATCTTGTAACCGTCAGGTAGGAGTGTGTCGAAGCTGGTGGCAGAGCTGGCTGTGAACCATGTCTCAGTGAGACTGAGGACGTCGAGGTCCAGTTCCTCAAGAAGGCGACAGATATCAGAGGAGTGCTTGATGGCAGAGCGAGCATTTAGAGTGGCAATGTGGAGAAGGTTGCCACCTTTGAAAAACTTCCGGGGAGGGGTACAGATCAGAGGTATGCCCTGCGGAGGTGTTAGAGAAGGAGTTGAAGAGGGAGCAAGAGAAGGGGCAGGGGGGGAGGGGAGAGGCAAGGTAGCCGAGGACAGAGGAAGGGGGACAGCGGGAGCGGAGAGGAAGTTGATGAGGCGTGGGAGGCGTCTATCAAAGAGGTGAAGGTTGGCCTGAGGGCCTTGGACCAAGACGGTCCCGTTAGCATAGACATTAATGATGGCCTTAGAGGAGTGGAAAGGGGCCAAGAGGACATCCCAACGGGTGCCACCATTAATGGGAGAGGAGGAGAAAGGAGAGAGCACAGAGACCATGTGAAGGGTCCATAGGTCAGGTGAAGGCACGAAAAAGAGAATGTCAGTGAGAGTTTCCTTGGAGCAGGCGCTCGTGTAGGTGTCAGCGATAGGGAGGCCTGGGTTGGAGACCAGGATGTCCTTTTTAAACTTTTACCTACCGGATTTAGTGAGGAGAGCAGGATAGTCAATAGAGAAGCAGTTAGAGTAGATAGGCGAGATGGAGAGCACCATGGAGTAGGAGGGGAGGCGGACGACACGAGTATGCAGACAGGAATTGAGTGGAGGGCACTAGTTTAACACGATACAGAGCAAACAGTAATGCGTAGTAGGTCAGGGCCACCTAAGTTTGAGAATCCTGCGAGGGGAGAAAAAGCACCCTAGTTTAACACAATGCAGAGCAAACAGTAATGCGTAGTAGGTCAGGGCCACCTAAGTTTGAGAATCCTGCGAGGGGAGAAAAAAGCATCCTAGTTTAACAGTAAATTGGAAAAGGGGGGGCGAGGCATCATGCGGATGAGGTGGGCAAGGTGAGGAGGGGTGGGCCGGAGAGCAGAGGAGCTGGCGCCTGGCGTCCCCTGCGGACACCTGCAGACACACAGGGAGCCGCAGCTGAGGAGTCGCCCTTGGCCTAGGGCCCTTAGCCGCAGGGGGCTGTCGGGCAGAGGGCTGCCCAGGAGGGGGGAGGTTATAGGCAGAGGGAGAGGAAGGGGAGGGGGGGGTGTGGGCGGGCAGGGAGGCGGGAGGGAGAGGAGGACCAGGAAGTGGGAGGGGGGCAGCAGGAGCAGGCTCACAACGCGCTCGGAGCGCGAATCAAGTTACCAACAATAAAATTAAAAACAAATCCACTCACAAGGCCCAGGCAGGGCTACCTAGCCTGCTGTTCCCTCTGGGCTACCGGCGACCGCTCTCCCACGCACCGCAGAGCTAAGAAAGCGGGCGAGGGGAACGGCCGTCGAGTAGGCCAGAAGGGGACAGTCAGGCAACCAATCAGAGGGGGGGTGGGCGGGCAGGGAGGCGGGAGGGAGAGGAGGACCAGGAAGTGGGAGGGGGGCAGCAGGAGCAGGCTCACAACGCGCTCGGAGCGCGAATCAAGTTACCAACAATAAAATTAAAAACAAATCCACTCACAGGGCCCAGGCAGGGCTACCTAGCCTGCTGTTCCCTCTGGGCTACCGGCGACCGCTCTCCCACGCACCGCAGAGCTAAGAAAGCGGGCGGGCTAGTTGGCAAATACTATTAGCTATTGGACTGGGTACTGGATTTCAGGGGTGCGCGGGTCACACGCTCGCCTACAACACGCGCAACACATTAATTTGCGTGCTAACAAAATAACAAGCTCAGACCCAGGATGAACATACCGTTCCTAGCAGCAGTGGGAGTGGGCTACCAAAGGAGGAGGAGGAGGATAGTCAGGGCCAGAATATTCACACCCAGAACCAGCCTTTTCGGGATGCCTGATGACCAGGTGCATGGGAGGTACAGGTTTCCACCACACATTATACTGGACCTGGTGAGTGAGTGGGAGGATGACCTCACATCACCCACCCTGTGCTCCCAAGCACTCAGCCCCCTGGAGAAGGTCCTCAATGTACTGCACTTCTTGGCCACAGGATCATTTCAGCGGACAAGTGCCATTGTGGGTGGGGTATCACAGGCCACCCAGTCACGCTGCCTACACCAGGTCTTGAACATCATCACTGCATGCCCATCAGTCCGCAGGCACATATACCTGCCCAGAACACCTGCAGAAAGGCATGCTGCCGGCCTGGATTTTTACGGTGTGGCACGATTCCCCAAAGTGCTAGGTGCCATTGACTGCACCCATGTGGCTCTACGTCCCCCCAGGGCATCAGAGCACATCTATAGGAACCGCAAGCACTGGCATTCCATCAACGTGCAGGTAGTATGTAATGCCAAGGGAATCATCACCTCAGTATTTGCCAACTATCCCGGGTCAACCCACGACAGCTTCATTTACCGAATGTCCACCCTAAGCGGGACCTAGAAGCTGGGCGGCATGGCGATACATGGCTGCTTGGTGAGTATGAATGCCACTGCACATGCATGCATGTCAGATACTGAGCAAGGTCACAACCCCACCAATGATACCAATCACCACCTCCACAGGGGACAGTGCCTACCCTCTCAGCCCCCACATGATGACGCCAATTCGGAACCCCACCACGCCACCCCAGGTAAGATATAACACAGCCCACATTACAACCCAGGGCATAGTGGAGCGCACATTCGGAGTGCTAAAGTCACGCTTTCGCTCCCTTGACCGTTCTGGCGGGCAGCTGTTGTACGCTCCCCCAGTAGTGTGCAGGATCATAGTGGCAGCATGTGTCCTGCACAACGTTGCAACACGCCGGGGCCTGGCCGTGGACATGGTGGTGGCCCCACATCCCCAACCACATGCACAGCCGCTGCGCATGGGAGGGAAAAGGGCACGGGGGGAGGCAGCCCGTACACAGCTAGTGGCTAATTACTTCACATAGAAATCACACCCCTGTGGAGTGCACACTGCCCTGGCACATTCCATCTGACAATCAATGATGACTCAACCTGACACTGATCCTGAATGTCTGGAGAATGAACCGTGAAAACCAAATCAGCCTGAGATTGTTCACCTGGAAGTGTCACAATGTGTGCATCCCTACCCACACAGACACCACCAATGCAGTTTTGTGAAGTAACACATTCAAGCAGCTAAAATGAATACCCACTTGCAAAATGCAACAAGAGGACAGTGCCATGTCAGCCAACCCATCCCCAGCACCGCCACACGACACACCGTGCCATGTCATGCTATTTGCAGGTAAACAAACTAATCCCCACAACATGACACTAGTTTCACAATGTAGAGTGTCCCTAATTGAAACTTGCAACACCTGAAATGCTGACAGTAATGCCGGACCAACAACAAACTTGAGCAGGTACTACCATCAACATGACATCACAAATGTTATATATTAGTAGTCTCACCACCTGGAAATGCCTGCACTCCCACCACTACCAACTGTGCGGTGTTGGCGCCATGTAGAGTTGTAGGTGCACTGCTGCCAACATGGACCCCATCTCCAAACTAGAGGGCCTTGTGTAGACATGAGGAAGGGACCTGCAAATTGGGAGGTAGACACAGATGATGAGTTACACATCAATGCAACATGCAGTGTACAACACAACAGCAATATGCACTAGGAATGTATACACAGTATTGACTAGACTACCCACACATGTAGTGGGAGTCCAATGTCACCATGTACGTCAATGTCACTTGGGCACACCCTTTGCAAGCCCATGGAAACGGGAAGCAGGAGGGGTGTGTGTGACTCTAACCCAAGCATCTGAACCAAATACATGACAAGCCTGCATGTGCCCAGCCACAATGCAGCGTATGCCCACAGAAACCACGGAAGCCAACAAATTGTCCCAAAAAAATTGGGAAAAAATAATAAAAAATAAAAATCAAAATAAAAATCAAAAAAAAATCAAAAATGGCCATTGATGGGCCCGGGGGGGTTGGGGAGGCCACCCAGGAGGTCCGAGGACAGGATGCACACCAGAACCCACCTGCGTGGATCCTGGGAAAATAAAACACCTCCATGGGCTCATGGCCCACACGGCTACCCTATTGTGGGAGTATCACTGCTGTCGCTATTATCACCCTGTGCAGCTGCATCCGGAGGTGGTTGCACTATGGGAGGCAGCCCACGCAAGGCCCTAGTCTGCTCCTCCATGGCTGCAAGCATGCGGGTGTGGTAGGTCTGGTTCTGGAGGATGAGTGTGCGGAGGTCCCCATGCAACAACTCACGGGATGCCCGGACCTCCGCCCTCGTTGCCTGCATCTCAGCTGAGAGCGTACGGGTGAGACGCTCCAGCTGCTGTTCTGTCCTTTGGTGTGTTGAAGCCTCAAGCTCAACAAGAGTCGTCCTGAGGTGAAGGAGCTCCTGCCTCAGGGCTTCCCTGTGGCCCTGGGACTCTATGGAGATGGCCTCCTGCAGAGTCGCCAGGGCCGCCCGCCTGTCCCTGTTGGACGCCAACATGTCCTCCCTGTGTGACTGGCAGATGGAGTCGGTTGCCTGCTGTAGTCGCTCCATCAGCCTTTCAGGGGGGACAATGGAAGTGGCCACCCTATCCATGGCCTGAGCCATCATCTCGGATGATGCTGCCTGTTGGGTTGCCATACCGTAAATGGATTGCTCCCATGCGGTATTGCCAGGTGGCGTACGGCCACCACGTCGGCGGGCACCACACCTGTCTGGGGCAAGGCGAACTGCGCCTTGCTGTGCCGGCACTGCCTGAGGCTGCAGGACTGCATTCCCCCTCTGATCTGCTGGCCCAGGAACAGGATCAGATGTCGCGGAGTGTGACCCTGCATCCGTAACCACCAAAGGTGTAGCTGCCAACACTGACATCCCCATTGAGGGTTCTGATCCTGGTGCAGGTGGGTGGGACAGAACAGAATCCCTCCCTGGAACACTCACCTGCGACGGCACGTAGGTCTCATCCGAATCAACACCTGAGTACAGCTCGGGGGAGGTGCAGCCAGAGACACCCCTTGAGAGCACGACCTGCAGCAGTTGTGGGTTCTCACCCACCACCACACCACGTCCCTCACTGGTGGTTGGTCGGCCCTCGGACCCCTCCTGGGTCTGCACCATCTCCACAACCCCAGCAGTATCAGGTGCGTCTTCCCCTGCAAAGACATAAAAACAAAGAAATGGAAACAGGCATTAGCACCATGGCACACAATGAGGGCTGAGAAGCAAGAGAACCAGTACTTGATTGACACATGTCCCACATGACTAAAACCCTCCCATGCATGCACCCTCACTGCATATGAAGGGCAGGCAAATGGCACACACTGATGACACCAAGATGGAAGATGAACACATTTTCTGCATGCTGCCTGGCAGTGGCATCACACATTGGCCTGTGATTGCCAGGTGAAACACACATGCCATCACACAGATGGCATGTACCATTGCTATTGAGTGAAGATGGAGAGGAGGGCAGCACCTATTCATTCAGTCCAGTTCCCGCATGTAATAGCTTTTCTAATTCAAACAGGTCAGATTTTTCACCTGGAGCTGCCAGTCCGAAATGGTCCAATTGCACAGGGACATGTGTGAACAAATGATATCCAGGTAACAAAGTCACTCCACTTTACCATAGCCATGTCAGACATGTGACTAGAGGACTGCGAAATGCCTAGTAAAAGTGGTGGAATGCAAACAATCTGACTGAATGAACAGTGAAAAATAAGCAACAATGTTGTGGCAAGGTGACACTTCAAGGGCAACTGGCGTGCAGTTGGGCTAGATGTCTACTGTTGGCAGAAGGGATACTGCTATGGCCAAATGCAGCTGCGCAGGATGTATTGCATGAAGCACATGGCTGACCCATACGACTCAGGCGCACACACTCTCACCTGGCACACAAACAGAAGCCCTCACACACACCATGCACATGGATGACACACACATGCATGTGCACTCACCGGACAATGCCTCGTAATCAGGCAGATCTCCCACGCCTTGGATCTGTTCCTCCGTGACGTAGGTCCCAGCGACTGACTCATGTGGAGTGAGTTCCATGTCTACTACTGGAGACCCACCTCCAGTCACTAGAGTTGCGGCATGACTTGAGGCCAGCTTACTCTTTGCCCTGCGCTTTAGGTCATTCCAGGCTTATAGCAATCATTGGCTGTGCGCCTCACGATTCCAAGGGCACTTACGATGTCCGCAACGGTCTGCCAGTGTGCCTGGCGTTGTGCAGGTGTGGTCTTGGATCCTGCAACAATGACCATCTCGTTGTCATGTGCGGACACATACTCGACAAGTGCATTCAGTTCGTCATCCGTGAAGCTGGGCTTCCTGGACAGGCCGGACTGTGTAGCCGTGTCTGGGGCATCAGCCTGTGCCGGACGAGCACTCTTCCTCTTCCGCTTGGAAGGTGGTGGTGATCCTGAGTGTCCTGCGCCGCTCTGGACACTAGGGGCAGGAGCCCTGGTGGACTCTGTATCAGGAGTGTGGGATTGCACACTCAGCATGGGAGTTGGTGCAGGCATTGGCTCAAGTGTGATGGTGTCAGGGGGAATGTCAGCAGGATGGACTAGGACCGACACTGTCCTGGCTGGGTGTGTGAGGGCTGGGGTGGATGGAGCCGCAGCTGCCCCTGCAGCCTCTCCGCCCTGCCTACTTGGGGCAGCAGATGACCTTGCTGGGCCAGATGCACGTGGCATGGTGACATCAACGTGCACCAGCGCACGTGTCATAGGCCTGCTGACCTGGAAGTCAGCCATGGAGTCAGCCAGGTCTGGTGCCACAATGGGCTGGTCCAACAAGGGCTGAGCATGGATGGTGTCAGCCACATCAGCCTCAACGGGAGGGGGAGGGGAGGGGGGGGGATTATGGGTGCCCTTGACTGGTCCTCCACACATGGGGGGACAGGCTCACCCTGCAAGTAACGACCACGTCCCCTACCGGATCCACCACGGCCACCACTTGTGGCTCTTCCACCTTTGCCACCCTTACGGAATCCTCGCCTCCCAGCCATGGCACTGATGTAAATGTGCGTATGGGAGTGGCTGTAAACTATTGTCCTGGGCAATTGGGGGTCAAAGGGGTTGGGTACCAGATGGTAATTGTACCCTAGTGCTCTTGCAAGGCTGAATGTAACCCCTGGGGAAAGATGACGGATCACGCTACGCACAGGAGCCCCAAAAAAGGGAGATGACGTGCACGCAACCCCTCCTAGACCACGTGTGCAGAAAGAAAAACCTGCACTACGCTGTGGCACCCAGTAACACAAGAATGAACGTATGCGTGTCACACGCAGCCTAGAATGACCTCTGAAGGGGTAGGCTACACACGGGGCAAGCACAGATGTTAGATACGTGCGTGACTCAGCATCTGCCAGGTAAAAGAGCGTGAAAAAGGAGCGCGTTTGGTTGGCAACACCCCCGCCAAAAGAAGATTTGTACGCTGTCTGGGGAGACAGGACAACAGTAGAAGGGAACACTGTTTGAGGGAACAGGCCCAGGTAAACCAGTGAAAGAGAAAAAAGAGAAAAAGCTGTCAGAGGTAACAGGGAATACGAACTTGAAACGCCGTGAAGTAAATCGCGTGTGAAACGACAAGAAGTACAGAATTCACCCACTCGCTCTCCACGAAAAGCACGTACAAGGAAATGGTGTTCTACACGTACCTTTTATACAGGCCCACACGTCCAGCGTCACTTACGCGGCGTGTACGCGCTAGGGCCATTTCCACCAATTACACGCTTTGTCACTGCCGCGTGTACGCGCTAGGCCCATTCCCACCAATTACACGCGATGACACTCTGACGTGCTGTCCAATAACACGCGATGACATTCTGACGTGCAGTCTTTCCACGTGTGCTCTGTCATCACGTGCTATGTGGGAAACACCCGTGCTGGTCACGTCACAGACGCGCTTACGCGCTGAGGGCCTTTGGTCCAATAGAATCGCGTATGCGTGCTGACGCGCTTACGCGCTAAGGGCCTTTCCTCGTATTTCACGCTGACGTGCAGACTTTTCACGTGCCAAATCACTCCGTATCAAGCTGGCCACGCGTATGCACACGGAAGACCACGCTCCTGCCCAGAAGGCCGAACTACTGCCCCCAGAGCCCCGAGCACGCTCCCACCTGCCATCTGCTGCTGCCTGACTGCCTGCTGCCCACGTGCACTGCCATTTGCTGCCTGCACATCAGCCAGGGGTGCTGTTGCTGTGACCACCCCTGCTGGAACCGAAGACTCCCGACTGGTATTCCATCGCTCCAAAACCCAGCCCCAGGACCCAGTTGCCCACCCACTCCTGCCTCTGGGGTTGTCATGTCGGGGCAAACACCATCTGTGACCACTGACAACCTCCGGCCAGAGAGGCAGAGGGGCAGCAGCTTCATTGCCACCGAAGTTGGTGTCCTGGTGGAGCAAGTCCTGGGGCAGTATGATGCCCTCTTCGGAAGTTCCCGCACCGACAAGGAAGGACGGACTCGGATCTGGACTGACATCGTGACTGCCATCAACGCGGAGGGGGTGGCAGTCCGCGACTTGCAACATGTCAGGAAGCGCTGGGAGGACTTCAGGTCCAGGACCCTGAACAAGGCCCGGCGCCTCTTGAAGGCAGCGGATGCCAAGGGGCGCCGGGGCCACTTGTCGGAAGAACAGATGAGGGTCCTGGAACGCATATCCCCAGCGCTCCACGTCCAGGTCCTGGAGAAGCAGACCCGTCTGGAGTTGAGCGGTGAGTGTACATGCATCCTGATTGTGAGCAGTGCGTGTGGTGATTATTCGGTAGTGTGCAGGTTGCACATCTGTTTGTATGGGGTCGAGTATGGGTGGGGGTGTCCAGGGCCGTGGGGCTGACACATGCGAGGGCTGTAATGTGTGAGACATGGATGGTGCTTGTGTGTGTAGGATTGCATGCCAAATGCAGTTGTGCGTGCACACATGTTTGGATGAATGTGTATTTAAGTAGACATGTCCGTGATGTCACGCATGTATGTTGTTTTCGGCTGCATGTATGAGCACTGTGTACATGTGCATGTGTGTGTATTTGACAAGGGTGCAACAGTGATGCAACATGGATGCATGTGACTGCGGTATGTGGAAGCCTGATTGGCAGATGTGACATGGATGCCCGTCTGAACAGTGCGACACTTGGCAGAGGTGTACACATGCATGCAAGTGTGGTGGTGTGTGTACATGTGTGGTGCACTTCCTGTGTTGCATGTGATGTCTGGGTCACCTTTGGCTCCTCATGCTGTTGTATGTGTATGGATGGTGGTGGCAGTTGCGATATGGCTGTGGTATGGCTCATGTGTGCGAGTTGCAATGACATGTGTGTTGGGGATTGTGATGACATGTCTGAGGTTTGCCAATGCCACTCATGTGCAACTGTCATGTGTGTATGTGTCCATTGTACAGTGCCCTGATGCCTGTGTTTTGTTTCTCCCTGTCTGCAGCGTCAACTGATGAAGAGGGCGGAGAAGGTGCTGTGGAGCACAGCGGCGGGGATCCCACCGCCAGCCGGAGACGCAAGGCCCGGCTCCCCTCCCGTGTTGTCATCTCGTCGGGGAGTGAGGAGTCTGGTGCCGCGTCCCAGGCCGCAGCTGCCGGGGGGAGGTCCAAGAGGCGGAGGATGGAGTTGGACTCCTCGGCAGCAGAAGGGGCAGCTGGGACCCCACAGGGCCCAACAGGGGAAGATGGCACGGAGTCATCCAGGTTGGTGGGGGGTCTGGTGGAGGAGGAGGCCGTGCAAGCACCAGAGACGGGGTCTGGAGGTGGGGATCCCACTGGTGTTAGTGGTGCAGTCCAGGACCAGGGACAGGAGGCAGCACAGGCCGCCGCGGAAGTGCCTGTGTGCAATCCTGTCCCCGATCCTGTCCCTGCATCATCTTGCACCAGCAGGGATGCCTACGTCCAGACCCGTTTTCAGGCAGGGGATGAGCTGACGTCAACTGGCCTTCCTCTGCCTGCGGACGTGGCTATCCAGGTCCGGGTTGAGCCTGTCCTGGCTGGTGTGGCGTTGCGTCAACGGGCCATGCGAGGTGACCTGCAGTCTTTTCATGGAGAGACTGCACGTCATCTCGAATGGCTCGTTGACCACGTCAGCCTGCTGGGACAGGTCACCCAGACCGGATTCCTCTGTCTGATGGGGCTTGTTCCGACCCCCTCCTCAACTGGACCCCCTACGCGCCAGTCGTCCTCTGTGCCATCTTCCCACCCATCAGTCACCTGGGTGCCCTGTGGAGCTGCCTCTGAGGGTGCGGCCAGGCTGGTGGAGGAGGCATCCCTGCCACAGTCGGGAGTCGGATGTCCAGCAGGGGTGGCCACATCAACGACTGCACCCCAGCCGGCGGAGGATGTGCAGGCAGCAGGAGGCAGTGCACGGGCAGAGGCAGAGCAGCAGCAGCAACATGGTGGGAGCCATGAAGGCTCGGGGCCTTCCACATCGGAGGGGCAGGCATCGGCCGGAGGGCAGGAGGACCCAGGACAGAGAGTGTCTTCCGTGTGGCAGCGGTTGGGCCACGCCATAGGTGCGGAGCGGCGGCGGGCGGAAGAGGCGCGGCTCACAATGGTCAGGGCGGAGAACTCCATGCGGAGGGCCTTGAGGCGGGCCGAGTGCCTCGAGGCAATCCGCAGGGGGTTGGAGGAGGACACGGCGTCGTCCCTGCGGACCCTCGGGGCCATGGAACTGGACCGCCTCCGTGACATCGAACAGGAGTTCGATGATGCCCTGGCCCGGAACACCACGGAGTGAGCCGCTGGACTTGCCCGCCGCCTTTGTATATAGTTCTTTAGTTTTAGGTTTCCTTTGTTTTTTCTTATGATTTGGAGTCGACGGACACTGCTCCACTTTTTGTATATAGTTGCTTTTTAGTTAGGTATTTTTTTTAGGTTTCCTTTGTTCAGTTGGGCTCATGGACCCTTTCGAGTTTTTTACATAGTTCTTGATTTGATAGATAATTTTTTTACATTTGACTTTGGAGGACATTTTTTTTTATAATGATTTGCAGTTCTTTATTTTTATGCGGACATGCAGCTTGATTTTTTTTACTTCCCATTGTAGTTTGTTTCATTTCTTTAGCATTCTTTCTTTTTTTCAATACAATTTTGTTTTCATGCTTCACTGTGTGGTATCATCTCATTGGTTTCATGCATGTCATGTTGGGTGTTTTCCCATTCAATTGCAAACATTGTGTGTGACGGACATGGGTTCATTAGCTTCATGAACATTGGGGGTGTGACATGTAATTTCCATTTCCATGTGGGTGAATGGGTTACTTGGTAGGGCTTTTTGGCTGTGGAGGCTGACCATAACGCACATGATTGGGGATTGTGAGGACCTGGTCGAGGGTGCCCCTGGTGGCTGGGGGGTGGTGGGAGACATGAGTGGGGGCCTGGTGGAGGCTGCCCCTGCACTGCTGGGGGGTGGGGGTGGTGGGAGACATGAGTGGGGGCCTGGTGGAGGCTGCCCCTGCACTGCTGGGGGGTGGGGGTGGTGGGAGACATGAGTGGGGGCCTGGTGGAGGCTGCCCCTGCACTGCTGGGGGGTGGGGGTGGTGGGAGACATGAGTGGGGGCCTGGTGGAGGGTGCCCCTGGTGGCTGGGTGGTGGGGGTGGTGGGAGACATGAGTGGGGGCCTGGTGGGGGCTGCCCCTGGTGGCTGGGTGGTGGGGGTGGTGGGAGACATGAGTGGGGGCCTGGTGGGGGCTGTCCCTTGTGGCTGGGGAGTGGGGGTGGTGGGAGACATGAGTGGGGGCCTGGTGGGGGCTGCCCCTTGTGGCTGGGGGGTGGGGGTGGTGGGAGACATGAGTGGGGGCCTGGTGGAGGGTGCCCCTGGATGGTGGGGGGTGGGGGTGGTGGGAGACATGAGTGGGGGCCTGGTGGAGGGTGCCCCTGGATGGAGGGGGGTGGGGGTGGTGGGAGACATGAGTGGGGGCCTGGTGGGGGCTGCCCCTGGTGGCTGGGGGGTGGGGATGGTGGGAGACATGAGTGGGGGCCTGGTGGAGGGTGCCCCTGCACTGCTGGGAGGTGGGGGTGGTGGGAGACATGAGTGGGGGCCTGGTGGGGGCTGCCCCTGCACTGCTGGGGGGTGGGGGTGGTGGGAGACATGAGTGGGGGCCTGGTGGAGGCTGACCCTGGATGCTGGGGGGTGGGGGTGCAGGGGGACATGAGTGGGGGCCTGGTGGTGCTGCCCCTGCACTGCTGGGGGGTGGGGGTGGTGGGAGACATGAGTGGGGGCCTGGTGGAGGGTGCCCCTGGTGGCTGGGGGGTGGGGGTGGTGGGAGACATGAGTGGGGGCCTGGTGGAGGGTGCCCCTGGTGGCTGGGTGGTGGGGGTGGGGGGAGACATGAGTGGGGGCCTGGTGGGGGCTGCCCCTGAACTGCTGGGTGGTGGGGGTGGTGGGAGACATGAGTGGGGGCCTGGTGGAGGGTGCCCCTGGATGGTGGGGGGTGGGGGTGGTGGGAGACATGAGTGGGGGCCTGGTGGAGGCTGCCCCTGGTTGCTGGGGGGTGGGGGTGCAGGGGGACATGAGTGGGGGCCTGGTGGTGCTGCCCCTGCACTGCTGGGGGGTGGGGGTGGTGGGAGACATGAGTGGGGGCCTGGTGAAGGGGGCCCCTAGTGGCTGGGGGGTGGGGGTGGTGGGAGACATGAGTGGGGGCCTGGTGGAGGGTGCCCCTGGATGGTGGGGGGTGGGGGTGGTGGGAGACATGAGTGGGGGCCTGGTGGAGGGTGCCCCTGGTGGCTGGGTGGTGGGGGTGGTGGGAGACATGAGTGGGGGCCTGGTGGAGGGTGCCCCTGGATGGTGGGGGGTGGGGTGGGTGGGAGACATGAGTGGGGGCCTGGTGGAGGCTGCCCCTGCACTGCTGGGGGGTGGGGGTGGTGGGAGACATGAGTGGGGGCCTGGTGGAGGGTGCCCCTGGATGGTGGGGGGTGGTGGGAGACATGAGTGGGGGCCTGGTGGAGGGTGCCCCTGGATGGTGGGGGGTGGGGGTGGTGGGAGACATGAGTGGGGGCCTGGTGGAGGCTGCTCCTGCACTGCTGGGGGGTGGGGGTGGTGGGAGACATGAGTGGGGGCCTGGTGGGGGCTGCCCCTGCACTGCTGGGGGGTGGGGGTGGTGGGAGACATGAGTGGGGGCCTGGTGGAGGCTGCCCCTGCACTGCTAGGGGTGGGTGTGGTGGGAGACATGAGTGGGGGCCTGGTGGAGGGTTCCCCTGGTGGCTGGGTGGTGGGGGTGGTGGGAGACATGAGTGGGGGCCTGGTGGGGGCTGCCCCTGCACTGCTTGGGGGTGGGGGTGGTGGGAGACATGAGTGGGGGCCTGGTGGAGGCTGCCCCTGGATGCTGGGGGGTGGGGGTGCAGGGGGACATGAGTGGGGGCCTGGTGGTGCTGCCCCTGCACTGCTGGGGGGTGGGGGTGGTGGGAGACATGAGTGTGGGCCTGGTGGAGGCTGCCCCTGCACTGCTGGGGGTGGGGGTGGTGGGAGACATGAGTGGGGGCCTGGTGGAGGGTGCCCCTGGTGGCTGGATGGTGGGGGTGGTGGGAGACATGAGTGGGGGCCTGGTGGGGGATGCCCCTGCACTGCTGGGGGGTGGGGGTGGTGGGAGACATGAGTGGGGGCCTGGTGGTGGGTGCCCCTGGATGGTGGGGGGTGGGGGTGGTGGGAGACATGAGTGGGGGCCTGGTGGAGGCTGCCCCTGGTGGCTGGGGGGTGGGGGTGGTGGGAGACATGAGTGGGGGCCTGGTGCAGGGTGCCCCTGGATGGTGGGGGGTGGGGGTGGTGGGAGACATGAGTGGGGGCCTGGTGGAGGGTGCCCCTGGTGGCTGGGTGGTGGGGGTGGTGGGAGACATGAGTGGGGGCCTGGTGGGGGCTGCCCCTGCACTGCTGGGGGGTGGGGGTGGTGGGAGACATGAGTGGGGGCCTGGTGGAGGGTGCCCCTGGATGGTGGGGGGTGGGGGTGGTGGGAGACATGAGTGGGGGCCTGGTGGGGGCTGCCCCTGCACTGCTGGGGGGTGGGGGTGGTGGGAGACATGAGTGGGGGCCTGGTGGAGGGTGCCCCTGGATGGTGGGGGGTGGTGGGAGACATGAGTGGGGGCCTGGTGGAGGGTGCCCCTGGTGGCTGGGGGGTGGGGGTGGTGGGAGACATGAGTGGGGGCCTGGTGGAGGGTGCCCCTGGATGGTGGGGGGTGGGGGTGGTGGGAGACATGAGTGGGGGCCTGGTGGAGGGTGCCCCTGGTGGCTGGGTGGTGGGGGTGGTGGGAGACATGAGTGGGGGCCTGGTGGAGGGTGCCCTTGGATGGTGGGGGGTGGGGGTGGTGGGAGACATGAGTGGGGGCCTGGTGGAGGCTGCCCCTGCACTGCTGGGGGGTGGGGGTGGTGGGAGACATGAGTGGGGGCCTGGTGGAGGCTGCCCCTGCACTGCTGGGTGGTGGGGATGGTGGGAGACATGAGTGGGGGCCTGGTGTAGGGTGCCCCTGGATGGTGGGGGGTGGGGGTGGTGGGAGACATGAGTGGGGGCCTGGTGGAAGGTGCCCTGGATGGTGGGGGGTGGGGGTGGTGGGAGACATGAGTGGGGGCCTGGTGGAGGCTGCCCCTGCACTGCTGGGGGGTGGGGGTGGTGGGAGACATGAGTGGGGGCCTGGTGGGGGCTGCCCCTGCACTGCTGGGGGGTGGGGGTGGTGGGAGACATGAGTTGGGGCCTGGTGGAGGCTGCCCCTGCACTGCTGGGGGTGGGGGTGGTGGGAGACATGAGTGGGGGCCTGGTGGAGGGTGCCCCTGGTGGCTGGGTGGTGGGGGTGGTGGGAGACATGAGTGGGGGCCTGGTGGGGGTTGCCCCTGCACTGCTGGGGGGTGGGGGTGGTGGGAGACATGAGTGGGGGCCTGGTGGGGGCTGCCCCTGGATGGTGGGGGGTGGGGGTGGTGGGAGACATGAGTGGGGGCCTGGTGGAGGCTGCCCCTGGATGCTGGGGTGTGGGGGTGCAGGGGGACATGAGTGGGGGCCTGGTGGTGCTGCCCCTGCACTGCTGGGGGGTGGGGGTGGTGGGAGACATGCATTGTTGATCAGTAGTGCAAGGTGACATGTGGGTTGGCTGCGGGGCATGCCCATGGTGGATGGGCTGCCTGCGGGACATGAGCAGGGGTGCAGGGTAGTCCCCCGTGGTGTGGGCTGCCTGCAGGGGCCGTGGAGGTTGTCGAGCGTACACCTGGGAGGACCCACACGGCCAATTCACGTGTAGTACTCCCAGAACCCCTGGAATTCACATACCCTGCTGGAATCGCATGTGGAACTTCCTGCGCACCCATGGAATACACGTACCCTGCTCGCACTGGGCCAATTGCGTGTGGAACTTCCCGCGCACCCCTGAAATACACGTACCCTGCTGAAATCGCGTGTGGAACTTTCCGCGCACCCCTGAGATACACGTACCCTGCTGAAATCGCGTGTGGAACTTCCCGTGCACCCCTGAAATACACGTACCCTGCTGATATCGCGTGTGGAACTTCCCGCGCACCCATGGAATACACGTACCCTGTTCGCACTGAGCCAATCGCGTGTGGAACTTCCCGCGCACCCCTGGAATACACGTACCCTGCTGAAATCGCGTGTGGAACTTCCCGCGCACCCCTGAAATACACGTACCCTGCTCGCACTGGGCCAATCGCGTGTGGAACTTCCCGCGCACCCCTGGAATACACGTACCCTGCTGAAATCGCGTGTGGAACTTCCCGCGCACCCCTGAAATACACGTACCCTGCTCGCACTGGGCCAATCGCGTGTGGAACTTCCCGCGCACCCCTGTAATACACGTACCCTGATGAAATCACGTGTGGAACTTCCCGCGCACCCCTGAAATACACGTACCCTGCTCGCACTGGGCCAATCGCGTGTGGAACTTCCCGCGCACCCCTGTAATACACGTACCCTGATGAAATCACGTGTGGAACTTCCCGCGCACCCCTGAAATACACGTACCCTGCTCGCACTGGGCAAATCGCGTGTGGAACTTCCCGCGCACCCCTGAAATTCACATTCCCCGCTTGCCGTTTTCTGTTTGCCAGCCCGGTGAACTGGTCCAGGGTTAGCGCAGCCCTTTGCGATGATTTAGCGATTTTGATGGCTTTTCCTTGCGCGAGGGCGTTCTTGGGGGCGTTACTGGCGCTGCTGCAGGGTCGCTGCGATTCTCTGCGCCACGGCTGGTTTGGGAGCCTAAAATCCATGAATACGCTGTGCGTGGAAATCGGTTTTAGCGCACGTTCCTGGCGCACACAATCGCACGCGGACACTCTGCGCCAGCCGCTTGCGACACTTTTCGGCGAAATTCTATGAATTACCCTGTAAATTTCCAACCTATGCCCGGAACTTTAATTAGACTAAGCGTTGCATTTTAATTTCGGATGCTAATTGAGACATTTAAACATAAAACATGCCAATTGACAGATCTCATCTGTGGATCATTTCTCAGGGAAAAAAATGAATTACAGTTTTGCCAAAGGAAAAAATGTAATGTGAAAAAAGGTTTTATTTTTAGGTAAACCATAAAATTGCTTTTCTTGGAATACTAGTCACTAAAATGAATAAAGAGCGTCAGCAGAATTGAAAAAAAAAAAATGTATTTCACAGAGCTATTCAGCGGGCAAAAACATAAAATTTCTCAGATAATAAACACAAATGGCAAAAATGTGCATAACAATACAAACTGAAAAGCACATAGGAGCTAGAAACATATCCATACTTAACTACATTAAAAAAACACTTCAATTCAACATAAAGCAATATTATCCAGCAATGACATTTTGTTTTAGATATGATTCCCATAGCAGCTGGGAGATTTCTTTACAAACTCTAATACATCCTTGGGTAATTTGCCAGCACGAGATAAAAAAGAGCCGCTCAACAATGTTTATAATTATAAAGTCTAAGCAGTGGGAATAATGTTTTTCTTCATGGGATATAATATACCAGTCAGAGAAAAAGAATATGCATTTTAGTATCTATAAAAGTGGCAACCTTCAGAAAGTATTCATTGTCAACTAACAATGAATAATTTCTGAAGGTTGCCACTTTACCCTATTTACTAGCCAGGGGCAATTATTGACACAAATGCTATTTCACAAATAATCTCGTTGCATGGCGGTTCCAAAACATGGGCAGGTAAAAATCCACGTTAAAAAAAGTTAGAGACACAAAAGGTAAATGAACATTTACGGTTGCTTTTGTAATTTCAGAATCAAATCATTTATTTTATTGTTTGGTTAAAAAAATCATCACTAACAAGTGTTTTAGAATTCAAACAAATTACACCCTTAAACATGTTGGAAAAACTCCTTCAAAGATACGCGTACATATTTAAATACCTGATACTTTGCCAATCATCTAAAGCCAACCCCTCCTTAATTATAGGTGTGATAAAACAGCCTTCTCCTTCCCCAAATTGCCATCCCTCACAGTAATAGTGCAAGACGGGGATTGTAAATGACTGGAGTTAATATTTAAGCAATATGCCCCGAGCGGCGGGGGCATTACCGACTCAGTTAATGCCCCGGGGCCCATAGTATAGGGCAGAGCAAAGTGACAAAAAAAAAATACCTGAATCCCCGGCAGGGAACGAAGGCGGCCTCCAGGCGCATGGGGGCCGGGAGTGAGGATAGCCCCGCTTCGAGCCTCCTCATTGGTTGAGGGTCTGCCACACCCCCCTTACCCCGTCGGGGACAAAGGCATGGAATCGGGGATTCCCGGCTGGGTAATGCTCCGGCGAGGGTCAATGAGAATGTTCTTTCATTCTGATTCGCCCTCGCCGGGTAATAATATTTCTAAAATCACACCGTCATTGGCCCTTAAGACATTTAAACAATGTCTACATTTGCTATATTTATTAGGAAGGAATAACATCCAAAGCCCTGAAGCACAGCGTGGAATACCATGTGGTGCTACATGATTTGATTAATAAACTTGCAGTGTAGGACGCTGAAAGTTTAAGGATCCCCAGTTGACTTTATTCATCAGGCCAGATGTTTTACTGATCTGATCATTGAAATAATGGGTCTCAGAGTAGAGAATGCCCAGGTAGTCAAATGAGCATACCCTAGTTAATGCAATACCCTTCACTGGAATTTGTGGAATTCACTGTCTGATCTTTGGATAAATCAACCCACGAAACATGGACGTATTGATGGTCATATTGTAAGATTTCATGAAAGTTAACATAACAATGAATTACTTTCTTCAAACCTGCCTGTGTTTAGACAATCAAAGTTGCATTGTCTTCATTTGTAAGTAGGGAAGTGAGTAGGTCTGGCATACACATGTGTGTCCTTCTCAATAGATGTTGTTCAGACCCATTAACAAAAGATTTACTAATATTAGGTCAATCATGGAAAACTGCATTATGGAAAATGAAGGGATGGAATCACCGTCTTTCTCAAAGCAAATACTGGCAGCGGTGTTGGACTAGTGTCACATAACTGAACTCAGGAGACCTTCATCAACCCCCAGATCACAAATAGATGATCATAAGACGTGCCTGTTAACCTTGTCAAATGCCATTGACAAGGCATTACAGGCCAATTATAGTGACCCCTTTTTGTCCCCACAGCACTTGTCAATAATAGGCAGTGGAGGCAATCATTCCTCTACCATACCTAAGGCAGATTGAAACAATAGCTGACAAGATATCTGGACGTTCGACCCAGCCGTGTAACCTATGCAAGGTAGCCTTTCTCATGTGGACACCTCTTAAATTGTCGCATATTGGAGAATGCGTATTTTGGAGTTGCGATTGAGAAGTGCTGTCGGCTGTGTCTGCGAGGACCTCTGGATATTTACCTGGAGAAAAGTAGTTGGGACATCCACTCAGTGATTAATGGTTAATGTGCCATACTCATTTATTTCGGTGATGTTCCACACCAAGGACCAATTTACATATAAAAAGAGCAGAGTTGGTGAGGAGAGTTGAGTTGAGTCTGCAGGAGTCTCTCTCCCCTTTCTACTACATTATTCTGTGCGTGGAAGGACTTATAAAACCGCCATCCAGAGTGGAGCGGTGAGCGGAGTTGGTGAGGAGAGTTGAGTCTGCAGGAGTCTCTCTCCCCTTTCTACTACGTTATTCTGTGCGTGGAAGGACTTATAAAACCGCCATCCAGAGCGGAGCGGTGAGCGGAGTTGGTGAGGAGAGTTGAGTCTGCAGGAGTCCGCGGGAGCCCAAGGAGCCATGGACTCTAGCGGGAAACCTGCACGGCTCCCTCCTTGCCCAGACCGGAAAGGTGTGTGAAACGAGCACCCAGGTGAAGCAACGTCAGAAATAGACGGGGAGCAGAACCGCCGCCGCCTGAGAAGTGATAATCTGTCTTCAAAAAAGCTGGCACTGGCGAATACAGTTCACGTAATCACCACAGACAAAGTCACTCAAGGGCTCGGCGCACACGATGCAGACAACTTGGACTTAACGAATAACATGGAGGAAGTAGGTGAAGCGCAAGCGCTATCGGCCCATTTACACGGAGTTCCAACACAAAACGCACAATTGGAACAATCAGAACAATTGGAACTCAGCGGAGAGAAGCGGCACCCACCGTTTGACGACGACGCAGGCAGCGCCTCGCTAACTGCCGGTACGGTGAGTGGGTCTCCGGCAGGGGCGGCTGAAGGGCGGCAACTGACGGACTCTGAGCGGGTGCGCTGTAGCGAGGAGGCATCTGAAAGCGGGACCGAGAGGCCCTGGGCACCGGTGAACGAGCTGCTCAACAGTCTTCTGGTGCTCGTACGAGAGCGGACGAGCACTCCACGGAGAGGGGAGGGGACGGCCAGCGATGTCAGCCGGAATAGGCCGAGGAGCCCCGATAGACACATCAAAGCAGCTACTCTGGCTGATTCGGACGAGACGGCTAGCCTCGCTGCTCAAAGCGAACTATTGGGTAGAGGGAAAGAAGCAGAGGAAGGAGAATTGTGTATCTTGAATTCAGAGGATCATCAATCGACCAAAAAACGAGTGTGTACCACGGCACTAGTACATAGGGATTTTGGATCAGCCCACACCCCAAACAGTACTGTCACCATCCAAGACAGTGACGAGAGTGAGAATGAAGATGAATTGAGGGAAAGTGAAGATATTTATGCAGGTTCGGATCTAGAAGAAGACCCCGAGATAAGGAGAGATATAACAAAAACGATAAAAAGAAAAACTCCTATAAAACAAAAAAATTTAAAAACTCAAAAGAAAAATCAACAGTACATAAAGAATCTAAAAACAAAACAGAACAAACATGAACACGTAGACTTCAATCGATCCCAGAAAACACAGAAAAGAATCGCGACACAATCAAAAGGATTGCCAAACCCCCTGATATCGTGTACTCGGAAAGCATTTTTCTTAAATCATCAGAAAAGAAAACTAAACTCAGACAATTAACTTTCTGATGCAGAAATGTTTGAAGTGGTGCAGGAAGCCTCTCCAGTCAATAAAAATCGAAAGACAGATACAGAACGAAATTCAGAGGGAAACCAAGGCCCCACAGAACCTCAATTGCCACAGATTCTATTGGCAAAAAGAAATGAGGCTTTGGCAATCCGACTGCAAAAAGAGAAAACTCAGACAAATGTGCGGATGAAAGATCAACAAGGCCCGACCAACCAAGGACAAGCGAATCCACCGACACAGGATGTGGTCCAGCAAATACACAAGCAGGGCCAAGTAGAGGGAACACCGAAGATGCAAGATGAGGTACCAAACCCTCAAGAACAAACATCAAAAGAGGGAATGCCTAACCTTAAACAGCCGGTCCGAACTAACGATTCACGACTCAGTGACTCTCGTCTTGACTGGTCAAACATTCATCTTAACACAGGTCTCAAACCAAGTACCCTAGAGAAATCAAGGAATCATCACGACACGAAACACCACAGAGAAAGATACAGAGCTCAATCATTACGGACCATGATAGAAGGGGATCAACAGGGAATCGGGTCCAGTGAAATTTCAATCATTGAAACGACCGGTATGCCGGGAACCCAAGGAAGTACAACCCAATCACCTAAAAACAGAAGACTAAGCGAAATATTAACAACAACCCAAAAGGACTCACCAAGCAAAAAAACGGATATGCTAAATATCATGTCAGCCATTACAATTGCCTTAAACCCTTTCTGCAAATTGTACGAGGCAATAAAAGACAGAGTACATGACAACACTTCAATTTTGGCAACACTGTCCACAAAACTGATTCACATTGAAGCCTACATTACCGCACTAGAAGAAAGAAATATGTATCAACAAAAAGTCTGGGAAAAAGAAGTCAAAGCTATGAAAAAACAGTTAGAGTGTATACAAACAGGGAAGGAAAAACAAATCGTAACATCTAAATCCAATCAGGTCAGGAGCCAGCACATTGAAATTGTAGAAATCCTGGATGCACAGATAGAGACAAAAGAAAAGAGTGCCATTTCACCAAGGCGGAACCATTTATACCCAATCAAATCGGGCCTCCCAAAGCAACCGACATCAGGAACCCCTGTGACGCTAAAACTAACTAACAGAGACCAGACACTAAACCCGATGCGAGAGGAAAAGGGTAGTCATCAGGATTCAAACAGGTCTTGGCTGACGTGTGCAAGACCCACGCAGACTTAGCGACAGCGAGACAATGGGAGAGAGCTGGAATCTACACATGGGGGGATCTGTTCGAAGACGGCATGTTCAGAGAACTCGAATCCCTACAAGCCAATGAAGGCATTTCAAACGCCCAGTTCTTGTGGTACCATCGCCTCAAGCGAACGGCAAAGGCACAATGGCCCGTTTGGCCGGAGGAACCCCCACCGGACCCCCTTCTTCAGGAGATGTACGACCTAGCAGATGGCTGGAGACCGGTCTCCCGCTTATACGGCAAGCTGAACGACAGACCCAACCCAAAAAGCGCACCCCTGAGACAAAAATGGGAATCCGACCTGGGGGTCCCGCTCACCGACGGCGAATGGGAGCGAATACTTCTATACCCCAAGGAGGTCTCGAGGAATACCAGATTTAAGCAAGTCCAGTTAAATGTCCTATACCGGACATACATGACTCCGCTAAGAGTTGCCACCTTCAACAATCGTGCACTTCCGCACTGCCCCTGGTGCGGTAACGACAAGGCGGACTTGATCCATATGTTTTGGACCTGCACCAAAACTGCGTACTTCTGGTCCATGGTGGAACGTACATGCACTGAGGCGGGGCTCACAAGATACGAGTGGAACCCAAAGGAATGCCTGCTGGGAGCCCATCCCAGACCCAGCAAACACAAGCATCAGGTCAAACTAATGGACCTTGCTTGCATCCTTGCGAAGAGGTCCGTAGCGATGGCATGGAAATCCCCAAGGGGCCCGAGACACGGACGTAGGCTCAAAGACCTGGAAAAGTGGACGGAGGCGGAGACTAGGGCCTGGCAGGATGGCATCCGCTCGAACGATGACGACTCCAATGAAGCTCTGGACTCATGGAAGGCCCTGGTGCGTGACATTCAATTTGCCTCCGACCACAAACCCCCCTGAACTTTCGCTCCTAACAGAACACCGCCTGTGACTGGTTTCCAAGAATGGCTAACACCACACCCAGCCCCCCACGACCACGGACTTGCTGCACACCGAACCCCCCCCTCCGCCCCCCACCACGGATGATACATTGCTCTATGAAGGCTGTGGAAGTTAAGTAGTTAATTAGTTAATTTGTTTTAAGTTGGTTGTTAAGTCACTGTTTGTTGTTTGTTTCGCACTTTTACAAATGCCAATAAAATGTTTAAAAAAAAAAAAAAATCAGGATTCAAACAGGTCAAATGGGAAGAACTCATCCAAAATCAAAGAAACGCAAGAAAGCATGATACAACCAAAAAATACGGAGGAGACGACGAGCTCACCAAGATCAGTAGAAGACTTCTTGAAAGACACGAATTTAATGAACCTCTCCCAACACTGGGAAACAAACACTATTAACCAAGACCAAGAAAAGCTGACTACGGACCCTGAAAAAAAATCAAGTAAATCAGATAAGAGCGAGATAAGCACGAAAGAACCGGTAAAAGTTCCAAAAGTTACGGAACAGGGGATGACAACGGAGTCGCAAGAGCAAATAGAGAATAATGCTCAAAAAACAAAGAGAAGATGGAGAAGTGAGTCTGATAGCAAAGAAAATGAGAAAATCTCAAGCTCGCACGAAACGGCAGATCAGGCTAGCGACTCAAAAAGCGCCCACATGCACCAAAGTAAAAATACAAAATCAGAAGATGAAGAGCGCATATTTAAAGTGGAGCAATCAAAAAAAATACCAGGTTACATGATTTTGAATAGGAAAACAATCTTAAAAATAATTAGTAAGATGAGCACATTGAAAAACATTAAAACCGGAGATATCACTCTAGTTGAACCGTACCACAGAGGAACGATCGCAAAAGCATATGTACACGTCAAAGCGAGGGAGACCAGGCAAATTGACGCTAACGCAGCGAGAGAAATGGAACAATCTGGATTTCTATTGACGGAAATAAAACTTGAGAGTCCAAAGGTGACCAAAACGCCTTATTCAAAAGGCAAGGACGGCCGGAAGTACCGATTTATATCTAGAGGGGAAGAGGCCTATCGAGATAATCGGATAGGTAAATGGCAGAGCGAAAAGAAATATGACCGATAGAGTGGGCAGTCCCACCGAGATTACTCAAACCTTCGGCATCAATGGTCACGTCACGAGAAAAATAAGAGCAACCTACAGCCAAAGGGTGAAAGACAGGAGATAACACCATGCGATAATATCTTACGCACAAGATCTGAAGCTGTTCACAGGCACCGTCGACATAGCCAAAATCCAACATCACGTAATCAATCAAATGAGAGAAGAAGTAACGCAGACCCAGCGACAACAAAAGATACGATATCAGTGAAAGGACCATGGGCATGGTTGAAATCAACTTTGAACCCTAAAGCGGAGAAATAGCAATCAAATGAGACCCCGCAATCAACTAGCAAAGGACCAACCATCGTTCTGGATGAAAGAAGCATCAAGAGATATGCTTTGGGGTCGTGGAATACACGGGGTCACAGCCACTTGACCATATCGGGAGACGTCGATTTAGGTCAATTCGATATCCTATCTCTCCAAGAGACATGGCTTCAAGATAAACTCGCTTTTAACAGGTTTGCAGTTGAAATATCTCCAGCAAGAAAGGGCCTCTTGGGGCGCCTGTCGTCGGGTCTCCTGACAGCAATAAAAATGGGCTCAGGAATGACAGAACTGATGAAGTTAAAGGAAACGTATTAGATGTTGGTCATTTTAACATCATGGAACCACCAAACAAATCTACTGAAGAAGATGTTCACCAAGTCACTGATTATAATAAACACCTATTGGAACCCCCAACGAATGACAACTAAAGCCTATCGTAATAGCATAGGGGAAACGCTAGACTGGATATACACAGAGACAATAACGTTGATCTAATAGTGTGTGGAGACTTGAACGCAAAGTGTAACGAACTAAATAAGGAAAAAAAGAATTTTGGCCCGCAAGGTCTGACAGTTGAACGAGGAAAGGCCTGGTGGGCGATGGCAAAACCAAGAAACCTGCACAGCATTGCAGCATTGTTCCCAAAACAAATGAATATTCCAACATAGGAACATCTAAACTCTAGCGCTACCCTGGATTACATATATGTAACCAGCAGCCTTCTTCCCAAGATCCGAGAATACAAAGTCCAAAGAACAATTTACAGTGACCATAATCTCTTGATCTGCACATGGCAAGGTCTTCAACTACAGAAAGAGTCATATAAGTTTAACGTTGAGCTAAACAACCAACAACTAGGGTCCGCCTAACGGAAGAAGAAGTTCTAAAGCTAACGGCGAAATATGATCTCCCAGATCCCAATGACAAACAAGCCCGTAGTGCGACCGAATTACTTACCATTACTAACTCCTTATAGAAGACGGGTTATAAACCACCCAAATAAGAAGGAGGGTACGAACCATGTCTATGACAATTTGGTGATGGAAAAAAGGAAAATAGTTGTAAAATGGAAGGAAAATGCAAAAAAAATGAACACATATGAAGCATGGGAGAAATGGCGAAGCGAAAAAAAGGTGTATAACCATTGGTTAAAACACCATAGATTGCTCCTATATCAAAAAGATGCTGAAAACATGTTGAGATGTCTAAGCACAAAAAATCATCAGATTTTTGGGCATTAATTAAATCTTCGAACTCAACAAAAACATCAGAACTTTTGAACGCGGTCCCAGAGGAAAAATGGCAAACATACTTAGCGGCTCAATTTGCTTTGCCGCAATCGAATCGATCGGAAGAAGAACTTGATACCAAGTCCACATGGGTCAATGTATCAAATGCAGTTGACATCGAAACTACTATCAATAACCTGAAAACATCGTGAGCACCGGGACCAGATGGCCTAACCAATTTGGACTTGAAACAATCGCCAGAAGCATGGGCGGGGATCCTCAGTAAAATATTCATCCATTGCAGTCAAACAAAAATGGTTCCTGAAATGTGGCTAAAGGCCATAATTGTTCCGGTGTATAAAAAAGGTGGAAGAGAAGATCCAGAAAGCTATAGGCCCATAGCGCTCTTGGACATTGTGGGGAAAATTTATGCTACACAATTGCTACATCACTTTAGAACTTGGGCAAAAATGCGCCCTGTACAAACACCTTCCAAACCGGGTTTCAAAAAAATGGAGGCACTGCAATAAACATCTTGATGCTAAACATCTTAAAGGCAAAAATCAGAGAAGGCGCACCAAAAGCGTACCTCGCATTTGTAGACTTATCGAAAGCATTTGATAAAATAGACCGGGAGAAACTATGGTCCAAACTACACAACTGGAAATGCCCAACGTCAATTTTGGATCCCATAAAAGCTCTTCACGCCAATACCAAAATCAGAGTGAAATAGAGTAAACAGGAGTCTTGTCCGAGGAGATTCCAGTAAAGAGAGGAGTCAAACAAGGCTGTCCTTTAGCGCCAGCTCTCTTCATCGCCTTTCTTGTTGATTACCAATGTCATGAGGAAAAAATAAGAGCATTTCCACCTAAAATTGGGAAGGTGCCGATCTCGTGACTCCTTTACGCAGACAACGCCATTATAATCGACCAAACCCAAATTGGCCTGCAAAAGAAATTATCAAATCTGGCAAGATATACCAAAGAAAACAATTTGGAAATCAATATAGCGAAAACGAAAATACTGGTCTTAGAGAAAGCAATGAAGAGCACAGTAAGATACCCGAAATGGTTTCTTGAGGGAACCAAACTTGAAGTCATCGATCAGTTCAAATATCTAGGGGTGCATATTGACAGCTCGCCCACAGACAAGTCAATCCAAGCTCAATTATGGGTAAAGGCGAAAAGACTAACTGTGCAAACTAGATTAATAGACAAAAAATTTGGAAAATGTTCCCTCCTTCAAGCGATAAATTTCTATAAAGCAAAAGTCGTCCCAACAATCATCTACGGCATGGAAACCTCACTGAATACTCCGAGAGAGATATGGCAAAAGCTGGAAGGACTCGATCCAAGGCCTGCCAAAGTCAACCCCCATGCCAGCGATTAGGCGAGAACTGGGTCTAGTCTCTTTGTCATCTTTAGTAGACCAGAGTAAAATGAGACTATATAGAAAAATCATCATGGCCGACACCCTCCCAATTTACTCCATAATCGCAGAAGAGCTCAAAAGTGGAACGTGCAAAGCACTCAACAAGTGGGCGTTAACCCTTCAGGAAACTCTCAGAGAAATATCGTGTTCGGAAGAAGATCTGAAGACCAACCCAGACCGGGTAAAAAGAAAAATGGAGCTCATGGACTGGATCAAGACGATAGACACAGCCAGTGCAAATAAGCTACTAACCCATCTTCCACCGACTTTCAACAAAGTCAAGAAACCATTGAACTACTGTACAAAATTCCCAAATAAAAACATGTGATCAACATTTTTGAAAGCCAGACTAAATCTGCTGATGACACATGAAATACTGGCAATCCGGGCAACAAAATCAGATAACAGCTGTCGCCTATGTAAAGAGAAAGAGCAAGTTGAAACACTGAAACATCTAGTGTTAAGATGCCTTAAGACACAGCAAAACAGAGATAAATATCTTCAATCATGTCTACAAGGGGCAGTGACGCTAGATGAAGTGACAGTCTGGAACAGACTAATGTCAGGAGAGACAACGAGATGGACTTTAACCATGGTGAATCTAATAGAACTAGCCTTGAAATCTATCGCCAACTCTACGAAAGAGGGAGACAATCTATGAAAACGAGAAAAATTGATTACACGAGAAGCAAACGATTCTTGCAAAAATCCAAAAAATCTTTTTGATTAAAATTCAAGTAAATAAAAAAATTAAAAAAAAACATATTGGAGAATGTTATCAAAGTTGGTGGCAGGAACCTGTACACCAACACTTCATTTGGGGACATTAATCAACAGTAGTACCCATAAAGCTGCTTCCATTTCAAATAGGTCCCCAAGAACAGCATATGCACCAGGAGACTGAAGAGAGTCCGAGCCCTCAACAATCCATTTTCAATTTGGCTAGTAAGAGGGGCCAAAATTCTTTCATTGAATGAACATCCACATCATGACCACCATTTACGTGACAAAGGTGGACATATTATTATTACCCTGTGGTATTTCCAAGTAGGGCCTCAACTATAGGGTTCAGAGAAGGATTTGTGGCTAGCATCCTCCAGAATGGTTTTATCACTTAGCTTTGCGTGGGTCCTCAGGATTCTCCTGTAACAGTCCTTGGCTCCAGGTCCAAACGACTGTCAACCCGTTGAGCCTTGTTACCCTGACTACTTCCCAGCTCTGGCCCCACTGGCCTATCATTAAGCCTCTCCGACCACTTCTGAATCATTGGTTCTGTGGACTTGACTGAAGTTGATAACTTCCATTGAGCTTCCTGTCCTCTTCCACCACCATCCACTTTCTTCCACCCTCTTCCTATGTCTTCCTCCATTCTCATTTCTTCTTCTCCTCTATCCTCCTCCTCCTATATCTTTGCTGTCTCTCCTCCAATGCTTTTCTTTATCTTCCTTTTCCTCCTTCCTCCACTCACCTGGACCATTCCTCCTCCAATACCTTCCTTTCCCTTCTCTGTCTTCCTTCCTCCAGTCTACACTGTATTTCTTATTTGCTCTCACCGACTCCATGCTGTCTCCTAATCTCCAAACTCCAACACCCTTGCTTAACTCTGGTCACCTTTTATAACTGTATCTTGTATGCATTTGGGATTCCATGGGTCTCCAACGAAGATGACTGGTTATTGGTCTGGCTGTGGGATTGGGCTAAATCCACATGTCCCACTCCCAGCCGATATGTAGCCACAAGTGCTTGTATTAGTGACTGTCAACCTGCAGCGCCACCTGACAATGATAGAAAAAGTGAGAATGCCATTCTGGAGTCTGGCGGCCCTGTCATGATGGCCATGGGCCTCCTGACACTGTCTTTCTCTCTTTTTCCCTGGAATGCTGACAGTATTTTTCTCAATTCCCTTCATCTCCCTGTTGTAAAAATAAGTGAACTTGCAAACAAAAGCGTGGATCACAATTCATGATCACATCTCTTCTCCATCATCATGGCTAGGAGCGTAACCTCATTTCCACCCATGAACAACAGCCACTGGGGCTCCTCAGAACTGTATAAGGCTGCCTTACTATGCAGATTTGGTGGTTATGTACAACCTTGATCACACAATCAGGAATGGGTGACAGGCTTGGGTGGTTTCCATACCTGCTCAGAGTGTAACGCCTTCACTGGCCCCAAGGCCACTTCCTGGCCTCAGCAATGAGACTTCCTTACATAAACCAGATGTGAAGTTCTTTCAAGAGACATGTAAAAGTGCTGACAAGGTGACAACACATTGTGGAGATTGCGTAGGGAATATGATCTTCAGTTGTAGTGGAGAAATCAGTTGAAGAAAATGTAGTGTGTTTATATATTACTTCATAAGCCTTTCACATGTAAGGTGCTTGAGACATGGCAGGATGGAATGGCAGATTATTCCCCCATTGTATGCTGAAGTGCACATTGACACCCATACATTTATGGTGGGGTCTCTTTATGTTCTCAATGGTACAAAGGCGGGCTTCCTTTTTTATATGTACAGACCTCTACCTGAAATTGGATGCTACCTCGAGAAATGGAGCTTGGTGTGACATCAGACATTTATCATTGCAATGAATCCCTCTTCAAGCCCTCTATAAATATGTATTTTCAAAGATATTTGGCAGGTTTAGTGTTTTCATGGAACCCGAGCAAATTCAACTTCACTCTCACAAAGAATATACCATACCTCTGCATGGATGTACGAATGCATCGTTTCCTCTTGATTGCCGGATGGCTGCAGATTTACTGACATTCGCATGGTGGTAATTTAGTAAATCCCCTGACATTACCACCCAGTGATGGTAAACCTGTAACGAGGGGAGACCCTCCGATTATCACATGTGGTTATCGTCAAGATAAATCCTTTGTATCTGTAATGAAGGCAAGAAGTAGGATGTAAATACGTTCATGTTGTGTCAATATTTCAGACTCAATGCTCCTTTAAGAATCATCCCACGTTATTTACATAATATTGACAGGAGGAGAGCAGGGTATTTAAATTATGTCTGTAACTGCTGCTATAATGTATGGCTGACTCGTGTCACCAGTAAAGGCTATAACCGGAAAATGGTCTGTTCTAAAGTCACCAAATCAAGTCTACTTTCCCTGTGGTGCCACTTAAACATTGGGCCACTTTGTGCTTTTTCGCCCTCTTCACAATTATATAGAGACGGTATCTCCTTGGTTTCCTAAAGGGTAGTGGTTGTAGACACTGGAGTATCTGCTTTTATGCTGTTGCTCTCTATTCGGGAAACCACAGGTGCTTTCAAACTGGCATTTCACATACATATTGCTTGGAAGAAACCGAGGCTATTAATTTCTACGTGATTAGAACGTTTTCATTGTGTTTTTAAACTAAAATGGCTTTAATTGTTGTTGTTTGTATATTATTGCTGATATACATCTCCCTGGTGTACTAGATGCATGTATTTATGATGGTTGCTGTTTTACGACGTTGTTTATGCATAAACTGCTTTTGACTGACATTGGCAGGGATCACTAGCAGAGCAGTAATCATTTAGTTGGAAAACAGGTGGCCACAATATAGCACTGGAGTCAAACACTACGTGGAGCAGAAGAATGGGGTCTTGTAGAAACTTTGTTATGCATGGTTGGAGCTAGAGAGTTTTTTGAAAAAGGCTTTTGTTTTTCTGAAAAGTATCCCAAAAGTGGGAAAGTGGCATTGGCAGCAGTCATCTGTTTCACCGACATATTAAAAAGAGCAAACCCCTTCCAGATATGCAGTAAAAAAGGGAGTTCTCCAATCAGGACATTCTGGTTGGCAATGCCTGCATTGAACTCTTGAAACAAGAAAAGCTGGTGGGGCGCTAGAGAGCCAGACCAAGATGGCCGCAAGCCAGTTCGGCTCCATAACACCAAAAATATCCGGCTCTCTATCCGGCGGTTCTCAGGACCGAAAACATATGTCAAGCAGCAGTGTTGTGGGGTGAACCGGGTGAGAACAATCCTGGAGAAAACCGGTGCAAGGGAACCCTTCTGCGGCTAGCAGCACAATGTCAGTTGAACTCTTCCATGAGGCCGTGGGGCGAGGGAGGTGCTTCCTTGGCTGAGAGCCATGAGATCAACCCGCCTAGATAGGAAACCCAGACGGGGCATCAGGAAAGACTGGGGCCAGTAGGTGGGATCTGTGCGGCCAGTGTCTCCCTGCTTCACACAGATCTCCGGTTACAGACAGACACCCGTTCTGGGCCAAATATCACTGGTGCGCACCAACTAGAGGCAGCCCCAGGCCTCCCCTGAATCAGAAGTCCCCGGACGAGTCCAGTGCCCACTCAGTGACATCCTGCCCACACTCCTACAGAATTGCAGCGGGGTGAGCGGTCATCCGGTAAAAGAGCCAGGATGGAACGGCTGACCGAGGCGGCACCTGGAGCGGCCTGGCACAACTACATCATGCTGTGCGGATCCGGATACACACTGCATAAACTAGGGTGAGGGTGCGGCTCATTAACCCGTCTGTTCTGGCAGGGCTAGCTGGCATCTTCCTAGCAGAACGGCCCACACTGCTACCGCACTTGCTACAACTGGAGCTGCTGTGAGGAACGCGATCCGAGCGGCGCGGTTAGCCGGGACCAAACTACATGGACACAGCGGGAGGAGTGGAGCTCCCTTCAGCCATGGAGTCCCCCGTGGGGATATCAAGTAAGTCCATGATTGAAGAACCCTGCACAAAATCACCCAGGCACTATCCCATACCCTGGGTGCAAGGCATTACAAGACGTTGCTGGAAGAGTGATGGTCCCGTCCCAACCAGTCTGATCAAAGAAGCTGAATGTCAATCCTATGACACCTGCCCCAGGACTGGGCCACATAGGGAAGATGGGACTGTGATAGTGCTCAAGCACCATCAGCAAGCACACTAAAAGTCGGAGTCTCTGGGGACGCTGGCCACTCTGGGATTGAATGGACCACATTGGCCAAGAGACGGTGTAGGGCCAGAAACCCAGCCATGCACCAAGCAAGGACACACTAGTGGCCACCAGGGATAGCCACGCTACATTGGGCCACTGCCCAGAGGAGATACGGACACAGCACTTGAGACCCCCCATGGAGTGCATAGATCACCCGAACCAATGCCTGTCGGGGAAGGTGAAATGGCGTAGAGGTATACAAAGAGTGAAAGGGGCCCTGTGTGGGTCACAGAGTCCAATAAAGCACCCCTTTGGAATGCGTGATGGTAAAGACTGGCTGAGGCAGGGGCTGCACAGAGTCACACCAAGTGCAAGACACCAACCGCCGGAGTGTTCGTCAGCGGGATAAGCTCATGCTGACTGACCTGATCAGTTCACATCCTACTATCCACAAAGAATCCAGAGACGTTGGGATAGATTACCAAGAAATGAGAAAGGTACAATCATGCACAGACCCATCCTGCTGATCCTGAGCTAACCACCATAGCGACAAATTGGAGGGGAGGTCCCAGAGGTGGCACGGCCGTTGTGGCTGCAGCTCCAATACTGTGGATGCTAGGAGGCCATAAGGGGGCAAGCAACAGACGAAACTGCATTTCGATACAGCCTCACAAGCAAGATATGTAAGAACAATGGAAGATTCACCCGGAAGCCACCACCCCTCCCCCGACAATCTCTCAGGACTCGGTAACTGCACTCCAGGACATTAAGCACATGTTCAAACAACTACAAAGTGGCATACAATCCTTGGACGGGAAGCTAGACACTCTCACTTGCAAGTTGGATCACATGCAAGTCTGCTTGGATAAGCATGGAGAGAGGCTGGATGAAGCGGAGGGGAGAGTGTCTAGAGTGGAAGATGAATTGGCCTCCATCGCCAAGAACATGTCGAGGGTGAAGAGAGCTCTGAAGGAGCTCATCGGGAAGTAGGAGTATCTGGAATCCAGGTCAAGGAGGAATAACATCAGAATTGTTGGCCTTTCTGAATAGACAAATCAGAGGAATATGGAGGCCCTGGTGGAAGTCATACTGCAAGAGGCACTGGGACATGAAGGGTTCTCGTTGCTATGCATTCTCGAAAGAGCACACAGAATACTGAGTGGAAGGAGACCGATCCCGGGAGTGCCACCACGGCCACTAATAACCTGTCTATTGAATTACCGCAACAGGGACACAGTTCTCCGCAAAGTTCAGGAGAAAGGAACAGTTGTATACAAAGGAGACACAATCACATTTTTCCCCGGACTTCTCTGACAAGGTGCAGGCGTCCAGGAAGAAATTTATTGAGGTAAAAAAAACGCTGTGAAATAGAGGCATAAAATATGCCATGATGTTCCTAGCAAAACTGTGTGTCGAACATGAAGGGAGAGCCCTTTTCTTTCAGACCCCGGAAGATGCTGCTGCCTTTCTGGACTTGCTGCCAAGAGGCCCCTGGCCACGAGGGAACAGTGACTGACAGCCAGCCAGAGGAGCCGGACCCACCATGGCAGGGTGGCACCAACCACAGCCCAGGTTCACGTTTGGAGTTTGTGGGAACCATATAACTACCAGAGGTTGTTGGAGGGCAGGCCTCTCTGCTACGCCTCAAGTGCAAGCTTCAGTGTGCACATGTTTGCGGATAACAGGGAGCTGAAAAGTTAGGGTATTCAGTGGGGGGGTGACTGGAGACACACACTATGGATGTGTGGGGGCAGAGGGGAAGGGGGATATTTACCACTGACAAGTTGTGCTTGTCGGTAGGTGTGGGGGGAGAATGGAGTACTGGTATAGGCAGAGCAAAGAAAGAGAATGGAGGGAGGCAGTTAATACACACTCACTGGGGCATGGTGACCCCGATGCCCTGGACGACTCGAATATCCATGGGTAATCACTTTGAACTAGCTCCTCGTGGCAACACTTAATCTAATTACCTGGAACGTAAGAGGGCTTAACTGCCCTTCTAAGTGCCAGAAAGTTCTACAGCACATGACACGCCACCATGTAGGAGTTGCCTTTCTACAGGAGACTCACTTAAGAGCAGAGCCGGAGGCCCAATTTGGGAAGGGATGGGGCTGCCACAGATACTTTTTCTCATACTCCTCATATGCAAGAGGCGTGTGCATTATGATACACAGCTCTGTGGGGTTTCAACAGACTAGGGTATCTAAGGAACAGGAGGGCAGGGTGTTAGTGGTGCAGGGGTCATCCAAGGGAAACTGTACACTGTGGCCAACTATTATGGCAACACCAAGATGCGATAGAATCTCTGGAATGGATAGAAAGGCCATAGGGGGCATACCTGGAGGTGAGATAATCTGGGTGGCGGACTTCAGCGCGGTGCTGGACCCGACTCAGGACCGTACGGGAGGGACCCAGCACTCAAGCAGCAGGGGATCTGGTAAACTCCAGGGCATGCTTTTGGTTTGGGGGATTGACAATGTATGGAGGGTATAAAATCTGGAGAAACGGCAATACGCACATCACTCAGCCCCTCACAACTCTGCTTCAAGGCTGGACTTCTTTCTGACGTCCCAGACAATTCTGAGCCAAATCAATGGTGAAGATATATTAGCTTGCACTCTTTCTAATCACGCCCCTGTTCTGCTGACCATTAACCTAGTCGGGCGCGGGAGGGTGAATCCCCCGTGGAGGTTCAAGGGCGAAGGACTCACGGGTATGGTTTTCAGAGTAGGGCTGACAACAGCCATAGACTCATATTTTGAAATCAACAAAGGCTCAGTAGACACCATAGGGATACTGTGGGAGGGATTTAAGTGTGTAATTAGAGGGGAATGCATGGCTAGAGAATCTGGGATCATAAAACAGATCAGGAAAGATTTGGCCGATAAGGAGAACGTTATCCGGGCCTTACAGGAAGTGATTAAAGCTCTGCCATCAGGACAGTCCACCGGACCAGATGGGTTCACAGCTGAAATTTATAAACATTATGTGGATAAATTGGCCCCTTATCTGTTACAAGTATTACAACAATCGGTGGGCACAGGATGACTACCGGAATCTCTCAGAGAAGCGGTGGTGGTGGTGCTGCTGAAGCCTAACAAGCCGAGCAATGACTGTTCATCCTATCACCCGATATCGTTCATTAATCTAGATATTAAAATATTGGCCAACCTTCTGGTGACCCGACTGTCGCTGTTAATGTCAACAATGGTTAGAGCGGACCAGGTGGGCTTCGTTCCAGGATGATGGATGTCTTACGGGCTCAGGAGGATGTTCAGCCTGATAGCGGCGCTTCCGCAGGATGAACCCGCGATAGCGGCCCTGCTCGATGCCACAAAGGCATTTGACTCTGTCGAATGGCCATTCCTGTTTACGACCCTACATCGAATGGGCATGGGGGAGCTGCTCATGTCCCTAATATCCTTGCTATATAAAGACATGGAGGCTAAGGTGAGAGTAAGTGGGCAGGTGACAAGGCTGATAGCACTCGAACATGGAACTCGACAAGGATCCCGACTTTCTCCCCCACTATTCGCCCTGGCGACAGAACCACTGGCTGAAAGGGTAAGGGAATTGCACATTCACCGGAGGGTCCAATTACACATCCACAAAGTGGTGATATCGCTATATGCGGATGACATGGTGCTATTCATACAAAATCCCAATACCAACTTAGACCCAATTATGCTTGAGGTCCAACAGTATGGAGATCTATCTGGGCTTAAAGTAAACACCAGTAAGTCGATCATATTCCCTTTGACTGATGCAGTAACCCAATTCCAGGATAACCAGGGATTTCAGTGGGACCTAACCCAAACCCGCTTTTTGGAGATTACCATAGCTAGGGACGGAGGGGTGGTGTATCGCATTTACTGTATTCATGTTCTGGGACTTGCTAAAGCAGCAATGGTCAGATGGGCTCTCTTCCACTTAATCCCTATGAAAGAATAGCAGTGGTAAAGATGACTCTACTCCCTAGATTTCCTTATGTATTTTTGAATGCACCCACAACAGTACCCAAGGGATATTTTTGAGAACTGAAATCAGCTATGACACAATTCATCTGGCCGGGCAAACATGCAAGGGATTCCTGGGATAAACTCATGGCACCTGTGCGGGGGGGTGGCCTAGCACTGCCGGAATTCAAACTGTACTACACTTTGATGGAAGCCGGCTTCCTCCAATATTGGTACGGGGCGAGTGGGGACCGAAGGCATGTGGAGGCGGAGAGAGCAGTCGCAGCACCAGCACTGCTGAGATCGATAATCCTCACCGTCCCTAGCTACATACACAAAGCTGGCAATATGGTAGACTTCACATGCAAAGCATGGTCCCACCTGGAACATAAATCCAAAGGGGAAGTACTCTATTCAACCAAACTCCCGGTTATACACATTCCAGATATTCCTCTTTCAAGTGAAATAGGATTTGTAACGCTAATGAAGAGTCTTGGGGTGACACACTTTGGGCAGTTAGTCCCCAACGGGATCTTCATAATGATAGAACAGCTGAAAGAGAGGGGGGAACTGTCCGCATTAGATGTGTTCTTATACTATAGGTCAAGAGTGACTCTGCAGTGAGTGGTCTTGTCCTTCCCCAAACAACCTCAAATCATGAACGCACTGGACAAAATGGTGCAGTGTAACCTGGGCCGAGTGACATCCGACTTATATGCTATGACCCTAGCCACTAGACCCGCAACAATGGCCTCATCAAGGGAGAAAGAAGGTGGAAGAAGACTCTGAGGAGGGGAATACCAGAGGTAATGTGGAGATATTGGTGAAAGATGATTAGGAAAGGGGCGATTTGCAAAAAATATAAATTGATTAACTTCAAATATTTGCATCAATACTATTATACCCCGGCTCGGTTGAAGGAATTCTTCTCGCACACCTCAGGGTGATGCATTAGATGTGGGCATGACCAAGCAGGGTTCCTACATGTGGCATGGGAGTGCAAAGGGACCCAGGCAGTTCTGGAAACAAGTCTTTGAGGTGATTGGGTGTATCATGGGACAGGAGATAGAACCACACACAGCACTGGCCCTGTTGGGTTATACCAAATCGATACCTAGAAGCACTAGGAAACTGGTGGGTCTCCTTTTGATCTTGGCTAAGCGGAGGGTGGCTATGGTGTGGGGTGGGAAACAATGCTCGAAGATCGCTCAATGGACCACCGACGTTCTGTACTGAAACAATATGGAAACTAGATGGAAACTAGATGGGGCAAAATGATGGGCAACCAATGGGAAGACAAACAAATGTGGGATGCATATACACTCTACCTGATCAGATAAACAGACAATGCAGATGTCAGATCCCCTGAACCGTAACACAAACCCTAGGCAAAACGGAAGCGCAGAAAGGCGCCCACGCGCTCACAGATAACTCTCTAGCCGGACGGAGGGAACACGTCACACAGGGTGTCGCCTAACTGAGCTAGCCCAGAAAGTACATTGGCCTAGATACTTTGGAAATTCCAAGCTAATGAAGGTTGATCCGCTTCTGAATGTCAATGCACAAATGTAAACCAAGGCACGTAGCCTCTGCCGGGACCTGTTTATATGACTACCTTGAAATGAGATCATTTTGAAACAATAGAATGCTCTTAGCTGGGAGTACCGGGGGGTGGGATGTGGGGAGGGAATGTTGCAGTGTTGTTGGCTGTTGTTGTAATAAATACCAATAAAGAGATTTTTAAAAAAGAAACTAACAAGAAAAGCCCTTAAAAAATGTGACCGATTTAAAGCACAATCTTCAGTCACTTGAAATAGGGGGAGATCTTTAAAAGCAACACTAATTTCAAATGGCGATCAAGGACACCCCTGGGTATTTAAGGACACCGTTGGAGAGGAACACGTCTTGAGGTGAAGCAATCATATATGAGACAGTGAAGTGTAACAGCGTGGTCTTTCTAATAGCAGGGGGATGAAAGGACACCTCAGATCTGCCTCTCCCCCTAGGTAAGGTTTGGATACTCTATGGCATACTGTGTGAACTTTTTAATAATTGTTGTTCTTAGTGAGATAGTATTGGGAGCTGTGGGTGTACATGAGAGTTGCTCCTCCCTCTTGCGAGTCTTCAAGGTGTATTGTATGATGCACTTTAAGCAAATTTTATTAATTATGTTTTGGCTTCTATTCATCAATGATTTCATGTTTTATGTTGCGTTGTTTTATGCTTTTTCTGAAAGGCTCATAAGTCGAAAGAGCTATTAATTAAACTCAAACTCTTCAAAGTGTCTTGCAGCAGGTCCAAAGTCTTTGCAGGCACCAAAGATACCTCTAATCCCCATTGATGCCCCCTAAACCACAGACTCCTCCATCCCAATTACCTGTCTCTCTTCTGCTGCATGCCTGTCCTGATCCCTCGACCAAAACAAACGCCTTTCTTCTAATTTGGCATAGTCCTGTACAAGCAGTGTTCTGTCCATCCAACCTTTTATTAGCACTTCATATTCTTGTTTTTAAATCCCACCTCTTGCAGCTGTAGTGTCTGCCTACTTGGATCAGTGCTCTGTGTGCATAGTTAACTGTTAGTAGGATGCAGTAGTGAAGCTCCCTCGGAATGTGAGTTTCTGGATATTCTGTGTTAGGTGGTTGGCTAGTAACTGCCAGTTATCCCAGTATGTTACAGAGAACCATTGTGCTCCTTTTTTTTGTTTTATTGATTTAGCTGATGTTACTCAACTTTTCAATCATACAATTTACAATTCTTAAAAGAATCAAATCAAGTATTAATAACAGATTGTTTTCTCGATATAATGAGACAATCAGTACCTAAAAATACTTTAAAAGGTTGGAACAAATACCAATAAAATAAAATAAACAAAAACAACAACAAAGAATGCGTTCAACCATCATACATCACCATCTTGAAGGTCTATAAGCAATGATGGTCAAATACTTATATATATTTACATAATTCACACTTAGTTGATAATAAAGTTCCAACTGCATCACACTCAATACCTCCTGCTGGCCACTAGGTCAGAAGGAGTGAACACTACGTATTCTAGCATCCATGAGCTATGATAATCCTTGCTCAATAATGTTAAAACATTAGTCACTATGTCAGATTCCTACATTAAAATCATGTCTCGCTAAAACTAAACATTCACTACATTACCATAGTCATTCAAGTTCAAAGCATTAAGAAAATGTGGTCTAGCTATTCGAATACTCATATCTGGCGTGGCCAGTGTCATAGACCACCTATTTTCCGGCGTCATATTTCCAATTCCATAAGTGCTAAACAATCTACAATTAAGTGTTCCAACGTTTCTTTAACTAGCACATTGGAGCAGAAACATCAATAATTGTATTTGAGCTTAATATGTCTCCGCTGGGCCAAAACATCTTGTGTCGGCCACAAATTTAATTGTAGCCGCAAAATGGCACTTCTAATCTGAGTCGATGGGGCTTTGCACAAATATGGTTCAGTGACTTCAAATTTCTTTTCACCAAACCACAGACTGTTGAAATGTTTGTATGTGAGGCACGATGCTCTTGTATCAATCCAATCCATCATATAGATCTTGGCTTTGGCTCTGTCTGGATTCATGATGAGAGTGTCCACTGTTACATTGGCTTTAGCCAAGATTCCAAAGATAAATTTGGTCCAAGTTAGAACAAAATCATGTGTTGAGGATAACATATAATTCGACAAAGTTGCGAGAATAGTATCATTCTTCGTGTAAAGTAAACAATTCCTAAATAACACACACAAATGCCAATTATATTTCACTGTAAGCGATGTGAGTCCAAGCTCATAACGTAGCCATGGTCCTGGGGTACATTATGGGAGTTGAAGGATCTGTCTCCAAAGTTTTTCCTCCAATTTATTAAAATATAATATTGTGCCGAAATTATTTTCCTGGTCTCCATTCCATACAATAATGTTGGGGTAATTTTTTGACGCCAATACATGATGGCCCCATTAATGGAGAATTTGCCAAATTTATGAAGAATCAACCTTGTCTGTGATATGGCTGAGATCACTTTGTGTTCAATGGTTTTCAATTTTGAATCCATAGACGGCATCCTATCAAACAATAGACCCAAGTACACATAGTTTGCACAATCTCCAAATTGACACTCTTAACCTTCCACTCCATTCTTCTTCTATTGGTATATCTAGGAGCATACATTACAATCTGGGATTTTTTTTAATTGATGATTAATTGATTTTCATCAAGATAAGCGAACAGGGCTGTTAATAGTTTTTGTAGCCCAATGGGCATTTTTGAGACCAATACCAGGTCATCCGCATACCAAAGTTCCTTAACTGGCACATTATTCATTTTCGGGGAATCCGCACACACATTCATGAACGCTTTTCCAACATCATGGATGAAAAAATTAAAGAGGGCTGAAGCAAGGATACAACCCTGCTTCAGCCCTCTTGCTGTCGGTACAGCCGACGACAGTAGACCCAACAAAGAGAGTCTAATTTGAATTGTTGTAGCCAAGTGCAATGAAAATATAATATTGCACAACGTTGCTGGGCATGACGCATCTAATAGCTTTGTCATTAACTTCACTCTCAATACAGAATTGAACGCAGAGTGCACATCGATAAACGCAAAATAGTTCGGGGTCTTTGAGTAATGAGCCTGCGCTTTGAGGGCATTAAGAGTGAGCAAATTCACGGCTGTTCCCATGCCTGCCACAAAGCCCGTTTGATTTGGGTTGCGTTGTTCAAAGGATCAAGTCCACAGGTTAAAATCTCTCAGAACTAATCTCGAGAAGATTTTTCCTGGGGCATCGAGTAAGGCAATGGGGCAGTAGTTTGTGGCTACTCCACAATTGCTTTTTAAAAGATGGGGACGATCAGTGACGAGCACCACGACACTGGGAGATTTTGGTAATTAAGATGTGTTGAAAGATGTTATTAAGGATAATTGCCCACTGCTTAGAATATTGCTTGAGCATGAAATTGTTTAGACCATCAGGTCCTGCTGCACACGAGGAGGAACACTTGCATATTAAATCCTCGACTATCTCCTATGAACACTCAAGCGTCCAGCATGTTTTTGTTTGCATTTCATATTGCTCAAAACTGTCATCAGCATATAGTTGTGAATAGTGTGCCAACCATTGTCCTTCTGTAACACTGTTCAATTGTGCGCCTACTTGTCCCTGATTCGTACACGCATTGAGCAAGGTCCATATTTGTGCTGAATTTTTATTATGTAAAGAAGAGATGAATGTTTCACTTTCATTTTGGAATAGCTTAGCTATTTGTGCACGTATCCAATTACGATATCTGCACTTGACAGTACTACGAGCCTGTTCTCTTTCACTGATAGGAAGTTTATAGATGTACCTTAATTCCTTCCTATAGATAGCTTTAGTCTGTTGGAGAAGTAAATCAAAGCTATGGTTGTGATTAATTGCTCGAGTGCCATTGGTGATATATACATTCTTGAAGGAGGACGAAGCTCCTACATATGACTCAAAATTATTCCATGATTGTTGGATTTTAAGAACATCATTCAAGAAGGATAAATTATTGGGATGCCATTTAAATCGTGTTTTTGCATTACTGATGGTTAACATTTGGTTCATCCAATATTGATTATTACAAGGAGTGTAATCCTCCCATATCCAGTATAGTGTAAGTAAGTGATTATCACTAGATGACTGCTGGACAATTTCAAATTTTGTTGCTTTCATAAACAGTTTATCATTTAGGTATACATAATCAATGGTACTCTTTGAGGAGCCATGTGTGTTGAGATGGTATATCACCTGGTAATGAGCCATTTGCCATCCTCAGATTTCTATCTCTCATAAAATTGGTCCATTTCATAACTTCATATAATATATTCTGTTTATTCGGTTCAATACAGTTAAGGTTGAGGTCTCCAACCAAAATTGTGGCCATGATGTCATTAGCTTTGGCTATAATTTCCAATAATTTACACAGGTCTTTATACAAGGCCTTGTCCGAAATTGCAGTTGAGTTACGGTACATGTTGATTAATGCCAGGGACTGTTTACCATTCGAAATCCTCACTAACTGTGTGAAATTGTTAGCAGATACCCATGGGTGAGTTTTCAGACCCCTGCTGGTTATGACGGCCACCATCAAACCTGCTGTTGGTCGCCCTTTGAGGACAGGGATGGCTGGAAGTAAAACTACATCATGATCATCCCATACAGGCGGGGCAATCATCCACGTTTCCTGCAAGGCCACGATGTCAAACTCATTCATGCCATTATTACATTCCCATTGTAAATGTGTATGACCCCGCGTATTCCAGCTTGCGAATGATATTTGTTTTGTGCTTTCTTTCGTTGATGCTTATGCTTGTATGTTTACAAGATTCTCATCGCCTACTTTGGGGTTATTACCACAGTGTGAACATTGACATGGTGTTTGACGTTGCTTATCATCATGCAATTGCTCATTAGCTGCCTTCAGGGCCACTTGGTCCAGATCTTGGGCTAACACAAAGCCCATCCTAAATAAGTCAATTTTTGCTTTCCACAGTGTGTTTAACACTAGGCCTGATTTAATCCAAATGCGAACAATAGATAGATTGTGATCACATATAAATTCCACCTGGTCCATATCGCCCGTCGAAATGTCTTCTAAAGTAGAAACATCCCCAAAGATGTTCAATATACTTGAGTGACTCAGGTCGTACCTTTCGAACGGGGCATCAAAACATTTCAATTATTAATGAGTGGCAGATCTGGAACGTATTTTTTTTATGTTCTGTTCGCTGATTTCTAAGACTATTAGTCCTATTTGATTTGTGCCCCGTGGTCAAATGACATGAGTCAAGTCGTGCTTTCATAGAATCTAACACACATGAACATTCATTTGTAGATTGAGCTGATGTTAATCTCTTACCACCATTCAAGCATGAGTTAGATTCAGCCCTCATCGGCGACTGATTCGAATTTTTTGTTAAGCCTACTGGAAGTGCGCTTACCGTAACCTCCGTAATACGTTGGAGAAGATAAGCATCAACCGCCTATTTTATTGTTGAGGTTCGCTCATCTAGGCTAGTCAATTCTTTCGATTTAGTTATGTTAGGGTTGACCACCAAAGGTTGTCAAAATGTTGCAAGAGTGGCTTGAATTGGTGCGGCTCTTTCCGCTCTCTGTTTATCTAGAACATTTCCTTCTATAAGATCAACCAAATCATTTAAAGTCGGATGGTTAACTGGCTGACTTTGTGACTTTGTGACAGTTGGGCCTGTACTGTTGCTTAATGGGTTTGACTCACATCTAACTGAATATCAGTTCCTTTGTCATTGGATTTTGCTACAGATTTCACAGCTTTTGTTATTTGCACGGACTGCGACTGATCTTTGGTACACTTGGTAGTATCCATAACTTGTGATCGCATTTGAGAGTTAACAACTTTGTTAGACTTATGTGTTAATTGATAGGGTTTTGTTAATATGTGTCTTGACCGACCTCTATTATGAGGCTGTTGTCTAAGGACATCACAAGAATCTCTCCTCGAGTTCGGCTGGTGGTTTCCAGGTAGTGTATCAACACTAATCCACGAGGAGTTTAACTCTGGAATTAACGCCTCACCACACTCTATATGCCGAATTACCTTCGTAGACGCAGGTAATACTGATACCATGGGGTTCTCTGGCACCACATGCGCCGTTACATTGTGTTAATCTATAATCTCAATCATCTCCTCCAGGCAAGGACAAACCTCAGTGGAACTTGTAATTTGAGGTGTTTTTACAATCCAGTCAACTATCTGTTGAATTTGTATGGATTGCTGAGTAAGCTTGGAATCAAGAGACTTGAATAATTTAAATAAACTTGCCATTGTTGTGTTGACTGCAGCAAGTGTAATTTCAATCAGACCAGTATTGACTGAAGAGTTAATTGGGTTATCAGGGGGGAGCCGCTGCCTTGGTGTCGGCTGGATATATGAGGCAGATATAGAATTTCAATTAATAGAGGTGTCCATAGGGCAACGTGCTTCATAGTCAGGCGTGTCGGTATAAATCGACATAGAGTGCTCTCCTATCTTCGCATTTATTGAAATGTCAGAGAACACCTAACACACTTGCTCAACCATAGTCATATTTGGAACATTCACTATATCTTGAGTGGGTGAGTTTGTTAGCTGCAAAATTGTGCGATCAGACACCACTTGTAATGCTAGCCCTTGTGCATCACTTATACAAGATTCACCTTCTAATAACAGTGTATTACTGCAAGTGGAAATACGCGCCCAATTAGTTGCAGTTGTTTCATTGCGTTTTGTGCAAAATATCCAGATGTATTTATTGGGCAAAGGGGTGCGTATGACAGGAATCAACGTGATTGCTTTCCGTGAAGTGCGAGACAGGCGCTTGTCAGCTGTTTGGGAGTACAAACGCAGTAGCATATGCACCTCCTGTTTGTAAGGATGTTACTAGCCGCTCTCAGCAATTAAGCAAATCACTCTCAGTCACTACAAAAACACTACAAACCCAACATATTCAGAAAATAACCAGATAATGCAACAGGCTGGAGAAATAACTCATATAAGGGCTTCCTCGTACCGCAGACTCCCATCGCCACGGCTAAGTGGGCAAACTGTACTTCTACGGTACTTGCTTCGGTGCGCGCACGTGGTGCACTCACGCTCAGATTATGTAGTGAAGCCTCCCAATGGCGTTGCAAACACCGTAAGCTTTGCGGTTAAGCCTAAAATAAACAAAACAAAGTATGGGTATACTTAAATCCAACACAAAATGGAATTAAACACAGGCCATATGAAGTGTTCACCTCCTGGGTAATGCAGTCCACAATTAAAGCGAGTGAAGTGATCTTTTTGTTGAAGATCCTGGAACACGATAAGAGTAACGCGGCCAAACGGTACTTCTACGGTACTTGCTTTGGTGCGCGCGCGCAGTGTGCGCACGCTCAGATTATATAATCACGCCTCCCAATGGCATAGCAAACACTCTAAGCTTTTTGGTTAAGCCTCCTCAGTAAGCCAGTCCACAATGCAGTCCACAATAAAAGCGAGTGAAGCAATCTTTTTGTTCAAGATCCTGGATCCCTTGTGCTCCTTTATCTTGACCAATAAAGCATAAATTAAACCAGCAGTTGGTGTGCGCCCTATCTTTACAATCTTTACAACAGCAACATTCTACATTATCCTCTGCCAGAGGCCAGCATCTCCTTGCTGAGGTTTCACAACACACTATACCATTGAACAGCATCAGGAACATGTCTGGGACTGGGGGAGGTGATGGGTGCCATGTGAGCAGCTAACCACCTGAAGCAGAAGGCATTGGTGGAGCACCATGACATGCATAAGGGGTAAGTGGAGGCACAGGAGTTTGAAGCTAAAGACAAACAAGTTGTGTGCAAGGACACCCTGTTAAAAAATCATCCCTTCTAAAACAGTTCCACCCTTGCTATGCTACTTGGGTTTTGGAAGAAGCACACACTGTCTGACTCCACGTAATACCTTCCTCAAATAGCAAATACTACAATGCAACCGCTAGCAATTCCTTACCACATGTCACCCTGACAAAAGGAAGGAGCAGTTACTCGCCCTTCTTTCCACATGCTGTAGTAGGAACAACACCATCCCTCTAGCCTCCATTCCTCCCATCTACAAACCATCCAAGCAGCAGTCTCTAGTGCAGCATTGCAGGCTGTGCTCCGTATGCCACATGAAAGGTATTCCTCCTGCTTCCAAAAGGGAGATGAAATTGGCATTGGTCTTACACTGCAGCAAGTTTGGATGGCATGAATGGTATCACCATCAAGTTTCTCCAGAGTCTATCAAAGTACAAAGCAGCATGCTAAAAGCAATATACACAACACATCAGTCACAAATACAACATAAAACAGCAATAAATACAAAGAATAAATAGTTTGAGACTGATCAGCTGTCAGTTGAGTTATTGTGTTACATGCCTTTTTCAGGCAGCCCGCAAAAGCATAGGCTAATTTCACCTTAGATGCAGGTAACAATAGTATAAAAGCTGGTCCCTAATTAAAGGGCAAAACAAAGCAAAGTGGATCAAAGTATCTTTCTCGCCACAAATACGCTGAGTTCCATCACCCACGTTCAAACACTTCTACCACTGATTTAATCACATATTTCAGCGGGGGCGGTTAAATATAGCCTTTGTTAAACAAATGTTGATAGTTTTTAACCATTGACAAATATTGTGCAGCTCCCTTGGAGGGTAAAGGAGGTAGATTGAGCTTCACTTGGGACTTCAAAGTAAGCTCCTCCTCCCCGTTCTCAGCCATGTAGTTTAGCAACCTTGATTTCAGGACATATTTGGGTGTGTTGCTTAAATTGTCTGCTTTATTAAAACACATGCCAAGACCTAGATCATGTTGTTACAATTTGGGAATGACATCAAATTCCTGCCTAGCAATCTAGTTAGCACTACTTCATAGCTAGTCCACAGGGCATGCCAAAACAGAATTGATCTGGAAAGAAAAACGTATGTAAGGTGCATTGTTACAATTTCCAAATATATTGCGTACACTGATGTTGATGAGGGACAGCCAGAAGCCTAGTAAGAGAAAAAACATCTCCACCCTCCCTGTAGGAAATCTAAGGTCCTATAGTACCCACAAATATCACTACAACACAACCCGTTAGGGACAGCTTTGCCCCAATATTTTGATACATTTTCAACTGACTAATGATGCAACGTTTTAGCAAATCTAAAAATGCCACCTATAACATTGCTTATCTTGATTGTTTGGTTATTTATGTGATCCTTCCAAGTTAGCCGGTGATTTGAGACTAATACCTAATACCTAGTCAGTACTTGCATGGTACAAGCCGATGATCTCCAGATACAATTGGTGGGAAGTTCTTCCTAAAACAACAAACACTCATAACATGGCAGTGGCTTTGATTGAGCTTAATCCACCGAGATGTCAAATAATGAGTTTGTTCATCCAGCAATGGCTGTAAGGAATTTGATGTTCTGGCTGAACACTGTGTCATCTGCAAGACTTCAGACAGGCAATCTCCTGTTTCCCAACGTTGGTACATCTTCAGCAGTTGCTTCTAGATTAGTTACAGGGGAATGTATATAAAGGTTGAACATAATGGGGGGCAGCACATAGCGTGGCTGGACCCCCTTCTCCACTTGTATCTTTTCACTCAACTTCCCCTCAGAACCATAAAGTACACAGACCCTCAATCCCCTGTGTAAAGCCTCCACCATATGTAACAAAGGTTTCAGAACCCCCATCTCATGAACTGTGTACTATAAGGTTCTCCTGTCAGTGTGCTCAAATGCTGCACTGAGATCCATAAATGCCACGTAGACAGGGGAGCTCAATACTTTCACATACTCAGCCAAAATGGGATATAGGTTTGGGCCCTGGTCAACCGTGCCAATGCCTGCCCTAAATGCCAATTGTGTGTTGCGCAATGCATCGATATCTCACAGCAACTCCTCCAGCCTTTTTAGTATTATCCAAGTGAATATCTTTGAAGTTCCATTCAGGAAAGTAACAGGATGGTAGGATGATGGGGACGACTGATTGCCCTATTTATATATAGGTGCTATCATCCTAACATTGCAGCTTCACAGAATCTACGTGGTAAGGGCGATTGCATTGAAGGCTTGCCACAAGAAAGGAATCCATAAGTGGGGTTGGAGGTGGAAGATGTCATGTCATTTGGGACCCCATAATTTCCCTGGCAATGTAAGATGACTTTGTCTACCTACAAAGTATTTCATCTCACTCAATGTGATAGGTATAATGACTCCACCCTAGACTGACCTACATCATCACTGCACTGATTTCCTACTGTCATTATTCCCTGCATATAAAATAGAAAAGTGATTGATCCAATCCTTCTCGAAGATGTGAACCTCTAGCACTTGAGAAGACCCCAAATCAAGACCATTATTATTCATAGCCACAAACCTCGAAAATAATCTTGTGTTAAGCTTTTTTTGCTGTTTTGTATAATTCTTTACAATTTCTATTGGCAAACTCCAACCTCCTTTTCGACAATTCGCCTTTATAACCCCTTTGGTTGAATCTTGTATCTAATATATCTAGGTTAGGAGCGTTTAGTGCTTCGAGCCGAGCCCTTTATTTGCCTTGCATTAGTCAGATCACCACATCTGTTTTACTTTGTAGTGACATTTTCTGTATATCAAGGGGCTTCTAAAAATATTCCCACATATCTTAATAAACTGTACAAACACCGTAAACAATATCTAAAGGCTGATTGTTAGTATTGAGACACAACAACATCTCAAATTTAGTAGCACTAATCACATTCCTGTGAAAAGATCCTCCCGGTGTGCTTCCAACTAAGCAATCTGCCATTGTTACATTTCAACATCTCAGGGTTATGGACATGAACTGACTTAGAGGGTAATTCATAGAATTTGGCAGAAAAGTGTCGCAAGCGGCTGGCGCAGAGTGTCCGCGTGCGATTGTCTGCGCCAGGCACGTGCACTAAAACCGATTTCCGCGCACAGCGTATTCATGGATTTTAGGCTCCCAAACCAGCCGTGGCGCAGAGAATCGCAGCGACCCTGCAGCAGCGCCAGTAACGCCCCCAAGAACGCCCTCGCGCAAGGAAAAGCCATCCAAATCGCTAAATCATCGCAAAGGGCTGCGCTAACCCTGGACCAGTTCACCGGGCTGGCAAACAGCAAACGCCAAGCGGGGAACGCGTATTGCAGGGGTGCGCGGGAAGTTCCACACGCGACTGGCCCCGTGCAAGCAGGGTACGTGAATTTCAGGGGTGCGCGGGAAGTTGCACAAGCGATTTCAGCAGGGTATGTGTATTTCAGGGGTGCGCGGGAAGTTCCACACGCGATAGTCCCAGTGCGAGCAGGGTACGTGTATTTCAGGGGTGCGCGGGAAGTTACACACGCGATTGGCCCAGTGCGAGCAGGGTACGTGTATTTCAGGGGTGCGCGGGAAGTAACACACGCGAGAGTCCCAGTGCGAGCAGGGTACGTGTATTTCAGGGGTGCGCGGGAATTTCCACACGCGATAGTCCCAGTGCGAGCAGGGTACGTGTATTTCAGCGGTGCGCGGGAAGTTACACACGCGATTGGCCCAGTGCGAGCAGGGTACGTGTATTTCAGGGGTGCGCGGGAAGTAACACACGCAAGAGTCCCAGTGCGAGCAGGGTACGTGTATTTCAGGGGTGCACGGGAATTTCCACACGCGATTGGCCCAGTGCGAGCAGGGTACGTGTATTTCAGGGGTGCGCGGGAAGTTACACACGCGATAGTCCCAGTGCGAGCAGGGTACGGGTATTTCAGGGGTGCGCAGGAAGTTCCACACGCGATTGGCCCAGTGCGAGCAGGGTACGTGTATTTCAGGGGTGCGCGGGAAGTTACACACGCGATAGTCCCAGTGCGAGCAGGGTACGTGTATTTCAGGGGTGCGCGGGAAGTTACACACACGATTGGCCCAGTGCGAGCAGGGTACGTGTATTTCAGGGGTGCGCGGGAAGTTACACACGCGAGAGTCCCAGTGCGAGCAGGGTACGTGTATTTCAGGGGTGCGCGGGAAGTTCCACACGCGATTGGCCCAGTGCGAGCAGGGTACGTGTATTTCAGGGGTGCGCGGGAAGTTACACACGCGATTGGCCCAGTGCGAGCAGGGTACGTGTATTTCAGGGGTGCGCGGGAAGTTACACACGCGATAGTCCCAGTGCGAGCAGGGTACGTGTATTTCAGGGGTGCGCGGGAAGTTACACACGCGATTGGCCCAGTGCGAGCAGGGTACGTGTATTTCAGGGGTGCGCGGGAAGTTGCCCACGCGATACCAGCAGGGAATGTGTATTTCAGGGGTTCTGGGGAGTACTACACGTGAATTGGCCGTGTGGGTCCACCCAGGTGTACGCTCCACAACCTCCACGGCCCCTGCAGGCAGCCCACACCACGGGGGACTACCCTGCACCCCTGCTCATGTCCCGCAGGCAGCCCATCCACCATGGGCATGCCCCCCAGCCAACCCACATGTCACCTTGCACTACTGATCAACAATGCATGTCTACCACCACCCCAAACCCCCAGCAGTGCAGGGGCAGCCTCCACCAGGCCCCCACCCATGTCTCCCACCACCCCTACCCCCCTGCCACCATGGGCATCCTCCACCAGGCCCCCACTCATGTCCCCCTGCACCCCCACCCCCCTGCCACCATGGGCAGACTCCACCAGGCCCCCACTCATGTCTCCCACCACCCCCACCCCCCAGCAGTGCAGGGGCAGCCTCCAGCAGGCCCCCACTCATGTCCCCCTGCACCCCCACCCCCTGCCACCATGGGCATCCTCCACCATGCCCCCACTCATGTCTCCCACCACCCCCACACCCCTGCCACCATGGGCAGACTCCACCAGGCCCCCACTCATGTCTCCCACCACCCCCACCCCCCAGCCACCAGGGTCACCCTCCACCAGGCCCCCACTCATGTCACCCACCACCCCCACCCCCCTGCCACCATGGGCAGACTCCACCAGGCCCCCACTCATGTCTCCCACCACCCCCACCCCCCAGCCACCAGGGTCACCCTCCACCCTGCCCCCACTCATGTCACCCACCACCCCCACCCCCCTGCCACCATGGGCAGACTACACCAGGCCCCCACTCATGTCTCCCACCACCCCCACCCCCCAGCAGTGCAGGGGCAGCCTCCAGCAGGCCCCCACTCATGTCCCCCTGCACCCCCACCCCCCTGCCACCATGGGCAGACTCCACCAGGCCCCCACTCATGTCTCCCACCACCCCCACCCCCCATCAGTGCAGGGGCAGCCTCCAGCAGGCCCACACTCATGTCCCCCTGCACCCCCACCCCGCTGCCACCATGGGCACCCTCCACCAGGCCCCCACTCATGTCTCCCACCACCCCAACACCCCTGGCACCATGGGCAGACTCCACCAGGCCCCCACTCATGTCTCCCACCACCCCCACCCCTCAGCCACCAGGGTCACCCTCCACCAGGCCCCCACTCATGTCACCCACCACCCCCACCCCCCTGCCACCATGGGCAGACTCCACCAGGCCCCCACTCATGTCTCCCACCACCCCCATCCCCCAGCCACCAGGGTCACCCTCCACCAGGCCCCCACTCATGTCACCCACCACCCCCACCCCCCTGCCACCATGGGCAGACTACACCAGGCCCCCACTCATGTCTCCCACCCCCCCCACCCCCCAGCAGTGCAGGGGCAGCCTCCAGCAGGCCCCCACTCATGTCCCCCTGCACCCCCACCCCCCTGCCACCATGGGCAGACTCCACCAGGCCCCCACTCATGTCTCCCACCACCCCCCAGCAGTGCAGGGGCAGCCTCCACCAGGCCCCCACTCATGTCACCCACCACCCCCACCCCCCTGCCACCATGGGCAGACTACACCAGGCCCCCACTCATGTCTCCCACCACCCCCACCCCCCAGCAGTGCAGGGGCAGCCTCCAGCAGGCCCCCACTCATGTCACCCACCACCCCCACCCCCCAGCAGTGCAGGGGCAGCCTCCACCAGGCCCCCACTCATGTCACCCACCACCCCCACCCCCTGCCACCATGGGCAGACTCCACCAGGCCCCCACTCATGTCTCCCACCACCCCCACCCCCCAGCCACCAGGGTCACCCTCCACCAGGCCCCCACTCATGTCACCCACCACCCCCACCCCCCTGCCACCATGGGCAGACTCCACCAGGCCCCCACTCATGTCTCCCACCACCCCCACCCCCCAGCCACCAGGGTCACCCTCCACCAGGCCCCCACCCATGTCACCCACCACCCCCACCCCCCTGCCACCATGGGCAGACTACACCAGGCCCCCACTCATGTCTCCCACCACCCCCACCACCCAGCAGTGCAGGGGCAGCCTCCAGCAGGCCCCCACTCATGTCCCCCTGCACCCCCACCCCCCTGCCACCATGGGCAGACTCCACCAGGCCCCCACTCATGTCTCCCACCACCCCCACCTCCCAGCAGTGCAGGGGCAGCCTCCACCAGGCCCCCACTCATGTCACCCACCACCCCCACCCCCCTGCCACCATGGGCAGACTACACCAGGCCCCCACTCATGTCTCCCACCACCCCCACACCCCAGCAGTGCAGGGGCAGCCTCCACCAGGCCCCCACCCATGTCTCCCACCACCCCCACACCCCTGCCACCATGGGCATCTTCCAGCAGGCCCCCACTCATGTCCCCTTACACCCTCACCCCCTGCCACCATGGGCAGACTACACCAGGCCCCCACTCATGTCTCCCACCACCCCCACCCCCCAGCAGTGCAGGGGCAGCCTCCAGCAGGCCCCCACTCATGTCACCCACCACCCCCACCCCCCAGCAGTGCAGGGGCAGCCTCCACCAGGCCCCCACTCATGTCACCCACCACCCCCACCCCCCTGCCACCATGGGCAGACTCCACCAGGCCCCCACTCATGTCTCCCACCACCCCCACCCCCCAGCCACCAGGGTCACCCTCCACCAGGCCCCCACTCATGTCACCCACCACCCCCACCCCCCTGCCACCATGGGCAGACTACACCAGGCCCCCACTCATGTCTCCCACCACCCCCACCCCCCAGCAGTGCAGGGGCAGCCTCCAGCAGGCCCCCACTCATGTCCCCCTGCACCCCCACCCCCCTGCCACCATGGGCAGACTCCACCAGGCCCCCACTCATGTCCCCCTGCACCCCCACCCCCCTGCCACCATGGGCAGACTCCACCAGGCCCCCACTCATGTCTCCCACCACCCCCACCCCCCAGCAGTGCAGGGGCAGCCTCCACCAGGCCCCCACCCATGTCTCCCACCACCCCCACCCCCCTGCCACCATGGGCAGCCCCCACCAGTTCCTCACAATCCCCAATCATGTGCGTAATGGTCAGCCTCCACAGCCAAAAAGCCCTACCAAGTAACCCATTCACCCACATGGAAATGGAAATCACATGTTACACCCCCAATGTTCATCAAGCTAATGAACCCATGTCCGTCACACACAATGGTTGCAATTGAATGGGAAAACACACAACATGACATGCATGAAACCAATGAGATGATACCACACAGTGAAGTATGCTAACAAAATTGTATTGAAAAAAATTAAAGAATGCTAAAGAAAGAAAACTAACTACAATGTGAATGTGAAAAAAAAGAGCTGCATGTCCGTATAAAAACACAAAACTGCAAATCAGAATAAAAAAAAATGATGTCCAAAGTCAAATGTAAAAAAATCTCCATGCAAAAAATAACTATGTACAAAACTAACAAGGGTCCATGAGCCCAACTGAATAAAGGAAACCTACTAAAAAACCTACCTAAAAATCAACTATATACAAAAAGTGGAGCAGTGTCCGTCGACTCCAAATCATAATAAGAAAGAAAGGAAACCTAAAACTAAAGAATTATATACAAAGGCGGCGGGCAAGTCCAGCGGCTCACTCCGTGGTGTCCCGGGCCAGGGCATCATCGAACTCCTGTTCGATGTCCCAGAGGCGGTCCAGTTCCATGGCCCCGAGGGTCCGCAGGGACGACGCCGTGTCCTCCTCCAACCCCCTGCGGATTGCCTCGAGGCACTCGGCCCGCCTCAGGGCCCTCCGCATGGAGTTCTCCGCCCTGACCATTGTGAGCCGCGCCTCTTCCGCCCGCCGCCGCTTTGCACCTATGGCGTGGCCCAACCGCTGCCACACGGAAGACACTCTCTGTCCTGGGTCCCCCTGCCCTCCGGCCGATGCCTGCCCCTCCGATGTCGAAAGCCCCGAGCCTTCATGTCTCCAACCATGTTGCTGCTGCTGCTGCTCTGCCTCTGCCCGTGCACTGCCTCCTGCTGCATGCACATCCTCCGCCGGCTGGGGTGCACTTGTTGATGTGGCCACCCCTGCTGGACCTCCGACTCCCGACTGTGGCAGGGATGCCTCCTCCACCAGCCTGGCCGCACCGTCAGAGGCAGCTCCACAGGGCACCCAGGTGACTGATGGGTGGGAAGATGGCACAGAGGACGACTGGCGCGTAGGGGTTCCAGTTGAGGAGGGGGTCGGAGCAAGCCCCATCAGACAGCGGAATCCGGCCTGGGTGACCTGTCCCAGCAGGCTGACGTGGTCAACGAGCCATTCGAGATGACGTGCAGTCTCTCCATGAAAAGACTGCAGGTCACCTCGCATGGCCCGTTGACGCAACGCCACACCAGCCAGGACAGGCTCAACCCGGACCTGGATGGCCACGTCCGCAGGCAGAGGAAGGCCAGTTGACGTCAGCTCATCCCCTGCCTGAAAACGGGTCTGGACGTAGGCATCCCTGCTGGTGCAAGATGATGCAGGGACAGGATCGGGGACAGGATTGCACACAGGCACCTCCGCGGCCGCCTGTGCTGCCTCCTGTCCCTGGTCCTGCACTGCACCACTAGCACCAGTGGGATCCCCACCTCCAGACCCCGTCTCTGGTGCTTGCACGGCCCCCTCCTCCACCAAACCCCCCACCAACCTGGATGACTCCGTGCCATCTTCCCCTGTTGGGCCCTGTGGGGTCCCAGCTGCCCCTTCTGCTGCCGAGGAGTCCAACTGCAACCTCCGCCACTTGGACCTCCCCCCGGCAGCTGCGGCCTGGGACGCGGCACCGGACTCCTCACTCCCCGACGAGATGACAACACGGGAGGGGAGCCGGGCCTTGCGTCTCCGGCTGGCGGTCGGATCCCCGCCGCTGTGCTCCACAGCACCTTCTCCGCCCTCTTCATCAGTTGACGCTGCAGATAGGGAGAGACAAAACACAGACATCAGGGCACTGTACAATGGACACATACACGCATGACAGTTGCACATGAGTGGCATTGGCAAACCTCAGACATGTCATCACAATCCCCAACACACATGTCATTGCAACTCGCACACATAAGCCATACCACAGCCATATCGCAACTGCCACCACCATCCCTACACATACAACAGCATCAGCAGCCAAAGGGGAGCCAGACATCACATGCAACACAGGAAGTGCACCACACATGTACACACACCACCACATTTGCATGCATGTCTACATTTCTGCCAAGTGTCGCACTGTTCAGACGGGCATCCATGTCACATCTGCCAATCAGGCTTCCACATACCGCTGTCACATGCATCCATGTAGCATCACTGTTGCACCCTTGACAAATACACACACATGCACATGTACACAGTGCTCATACATGCAGGCGAAAACAACATACATGCCTGACATCACGGACATGTCTACTTACATGCACATTCATCCAAACATGTGTGCACGCACAACTGCATTTGCCATGCAAGCCCACACACACAAGCACCATCCATGTCTCACACATTACAGCCCTCGCATGTGTCAGACCCACGGCCCTGTACACCCCCACCCCCACTCGACCCCATACAAACAGATGTGCAACCGGCACAATGCCGAATAATCACCACACGCACTGCTCACAATCAGGATGCATGTACACTCACCGCTCGACTCCAGACGGATCTGCTTCTCTAGGACCTGGACGTGGAGCGCTGGGGATATGCGTTCCAGGACCCCCATCTGTTCTTCCGACAAGTGGCCCCGGCGCCCCTTGGCATCCGCTGCCTTCAAGAGGCGCCAGGCCTTGTTCAGGGTCCTGGACCTGAAGTCCTCCCAGCGCTTCCTGACATGTTGTAAGTCCCGGACTGCCACCCCCTCCGCGTTGATGGCAGTCACGATGTCAGTCCAGATCCGAGTCCGTCCTTCCTTGTCGGCGCGGGAACTTCCGAAGAGGGCATCATACTGCCCCAGGACTTGCTCCACCAGGACACCAACTTCGGTGGCACTGAAGCTGGTGCCCCTCTGCCTCTCTGGCCGGGGTTTGCCAGTGGTCACAGATGGTGTTTGCCCCGACATGACAACCCCAGAGGCAGGAGTGGGTGGGCAACTGGGTCCTGGGGCTGGGCTGTGGAGCGATGGAATTCCAATCGGGAGTCTTCGGTTCCAGCAGGGGTGGTCACAGCAACAGCACCCCTGGCTGATGTGCAGGCAGCAAATGGCAGTGCTCGTGGGCAGCAGGCAGTCAGGCAGCAGCAGATGGCAGGTGGGAGCGTGCTCGGGGCTCTGGGGGGCAGTAGTTCGGCCTTCTGGGCAGGAGCGTGGTCTTCCGTGTGCTTACGCGTGGCCAGCTTGGTACGGAGTGATTTGGCACGTGAAAATCCTGCACGTCAGCGTGAAAACCGAGGAAAGGCCCTTAGCGCGTAAGCGCGTCAGCACGCATACGCGATTCTATTGGACCAAAGGCCCTCAGCGCGTAAGCGCGTCTGTGACGTGACCCGCACGGGTGTTTCCCACACAGCACGTGATGACAGAGCACACGTGGAAAGACTGCACGTCAGAGTGTCATCGCGTGTAATTGGACAGCACGGCAGAGTCTCATCGCGTGTAATTGGACTGCACGTCAGTGTGTCATCGCGTGTGATTGGTGGAAATGGCCCTACACGCAGAAGTGACAAAGCGTGTAATTGGTGGAAATGGCCCTAGCGCGTACACGCCGCGTAAGTGACGCTGGACGTGTGGGCCTGTATAAAAGGTACGCGTAGAACACCATTTCCTTGTACGTGCTTTTCGTGGAGAGCGAGTGGGTGAATTCTGTACTTCTTGTCGTTTCACACGCGATTTACTTCACGGCGTTTCAAGTTCGTATTCCCTGTTACCTCTGACAGCTTTTTCTCTTTTTTCACTTTAACTGGTTTACCTGGGCCTGTTCCCTCAAACAGTGTTCCCTACTACTGTTGTCCTGTCTCCTCAGACAGCGTACAAATCTTCTTTTGGCGGGGGTGTTGCCAACCAAACGCGCTCCTTTTTCACGCTCTTTTATCTGGCAGACGGTGAGTCACGCACGTATCTAACATCTGTGCTTGCCCCGTGTGTAGCCTACCCCTTCAGAGGTCATTCTAGGCTGCATGTGACACGCATACGTTCATTCTTGTGTTACTGGGTGCCACAGCGTAGTGCAGGTTTTTCTTTCTGCACACGTGGTCTAGGAGGGGTTGCGTGCACGTCATCTCCCTTTTTTGGGGCTCCGGTGCGTAGCGTGACCCGTCATCTTTCCCCAGGGGTTACAATCAGCCTTGCAAGAGCACTAGGGTACAATTACCATCTGGTACCCAACCCCTTTGACCCCCAATTGCCCAGGACAATATTTTACACCCACTCCCATACGCACATTAACATCAGTGCCATGGCTGGGAGGCGAGGATTCCGTAAGGGTGGCAAAGGTGGAAGAGCCACAAGTGGTGGCCGTGGTGGATCCGGTAGGGGACGTGGTCGTTACTTGCAGGATGAGCCTGTCCCCCCATGTGTGGAGGACCAGTCAAGGGCACCCATAATCCCCCCCCCCTCCCGTTGAGGCTGATGTGGCTGACACCATCCATGCTCAGCCCTTGTTGGACCAGCCCATTGTGGCACCAGACCTGGCTGACTCCATGGCTGACTTCCAGGTCAACAGGCCTATGCCACGTGCGCTGGTGCACGTTGATGTCACCATGCCACGTGCATCTGTGGCAGCAAGGTCATCTGCTGCACCAAGTAGGCAGGGCGGAGAGGCTGCAGGGGCAGCTGCGGCTCCATCCACCCCAGACCTCACACACCCAGCCCGGACAGTGTCGGTCCTAGTCCATACTGCTGACATTCCCCCTGACACCATCACACTAGAGCCAATGCCTGCACCAACTCCCATGCTGAGTGTGCAATCCCACACTCCTGATACAGAGTCCACCAGGGCTCCTGCCCCTAGTGTCCAGAGCGGCGCAGGACACTCAGGATCACCACCACCTTCCAAGCGGAAGAGGAAGAGTGCTCGTCCGGCACAGGCTGATGCCCCAGACACGGCTACACAGTCCGGCCCATCCAGGAAGCCCAGCTTCACGGATGACGAACTGAATGCACTTGTCGAGTATGTGTCCGCACATGACAACGAGATGGTGATTGTTGCAGGATCCAAGACCACACCTGCACAACGCCAGGCACACTGGCAGACCGTTGCGGACATCGCAAGTGCCCTTGGAATCGTGAGGCGCACAGCCAATGATTGCTATAAGCGCTGGAATGACCTAAAGCGCAGGGCAAAGAGTAAGCTGGCCTCAAGTCATGCCGCAACTCTAGTGACTGGAGGTGGGTCTCCAGTAGTAGACATGGAACTCACTCCACATGAGTCAGTCGCTGGGACCTACGTCACGGAGGAACAGATCCAAGGCGTGGGAGATTTGGCTGATTACGAGGCATTGTCCGGTGAGTGCACATGCATGTGTGTGTCATCCATGTGCATGGTGTGTGTGAGGGCTTCTGTTTGTGTGACAGGTGAGAGTGTGTGCGCCTGAGTCGTATGGGTCAGCCATGTGCTTCATGCAATACATCCTGCGCAGCTGCATTTGGCCATAGCAGTATCCCTTCTGCCAACAGTAGACATCTAGCCCAACTGCACGCCAGTTGCCCTTGAAGTGTCACCTTGCCACAACATTGTTGCTTGATTTTTCACTGTTCATTCAGTCAGATTGTTTGCATTCCACCACTTTTACTAGGCATGTCGCAGTCCTCTAGTCACATGTCTGACATGGCTATGGTAAAGTGGAGTGACTTTGTTACCTGGATATCATTTGTTCAAACATGTCCCTGTGCAATTGCACCATTTCGGACTGGCAGCTCCAGGTGAAGAATCTGACCTGTTTGAATTAGAAAAGCTATTACATGCGGGAACTGGACTGAATGAATAGGTGCTGCCCTCCTCTCCATCTTCACTCAATAGCAATGGTACATGCCATCTGTGTGATGGCATGTGTGTTTCACCTGCCAATCACAGGCCAATGTGTGATGCCACTGCCAGGCAGCATGCAGAAAATGTGTTCATCTTCCATCTTGGTGTCATCAGTGTGTGCCATTTGCCTGCCCTTCATACGCAGTGAGGGTGCATGCATGGGAGGGTTTTAGTCATGTGGGACATGTGTCAAACAAGTACTGGTTCTCTTGCTTCTCAGCCCTCATTGTGTGCCATGGTGCTAATGCCTGTTTCCATTTCTTTGTTTTCATGTCTTTGCAGGGGAAGACGCACCTGATACTGCTGGGGTTGTGGAGATGGTGCAGACCCAGGAGGGGTCCGAGGGCCGACCAACCACCAGTGAGGGACGTGGTGTGGTGGTGGGTGAGAACCCACAAGTGCTGCAGGTCGTGCTCTCAAGGGGTGTCTCTGGCTGCACCTCCCCCGAGCTGTACTCAGGTGTTGATTCGGATGAGACCTACGTGCCGTCGCAGGTGAGTGTTCCAGGGAGGGATTCTGTTCTGTCTCACCCACCTGCACCAGGGTCAGAACCCTCAATGGGGATGTCAGTGTTGGCAGCTACGCCTTTGGTGGTTACGGATGCAGGGTCACACTCCGCGACATCTGATCCTGTTCCTGGGCCAGCAGATCAGAGGGGGAATGCAGTCCTGCAGCCTCAGGCAGTGCCGGCACAGCAAGGCGCAGTTCGCCTTGCCCCAGACAGGTGTGGTGCCCGCCGACGTGGTGGCCGTACGCCACCTGGCAATACCGCATGGGAGCAATCCATTTACGGTATGGCAACCCAACAGGCAGCATCATCCGAGATGATGGCTCAGGCCATCGATAGGGTGGCCACTTCCATTGTCCCCCCTGAAAGGCTGTTGGAGCGACTAGAGCAGGCAACCGACTCCATCTGCCAGTCACACAGGGAGGACATGTTGGGGTCCAACAGGGACAGGCGGGCGGCACTGGCGACTCTGCAGGAGGCCATCTCCATTGAGTCCCAGGGCCACAGGGAAGCCCTGAGGCAGGAGCTCCTTCACCTCAGGACGACTCTTGTTGAGCTTGAGGCTTCAACACACCAAAGGACAGAACAGCAGCTGGAGCATCTCACCCGTACGCTCTCAGCTGAGATGCAGGCAACAAGGGCGGAGGTCCGGGCATCCCGTGAGTTGTTGCATGGGGACCTCCGCACACTCATCCTCCAGAACCAGACCTACCACACCCGCATGCTTGCAGCCATGGAGGAGCAGACTAGGGCCTTGCGTGGGCTGCCTCCCATAGTGCAACCACCTCCGGATGCAGCTGCACAGGGTGATAATAGCGACAGCAGTGATACTCCCACAATAGGGTAGCCGTGTGGGCCATGAGCCCATGGAGGTGTTTTTTTTCTCCCAGGATCCACGCAGGTGGGTTCTGGTGTGCATCCTGTCCTCGGACCTCCTGGGTGGCCTCCCCAACCCCCCCGGGCCCTTCAATGGCCATTTTTGATTTCATTTTTATTTTTATTTTTATTTTTATTTTTATTTATTTTATTCCCAATTTTTTGGGGACGATTTGTTGGCTTCCGTGGTTCCTGTGGGCATACGCTGCATTGTGGCTGGGCACATGCAGGCTTGTAATGTATTTGGTTCCGATGCTTGGGTTTGAGTCACACACACCCCTCCTGCTTCCCGTTTCCATGGGCTTGCAAAGGGTGTGCCCAAGTGACAGTGAATTACACAGTGACGTTGGACTCCCATGAGCTGTGTGGGCAGTCTGTAGTCAATACTGTGTATACATTCCTAGTGCATATTGCTGTTGTGTTGTACACTGCATGTTGCATTGATGTGTAACTCATCTTCTGTGTCTACCTCCCAATTTGCAGGTCCCTTCCTCATGTCGACACAAGGACCTCTAGTCTGGAGATGTGGTCCCTGTTGGCAGCAGTGCACCTACAACTCTACATGGCGCCAATACTGCACAGTTGGTAGTGGTGGGAGTGCAGGCATTTCCAGGTGGTGAGACTACTAATATTTAACATTAGTGATGTCATGTTAATGGTAGTACGTGCTCAACTTTGTTGTTGGTCCGGCATTACTGTGAGCATTTCAGGTGTTGCAAGTATCTAATAGGGACACTGTACATTGTGACCCTAGTGTCATGTTGTGTGGATTACTTTGTTTACCTGCAAATAGCATGACATGGCACGGTGTGTGGTGTGGCGGTGCTGGGGTTGGGTTGGCTGACATGGCACTGTCCTCTTGTTGCATTTTGCAAGTGGGTGTTCATTTTAGCTGCTTGAATGTGTAACTTCACAAAACTGCATTGGTGGTGTCTGTGTGGGTAGGGATGCACACATTGTGACACTTCCAGGTGAACAATCTCAGGCTGATATGGTTTTCACGGTTCTTTCTCCAGACATTCAGGATCAGTGTCAGGTTGAGTCATCATTGATTGTCAGATGGAATGTGCCAGGGCAGTGTGCACTCCACAGGGGTGTGATTTCTATGTGAAGTAATTAGCCACTAGCTGTGTACGGGCTGCCTCCCCCCGTGCCCTTTCCCCTCCCATGCGCAGCGGCTGTGCATGTGGTTGGGGATGGGGGGCACCACCATGTCCATGGCCAGGCCCCGGCGTGTTGCAACGTTGTGCAGGACACATGCTGCCACTATGATCCTGCACACTACTGGGGGAGCGTACAACAGCTGCCCGCCAGAACGGTCAAGGGAGCGAAAGCGTGACTTCAGCACTCCGAATGTGCGCTCCACTATGCCCCGGGTTGTAATGTGGGCTGCGTTGTATCTTACCTGGGGTGGCGTGGTGGGGTTCCGAATTGGCGTCATCATGTGGGGGCTGAGAGGGTAGGCACTGTCCCCTGTGGAGGTGGTGATTGGTATCATTGGTGGGGTTGTGACCTTGCTCAGTATCTGACATGCATGCATGTGCAGTGGCATTCATACTCACCAAGCAGCCATGTATCGCCATGCCGCCCAGCTTCTAGGTCCCGGCTTAGGGTGGACATTCGGTAAATGAAGCTGTCGTGGGTTGACCCGGGATAGTTGGCATATACTGAGGTGATGATTCCCTTGGCATTACATACTACCTGCACGTTGATGGAATGCCAGTGCTTGCGGTTCCTATAGATGTGCTCAGATGCCCTGGGGGGACGTAGAGCCACATGGGTGCAGTCGATGGCACCTAGCACTTTGGGGAATCGTGCCACAGCGTAGAAATCCAGGGCGGCAGAATGCTTTTTTGCAGGTGTTCTGGGCAGGTATATGTGCCTGCGGACTGATGGGCGTGCAGTGATGATGTTCAAGACCTGGTGTAGGCAGCGTGACTGGGTGGCCTGTGATACACCACCCACAATGGCACTTGTCCGCTGAAATGATCCAGTGGCTAAGAAGTGCAGTACATTGAGGACCTTCTCCAGGGGGCTGAGTGATTGGGAGCACAGGGTGGGTGATGTGAGGTCATCCTCCCACTCACTCACCAGGTCCAGTATGATGTGTGGTGGAAACCTGTACCTCCCATGCACCTGGTCATCAGGCATCCCGAAAAGGCTGGTTCTGGGTGTGAATATTCTGGCCCTGACTATCCTCCTCCTCCTTTGGTAGGCCACGCCCACTGCTGCTAGGAACGGTATGTTCATCCTGGGTCTGAGCTTGTTATTTTTTTAGCGCGCAAATTAATGCGTTGCACGTGTTGTAGGCGAGCGTGTGACCCGCGCACCCCTGAAATCCAGTACCCAGTCCAATAGTGTGTGGAAATTCCCGCGCACACCGGGATACAGGTGCGCTGACGTACTTGCGTGTGTAAGTGTCCGCGCACACCTGATATACACATACATAGGCCAATCGCGTGTACGCGCACTTTAGTCTAATTACACGCGATGAGACTCTGCCGTGCTGTCCAATTACACGCGATGAGACTCTGACGTGCTGTCCAATTACACGCGATGACACTCTGACGTGCAGTCTTTCCACGTGTGCTCTGTCATCACGTGCTGTGTGGGAAACACCCGTGCGGGTCACGTCACAGACGCGCTTACGCGCTGAGGGCCTTTTGTCCAATAGAATCGCGTATGCGTGCTGACGCGCTTACGCGCTAAGGGCCTTTCCTCGGTTTTCACGCTGACGTGCAGGATTTTCACGTGCCAAATCACTCCGTACCAAGCTGGCCACGCGTAAGCACACGGAAGACCACGCTCCTGCCCAGAAGGCCGAACTACTGCCCCCCAGAGCCCCGAGCACGCTCCCACCTGCCATCTGCTGCTGCCTGACTGCCTGCTGCCCACGTGCACTGCCATTTGCTGCCTGCACATCAGCCAGGAGTGCTGTTGCTGTGACCACCCCTGCTGGAACCGAAGACTCCCGACTGGAATTCCATCGCTCCACAGCCCAGCCCCAGGACCCAGTTGCCCACCCACTCCTGCCTCTGGGGTTGTCATGTCGGGGCAAACACCATCTGTGACCACTGGCAACCCCCGGCCAGAGAGGCAGAGGGGCACCAGCTTCAGTGCCACCGAAGTTGGTGTCCTGGTGGAGCAAGTCCTGGGGCAGTATGATGCCCTCTTCGGAAGTTCCCGCGCCGACAAGGAAGGATGGACTCGGATCTGGACTGACATCGTGACTGCCATCAACGCGGAGGGGGTGGCAGTCCGGGACTTACAACATGTCAGGAAGCGCTGGGAGGACTTCAGGTCCAGGACCCTGAACAAGGCCCGGCGCCTCTTGAAGGCAGCGGATGCCAAGGGGCGCCGGGGCCACTTGTCGGAAGAACAGATGGGGGTCCTGGAACGCATATCCCCAGCGCTCCACGTCCAGGTCCTAGAGAAGCAGACCCGTCTGGAGTCGAGCGGTGAGTGTACATGCATCCTGATTGTGAGCAGTGCGTGTGGTGATTATTCGGCATTGTGCCGGTTGCACATCTGTTTGTATGGGGTCGAGTATGGGTGGGGGTGTACAGGGCCGTGGGTCTGACACATGCGAGGGCTGTAATGTGTGAGACATGGATGGTGCTTGTGTGTGTGGGCTTGCATGGCAAATGCAGTTGTGCGTGCACACATGTTTGGATGAATGTGCATGTAAGTAGACATGTCCGTGATGTCAGGCATGTATGTTGTTTTCGCCTGCATGTATGAGCACTGTGTACATGTGCATGTGTGTGTATTTGTCAAGGGTGCAACAGTGATGCTACATGGATGCATGTGAAAGCGGTATGTGGAAGCCTGATTGGCAGATGTGACATGGATGCCCGTCTGAACAGTGCGACACTTGGCAGAGGTGTAGACATGCATGCAAGTGTGGTGGTGTGTGTACATGTGTGGTGCACTTCCTGTGTTGCATGTGATGTCTGGCTCCCCTTTGGCTGCTGATGCTGTTGTATGTGTATGGATGGTGGTGGCAGTTGCGATATGGCTGTGGTATGGCTCATGTGTGCGAGTTGCAATGACATGTGTGTTGGGGATTGTGATGACATGTCTGAGGTTTGCCAATACCACTCATGTGCAACTGTCATGCGTGTATGTGTCCATTGTACAGTGCCCTGATGCCTGTGTTTTGTTTCTCCCTTTCTGCAGCGTCAACTGATGAAGAGGGCGGAGAAGGTGCTGGGAGGAGGTCCAAGAGGCGGAGGTTGCAGTTGGACTCCTCGGCAGCAGAAGGGGCAGCTGGGACCCCACAGGGCCCAACAGGGGAAGATGGCACGGAGTCATCCAGGTTGGTGGGGGGTTTGGTGGAGGAGGGGCCGTGCAAGCACCAGAGACGGGGTCTGGAGGTGGGGATCCCACTGGTGCTAGTGGTGCAGTGCAGGACCAGGGACAGGAGGCAGCACAGGCGGCCGCGGAGGTGCCTGTGTGCAATCCTGTCCCCGATCCTGTCCCTGCATCATCTTGCACCAGCAGGGATGCCTACGTCCAGACCCGTTTTCAGGCAGGGGATGAGCTGACGTCAACTGGCCTTCCTCTGCCTGCGGACGTGGCCATCCAGGTCCGGGTTGAGCCTGTCCTGGCTGGTGTGGCGTTGCGTCAACGGGCCATGCGAGGTGACCTGCAGTCTTTTCATGGAGAGACTGCATGTCATCTCGAATGGCTCGTTGACCACGTCAGCCTGCTGGGACAGGTCACCCAGGCCGGATTCCTCCGTCTGATGGGGCTTGCTCCGACCCCCTCCTCAACTGGACCCCCTACGCGCCAGTCGTCCTCTGTGCCATCTTCCCACCCATCAGTCACCTGGGTGCCCTGTGGAGCTGCCTCTGACGGTGCGGCCAGGCTGGTGGAGGAGGCATCCCTGCCACAGTCGGGAGTCGGAGGTCCAGCAGGGGTGGCCACATCAACAAGTGCACCCCAGCCGGCGGAGGATGTGCAGGCAGCAGGAGGCAGTGCACGGGCAGAGGCAGAGCAGCAGCAGCAGCAACATGGTGGGAGACATGAAGGCTCGGGGCTTTCGACATCGGAGGGGCAGGCATCGGCCGGAGGGCAGGGGGACCCAGGACAGAGAGTGTCTTCCGTGTGGCAGCGGTTGGGCCACGCCATAGGTGCGGAGCGGCGGCGGGCGGAAGAGGTGCGGCTCACAATGGTCAGGGCGGAAAACTCCATGCGGAGGGCCCTGAGGCGGGCCGAGTGCCTCGAGGCAATCCGCAGGGGGTTGGAGGAGGACACGGCGTCGTCCCTGCGGACCCTCGGGCCATGGAACTGGACCGCCTCCGGGACATCGAACAGGAGTTCGATGATGCCCTGGCCCGGGACACCACGGAGTGAGCCGCTGGATTTGCCCGCCGCCTTTGTATGTAGTTCTTTAGTTTTAGGTTTCCTTTCTTTCTTATTATGATTTGGAGTCGACGGACACTGCTCCACTTTTTGTATATAGTTGATTTTTAGGTAGGTTTTTTAGTAGGTTTCCTTTGTTCAGTTGGGCTCATGGATCCTTGTTAGTTTTGTACATAGTTATTTTTTCCATGGAGATTTTTTTACATTTGACTTTGGACATAATTTTTTTTTATTCTGATTTGCAGTTATGTGTTTTTATACGGACATGCAGCTCTTTTTTTTCACATTCACATTGTAGTTAGTTTTCTTTCTTTAGCATACTTTATTTTTTCCAATACAATTTTGTTAGCATACTTCACTGTGTGGTATCATCTCATTGGTTTCATGCATGTCATGTTGTGTGTTTTCCCATTCAATTGCAACCATTGTGTGTGACGGACATGGGTTCATTAGCTTGATGAACATTGGGGGTGTAACATGTGATTTCAATTTCCATGTGGGTGAATGGGTTACTTGGTAGGGCTTTTTGGCTGTGGAGGCTGACCATTACGCACATGATTGGGGATTGTGAGTACCTGGTGGGGGCTGCCCATGGTGGCAGGGGGGTGGGGGTGGTGGGAGACATGGGTGGGGGCCTGGTGGAGGCTGCCCCTGCACTGCTGGGGTGTGGGGGTGGTGGGAGACATGAGTGGGGGCCTGGTGGAGGGTGACCCTGGTGGCTGGGGGGTGGGGGTGGTGGGAGACATGAGTGGGGGCCTGCTGGAGTCTGCCCATGGTGGCAGGGGGATGGGGGTGGTGGGAGACATGAGTGGGGGCCTGGTGGAGTCTGCCCATGGTGGCAGGGGGGTGGGGGTGGTGGGTGACATGAGTGGGGGCCTGGTGGAGGGTGACCCTGGGGGCTGGGGGTGGTGGGAGACATGAGTGGGGGCCTGGTGGAGTCTGCCCATGGTGGCTGGGGGGTGGGGGTGGTGGGAGACATGAGTGGGGGCCTGGTGGAGGATGCCCATGGTGGCAAGGGGGTGGGGGTGGTGGGTGACATGAGTGGGGGCCTGGTGGAGGGTGACCCTGGGGGGTGGGGGTGGTGGGAGACATGAGTGGGGGCCTGGTGTAGTCTGCCCATGGTGGCAGGGGGGTGGGGGTGGTGGGTGACATGAGTGGGGGCCTGGTGGAGGGTGACCCTGGTGGCTGGGGGGTGGGGGTGGTGGGAGACATGAGTGGGGGCCTGCTGGAGTCTGCCCATGGTGGCAGGGGGGTGGGGGTGGTGGGAGACATGATTGGGGGCCTGGTGGAGGCTGCCCCTGCACTGCTGGGGGGTGGGGGTGGTGGTAGACATGCATTGTTGATCAGTAGTGCAAGGTGACATGTGGGTTGGCTGGGGGGCATGCCCATGGTGGATGGGCTGCCTGCGGGACATGAGCATGGGTGCAGGGTAGTCCCCCGTGGTGTGGGCTGCCTGCAGGGTCCATGGAGGTTGTGGAGCGTACACCTGGGAGGGCCCACACGGCCAATTCACGTGTGGTACTCCCCAGAACCCCTGAAATACACGTACCCTGCTGAAATCGCGTGTGGAACTTCCCGCGCACCCCTGAAATACACGTACCCTGCTCGCACTGGGCCACTCACGTGTGGAACTTCCCGCGCACCCCTGAAATACACGTACCCTGCTGAAATCACGTGTGGAACTTCCCGCGCACCCCTGAAATACACATGCCTTGCTCGCACTGGCCCAATCGCGTGTGGAACTTCCCGCGCACCCCTGAAATACACGTACCCTGCTGAAATCGCGTGTGGAAATTCCCACGCACCCCTGAAATACACGTAACCTGCTGAAATCGCGTGTGGAAATTCCCGTGCACCCCGGTATACACGCACACGTATTTTTTGTCAGCGGGTGTCCGTGTTTGTGGGTACCCCTTTGCACGTCATTTGTCCTGGAGGGCCACAGTATAGGACATTCATCATGGCAGTATATAGGTGCTATTTGTTGGCGCACCTTTTGGCGCACATTTCTTACAGCCGCAGAGTCGCTACCGCCTGCTTTCTTGTGGCGGTCGTGTTTGTACCTGTGCGCTGGTTTGAGCGTGCGCTTTTTTGCCCTATTCTATTCCATGAATACGTGTTGTAGGCGAGTGTGTGGGCGTTCCGCGCACTTGTGCCCTGTACTTCCCCCGTGACGCCCAGGTTTTGGCAAGTTGTTCCCCATTCTGAGTGTTACGCCCGTGTTCCGCCTACTTTTGTTGCGTGCGCCGCGCTATGTGCGAATTTCGCTGTGGCCTGTGCGATTTTCGCTGTGACCTGGCGCATGCTGTTAGATGGCCTGTGCGCCAACGTGCGCCGCGCTCTTTTTTATCGCACATCCGCTGGTTTTCTCGCGCACGGACTTCCATGAATCGATGTGCGCTGCTTTTCGTGCGATTTTCGCACTTGCACTGCGATTTTCGCTATTCCACTGCGATTCGCACGTTTTTGGCCACTTGCGCCGCGCTAATTATTCCATGAATCGGCCTGTTAGTCTGGAATGTCAATACAGGGTTACATTGGTCTTTCACTGGTACTAGTATGGGGAAACAAAGTGGAAACTGGGACTCTTCAGACTTTCATTTGGGCTAGAGTGCAGTTAGAAAAGAAAGGCATAGCCTTATGCAGCTGTGCAAATATATATTCATGAGAACATGGGGATAACATCACATATTCCATCTGTGATCTTTTAACCATCTCCATCATCGCACACCACTGCGGCCATATTTAGCATTTGCCCATCATTCTCATCACCCTCGCTATCCTCATCTTCCTAATGGTTTGTCAACGTTAAATTCCTCAATAAAGTTGCATTATGCAACATTTAGCACAACCCATAAATAAGTCACTCTGTTTTCGGTTTTCACTGTAGAACGGACCCAAATTTGTGCGGGGGAAAAGGGAAGTGTTTTTGTAGATGCCAAAGCCATGCTGATGTTCATAAGAGGTAATCACTGCTGGAGGAAGAAAGAGGTTGCCTCACTGGAGTCATCAGCCAACTTCATTGTAGGCTTTCTGAATCCCAGGAAAAGTGTATATAAACATGTGCCCTTGTGCCAAAATGTGCTGCAACGAGTACCACGTCCTTTATTCCTGCAAACAGCCATAAGTCCTCATTATGGTTTATGGGCCTGTGAAATGTTCTATGTCAGTGTGTGGTTGTGGTGCACCAACACTCTCCCTTTGAATGCAAAGGGTTCCATGACGATGTGGCTATGTGCTTTGCCGCAATGTGTCATGCACACGTGCCAGTGCTGCTGGCGAACTGGAGGACCATGTTGGACAGGTGGCATGCCAGCGTACATGCTGTGGCCAGGTAGGTGACTCTAAGTGGTCTGCTCTTGACTAACCTGGGAGCCAGGTCTTAAGAAGTACTTGGTTCTTCATTATCCGTGACTGGCAACTGTTTCACAGAATCATTGAATTATCTGTAAAATGACAGAGCCATGCACACACACACGAGTTAAACACCACCCTGCGTCACACACCAGCTAAATGTATTGCTGCATTTTTTCATTTCTGCCCTTTGGTGGTAGTAAGACCACATGGAAGCATCCAATTGCCCAAACAACATCAGGAAAGCCAGTTATGGCACAATATTTGCCACGAGGACTGGTAAAAGATGAACGGTCAATTGGGAAGTATAAGTGGTTGTCTGTGGAATGCAGTCTGATGTATTGTTATGAAAAATATGATTTGCGTGATACTATAGGCTATCTATAGGTGTTCTGATGCAGCTATTGGTTTAAAAAAGGAGCTTCATCAAACACTTCTGAAAAGGCCTGATGTCTGTAGATATGAGTACAGTGTTGTTTCACCCAAGGGCATCCAGGATGTCGCTCAGGAAAAAATGGATTGTTGCTCCGTCAGGTTTTTGGGATAACACCTTGGTATCGGGCAAATAGGTTTCATCTTCTGCTCTGCTTCCCTTTTGGTGGAATGTTTTTTGTCACAAGGCTACATTGACTACTTCAAAGGAATCCATGGTGCAGTGTGTGATAAAGGCAATATCATACTTCATGTAAGTAGAGGATTTTATTTAGTTCAAAGCATAGCGGCTACAGTCTTCTCTCCTCCTCTGCCAGTCTCTCCAACTGCCCTAGCTTATATCGTAACATTCTACTCATGGCATTCCATGGTATTACAGAGTAATGGCAGGGTTCCATCCATGAAACAAAGCTAAAATATTTACACCATACAACACACTTCCTTCCCTTTAAACCACACAAAATTAACACAAGGAAAATGGTGAATTTAGAACATGCAATAGACATTAGAACATATGCTGTTCAACAGATGATGAGGAGGTGAAACAATGTGTGTTTACATTGATCCTGGCAACACACTCCACCTCACTTGATTCTGACAACACTCTCTTAATTCTACACATCTCCTCCATTCAACCGCACCACAATCCCATGATCCTCCACCGCAGTCTTGTGTTCTGAATATTTGAAATCCACTTTCCTGCTCCATCTGGGAAGTTTGACCTTCCCATCATCAACTCTCATCGTCTCTTGGAGCCTGCACCTATGCTTATCGTCATACTACCTCTTGGACACTTCTCCATGAACCTTATCCTCTGCTGAACTGCTTTGACATCCATCTCCACCTCTTGGAGAGGCCCATCCAACCTGGAGTTAACATTGTATTGGGTTTGCATCCTCGCATCAACTCAAGTGGTGAGACCTGATTGGCTGGATAAGGTGTGCTTCTGTATTGGAAAACTCTCCACTTCAAATCCCTCTGCCAATCACCCCCATTCCTAACCGACAAACAGATTCCATCCATGAGCATTCTAATGAAGTGCTCATCACATCTGTTACCCTGGGGGTGATAAATAGATGTCCTCTCATGTTTATTCCATTCTCCAAAATTCATGATTGAAATTCTCTCGAGACAAACTGCGGACCGTTGTCACTGACCAACATGGAGGGCCAACCTTCCCTCCAAAATATATATCCTAGAAATTTGCTACAATTTCTAGACGTTATATCTATGATCACACTTTCTTCCGGCCACTTCGTATGTAGGTCCATGACCACAATGACATAGCTGTCTCTGGAACCTCAAAAAGACAATGGCCCCAGCAAATCTATGGCAATTGTCTCCAATTGAAAGCAAGTGGTATCACCATGGGCAGTACCCTCAGCTCCAGCACCTTGTCAGTATTTTTACACTGTTCATGCTCCTTTATCTGCATCTCAATAAACTCATCCATTAGTGGCCACCAAAAATGTATTCTGATAAGTGACTTTCTCCTGAAATTACCCATGTTCATCTTGTGTCCTAGTTCAACCACAGCCTCTTGCATCCCTAGAGGACCCACTAGCCTCTGTCCTCTGCACAACAACACATCTACCACACTCAACTCTTCCTATATCCTCCTGTACTCTTTGAGTACACTTAAAGTATGGTCATTATTACCACTCCATCTCCTTTGCACCAATCCTTTTACCTGCTGACATTCATCATCTTTCATACATGCCGGATGTCCATGATAATTTCAAAGTCGGGAATTTTGAATTCAAAAAGAACAAATTCAAAATACCCAGCATGAAATAATCACTAACAGCAACCCCGCCCTCAACCCCTTCCACCCCACAACCCTCAACCCCCACAACTTACCTTTGGTGGGGCACTTACCTGATTTTTGTCTCTGCAGCTCTTCCCTTGCAAAGTGAGTACTGCCTAACCTTTGGGGGGCGGAACGTCCGCCGCAGGGTGCCTTTTTTCTTGAGTTTTTTTAATCAGTCTTTGTCCCCCACTTTCCTTTTTGTGGTAGTGGGGGACACCTCCGCATCCCCAGAATTCCCATAATGTGGATCAAGGGGAACAGGGAACACCCACGCAACCCCTGCACCCTTTATTCGACTTTTTGGGAATTCATTTTTTTTTCGTTGCCGAATTTGGCATTTTCTCCCTTTTGTTTTTCTTTTCAATTTTTTCTACAGATACCATACAAGCCTGTAGTTATCATTCTGATACTTCATCAAGTAAGCATTGCATATTTTTGGGAAATAAACAGTATTTAAAAAAAAATATTTTTAAACAAAGATCTATTCAACAATATATATAGCTCAATGTGTTTTGGGGAAAAATATATCCTTTCATCAAGAGCAAATAAGTGTTCAATTCAATCAATTAAGTGATGATTCTTCAAACTCCAAAATCATCTACAATATAAACAAAAGATATGTATCAGTGGGTTGTGCAATACATTCTATATTTAACAATTTACGATGAGGTAGGTAATAGACTGACGGAGCATAAATCCAACATCCGGAAAACAATCAGACCTCCAGACACTTCGCACAAATGCTTACTTGATCAAGTATCAGAATGATAACTACAGACAGAAATCACATCATTATAACTCTCTTGAATTATTGACTGGTAGTCACCAGTAATAAGGGTGTGCAGGGGACAGGAGTGTCCGTCAATTGTGGACACTTTGTATTTTTGCAATTATTCCGAAGACTTTTAGGGGCCGATTCATGGAACAAACGTGCGCCGAAAATCTTCGCGCAAGCAGGCGCAAGCAGGCGCAAGCGGAAAAAAACAGGCGCACGCGCACGCGTGCGATACATGGAAGTCCCTGCGCGTGTTTACCACGGGATGTGCGCCAAACCCGTGCATGGCGCACACGTCACTGCAACATCCCAAAAGACGTGCGCGATGCGCACATTGAAAGCGCACAACCTCGGCGCATACACCAGAAAGTGGGCGGAACACGGGGCGTAACGCGCGGAATGGGGAACAACTCGCGAAAACAAGGGCGTAACTGGGGATGTACTGCAGGGAAGCAGACGGAACGCCCACACGCACCCGAACCACACGTATTCATGGAATCGAATAGGGCAAAGCCACGCACAGCGAAAGACACGCACAAGCCGATACACGTCCGCCACACGAAGGCAGGCGGTAGCGTCCCTGCGCATTACAAAAGTGGCAACATACAGCAATTGTGCGAGCGGGGCACGTGTATTTCGGGGTTGCGTGGGAAGTTACACACGCGATTGAGCGGGATACGTGTATTCCGGGGGTTCGCGGGAAGTCACACACGCGATCGGGCCTGGGGGAGCGTGCTACGTGTATTTTAGGGGTTCGCGTGAACTTTCTCACGCGATCGGGCCTGGGGGAGCGTGCTACGTGTATTTCAGGGGTTCGCGTGAACCTTCTCACGCGATCGGGCCTGGGGGAGCGTGCTACGTGTATTTCAGGGGTTCGCGTGAAGTTTCTCACGCGATCGGGCCTGGGGGAGCGGGCTACGTGTATTTCAGGGGTTCGCGTGAACTTTCTCACGCGATCGGGCCTGGGGGGGCGGGCTACGTGTATTTCAGGGGTTCGCGTGAAGTTTCTCACGCGATCGGGCCTGGGGGAGCGTGCGACGTGTATTTCAGGGGTTCGCGTGAACTTTCTCACGCGATCGGGCCTGGGGGAGCGGGCTACGTGTATTTCAGGGGTTCGCGTGAACTTTCTCACGCGATCGGGCCTGGGGGAGCGGGCTACGTGTATTTCAGGGGTTCGCGTGAACTTTCTCACGCGATCGGGCCTGGGGGAGCGTGCGACGTGTATTTCAGGGGTTCGCGTGAACTTTCTCACGGGATCGGGCCTGGGGGAGCGGGCTACGTGTATTTCAGGGGTTCGCGTGAACTTTCTCACGCGATCGGGCCTGGGGGAGCGGGCTACGTGTATTTCAGGGGTTCGCGTGAACTTTCTCACGCGATCGGGCCTGGGGGAGCGGGCTACGTGTATTTCAGGGGTTCGTGTGAACTTTCTCACGCGATCGGGCCTGGGGGAGCGGGGTACCACTCACCGTCTGCCTTGCGTGTAGAAGAACGCGTAGCCAACACCCGCTGTGAAGTAATAGCGTGTGAACCCCAACGGATGGAAAACACACGCACCGCACGAAAAGCACGTACAGAACATAAATGCACGCGGGATCACCAAGCCCTGCCAGGGCAACGCCCGTGCGCAAAATGTCACAGACGCGCTTACGCTGCAAGGGCCTTGGGTCCAATGAAATCGCGTACGCGTGCTGACGCGCTTACGCGCTAAGGGCCTTTCCTCGATTTTCACGCTGACGTGCAGGATTTTCACGTGCCAAATCACTCCGTATCAAGCTGGCCACGCGAAAACACACGGAAGACCACGCTCCTGCCCAGAAGGCCGAATCACTGCCCCCCAGTGCCCCGAGCAGCCTCCCACGTGCCATCTGCTGCTGCCTGCCTGCCTGCCTGCTGCCACCGTGCCCTGCCATTTGGTGCCTGCACATCAGCCATCTGCAGGTGTCCAGTTGCTGTGTCCACCCCTGCTGGAACAGAAGACTCCCGACTCGGATAACATCGCTCCACAGCCCAGCCCCAGGACCCAGTTGCCCACCCACTCCTGCCCCTGGGGTTGCCATGTCGGGCACATCAACATCAAGCACCAGTGGCAACCCCCAGCCAGAGGGGCAGAGGGGCACCAGCTTCACTGCCACCGAAGTTGGTGTCCTGGTGGAGCAAGTCCTGGGGCAGTATGATGCCCTCTTCGGATCGTCCCGCGCCAACAAGGAAGGACGAGACAGGATCTGGGCCGACTGTGTGGTTACCATCAACGCGGAGGGGGTGGCAACCCGCACCATCCAGAAGGTCAAGAAGCGCTGGGAAGACTTGAGGTCCAGGACCCTCATGAAGGCCCGGCGCCTCGTGGAGGGGGGCCGGGGCCGCATGAGTTCCATCCAGTTGAGGGTCCTGGAACGCGCACACCCAGCGCTCCACGCCCAGGTCCTTGAGAGGGAGACCCGTCTGGAGTTGAGCGGTAAGTGGCCAAGCATTGCTGTGTGAGACAGGGCATGTTGCAGTGTGCTGGTTGTCTGATACTTGCCTGCATGTGTGACATAGCCCATGTACGCATGTATGTGTGCAGGGACATCATGGGAATGCATGTGCGACCTGTAATGTGTGAACCGCACGGTTGTTGCATGTGTTTGAATGCGACATGGGGAGCCCTGTGCAGATTGCACACATGAGAGCATGGCAGTCTCTGTTCCTGGACATGGGTGGGGGCGAGGGATGGGTGCTGATGCCAGATACATATGTGGTATCCATGTCTGTGTGCCTGACCTGCGTGTCTGTGACTTGTGAGTGCCATGGATGCATGACACATGTCTGTGACAATGTACAGATTCACTGATGCAGCCTAGTCATCCTTGTATGCACTGTGATTGGGGTGTACGGGGCCAGATGGATGTGACTGAGGTGAAGTGTGTGCATGTGATAGGCATGACCCATGATGCATGTGAGTCCCATTACATTGTATGATTCGAGAGTCCATTGGACATGCATTGAAATGTCCATGGCACGCACCATGACTGTCACAGTGTGTGTTTTGCCTGGACTGACACATGTGTTGTGGTGTGACATGATGGAAGTGTACTTTGACAGTGGCACTCATCTGCTATTGCTTCCTGTCTAGGGGACCATTGTACAGTACCCTGATGCTTGTGTTCTATGTCTCCCTCTACGCAGCGGCTAGTGAAGGAGAGGGCGGAGACGGCGCTGTGGAGCAAGGCGGCGGGGATGCCCCCACGGCTGCAGCGGAAGGGGTGGGTGAGCCCCCACAGGGGCGTGCTACGGCGGTAGACGGCGAGGAGCCATCCAGGTTGGTGGTTTCCACAGAGGAGGAGGAGGCCGCCACTGAGGCGCACATGGGGCCTGGTGGGGGCATCCCTGCTGGTGCAAGTGGTGCAGTCCAGGGGCAGGGGCAGGAGGCAGCACAGGTCACCGTGGAGGGGCCTGTGCATGTCGCTGTCCCTGAACCTGTGGGTGCACCACCTTGCACCAGCAGGGATGCCCCGTCCCAGGCCCGTCCGCAGGTAGAGGGGATGTCCATGTCATCTGACTCCCCTCCACCTGCGGACGAGGGGACCCCTGGCCGTGTGGAGAAGGTCCTGATTGGGGTCGCGATGCGCACGGCTGTGATTCGTGATGCCGTGCGTGCTTCCCAGGAGGAGCACGCACGTCATCACGAAGAGCACCGTGCCGACGTGGCCCAATTGGGATCGGCCATGTTCGGGGGTTTCCTGCATGTGTCGGCCAATCTGGCGGCCCTCTCCTCCTCTGTGGAGACCATACGCCAGTCGTTCTCCTTGCCGTCTTCCGGCCCAGATGCCACCAGGGCCCCCTGTGTACCTGCCCTGACCAATGCAGCCAGCTCGGTGGGGATCCCATCCCTGCCACAGTCGGGAGTCAGAGGTCCAGCAGGGGTGGACAACACAGCAACTGGACCCCAGCAGATGGAGGATGTGACGGCATCATCGGGCAGGGCACATGCACGACGGCGTCGGTGGTTTCCATCATCCTGGATGCTGTCGTGCTGGCAGAGGCAGTGGCGTCGGAGGCAGCAGCAGGCTCGACGTGGGAGGCATCATGGCTCGGGGCCATCAAGATCAGAGGGGCAGGCATCGGCCGGAGGGAAGGAGAACCCTGGGATGGTAGTGTCTTCCGTGTGGGAGCAGTTGGTCCAGCGGATAGGTGCGGAGCGGCAGCGGGCGGAAGAGGAGCGGCTCACCATGGTCAGGGCGGAGTTCTCCATGCGTCGGGCGTTGAGGCGGGCTGAGTGCCTCGAGGAAGCTCGAGGGAGTTTGAGGTGAACATGGGGTTATCCCTGCGAGACCTCGGGGCCAGGACAGAGTCCCGCCTCCAGGACATCGACATGGAGTTCGATGATGCCCTGGCCGGCAACATCACAGAGTGAGCCGCAGGACTTGCCCGCTGCCATTGTATATAGTTATATAGTTAGTGGTAGGTTTCCTTTTAATTATTTTTTTTTTATTTGGTTGCGATTGGACAATGCGCCACTTTTTTGTATATAGTTCAGTTTTTAGTTAGTTGACATAGTTAGGTTTCATTTGGTTGGGCTCATGGACCCGGGATTGTCTTGTAAATAGTTCTTCTATGGATTTTTTGATTTTTTTGATTTTTTTCCATGGACATTCATCTTCTTTTTGTTGTTTTGCTTTGTGGTTTTTCTAATTTCATTTCCATTCTAGTTGATTTTCAATACATTTTTATTTTCATCCTTCAATGTGTCGTATCATCTCATTACTTTCATGCATGTCATGTTGGTTGTTTTGACATTCACTTGCAGCCATTGTGTGTGACAGACATGTGTTCATTTGCATTATTTACATTGGGTGTGTAACATGTAATTGCCTTTGATATGTGGATGGATGTGATAGTTGGTTGGGCCTTTTGGCAGGGGAGGATGGCCATTACGGACATGATTGGGGATTGTTGGGACCCAGGTGCAGGGGGGCATGGATGGGACATGGGCGAGGGCCTGGTGGAGGGTGCCCCGCAATGCTGGGGGGTGGGGGTTGTGGGGGACATGAGTTGGACATGGGTGGGGGCCTGCTGGCAGGTGCCCCACAGTGCTGGGGGGTGGGGGTGGTGGGGGACATGAGTTGGTGTTCATTAGTTCAAGGAGACATGTGCCTTTGCTGGGGGGCATGCCCATGTTGGGTGGGCTGCCTGCGGGACATGACCAGGGATGCAGGGTAGTCCCCTGTGGTGTGGGCTGCCTGCAGGGGCCGTGGAGGGTGTACAGGGAACACCTGGGAGGACCCACACTGTCAAATCACATGTAGGACTCCCCGGCACCCCTGAAATACACGTACCCTGCTGAAATCGCGTGTAAAACTTCCCGCGCACCCCTGAAATACACGTACCCTGCTGAAATCGCGTGTAAAACTTCCCGCGCACCCCTGAAATACACGTACCCTGCTGAAATCGCGTGTAAAACTTCCCGCGCACCCCTGAAATACACGTGCCCAGGCTATTCGCGTGTGGAACTTCCCGCGCACCCCTGAAATACACGCGCCCAGGCTATTCGCGTGTGGAACTTCCCGCGCACCCCTGAAATACACGCGCCCAGGCTATTCGCGTGTGGAACTTCCCGCACACCCCTGAAATACACGCGCCCAGGCTATTCGCGTGTGCAACTTCCCGCGCACCCCTGAAATACACGCGCCCAGGCTATTCGCGTGTGGAACTTCCCGCGCACCCCTGAAATACACGCGCCCAGGCCAATCGCGTGTGGAACTTCTCACGCACCCCTGGAATACACGTAGCCCGCTCCCCCAGGCCCGATCGCGTGAGAAACTTTACGCGAACCCCTGAAATACACGTAGCCCGCTCCCCCAGGCCCGATCGCGTGAAAAAGTTCACGCGAACCCCTGAAATACACGTAGCCCGCTCCCCCAGGCCCGATCGCGTGAGAAACTTCACGCGAACCCCTGAAATACACGTAGCCCGCTCCCCCAGGTCCGATCGCGTGAAAAAGTTCACGCGAACCCCTGAAATACACGTAGCACGCTCCCCCAGGCCCGATCGCGTGAGAAAGTTCACGCGAACCCCTGAAATACACGTAGCCCGCTCCCCCAGGCCCGATCGCGTGAAAAAGTTCACGCGAACCCCTGAAATACACGTAGCCCGCTCCCCCAGGCCCGATCGCTTGAGAAAGTTCACGCGAACCCCTGAAATACACGTAGCCCGCTCCCCCAGGCCCGATCGCGTGAAAAAGTTCACGCGCACCCCTGAAATACACGCGCCCAGGCTATTCGCGTGTGGAACTTCCCGCACACCCCTGAAATACACGCGCCCAGGCTATTCGCGTGTGCAACTTCCCGCGCACCCCTGAAATACACGCGCCCAGGCTATTCGCGTGTGGAACTTCCCGCGCACCCCTGAAATACACGCGCCCAGGCCAATCGCGTGTGGAACTTCTCACGCACCCCTGGAATACACGTAGCCCGCTCCCCCAGGCCCGATCGCGTGAGAAACTTTACGCGAACCCCTGAAATACACGTAGCCCGCTCCCCCAGGCCCGATCGCGTGAAAAAGTTCACGCGAACCCCTGAAATACACGTAGCCCGCTCCCCCAGGCCCGATCGCGTGAGAAACTTCACGCGAACCCCTGAAATACACGTAGCCCGCTCCCCCAGGTCCGATCGCGTGAAAAAGTTCACGCGAACCCCTGAAATACACGTAGCACGCTCCCCCAGGCCCGATCGCGTGAGAAAGTTCACGCGAACCCCTGAAATACACGTAGCCCGCTCCCCCAGGCCCGATCGCGTGAAAAAGTTCACGCGAACCCCTGAAATACACGTAGCCCGCTCCCCCAGGCCCGATCGCTTGAGAAAGTTCACGCGAACCCCTGAAATACACGTAGCCCGCTCCCCCAGGCCCGATCGCGTGAAAAAGTTCACGCGAACCCCTGAAATACACGTAGCCCGCTCCCCCAGGCCCGATCGCGTGAAAAAGTTCACGCGAACCCCTGAAATACACGTAGCACGCTCCCCAAGGCCCGATCGCGTGAGGAACTTCACGTGAACCCCTGAAATACACGTAGCCCGCTTGCCGTGCTTGTACAGGGTTAGCGCAGCCCTTTGCGCTGAATTGGGGATTTTGATGGCTTTTCCCTGCGCGGAAGGCGTTCTTGGGGGCGTAACTGGCGCTGCTGGAAGGTCGCTGCGCCACTGTGCGCCACGGCTGGTTTTGGTGGCCGGAATCCATAAATACGCTGTGCGCGGAAATGGGTTTTGGCGCACGCGGCTGGCGCAGGGATTCGCACGCGCACACTGTGCGCCAGCCGCGTGCGCCACTTGTGCGCTGAATTCTATGAATTACCCCCTTAGTGTCAGAGTTGTTTTTTTCAACCCTGCACCCTAGAATTGCCTAACCTTTTCTCCTCCTTCTAAAAACCATTACTAATCTCATGAACTAAGGTGTGTGCTAGCCTATCCTTGTTGCATTTTCTAGTAGTTTACCCACGTCTAGTGGGGTGACATCTTCTTTAGGGACACATACTCTTCACCTAATGAAGGATACAGAATGCACAACTCCCTCATCAGAAAGTCCAGAAAAACTGATTCACAAATTAGAGAGATTTATTAGGAGAGAAATCTTGCAAAAATTCCACACATCTACATTGGCACAATACTATAAGGCCAAAAGAATACCAATGGGACTCCGAAATTATGTATAGAAAACAGTGCCTTTGTGAAACGATGGGATCAGATTTTAAACAAATGCTCATTGGACCTGATACTACTAACTATTGAGGAACTCGACAAATCACTGTCCAAAATAGACACAGAGATTAATGAACTTAAAGAACAACTCAGCATACTCCTGTCAGCAGAAGACCTATCAAAGATACTTGAAGACACCAACAGAAAATGTGATTCCTACAAAAAAGAAATAGAACAAAGGAAAATTAGAAAATTCAGGAGAGATACTTTGGATTATTCACAGGACATAGTATTCACCTGGCAAGACGTCTATCATCAGAACCAACCACAGAAACCCAATAGACAACCATTTCAACCAAGACAACCCAGCAACCTTGGGATAGAAACAGATCCATCCAGCGACACCTCAGGGAGCAGTGGGACAGTTTCCGTAAACATGCCGGCAATAGACTGTAAAGACACTGACCTTCCAGCACCCACTGGACCAATGACATCATCCTCCAGAGCACCTATTTTTTTAGGCAGAGAAAAACAAGCAGAGGACACAAGAAGGAAGAGGACCAAATAGAAGCCAGCAAATTAGTGATTAATATTTCTGATCAGTACATTTTTCGAACATATGTTCAAACTGATTAGAAACATTTGACTTAAGGTATTCTTCGACTCAATACCACCCTTAGAAGACAGATCAAGAACATTTGACTATCTAGAAATTAAATCCAAGAGCACTTTCAATCCTGGTGTCCGCAACTCAGCACTTGAACTTTTCTGACTTCCATGTTGAAGGACCTGAGGTTAATAAAATATATTCGGTTCTGAGAGTACAAAATGTGAGAAAAAATCAGAATAGATTACTGAGACAACTAGCTAATGACACCACCGTCATGATCAAACCAGAAAACAAAGGGGGTGTGATTGTCATTATGAACAGTACATTCTATAATCAAAGTTGTCTTTGCCTTTTAAGTGATACAGGCACTTATCTTTTACTAGAACAGGACCCTACCAATGCAATAAAACAATTTATTGAGGAAGTACTTACAAAGGCTCTACACAAAGAATGGATACATGAGATAACAAGAGATTATCTACACAACAAATACCCAATCATGCCAGTACTCTACAGTGTTCACAAAATTCACAATAATCTGAATTCTCCACCACTAAGATCAATTGCAGCCACAACCAATAGTATCTTTGATCCCTTAGTCAAATACATAGATAACTGCAACATATTGTACAAAAAACTATGACGTACCTACGCGACACTACTCACTTCCTCAATGTACTTGAAGAATTGACAGAATTCAAACAAGATTGGACAATTTTAACTGTAGATATACAAAGCTTGTACACATCAATTCCACGTAGTGACGGATTGGATGCCCTTGAATGGGGTCTTCTTCAAGAGAACTAAGTACAATCCAGAAAGGTTTTCGTAATCAAATTGGCTAAGATAATCCTATGCAATAACTACTTTCAGTTTCAAAAGAACCACTATCTTCAAGTATCGGGAACATCAATGGGCTCGTCAATGGCCCCTGCATTTGCAAACTTGTTCATGTATGCCTTTGAGACAGACCGCATACTGGAACACCACCAATGAAAATCAAAACTAGGCCTATGGAAACATTACATTGACAACATCTTTGGGATGTGGAAAGGTGCCAAAGAAGAATTGAACACCTTTCTGAATTACCTCAATACAGAACACCCACGGATCAAGTTTACTATGGAAATCGGAACACTGAGCATTTATACTCTCACTACCTCCATGTACAAAAAACCAACAGATGTAAATAATACATTACACTACTCAAGCTTTCAGCCAGATCATCTGAAAGAGAGTTTACCACTGAGCCATTTTTTATAACTACGCAGACTCAATACAGTTGATCAGACATACCACAAAAATATGGATAGAATGATCAAAGGATTCATGAAAAGAGGCTATCTAGACAGTATACTGGAAAAGGCTAAAGACAGATGTTCAGGTCAATCAAGAACTAACCTCCTGACACCTAAAATAAACAATATAGATCCACCCTTTGGGCATACTCCAGAGTCATCATATGAACCGACTTCTGATGAAAAATTGGAAACTTACAAGGTTAGATCCATAACTATGTAAACTATTCGCAAAACCACCAATGATCGCATACACCACAGGGAGAAACTTTAAAGACAATTTGGTAAAGGCTGAGAGAGTAATCCATGCAAGACCAATGTATTTGGGCAAACCAACATTTTTGACCTTCCCATTTTTACACTGTAGTCACTGTAACAATGTTCAGAAAGGAGAACAAATCAGATATCCGAATACAGAACAAAGATTAACATCAAACAATTCGCAACATGTGATTCCAAATTTTTTATCTATGGCCTAATATGCCCTTGTGGCGAATTTTACGTAGGCCAAACTATTTGCAAAATCAAGGAAAGACTGACAGAACATAAATCCAACATCCGGACAAACCATCAGACCTCTCCGGCCGCCAGACACTTCACACAAATGCAACACTCAGTGGCACAACTGAGAATCTAGTGTTCGAAACCATCAAAACACCACCAAGAGGTGGAGATATGAACTCTGCACTAGCAAAGAGAGAGATGTTCTGGATCCATAAGATAGATGCAATGGCTCATACCAGTCTGAATGAAGAATACTCACTAGCAGTATTCTTGTGAACTCACATCAGTTAAATTGAACATGATATTTGGCTTAATAATCAAGTCCAACGTTTTCCTGATACTATGTATACAGTATAATTACAACACATGCAATAGACTTTAAAACCACTGTTCAATGTGAGAGAATTGAGCATGATGTTTTCTTGATGCCGTCCAATCCTTCTGCTGATACTATTTACAGAGTAAAATTGCATGCATGCATGTGTCACTATATTCTGTGGTAGAAATTATGTATGTAAATAGACAACCTCTACTCAACTGTCAGATTAGTTATCCCTGAGTTGTTTCTAATCGTAAGTGAAATTTCAAATTTATTTGTTTTGGCAATTTCATTTGCAACAAATTGAATGTTTTATTCATTTCTTGTGTGACTTATTTAATATCACCGCACACAGACTTAAGCGATTTTGTAATATAGTCAGAAAACTTTGAAGCTTTCTCTGAAATTTTGAATCTCCCTGTAACTATAGAGATTTACATTGACAATTGGGGAAAAGACCTTATGTCATAATCGAATTAGTGTATTATACTAATGACTGCACATGTACTGATGGCACATACTCATAGACTTACATTATACCAATATCTTTCATAACTCTTTTAGTACAACACAATACAAAACAATGGGGTCCTTTACAGGCCTATAGACCGCCCTGGGACCTTCAGGCAGTGACCTAGAATACTGAAACGCTCACGGCATCAGGGAATGGCTTTCAATGCTAACCAGACACCTTGCCGTGACCTAGGATACAGACCACTGTTGAACCAGCAACACAACCCCTCATATAAGCCAGCAACCTCCCACCTTACACATTGTTACTTAAATCGACATCTCCCATTCAATTACAGAACACCAGAACTGCTGCACAGCGCCACATCCCCTGACAACGTGCCTTCGGTCACTACATATCCGGTTAAGAATCGTCTCACTGCATCAGTATTCAATAAGGAACCTCATCTCATTAACCATATACTCAGACATAATTTATGTACACTTACAGATGGCATCCAATCATGGTTCTATAGACAGATATTATAATGAGATGAACTGTGCATTAAAGATCACGCATCATTGGGACAAGAACGTTGGCTTCTAGGTGACCACCTCATATGAGGTATTTGTTCCCCATTGCTCCTATGATTCCCCGCTCTTTCAATTCAGCTCTATGGTTACCATAGTGAGCAACTGTTTCTCTACTTCCTTTACCAACTGAACAGACCCAGCAATTCTGCAAGAATAGACTTACCAAAAGTGGAACTCATGCAACAGATGCACATTAGTCTTTGGGACATTCTGCTACACAGGTGAATTTTGAAGCTATTACCTACCTCATTGCAAATTGGCAAATATATAATGTATTGCACAACCCACTGATACAATTTATTTTTACACTGTAGATGATTTTGGAGTTTGAAGAATCATCACTTAATTGATTTAATTGAACACGTATTTTCTCCTGATGAAGGATGTATGTTTTCCCGAAATGTTTTGAGCTATATGTATTGTTGAATATATCTTTGATTAAAAATATGTTTGTTAAAATGCTGTTTATTTACAAAAATATGCAATGCTTACTTGATCAAGTATCAGAATGATAACTGCAGACAGAAATCACATCACCACAAATCTCTTGAATTACTAACTGGTAGTCACCAGTAATAGGGCTGTGCAGGGGATAGGCGTGTCTGTCAATTTTGGACACTTAGTATTTTTGCAATTAGCCCAATTACTTTTAGTGTCAGAGTCGTTTTTTTCTCCCTCGCACCCTAGAATTGCATAACCTTTTCTACTCATTCTAAAAACCATTACTAATCTCATGAACTGAGGTGTGTTCTAGCCTATCCTTGTTGCGTTTTCTGATACCATACAAACCACCAGCCACACACTCTCCTGTAGACATTCCTCACCTAAAAATATGTCTCTAACTCTATCATCTGTCAATGAGTCAGTTTCCTCATCCTCCAACAACGGTTGTCTAGAAAGGGCATCAGCCACTGCATTGTTCCTACCATGAACATGTTCCACCCCAAATTATACAGACTGTAATCTTGTTCTCCTACATACTCCATCTAACCATTTTATTTAAAATTGAAAATCGCCACCAATGGTTTGTGATCAATTTGAACCACAAATGCCATTCCATACAAATACATTATGAATTTTGTTATGGCCCACAACACAGCCAGGGCTTCTTGCTCTATCACCGAATAGCGAATTTCTACCTCTTTGAGAGCTCACGAGGCATACAAAATCATACTCAACCCATTCCCATCATCCTGCATTAACACTGCCCCATATTCATATTCTGATGCATCTGTGTACACAATTGTATGAGCTCCCTCTCTGAACCCCTGTAGCACAGGAGCCCATGTGATATACTTTTTTATTACATTTCAAATTCTTCTTCACACAATTCATTCCAAATGAACCTCACAACTTTTCAAGTGAGTTTCCTCATGTTTGCAGTCTTATTGGCAAGGCCTTTAACACATTTTGTGTAATACTCAATCATTCCTGAGAAAGAAGAAACCTTGCACTTTTTCTCTGGCGATGCCATGTCCACAACGGCCTTAACAGTATTGAATTTGGGATGAACACCTTCTTCCAAAATACTATAACCTAAAGAGTCTACTTGTGTCTTGGCAAACATACACTTCTCCAGCATCAATGTCAATGCAGTATCTTCCAGTCTTCTCAGAACAGCTCTCAGTCTCACATCATGTTCACTTTTGTCTCTACCCTAAACCAAAATTGCATCCTGATAGAATTTGACTTCTTTCACACCACCCAAGATTTTATGCATTACTCTTTGGAATACACTGGCAGCCGTAATAGGTCTGAATGGCATCCTTACACATTGAAAGAGGCCCATATGAGTGATGAACGTGAGTATATCATGTGACTCTGGGTGCATCGAATTTGGTGATATGCAGATTTGAGATCTAATAGCGAATATACCTCAGAGCCACAGAGATCTGTAATCATTTCATCAATTTTTGCTAAAGGAAACCTCTCTGTCATGGATTTTTGTTGAATTCTCTTAAATCTATGCATAACCTGATTAAGCCATTGGGCTTTTTGACAACAATAGGACTCACTCACTCTGATGCCTCAGATCATTCAATTTTACTTATTTATTCAATGATGCCCACTTTCAACATTCTGTTCAACTATGTTTCAACTTCTACCCTACATGCTAGGGGAACTGCTAGGGGAACTGGTCTGAGCTTGGCAGCATAATGTACAGATGACTTCCTAAGTTTGATTTTATATATAAACCCTTTAATGCACCCCACTTAATTCCAAAATACATTGGGAGCCCATTTGGCTACTTCACACTCTTGCAGGTCTTTGAGTTCCGACCCAAATAAATTGCAACCACCATGAACCTGTTCCTTAACATTGGGATCTATCCTTATTCAAAGAGCAGCTTGGCAGCTCCAGGACAATGCATTTCGTCCAGCATATGTGGCATAGACTTTACTCATGATGCACTTATCCTTAAAAGATAATTTTGCAAACATTTCTCCTATAATTGTTATGGGATTTTCACCACATGCATTCGCCTTCACATTCGCTTCTTTCAGTACACAACTCAACAGTTCTTTCTCCCATGACATTTAGCTGATTAAGGTATAATCCACGCCACTGTCAACTAAGTTCTCAATTGCTACCATCTGAAGCAGCACTTGAGTGAGCAAGGCACACTAGGACTAGGAGCACATTCTTTTTGGTTGCTGGGAATTCCTCTGCCCCTTACTCTGGGTCTCCAGTCAACATCTTTCCCTCTATCTCTCCAATCACCATCTCTATCTCTTAAATTGGAACTCTCCTTTTTGTATGTAGACTTATTGGGTAGTTTCTCTTTATGCACTAAACTGGTCTCTGCCTGTTCCATTCCTTTCTTCGAGTCATACATTGTGCTTTTGTTTTCTTTGGCTAACTCCTTGATGCACGATGAGGTATGTTCCACCTGTTTGTCTATTTCAATAGCTCTTGCAAAATCTGGATATGTCTCTCTCCATGGTTCCTCACGCACTTTATGCTTTGTATATTTTATCAATAAATGTTCTTCTCAACAGCAGGTTCTAAACTGGCATTTGACTGCCCAGCCTCTCAGAACAGTGAGGAATTCTTCAAGCCTCTCATCTTTTCTTTGCTCCCTTGTGGCAAAGTGATACCTAGCAAGAATCTTGTTCTCCTCCACTTCATAATATTTGTCAAGTTGTGATACACTATTCACAAACAAGTTTATTATCACTCCATCCTCCACAATAGGGTATGGAAGCCTCTTTAATACTTCTTGGCCTCCATGACGCAGGCAATGGTATAAATGGGCATATTTCCCTTCTACTGAGTAATTTGGGCCATATACTGCTAGCACAAAGTTTAAAAAGTCCTCTTTCCAGTCTTTCGCTTGGATGGCTGGTTTCCCAGAGCCTTGGGGCAAAAGCAATACTGGGCCAGGTATTTTAGCCATATCGCTATTTTTCCTGAGAGATTTGTTTTACTTCAAATAGTCTGCTTAGATTAATCTGTCCCCAATTGATTCGTAGTTTAAACGAATTGTGTTTGAGGAGGTTCAAAATAATGTGCTTCAATTAAACATCTGTATCATCCTTAATGCATGCAAGCCCCAAGCATGTTGATTGTGGCTGTGGAGCCAAATGTGATGCACACTATAAATTGTGCTCGTAGGTTGTTAATTTGTTGTGCTTATGTTTTCCTGTGCTAAAACCTAAAGTATCATAAAACATTTGTGCACCAAAGAAATGTGTAACTGAGACTAAAACAATGTGACATAGATAATCACTAAAGCATAATGCTTCCATGTGCCTGGTTCCCTTGGAAACATTTCTGAAACAATATGGCTGTCGCGCACTCTGACATGCAAGGGTCCTTTCCTTTAAGTTTATGTTTTTCCGTTAACAGAGTGCTTGCTCAGATACTGGTGTTGGTGATCTCGCAGCGATACGCGCACTAATGTCCAACAAATAAAAGAAAATCTTTCCCATGCTCAGCGGGATAGCCTCCTTGTGATCACGTTTTGTTTTACATGTGTCAGGTGACTATCCAGAGACTCTATGAAGCTCTGTGGGGTCGCTCTGTGCGCATACTGATCCAACGTAGATCTGTTGTATCGCCAGCTCTGCTTTTTACTTGCACACCCCTCTCACCTTTATTTCCATGCAGAGGCGTTGCTAGGGGGTGGCTAAGGGGGCTATAGCCCCTGGTCTTTTGGTTGTAGCCCCTGATAGAATCTCAGGAGCTACAGCCAAATTTCTGGCTAGCCCCCAGTTCTGACAGTTCCGACATTAGCGTAGCCCCGGGTCTTTTCCAGACCTAGCAACACCCCTGTTTCCATGTGTAAATACATCCAGCATCAGTGCTGCTGCTCTGGATCAGGCTACAAAGCAAATGCTGTGCGCACAACCAAACAGATATCACGGCCCATTTCACCTCAATCTGTGGGTTTGTTGCAGCCCCAGGTGACAGCTTTCTCGCCACCATTGTAATAAAGGCAATATCATACTTCATATAAGTAGAGGGTTTTATTTAGTTCAAATCATAGGGGCTGCAGTCTTCTCTCCTCCTCTGCCAGCCTTTCCAACTGCCCTAGCTTGTATCATAGCATTCTACTCATGGCATTCCATGGTATCACAGAGTGATGGTATGGTTCCATCCATGAAACAAAGATACATTATTTACACCATACAACACTGTGTACTGTGTGTGATTGTGACATTACCTCCTTTTAAATGGGACACCGATGGTTTCCGTCTGCATTATGTTATCTATTAAAGGAAGAGTTTTAATGCAGTTTTCTGCTTTCCAAACTGTCAAGAGATAGCAGATGGAGCGTGTATGCGTGTGCATGAAGATTACATGTGCAGCTCGAGTTTATCTATGCATTCAGAGAATCTGTTATCATGTGAACCTGCAGATTTACAACATGAAAAGTAGGCAGTGAGAAGACTGAAGGAGGAAGGCAATTTATTTGGTCATTGTCCCAGAGAATGTCATTGGGCCAGAGTTTCATAGAGACTGGCAGGCGCAAATCCAAACGTACAGGCTTACTGGGCTGATGGCATAGGAAAGTGAGCTAAAAAACAAGGTGATGGTGTCCTGCTCTTCTGGGGGAACAGGAGCAGCAGTCGAGCATGGAAGATAGCGCATGGCGTGAGAAGCAATGTGGATGAAGAAGCGAGAGATCAAGAGATGAAAGCTTGCACTGCTGAATAATTAAACTGGGTGGAAAAGGGTGATAGAGAGCATGCCAGTGATTGGAGTGAAAGCACCTGATACAAGGAGGAACAGTGAATCAACAGATCCACCAGATATCAAGAGCCGTTTGAGTAAACTCCACAGAGGAAAGTTGATTGTCTTAAGCAGCACGTGTCTTTCCTCAGTCACAACGACTCGGAGTGGGCCAGGAACACCGAGAGAGCCAGAGATCGGCAACTATGGGGACACACCCGGCTATATTCTACAAGGACACTGAAAGGTGGTATTGTCACATCCCTTGTACCCCAAGACAGTTTCTACTTTGTTGATTCCACAGTTACTGCAACTGAGCCGCCATAAGTGAGGACAGACAGCCTTGCATGGTGCATTGATAAGCAACACACTATGGCACTCTTAGATGCTCTGATTCCTGCCAGTACATGTTTCCAAACTATACTGGACAGGATCATGTCTGTGATGAATCCTGAAACTCTGAAGATTACAAACCTATGTAATGCAATCACAACAATTTCCAACGTTAAAGAGCCTGTCATTTAACAACTTGGCCGGACTGCACCTAATACGCCACACCGCAGGGTGCATTCCCATATACGATGCGTCATTTATAACGCATTTGTAAGTGTGCCTAGGCGCAACAAGACAAGGTAGGGAGCATAGGGGGGATGAAACAAATGATCTTACTAGGACTTGTGTCATTCAGATCACACAAGTGCAGGGGGAGGGGGAGAGGAGAATTGTCGGGGGGGGAGGGAAAGGGGAAGTGCGATCAGGGCAGCATTGCTCTGAGTAAGTGCATCCGGGGGAGCGGGATCTGAATAGTGCAAGGAGTCAGGGGATTGTAGGGTTACAGATACAACCCTAAGTGCGCGAAGGCCCGGAGGCAGTGCAGGTGCTTACAGGTCCTGGAGGAGCCTGGTGCCCATTGGATTCAGAAGGTATCCAGGTGAGAAGTCAGCGCAGCAGACAGGTAGGTCAGCAAGGGAGACAGTGGAGTCGAAGATGATAGTAATTATATTTCTTTAAGCAATATAAAGAGATATTCATAGATCTTCAAGTAAAATGCTTATTGTACTATAAGAATTCTTTGAAAACCCACGAACATCAAACGTTGTACTTAAATATTGGCAGACAAATGCAGACAGTCCTTTGTCAGTCTAGGTGAACTGAACCGGATGAGACTGCAGAATGCATAATTAAACTGAATTTGTAGATGTAGACAGTTCTGTCTCTCCGAGACAACCAAAGGTTATTGGTGAAACGGCGAGGGGTGTTGCTGGTGTTGTAAATCCTCCCTTTAAAAAAGATGAACCTCCCCAGATGACCAATGCTATTTGCTTTTATAAACCCAGTTTCAGTTGATATAAAAACTCTTATGACAAACATGGAAAGCAATAATGTACTTGTGAAAGCCTTTTTGTTTACATTCTGAGACATTTAGACATGAATTTGTAATGGGCAAGTTAGAAGTGCTATTTGTTCTGGAGCTATAACAAGAAATGCCACTGTAATTGTAATTCGTTCCTTATAACGTGCTCAATACCCAGAGGTTTCTAAGCGCGGACCTAGGGGTGGAACTTGTGCTGCTCCGTGTTGCCCCTGGACTATCCTCCCGAGACCATTGATGCACACAAGCATCAGAGAATCTGCAGAGACCCTTGGGAATATGGGACACACCTAATCACATCTAATTCCCACACCAATCTCCCCATGCAGAGGAGTGGAGGCACCTGTTTGTTTAGCTTTTTATCTTCAAAACATACGAACTACAAATCCAAGAACACAAACAGAATTCCAACAACTCTGCAAACGACAGTATTCACTGCAGCCTCCAACGGCAGTAATCACCAGCAATAACACCCCCACCTCCAAACCCCACACATAAGGAGCAGATGCAGTACCTGAGGCAACTGATTTCTGGCAGTAGGACATGGTGGTAGAGGGTAAATAGAGACAGTTGGCTGTGCAGACTTAGTATACAGCCAGCAACATTGTGCACACACACACTGCAACAGTTGAGGTCAGTCGCAAGAAGGACGCATCAGGGTAAGCTCACTACCGATTAACAGTTATCATAGAAAACCAATAGGCAGTGCATCAAGCACACCAGGAAGGAAGAATCAGGGAGTTAAACCCCATCCATGGACAGGCAGTTTAGAGAACATTCTGGCGGCAGAAACAAGGACTGCACACAAGGGTTAACTCAAGCCTAATGTAAAAACATGACAGCCAATTATGTCAAGGTGGAGAGGTTAAATCAGAGTAATGCCTTATCCCTAATGCAAATGTTAGGGGATACTTAAAAGGTTGGAACATTAGGGCATGTACAGAAAAGAAGGGCGATCAGGGTTCAAGTCTCACTAAACCTAGTGAATTACTTGTACACCTTTTAATGTTAATTCCACTTAAATGAAGCTGCTCTATCTATGGTTCCTTTATCATCTTCGGTGCATGTTATAGGGCCTCATTACACGGATGGTGGTGGACCAAGGTGCTATTAGCACCTTGGTCCATGCCGGTAAAATACCGGCACCGCCTTGGTGGAAAGGGGAATTACCGCCCTATTCCAAGGTTGGTGGGGCGGTAATTCCCCCTTCCCCCATTGCCCTTCCCCATTCCCATTTTTGCCCCATAGGGCTCTATGGGAATGGGAATGGGGAAGGCGCTAATTACGGTAATTACGGTAGTTGCGGTACCGTAATTAGCTCCCTGGTCCCTTTGCGGGTTGGTTTTTAACGCCTGGCGTTAAATTCCCCAACCCGCAAAGGGACCTCGTAGTAAGGCGGTAAAATACCGGTACCGGTAAACCCTTACCGCCTACCGTGTAATGAGGCCCATAGTCACATTAATAGCCTTCACAAAGAAGTGCCTTGGTACTAATGGTGTTAATCAGTATTGACCTTTAAGTAGACCTATTATTCAGTGGCATTTTCTTCTGGATTTGAACTGCAAATAAAATAATGTTCCCATCGATTGGGGATTTGCCAGGCACTGGCAAAATCGTGTTACCTGGCCGTAAAATGGCAACAGCTGGAAAATGCTGTGGGTACCTGAGCATATGAGAGCAGTGACTGTCAAGAGCCTATCTGACATCTATACATAAGCCAACATTGCTGGCTCTGCCAATGCGTGTTTCATCTGGACTCTAGAACAAAAAACAAGTGCAAGGATGCACATACGGCTTAGAAATAGAATGGCAGACAACACACTTGTTTAAGACATTTTTTATAACAACAGTACATTATTTACAGCCGCCATAGTGAATTCATACAAATGGAGGCTGCTTTGTCCTTGGCACACCCTAAAATACTTCCAAAAATAAAGATCCCCAGAACGTTGCTCACCAACTAGCGTTAGCTTTCACTAAGCAACCCAGTAACCCATCTGGGTGTGTTATATTCCCAGATTTGTAATGTTCTAATTACTTTCAGAATATAGTACACAGTTATGTCTGTAGGCTGACTACCCCTTATTTGATCTCTGGATCTCCCAGCTAAAACTACAGCAATCTTCACGATGTTATCCACATACTGTACACAACCCACTTCCATAATGGATGGAGTGGATCCTTGTGATGAAATGACTTCTGCTCCGAAGGAGTACGAGGATGAGTAGTGGTTAAACCAACTACTCAGCCTTCAAACTTCTAAAAAACATGAGTGATCCCATTCGTGATCCCATTCGTAAAGGTCAAACAGGCAAAGTGAAGTGACATATCGTCTTCGTAAATTGTGCTAAGGTTGGCCAAGGGCAGGCTACACTCTTAACAGGGGGGTGGAAGTGAACCAATAACAAACCAAACAGCAAAGTACAACAGTCCAAAATAAAGGAAAGTCCAATCAAGGTTATATAAACATATATCTATTTTAATTAAACAAAGCATATGAATAAATAACTAAAATGAACAACACTACAAAACCCACCCCTGTAGAAAGAAGAAAGAATATGCAAGAGCGAGGAGCATGCCACAATCTGGGTAATGAAACAGGGGTGAAAGGCAATCAATAACCAGGCTATGTCGTGTGTAACAACAGGGATAAAAAGTGACCTAACAAGTCTCTATGGCCCATGATTGGACTGTGGGGCCTTTAGGAGTCAATAATACGTTCTTCCTGTTCTTGGTGGTTCAACAGTATAGATCAAGGCTTCTTGATACTGTGCAAGCAGTTCAAACCAGGCTCGAATGCAGTGCTTGCAGTGTTCCAGAGAGGGTGCAAGTGTCGGGTTGGTGTGGAGCTACAGTTTGCTACTGTTCCACGGCAGTGTTCAAAGACTGCAGGTCATGAGGGACTCCAGGGTTGATTTGGCAGTTGACAGATGGTTCGGCGGAAAAGATGCTGTTGACAGGATGCCCAATTCCAGACGAGACAGTTTGATGCAGCGTTCGAGAGTTGCGGTTCAGTGATTCCACCAGGGTTGGTTTGATGGTCGACTGGATCTCCGACAAAGATGCTGGTGGTTTGAAAAATGGGTCATGCATAGTGGTTGCAGCGACCAAGCTTCTAGTTTTAGCAGAGACATCCTTGCACTCAGATGGTGCGGTGTGGCAGGTAACTAGTTCAAATCTGTGGCACAGACTTTTGAAGATCAAACTGTAGGGTCCTGTTGTTTTGAACACGGTCTAATGGCATTCAAAGATAGTTCAAATCGGGTTCATAGAGATACACAGGGATCCTGGCAGTTCTGGTCCTCGGGATGCTCAGTGTCTTAATCCTGGGACTCCGGGACAAGATAGGTTCTTGTACTCACTTTCCCAAACACGAAGCATGCTGGCAAACACCTGCAAAGCTCCTTATCCTCCAGTGAGGTCCTCCGTCCTGACTTTCTTCAGCAGCAGATGACTATCAATGTGCCCTGCATATGACTAGGGGGTAGAGCTTTCCTTTGCCTCTGAACACCTGTCTTCACCTCACAAATGGAGGACTCCGGAAAGGATTGCTCCCCAGCAGAGTCCAAATTAATTCTTCTTGAAGTCTTGGAGTCAAAAGATGAATCAAAAAAAGGGTGGCAGGCACTATGCAAAAGTCCACAGATGATTGGACAAAGACAAGCCTATTTCAATCACAGAAGAGACAGGAAGGAATGAGAGTTACAGAGAGAAACAAGATGGTGAAATCTTTCCCCAACTGTGCATAGCTATTAACACCACCCCCTTTTCAGACCCCTAGCATCAAAGGCCCTTTGGTATGCAGCACCTTCGTGTGAAGCTAGTCATTTTGTGTAGGTTCTTATCTGACCTCAGTAAGGATCAAAAGGGAGGCACAGTTTTTCACTCTCTTGTCCTGCTGGCTGGCAGGGATAGGCTGTCTGACTAGAATACATGCAACCCTTCCACAGCTGCCCTGGGGTCACAGTACTGACAGGTGTATGGTTCAAATCGGATGTGATTTTTAATAATTATGCTAACCCTCCATCACCATACAACATAGGATATGGCTTATAGTTTTAGATTATACTGCCACCAGGTGGGAAGTTTATCATAATCATATTGAAATTTGAACAGAGGCATGGAACCTATGAAAGGGGACAGGGGTGGGGGCCTGACTGACAGGCCACACTTTCTGAGATGTAATTACCTAAAGCGTTTCATTAATTCATAACAATTTTAAAAGCCAGGGCTACCGCATCGATGATGTCAATTCCTCACGCTCCTCACTTGTTTGACCATCCAAACCTTGGGTTAGTAAGATTCTAGAATAGTTTGCTATCCTTTCTTCTAACACATTTGACACATTTTACTTGATGCTTCTCTGACCACTCTGTTTATGATCATTATAGAACTGCACACAGCAAATCTATTTTCCAATTTGCAAGCTTGCATTTCATGTTGAACCAAGGAGCAGTGCTTGTGTGCTTTACTTATCACCAATCTAAAGCTTCTGCTTGGTTACTTACAACTTTAATCACTAGACTGAAGCAAGCAAGATATTCTTGGTTGGTCACCCCAAGAATAACAGGCATAGGTAAAAGACGTTTTAAACCTTTCCGATATCTGTGTAACAAGCCTCAGAGATCAATGTAGCCAAAGCCTTATCCTGCATCCCTGAACGTCTTCCATGCTCTAGAGCCCAAGTCAGATCATCTATCGCATGGATGGAAAAACTCAAAGAGCATGGTCACTGCCCACAAAATCTAAAACATGGAAATCCCTTATTGACAAGACTCCCTCAATATTGACAATACTATAGTCAATAGACACAAATAGACCTCTCAGATAGGCCAGGCTACAGGCTGGCCCTTAGTTGACCAGCCATTCAGACATGTCAAATGGCGAAAATAATTGTTGCAAAGTTGAAGATGAAGATTGAAATCCCTGGTAAGCACAACCAGATTGTCACTAAACTAAGTCATCAAACTTACTATTCACACTATACACCCATTAATATTGTTAGCCCTATCACTGCTATCAATGGGATGTAGATAAATGTTCATTAACACAAACACACCCACTAAACTCGGTCCAACAGATCTGCCTGGCCAGCAAAGCCCAATCACCAACAAACCATCATCCATGCTTCAAACGCCACAACTAGGCAGATGCTCACCAAATCACTGAAACAAAACACGGCTAAAAAAATAGTTCATCCCATCTCATCCTAACAATAATTCAACACTTCCCCAAACTGACTACAAAAACTCACCCACAGCACACAAGCCCCCCTAACCCTTAAGCCTCCCATCCAGAAACACAGTTCTTCTTGGAAACGCCAGCAAACTAGAGAGAGAACTGATCTGCACTTATGTCAATTCCTCCTGGATCTACTGGAGCCAACAGATAAGCACAACTCTGTTTGCGTTATCTCACAATTCTGCAGACAGGGGAGCACCAGTAGACCGTGAAAAGTGGCGGTGGTGCATGAAACAAACTCCCATAACTTAACTTAACACAACATCTAGACCAACAGAATATTTCCTGTGTTCTATACTGTTGCCCCCACCTGGGTATCACATCAAAGGCACAATGCATTTGTTCTTCATGACACACTACTATTGCTTGCACCCAGCTGCGTGCCCCCCAGAGGGAAAATCAAATTGCCTACTGTTGCACCCTAATTGTGCATCACACATGGGTGCCTTTTGTGGGTGCCTTGCATCGTTTCTATACAGTGCCCAAGCCTTTCGCTGTGAAATTTCAAACCTAACTGCCTGTGATGTTGGGTTGAGTGTTTCCAGATATTTTATTTTGTTAAGTTTTCTGTCTGGGTGCGTCTTGACAAGTGTATTGCTCTATATTAATATGTAAAATGTGCACATTGGGATATCCCAAATAAAAGATTTTGCAATTTCATCATTCTGCATCTTGTGCTTTATAGCTATAGATGCCTAATATTTTATATCTTGTTTGATGCTATGCACTTTTCATGGTCGTATGCAAGTGAGTATAACAGCAAAAATGAATTGTATTGTTGTACAACGTTCTGTGGTTTTCACAACTAGTGACCCAAAAGAAAACACAACTGCCAACTCAACCAACCTCAGTCACCACATACTGACCAACCACATTCTCAGTTAAATGCTCTAAAACGCCACATCTCTATATCCATGTTACACACTGCACTGATTAACTCAAACACCCTGACATGTCAAACAATGGATCACCCATTTGAAAACAATATGTCTCCAGTCTACACACCAAATCCCACCTAGAAAGCACGCCCACATAGATGCCAGTTACTCCCGATTCTACACAACAAACAGCCAAGCACAATGCCTTGCCTCTCGTTCTTCTCCCCTAACTTACACATCCCCACCTTCCCTTTGAGATCCACAAGAGTGTCTGGAGACCATGAAAATGGCAGCGTTGCGTCTGCCGCCTATTTCTCAAGTGAAGCTATAGCCTGGGTACAATCCTTCCAAGCCAACCGTACGATGAGAGTGTTCTACCCATTAGCTTCAGCGGACCCAATACAAATCACCTGTGGCGTCCCACAAGGTTCATGTGTCTCCCCCACAATGTACAACATCTTCACTAAGCCACTCTTAGACAAACTTAACAGACTTGGGGTAACTTATACTAATTATGAGGACGATACGCAGATCCTCATACCACTATCTGGCAATTTTGTCAAAGGCACAGCTCTAGTAAACAAGATTTACCTCCTCATTCAGGCATGGATGGCCTCCCACGGCCTCTGCCTGAATGACGACAAAACAAAGATACTGATCCTGGGCTCCGACTCAAACCTCAAAAAACTCAGCCCTAATTATCTCGCCTTCATCAAAGATGGCAATATAATTAAAGTGGCAACTGAGGTAAAAACAGTAGGTTTCTATCTCGATTCCACATTATCTCTCAAAAAACAAGTCAACTCCTTGGCTTCCTCCACATCTTACACCTGCAAATTAATCAGGGCCTACAGACCCTACCTCTCCAAAACCAATTGTATCACACTAGCCAACGCCCTAGTAATGTCTAAATTGGACTACTGCAACGCCCTATATGTGGGCGCCAGTAAAACTGTCATAAACAAAATGCAAATACTGCAGAATAATGCTCTTAGAGCAGCCTTGGACATACCCCGCAGAGCGCGCATATCCAACATCAGGAAAGACCATCATTGGTTAAAAATTTGTGACAGAGTTCTCCTCAAGACACTATCTCTCACCCATAAAGGTCTGAACAATACTGCGCCCCCACACATCTCGGCTAGACTGACCAGAAAATCCTCTAGTCACCACACTAGAGCTTCTAACCACTTCCTACTTGAAACTCCCAGATTCAGACTAACAAAAGCGGGTGGAGCAAGCTTCCCTGTTAGAGCTGCCCATGCCTGGAATGCACTCCCTACTGCATTGAGAGCTAATCTAACCTACTCTAGATTTAGACGTAATGTGAAAAGCTGGCTCCGGACCAATGACGACCAACAAACTGATCCCCTGCTCTAGGCCCGGATCATTGCATATAATTACCTTGATACCTCTGAAACCGGACTATAGACTATCTCATTGCCCCTTGTGATGTGAGGCACCCAGATCTTGTATCTCTTGTATATATGTATTGTAAATATGTTAATAAAACATATAATGCATCTTCTGTATGTATCCTCTGTATGTAAGCTAAGCTTAAGTATTCTTGTGACTGCTGCGCCCAGCTACCCCTGGGTTTGGAGCGCATTATCAAATAATAATAATCTAAACTAAACTAAACATAACATGACATCATCCATTTTCATGTCCTAGTTTCACTATACTCCACAGTTGTTTTTACCAATAGTTCCACCTTGGTAACTGGTGAAACTTGACAGTAGAAGACCCCTTACAGATTTGACAGCTTAGGCATAGTGACACTGATAACCTATGCTATCCACCATGGAGCATAGCCACACCTTTTGGAAGAGAACAAAGTAATTCCAGATAAATAACACATTTATGCTTCATGAGATTGGCCCCATTTTGAAACTCTCTTCAAAAGGGGAGGGACTTGTTCAGCTTCTCAAAAGATTCTAGATTTCCTCTGCTGGCAAAATATATTTTTGACCCCTTTGTCAGCATTAAGATCATGCTCCATATCCATATGTGTACACCCTGTTGGAGTTGTGTGAATCTACTGCTATCTAGTACTATTGTGCATGTCTACAGCATGTATTTCCTGTGGCAGTGTATTTTTTGTACCTTATTTGTATTTAATGTGTGGTGAAGAACTTTGACAAAAATCTTGAAGCAGCAGCCAGTTATGTCATGTTATGTTAACAGAATTTGTTAAAGCGCACGTACGCCCGAAGGCATCTTGGCGCTAGTAGCGTGATGGACAATTTTAGAAGCCGTCGAAAGGCTAGCTGATCAGTAATTCCCCGTAGCGCAAGGGGAAGGTCGTTCCAGGCTTTGGCGGCTGCAACAGAGAAAGCATGACCTCCCGTACGGGCAAGACGGTGGTGAGGCACCGCTACTAGAAGAGCTGAATGGGAGCCTAGGAATCGGTTAGGCACATAGCAATGAAATTTAGTTTGAAGATATTCCGCTTCAAGGCCGTAGAAGGCTTGGTGTACTATGCACATGGATTTAAAAAGAATCGGGTTTGCTACGGGAAGTGAGTGCAATTTCTTGAGCAGTGGAGACATATGCGCTCCAAGCGTGGGGTGAAGAATAGCTCTGGCCGCTGCATTCTGAAGTAGCTGTAGTCGCTTAATCAGGTAGGGGGGTTGAACCACATAGAGTGAGTTGCAGTAGTCCCACAAACTGAGGACCAAGGCTGCAACCACCGGAGCCTAGCATGCTACAGGAATTAAAGGAAGACATTTACGAAGAATGCAGAGCTTGAAGTGGCTGGATTTGCACACTGCTGCCACCTGCTTGCCCATAGAGAGGGATGCAGAGAATTTAACCCCCAGGTTTCTAACCGACCTCACAGGAGTGGGAAGTGGACCAAGGCCGGTGGGCCAAAAATTAGTGGTCCAGAATAGGTGGGGAGATGACGTACCCACAACTAAGACATCGGTCTTACTGCCGTTCAACTTAAGCCAATTTGTCCCCATCCATGCCCCCAGATCTTCTAGACATTTTTTAAGGTGGGCAGCTGTTTCAGGTTGGACAAGGTCGAGGCGGACCAGAATTTGGGTATTGTCCGCGTAAGAGTAGTAGCAGAGCCCATAGGATTGATTGAGAAGCAGGAGGGGTCTGATATAGATATTGAACAGGATAGGGGACAGTGCCGATCCCTGTGGAATCCCACAGAATAGAGGAGCTGCATTGGAGCGAAAGGGGGGCAGGGAGACTGTTGAGATCTATCTGCCAAGAAGGCCTTAAGCCAGTCTAGACCTTGGCCAGAGAGACCGGCCGCAGATAGACAGGAGATCAGGGTGGCATGGTCAACCGTATCGAAACAGATGAAAGATCTAACAACAGAACTGCTCCAAAACCACCCTGATCCACCAAGTGCACCAAGTCATCAAGTACTGGAATAAATCAAAATAACAGGAGGCCCCTCCCTTTCAGCAAACTCCATGCCAAAAGAATAGTATAACCCTGTGCCCTGCTACAGAAGTATCCTGATCTGAGGCACCTGCTCTCCAGTATCACAGAGCAGGTTCAGAGGTGACAGGTACCCTCCTAACAGCTGCAGTGACAACCAAGTCACCCCAGTCTAAGGGGTGCATTTAAATATGCACCCCTGTTCCCAAAACTATAAAATGATAAGAATTCACCATCCTGATGGTAGTTCTAACTTTTATACATAAGCCATACCTGGGGTTGGGGTATGGTGGCTGGTATTTCATATGCAATCACACCTGAATCTGTTTTGTACATCTGTCAATACTGCAAGCCCAGGCCCGCAGTGGACAGGTTGTGTGTATTCTCCCCAGACTCGCTGTCTCTGCTGCATCCAGCAGGACTGCAGCCATGGGGGCTGACACTTGTTGATCCTTCGTGAGGTCAGATAATACCTATCTCCAGCAAGACAGTCCCTCAGCAGGAGCTGTCCTGGAAAACAGGAATTAAAGGGCACACCTTACACACAAGGACCAGCCTCACATCAGGGTGTTGCATGCCAAACAGCCCTTAATGCTATGGGTCTGAGAAGGGGGCAGGGTTAGGGTAGCTAGAAGGAGCTAAGCACAAGTGGAGAAGGGTGCCACCATCTTGCTTCTCTCTGTACCCCTCTTGTGTCTCCTCTACTTCCTTATCACAAAGCACAATGAGTATGAATGGAAGCAGCAAAGCCACATTTTCACAAGATTGGGGATTGGACCACTTAAAGCATGCTTTGTTTTGTCCAATCACATGTGGACATTTGCCTATAAAGGGAGATTGCCCACTCCTTCTTGCATTCACTAGTGGACCAAACAGGTATTAAGGAAGACATATTTTGGACCTCCCTGGGAGAGGTCATCTTTCCAAAGCCCTCAGCCATTGAAGTTAGGAGTGCTCCAAGGCAGAGACAAGCATACTCTGCTCTGCTCCGTAACCACTCCCAGGGTACATTGGGGTGACTCATTCTGACCTGCCATTCTATACCAGATGTTCCAATGTTTGGCGTGCAGAACATGAAAGGACTCTCCCGGTCCTAGATAACATGCACTGGGTCTCACAGCATCTGAAGGGCCAGATCAGTCAGGACCCCTGTTCTGCAGCATCAAACCAGTCAAACCGCATTTCAAACTGTGTTTACAGCATGTTGTACCAGAGGGACCCGGCAGTGCTGCTTTTGTAACTTCCTCAAACTTTCGAACAACTGCTGCTTTACATCAACTGAACCGGCTCACTGCTGCATCGTGCCACCCCTCTGCGGACCAAATCAAACCACTGCCTCTTCAAACCCTGCATCGGATCAGCAAGGTCACTGTGTTGTACTGGTGGACATCAACTCTACTTGAGCGACGCGATGCTAACCAGAACCAGCTGTTACAAACATCTTGAATCGTCTCTACCCCCGAAAGAACCCCCAAAAGAACCCTGGTGAGTGATCCAAACTGCATGACCTGAACGGCACACTGGTGTCACACTAAGCTCCAGCTTTCAACTGATTAGATGCCTGTTCACCCAGCGTGACTCGCCTCATCCGAATCTGGTTTGACTCGCACCACAGTACAGCTTGAAGCCTGGTTCATCACTGTTGAACTGCGAACATAGGATTCCGGTACTTTGAACTGACCCTGTCCTCCTAGTCCACCATTTGAGGATGGAGACTAGAGACTGGCTAAGTCATTTCTGCACTCTTTCCACAGAAAGACATATCCTTTGGATTATGATTTTATTTCTTACATGTTTTACCTCCCTGCTGAAACCCCACGGTGCTGCCTCATTAAATTTTTTCGTTTCTCTGTCTTTCCTTTAAGGGGTGGGTTTTTAGAGTTATTTGTACATTTGTGTGTTTAATCAAAGTATATATATTTTCATAGAACCTTGATTGGACAGTGTGTTTATTTTTGACTGTTGTACCTTGCTGTTTGAGTTACTACTGGATCACATTCACACCCCTTCTGAGTATATCCTTCCTTCTGCCAGCAATGATACAAAAAGCAAAGAAGGTATATCTCTTGCCTGTGTCTATGTTGTCTTTATGATTGAAATTACCGTGGGTTGATAGAAATGTGGGGGCTGAGCAGAAGTAATTCCCTCACAAGGAGCAAGCAAGGGAAAGGAGTGGCAGCGTCAGGAGCATCAGGGGGCAGAGGGACTGACAAATTTAGGATGGGTGAGGAATGGAGTGAATCAGGGGGAGTGTGATGGGGAGACAGGAGCCGATAGGTTAGGAGAGGCCAGGCCATAAACAGATTTTTAGTCAAGCAGGAGGAGTTTGAAGATAAAGTGGTTGCACAATGGAATGCAACTTAATTGAAGCTGATGTTTGGAGGTTGGGGCTGAAGATGAAAGAGGAAACATGATGCACACTACAAAATTGATGACCTTGGCAAAACGGGTGAAGGAAGGGGAGTCCAAGATTAGAGGTTAGCTGGTTGAGGACCACACAATCGAGTATCTTGGAATAGTGACAGAGAAGGCAGACTGGTTGATAATTGGCTGGGTTGTTTGAAGCCATTGATAGTTATTTCAGTAGCGGGAATGCAGTGGCATCTTTGTAGCAGCTAGGAAAGATTCCAAAAGCGAGGGAAGGCTTGAAGAGGGTGGAGAGGTGAGGAGAGGTAGGTGGAAAATGTCTTTAATGATTTGGAAAGATAAAGGATGAGTTGGGGCATGAGAAAGGTTAGATGATTGGAGGATGTGAATCAGTTTGGATGGAGAGGTGGGTAAAGAAAAATAAGCATGGTTTATGCAGTGGTGTATGGAATAAGGGGAGTGAGAGGGCTAGAAGGGTGGAGAGAGTATCTCAAATATTGCTGATTTTAGAAAAGAAGAAATCTGAAAACATCGGCTGCAGGTGAGGAGAGAATGGCGATTGGTTTAGGTGGAGCAAGCAAGTCTTGGAACGTTCTGACATGTCTGTGAGGGTAAGAGAGTAGGGCGAAGATGAGAATGGTGTAGTAACTAGATTTGACACAATGTGGTGCAAGGGGAGAGTGTACTGAGAGCCTCTTTGGAAGTCATTAGATGGAGATGGGAACGGGATGTTCACCAGCGTCAAAGGCAAAGCCGCATATTTGTTCTAAGGTTCCCAATGGCAGAGGAGATCCATGGTTGGGGGTGGGGGCAAGTATGATATGATATCATATGATGGGTCATTTATAACGCACCTGTACACAAGTGTTTCAAGGCACGACAAGGGAGGGAAGACAGAGGGAGGACAAAACAACTATCTTACTAGGCCTTGTGTCATTCAGATCATACAAGTGTGATATTGGAAAGTGGAAGGGGGAGGGAGGAAGGAGAAGTGACAGGAGGGAAGTGCAACATTAGGGCAACATTACTCTGAGTAAGTGCAGCCAGGGCAGCGCAGCTCTGGGTAAGAGAGAGGAGGCAGGGGACTGCAGGGTTACTGTTACAGCCCCTAGGTGCGCGGTTGGCCCAAGCAGTGCAGGGGTGACTGGTAGTTGAGAAGCATGGTGCCCAGTGACATTCTGAGGGTAACCAGGCAACGAGTCAGCGCAGCAGACAGGTAGGTAAGCAGGGAAGATAGAGAGAGAAAGCAGAGGTGAAAAGGAAGGTCTTGAGCTGCTTCTGGAACTTCAGGTGGTCCGGCTCAGGTTTGAGAGGAGCAGGGAGGCCATTCCAGAGGGAGGCACCTGCAGAGGCGAGATCTACCTCCCACTCTGCCTGGAGAATCAGCTGACCCTCAAGAGAGTTAGAGGCGGCTGAGCAAAGGGCTTGAGTGGTGAAGGTGCTCGCTCCCCAACAATGCAGTCATAAACTCATAATAAAGGACACATCCCAGTAGGGAATGAGACCAAGAGATTGGCTGTAAGTGAAATAAAGGTTTATAGAATTCAGCATCCAGAGAACTCTGCTGGCTCTTGAGCGCTCTGGCAAACATTGCAAAAATTGTACATTATATGGTCTGGAAACGTCACTATGGACGTTTCCCCATAGGGGCACAAGATTACAGGAGGATTGGTGGAGAATACAAATACATTATATTGATGTAAGGACTGGCTCCACAGGATAGGCTGGTTCAGAACTGTTGCTTCGTGTGGCAACATGGGTCGGCCGGGCTCATCTGGGTGGAGTGAAGGTCAGGTCAGCTCCACAAGAGGGGGTCACTCTGTCTAACTAAACTACATAACATTTTCTGATACATGATGAACAATGCGGACATAAAACTACATTGAGAATGTGGGGTTACCTATAAATTGCAAATACATATAAACACATTTCTGCTTTAGGACTTAGAGGTAGTGGGGTGTGGGTCTTGCCCCCCAGGTGTGTTATCAGAGGGTTTGATCTGGGATTTATTGGTCAAGGCCCCACAGAGCTCGGGTGGGCAGATTGATATGTGTTGGTTTTTATTGTAATATATGATGACATGAAACCAATTATATGGGGGGCACCCAGGAGTGGTCAGTGGGGCAGGGTCACACTTCTGTTACATCAAAGGGAGAATGGACGGTATCAGTTAATAAAATTGTGGCAAAAATGTCGCCGGTAAAATAAATTGCAGCAAAAATGCTGTGGTATGACCCGGTAAAAGTGTATCCCATTATACCATTTAAGGGGAGTGGGGTTTGCGGAGGTGTCCACCACTCCCCTTACATGGTATAATGGTATAATGGCTCCAGGGGTTGCAGGAGTGTCCCCTGCATCCTTTACATGATTGTGGCGGTAAAACCACTGAATTCTTGCCGCAATATTTTGTATACATGGCCATTTTTACTGTGATTTTAAGACATGGAACCGAATGGAGGGGCAAACGGGTCTGCAGGCAGTAACTTCCAATGGTGGGGGTGAGAGAAGCAAGAGCAGATTTGTGGAGACGAATGGGCCACAGGGCAGGATTCACTCCGGTCACACACAGGGCAATGAGCTCAGAGGAAGGATAAAAGAATACACTGTTTGTTTGCAACAATTTGTGCCAGAACATCCATGAAAAATGGGCTTGGGCCACGTGAACACGGGAGGAAGAGGTGGGGGCTGTTAGGGTTTGCTCTTCGCAGCGCTGCTGAGGGGAGAGGAGGCTTCACAGTAACTTGAATGTGGCCTAGTCCAAAATGGAGTCTGAGGTGCTCAAGATGGAATCCAAATGTATCTTGCAGTAGCCCCTCTTCCATTGGCGCCAGGGATCTTTTCTACTGGAACCAGGGAAGGGCAAGGAAGGTGTCCACCCCACTATTGCAAGAGCAGATGATTTCCTTCACGTTGAATGTATGGGGGGGGCAAAATGACCCCTCTTTCCTTACATTGCCCCCTTTCGTTACATTTAAGTAACAAATCACTCTTTATTATTATTAGCATTCCTGTAGTGCTCCGCCTCCAATACCGCCTCGTCCCGGGTGGGAGTTCCTTTTATGGGCATCCATGCCCTACAAACACCTCCTAAACTCTGATCCCTTCTAGCATATTCATCAGGATTGCATTTCATGTATATGCCCCCATCTCCATCCAGGTCCACCCACACCTCACTATACCACTCCAGCTCCTAGGGTTCTTTAATAGTTGTATGATACAAGCTGTCCACCCTGTCCCCGGGATTGGGATATACTGCTGTCATACAATATTTGGGCTCCTTATTTTCCCCAGTTTGAATTTGCGCATCTTTCATTGTTTGCACCTTTGTCAGAATACCCATAGTCACCATCATCATGGCAGTATTAGGCATTGACTTTGCACAGCTTCGAACGCTTACCTGGCACACACAAATAAGCAGTAACAGAAAAACTATGACATGGATGAGTATTTTCATGACAGTTCCAAACTAGGAAGGGATCCAGTCAAAAATGGTGTTGAACCAGTCACTTGGTTTTATCCCACCTTCTTTCTTCATTCTTTCACCGAGGTTGTGGGCTGCGAATATCATGTGTGATAGGGTCCCATTGTCAGCGTCTGCAGAAGGTACAAATGTGCAACATGATTTTTCAGCAAACTCTGCCGTCCATTGCGGTGAGGAGGTCTAGCATGTAGCGTTTCTGCATGGTCATTAACCGCAGGGCTCTGAGTTCCACTTTGATCACATTGAACCCTTCTTCAGTGTCGTTGGCTAACTGGATCAGCTCCCACCTCACTATCTGCAGCCACTTGGCATTTGCTCGCGCCTGGATGCTTGGCACGAGTGAGGCGAAAAAAATCTTTGTGGTGTTAAACAACTTATATTGATCGGGTATCTGTTCCAAGAGTTCTGAGGATTCTTTAGAAAGGTAATTCAATGCTCTCTTTTTGTGAGACACTGGGCCTCATTACACGGTAGGCAGTAAGGGATTAACGGCACTGGTAAGGGCACCGGTGCCGGTAGTCCCTTACCGCCATACTATGAGGTCCCTTAGTGGGTCCCTTCCTTAACTCCAGGTCTGACCAGGTAGCGTTATTAGCTACTTCCCCATTCCCATTGAGCCCTATGGGGGCTCAAATGGGAATGGGGAATGGTTCCCGGAATGGGGAATTTCCGGGTCCTCCAAGGTCTGAATGACCCAGTAAATCCCTATTCCGGGAACACAGACCCAGAATACGGTAAGGGGGTAGCCATGGCACTAATAGCGCCATGGCTTCCACCTCCCGTGTAATGAGGCCCACTCTGTCCTGCAGTTCATCTTCCGATAAAACGTCGGGCCTCATTACGAGATAGGTGGTAAGGGATTACCGGCACCGGTAAGGACACCGGTGCCGGTAATCCCTTACCACCCTATTCCGAGGTACCTTAGCGGGTCCCTTCCCTAACGCCTGGTTTTACCAGGCGTTAGGGAAGGGACCCGTTAAGGGACTTCAGAGCTAATAACAGTACCGCAAATTGCGGTACCGTTATTAGATCCATCCCCATTCCCATTGAGCCCTATGGGGGCTTGAATGGGAATGGGGAATGGTTCCCGGAATGGGGACTTACCGGGTCCTCCAAGGTTGGAATGACCCGGTAAGTCCCTATTTTGGGAACCCGGACCCGGAATGCGGTAAGGGGGTAGCCATGGTGCTAACAGCACCATGGCTACCTCTTACCTCGTAATGAGGCCCGTCGTATGTGAGGGGTTCTTTGGTGGTTGACTGGGGTGCCGGGACGGTCTGACAGGTACCCTCTCCCCCTGGACATGGCTCTCTGGAATTACCATTAGGACTGAATGCAGCATGGCCAGGGCACAGGTGCCACTCCATGATGGTGGGAGGTGCAGGTAAGCTCATTTGCAGCATACCCAGTAAGTGTCCATTAGTGCTGCTATGCCCTTCTTCATGTCAGGGAGGATGAGTGTTTTGTTGCAGTGTTTGGTTGATCCCATAGACACATTTTCTTCTCTGTGAAAGCAAAGTTCATATTGGAGCTCACGTTGGATATTGATGGGTTTTCAAGGGCTGTTACCCATGTCCGTTTGGCGATGTGTTGTGATCAGGCTAGAGTGCATGTTTTTTTGACCCATTGGATTTTTTCGTCCGACAATCCGCGCAGTGCTTCTGCTTTACACTTTACTATTTCTTTTTGCCACCTGTTTTCTGCGAACATTGTCCCCTTTACAACAAAGAATGGCTCATTTATTCAGAGTACACCTTGAGATTTGTTGGGTCATGTCTTCTCGTTTTGTAGCCGCTGTAACGTTACTGTGTGTACTTGGAGGGTACCAACAATGGGCGAGACTGGGCATCCAACAAAGGTGTTTCTTTGGGTATTAGGACCTTTGGCATCCCTGAGGCATGGGGTATCAAGGAAGAGACATAACAACTCTCGTTGTCTGTTTAGCCATTGCACTCATTTCAGAGTACCATTTCTTGGATGGGTCAGGGTGGCGGGGGTCCTCTACTACGTCTAATCCCAAGCCATGATATGTGTTGTATCTTTTTCATTCCAACCACATTCTTCACCTTTTGTTCCCCCCTAGGCCATTGTGTAGCTTCATTAACGTTTGGTATCCAATGGGAAAAATACCTGACCATCTCTCATCACTGTGCTTAATAATGCTCTGCCAAGGTTGTGCAATAGAATACATTTGTGGGGCGGGTGTTTGGGGCATAAGATGCATGTACTCGTGATTTGAGGTCGTTTCATCAGTTGCTGGCATATACCTGTATGACGGTACTGATACATCAATAATTGCATTATCGTCATAATAAACAAAACATTGATTTGTCACATTGGTTACTTTCGACATTTCAGACCATGGTGCTTTAATTGTGCGGTTCTTGTGTAAAGAGGTCAGGTTTGTGGGGGCATTGTGATCCCACTTTAGCTTTAACTTGTCCCATATCAATTGGGTTCCTTCTTGTACAAGAGTGGCTCCACCCCCCCCTTGCTTTATATCACCCAATATAAAGCATATACTGCAATAGAGCCCCAGGCAGAATAACATTCTGGAGAATACAATAGCCACACAATAAAGCCCGCAGTCATAGGAGTAAGCTCTGGTAGCACTAACACTTCCCCTATTGCTATCTATATCTGTGGCATTGTCAGGGAGGGCCCTCATTTCTGCCATGTTTGAAACTAAAGAGGGTGATTCAATGGGTTAAGAACAGACACCATTATCATAAATCCACGCATTTTTTCTATACAGAAAAGAGAGAAAGAGAATGGGGAGCCAGAGAAAAGGAGAGAAATGGAGAAGAGGAGAAGAAAAGGAGGAGGGAAGGAGAGAAGTGAAGAAGACAAGAGTAAAAGAAGGAGATAATGGAGAAAGGGACGGTTAAATATTGTACATCGTAGATCACTGTTTAACATAACATTCTTTTTGGAAACTGCGTATACTTATACTATTTACACCTTTCTTCTATGCTATTATATACATCTGATTTTACCTCCATATCATTTCTCACACCAAGGTACAGCTACTTCTCTTTCCTGTTGCTGTCCCCCTTCTGGTACCGTGCTACCATGTGCTTTCCTTACATCTGATAGATGTATCCAATATTTCAGGCCCTTAACCTTCACTGCGGAGGGTATGCAATATATTACTTCATAAAGGTCTTGAAATCTTGGAGAGTTCCACCTCCGTAAAAAGCTGCGCACATACACCTACTCTCCGGGCATTAACTGGGACGTGGGACTTTCTGTTTCAGGGGTGTTTGTATCTGTCTCTTCTTCACGTGTGAATGGGGGAGCTATCTGTTTGGCTATGCTTCTTACTGCTTTTGTGAGTTGGGTCAGATATTCCCTAAACTCGCCCCCCAGCACTGTGGCAGCTCTGGGTGCATCCAATGCTCGTCTCACTGGAGACAATAGGGTCTGAATGCATCTTCCCATCACTATTTCGTCCAGGGACAAATGGTGGTCCTTACTTGGCTGTGTTCGTAGCTGTAACTGCTAGAGGCAGGCAATAGACCCAGTTCTTTTTTAGGGTGTCACACAGTTTGGAGAGCCTGCTTTTGAGTAGGCTGTTTATCTTCTCGACCAACACACTGTCTTGCGGATGGTAAATTGAACACAGTTTATGCTTTACCCCCAGCAAAGATGTCACTTCTTTAAAGAGTTACCTATACAAAGGTAATCTCCCAAAATGTTTTGTTTTAGGGGGGGTCAGTATCTCAAAACGGGAGAACAAAAACTAAAGCAGTATACTAGAACGAGACAACTGACTACCCCGCTCGATGTCGATGCAGGCCAGGTTTGGTGATCTACAATATTGTCTTAATTATTGCTTCCACCTTCTAAATAGGTGAGCCAAATTAGTGTGACACAAGCCACATACTCTTGAGAGGAAAAAGAACCATCCTGCTTACATACACTCAAAAAACATTAAAAGATTACCGTTCTTAAATGAGTCCATACAAATGTATTTATTTTTAAGACCAATTTAGAAAAATTCAAAAAGAGAGAGAGCGAGATAACATATATATGAAACAAATCAGTAATACATGATCTTCTCCATCTATTCTTAAAAACAGTATCATCTGTAGGGGGTTCATTGCATTGATGAAAACAACTATATTCACTTAAGTAGTTTAAAGATACCAGACTTCATCAATTCATAAGTCTGTTGTCATGTGTCGACATGTTTCGGTCTTTTTAGGATATTAAAACACTATCCCTAGTGTCTCTACGTGCAATGGTTTTTCGTGGCCTTCTTCAGGACAGACAATTTCTTTTCCAGTGATGGAAACCTCTTTCAAATACCCCGTAACAGGTTTAGCAATATCTAAAAAGAAACATACACAAGTTTATAAACGTCAATGGTTCATTCCCTCAAGAGATTTTCGTATATGCTAAATACTTCATGCTCTTACTTATAATTCTACTGTTTTTACATATATTTTATCCAAACAGTATACAAGAGTAACATCTTTCTAAACATATATATCACCAAACCTTTACTTACATCCTGGATGGACATGAGCTCAAAACGGCTCATTCATAGCCGTGACAGTTCATTATTCCTATAACCGAGTATTCACAGATCAACTCTGGTTTATTCAGGCATCCCAAACTGAGTTTGGAACCTGTTTTATATAATGAACAAGGAGACTGTATCCTTATTTAATTCATTGCTTTACTAATGGCCATTAAATCTTAGCTCTATTTACTTAAGAACATTGTGCACAAAATTTGTGCTTATTCATGCCTATTCTCATAGTAGTTTTATTCTTAGAAGAGGCCTCATGGGTTTGAGAATTGCAGCCAAACAGATTGCTGTCAAACAATACCAATGGAACGCCAATGGAACAAACACTTACTTTATTCCTGCTTGTTATTAGCCTTTGTCAACCACAGCCTTTTGTGAAATCAGCTGCATTCATTCATAGGTGACAGCCCTACCACCCATCACAAATCGCGTGTGAGGGTCCGCCTCAATCGATTGCCTATGAAAACACACAGACAAAACTGGGCCTTAGGATGTTTTTACTAGGCACCTTAATGATGCGCTGTTTCTGGTAATATTTGATATTGCATATACCCAACACTAAAAAACACGTGTTGCCTAACACCACAAATTCTAGCGTTTGGTTAAAAAGCATAACTGTGGGGGCAGCTACTTTTACAAGCCATCCTGCAAAATTCGTACGGGTATCCTTAACTAGTGTAACTTAATCTTTTCAGACGCGCGAAAGCCGCATCTCTGACCTTGGCCTCAGTGGGCTCTCACTCATAACAACGAAAAACAGGCAGCGAGCAACATTGTTCCGCTCTAAACACAGCTTACCTTATTTCTGTGTAAACTCTGGGATCCGATCGGTTGCGTTACAGCGGTCGAGTGCCGCTTGCGTGAACACCGGTCTTTTTAAACTGGTCCCTGTGATCACGTGATCAGTCATGTGAGCGGGACAGAAGAGAATTATTTAAAGGAGCAGCAGGAGATTTTTTTAAGTTCGGAAAAACAGTCAATGATAGCGTGACAAAGACAAGTCATGGTGGCGAACCTGTATTAAACAGGGGCCCAAGTACCAAAGACAGCCCCACAAAGTCAAAAATATGGGTCAAAAGGCCTTTGTTTGTGCTATGGTATATACCGGAACCTGATACTGTACGTGCCTAACATGTGGGGGAATGACACTGCGACTCACTTTTCTTCATGTGTTTAGATGTTATATCCACCTTACACAAGGGTAACAAGGGAGTTCCATTCAACAGCTGTGTTAAGACCCGTAGTAGCCGTGTTGAGGGAGTAAATCCACCATTGTTCACTGAGACTAAGTAGCATTTCTCTGTTCCCCCCTCTCTCTGTTGCCGGAATCGTTTGTAACACAAACCAAAAGATGTCAGTGTGTTTGTGTTTTTTTACTTCATAATGTGCAACTAGAGGTTTATTAGGCACCTTATTCTTCAGACAAGATTTATGCTCGCAGATGCGCTATTTGATGCACCTCTTGGTTTTTCCTATATAAATCAAATTACAGGGGCATTTTATTCCATAAATGACCCATGATGATCCGCAGTTGGTAAAAGTGCCAAACATCTAATCCTTTCCATTAAGGTCAATTGATTTAAGGTTGCTTGTAAGAGGGCACACTACGCATTTGCCACAATTTAAAATGGCCAATGACTGCCGGCAGATGCCACAGAGTGGTCTGGTTTGATATTATCTCTTTTTTGGGGTAAGTGTGAACCACCAAGTCTCTGACGTTCTTTTGTCGCTTAAACGCAAACCGCAGTGTCGTTGGTTCAAAATCTGGGGTTTGTAAAATATGCCAATTCTTCTTGATGGTCCATCTTAGAATTGTTTCATATATATGTTATCTCGCTCTCTCTCTTTTTTAATTTGTCTAAATTGGTCTTAAAAATAAATAGATTTGTATGGACTCATTTAAGAACGGTAATGTTTTAACATTTTTTGAGTGTATATAAGCGGGATGGTTCTTTTTCCTCTCAAGAGTATGTGGCTTGTGTCACACTAATTTGGCTCACCTATTTAGAAGGTGGAAGCAATAATTAAGACAATATTGTAGATCACCAAACCTGCCCTGCATCGACATCGAGCAGGGTAGTTAGTTGTCTCGTTCTAGTATACTACTTCTTTAAAGAGGTCGTTTACAAAATGAGTTCCATTACCTGATCGTATAATATCACAAATTCCCCACCTTGGGAACACCTCCCTTAGTATTAACTTTGCCACACATTTTGCGTCTGGGTGTGCACAAGGTCCTGCTTTCACCCAGCCAGAAAAGGGGCACACCACCACGATGAGGTATCTTGCTCCATTGCACCTTTCTCCCATATCAGCATAATCTATGTGCAACTCTCGCTTATATGCTACTGGAGGTTTGGAACAAACCAATCGTCTTGAATGTCTGCTGCTAAGTGTTGTTTGGAAGTGTGTGCTGGGAAGTGGAGTTGTTGAAAAGCTACATTTAATAGTTCAGTGGGCATTACTACCTTCCCACTTGTTTGCTGAAGCCAAAGAAGGTCTGTTGGTGATTGTCTGCGCCCCTTTTTTACCCAGAGTTCTTGTTCCTCATCCGGGGCACCTTTTTGCAACTCTATTATTTGTGTGATGGGCAGTGAACACCTCCCTTAGTATTAACTTTGCCACACATTTTGCGTCTGGGTGTGCACAAGGTCCTGCTTTCTCCCAGCGAGAAAAGGGGTACACCACCACAATGAGGTATCTTGCTCCATTGCACTTTTCTCCCATATCAGCGTAATCTATGTGCAACTCTCGGAAGGGAACAACGGGGCAAAGGAGTGTTCCCCGCAGTGTTCTAAATGTCATCCCAGAGTTATATGTTTGGCATGTGATGCACTCTGTTGTCATTTTGCTTATATGCTACTGGAGGTTTGGAACGAACCAATCGTCTTCAATGTCTGCTGCTAATGTGTTGTTTGGAAGTGTGTGCTGGGAAGTGGAGTTGTTGAAAAGCTACATTTAATAGGTCAGTGGGCATTACTACCTTCCCACTTGTTTCCTGAAGCCAAAGAAGGTCTGTTGGTGATTGTCTGCACCCCTTTTTTACCAGAGTTCTTGTTCAGCAGCCGGGGCACCTTTTTGCAACTCTATTATTTGTGTAATGGGCAGTGAATTATATCCTTCTTCCTTCTCCTCTTGCACGTTGTTTTTCAGTATGCATTCTACAATTTGGGGCGTATTAAAGTACGCTGCCTCTTTTGCAGTGGCGTGTGCTGCTGTGTTTCCCACAGAAATGACATCATTGTTGTTGGTGTGGGCCTGGCATTTCACCACTGCAACCACTGACAGTAAGGCTAGTGTGTCTATCAGATCATTCAATAGTTATGCATGTTGCACTGGACACCTGTGTGCTCTCCTGAATCCCCTTCTTCACCATTGTGACAATTTAGCATGTACCATGGTGGTCACGTATGTCGAATCAGAGTATATTGTTACTGCGCATCCTTTTGCTGTGTGTAGCGCCTCTATGAGTGCTATTAATTCTGCTGCCTGGGCTGAATAATTTGGGGGGAGGTGGTTTTGCACTATGATCTCATATTCTTCTCCCTCTGACCTCACCACTGCTGTTCCTACATGTTTTTCACCGTCTCATGTGTTTATTGATGCCAACCCATCTACAAAGTACACTTCACCTTCCTTTAGGGCAGTCTCACTGGTTTTGGGGATATTGTCACCCTCTCCTTCATCGGTGGCGCAATCAAGTGCCTGCATGTCTTCCACTGTGCATGGCTCCATAATGAAAGTGGCTGGGAAAGTGGCTGGGCTGACTTTTTTACAACGTACAATGGGCCTCATTACGAGTTTGGAGGTAGCCGTGCCCTTAATAAGGGCAGGGCTACCTCCAAACTCGGGTCCTGCAAAAGGGGACTTACCGGCCCATTCTGACCTTGGAGGAATTACCCAGTAATTCCCTTTCGCGGGACCCGGTGCCGGTATGTCCCCATTCTCATTTGAGCCCCCATAGGACTCAATGGGAATGGGGAGGATGGTAGAAGAGGTACCGTTCATAACTGTACCGTTTCTACCATCCTGGTCTGCTCGCGGGTGCAACTCTGCACGCCTGGTCTGATCAGGCGTCCAGAACGGCACCCGCAAGCAAACTCGTAATGTTGCGGCAATGCAACAACGGTGCCGGTATTACTACCGGTGCCGTTGTTGCCTTACCACAACAGTTGTAATGAGGCCCAATGTGTATGTTTGGGTTTGAGATTATAATTTCATATGCTGTTGCCCGCTGTTTAGTAAGTGTTCATTTTGATTGTTCAAGTATGGCAAACAGAGAGTGCTCAACGAATAGTGTCACTGAGCACCCCATAACTATGGTGGTGCTTTTCTCAATTGCAAAGGCAGCTGCCACAAGAGATTGTTTGCATGCAGAGTGTCCTTGCATCACAGAATCTAGTGTGCCACTGTAGTAGGCCAATGGCTTGTGGCCCATGATGTTTTTTTGTGTTAGCACTGCAGTCATTAGAGTACCGTTACAGTGCGAAAATAAGTAGAATTCCCAATCGTAATCTGGGGTCGCCAGGACGGGTGCCTCTGAAATTGTGTTTTTAATTTTGTAAATGGCTGTTATCATTGCTTGTGCCCACGTGATTGCCATACTTTCCTTCTGTGCCTCTTTGAGTGCCTGGAGTAAGGGCCACGTGTATGCTGAGTAATCAAGTGTCCATGCTCGGCAATAATTGCATATGCCGAGAAATTTTTGCATATCCTTTACAGTTTTTGGCATTAATGTTGCACGGGTAGCCACTGCTCTGTCAGGGATTATTCGTTTACGGTGTTTTGATATTAGTTGCCCCAAATAAAGCACTTCCGCTACACAGTATTGCAACTTTCCTTTATCCACCTTGTACCCCTTGTGCACTAGAAATTTTAGTACCCTTATGGAATCTGCTGTACACTGCTCTTCAATTTCACTGCAGACCAAAAGGCTGTCTGCGTACTGAATGATCGTGCTTTTTACATAAATGTTGCCAGGGGGTTGGTTATTCATCTGTTTTGGATCATTATGTCACAGGGCATGCACATTTCCATTATAACCTCCCCATCATTGACATCATCAGTGAAGAGCTCCTCATCAGTTAAGTCCTGCAGTGCTATATTTGGGTCTATGCACAAAACTGTTCTCCATTCACATCCATGCATGTCCAATCCTATTGCCACAATACGTTTAGCTGATACTTACACACTCTGTAGATCTAAAGAGAGGGCAGTACCGGGAACAATCTCTAAGGCTGCCACTGGATGGAAAATGAAATCAGAAGGCACTCGCCATTCCTTTCGAATTAATTCTGGAACCACCCTCTCCAGAACCTGTATGCCATAGACAAACATGTCTGCATTTGTGGGCACCCCCTCACTGCTACTTCGTTTTTCAGGGTGTGAATCATAAGCATTGCCCGGAGTGGGCATACCCCGGGGGTTGAATGTACCACTCCCCTCTCAGTAAAAGAAATTGTCATGTTGAGCTTACTAAGAAGGTCCCTCCCAAGCAGATTAATTGGCAAGTCTTCATGATACAGTAGGGGTGCTCACATTGTCTTTCCCCCCGCTGTCACATCCAAATCTTTTGTGTAGGGAACCTTTAAAATTGCCCCAGAGAATCCCTGCATTTACAAACTCTTGCCCAACAGCAGAAACCGGCCTTCCATGAGGCATGACTTTTCTGCCCCTGAGTCCACCATAAAGATGAACTGCTTATTTCCTATGTCCACCCCCACCAGTTGTTCCTCATCTGGATGTAGGGTAGTTGATAGGAGTGGAGACGCAAGTGTTCTCTGTGGGATGTGTGTTGGTACCCGGGAATGAGAAAACACTTTCCCCCACTACTGCTGCCCTGTGAAACGGTACTGGCGTGCCATTTGCTATAGTGACAAAAGGGTTTGAGTGTGTGTTCCCCATTATATTTTGGCGTGTCATTCGCTGCTGTCCCCCTTGTTGTGGTGTTTGGGTCCTTGCTGTGGTGTTGGGGGCCCTTGTTGGTAGCTGTTGTCATATTGTTCCTGCTGTCTGTACCCACCCATGGGTTGCCCATATGAGCTGCATGGGTGGAGGTGACCAAACTGTTGCCAACCCCCGAAATGTTGTGCATTCTGATAGTGCCCCATGGGGTGAGTGCGACATTCCCTTGAAAAATCGCCCCACCTTCCACATGTCCAACATGTTCCTTGTCCTCCTCATTGTCCTCCCCCTCGATGCCCTGGCCCTCCATATCCCCCACTCAGTTCTCTGTACCCACCTCTTCGTCTTCCAGGCCTTCCCTGCAATTGTGGTCCCTCGTACTGCTCCTCTCCAGCCCATTGCTTCTGCCCGTTTGTCCACGCTACTGCCATCCTTGCCCGTATAGCTACTGACCCTTCCCCCCCCTGCCTTTCAGAGGTTAGGGCAGTTGTTACCGCTGCGACTTTCACCACTTTGTTTTCCACAAGTTTTGCTTCATCCGCCAACCTTCTTTGTGCAATTTCCCTTTCTCTTTCTTTGATCATCCCAAAGTGGTGTACTATGATACTCTGTATTTCAGGCAATTTTATCTAGGGCCTTCTGTACCTCCTTTGGGAGGCCTCACTTGATAATGAAGTAAAAAAGGGAGGTTCCACATGCCCTGCACCCGAAGAATGTATTGCACAGCATATTCATCGTCCCCCATTGTGCATTGCATTACAGAGTGTAAATCAGGAGTGTCTGGGAAGGTTCTTCGCAGTGCATCCCATACCTGGGTTCTTACGTTATTAAAGGATGACACATCATGGAGGTCACAATCAATTGTGACCCTCTGTAACCCTGCCTTCATCCACACCCCGTCTGCTTGATCACCCACACCGGACACTAACAAGCTTTTTACGTCTCGTATAGCCAGTGGGACCACTGCAGTATTTTTCTCAAAAGCGTATATACACTTGCTCGCTCCCCCCCCGATGGCGGAGGCAATGCTTTTAACAGATTAGTCTTATCCATCAACGCTCAAGGTACATAATGGGGCCTTCCTGCTCCTTCATGGATAGGGGGCACCTGTAACTTTGCATTCCCCTTCGTCGTACTTACCTTTATCCCTTTCTTTTTCATCCCTACCATGTTCCCTACCCTGCGCCTTAGTTTCCCTTGCCATCTCTCCCTCACCGGTTCCCCCTTCCTCCGACTCATATTGCAGTGGTAGTGGTTGGCCTGCTGCAGCCACACCTTCCTCGTATTCATCTAAGTTGCTCTAAAATTAATCTATTTCTGCTTCCCTGTCTGATGCTACCCTACCATGTTCATCACTTGCTTTGTTGCTTCCTTGATCTACACGCAGTGGTCGAAGTGGGCGGGAGCGGTCGGAAGCGGTGCTCCTCTACTTCCTTTAATAAAGTTTTACCGTTCCTATACTTTTATTTTAAAAAGAAACCGTTCCGGAACAGTTTTGTTTTAAAATAAAAGTGTAGGAAGAAGTTTAAACTTACACTTTCAGTGCACTGCACAGGACGTTTCCTTAAAGAGCAGGCACATGTGTTTTGGGGTTTTTATTGTGCATGGGAGGGGGCGCGGCGATGGGGTCTGTGGGGAGTGGTGCAGGCCAGTAGGGAACATACTTCCACTACTTCTTTTCGTACACTTTGACCACTGTCTACACGTAGCACTTTTATTGGGGTGTTATTGAGGTGGTAGAAGAATTCCCCTGACTTCCACTCGTCCTCTGTTAAACTGGAGGTGTTTTTAGATGGGGCCAGCGAAGGTGTCCGCCCGCCGCCTGGCAGCATTTGGCTCCTATCACACAGTGTTCTTAGCCGAGTTAATTCTGCTTGTGTGGTGTTCAGTTGTCTTTCTAAATCCCTAGTTATAGTTGCAATGTTTACTGATGGTGCGCATGTAGGACCATACAGCCCTCTGGGATCATAAGTGGGTGGGGGTGCTGCTGCGGGGGTAGCGGGAGTGCTTGGCTGGGGCAGGTATGACGGGTCGCTATAACCTTCAGCAGGCTGATTAGGAGTGGGTACAACTTCGTTGAATTCCCTTCTTTACTTTCTCCCCCTCCTCCTGTCGGCACAGATACCACCTCAGGTGGCACTTCCTTCCCCTTATCAGTTACAGGACCTCGCTTCAATTTTGGATCAATTTCCCTTTGTACTTGGCTAGCAAATATGTTGTCACAAGTTCTAATACCCTTTTGTCAAAAGATCCACCTTCGGGCCATACTGGGGACAACCTCTCCCCCTTAATCTCAGTGAGCCACTGGTCATGATATTTTTTTTTTATCATTGTACATAGGGATGTGTTGACAAATGTGCATCAAGGGAGTGTCTGCCCCCATGGCTTTTCTTTTTCTACTACCTTGCATGTGTGTCTACTTGTATGTGTGTGCCAATACCACAAAATACGTTAGTTAACCTTATCTTTGCCAAAAACAAACTTCAAAACATTACAATTCAAAATACTTTCACTTACACTTTGTTCAACCTGGAATACTCCATAAACGCAAGCAGAGACAGTGGAACATAAAAACCATTTAACAGATAGACATTGGTACAAACTGACGTACTTTACCAACAACAGCGAAAAAAATAACAAATGTCAATAACCCTTTCCTTTTATCCCTTCCCTGTTGACCCTGTTGGGTTCTTTCCCCACACTCACTCTTCACATTCACCTCGCCCTGGGCCCATTCTGGGCCTACCTCTAAAAATACTTATTGCGCACGAGAAAAAGAGTTTGCTAATATCTCCCGGGTCTCCTCAATATACAAGACTCCTACGATGTTCTTCTTTTTTACTTCTACTTATATCCTGCACTGGTCGAGACAATGCTACACGGCGCCCCCTTCCACCACCTTTCGGAGCTAGGTTCCTGCATTCTCCTTTTATAAGGTTATTTCTTCACAACAAAAAACCTAATGGCCATTTTAGAATAGAGAAAGATAAGCACACTAATCAATTCTCACACACTCCCATGCACACTTACTGCCTCATCATAAATTTGGCGGTAACCCTTAAATGCGGCTGTAACGCTATTACCACCGCATTTAAGGGTCCGCCAAATCACAGGCTTGCCGGATTTACCCCCAGCTCTGAGCTGGGGGCAAATCTGCAGCGATTTTGCCGATTTACGGCGCTATTACCGCTGGAAATTCCTGAATGGGCCCAATGGGGAATGGGGACTTACCGTTTCGCCAAACCCGTTATCCGGCACTAGTAGCACCAGGGGTTTGGCGGTAGGGCTAATAGCCCTGGAGGTAATACCACCGGGGTTAGCACCCAACTCATAATGAAGCCCTTAATCCGACTCCCTGGCTGTTCCTGCACCATGAAACTTTGACCTTTTTACCCCTTTAACATCCCCTCCTTTACGTTGCTCGCAACCAATACTCATGCATCCGAGGTGATCCACGTCGGCGGTGATCCAAGAGCCTACGTTCACGGTCTATCCACAACCAGGGATCCAGTATTTGCAATGGCTGGGACCATTGGACCCTCTCTGGTGCGTACGCTCACTGGTCAGCTGCAGGTGGCAATGGTTTTGCTGCGGGCATCCCAGATCTCGCCGCACGGCACAGGGGCCTCTTCGGAGCACCCACGATCATGTAGCCGGGGTCACCAAGTGAAGGTGCTCACTCCCCAACAATGCAGTTATAAACTCATAATAAAGGATGCATCCCAGTAGGGAATGAGACCAAAAAATTGGTTGTAAGTGAAATAAAGGTTTATAGAATTCAGCATCCAGAGAACTCTGCTGCCTTGAGAGCGCTCTGCAAACATTACAAAAATGTTACATTATATGGTCTGGAAACATCACTATTGACGTTTCCCTATAGAGGCACAGGATTACATCAGGATTGGTGGAGAACACAAATACATTATATCGATGTAAGGGCCGGCTCCACAGGATAGGCCGGTTCAGAACTGTTGCTTTGTGTGGCACGTGGGTTGGCTGGGCTCATCTGGGCGAAGTGAAGGTCAATTCAGCTCCACAAGAGGGGGTCACTCTGTCTAACTAAACTGTATAACATTTTCTGACACATGATGAACAATGCAGCGCATAAAACAACATCATGTATGTGGGGTTACCTATAAATTGCAAATACATATAAACACACTTCTGCTTTAGGACTTTGTAGAGGTAGTGGGGATGTGGGTCTTGCCCCCCATGTGCGTTATCAGAGGGTTTGATCTGGGATTTTCTGGTCAAGGCGCCACAGAGCTCGGGAGGGCAGATTGATATGTGTTGGTTTTTATTGTAATATATGATGACATGAAACCGTTTATATGGGGGCACCGAGGAATGGTCAGTGGGGAAGGGTCACACTTCTGTTACATCAAAGGGAGAATGGAGGGGCAGTCTGGTCTGCAGGCAGTAACTTCCAAGGTGGGGGTGAGAGAAGCAAGAGCAGATTTGTGGAGACAAATGGGCCACAGGGTAGGATTCACTCTGGTAACACACAGGGCAATGAGCTCAGAGGAAGGATAAAAGAATAAACTTTTTGCAACAATTTGCACAAGAACATTTGTGAGAAATGAGCTTGGGCCATGTGAACCTGGGAGGAAGAGGTGGGGGCTGTCAGTGGTCGCTGTGTATGGCGCTGCTGAGGGGAGAAGAGGCTTCACAGTAACTTGAATGCGGCCTAGTCCAAAATGGAGTCTGGGGTGCTCAAGATGGAGTCCAAATGTATCTTGCAGTAGTCCCTCTTCCATTGGTGCCGGGGATCTTTCCACTGGAACCAGGGAAGGGCAAGGAAGGCGTCCCCACTATTGCAAGAGCAGATGATTTCCTTCACATTGAATGCAAAATGACCCCTCCTTCCTTACAGTAGGAAGGCGTTTTGGAAGAAAGAGTTAGATGTAGTGCGGTCCCCGGCCCCAGAAAGCCTTATGGGCGATGCAGAGAGTCTTGAACTTGATCCTTGCAGCCACCGGGAGCCAGTGGAGAGATTTAAGGGCTGGAGAGATATGGTCCCTGGGCTTCAGCCCAAGGAAAAGACTTGAAGTCTTGTTCTGGATTAGTTGCCGAGGGCAGTGAGTAGAGTAAGGCAGATTGAGAAAGAGGTTGTTTGCAGTAGTCCATCATAGAAAGAACCAGGGCTCTGGAGACAGTGAGCTTCTAGGGGAAAGTGAGAAAAGGAAGAATACCTCAGAGGAGGTGCAGCTGATAGTGGGCCTTCTTGGCATGGTCTGTGATGTGAGGACAGAAGGAGAGAGTGGAGTCGAAGATGACACCAAGGTTTTTTGCCTCACAAGAAGGTGAAAGAAGACGGCCCAAGTAGGACGGCCAGAGTGAGAGAGTGAAAGTGGGAGCAGGGTTCCTAATGTGAATGATCTCAATCTTAAAGGCATTAAGGAAAGCCCACCAATCCTGATTCATGGATCGACAGTCAGGAATGAGCGAGAGAGGAGAGGAAGCTGTGGGGAGTCAGAAGGAGAGCTGAGTGTCAGTATAAGTATATGTATAAGAGAACGAGTGGTGGGACTAAACTTGTTTTAATGAAGAGGCAATAGTGATATGAAATTCCTGGAATACTGAATCAATAGAGCAAGCATTGAGGATTTAGAGGGATTGGAGGGAGTAGTCCATAGGATTTAGTTAAGGGAGAAGGAAATCAGGTCTTAAGTTACATTCGGTTTTCTGACTAGGAGAGGTAGAGGGAGCTGTTGAGGGATATGAACACTGAAGTGAAGAAGGCAGTGGTTAGAGGGAGAGGGGTCAATTTAGGGTACAGAGGATAGGAGGGTGGTGGAAAAAACAATCAGGTCAAGGGAGTTGGCCTTTACATTGAGGGTGGTGGAAAAAACAATCAGGTCAAGGGAGTTGGCCTTTACATTGGAGGGCTGACTTTGCAGAGATGTGAGAGAGTGGTTGGATAGAAAGGAATTGAGTAGAAGCTGGTGAGGTTTAATTGCACTTGGGAGATTAAAGTCACCTATTACTATGGTAGGACCCTTCGAAGTGAGGGATTACATGAAGAGATCACGTTCTTGGAAGGAAAATTTAAGAGGGCCAGGAGGACGGTAGATGACAATGATGGAGAGAGGAGTAGGAGAAAGGAGATGTGTCCCATTGAGCTCAAAGGGAGCGAGGGAGAAATCCAGAGGGACAGTGAAAATCAGTGACATTAGTGGCATTTACAAAAGCATGTATACTGTCTATGCTCATTACTCAGTGAAAGTCACCAACCACCAATCATACTTCACTGAAACCTGCTAAACTCGGTCTACAACAATGTGAACTCCTGCTAAACCAGCATCACAATTCAGTTTAATATCACCTGTAGCACTGTTTTCAGATCTTAGTGCTAGGCCTAAAGCAAATGATCAACTATATCCTGAATACATGTCATGTGAAAACGAAAAGTGGGAAAGTAACAGTTTATGCACATGAGTTTAAATAGAAAATAATTGCTGGCAACACTGTTTTGGTCTTTACATTGGTGGAACATTACGGGGGTCTAATGCTGTTGAATTGGATAAAACAAGGCGCTTGTGCACAGTGTAATGTGGTGCACTCGAAGCCATAGTGGACATTTGCTTCAGGCCTCAGTGGAATTCATTGCTTATGGTAGTTTGTGTTAGGGAGAATTCTCTGTTTGGGCTGAATTTCCTAACCTAGTGAGTCCCCCAGCGGCTTTGCTGGATTTCAGGAGTTTGTTTTTTTCCATCCTGCCAAGAGTGAGACTCTTTTTCTCCCACTCTTGGACATGTATGTGTGTAATTCCTTTGAATGTCAATGTGTTCTATGGGGTCTTTTACTCCATAGGGTCTCATATGTTTTTCTATGTGTGTTACACCGCACCCTATGTGCCGTAGCACTGGGGCGTCCTAGCGGACCTCCACCATAGACTCCATATCCGGGGACTGACTACTGTCTCCCCGGGCATGTAAAGTCACGATTGGCTTTACTAGACCTAAATTTACTAACAGAACTAGTACAAACCATCTTATTGTGGAAGTACTAGTAGGGGTAATTCGATTACTCCTGGATCTGTTACTCAAGGGGGCACTGTCCCGTCCCCCCTCGTCGAGTTTTGGCTGGTGGCAGTGGAAACTACTTGTTATGTTCGACCCCGAACCTAACCCTATGGGATTCGTCCCATTGTTGGAGATTGATACTTTTCCTCATTAATCTCTAACATACCACGGGTCTACTTATCATAAATAAGTTTATTGGATGGTACTTTCTGCCAGAACTCGGTTTTTAAAATGGCGTCTGTGATCGTCTCTGTGACTCCTAAACCAAAGGTTGAGCCCTTTGTTCCACTTTTGGTGGGCTCTGTACAGAGACCCTCCAAAGTGGTGCCATTCTGTCTGGGTTACCACAGGGGTATGGGAGGGGGTTTAGGCACCCTGGACCGAGTTGCCTTCCCGCTCACCACTTAACATGTGTTGATTGACAGCTAGGCTGAATGAATGGGGGTTTTCTGCATAAAAGCAGGGCTTTTGGGACTGGATCTTCAGAAGTCGCCACAGGACCTAAGAATCCGACGAGGGTAACGCTGAGCCGACCTGCAACGACGACACCTCCGGTGGAGCCCTGCTGAGCCGACTCACCACTTCCCGACGACAGAGGAGATCTCCCTGCCGGAGAGTCTCTTCCCCTGACTGGTGGGAACAACCAGTCCCCTTTGCTTTTTATTCGCCTCAGGACGCAGTGGTCGAATTGCCCGTGCAGCGCACCTCGGCAACCGGATAGCCACTACCCCTGTACCGCGACCAAAAGGTGGTGCCTTGTGACGGAGCACTCCGCGGCTGGTCTCTTCCCTGGTGGTGCACCGGACTTCACTTTTCTTCGACGACGAGAACCTCTCTAATCTTGGCAAAGACCCGACGTGCACCCACCACCAGAAGAACTGCCCCCACCGGAGCTGCCCTCCACTACAAGGTACCGTGTCCGCCTGGCTTCCCTTTCGATCGGTTCGAGTGAGGTGTCTTAATCCTCTCCTTTCCGTTGGGTCGCCTCCAAGCTTTTCTCATTTATTGTTCTGAACTGGTTCAATCTGCCGATAACAATTTGCTACAAAGACTTCATCTCCACTAGAGACTTTTTGGGACAGATCGCCTTGCCTCTCTCCGAGTGGGCCTGGCCTCTGAACTTTATGATCTATTGTGGTTCTTGCCTTCTTACCGTACATTTTGCCCGTGAAGTATTGAACTGTGTTGATTTCGTAACCTGCCTATCTTTTATTCTCCCGTCCTAACTAATATTAGAGTGCCATCTAGGTTGAGGTATACACCTCTGTCTGTAAATAAGTGGTGCCGGTATAACCTAGACTTGTCGAAATATTGCTAGGGGGATTGATTGTTTCTTCTTCGTAGAGTAATTGTGTTTGATTTGGTTGCCGTGAAAGTGTCATAGATGTTTTCGTTATAAATAAATATCTTAATATCTTTACACTAAGCCTTGTTGCGTGCTTACTTGTCTTGCTGGGAATAATTGCCCTATTTTGTATACTCCACATACTGCTCAACTCTTCTTGAGGGAAGTCTGACTGCTCAGCCACAGCTACCAAGTGAATCTGTGTGGTACAGACTGCTACCAAGTGGGTTCACCGCCAAACACCTGTAGTCCTAAATCTTTTGCAGTGGTCCCAGAGGGAACTGCACAGGTTTCCGCCTAACAGTTTGCACTGGTCATCCAAGGACACTTCGAGAAAAAGCTTCACTTGGAGGATGGACGTATCGCTCCAGGGCCGTTGATGCTGAGATCAGTTTCGGGGCTTTTCAGTGGGCCTCATCACGAGTTGGGCGGTATCCCGACAGGGATACTGCCCAACCGTATTTGCGTTACTGCCCACCCGTCCGACGCTATTAGTGCCGGATCAAGGGTTGGCCGGTAATGGGTATTCCCAATTCCTCATTGGGTCCATTGCACCCAATGGGGAATTTTCTGCGCAATTACCGCCGGCGGTATTACTGCACAGTAATTCCACTGAAAATCGTCATTGTTTTGGCACATTTACCCCCAGCTTAGAGCTGGGGCAAATCCTGCCAACTCATGTTTGGGTGGACCCTTAAATGCGATGGTAATAGCATTACCACCACTTTTCCACCATAGCCTCTGCTGTCCACTGACTCCATCCCATTACTTGTGGGGTCCCTCAGGGGTCATGTGTCTCCCCTACACTTTACAACGTGTTCACTAAGCCCCTGTTTGATGATCTCGACGGTCTGGGTATCACTTACACTAACTATGCTGATGATACCCAGATCCTCATCCCGCTGACGGGAGATTGCAACACAGATTTGGCCTTGGTGAACAAGGTGTACCTCATCATCCAGGCATGGATGGCCTCCCATAGTCTATGCCTGAATGATGACAAGACCGAACTCATCATCCTGGGATCAGCCACGACTCTAAACAAATTGGACCTCAACTACTCCAGCTTCACCATTGACGGCAACTCTATAAAGGTAGCCAAGGAAGTGAAAACCCTCGGCATCTACCTCGACTGCACCCTCTCCTTCCATAAACAGGTCAGCGCCATGGCCTCCACCACAGCCTACATTTGCAAGCTTATACGCTCGGCCAAACCCTTCCTTTCCACCCAAAGCTGCATCACTGTACCCAGAGCCCTCATACTATCCAAACTGGACTATTGTAACTCCCTCTATGTAGGTGCTAAGAAACAGGTTATCAACAAAATCCAGATCCTACAGAAGAATGCTCTCAGAGCAGCGCTCAGCTTCCCTAAAAGAGAACACATCTCGAATATTAGGAGAACTCACAACTGGCTCACCACCTCGGACAAAATCCTGCTCAAGGTAGCCTCCCTCACTCACAAATGCAGTAAGCAGGATACCTTGTGGTGAAATGTTCCAGGTACTAAAGAACTTGTGCTTGAACGCTGGTGGCCACATTTATGTTGGAAGTGAGTTTATTTTTTTTCAATGGGAGTCAGGCTGCTTTAATAAGTGTTTTGGGTGTGCGCTTTGCGCCGCTGCATTTAGGTTGCAGTGAATTTAGTACTGTAAAAATATTTTAAGTATTGTAAATATTAACACATTGTTTAATAAAAAGTAGAAGGGGTCACCTGCTGGCAGGGACTGCATTAGTACTATGATTCCACGGTGGGCAAAAAGTCCATATCATAAATTAGCCCGAGCATAGGCATGTGGTGCAGGATTGAGTGAACGGTGGGATGAGAGCCTAGGTGATGCAGGACCCACAGAGGTTGAGTTTTGTTTACATCAACTTTCGGTGGACAAGGGAAAATAATTCACCACGCTGGGAAGGTGGGGGTGGATTCTATTGGATGCATACAGAAAAATGCACCTGAGGAATGGTGATATGAATGAAGATATTTTACGATTGGAAAGAGAGTTGGCTGCTGAAAAGCAAATTACGCTAGTGCAGCAGTTACAGATAAAACGTTGGCACGATAAGGCAGACAAATAGCAAGTGGTGGCTGAGCGGGCAACCGTAAGATTTGCCTGATATAAGTATAAAAACAGCAAGGTAACATAAATAAGAGGCAAGTGGCAGCTGTAATTGCTACAGCAGGGGTAGACTGGGACCCATATCAGTGGGATGATGATATTTGAAACTCAACCAATTCGGAGGGTATCTCAGAGGTGGGCATAGAATTTGAATCAAAACATTACAAAAAGACAGTAAATGCTAAGCCAGCAAGGAGGTGTAGGGCTACCCCCCATCCCTTAAACCTCAGATGAGGAGTTGTGGATTTCACTACACTAGAAGATTACACAAAACAAGAAGTGGGTGAGATTATTACTGGGTTAAGGCAGAGAACAGGGGAGCCTTTGCTCACCTGGATGGTGCGAATGTTTGATGGAGGTCCCGCAGGCCTGTTGGTAGACCCCACAAATTTACTGCGCTTTCTGCCTCTATCCAATGACACCAATATACAAGAAGTATTTCGGTCAGGTCCACCTGCAGGATGGCCAGGCTGCGAAGGGCTTTTTGTTAAACCTAGCAGCACTAGGCTGTAATTGTAAATATCCTGTTACTACCGATTGGCCCAGAGAAGAAAAGAAGTGATACACATTGACAGGGGCAGTTGAAAAAATCAGAGAGCATGCCAAGAAAGAGGCAATTCATGTAGAGGATCCGGCACATATGGGGTGGTGTCACTGTGTCAACCAGGAATATGAACACAAGAATTTATTTTGCATTTTAAAGTGCTCACACAGCCCAGGGCATCTAGGCACTGTTACAAGAATATGTCTCATAGTTGCGTAATGGCCCCACCCATATATAAAAGTGTCATCATGACATTGTTAGTAGGGATAACTGGGAAACCAACTGATGAGGTGGTTGATGCAATTCGGCAACTGTCAGATTTGAGAGACTGGGACAAAGGGGAGGATGGAAAGATAGAGAGAGAGGGGCATAGTGAGAAAGGAATGGAGGGCAGTAGACAAGATAGCAGAGATGCCCAGTTGTCAAGAAAGGACATGTTTTTAGCATTGTTGAAAGATGTTGTATCACAGGAGGCGATCAATGGTATTGAAACCAGCAACAGATATGAGTTATAGAAGAAGAGGGGACTTGCTGGGAAGAAGAATTATAAACAGGTTAAGAGGCAGGGGGAGCAGGAAGAAGGGTCTATTGGATTGCCTTCCCAGTAGTAGCCGAACTATGCCGATTTGAGACAAACAATGAGTGCAATGTTGGAGTATGAGTCGTGATACACTCACTCGAAATTTGACTAGAATTATTGCCAAGCCCCAGCAGCTTCAGATTGTATAAAAGCTGACAGACAACCTCATTTTAATGCTTAGATATTTTGGAACCCTGCAAACACACAAGAGGTCAGAGCTATGATAGTTACCGGGCCGGAGGCCTCATTGATTCATGGAAATTCTTCCAGGTTTAAAAGTCGACAATTAACTATTACTGGACCGCAGGGAAAGGAAACACCAGCAGTACAGACAGGAGTGGAAATGAGGATAGGCAATGTGCCAAAGCAGAAATATCAAGTGTTGATTGTCCTGATACTGAGTATATAATTTGTTTTGACATTCTGGAGGGGTTGACTTTAGGACTGGGATGTAAAACCTATCAGTTTGGAGTGAATGGTTCTCATTAGGAGTGTGGCGGCCCCGGAATGAACAGTGCTGGTAAGGGATCGGCACCGTGCATTCTGGGCCGCCACTTTATGAGGTGTGCAGCGGGTCCCCCTGAGGACGTCTGGTCAGACCAGGCGTCCTTAGTGGGACCCGCTAGCAGACCAGGATGCTAACAACGGCCCGTCATTAACAGGCCCGTTGTCAGCATCCTCCCCATTCCCATTGAGCCCTATGGGGGCTCAAATGGGAATGGGGATGTACCGGGTGCGGGTCCTGTGAAAGGGATTTACCCGGCTCACCAAGGTCGTAATGGCCCAATACGTCCCCTTTTGCGGGACCCGGACCCGAGTTTGGAGGTAGCCATGCCCTTATTAACGGCATGGCTACCTCCAAACTTGTAATGAGGCCCAATGTATTAACTTGTGCACTGGTTATTGTAGGCAAACTGAAAATCCCTCCAGTGCATGTGCCTTTGGCCACACAGAATTTTTCTATGAACAAATTCCGCATTCCCGGGGAACATAAGGAAATTGCTAAGTAGAAAGAAGACCTTGGCCATGAGGCCAGCAGTGCAGGCTGCACACCCGAGAGCCACACTAAGGTGGTTTAGTAAAGTACTTATAATTCAACCACTGTTTGTTGTGTTTTTAGAACATACGCGTTTTTATTTTTACTATTAAGTTCATAGGCAATAATTCCACAGTAAATATTCAATTAGCGAGGCAGAAATGTCACATTAGAGGCCTATGCATTTCGGGCATTAGAGCCCTTCCTCAGGGCCTGTGAACATATATTTTACAGCTGCCTTATGGTCAAATCAACATAAGGAAATTGCTGACATCATTAAACAATATGTAGAAGCAGGAGTGTTATGTCCAGTTACTACTGCTTGGAATAACCCGGTGTGGCCTGTGAAAAAGGGGGATGAGAGCTGGAGAATGACTGTGGATTATAGAGAATCGAACAAATCCACTCCCCCTTTAGTCCCTGCAGTCCGAGGTACTGTTACTTTGATTAAGAACATACAAAGGTTTGAGGGAGCCTGGTATGCTGTGTTAGACTTCACAAATGCTTTTTTCTCTGTGCCAATTGCTTAGGAGTGCCAGGAACAGTTTTCATTTTCTTTGAGTGAGTGGCATTATACCTTCACGAGGTGGCCTATGGGATACTTGCACAGCCCCACAATTTAGCACCGGCTGCAGCCAGAACACTTGGACAAGATACTGGGTAAACCTGATATGGAAATCTTGCATTACATTGATGGCATTTTGATTCAGGGTAAAGATGAACAAAGTGTGTGAAATCAGTTGGAAAAAATCATTGATGGGCTGAAGAAGGAATGGTAGGAGATTAACCCTAACATAATTCAAAGGCCAGCTAAGACAGTGGTATTTCTGGGAATTCAATGGCATAACGGGCATCAAGATATAGTGCGGAAAACCCAGCAAAAGATATTTAAGTTTACCACTCCTGTGAACAAGAAACACACTCTGCAGTTCATAGGGCTGTTTGGGTTTTGGAGGCAGCATATACAACATATAGGGCAAATATTAGCTCCACTCTACAAAGTGAATCGAAAGAGACATGAGTTTGAATGAGGAGAGGAACAACAGAGAGCGTTTGATTTGGCAAAAGACACTGTCAACATGTGCTTGATTTGTGGCCTTTGAAGTCAGGAGAACTGGAATTAAATGTATCTAAACAAGAGAATTACGTGAACTGGAGCATGTGGCAAAAGCAAGATAGAAAACAGGTTGTCTTGGGATTTTGGAGTCGCAAATTACTGATACACTCCATTTGAGAAGCAATTGCTAGCGTGTTGCTGGGCTCTTGTTGATACTGGACAAATGACAGTGTGTCATGATGTACTGATCATGCCGGAAATCACGATTATGCAATGGGTTTTAAGTTCTCCTAAAACACACAGTATAAGACACGCCCAAAAAGCAAGTATCATCAAATAGAAATGGTATATCCAAGAGAGAGCAAAATCAGGAAATAGTGGGGTTGCAAAACTACATGAGCAAGTGGCTAGTATACCACTTGTAGACTTTACACCACAGGAAGCGACAGAAGTGGATGAGTCTCCAGTAAAATGGGGAGTACCTAATGCGGGTATGACTGTGGAACAGACAGAACATGCTTGGTTCACTGACGGCTCTGCTCACTATATAGGAACTGAGCGTTATTGGAAAGCTGTGACGTATAATCCCAAGAGAAGACAAAAATCACCCTAACAACGTCAGCTAAACGAAAGAGCAGTCAGTTTTCAGAACTTTATGCAGTATATCAGCTTTGAAACTAGAAATACCTGGTCAATGTCATTTGTACACAGATTCATGGTCATTGGCTTATGGGCTAGCTACGTGGTTGCCGACATGGCAGAATAATGGGTGTAAAATGAATTCCAAAGAATTGTGGGGAAAGGAACTGTGGCAAGACATTTGGGAAATGCTATCAGAAGGTGAGGTAACAGTGTTTCATGTGGATGCACATTGTACTACTGACTCATTGCAACGTTGGTGAAATTCTGTTGCAGACAAGCACACCAAGATCTCCTCTATGGATACAGAGGCTCATGAGGGTGATCCTGAGGGTTTGGCAAAGTGGGCACACCGGCAATGTGGACACATGGGAGAGAAGACTACTTGCAGTTGGGCACAAACTCAGGTTCCATGTGTTAAAATCACAGCAAAAATAGCCGTGAACACACAATATCGCGACAAAAATGCTGTGGTTTTTACGCTGCAATCCATGTAAAGGATGCGGGGGACACCCCCGCAACCCCCAGGCCCATTATACCATTTAGGGGGACCTGGGGACACCCCCGCAAACCCTGCTCCCCTTAAATGGGTCAAACCACCGCATTTTTGCAGCGATTTCTTTTACAGGAGATATTTTTGCCGTGATTTTATCACTGCATACCCAAACTCAGGGGATTATTATCCCTTTAGAATTAGTGAAAACGATAATTTTACAATGGGCCTCATTACACGGACGGCGGTAAGGGTTAACGGTCACCGTTAATGGCAACGGTGACCGTTAACCCTTACCGCCGTACTACGAGGTCCCTTTGCGGGTTGGAGGAATTAACGCCTGCTTCTTGCAGGCGTTAAGTACCAACCCGCTAAGGGACCTCGGAGCTAATTACGGCACCGCAAAATTGCGGTGCCGTAATTAGCGCCTTCCCCATTCCCATAGAGCCCTATGGGGCAGAAATGGGAATGGGGAAGGTCAATGGCGGAAAGGGGATTTACCGCCCCTCCAACCTTGGAATGGGGCGGTAAATCCCCTTTCCGCCAAGGCGGTGCCGGTAATTTACCGGCATGGTCCAGGGTGCTAATAGCACCCTGGATTACCGCCTTCCGTGTAATGAGGCCCAATGTCTGGTGTGTCAACATCGGCAGCATAAACCCATCCCTCACATTGTCTGGGGCACATTACGTAGAGGTAAATTTGGTGGGTCCAATCTGGCAACAAAAAAAAAAATCAGCCCTTTTTCAATGCGTAAAGGTTGTCAATATGCATGCACGATTGTGGATACATATCCTGGATATCTGATGGTGCTGCCGTTCAAGCGAGCCACAGAAATTAACACTGTTAAACTGTTAGATCAGATTACATTGTATTGCAGTGTGCTCTTGCAAATCCAGAGCGATAACAGCTTGCACTTCAAAGGTAAGTTAATTCAGGAATACTGTCAAGAGATGAACATTGAGTGGCTGTATCATGTACCGTTTCACCCCCAAGCGGCAGGTTTGATTGACCACATGAATGGTTTGTTGAATGAGCAATTGTGCAAATCGGGCAGTGGCAGACTGAATGGCTTGTGTGATTGTGTGTTTGATGCAGTGCAGATTTTGAATAATATACAATTGACTGATGCGAATGTTCACACCTGCATTGCAGATGCAACCGAATTCAGCCAAAGAGACTTTGTTGTACTGGGAGATACCACCAGGTGCTTTACCTCCATACCACGCAACCCCAGAATCTGCAGGGGCAGACTTGCATTCTCACAAAGAAATCAGGTTAGAACCCAGAGATATGATGATTAAACCTGGGATTGCAGTACAGTTTCCATCAGAACCCATGGGATTGATTGCCCCCAGATCTGGATTAGCATGAAAGGGCATCCAAGTAATGGGAGGAGAATTAGATGATGATTACCAAGGAGAAATTAAGGTTATTTTGATGAACAGCAGAGACCAAGCACTGCTTATTGATACGGGAGACAGGATAGCACAATTAATTGTTATACCTGTTAAATTGTCCATGATCAGAAAGGGTGAGCCCTGTATGATGTTAACTACTCATAGGGACTGTGGTTTTGGTTCATCAGACAGCATGGTACCGGGTGCAAAGATGTGGATAGAAAAACCAAGTGGCCCGCCCGTACCTGGGGATGTCATAGCGTCTGGCAAGTACCAAGTAATTTTGGTAATGGAGCCTGGCAAAGAGAAATGGGATTATTTGCCAGCAGACAAATGCTACTTAAGAGAGTGATTATCAACACTGATATGTCTTTTGGGTTTGCCTTGCAGAACATGTGCCTGGCTGGTATAATTGTGATACTAAGTGGACCCCATTCGGGAGGGTGATGCAGCACTCTGAAGCAAACGCAAGGTGTTGTGTCTGCGCGGCTGACAAATGTGGGTCTGATGATGATGAGGAATGATGTCCAGAGGCCGCCGGATGCCGACCCTAATACACCAGCCACAACAGGCACAAAGAACCAGAATTGCAATGTGTTGAGAACAGGTGAGGTGAAAGCTCAAGAAACACTGATGCCGGCTCTATGAGAGATGTCATTTAGAATGCCAGAAATATTTTATGATGATTGCCCAAAAAGAAAACATGTGGCGTATCTTGCACAAAAGGTTCTGAACATTTCACATTTCTGTTTGACTGATGTGCACAATGCAGTAGACTTGCTGACCCCATGTCTAGTAGTGGTGTCAATGCCTGCTTCAACTTTGAGACAGATTTTTTGAGTCTTTCAGAATGCTTTTTTAGTGGAGGATTCCAATGTGCAGTAATCATTCTCCATCTACGAGTACTGCAGGTTTTGCCAGAAACCTTACTCAGATAGTGACTTGCAATGGCACCCAAGGTGATGTTTGCTATCATATGACCTGTGAACCAAAAGAGGTTGGGAAATGTCAACAACTGGGCATAACCAAAGAGGAAAGCCAAACTGTGTTTGAGAAGCAGTTGTGCTCATGCTCTCCAAGCACATGCACCAATGTAAATATTGTAATATATTACCAATGTAATATAATGGCATGTAATCATACATTTGTAGCTGCTAGTCATGTGAACCATGTGAAACATCTGACAGGATGGCTGTTTTTGTGTGGCAACTACTTACTTACATGCCGGCTAATATTTCTGGAGGATCATGTGCTCTAACATGGCTTGGATTAATGATGTTTTCTATACAACCAGTGTTACATCGAATGAGAAGATCAATTTTTTAATCTGTAGGGCTATCCCCAGACTATGTTTTGAATTGCACCTGTTGGCAGAATCAAGTTTTGGCTCTTGCATTTCCATTGTTGGGAGTCTGGGGATTAGCTGCTGGGGGCTATAAATCTTTAATCAAGTTATCATGTTTAATCGTGAAAGGACTCAATCATACTTCTCAAGCATTGGAGGAGCTGATTCTAGATAGCCAAACTACGTGAAAAGCAGCCTTGCAGAATCACGCTGCTATTATTGATCTATTGCTAAAACATATCCTTGGTTGTAATACAGTTGAAGGAATGTGCTGTTTTAATTTCAGTGATCACTCCGAGTCTATTGAAAATCATATCCAAAATGTGATAGACTTCATGAAACGGGTTACGCAATACCACACCAGGTTTTGGTGGGACTGGTTGTTTTCTTGGATTCCAGATGTTGGAGGAACTCTGCATTATGCCTTTGCTTGCCTTTGTGTAATTGCTGTGATTATCACGTTTTGCTTTTGTTGCATTCAGTGTATCCTAAGGTGGCTATGATATTTTGTTGGTTTCAAAACCCAACTTTCGTGCCACTGAGTTATGGAAGTCAAATGTCCAAGGGCGGATTGTAATGCTTTTGAATTGGAGAAAGCATGGTGCTTGTGCGCAGTGCATTGTGGTGCACTTGAAGCCATAGTGGACATTTGCTTCAGGCCTCAGTGAAATCTGCACTTGATGTGAACTATTATACTGGTAAACATGTTTTCATCATTATTCATTGCTTATGTTAGTTTGCACTGCTTATCCAAGCACAATTCGAGACAAAGGTGTGCGCTAGAATAAGCCGGTGCCGGCTGGTACCTGATAATGTTACAATGGACATTGTCAAAACTGAGTGTGAGTTGTGGATTTGTTTTCCATGCATTTTTGAGAGAGGGAAGAGTTCTGCTCCTTGAATGTTACCACAGGTCACTCCGGCCAGGGCCTCACGAGAGTTACCAATGGGTACAAACTTTGTGAGTTTACGGTTCTAGAAAGTGCCACCCCGCAATTGCAGAGGGCTTAAAACAAGGGGCGCAGAGGCGGTCACTTAGAAAGCTTCGCTTGGAGGATGGACGCATCGCTCCAGGCCTGTTGATGCCGAGATCACTCTGCTTGACAGTTTTGGTGCTTTTCAGTGACATCTGGCGAGATGAGGATGTTATTTGCTGCTGTGTCAGCAGTAATGTAGCTCATTTAGACTTCTTTTATTCTTTGCATGTGTAGCATTTACTTATCCATTTAGTATTTTTGCTGCATTTATCCATTCATTTATTATTTTGCTGGTGGTATGACTAAAGAGGCTTTAAAGAGCCAATTTCCAGTGCAGTTGGGTATCTGCATGAATAATTGCTCTAAAGCAGCCAAAGTTTTCAGTCAGTGCACTGGGGGAGAAAAACAGTTAATAGTTCTGTGTAATATATGCAGGCACTTAAAGAAAGCAAAATAGGGGCAAATTCCCATGCACTTACTTTATATATTTTCTATTCCCATCCCTGTTTTTCAATCAGTTTATTTAAACAAAATGTTTTAGAAAACAATAGTTTAAAAACATGACCTTACAACTGATGCAAAACAAAGCATGAGTCTCGTACTGATTTTAACACATGTCAAAGTTTGAAGAAACTATAAATAAGAATGCAGAAATGTGCCCTTGACCAATTCAAAGAGGGAAAAAAAAATTAGCAGGTGAAGAAACTTTCCGTTCTCTAAAACAAAGTATGAGGATATGGAATTTGCTTAATAGAAAGACAATGGGCCTCATTACAAGTTTGCCAGTCCCGGAACTACGGTACCGGTAAGCTTGCTGGTACCATAGTGCCCAGATCGGGTAACGTCGAGTTGTGCTTGCGGGTGCATTTCTGCCCGCCAGATCGGACCTGGCAGGCAGAGCAGCACCCGTGAGCACATCATGTCGGATGCACCGGCACCATTGTGAATGGTGCCGGTGCATCCAACCTCCCCAATCCCATTGATCCCTATGAGGCTCAAATGGGAATGGGGAGTAATGGATTCCAGCCGCTGGCAATGAGCACATACAGGGTCCGCCACGGTTGTAATGGCCCTGTATCTCCCCATTGCTAGAGGCTAGAAAAAAAAGCAAGTTCAGTTTTACCGGCAAGGCCACCGCCAAACTTGTAATGAGGCTCAACGAGTTTGGTGATAATAGGTCACATAATATCACCAAACTCAGTTACATTACAGAAGATGTGATTACAGTGATAAATGCTGATTACAATATAATTTAGGGTTCGGATTACTTCCCATTTCTGGAGACCCATTGGACTCCATTGGGGATACGTGGTATTAATGCATGTGGTAATATCGCGAACCATTAATGTGACTAAATGGCTGCTTCTCTTCAATACAGGGGTGTGTAGTGTCTAAAGTGACTACTCATGCCAACACTACAGCAGTGATCCCAATAATAAAGGTGAGACAGGTACAGCCGGCCGGTATACTTTCTTCTCCCTTTGCGGTCCTGCAGGCTGAGGGTAGGCTCTATTCTTCAGGAGAGGTGTGAGCTGGTACAAAAACAATCCAAACAACAACAGTACTGTGGGGCCACACTAAAAGAATACCCAATCGAAGTTTTATAATAACAGGATTATTCATTAAACTAACAAAAATGCATGCAACTATAAAAACACTACCGGGTCAACCCGGTTAGAGAAAACACATAGAAAGCAAACTTTAAAATAAAGGGGCACGCTGGGTTTTCATACGGTGTGCTCAGACAAAGATTTCTGCACCAAAATGCCACAGTTAATGAATATGTCTTTCAGAAAAGTAGAGAAAGGGCTAAAAGTCACTGGTGTCATTTGAGCAGACCAGCAGTAAACAGTCACTTTAAATATCTTTAGTTCTTCTCTTTAGTGTTGAGCCAGGCTTTTAGGTGTTGAACAGGAGTATGGATGCTTTCAAGGCAGGGAATGGCAGCAACTAGTTTAAAAAATGAAGTGTTGTTCAGCCGAAGCAATGGCTTGTGGGTCGAAGACACTGGGAAATTGCAGGCAATGTCAGGTCAAAGGCGCTGGAAGATTCGGTAGACTCAGGGGCAGAGTGTGGAGACTTGCCTTTGGCTGAACTGGCACAACACAGCATTGTGTGGTACAGCAGCAACAATGGCTTGGAGCTGAAGGTTGCTGACAGCCAGGCAGATGGGCTGGAGTTAGGGAGGCTGGAAGACTTGTTGCGTTTCAGATGCAGATAAAATGGGGCTTTGACATCGGCTTTGAGAAGAATTCAGATGTGAAGGCTATCAAGATAAAATATGACCATGGCGGTTTCCTTGAAGCAGCCCGAACTGGTCTTGAAGTGGTTCGGAGATGCAGGGAGAGCCAGGGGTCTCTTCTTTGGTTCTTTGGTTCCTGAGAGACCCAGTCCAGTGTTTTTGGGGAAAGGTATATCCTTTCTTCTGGCCATCCCAACCAGAGAGGTTTGACGAGAGTACATACAGTGAGCAGGGTCCTGGTTACCAGTGTCTCAGTTGCAGCAGTCTTTGTTCATCTCAAATGGGCCCTTGGGACAGTTTTGGGAGAAGCACTTGCCTCTTCCTTGGATCTTCTGGTCTTTGCCTTTCTATCAGTGGATTTTGGGGAGTATACTGCTCTCCCAATCAGGTTCCAGGGAATCTTTTTCAAGCAGTGTACAACAATGAATAAAATCAGTGGCTGGTTCTCCCCTTATTTAGTCAAAATGCTACCGCAGAATGTTCAGGGGAAAGCCATTTTTGTTGCGGGTGGATTCGAGGGTGCTGTAATAAATGTAATGTGCTTTCTCGAGACCGGGAGGATAGCTCAGGGGCAACGTGCTCGCCTTGGAAGCAAGACGACACAGAGCACCACAGATTTGATCCCCGTGTCCGCGCTTAGAAACCTCTGGGTATTACGCGTTTTATAAATAACCTATTGTGTCATATCCTGAGTACTGTGTATGCAGGAAGTGAAGAGGGTCACTGGACGTTTGGGGGTGCTAGCAAAACCAAGATTATGAGACCCCTATGTGTACTGAAGATCTGTCTTGGGTTACTCTACTGCACCACCGTCCTCTTTCTGCCTATATCAAAAGGACTTTACTATTCAGTAAACCATTATAATGGTGGGGCTGCCATTCAAGTGCCAGTTCCCAGATGAAGGCAGGAAGTGACCAGCCTTCTGAGTGGGATCAAATGGGAGGTTTCCCTGGTGAGACCCACATGGTTGTTGTTGGTTCAGCCACCCAAGGCCCTGTCATCAATGAGGAACTGTTCACAACCTGTCAATAATGTAACATCAAACGTTTATGGTAGTATATTTAGTTTGTATCAACTGCCACCATACCGCTGGGCAATAATATTATTATATTTTAAAGCAGAGTTGCATAGCGTTAAAAAAAAAGCCACCACTCCTTGCTGGAACTTTGGTTTCCATCAGCCTTGTTCATGAGTGCACACAGGACCTTTGAACCTTCACTGCTGCCACTTTGATCAGCGAGTGGGGATGGCAGCAGACTGTCACAGCAGGATACATGGTTGCCTTATGCGTTTTGGCATGGAGCATTATGTGCTATCTGTTCTTTAGGTCCAACATAGGAGTAATGTAGTGCCCCCTGCTGGAGCTGGCCTAGGTGGCTACCTACTATTGCACTGGCCAGGTTTAATGTAGTGAATGAATTCCTCTCAGAAAGCAAAATTCAAATTGTGTGCCCTCCAGTCTAAAGCACTACTCACAGCTCAGTCCAGAAGTTGTAATTACCGAAACGATCAAAATATATAGATTCTGAGCCACGCTGGTGCTTAAAATATATTTGCAACTGGTTAAACAAGAAACACGTGTTGAGAACAGAAAGCAATCGGTGATTTTAGAAGGCAAATTATGCTCACGTTTGAAGAAGACACTGCGTTCGCCTCTTTCAATAATCCCAGGCAGGTTAAAAATACATATGCACTTCTCCCGAGCTAAAGACAGGAGGAGCTCTGCAGGGAGTTGCCACGAGCATCTGCCTGGCTCGATCTGAGGCGAATCACACTGCCTGCACGCCACACACACACACACCGTCTCGCCCCATTACGTTCTCTCTTCCACTCGCCCTGCTGTGTGCCAAACTTCAGAAAAGCTTAGACAATGGAACTGGCTGGTGGCTGCAGCTGAAACCCTCCACAACTCCCCGACCATGGTGAATGCTCCTGTGTTCTGCCTGCTTCTTCTTTTTGTTTGCCTCAGTCCTGCCAAGTCAGTTCAAATAGACCCCTGCAAGCAGCTTTGCCACTGCAACGAGGGGACCCTGAGGTGCCAGTGGCAGACACCGGGATCCGACCTGCCTGGCAATAGCACGAAAACCAGCGTCGAACTGTAAGTATTTGCCCGCCCTCTCGTGAGCGCACCTGCACTTCAAGGCTTGTGAAAGATTGCTGTTAAGTGACATGGTTGCAGTGCCAGCGTTCTAAAAGTGCTTTTGTTTGAAAACAGGGGACTGGGTTAATAGGGAGCAGGTCTGGTGGCCATACACCTCTTTTTGCATATGTAAACCAGTACGTAGAGGCTCCCGGCGGCTTGTGACTTGTTTCTTTTCCAGAGTGAAACTTTTCTTTCACGGAGAGTGATAAGGAACTGTGGGGCTCAGTACTGCAGACACCAGTGTTTTGCTTTTGCAGCACCGGCTGCTATTTAACACCAAGACATTTAGAGTTCACCACAGCAGCGTTATCAATATCGATCATATAGAGGTAATTGGAAAGCGCTGTGCTCTGTTACATACTAATGAGTCCCGGCATGGAGTGCCCATATGAGCAGAGGTGGCGTGCCTGCAAGATATTGTACACTGTGTGAGGAACTCTCTCCGGTTAGCGGAGCAAAGCAAACATGTACAATGGCTCTCTTGATTAGAGAACAGGGTGTCCTGTTCGCTCCGATTTAAACATTCTCCGGAGAAGTGTAATCGTGCATTTCTTAAGTAGGTATACAACCGTCATATAAATCCAGTTCGATATTCCATTTTATATTAAAATAGTATGCCGTTTAGTGAAATGTATTAAATAATCAAATCCCATTTATCTATGTGTGTAATTTACAGACACATTTGTGGGATTATCAACTGTGTGACCAATAGGCTCCTTTCCTCTTTGTCGTCTTTAATACAGTCACGAGACCGCTTGACGTTGCGAAACTTTGGTGGTGTATATTGCACTGCACAGGTGCGCAATCGGTGGGTAAACACATTATACTATGTTAGTAAGAGATGCGGCCTGGTGGCTAATGTATAGACTTTGGAGCATGGGGAAGCGAGTTCTAAGCCTGGCTGCCTACACTTACCTAGGACTGTGTAATCCTGGGCAAATCATTTTACCTCCCTATTCCCCAGTTCTTTTATCTATACAAATCGGAAGCGCTTGGAAAAAAAGCTGATAATTACACAAACTGGGCCATTCTGTTCACCCTGGAGTAGTTGGAGGACATCTTTGTGAATCTTGTGTATTTACGTTCTCGGGGGCAGCCACGACACTCGCCATTCATGGGCGTTCAAAAGAGGCAGCGAGCCAGGGTGCCTTATTTTATTTTCTACTGTGTTTAATTGTGAACTTTTGAGAGTCTGTCCGATTTGTTTATGGTAGGGAACAGTCTGTTGGAAATGGCAATTGAACCAGATTTCGTTTTCATTTGTTTCACTGATTGCATGTGTAACGGAACTGCAATGTTTTGCCTTAGCAAAGAGAGTCCCCATGTGAACGTATTGGTGGAGACCTACCCTTTCTACACCCAGACAGAAGAAGAAGTGAGGTGCAGTAATCCTGTTTCCTCCCTGACCCCTTACTTGCTTCTGACTGCCTTTACTAATGTCAAAGCCACCCTGTCAGAGTGAGACCAGGCAAGCAGATACAGCATGGGGAAGAGTGTGGGTGCCGTGCTCACCGCTTTCTGAATTCTGGACATGGGGCTTATGGTGGCTCTGTTCTGTCCCTGATCTCTGTGGGACTCTCCCTGCCTGTCAGGTTCCCTGCACCCATTGTCACAGGCAATGAGAGCGTGATGCAGGGACATTTCACGCTAGCATCTTACATATCACGCTAGCATCTTTGCACTCCTAGGCCCAATCACCCTCCCCACTTGCTGTCAAAGGTAGCAAGGCGGGTGAGCCGGATATGGTTTCCGGAGTGCAGGGATGTTCTTCTTTTGGCATTGGCTCCTCTCCGCCGATTGGGCACAATGGAATCTGGCTGCTCTGTGCTCGAATAATGCCTTCTTGGTTTACTCTTCTGCCTGGCCATGATTAAATCAGCTGACCTTTCTAGGCCAATGACCTCTGGATGTACTGCGCTACCTGAGGGTAAGGGAATCGGGCATTGCTGTGATATCTGAGTGTAGCCTGTTACTGGGATTCAGCAAGGACTAGTGGGCACAGCCTGTCTGGCTAGCAGGAGATAGGCTTCTGTGGTCCGTTTGATTCACCACTGAGTAAGCAAAGGCTGCCCTGTGAGGAGTGTCACCGAGAGCACACATCCGTAATATTTCACCGAGATGTGCTTGGCTGTGCCACCACCTGGGGTGACAGGGCATACACCAGGCAAGAAAGTTAGCCTGTAAAGCAGATATTTACTTATAAGCAGCCATTAACACATTGTCACAGCATGGACAATAATGCAAAGCTTCTCAGTGGAGTGGTTATATTATTATTTAATTCACAGTCACTTGTATGCACCCTCTCACTTCCATTTAGTCCTTATGTCCATATACCCATACTCCGGTCTTCCTGGTAAAGCTCAGGAAATCTGGAAATAAAATATAAGGGTGGAAACGCCTGGCCTTAATGAGGAGCCAGTTACAAGACATATATATGGGCAGATTGATTTTTCCAAGAAATAGACTCTCTGAAAATATTGGCCTGCTTAGAGCAGATTGTCCTTCATTGAATGGGTGTTGGTTCTTTGTTAGATACCGTCAAGCCTGGCCAGCTCTGAGAAGAATCTCGCTGCTTGGCAGCAAGGGGTTGGGCCGCTACGGGGGAGGAGATGCAGAGCTTTGTCTGGGATACCATTGGCCTCTGCTCTGACTTGCAATACAGAGCACAGAGGCTCTCCTTACTCGCTACCTGCACACAGCACTTGCCAGGAGCCATAGAGGCCAGCCACTGAAGAGGAGGAGCAAAGTAGATCAATATATCGTGCGGCTTTCCCTAGAGAGGAGTTGCTTCAGGCAAATAGAGCCTATTGGAAATCCTGAACAGCGGCTGCACTTTTGACACCAATGGCCTAATAGGTGACGTGCCCGTGGCAATTAATGCAACACTGCAGAGCTCTAGCGCAGAGTGCAGGTAACAATGCTAACACAATGCAAATGTCTGCCCAAGCAGTTCCTTGTTAGTGGAGTGGGTTAGTGAATGGAAACCTTGGCCTTCCACAGACTCGACCCTTGCTCCCTTTTCCTGCTCAAAAACCCCAACTTTCTCCCCAAGTAGATGTGAATAAGAGGCCGGCAGGCAAAGGCAGGCACAAAGACCGTTCAGCATGGGAATCACCCAACTGAATAATGCATTTGCACAGAGCCCACTACATTTGAAAGGCCTGTTTACAGTACACACTATACTGCTCTTCCATTGCAGGTCAGGTTACCTCGCTAGAGAAATACAAACTGACACGTGACTTTACAATGTTACCTACACAAACCACATCAGGAGGGTTGCATATTCTGAACAGTAGTTGTTGATGGGAGACTCTTCATTGCTTGCACCTCATATCTTTCTGCTCTGCCTTGCACCGTTACATCCAAGTTGTAAATGTGTATCTAACCTGTACCTTGCCCATGTAACTAAGTGCCCCACATGCAACCGCGCCTCGACGCCTAAGGGCTGTTTGTGCCCTATACAAATTTAAAAAATAAAATAAATAAATTAGATCCTGGCACTACTGTGCTAATAAATGCAGATTATAATCTGGACATTGTAATTGGTTATTTATAAGGTGCTTGATACCCAGAGGTTTCTAAGCGCCGACCCGGGGATCGAACCTGTGTTGCTCCGCGTCCTTGCTTCCAAGCCGAGCGTTGCCCCTGAGCTATCCTCCCGGACCCGCCATGCTGTGCAAACAGAGCCTAATAGATGCTGTGCTGTGTGTGTGTGCTGTGTGGGCCTAATAGAACTCTAAATTGATTTGTCAAGTATGCATAATGTATCTTACCTTATTGCAACATCCCAGCATTACAGAACCTGCCAATGCTGTGCTAAATGGGCACAATGAAGCCTGACACAGAATTAATGACTAGTTATAGTGGAATGTATCAATGCCATTTGTTAGCTGGCTATAATGGAAACTGTCCGTAGAATGCCAGGAGGACAAAATGGAACCTGGCCATATTCTGCTCATTAGGATTTATGGAATTGGCCACTGTTGTGCTAACTGGGCATACTCATAGTTGCCCTCACTGAAGCAGCAGGACATAACATGACCTGACACTGCTCTGCTAATTAGCCATACTGGTATCTGGCATCACTGTGTGAACTGGACCTAAGGGAATCAAGAACTGCTGTGATGACTTCTCACCTTGGAATCTGGCACTGATGTGCTAACTGGATATAATCATGTTCACACTTACATTGCCAACTGGGTATAATTAAATCTAAGGTCAATGGGTTCATTGGACTTGTTGGAATCTTACCTTATTGTGCTAAGTGGGTATGGAATTTGGCACTGCTCCGCTATCTTTGCTTTGCTAATTAGGCATTTTGGAACTTCTGTCACTGTGTTTGGTGAGCTAATGCAATCTGGCTTTCCTATTATAACTGTTAATCAAATTTTGCCTCTCTGTGCTGAGTGAGCCGATCAGAATAGGTCATAGGTATGCCTACTAGCTATAATGTAATCTGACCTTACTGTGCTGATTGGACATACTAGAATCTGGCAGTACTGGGCTAAATGGGCACAATTGTATTTGGCGTCACTGTACTAACAAATTATAATGTAATCTGAGACTGCCATGCTCTCTGCATGCATAAAAGTGTCTGACCTTACACTGCTAAATGGACATAACAGAATATGACGATGCTGTGTTAATCCAATATCAAATTTGGCACTGTTTTCCTAATCCGGTTTTATGGAATATAGCCTCACCATGCTAACTGGGCATAATGGAATCTGACACTGATGTACTATCTGGACTTAATGGAATCTGACATGCCTCTGCTAACTGGATATAATAGTGTCTGGCTTACTGTACCAACTGGGCCTGATATAATCTGAAACAGTGTTGCCAATTGAAATCTGGCACGCATGTGCTAACTGAGCTCATCCCTTGCTAATGCTTGGGCATCTGTGCCTTCTAGGGCAATGTTGCAAGAGACCAACACTCTTTACAGTGATAGATGTTAGTGCTGTGAGTACCATGTCTTTTGATGTGGAAGCTGCAACTATTTGTGTACCTAAACATTTGACGGCAGAATCTTTTATATAATTACAACACATGCCAAATGACGTAAGTACCCTTGCATATCTAAGAGATAGCTGGCATTTGATGGTACTCCCTGGGCATATGATTCCATTAGCTGACACACAGACTGAGTACTTATGCATGTGATGACAAAGCTGGCAAATGCAGGTACAATTAATTTGTATACAAAAAATCAACACTGTTACTTTGTCAGTTCTTGTTATTTTACAGTGATCAAAATATTTAAGGTATCATGGTAACTAAGCTGCTATAAATTAAATAAATGTACAGCGATTCACCCAATCAAACACAGAGCAGAGCAAATCGCTACTTTCAGTTCATTAATGTATTCATGTTTTGGGGCAGCTGTTGTGAGTTGCTCCCATATCGACTGTGTTTCCTATATGTCTTGTCTTATTTTAGTAAACGGTGTTTATATCACATTAGCACCCGACAATGGAGAATCAGAATGAAAGAACCATTCTGATTGGCCCTCGCCGGGGCATTACCTGGCCAGGAATCCCTCGGATTCCACGCCTTTGTCTCTGGCGGGGGCGTGGCAGCCCCTCAGCCAATGTGGTGGCTCGAAGCGGGGCCATCCGCCCTCCGAGCCTCCACACGGCTGGAGGCTGCCTTCGTCCCCTGCCGGGGATTCAGGTATTTTTTTTTTGTCCTCCCCTCTCCCCGCCCTCCCAACCGCAATTGCCTTCAGGCTGCTCTGTCCCCGGTGGGGGACGATGGCAGCCTGCAGCCGCATGGAGACTCGGAGCGGGGCCGTCCCCGCTCCGAGCCTCCACATGGCTGGAGGCTACCATTGTCCCCCACCGGAGACCCAGGAATTTTTTTCTTTTTCTTTTCTTTTTTCGTCCTGCCTCTCTTCCGCCCTCCCAACCCCACTTACCTTCTCTTTTTTTTCGGGAGCGGACGTGCTCGGAACAGAACTGTTCCCAGCGCGTCCGCTCCCGATGGACACCATGGAAAGGGAAAACGGACTCTGTGGTCCCTTCCCTAGCGGCCATTTTCTCAGACATTTTCTGCAGCGTTTCGGGACAGAAAAAAATGCTTTTAATACCCCGGTCTCGCAGATCTTGCAGGCTGGGGTACTAAAAGCAATTTTCCCCTTGCGGTGGGGGCATTACCTGACTCGGTAATGCCCCTGCCACTCTGGGCATATTTTGCTTAAATACAAAATGGCACCGATTTCGGTTTTCTCGGTTACTGCGAGGAGATTCTTGAGAAACAGTTATTAAACCACTGGTGTTCTGCTTGAGTCACCCCCACAAGGAAATCGTACAGGAAGAAGGGGAAACACACGGAAGCAAGTTTATTCACAACAAAGGCCAAGCTTACACACACTGCACACTTTATAATGAAAGGTACTTTTGGCACATGGCTTCCAGGATATTTTGAATAAAATATGTGTCCTTAATAATTGAAGCTTTTTATAGATGTTATCTGAAGAAAACAAACTATTTTGTCACATATTATTCAGAATTTAAGTTGAAAGGTTCCTTTTGGCACATGGCTATAAGAACATGTTTTATCCATAATCACAACTTTTAATAGATGCTGTGAGGCTCTAAGAAGAACAAAGCTCTATTGGCATATATCATTCAATATTGAGCTGCAGGGTTTTCTATGGCATATGGCTGTCAGGATACTTTGACATGAGCATGTTTTGTATCTATAATTATAACTGACAATAGGTGTTGGGAAGCCCTGAGGTGAGCTAAGCACCTGGGGTTTATACTACCTTAAATTTGCCATATACTGCCTGAATTGCTAATGCATAAGAGCACTATTCTGCTCTTTGGAATAATTCTACAGAAAGATTTGGCTACTCTGCTTGTTGACACCTGATTTTCACATAGATCCTTGTAGAAGAAAGCTGCCTATCTGCAATTAAGACATATTAATGTGCTCCAGGTACAGCCATTGAAGGGAAATGATCTTAAAAGCAAGCAGAAGCTTAGTTTTACCCAGTGTTCAATACCCTGACTTAATATGGCTTCGAAGAAGGGGCATCTAAGGAAATGCCATCAACATCTACTAGTAATGCTCCCAAAAGACAGAAAAGTGACTCTCCCACATCTAAAGACGACATGCAAGACCCGGTTACGCAAGCTATTTTAACTGAAATTAAATCTTTTAAACCCTTTATAGAAGCAACAACAGCTAAATTGCAAATGTTTGATGACAAGTGGTCCACATTTGAATCAAGAATAAATGAAGGGGAAAGAAGTGTCAGCGATGCTGAAGTTGTTGCTGGAAAGGTGCTGTCACTTAATAATACAGTTTATCCCTGCAGAAGCAAGCAGAAAATTTAAAAAATAGAAATAGGAGGAATAATGTAAGAATTCTTGGTCTTCCTGAGAGCATTGAAAAAGACAATCCTATTCAATTCCTATATTATATGCTCCCTCTGCTTCTGGATCTTCCCACGGCCTTATAACTTAATATTCAAAGGGCTCATCATGTGGGACCTAGAAACCCATCTTGGAATGCTCCACAAACTCTAATCTTTGCCTTACTCAACTATACTCACGTGCTACTCATAATGGACAATGAAAAACAGAAAAAGATACTTACATGGGAAGGCACCAAAATCTTCTAAATTACTTCTTTGGTTTTATACTTGTGCATCTAATTTCCCTACACCGTATAGCAATTTTTCCAGTGCAGTGTCCTTTGTGGTGACATACATACTCGTAGAAAGATTTGCTTGTGCTTGGCAAACATTCTTTTCTGCAACATGACTACCGACCTCTGATGAAAAGGTCAGCATTCTCCCACCTTTGCTTTTAGAGCTTTCTAGAAGCCACAAAGAAATGCAATCCACGCGGTGTTCAACATATGAATAACCCTCCCATCTATTTTAACATACTATCCTTAATTGTTGACACTGGACTTTTTCCATGTTGTGTTATTCATTTCATATCCAAAGTCTCTTTCTGAAGTTTATTATGTGCTATGCTGTGTTGTAAATCATTCAAGGTTGCGTCCAATTATTCTTATTATGTGCCCAAATTCACCATATAATTTGTGTTGAGGGAGGTGGAGTAAAAAATCAAATGATGCTCTCAACCTATCAGCATGTCATAGAGATCGGTGAAAAACATTAGGAGTACATTTGCAAAAGGGAATGTCTGATTGCATTAATACAGACTGATTGACCACATCAAAATTCCAACTAGTCATGCCATTGTGGCAGGAACAACTTAAAGATCAATTTTTTCTTGAATGCGGAAAGGTAGGGGTGGAGGAAGTAGCAGCAGCAGGGAGATGACCGACGTATTTGCTTCCGCTCTCCAAAAATGTCTTTTGCTTCGGTTGACTGATGAATTGTAATTACTGTAAATTACTGTACATTCTTACTACTGTATCCCATGAGCTGTGTGCCTACCATGTGTGCCAAAGTGCACTAAAGTTATTCAAATACGGGTCACACTTCTAACTGAACGGGAAGGGGAACTTTGTCACAGGGTGGCAAGCCCAAAATACACACAGATGGGTCTTTACGTGTATATCATGAGCATGAATCCACAATTAAACATTTCTCGATCATGCCATTTTTTGAATTTTATTTTGTACATAGTGCGTTTTATCACACATAGTGATATAGAGCAAAAATGTGCCAATTTGTGAGCCAGTTTTGAATCAGTGATATTGGATTCTTTTTATGAAACCAACACGCACAGGTGCACTTTCTTCACCATCTCACATTGTTTAAAAGGCATAGCTAAGTATTTCTGTTTAGCAATTGATGCAAATTAGCCCGCCCACTTGGGGCAATGAGACATGTGGTTGTTTAGTGTCACACAGCAGTGCTGTTCACCTTCAAAATCGGAAATTGTGTCATGTTCATTTGACTTTTGTGGGAGCCAGAAGGGTGATGAAGACCCCCACATGAAGGAGTGTAGTCAGCGACTCTTGCTCGAAGCCATAATCTGGAAAAGCACATAACTGAAAGAGTAGCGCTCAAAAGTCTCTCTCTAGATGTGCACACTTCCTAAACAGTTCACATTGAGAGTGGATTGTATGCCACTAGAGGAATACAAATAACTTGCTGCAAATGGCTTGCTAAATTTCAATTACTCAATTTACTTAATAGGGACCAAGATGTTTATTTCATGCATCCTATTAGTGTGATTGTGAAAGGGTTAAAACAGTTCATGTGCCAGGTTATAAGATAACTTTAATTCATTGTTTTGAAGAGGCTGATTTACGAAAATGTGTGAATTGCTATGAGATGCATGATCTTGCACTGATGAGCTTGAGCGATCACTTGTCAAGCTAAGACCAATCCACCCATGCCTTGGTACACCGCTTGGTACACCCCCGAACGTGCCTCCAACAAACGCTCATTCAGAGCCCTCAAGAAACGATGGCACAAAAAAGGTATTCCTGGAGATCTCACTAACCTCAAATCTCTCTGTGCCAACCGGAGGATTCTGATTACTGAGGCCAACTATGCTTACTTCTCCACCATCCTTGAGGCAGCCTCTAACAGGAGCAAAGACCTCTTCAATATAATAAAGCATTGTACCGACTCTGAGGTGCCAGCAACTCAGGAAAAACGTTTATTGAATAACTAGACAAAATCTGACAGACCATCTAATCAACCTCCCACAGCATTAGCCCACCCTGCACCTCAGCACACACACTGCTCCTCTCAATTCTCTCCTCTCCCCCAGAACTCCTAAAAACACTTGCCTCCCTCAAACCTACCTACTACTCTGACAATTTTTTATTGTGTTATAGCTTGCAAAAACAAGCCTTTCACAAATAGAAACAATTTACAAAGTAAGAAAACAATCCAATGTGTCAGTATGTCTAAAACTCATCCAATTTCTTTAAAACAAAACACAAAAATGCCTACAACGCTATTCAGTGTAAGCCCATTTCCCCACATCAATCTGATCCAAAACATTTCAGAAAAATTCAGGGCCCTAAGTAGCGCCCTGTAGCATCCTCATAAGCCGCAGATTGTAACACAATGGGCCTCATTACGAGGCAGACGCTGACGGAATGAAGGGGACCAGTACGGGACTGGCCCCCTTCATTCCATCAGAGCTGATTACGAGCTTCCCATCACAGGACCCGGATCGGACGCCTGGTAAAACCAGGCATCCTTTCCGGGTCCCGCGAGGGGAAGAGGGAGGTAACAACGGGACACTTATAATGTGACCGTTGTTACCTCCATCCCCATTCCCATTGAGCCCTATGGGGTCTCAAATGGGAATGGGGAATGTTTCCTGCAAGGAGGACTCCTATGTCGGAATGACCCGGTAAGTCCCCATTGCAGGAACTTGTAATGAGGCCCAATGTGTTTTAAGGTTTCTTAGGGTTTTCTCCTGACAGAATCTATAGTCAACACTCAATACCAATTCATCCCACTTAATCCTCCTCTCTAGAGTAGAAAATTGATTTAAACGAAAACACACATAAATACCACAGATTTTGGGACATGGAAACAATGACACATACATCAATGTCTCGGTTTTTTTCCTCCCAAACATTTCATATTCCATATAGAGGGAGTAAGTAGTGAGCGAGTCAGACATTTCGGCCCAAACAACGTCAAACAGTTTCTTCTTGACCAGCTGTGGGGTAGTCCTTAGTTCATCAATTGAGGCACCAATCCAGTGCAAAATACAAACCATATTCTGCTTGAGCTCACTAATTGTAGTTGCTGACTGAAGAATCGTGGTTCCCCCTAAACATTGATATACAGAGTTGGCAGGTGGGTTTATAAATTTTGCATAGTCTGACAGCTTTTTCCACACTGCCCGAGCTTCTAGCGAAGAAAGACCTAGTTTGTGCCTCACCACTGAATTTGGCACTGAGTTGTTTAACCCCAAGGTCTTTTTCCAAAGCTGACCCTGTAGGATATTTAAGAGTACCGCGAGGTCAAAGAGTACAATGGCCAACCCATGATTGATGGGTTGATGATTGTTGGCTCGATCTTTTGTAGGTAAAAACTGAGGAGAGGCGTGAGGGAATAGCAACATAGTTGAGAGTAGACTCTCCTCATTTTAGCTAAAAGAGGAGAGAAACCACCTGTGAAAAGGGACCTCCAAGCTCCCAAGGATTGGGCATTGGTTACGTTTTTTCCAAGATACCTCATGAAGGACACCCTTTCAAGAGGGTCACACCCACCTTCCAGATAAAATAGTAAAAGAGATAGGACACTTGCTAGTAGTAAAACCAACTAGTTTGGATTTACCCTTGTTTATCTTTAGGTTATTGGCCACAGCATACTAGTGAAAAAGTGTCAACTTCCTGAATAACCCAATAGGTGTCTTATAAAATAAGACAATGTCGTCAGTAAAAGCTAGCCAGTCCAAAGGTTCTGATTGGTGCTGAAGGGACCCCCTCCCTAGTCAGCCTTACCTTAAGTGAGGAATAACTATGGGCCTCATTACGACCCAGGCGGTAAGTTACCGCCTGGGCCGTGACTTTACCACCATGGCGTAAACTACGTTTACGCCATGGTGGTTGGCGGATTTACCGCCCCATTCCAACCTTGGCGGGGCGGTAAATCCCCATTTTCCCATTTACCCTTCCCCATTCCCATTTTGCCCCATAGGGCATAATGGGAGTGGGGAAGGCGTTAATTACGCCACCGTAAATTACGGTGGCGTAATTAACTCCATGGTCCCTTAGCGCCATGGATTTTAACACCTGCTAAAAGCAGGTGTTAAAACCTCCATGGCGCTAAGGGACCTCGTACTCAGGCGGTAAGGGTCGGCGCTGTTTACGCCGCCGTAAAACCCTTACCGCCTGAGTTATAATGAGGCCCTATATAATAGTGCTGAGATCTCAGGTATTCCCCTAGGCACGTTACCCTGCAGTAATTTGTTTCATAGAGTAGACCAGCTGACTGTATCAAAGGCATTGGACATGTCATTGGAGGCCATCATGTACACAGGGCCCACCAATGCCCTTTTTACCACTGCTGAAAGATGAGAAATAACTGTAGTGTTGAGGGTGGTCCCCATTCTTTGCCGAAACCCACTTGATACCTGGAGAGAAGATTTAAAGATTTAACCTGAAGTGAGAGACCTCTCAACATTAGCGAGGCACATTTTTTTACTTGAAGCGTCCAGTAAGACAATGGGCTTATAATTTCTTGGGTCAGCTCTATTACCCTGTTTAAAGGTGGCCCTTATAAATGATTACTGCCAAGAACAAGGGATGTTACCTGTTTGGAAAATGTCCTCAAAAAGGACCCGGAGGGAGGTCAGCCAAACCTCTGTTGTTTCTCACCAGAGTTTCATTTATGGTCTGGTTTGATGCGATGAATGCCTCTCGCTTGATGGATTTAACCAATGACTTATAGCAAGCTTGGATGGCCTTTTTTTTAAAAGTTATACAGTTCCGGTGAATAAGAACATAGCCTCAAAACTCTCAATTCCTTCCTTTTGTGTTTTTTATTTCACAATTTTCCCATCATGCCTGTGTTGATGCTGCTTATTGCTTCTGCACCACCCCTTCTTGGACATAGCTATTAGGCATGCATTCAATGTATTGCCACATTTCTCAGCAGAGAAACAGTCTGTAGTATCCTTTTCGAGGTCTGTGGTTTGTTTTAGTGTAATCAGAAAGTTTCTACAGGCCACAGCATTCCATTTTACCATCAACCCACCCAATGTGGGCCAGCAAAATGCTGCCACCTGCTCAAGCGGTAGAGACTCAACAGTAACTCGCTAGATGAGTTTCAGTGGCAGATGGTCGCTACCGGCCTGAGGGCCTCTAGACAAGGAGTTGCAACGTGGTTTTAATGACCGTGATACTCTGGCCATATCATCCTGGCCACCACCATTAAACAATTGATGGGTCCAGTGCTCAACACACTCCTCAGTATCATTAATGCCTTCCTCACTGAGGGGTAATTCCCGGCCACCCTCAAGACTGGTCTCAGACAACCTCAAAAAAAGGACCTTAGTCCCAGATGACATGGCCAACTACTGGCCCTTTATGAACCTCCTCTTTATTGGCAAAATATGGGGAAAGTATTTGCTACACCAATACTCACCAGACCTGAACATCTACGCCCCCTAAAGGACAATCAGTCAGGGTTCCACCCAAACTGTAGCACTGAGACAGCCACCATCCAGTTGGTGGATGATGCCCTCCAAATCATGGATAAGGGCAACTCATGCCTCCTCGTCCTCCTTGATCTCTCAGCTGCACTCGAAATTGTCGACCACCACATCCTCCTCTCCCTCCTTGCCGACAGAATGGGATTGTTTGGCACTGTCCTGAATTGGTTAAACTTTTATGCTTCGGGCTTCGCCATTGACAGCAGCCTGTTCTTCCAGAAACACATAATCAGGAAGGCTCCCCAAGATATCCAGGTTCATGAATATAGAGTTATTTTCTAATATGGAGGGGCTAGTGGTATCTCGCATGTTATATGAGGTGCCATTTTGAAATAGCATTAATATATTTGAAATGACCTCATCACGCAGTGCGTATGATGTCAAACATGAACTAAAGCTCCTCGTATGCAGCTAACGTAAATAGGTGGCTGGTGAAGGATGATGTTCCCTATGTGCCGCTTACTTTCAGTACTAGTCTTCCAGGGATAAATGAAGGGCCTTATTGCAATGGAGACCATCAATACAATCTTGGTTATTATTTGTAAAGAAACGTCATTGCTGAGTGTGTGTTCCCTCATGAGCTTGTAAGACAGTTAGATCATGTGATCACATAAATGGGAACTAATACTGGCTAATATCGGGTAGTTAGGTAAATCCCAATAAGGTCAGAAAGTAGAGATCCACTAAATATGTATGGATTATGTGAAGTATGAACCTAGATTAGTGTTATCCACAATGTGCCACAATGCATCCAAAATCCATGTTGGGTCCAGTGTAGGTAACAATTTGTGTCATTGAAGCATTGAATCTTAACCATTATTTATAAGTATGGGTTTCATCCTATCAATGTATGTGGTATAAATCAGTGTTCAGGAGTACCTATCTATCTATAATTCTTAGTAATATGGGATAAACTACTCTTTATGGCAATGAAAGGGTGCTGGTTGGGATATATGCAAAAATGAGATCCACATTGCTTGGATGATATACTCGTCATTCAGTGAACTGCTCCCAGGCTGCAATGGCTGATGTCTATAGATTATAATAGTTCTAAGCAATTGGATTAGTAATTCAGATTCATGATTATGGAACGTAATTTTCAAATGTATCTTGCCTCCAATTTCCTTTGGAGTTGTGCACTGTTGCCACCTCTCATTGGTTACTTGACAAGGTCGATTGCTAGGCTCTCTTGTTGTCCAGTTGGTGTACCTCATTCCAATGCAGGGCAAGTGTAATTTTCAGATTTCGGCAGCCCATCATACCCAAATGCTCTCTTATACGTGTACGTAGTTCTCTGATTGTGCTCCCTATTTACAGTTTCTCACATCCACATACATAACATAGACAACAAATTTGCTGCAACAGTTCATGGAGTGCTTAGTATAAATAGAGTGTGTCTTGGTAACAGTACATTTACGAGCATTGTCAACTTTAACTGTTGTGCTGTTTTCAACCAATTTCTCGCTAGTTCCTGTGCTGCCATAAAACCCGAATATAGTTTGTTCTGTATAGTGGGAGCTCTACGATACACAAAATTGGGTCTAATTCCGATGTAAGTGCTGAGTAAGTAAATTCCAATGTTTATTAAGGATTGTGTATAGTTGAGGACTATTAGCACTGTATCCAGTGATATATTTCACACTCTCTTGTGTATCTGTACTATTTGGTTTAGTACTCTTATTGTTGGAAAGAAGTAAGTTCCTCTCTAGTTTTGGTACTTGCCTAACGTGCTGCTGTTTCAACATCATTATTCATGTACCCTCTTTGTCTAAAATACCTTTTTGGAGAAGCGCTTCAACTGGACCCTACACAGCTTTTTACTTTTACTTGGCATAGGCTTGCATGCCAAGGCTCTCAGTAATTATCTGCCCTCCCGGGTAGTTTTTGCTTGACAATAACTTTACTAGAGTGGCACAGAGGCATTTGTCTAACAACCCAACCATAGCTCCCCTAAAAGCAGTCCACCATGCTGCAGTACATCTTATTGCGGGCATGGAAATGTGTGTGAATTCAACCCCTTCCTTTGCAAACTACATTGGCTTCCTCAGGATACTGTTTGAGACTGCAAAGCAGCCACGAGCAGCACACCACGTACCTGGCAGCTATGGTCCACATGTTTGGTGGCATACGCTCCTCATGCAGCAAAATGACCAACTGGCTCAAATCACAACTCATCATAAGAGAGAGGACCCACAAACAATCCTCCCATTTTCACTCAAATACCCCTTGGAACTCAATCTCAGTTATTGGCTAAGAACCCCAACAATTCTCAAAAGAATGTTTCTTTTTCTAAAACACATGACCAATATCAATGAATGCACAGACCACAACTCACAGTACTGCGCTACTTTTAAAAGATGCCAACAAAAACCTGACTTCCCAAATCCTATTCAGCATTCTGCTACTCTTAAGCTACGTTATCCCTTTAAACAATACAACAATAAAATAATACAAATAATTTGCCAACGCACAATAATATGTGCACAAGACATCCTAGTGCACATAACTGTGTTTTTAACACAAATGCACATTTTTCCATTTAACATTACTGGAACACGTAAAAACCACATCCATCGGCAACAGATCCACGTTTGTCATGCATCTTAGCGAAACAGTCACAGATGCAAATATGTTTTCATGCAACGTCACTGAGATTTGTGAAAAATTCATGCATCTGCATCCCATTTGTCTTTTTTTACATGGTCATGCATCTTGTTCACAAAAATGTGCGCACGTATGTGAGTAATGAATGTCTATGTGCCGGGAAAAGAACCGAAAAATAGGGACATGGGCCAGAAGAGGAGTCTTGGGCCAAATCGTGTAAATGTGTGGAAGTGTGAGAGCTGGTACAATAAAAAAGCAAGGGAAAGAAGACAAGGATAGGAAAAATACTTTCTGAAATTTTGTTTTCTCAAACTCCACCAGAAGAGAACAGTGCAACGTCCTTTTGCCGACAGTCGTTTTTTCGATGAAGTTTTTACTGAAAAATGCCCATCGATAAAACTCTTTCAATTATAGATATGGGGGAGGTAAGAGGTTAAAAGGGATGGCGAGAGGCCCGGGTGGGGTCAATTACATAGAGAAATGGGGAGTTTAGGGGAATCCCCCAAAATTAAAAACAAATATTTGTTGAGTTTTTTCAATGGATTTGTCCGTAACACGACATAGAACTAAGAGAACATTCCATAGGGAAATGCAAAGCCCATGTGACGGAGCCCATGCCTACCACTGAACATATCCAGTAGGATGATCTGAAACAACACTAGTTCAACCTCAGGCCTCAGCTCTGCACCACGCAGTCAACTTTGTGGGAAAGACGTTAGCGGATGCCACATACTTGGTTGAAACCAGAGGCATTGCTAGGGGGGGCTTAGGGGGCTATCGCCCCCAGTCTTTTGGTTGTAACTCGGATAGAATCTCAGGGTCTACAACCAAAAGGCTAGCTAGCCCAGAGTCCCGACAATCCAGACATTAGTGTAGCCCCGGATCTTTTCCAGACCTAGCAACACCCCTGGTTGAAACAACACATGCTCTTCTTTTATATCACTCAAGGCTCGTCCACCTGCAGATGTGTCGTGCCCTCAATGAAAATTAAGAGAGAATGTTTACCCGGTTGCATCTGCCCTGGAGGCATAGGTGACCCTTCCAAGTGAGGGTGACCTTTAGTATGCATATTCCCTGCCAAGTATGTTGTCGGAGCCAACATTGGGCCCAGCCAGCAAATCTATGAAGATTCTCTGATATCTATGGGTTGCTGCAAGTTAGTAAGCATCCTACAGAGTCTAAATGGATATTGTATTTATGAACTGTGTGTCTTCCACATGGACATAATTCTGGCATGCGCACCGATTGGTCCCACCTGGTCAGATTCTAGACACGTGGGAGTTGGTCAAGATGCAATTTTCAGTCAACAATTTGTGTGCGTGGTTTATAAAGCACTCAATAAAAGTGTCCAGAGTTTGGATTGGAGCTATGCTGCTGAAACGTGATACTGGGGTTTTCATCAGGGCATCTGCCAGTGGCAATTGCTCCCTTGTTCATCAGTCTTATTTTCTTTGCAAGTGGTATTTAAGGATGTCTTGCACATCCGCGTGAATTAAGTTTGGATATGAGAATCATAATGCACAATATATACTGCTCAAATTCGTTTTGCAGTGGTAAACGAGGACATTTCTAATGCAACGTGAGGCAGCCTTAATTTACCAGATTTTATCCAAAATAGAGCTGGTCATAATTTTAACATTAGAAAAAGAAAAAAAAGGGAGAAACCACCCTATTTAAAACTGGTGCTCTCAGTTGGCCCGAAAAAATTGGGCTGCACTCTTAAATTCCATTAATTCTGAGCGTACATATAAGTTAAAAATCAATGTTCTCAAAAACTCTTATGGATAGTTTTCATGAAAGAAATGTTTAATCACATCTCTTGATTTAACTATATATCGAATATTTCGACTTCTTGTTCAATGAGGCCAGGCAAAAAATGATGGCTAGAATTTCTTGTACAATTGCCAATGCATTTTGGTTATATAAACCTTCATCAGGGCCGTACATTCATCATATCTTTTTGTTTTCATAATTTTAACGTTCACATCCCGAGCGTCCAGTGTAAGATGTATGTTTTGTTTCTAATATTGGCTGCTGGGAGCTGTTAAAGAAATGCGATCTCTACCTTGTCATGTTGTGCTTCCATTAGTGAGTACGCGTTTGTGTGTGTGACACGCTACCTTTGCAGCGCTGTTTCTCCTGGCTTGCATCATTATTTTGTGGGATGCCTAGCAATGGTATGTTTTGCTTTACACCTGGACTGACTTACATTATCTATGCCATGCTTGGTTTTGAAGTGCTATGCTCAGCCAGATTTGGTATGATACACTGTGTAATGTCATACTATGCCATAGTGTGTTTTAAGCTGTGAAAACATGTTGTGTAATGTCTTCTTCTGATGGGATCAATGCGTTTTCATCCCAGTGCTAAATCCGCACTAACTATAATGTAACTGAGTGCTAATGTATGTACTCATTCACTCCTTGAGGATATGTGAGGTGGAGAGAATATGATGTTGGTTTCTTTTTATACTAGTCAGATATGTCATGTTGTATAACATTGAGGTATCATTATAATGTTATGCTTTAAATGTCTATTTTTCAATCACCTTTGAAGCTACCATAAGACAGCAAGTAGCAACTGGCAAAAAACACACAGAAAAAAAAAGAAAAACCAGAAGGGTAGACTAGGAAATAAATATAATGTGCTAACTATATCATACACCCCTGTTTTGACCTAACCTTTGCATGATGTCCTCTATTAACAGGACACAGTAACTGTAGCCCAGGATGAGTAGGCTAGTCAAAGGCAGGATTATGTAAATTAACTCCCATAAGCGCCCCGCCTCAGCCTAGAAGGATTCCTGCTTCACATACCAATATAACCATCCATTTAAAGGCTCCAGCAGGAATCCCACCCTCAGTTAAATATGCACATATTTCCTTACAGCTTTCCCATCAATAGAACCTGTCAGTTTGTGGCCATTTTCTGGCCCAGGGGAGTGTATAGAGGGACTTTGCGCACTGTCTTTTCTTGGGCATGATTGCTACATGCTTTTGCTCACCATGACGCAGAGGAAGGCCCAGAAGTTTGACTATGCTAGGCTGTAGACAGGCTTGCTGTTCTCAAGCAGTTTACGTACGGCCTAGAGTTTTGGTAACCATGACATAAATAAATGAGAAAACTAAAACATGGGAGGTTTTCTGGTTCACCTTTAGGGAGCTGTTACAAAAATTGTCAGATTCGGATTTCTGTCATACAACCCTTGCCAAATGTTCTTGGGGGCCTAGGGAAGTAGGTAGAATGCCTTTGCCACCTGTGTTTTCTTAGGCATGGCTTCAACATGCCCCAGTTCACCATGCAGTGAGTGCATTCCAGACAAACCCCCTAGTGCAGCGAACACCTCTTCTCCAGCTATCTCTCCTTTTGGCGCTACTCCCCATAGAATACAGTGGAGTTGCATGATAAATGTCCAATTGGACACATAGTTCTTCCATCTTTTCCTTCTCATGTCTTCCTGAGCACATTATTTATCTGCGCTCTGCTCTCAACTGTCTACCCGACTTTGCTCCCCTCTTGCCCACTACTCAAAGTTCTATCATACTCCTCCTCTGCCTCTCTTACACATCAAGGCGCTTTTACACCATAAACTATGGCAGTAGATGCTATACAAATGCAAGATAATATGACATGGCTGGAACGGGAATCATACAAGCTCTGTGTCCCTGAAAATGCCAAATCCGAAAATGACAGTTTTATTTGCGGATTTCACTGCAATTATATGTGGTGGGGGGGCTAGGGTAATATATATTGTAGAGGAGCTTGGGGAGGCTTTGAGAGGTCTCTCGTGCATATAATTGGGTGAAACAAAAAAAAAACAAATTCAACATTTTTCAGATTCAGCATTTAAAAGTCGCACTGATCACATAGATCCACTGGAACAACCAGCACTCCCTTAAGATCGTCCCCGTATAGTGCTTGTAAACTGGCATTGCATGGGAAACCTTTATAACCAATTTAACTGAAGACGTTGTGTGATGAAATGCTAATATTGTTTGTGATGACCTAACTTCTTTTAACATGAGTAGATCCCATCAGGTTATTTGGGAAGCCAATTCCCAATGAGTCACAGGAAGAGTCTACTTATAGAGCATGGTTATTTATCAAAAACTTCTTTTATGGGGTTCTTTCATTGACCAATTAACATTATTCTGGATTTTTCATTGATAATTCTAAGGTGGTGTTCTTTGCCAAATCTGTATCCAAGAGCTCTAACGGTGCAGTTTCAGTGTTAGCACCAAGCACATCATCATCTGTAAACAAGAGATGAGTTTTCTGACCCAGGACTCAGGGTCCAGTCTATTCCTGTTGATATATACAATAGAGAGGAGTGGGCGAGAGCAGAGCCCTATCGTAGACAATGGGCTACGAGGAATGATTTTGTGGGCTGGCCCCAATTTCTGAATCCTACTATGGTGTTGTTCTCAAGGCGTTGTGCCATTATGCAATTTAAGAGACTGCCTGCTGTCAAATATCGCCAAGAACTTGTCCCTTTTTACGGTGTCAAATGCTGTTTAAAGGGCCTTCAGGATAGGAAAATGTTACTTTTTGTTTATTAAAGAGCAATTTTAATACTAAATATGATCGGTTATACACTGATATTGTGTGCTTTGCCTTCCTTTGAAGGCCAATTGACAAGGTGTTGTAATTCCTTCTCCTGCGCATTCCTGTGTTCTCTGTTATATCGTTCTGCTAAACAATTTGGTATGTGAGACTGGCAATGAGATTGGCTCAAAGAGCATAGGAACATTCTTGGTCCCTTTTTGGGACTGGGCATGCTCACACTGACACCCCTCTTCTCATCTTCAATAGAATTATAGAGATCAAATATTACACAGTTCAAAGACTTCAAAGGAGTGACGGACAGCACAGCCATTTTATCCTCACATCTAGAGCTCCAAGCTGTCAGAATAAGTATATATGGTTCATGCTTACAAACATTTTGATATTAGAGTGAATGTTGTGAAAAATTAAATGAGCACCCAACCCAGTGCGCATCATGTGATTAGGGATTCAAGCATACAACCCTTGATATTGTATAGGTATATATGATATGATATGATGTGGCATTTATAACCCACCTATACACAAGTGTTTCAAGGCGTGATGAGGCACGGAGGGGGGACAAAGGGAAGAAAGAGACAACGAATGTACTAGGCCAGGTGACATTGAGATTGCGCAAGTGCAGGGGAGGGGGGAAAGGGAGAAGTGCAAGGATAAGGGGAGGGGCAGTGCTGTACATAGGATAACAGTAAAATAAATAAAAAATAAATAAATAAATACAATAAATAAGAAGTGCAGCCAAGCAGTGGCAGGTGTCGGGGTAAGTGCAGACATCAGGTGTCAGGTGCTGGTAGGGCGCTGTAGGGATACAGAAACAGCCCCCGAGTGCAGGGATTGCCAGGGGGGCAGTGCAGGTGTGCAACTAGTGGGAAGGGGACCTGGGCCTGAGAACAAGGGGTAGCCAGGTGACCAGTGCAATTTAACCAGGGAAGAGGAGGAGAGAAAGCAGAAGCAAAGAGGAAGGTCTTGAGGTGCTTCCAGAACCGGAGATGGTTCTCCTCAAGTTTCAGTGTGGCAGGGAGACTATTCCAGAAGGAGGCCCCAGCCGAAGAAAGAGATTTACCGCCAACTCGTTGCTTGGAGAAGCAACTGACCCTGAGGGAGTTGGAGGCGGATGAGCGAAGGACTCGTGAAGGAAGATATTTAGGAAGAGAGAGTTATAGGTATTGAGGCCCCAGGCCCCAGAAGGCCTAGTGGATAATGCAGAATGTTTGGAACTTAATCCTCGCAGCCACCGGGAGCCAATGCAGAGATTTCCTCGAGAGATACGATCCCTGGGCTTGAGGCCAAGGACAAGTCTTGCAGTCCTGTTTTGGATGAGTTGCAGAGGGTGGAGTATAGATGCAGGCAGATTTAGAAAGAGGCTGTTGCAGTAGTCCAGCCTAGAGAGAACCAGAGCTCTGGCGACTGTGAGCTTCTGGGGGAGGGAGAGGAAAAGAAGAATACCGTTATCAAATATAAAGATTTGTGGTGATTCCCATGTTCCCAAAAGGCTCATTAATTATGCAAAGCAGCTCAGGAATCCTCACAGGTGCTAAAGTTGTCCCCTTACACCTCCTCATAAGGCTTATTTGGAAGAGTACAATAGGAGTGTACCAGACTGGGTTCAAAGTGTTTAAACCAACCAAAGATTGGTTCTTTAAAATTCTATCAACTGTTTTTTGTCAACAATGGTCAACCTCCTTTGACTTTTTTCTATTATAAGGGGACCCCCACAATACCCTTTTCCTACCCTGCCCCTCCTCACCCATCAACATCTCCAAAATTCCCTTCCCTGTTAGCCTCCTCTCCAGCTCCAAACACCCGTTACACAAACACATATATGTGTGTATTTGATTGCTTCGACCAAAAACAGTGAACCAAATTTAAAACGACCACACTGTGGTCATTTCAATCATGACATGTCACTGGACTGTCCATTTTGGAATTATTTTTTCAGAAAATAATTTATATGGTATTCTCAGTAAAACAAGTGCAACATTCTCAGTATAACTGCAGTGTATACCAGAGTGATCAATATGTACATATTTATTTGGGTTTGTATAGCGCTTGCACCTCAGTGCTGCGCAATATTGATATAAACGCTCAATCAGTGAATAGAAATAGGTAGCCAATATGAGATTGAATTTACATTCAGAAAGCAGTGAGAAGATATGTCTTAAGAGAAGAGCGAAAGCAAAAAAGAATAGGAGCATAGCATAAAGAAAGAGGGAGAGGATTCCAACATTTAGGAACAAAAGAGCACAAGAGCAAAAACGAGATTGCACACATGGAGTGCAGGGAATAAACGATAGGAACAAGGACGAATAACAAAGTGTATGAGTGCAAGCATAGAGAGACGCCGACGAACAAAAATAAGACAATACATAGGAAACAGAACTGGAATCAGACAGGATATAGAGGTAGACATCTGGGAACCTAGAGGAAGCTGGAAGAGACAACAAATAGATTTAAAAAAAAAAATGTATTAAAGGCGGATAAGAGCACACGCTGAGAAGAGTTTTAACGTCAGAGAGCATGGGTATATTTTCATAGATATTGTTGAGCTCAAAATAGCAGAAATGGGTAATAGAGTAAAAGTGATTAAATAAGAGGGCAAGGAGGAGAAATGAGAACTTTTGAAAAAAGCACAGTACCCACCCCATCAAATGTCTATGTTTTTTCTTTGGTCACGCTGCTGTTAGCAACGGCTGGGTGGGTCTAGCAAAGGGGCCCCTCACAATGCAACTACCACCCACAGAGAACGACAGAGATATAGAATGAATCAGAGAGTGACAGGGTGTGGCAGCGAGAGGGGGGGAGTACTGGGAGATCGAGGCAGAGAGAAATAGAGAGGAGAGCGAGAGCGAAAGAGACAGCTAGATAGTCATATGATACGCCGAGCTACAACTCAGCAAGTGCCAGGCTATTATGCAAGTCTATGCAAAAAGGCACTTAAGTGGTCAAATGCTACAAGCAGTATTGAGCTACATATTCTTGTTTCAAGTTTTCTAACGTAAGGGGAATTCTGCCAGGACCAGGGGCTTTGCCTCCCTTTTGGGATGCTGATGGCCTATTCATTTTAACGCGGTGGGGGGATCTAGTAGTGCTACGCTTTGTGGTTTTAAAGTACTCACCACACCAACCTATCAGAGACAGCACACTGTGTCAATTTGCTTCATTGTTGAATCAAATTACATAACGGAAAAAATTATTATACCATGCTGAGAATGATAATCCTTAGGGTATAAGTCTGACCCTCAGGTATGGCTTGAGCAATGATGGACCGGAGACCTTTGTAATACTTACAATTTACTGCATCTAACAGAGCCAGACACATCCTTTACTGGCATTCTTTCTTTCTTTGTGTCACAGCTTTCTGTATGATCCCTGGGCCTGCCTAATAACGAAGACACTATTATCAGTACTCAACAAATCTTGTATTGCTTAAGCTTCTGTGGTGCAAACTATTGAGGCAGTTAATCCTTAGTGCAAAATAAACTGTGTTCCACTTTTGGCCCTCGGGAATTTCTATGTGAAGAGGAATGTTTAGGATACCTGCTTTGTAGGAGGACCAAGTGTGATGGCTTCCAGCACAGAAGTTTGATAACTCAGTGTAAAACATCAATTTTATATATTCCATTTTGTTAAGGTCCCAATGGATATCATCATTTGTTCATAAAGTTCTCAATATTCCCAAATAGTGTATTGTGTTAAACCCACCGTAACATGAGGCGTGACTTGTAATCTGGTGCTCCTACCTGATAGACTGTAATGTGCTGCTCCTACCAATTCCACCTGCATCTGCTGCCTAAGCCACCCGTAACATAAGGCATGGTTTGTAATGTGTTGCTCCTACATGATTGACTGTAATGTGCTGCTCCTACCAATTCCACCAGCATCTATTGCTTGAGCCCCCTGTAACATGAGGCATAGCTTGTAATATGTTGCACCAACCTGATTGACTGTGATGTGATCCTCTTACCAATTCTACCTGCATCTATTGCTTAAGCCTCCCGTAACATGAGGCATAGCTTGTAATATGTTGCACCAACCTGATTGACTGTAATGTGATCCTCTTACCAATTCTACCTGCATCTATTGCTTATGCCCCCCATAACATGAGGCATGGCTTGTAATGTGTTGCTCCTACCTGATTGACTGTGCCTAATCTGTACTTTACGCTAAGCACTTACGTAACCAAGTAAGTCTTCTGTAACAGCGCCATGATGCCTCAGGGCTGTTTGTGCACATTTTAAATGCAAATAAATAAATAAATAAATACATTTTGCATTTTTGAAATATGTTATGTAATGGTTTTAATCTGTTTGATCAGCTTATTCACATGGCTATGCTAGGTAATTTGATTCCTATGTTTTCTAACTTGGGTCCATGATCCTTCATTAGACTTGCAGCTACTGCTTGAACCCCAACTGTCCTTGCATGTCTCCTTTCCCTTCTCTGGTGGCTGTGGAATGGTTTGTACATGCATAGTTGCAGAGGTCCTCTCGCTTTTCTTCTCTGTGCTTCTAAATGGTTCTTCCACAGCCATGGAATATATTTGGAAAGTGGACACATCATTCCTGCCCACCTCTATATCTTAACTGGGACCAGGCAGAAAAAGACCATTTAGTATGTTTTAGGAACTCGCTTGGCATTATTACAGGAACATCAGGTACACGGGAACGGGTTTCCTATTCTAGTGCATATTTTTCCCTTTGACATTTAGCAAGATTTTCTATAGACATCCTATTTTCTTTTCTTTTTATGCCTTATTGCATTGTTATGATCCTTTTTAATGATCAGTGGCTGTTTACATTTACCTACTTTCTCCCTAGCATTTTGGTAGGGCCTGAATTATTTTATTATCAGAGGCCTCTAATTATACTTGCTGCTGCAGTCCTTACCTTAGGGACTTTTTAATGTTGGCGAAAATGTATTTTCTCTACAGCTGGGGTATTCAACGTTTGGCTCTCCGGTTGTTCTGGATTTCAAGTCTCAACAGCTCTAGCCAGCATAATCAATTGTGAGGGATCTTGGGAGTCATAGTTCAAAACATTTAAAGAGCTTTTTGTTATTGTGTTTGTGTTTCAAAATAAACCTTAGATATGTTACAAGACTGAACAAACTAGGGATTGAAAGAAAGAAAATGAATGGATTGGTACATTACCAGTATATCAAAATACATAACAATATTCATAACAATTCATACAATAAACAATTAAGTCAATTTATAATAGGTTTGATTTTAAAATCTGCTCCCAAAAAGCATAATACAGGTTAATCATTAAGATTATTTGTAATACTGAATTAGTAAAACATTCGTACTTGCAAGATATAACCCACACTCCATTATTTAATAGTAATGCATTATTCAAAAAGATTCACTCAGAACCTGCAAAGTGTTAGGGTTAGAGAAAATATTGTCGCCAAGAATCATCCTCACCCATAGCCCTCACCTGCATTGAGAAAGGAGGGAGTATAGGAATCTATCAAGATACATTTGTCTCAGGTGGCTAGTCTGAGTACAACAGATGCCAAGATGTTTTAAAGACTCAATTTCCTTTTCCTTAGCACACCACCTACATATTATTTTATCTTTGGTTGCACATTCTGGGCTCAGGACAACCAAGTGTTGGTTGTTGATATACCATTCATTCAATTTATTACAAGGAAACAAATAACTATACTTTGATAAATGAGACCTTTTCCTAATAAACTTTGAATATTCAGTATATTGTGGATAGGAATTTACCTTATCAGTGGTTAGAAACCAATAACAATCATATCGTTTGTTCTGAAGTTTCATTGGATTATTAATCAGCCTGTGCCTATCTCATTTAGAAGATGATTGAGAGAATTAGTAAAATCTGCCACTGAAGCCACAGAATGTTCAGTTAACATTATGTTAACGTTATGTTAAAAATCTGCGGGGGAGATTACATACCTTGGCGTCGAGTGACGCCTTCCATCCAAATTACCAAAGATTCAAGAGGAATAAGCACCATCTGATGAGCAATGATGGACCGGAGACCTTTGTAATTCTTACAATTTACTGCATCTAACAGAGCCAGACACATCCTTTACTGGCATTCTTTCTTTCTTTGTGTCACAGCTTTCTGTATGATCCCTGGGCCTGCCTAATAACGAAGACACTATTATCAGTACTCAACAAATCCTGTCTTGCTTAAGATTCTGTGGTGCAAACTATTGAGGCAGTTAATCCTTAGTGCAAAATAAACTGTGTTCCACTTTTGGCCCTCGGGAATTTCTATGTGAAGAGGAATGTTTAGGATACCTGCTTTGTAGGAGGACCAAGTGTGATGGCTTCCAGCACAGAAGTTTGATAACTCAGTGTAAAACATCAATTTTATATATTCCATTTTGTTAAGGTCCCAATGGATATCATCATTTGTTCATAAAGGTCTCAATATTCCCAAATAGTGTATTTTGAACTTGCATCTATTGTGTTAAGCCCACCGTAACATGAGGCGTGGCTTGTAATCTGTTGCTCCTACCTGATTGACTGTAATGTGCTGCTCCTACCAATTCCACCTGCATCTGCTGCCTAAGCCACCCGTAACATGAGGCATGGTTTGTAATGTGTTGCTCCTACCTGATTGACTGTAATGTGCTGCTCCTACCAATTCCACCTGCATCTATTGCTTAAGCCCCCCGTAACATGAGGCATGGCTTGTAATATGTTGCACCAACCTGATTGACTGTAATGTGATGCTCTTACCAATTCTACCTGCATCTATTGCTTATTCCCCCCATAACATGAGGCATGGCTTGTAATGTGTTGCTCCTACCTGATTGACTGTGCCTAATCTGTACTTTACGCTAAGCACTTACGTAACCAAGTAAGTCTTCTGTAACAGCGCCATGATGCCTCAGGGCTGTTTGTGCACATTTTAAATGCAAATAAATAAATAAATACATTTTGCATTTTTGAAATATGTTATGTAATGATTTTAATCTGTTTGATCAGATTATTCACATGGCTTTGCTAGGTAATTTGATTCCTATGTCTTCTAACTTGGGTCCATGATCCTTCATTAGACTTGGAGCTACTGCTTGAACCCCAACTGTCCTTGCATGTCTCCATTCCCTTCTCTGGTGGCTGTGGAATGGTTTGTAAATGCATAGTTGCAGAGGTCCTCTTGCTTCTCTTCTCTGTGCTTCTAAATGGTTCTTCCAAAGCCATGGAATATATTTGGAGAGTGGACACATCATTCCTGCCCACCTCTATATCTTAACTGGGACCAGGCAGAAAAAAACCATTTAGTATGTTTTAGGAACTCGCTTGGCATTATTACAGGAACATCAGGTACACGGGAACGGGTTTCCTATTCTAGTGCATATTTTTCCCTTTGACATTTAGCAAGATTTTCTATAGACATCCTATTTTCTTTTCTTTTTATGCCTTATTGCATTGTTATGATCCATTTTAATGATCAGTGGCTGTTTACATTTACCTACTTTCTCCCTAGCATTTTGGGAGTGGCCTGAATTATTTTATTATTAGAGGCCTCTAATTATACTTGCTGCTGCAGTCCTTACCTTAGGGACTTTTTTATGTTGGCGAAAATGTATTTTCTCTACAGCTGGGGTATTCAACGTTTGGCTCTCCGGTTGTTCTGGATTTCAAGTCTCAACAGCTTTAGCCAGCACAATCAATTGTGAGGGCTCTTGGGAGTCATAGTTCAAAACATTTAAAGAGCTTTTTGTTATTGTGTTTGTGTTTCAAAATAAACCTTAGATATGTTACAAGACTGAACAAACTAGGGATTGAAAGAAAGAAAATGAATGGATTGGTACATTACCAGTATATCAAAATACATAACAATATTCATAACAATTCATACAATAAACAATTAAGTCAATTTATAATAGGTTTGATTTTAAAATCTGCTCCCAAAAAGCATAATACAGGTTAATCATTAAGATTATTTGTAATACTGAATTAGTAAAACATTCGTACTTGCAAGATATAACCCACACTCCATTATTTAATAGTAATGCATTATTCAAAAAGATTCACTCAGAACCTGCAAAGTGTTAGGGTTAGAGAAATATTGTCGCCAAGAATCATCCTCACCCATAGCCCTCGCCTGCATTGAGAAAGGAGGAGTATAGGAATCTATCAAGATACATTTGTCTCAGGTGGCTAGTATGAGTACAACAGATGCCAAGATGTTTTAAAGACTCAATTTCCTTTTCCTTAGCACACCACCTACATATTATTTTATCTTTGGTTACACATTCTGGGCCCAGGACAACCAAGTGTTGGTTGTTGATATACCATTCATTCAATTTATTACAAGGAAACAAATAACTATACTTTGATAAATGAAACCTTTTCCTAATAAACTTTGAATATTCAGTATATTGTGGATAGGAATTTACCTTATCAGTGGTTAGAAACCAATCACAATCATATAGTTTGTTCTGAAGTTTCATTGGATGATTAATCAGCCTGTGCCTATCTCATTTAGAAGATGATTGAGAGAATTAGTAAAATCTGCCACTGAAGCCACACAATGTTCAGTTAACATTATGTTAACATTATGTTAAAATCTGCGGGGGAGATTACATACCTTGGCGTCGAGTGACATCTTCCATCCAAATTACCAAAGATTCAAGAGGAATAAGCACCATCTGATGACACAAGACACAATTTGGTATGGATAAAATCAAACCAAGGTTTTTTTTCAATATCATTCCTTCAAGGGAGCTTAAGAAGGGCACCATATTGAAAAACATCACTTCAAGGCCATAGATTAGAGCAGGTACCATTTTGGCACAATATAATCTCAGGACAGGCCTGATTGAAAATGTACAAGAGGTTAGATAATAGTGCTTAATTTGGGCAGACAGGGGCAGCATGCTCGTTCTAAGGCTGTACGTGTTATCCCTGATAGAGGAGTTTTGTTGAATAGTAAAACGCAGGTATTCAAGAGAGGTGACTCTCTCCAATTTAAAGTCACCAACATTCCATCACATTGTTTTTGGGGATATTTTCTTTTAAAAAATGTATATTTTAGACAAAGTTCTGTAGACTAGGAGATTATTATCAACTGCATATGAGGTGAATATAGACAGTTTCCTTTTTGAGCCAATTGGAGTTTAATCAAAAAAGAGCAAATTGTCAGCAAAGGCCAATGGAAGGTCGAGGTATCCGGAATAGAGTCAAAGGCTGCTATCAATTTAGCCGAAAAGTAATTCTCCCTCTTGGTTTGATTGAGAAATTTAACTGATCTCCTCTTTCTCAGGTGAGCATCTGCTTTTGGAAACTTACCAATGTGCAGGCCACTCTTTGGAATCATCAATGCTGGAACATGGACAAGTACTATAAAACACAGCCCTCTCCAGTCAGTGGGCAACTTCATGTATGCTCTGGATCCACAGGCCCAGTAGTGGTCCATTATCACTACTGTTCCATCCTTCATTCCTGGTACATCGAAGATTCGACCGCACTGCTGATTTCTCCAACTTTTCTTGTGCCTTTGTTTCTGAAGCATAGATCTGCACTAGCCAGAGGCACTATCTGCAACGGGCCTCTTTTGTCATCAACCCAGGTCAGCAACTTTGCAAGCTTCAGCCAGAGAGGTTTGCATCCCTTCTCCACACAATCTATAACTGGCTGGTGATGTCCTGTTACTGCCACTGCTCTGCATACGACTATGCCTTCCTCCCATCCATATGGAGAAAGTTATGTTCTTCAGATTTGCATCTGCCCTCTTTCCTTGCATCTTCGTATTTCTTCATCATTCTTTCCTTGACAATTGAGCTTTTTATTTATATCCCATCTGATTCCTGCTCCCTTCACCCCTGGATGTTTCTATTTTATCACATGATCTGTGGTATGTGATCTCACTCTTGTCTTCAAATCTTGCACATAATCATCTTCTTCTGGAGCGGTCCACTCAGATGCTGTTTGACCCTGGAACTGAGCTCTTGTATGGCAGAGTGCAAGGTGAGTCAAGCAGTGAGCTGTCTGGACTGGTATTTCTATAGCTTCGAATATCTTGGAATTCCCCATAGCATAAGGTAGCACAAAAATAGCAACTGTCCTTAAAGGTGTTTTTTCCCACCTCTTTCATATGCTGATACTGCATGTTATTCCCCAAATGTGCTGTATTGTCTAGATAATTATTAAACTCATAATCATCTTCCCTTGTAATGCTCTTGGGTCTCCCTCTTGCAAGGAGAGTGTGTGCATAATGCTCATTAAGTATATCAGTAAGGGTCCTTCCCACAGGGGGAATCATAGGAACACTTGGAACACTTGTCAGAGAAATGGGTGACCTTACATGTGTTACTGGTGTAGGGATAATCACATATGGCCTTGGTCTTTCAACAATAGACAATTCCGCATAAGTCACTGGAGTGGGAAGAATCAAAGGGACTTCTGCCTTACTTGGACCAATGAAATAGTATGGACCAGCAAAATCAGAAAAACAGTAATAATAATGAGCATGCATATATTATGCATCAATACATGAGACCCCACCACTTTCGATTCTCCACACGTTGTTGAGTTTGGTCATTTTCCAGAACTGCATTATTCTCGACAGTCCACATTGTGCCTGTGTACCACTTTTATTGAAGGGAAAGATGTTTTTAATCAGGCAACCTTGTTAAATGCTCAGGAAGCTGCAGGATCTGTTCAATTATCGCCTCAAGTAACCTTCTAATCACAGGGACATTTTTAGGATCTTTCAGGAACACACGAATATTAGTACTATGCCAAACAAGGGCAGGATAGGCTTGGAGTATGTATATAAAGAGAGCGAGAAGTAGTCTATGGGCATCGACATCTGACAGAACCATGGGCTTAACCAAAGAGAAACTCAGTGAGGAATGAATCGGGAAACTGCTGCCTTTTCCAATCATCAAACTCAAATTCTAGATTTGGCATATTTAGCACTTTCTATGGTCCAATTCAAAGATTCGTACGGCTCAATATCTTTTGCTTGCACTCCTGCTAAAATGTCTGGGGTAAGCCAATGTCCAAATGCACACTTGCATTTATTTAATCAGTAATCTTAGCGTCCTTCTTCCTCATGATCAATCGAGTCTGCACGTGCTGAACTTCTTCTTCTTGTCTTGCTTCCAAATCAACGGTTGTGGGTGCATCAGTCTCACCAGCATAGGGGTTCACACCACACAGGTGTATCCAGGAGTGCCTTTCTTGCACTTTTACTGCTGAGGGGTTGATGTTCTCGTTGATAAACGGTCCACTAAACAGGGGCTCGTGCCACTTCCTTGTGAAGTTGCGCACTAGGATTACATCTCCAATTAATAATTTAGGTATATGTAATCATTCTTTCAATCTGGTTGCTGAATGGTCTTCATCTGTGTCCTGAGGCTGACACCCCTTGTGCTTAGTTGATCTGAAATGACAGAGATTCTAGCGGTCATACATGTCAAATACGTACGTAACTCATTTGCTAACAATTCTGCAGTCGTCTGAGCATCACTTCTGCTCCTCGATGGAGGAGACAAGGGCGTTCTCATTTGCCTCCCTGTCGATAGCTCATGAAGTTTGAGGTGGTGGTCCGACCCAGGCTAATTTTGTAATGCATATAATGCAAGGGGCAGGCAATACAGCCATCCATTTTTCAGTGTCAATTTGAGTTTAGCAGTTCTTTCTTTGAGACGACTGTTGAGTCTCTCACATACACCGTTCGCTTGCTGGTGATAAGCAATAGGCTAATCTGTTCAAATACTTCATTAACAAAATGGGGCCCAATGTCAGATCTCAGCACCTCACATACTCCCCATTTGGGAAATACTTCCCCGGACTAAAAACTTCACTGTGCAAGTGGCATCATGGTGTGTACATGGTGTGTACATGGACCTGTTTTGATCCATCCTGACAAGGGACACACCACCACAATCATATACCTGTATCCATTACATACTTGCAGCACATCAACATAGTCAATGTGTAAATACTGAAAAGGACCATTCAGTCAAGGAATCACTCCTCTGATTGTTTGCAATGTGTTCCCAGCGGTAAACTTTTGACATACAATGATGTTTACTGCATACAATGCAACGTGTTCTAACAGGTTCGGTACAAACCAGTCCTCCACAATAGCTGCTGCAAGGCTTTCCCTAGTTACATGCGCAGGGTAGTGTAACTGTTCAAGCACTACCCTTAACAAGGCGACAGGCACCACCGGCTTTCCAGTGCTGGCCTTTCGCCACAATGCTTCAGAGGGGGATAAAGAACGCCCCCTCCGTTTCCATAATTCTTGCTCTTCCTGCAGAGCACTGCTATGAACTTCCATCAACTGTGTTCTTGACAAATGATTAAACCCTTCATTTACAATCATAATTGTGACTACTTTCTCTTTTACATTTGGAGTATCGAAACTTGAAATATCTGGTGAATAGGCAACCCTTTTGGCCTCTTCATCTGTGGCTTAGTTCCTGCGAGAGATAAAGTCAGTTTGCTTAGAATGTGCTGCGTACTTAACTGTTGCGATGTCTACTGCGATGGCTACTTTGAGTTGTAGTGCCTTGATAAGCCTGTCCAATAATGCTGCTTGTTGCACTGGAGTGCAGTCGGCTCGGATGTAGCCCCTCCTTTTCCAACATGCTAGTCCTGCATTCACAGTAGACATCACATCGGTGGATTCACTGTAAACCGTCACTACCTGCCCTGCTTGTTTCTCAAGCACATCAATAAGCAGCACCGATTCTGCTACTTGTGCCGAAAAGTGAGACGGTAGTCTTGCACTTGCCACCACTTCAAATTCCCCATTATCTCTGTGCCTTACCACAGCTGAACCTGAATGCCTTTCCCCATCATTTTGATCAATTATTGAAGACCCGTCAATAAAAAGAACCTCCCTTCCTGCTAGCAGATTTTCCTTTACTCTCGGGATAAAAGTGGTCAAGTGGCACAGCGAGTAGAGCGCTCGCTTTGACATCTGTGCAGAACCTGCTAACGCAGGTTCGAATCCCGACAGGGTCAAACTCAGCCTTTCATCCTTCTGAGGTCGATAAATGAGCACCACACACTGTGGGTAATAATAAGCAGTGCTCACATACCCGAAGGTTCGTAGCGCTATATAAATGTGAAATTATTATTATTATAATTTTATCATCGTAGAACTCCGTAGTTAGAGCAATCATGCACCGGCTCACCTTCTGCAACAGGCTCTGCTACAAACATTTCAGGGTTCACTATTTTACACCTAATTATTTTCGCTGGATTTTATATAACTACCTCAGGAAGCACTCTGAGATGTCAATGTACCCTTAGGTTTCTCCAAAACGGCAAACAAAGCATGCTCAACAAACAAAGTCATAGAACACCCCATCACAATGCTGGTAGACTTCTCAATGGCGAACGCGGCTTCTGCCTGCAATTGATCACAGGGGAAGTACCCCCTCATAACTGGATCTAAAATCCCACTGTAATATGCCAGAGGTTTGTACCCCAAAGTAGTCCTCTGTGTAAGCATTGCTGTCATAACTGTCTTATCTGTATGTGAGAACAAAAATAACTGCTCAGAATAGTTGTGAATTCCTAAAACTGGAACTGTACAAATTGCTTTCTTTAATTCTCCAAACCCTCCCTCCATTTCCTCGGTCCATTCAATTGTTTCCTTGTTCACTTGTGCTTTCTTCAGAGTCCGCAAAAGGGATCTTGTATATGAACTATAATCAAATACCCATGCTTTAACATAGTTGCACAATCACAAAATCTGCTGCATTTGTTTTATCGTGTGCGGTTTTGCTGTTTTCATAATCGCCTCAGCTCTTTCAGGTGTGACTTGCTTCCCTTCATCTGAGATTAACTGACCTATGTACAATACCTCTTCTTGACAATATTACAATTTCTCCTTGTCCACTTTATATCTGTTGTCTGCTGGAACGACCATTAACTGAATCAAATCTTGCCTGCGCTCATCTTCTGTTGTTCTACAAACTAAAATGTCATCTACGTACTGCAGCACAACACTTTGCAAATCAATATTGCTTAGGTCCATCTGCAGGACCCTATTAAAGATTGATGGAGATTCACAGTTCCCTTGGGGAAAACGAGTGCTCTTCAGCTTAGTCTGACAAAATGTAAACGACGTAAATTCTTGAGAATCCTTACGGAACAGGATTGAGAAAACACATTTTTCAAGTCAATCACTGTGTAATATCGTGCCTCTGTGGGGATACTACATGGTATCGTTGCCAGAATTTGGAACTAAAGGAAACTCTGCCTCTACAATCTGGTTAATTGGTCTCATGTCCATAATTAATCTCCATGACCCCCACTTTCGTTTTCTTCACAGGATACACCGCAGTTTTGCATGGTGACTCTGATGTCGCTAAGACACAGTGTTCCATTAGTGCTGATATAGTCTTGAAAATACCCTCATCCGCCTCTCGAGACATTGGGTACTGCCATGCTCGAGGTAAAATTGCTTCTGGCTTCAGCTTAATCTTAACTTCCCCTATCCCCTTCAATAGGCCTACGTCATAGGGGCCTGTAGCCCATACAGAGTTTGGCAGCTTTTCCAAATCTTCATCAAAACATGGTGAACACTGATGCACTATCAACATTTGTTGTGGGATTTACCTTTTCTGTATTCTGATCCAATATGTAATACTCATCTCAAATATTACTTCATCATCTGATGGATCATATCGGAACATGTCCTCCTCGGTGACATCAGTCAATCTATACCCTTCCCCAATAGCAATTACTGTTCTCCACAACCTGCCCTCATCATCGGTTCCTTCGAGCATGGCCAATTTCCCTTGCACTCTGGCTGCAGTTAACCCTAGGAGAATAGTGTGTCCCCCCTCTTTGTCCATAGGTATCTGTGGCCTGAATGAAAATTCATCATGTATTCTTATAATCTTTCCCACTAGGCCGGGTAGCCATGTCAACAAAATGCGTGCCCCATAAAGAAAGACTTCTGGCTCTAATGGCATTCCTCACAGAGCTATTTGCCTAATATAAATTCGCCCACATTTAAATAATGCATCCCTGGAGTGTAACACACTATGCATTCATCAGTGAAAGAAATTGTCATATTTATCTTTGTCATTAAATCTCGGCCCAGAATATTAACCGGTGTCTGTCGTAAATACAATAATGGAACAGACATGTCACACTCTCCGATGGAGACTGGTAATTCACCAGCAAAAGGAACTCTGCTTGTAGCTCCAGAGAAACCTTGCGCATTCATGGCATTTCCCGACACTGGATATTTGCTCTCTAGTATACATGAATGAGTTTCCCCAGTGTCTACTAAAAAAGAAAAAGATTAGCCTCCTATAGTAACATCGACCCTTGTTTCCTCTTGGGGGTCTGGTGTCACTGATAGTACTGAAAACATCAAGTCACCCCGTGAGCTGTCCTATTGTGAGTACATGCTTATCCCTGTACCTGTAAAAGGACTTCCTCCCACCATAGTGACACCCCCTATTCTAGGTGTCAATAACTGTCCGGTGTTTGCATTCTGCTGTATCTGCATGGATGCGTGCTGTTACTGCCCTTGCAGCGGATTCAATAGTGCTTGCTGTGGTTGCAATGCCTGTTGCATTTGTGGCGCTTGTGCTTGATACACTGTCTGATCTTGAGTGAACCCATCCCTAGCTTGTGAGCTATATGCTGGATGATAAGCTGTCCCCCTTCTTGAAAATTGCCCATTCTGTACATACCCTTGGCTTCCACATGTTTGTGGGATGTGCCCTGTCATTCCACATGTCCAACATATAGGAGGAGCTCTCCTGACTAGCCACCCTTGGTTGAATCCCCCTTTCACATTCTGATTATCATTCTGCATATTCTGAAACACACCTTGCTTATTTTGAAATCCACCCTGATTATTCCGAAAACCACCCCGTACTCTGTAGCCCATTCCTCTGCCCGTGGCGTAAACCCATTCCCTCCCTGGTCCATCTGGCGTTCATTATTCACCTGCGATGTGCCCGCTGCTTGCTACATTCCTAGTCACTCTCCGCTTGTCAGTACTGCCCCTTCTATGGCGTACTTCGAAAATTTCTTCTGAACTAACTTGGATTCCTCAAGTTTTCTAGCATCTTCCTTCTTCTTATTTTTCTCTTGCAACAGCCTGCAGTGATGTGCTATAGTCAACTGTATCTCTGCCCATGGCCTCGCTTCCATTCCCACCAATTTCTTGAGCTGTCTCTGTACCTGATCTGGCAATCCCTGACACAAAATGTGGTAAAATACTGGCACTGATTTCCCCCACGGCTCCCTCATTTCCAAAGTTCAGCATTCCTGAATACTTTGAATGTAAGCAACCGGATCTTCGTCATCTTTAATTTTTACATGCCATAATAGCACCCATATCTGGCGTATCAGGATACTGTACTCTGAGCGCTCACCAGACATCTGCTATAAAATTATTAAATGATGCTCCATCTTGCACAGTGTTCTGTGCTGTGACACTTGAGTAGCCTGCTCTTGTTCTCATCCCTTTTACCAAGAATGGTTGCTAGAAGACCCTTAATGTCCCCTATAATATTTCCTCCTGTCATCTTTTCTAGCTCATAAATCAATTTCCCCGCACAGCCATTAAACTGGGGAGATTTCACCTTAAATTATCCTCATCCATTTATGGCCAGGGGATATACTGCGGTCTGGCCCCTCTTTCTCCAATAAAGTGAACTGCATGAACCCAAATCTGCAATCAGCTCCCATTGTCTGCCTATTCATAGTGGGGACAATGCTTCCTGATTGCCTTCTAACTGACAATGACTTCAGCCTGTTGACATATGGTGATGTCTCTCTCTTCTCACTATGCAATTGTCCTTTATGGTGCTCTGGATATACTATACGATCTGGCATCCTATCCTATCCTCTAAATCAGACCATCTCACTTCCTTGTCTGTTTGCAGACATCCCTCAGGACCGCATGCACTTTCTCCTTCCTCCCCATGGAAATTTTCCCTCTCTTCGTCTGACATATCTAGTCCCCAACTAGTATGGCTTTCATCCCCATCACCCTTCTTTAAAGTCAGCCTGTCCAAATACAAGACTCTATGCTCGAGACTAAACAGGTCGCTTTCCTCGCTTCTTGATTGTGGGACCAGGGATAGTTCTCCCTTCCCCCGGCTTCCCAATTTGCTGCTTTCTCTTAAGTCTTGATAGGCTCTATCGATCATTTCCTCGATGCTCCCTATGTCAAAATTCTCCTCTAGGACTAAACTTGATGGTCCTGCCATTGCTCCCTGTGATGGGGGAACTTTTCTATGTGGCCCCATGGTATAACTGTACTTGGTTCCATTAACTCTTTCTGAATGCAATCAATGTCGCGTTCCCTTTGTTTCGTTTTTTGCTCCATTTCTTTGTCTAATTCTCTTCGCTTTCTCGCTTCCTGTCTGACCCATTCATCTTCTTGTCTTTCCCATTCCCTGCTTTCGTTCTCTCAACGCTCTTCTTCTTCCCTTGGTATTTGTATTTTTTTATCCCGAAATCTCTGCGCTTTCTCCTCTTGTCTCTTCTTTTCTTGCCTGTCTCGTTCTTTGATTGCTCTCTGTCTGTTGTCATACTTTCTTTGCTCCTCTGCCCTTTCTTCCTTCTTTGGCTGCTCATCCTGATGCATCTGTTCTCATTTCTGCCTATCCTTTCTCTTGAGCTCATCTTCTTTCAATCATTTCTCTTGTTCCCTGTCTTTTCTTTCCTTTTCATATTGATCTTCCTTTTGCCTAAATTGCTCAATGCTTTTCCCATCGATCTTGAGCCATCTATGTCCACCCATCCATTCGTTCTGTATGAACGGTCCCTCCTCAACTTTATCCTTCTCTTGTTTCCATCTCTTAATCTCTCATTCTATGTCTGCGGATATATTCGGTCATTCACTTTTTTCCTCTTTGTCCTGTGAGACCTTAAAGATCTCCTCCTTTCTTTTATTCCTCGGCGCTTAATGCCTCTATTTCTCAATTATCTCAACCTATCTTATTCAGTCGGTGCCGTCAATGATAGATAACAACTTTTTATCTCTTCTTTAACCTCATAGTTTGCTTTCGTCGTTATTCAACACCACTTTTTAATTACAATATACACAAAGAGATAGACTTGTCGAATTTACACATTTTTCATCATGATACTCCTTTTCTCCTAGCCCCTAAATACCCCAATTGGAGTTTGAGTCATTCCCTATCATAAACCTGTTTATATGCCACCTAATTACCCCCTTTGGGTTTTTAAATGGCTCCTTCTAGACCTGCCTTGAGATAGGAAAACCGGGCTCTACAGAACACATCTCATTCAAACACTTCTCATCTTATACTAAACAAACCCCTGTTACTTTTCTTTTATCACCACAACCCCATTCCCTTACTTTGCCAGTTCCCTTAATCTACTCACCATTCGCATTTCAGCTCTAGACCTTCTGGATCGCCCCCCTCCTCCAACTCACCACTGTCTCCTTCAGTCCGCTCTGCGCCTCTGGAAACCAGGAGGGATTTCATCAAAGAAGAACTCGTCCCACCTGTATCAATTTTCTTGCACGAGTTCTATATCGGCCGCTCTCCACAGGAAACCTCACAATCCTCTGGCTGGATGGTGAAGGGTGTCCGATTTTCCAAAAACTAAAGACCTACTAACTGATGGGCTTGAACCATCCTCTGCTACCATGTGAACCGTAGGCCCTTTTAAGCAAGGTAGCACTTGCACCAATAATCAGGCCAACTCAGGAAGTTGGCAAAACTGTAGCTGTTTTATTAACAATGATCTAAAACAGGGAGTACAACAGGCATCATCGGACGCCACACAAGCATTCTCGATGCATTTAATAAAAAAAATCTATGTACAGCAAAAATTCGTCATCACTGATGTCATACTACATGGCAGAAATAAGAAAACCTACTTGTGGCTGTTATAGGCTGAAGGGGAACATCTAGGTATACTTTCTATATAGACAGCCATGCCCACCCCTAGGGCAAGTCATCTTCCTTGTCATAAAAATACATGGCGTTTCACTGGCTTTCGAACTATAGGGCTCTTTGCTACGTGGCTCTCTATAATTGGTTGGCACGCTTGTACCCTTCTGGAATATTCCACATGCTAGCAGCACGCAAGCTGGTACTCCATGTGCTGAAGGGTTGGACTTGACCATTTCTCCCCATCCAATTAGCCCAACATCCATCATCACTCCTGCTGTCTGCCATTCAATGAGTCCTTTGAACTCGGCCTTGCAAAGGATCACTGTGCCTGAGAATAAAAGAGAGTGTGAGCATGGCCTTGTCTTTTGGTCTTGGTGTAGCTTGCCCAAAGTCTATTTTCATCTGACCATGTGATAGGAGACCGTGTTTTGAGCCCCTTCTTTGCATTTAACACTATTAAATGAATAAAACCTGCAGCTTCTAGTGTTTTTCCATTAAACCTCAACAGGAGCCCATCTTGCTTCTCACGTTCATTGTATCTCCTTGAATAGATAACCAGTTTCTTCTCGAATCTTCCTTTACCATCAGCTGTTTTCTCCAACTGCGCCACACTTTCAGCACTTCTATTCATGGGGTCAAAGTTTGCTTAAAATGCATTGTGGAACATCTAGTTTTTATATACACACACATATATATATTGGCAGCACTTCCTTCAGTCTAGTCTACTTGCATTACAGCATCTGCACAATTATAAAATGTCTTTGCATTTTCTTCAATGCACTCCGCACGTGCAATCATGAAATTTTGCTCATGAAATGTCGCTCAATTCTTTACTTCGCCATCAGATTCTATAAGGTCTATGTACACTCTTCATTGGCATCTCTTCTGGGTGTGTCATTTCTGATTTTTGTGATGTCACCATCTTTTCTTTCATTCATCTTCACACTTCTCCCGGAATTTCCTTCAGAAGACTGTCATTTCTCTGCAGGTACATCACATAGGGTTTTCTCAATGGATACCTTGTTTCAAGGACTCTTTGCGGTACAGGTACCATTTTCTGGCATTGGGCATGTCGCAATGTCCGGTTTCCAACATATAGGTAAAATGGGGGTGGGAATTTTGGTGGAGGCACTTGGCTCCTCCTCTACACTTGCTCTGCTGGGTGTAAACGGATGCATTTTGCAAAATCTACTCTGCAACCATACACAGCCCCGGGTTCTGCAAAGTGGGCACTGCTGACTCTTGGTCGGGTTGAGGGACAAAAATGGGAAAATAAATAGTGCATGCCCAACACCCCCGGTTCTACCAAATATGCACATGAAGAAAAGTATCAAGTTGGTTTTAAAACATAACTATACATATGTCCAAATATTGTACCTTAAATACTTTTGACAAGGAGGTAGGTGCGTGGAGGGAGGCGAGATGTGGGACCTCTAACTCTGCAGAATTTGGTCTGATTCGTTCTCCGGCCAGTCTTATCTGGCATAATTCAGTGCGAAGTTGGTTCATTCTCCTTGCAGCCGTGTTTGGCGAGCTATTTTACACTAGTGAACTGAAAAAATTCCTGAATAGGTGGATTTTTTCCTGTAAACACAGCCCTTTCAGTGTAACTCAAATACTGCCTACTTGATTAAAACGTTTGACATTTCCAATTGTTTGAAAAAGTTGACAATAAGTGATATGTCTGCTTATATGATAGTAAAGTCTGTAACATTTGGCACAGAAGTGCGACGCAGTTACAGTTACCCGCCTTTATGTTTTCAACACCCCCATGACCATGTTGTTACAAGGGCGGAGCCAGCCTCGACATTTTGGCAGGGACTAGAAGGCAGTTTTGAAAACTGTTAGTGAGACGGGACATTAAACCTATTGTGCTATGGACCCATCCCCTTTGCCCCCCTCCCTCCACAAGCCCAGGGCGCTGAGTAGATATTACGCCTTCCTATGGCTCATTAGACTTATCTTTCACCTCAACTCACCAGAGGTATAGTCACGATTGTCTAACAAGTGGGGCCTGTAGCTAATGTAGTAGGGCCCACACTAAGAAGCCCACAGAAGGAAGGGTGCTTGTTCTGCCACCGGTCAAATGCACAGAATTGACCGAGTCTAATGAGGGAGGGCAAACCAATCAAGGGGGAGGTTTGAGGGGTTGTCCCCCGAGAAAAGCTTTTAAATAATAGGTTAACATGGTGCATTTTAAAGTACACCTTCTGTGATAAATTAGGGAAAAAGTGACACAGTTAACAATCACTTTTGTAGGGTAAGAAATAAAATGTCCTTTAGATGGCAAGCCACCAACAATGCACAGGAGCATTTTCAAATGCATTTTCATAATGCCTTTGCCCACTATATGCCTGTACTCTGCAAGTGTAAAAAGCATTTTCATATCGATTGGAGTCCACACTTATCCATTCTGGTGCACCTATATATGCCAAAATTCCCAAATAAGAAAATACTCATGTTTTCTCTGTCCATAATTCCAGTAATGATACTTTAACAAAATACGTTTATGCTGGCTCTGCCAAAACATCCCATTATCCCCATGCAAGAACATACTTCTGCTGGCTTTGCCTTATTGCCAGTAAAAGAAAAGCCATGCTACAGTAAAAAAACATGTCCTTGCTGGCTACACCTCTCATATATAAGAACTCTCATGTTGTATTTGCTCCCTAACAGCAGTAAATAATGTCATGCCACAGTAAAAAAAACATTGCCTTGCAGGTTGCACGAATGCCCCTACCCCAATGTAACAACAATTATGTTGCCTTTGGGTTTAACATCAGTAATAAACTGCAATTCCACAGTAAGAAAACATGCTCTTGCTGGCTAGCCTAAGATAGTTCAGTGGGTTGAGCACTCCTTGTTGCAATCTGAGTGCGACTTGCAGGTTCACATCCTGGCAAGGCCAACTCAGCCTTTCAAAGGCCGATAACTGAGGGGCAACTTGAGTTGGATAAAAGTTTTATGTAAATATGTTCGGTGTACAGCACTTTGGCGAAAGCCCTATATAAATAACATATTATCATTAAACAAATCATCCCATATAAGAACACTTATTTTGGACTCATGTTTGATTTGCCGTACAACGCCAGTAAATAAATGCCATGCCACAGCAGGTAAAGATTGCCTTGCAGACTGCACAAATACCCGGCCATTTAAGAACAGTTATGTTGCCTTTGACCTTAACAGCAGAAACAAAAATGGCAAGACAAAATAAGGACTCATGCCCTCCCCCATGTAGGAACACTCATCATGTTGACTTTGCCCTTAATGCGAATACAACATTCCAGTCACAGTAAGACCCAGCCAGGGCAGCCCCACTGTAGTACCCTCTCACTCACTCCAACCACACCATCACATAATAACACTCAAGTTGGATTTCCATTGCCCGAAAACAGCAGTATGCAATGCTCCTGTCAAAACATTTTCATGCTCCAATGCACCTCTCCGGGCCTCAGTTTGCATACACACATATATACACACAGATACATATACAGAGATATACACACATTGATACACATTCACCCACCAGTCATGCACTTATACAGCTTTTCTGTCATTCACACGAGCACCCAGAACATTCACACTGCGCTCTCATTAACACGCGCAGGAATACCCATGTACACCATTCACACTGCATTCATTCATTTGTGCACACAGACACCCCTTTGCATACAAACATGCACCCACTTACACACTCCCTCGAATGCATGCACGGATACATTCATACATGCACACAAATACACTTTTCTTTTGTTAATGCGAATTACTGGACGCATGGCCCATGCAAAAGGTGAGCCCAGCAGTTAAGCCATTAGCTCCAACATAGGGATTGGAGGGAGGGGGCGTCTGATGAGACCCCCTGGGTAGGCTGTTGTCCTCTGCCTCTACGTTTGCTGCTGCTCACAGCCACTTTGATGACTATTTTTTCAGCTCATAGAGCAGTGTATTTGCTTAGTAAATACACGGGCCTTCCAGGTGAGAAATGTGACAGGTTCTTGCATCTGAGCCTGGGCTGGGTGCCACAGCAGAGTGATGCCTGCTAGCTCAAAGGGGGAGGGATTTAGCCTTGTGCTCCCATGTGTTGCCTCGACCTTCCATGTGTTGGCACTGTTGCTTTATATAAGTAGCCCATACATTTTTCGCCTTGTCCCTCAACAGAAAGCAATGTCCTCAGCCCCACGTCATAGCTGAGGTATATTGAGGTATAAAAACTTCATATAATCGAAAACAAGTGTGAGTGCGTGGTCTACAGTTTGTTGTTCACCAGATTGCCCTACTTTATTCTATGCTGATAATAAGGGAGTACTTTGCCATATTTTTCGAACCTGTCCAGTTATTTGTGTCTGAGATCATTATTGCTAATTCCATCTAGCACATGAGATGCTTCAAGGTGCTAGAGCACATTTTCGTATAACTTCACAAGTTATAGGAGTACAGGTGCAGTGGTGAAATCGATGAGAGACCCAATGTGTTTAGATTAACAATCTACAGAATTAAGATCACAGTTTGGGTTTTCAGGAGTTTTTAGTAAACTGTCAGTTTGATTCGAATGATGTGGTTTGAAGAGTGGTTCTTGTATATTTGGATTGGGTATCACAAGATTAACTAGCCTCAGTATCAGATGGGAAGCATGAGTCATCATAGATATTATGACACATTCTTAAGAATGACTCCCCAAGAACCAGAGTCAGGTCACAAAGCTCCGGTCGATTTTGACTTTTCCTGTGAAATAACCTGTATGGTTTGGCAAAATTCGGTAATCTTGCCCTTGGATGATGAGCCTTTCTTCGGGGGCCCGATGTTAGAGGTTTTTGATGAAGGATCAGCTCTTTGTTCAATTGCAGGCAACCCTGACTGTGATATGTTAGACCATGCCTCCATTAAATTTACTGTTACTCCTTAAGTTTTATTTGATGCCCGAGGAGTTTCCCATGGTGAGTATATATAGCATGCACTGTTAATGGGATCTTACCAATGCCGTAGTGGTGGATTCGGGCCAGCAGTGACTGTAAAGGTACCAAGACTGCAATCACTTCTTCAGTGGCCACCTGTTGACCTCCGGTGGACAAATGCTAGCTACAGTTGCACCCACTCTTCCGCCTGCACTCCGTGCAGTGCGCAGGGTTTTAACAGCCTCTCCAAAAGCAGTGCAACAAAGTTACCTGGCCTATATGGAACCAGAGATCCAGCAGTCAGTTCCACAGCAGACCACAATTGTACCCACACTTCCACGCTACGCTCTGCTCAGCATACAGAGTTTTAACAGCCACTCCAAAAGTGGTGCAGCAGAATTAACAGTCCTCCAGGAAACCAGAGATACACCAGTCAGTTGCATGGCTGACTACACTTGCACTCAATCTTTCCTTGCATACACTGAAGCACTGCCTTTTGCAGACCCCAGATTTAAACTATGTTGATTTTGAGATTACCAGTGTCCAACTGGTAAACATCCACATTTTCTCAACTGCCTCTTTGTGGAAAGTCCATGCCTTACCCACATTTTCTCTAAAAGCCCTATTTTCTTCCACAACTTTCTCTAACTTTCTCTAATTCAAATGCAGATGCTTAGGTATATTCTCTTCTCTGTGCGGTCGCTTTCTTGTTCCACCATTTTAAAATGATTCTGCAGCTGTCTGCAATCTGTTTCTTTAACAAAACGTTGTCCAATTTTGTTTTAACTGGTTTTTACTTGCATTCTTAGGGTTATAGTTTTATAAAGCAGGATGTCAGCGTCAATGGTTTGGTGTTTTACCTCCTTTTTAAGGTCTCCTGAGTTTCTAAACACTGCTTATGAGTCTATTTTGAATGATGAAACCATCAATCTAGGCTTCATTTAATTCAAAATGCATGTTTAATTCTTATTCCTCTGTGTTTATTTGTCTCTTGTTTTTTAGAATATTTGTTTATTGAACTGACATCTTTGAGTCAGATTCTTTGTAATGTATTTTTTATTTAATGTGTTTTAGTATAGAAACTTTACACATTTTTCCATACAACAGACTTAAATAGAGTTAAACTAGAATCGCTTGTAGTAAAACATATTACAATACATCATATCATCTCATTATTTAACATTCATTATTTAAAAACTCCAATCGATAGCTCACCACAAATCAGCTACATTATTAACCATTACTTAGGTTCCTAATAAAAGGGCTCAAGGCATCTTGTTTAGGCCGATTAGCTCATACTAATATGTGTTTCATAGTATCACTGTATTACAATGCAATCGATAATCCCGGTCTGACTGTTGGCCTGTATAATTTATCTGATTCTATTAACCAGGCGCTATAAACGTCTAAATGCATTTTTTTGTGCTGTGTGTTGCAGCATCGTCGCAAAAAGGCAGTAGTTCTGTTAGTGTCCAGGCTGTGAACTTGATCACTCAGATGTTAAATATATATTTCTCCCAATGTCCGACACTCCAAACATGTTTTTGAGTCTCTAGCATCTGGGGATTCCTGGATGCTCTTTCAGTTTTTGCAACCTTCAGTGATCTCCCTGTCACTGAATATCACAGGTAAACAGTTTAAGGGTAGAAAAAGTAGAAATTATATAGATGTTTAGAGGGGCAGATGACCAAATATGGCTGAGGCCTCTTATAGGTGTAAAGAATTTCTGTTTTCAAAAGGATTAGGAAGCACTTTGAGACAAGGTGGTGGTTGGGGTAAAGGTTTGGGAGGAGGTTAGAGATTATAGGTGAGAAGGGGGTGGCAGAAGGGAAGACAGATGGTATTGATAAACATCATGATTAGGGGGTGAAGGAATTGAGGAGGAGGTTGAAAAACATCATGAGTAAGGTAGACTTACAGAGGTGGTTGGTAAACATCAGGAGGAGGTGGGAAAAGGAATTGAGGAGGTTTGTAAAAATGAGGAGGATGAGGCAGAAACAATTAAAGAGGAGGATGGTGGAGATATGGACGGTGTGGTAGATGGACTATTTATAATCTATAAACGTGCATATTGGGACACAAACCTAGCATACTCAGAATTTCTGTTATGACTGGATCAAATTTGTCATTGATGTTTTAAGTTGAAGTGTGAATACTTCAAAGTCTGTGTGAGACACAAAATGTATAAGGCATTCCTTAAAGTTCTCCCTTTTTCCATTAGTTTTTCACTTTAATCCTTTATATTTGTTTCAGCATACTTGTGTATGGATTAGGTATCATATATATGTCTAGTTAGGTAAGACTGTGTGAGATTCAAATTTTCTAATGCTCTCCGAAGGTGCTCAAGCATGAAACATATGTTGGCACAAAGATGTTTTTATGGTCTTTGATCTTAATTTACAATAACACCATTTGTGCAGAAAAAAAAAGTAGATGCAAATGTATATTTAATTCAATTTAATCGGAGGATAGCACAGATTCCTATTCCTAAGCCATCAACCTCTTAGCTAATGTTTGCAATTGTTACTAAATGTTGATTGTGACATTTGTATACTGGATACTTGACTGTAAATCACAACCAGTAACTGATAAGCAATAATCACAATCTCGGCCTGTATTTCACCACAGTTTTCCAATGTTATTCTCCAGAAAAGCAGCACATCTTCAGACACACAGAGCACTAAATACAAATGTATTGTACAAGCACATTGCACATTAAATCTATAAACTCCAGAACAATCAATAATGCATTATTAATCCCTCTGGATAGTTTTTACTTCATTTTAAAATAGCGTCTCTAATCAGCAAAGCTCTTTCCCCAGAGCCAACCAAATAATTGCAATTATAAACACCCCATGACACACACCTGTAATCTTGTGTGAACATTTGTAAAATATAATCTGTGACTCTGGAGACCCTAGCATCCCCAACAGTATATATCCCAGACCAACCCACACTTTTAAAGGCATTATAATTTGGCCATATGCATTCAAAGCAATTTAACCACTCGCTCATTAGATCATTTTGGATTATTGAATAAATGAGAGAAACTCCAGTTTAATGGTTCCACAACACAACAATCCCTCCCCACCTTCAAAGAAAGAAAAAACATTTTTGAAACAACGTTTTTATTTCAAAATTGAAAATCCTGAGATATATAGAATAGGCATACCCAGAAACACACTACTGATAATGTATACCTGTTTATAAATACAGACATAGACAATAGATGTGAACAACATAAGACTGTCTGCCTGTTTACATTTCAGTATGAAAATTGGCAAGCAACATGTATATTAAATCATAAATATATTAACCACCACACCTTACTGCATGTTATTTCAAATGAAAACATTTGTGAATGAATATTCTGAACTGTGATGTTTTCAGATATCTTTACTGAATTGGGAATTACATGCTGGAGCAGTCACAAGGGAATTCCATTCATGTTCAGATTGAATACACTTGCCATAAATCAGTACAATGACAGAATAACATTGCCAAGTCATTGACATCTTGTACATTGATAGTGAATATCACAGTGTCAATTTATGCAACAAACAACTGTTGAGTTGAGTTAGTGAGTTTTTGTTAAAAGCATGTTATCTTACGGGCATTTGGAATTATTATAATGGTAAGACGTATCCTAAAATGAATAATCTTCTTCGTCTAAACTGCTCATTATCATTAATATTTCAGAGAATATTCTCACCTATCATCAACCTACAAGGCATCCCTGGGCTGGGATCCTGGGAATCCACACAGTAGGATACTAATAACCATAATTTGGATCTATGTTATACTTTGGGAAGTGTCAGATGTTCATTTTCTCCTCCTGAAATTACACATACGTACACATTTACGTATCTGTTTAACTACTTACTAAAAAGTCAATACAAGAATTTGTACATATCTCAAACTTGTCCCAACTGAAGTATCATTCTTGTTAAAATTCATCCTGTTTAAAATGTAAGTTGATGAAAGTCACGCAAGCCAAGACATTAAACCATTTGTAAGTAAAAATCTGATCCAATATGTTTCAAACGAAGTAGTATATCCTAATCTTTCTAACTGTAAATTCCATGATGATTCAATTGATATCACTTGCTTACTTATGTTGGCTCGGGTATGAATTTCTGCTTGTATTGCACGTAACAGTTTTCAAGTTTACCGTTCAGAAGGTAACCTGGAATAAGAAGCATACCAAGACAGACAACTGAAAGGTACTGAACTTTATCTGGTAGAGGTTCACATTGGCCTAATAGGGTACTTATCAGAATCAGTCCTGGACCAGAGATAGTGTGTGGGAATTGTGAGGGCCCCAGTTACTGTCCCTTTGAACAGTTCCTGGTTAAAAGATCAAAGTACCACTTAGTGTTGCCCCATAACTGATGGGCACAATGCTGGTCAGTGCTATTTCTCTTTTTCCACTGGAGCACTGTAGGAGTGGGCTTGAACACCGTAACCCCAAGTAGGCCCAAAACCTAAAGAGCAAGTGTGCATTTGTCCATAAGGGCAAGTTTGTTTTATTAATGGATGGGAGGGGCTAGAGCACATCAAAGAGTCAAACTAACCAGAGTCTCCTCAAACCACACAAAGCACACGCATTTTATACACTTTTCAAAAGTTAAAACACTCCAACAGGTTATGGAACAAAGTTCATCCCCACACATGATTGGTCAAACTTATACAATGTAATCATATCCCTGTCAGTTAATTGAGGCAAATTGCAGTCAAAGGTCAACCTAACGGCGACTCCAAAACATTGTATTGGTATATAGTTGTCTGCAAGGTGGCTGTCCCTATATTGTGGCTGCCCAATATGGTATAAATTGTATTACTTGGTTGGGTCATCCAGTATGCACCAGCTATAGGTCTGATAAATAAAGTGCTTACAAACTTGTAGGATGTTTATAGACAATTTTATTTGGATTGGGTTTGGATTCAATCAAAAAATGACTCAATAATCTAGAGTTCTTTTAGTTTCAATCATCATTTCAATTCTGTAAAGTTTTTTTATTCCATTTGATATTTTCTCAAATTGTTCTTGATTTTACTCTGTCTTCTTTGGGCGGTTCTCAATGGTTTGAAGTCCTTTTGAGCTCCGATATCTCTTAAATTCAGTGAGATTTATTCAGTTTGATTGTTTCTCACATATTGTCCTTTATGTTCCCATTAGAGTAGTTCTCAATGGGGTTATCTCTCTATTGTTTTCAAACCTCTTATGTCGGTATCCCTCTATTAGTATCAAACCTCTACATGTGTTTCCCCACTGTGTCTACAGTATCAGGAGGATTTGGTGTATTACTGCTTTCTTAGCTTAATGGGGGTTTCCATTTGTAGGTTCCTTATTAGGATGGAAATGAATTGTCCTTGTGATATTGCATGTGTGTACATTTCTTGCTTTGAAAAGGTGAGTCCTTAAAGTAAAGCTTGCGTTTTGGATTCAATTGTCCAAAAGAATTGAAAACAAACGATCTGCGTTTTGGATCCTATATCCCGTCACCTCCCAAACATCTCATTGGATACATTCATTTAAGCACCATCCTCTTTAAACTTATAATTGTATGTTTCAGATTCACAGTACTCCCCTCTCTGGGGTCCTTCCATAGTTGGTGAAAGCCCCATCTCTTAGTTACACAGTTACACAACTACAAACAGTTTTTAATCATTACAGTTTCCATCTGGTTGGAAACCTGTGCCCCTACTTTTGATGCACACGGCCATTCTAAGGAAATTCCATTGATGTGAAGAGGAGGGAAACAGACTTCCTTTTGATCATTGTTGATGTTTTTTTCGGCCCAAACTTGTTGATGTCCATGTTTCATTCTATGTGACTTACCATTCCAGCACACATGGTCTCAGCCCACACCCTGATGACTTAATTGAAAACCCCATTTCTACTGGTAAACCTTCCTCGCAACCAACACTTGCATCAGGTTAATTGTCCAGCCCTTATACCCTGCCCTGCCAGGTGCCTGGAATCCCCAGTCATTGAATAACAGGTTCCCATGTACTTACATAGATTAAATCTCTTCTCCACATTAGCACCAGGCCATAAAGCAGCCATGAACAAAACTGACCGCAGCTCTCTCAGCCTTCAACCTTGCAAAACCAGTTTCCTAGCCATCCAGAGTTTTACCTCACAGATCCAAGTTTGAGTGATTCACACAAACCTCCCACAATGAAGGGACACACGGCACACAGAATCATCTATTCACAATGTACCCCATATCTCCCAACTATACCATAAAGCTTCCTGTGCATGTATGTTCATCCGTGTGTGTGTTATAGACCACTGTGTCTACTCATCACAATCTCCATTCACAATCTTGTATCTCGCGTGCTCATTTTAACTAGTTGCTTCTCATTAAGGCCGAGTGGCACTCCATGCATATACACTGTATCTATAAAAAAGTTATCATTATATTGTTATGCGCATGCACATCTAAAAATGTATCATCTTACACAAATAACACTAAAAGTAATATTCATCCTATTCACATTAACTACACTATATTTGTGCCTATTTGTAACATTGTGTCAACATTGCCGTCACCCCACTCCCCAATATGATGCACACAATTCAAACTTCTCTCTATCTGTGGGACCTCTATCAACTACCCCAACATTCCCCCCTTTAGTTAATACAATAACTATCAAACCAATTTCAACTTCACTGTCTCACCTTTTTCGGGGGAATGAAACCTCACAGACATCTCTCCTACTGGTCGCACCATAACCCTGCTCCTCCGCTGGACAATCCCGATCCACCCTGCCACCAGTTACACAATCTACCCATTGTTCACCACAGTCACCCCAACCTGTCCCGTGGGGTAGAGGGTTTTTCTCCAAAGCCCCATCCCTTTGTTGTACATGGGTCCGACAACATTAAAGTAACCCGGCCTCTAGGAAAAAGGAAGCCAGCAGGTGCCGTGGCCAGCAGGTGGCCTGCGGAACCAACTCTGGGAGGAATTAATGGAGGGTAAAGGGAGAGTTCAAAAAGAGTCAGAAGGTTCAAGGCAGTGCGGGTTGTTCGGTGAACTGAAAGGAGTGAAAGGCAGACACAGAGACCAAGAAGAGGAAGGGCAGAGCATGGAAGAATACTGTGAAGAGTGCGTGCAAGGTGAGGTTCTAGTTGGTGAGAAAAAGTGGTTCTTGGGTATGAGAGTGCATGCATGCTAGAGTGGTTGAGTGGGTGAGACTAGCTGAAAATGTAGGGGAGTACATAAGAAGTTAAGGACACAGTTTTCAGAACTACAATGTGAGTGTATATTAGGTTTAGTGGATTATAAATAACAATATCCCTGTTGTTCTATTTTCTATTTATTTCGTATAGTTCTGCACAAAGATATATGCAAAAAGGCTGCTTAACTAGGTATGTTACCTGTTAAGGGTGTATAACTTTTAATCAAGAAATGTGGGCACTCTCACTTTGTCCACCAGTTAAAAAGGTGACATTTCAGATGTAATTATACTGACGTTTGAAGTTACTGACAATAACTTTTTTAGTAATATGCTTCTACTGATGCATATTTTTCAGAGCTTTGCAAAATGCGCCTACTGAGAAGGACTGTTGATTTAAACTGGGATTTTGTTAACAGGCATGACTTGGCATTTCGCTGTACACTTTTTTAATCAGAAATAAGTAATTTATCTCCTTATCATGATAAAGTAAGTCTGTTTTCTGTTTTTTCTCAGCTTCTATTTAAAAAATGTGTTTTGGGAAGCTTGCACCAAAGAGAACTAGTTTGTTAGGGAAATCCTTACACTTTATGCGTCTGAAAGTATTAAAACGACTGAACTACCCCTGATGGAAGTCCAGGGTACTTTAGACCCATAAAAGGACGGAATGTGTGTATGTCAGGGAGAGAGAGTCTGAGTGGCACAGACTCCATAATTGCATTTGTGGTTTTGTATGCATGTGAGTGTGTTTTTCATTTTATGATGTACTTGAATTTAATTCAGTGAATTTTCAGTGCATACTTTCACTATAAGGTTGATGAAGTTCGAAACACTTTTTAATTGTTTCCCTTACAGGATTTATAGTTAGCCTTATGAAATAAGAAATATTTTTCTATGGTTATAAAATATGTGGATTGTTAGGGTATTTTTATCATATTTACTGTTTACCATGTAGAAGCTGAATATAACATGGGCAGACTTACAACCCACTGGTTGTTCCAGTGTTTAGATTACATTAAAAACAACACATAAGGAGATTTGCCCACTTGAAGCCAATATATTACCAGTGCTGGCCCCCTTTTTCTGTTGAAATAATTGCATTTTTGAACGGAAACAAGTTATGATAAAGGACAATCAACGATGATAATACCAGAATTGTTTTATGTGGCACATGCCAGTGTTGGTCTGGAATAGGTCCTTCAACCCCTTCTCGACCTTTTGTGTTTCTAGGGGTTTCTGAACCCCTGTCCCAGAGTTCTTCAGTAAGGGATTTGTCGACCTACCTTATCTCTGGCAACTAACCTGTTTTTTCTTCTTGTGTGTATGTAGGCTGGGTGTGCCAGTGTGGATTTTGTATTCTTCCTTGTTTGCCTGCCTGGGTGGTCACACTGTGGTGAGTCCATTGTTATTAGCTTTTGGAGTTTCTCTGGTTAAAGTGAATGTAACCATGGGGCTTGGATGCTGTCTGTGAATCAGCTCTTGTTGGTTCACAGACCACAAGCGTCTATAATTGTAGCACTGGGCCGATGCACTGGGAAGGAGCTGTATCACAGTCCCAGGGAATGCACATTCTTCTTGCATGGTTCTGGCTCAAAAGAGAACTGACATGAGAAACCTCCAGCTCTGGGTAATCAGCTCGGCCTGGAGACCAACAGCGAGTTCAGAGCAGGACTTTGCCGAGTCAAAACAGATTGCTTCCTTTAAGGGTCCATGCCTGCTAAACCTGTGGCCCTTTGAATGTGTAGCTCATTCAGCCATCAGGTCTGTGGGGCAGTAGGTATCCTGTAATTCGGGAAAGACTTGTCTTTGTTGGGCCCTGTACATGGTTCTGTCAGATGATTTGTCACTAGTTGACTGTGCCTTACAAATTGACACCTCCAGCCCCAACAGTAGCGGAACAAGGCAGGCACCCATCCATCCTTAAAACGCGCGCCACCCCTCCGCTGGTTCCTTGAATCAGGTAGGGGACATTGTCACTGTACCGCTTCATCTTTCTACACTTTGAATAGGGCTTCCCTCTAATTATGTCCATTAGTACCCGGCGAGAGTCAAGCAGAATGCAACACGCATTCTGATTGGCTCTCGCCGGGTCCTTACCCGGCCGAGAATCCTTCGATTCTCGGTCGGGACTCCAGCTGCCTTCTCCTCGGCGGGGGGGCGTGGCAGCCCCTCAGCCAATGAGGAGGCCCGAAGCGGGGCCATCCCCGCTACGAGCCTCCCCACCGCTGAGAGGCTGCCTCCGCCCCCTGCTGGGGACTCGGGTAAGCTTTTTATTTTTTTTCCTTCCCTCCCTCCTCCCTACCCCACCCCACTTACCTTCTTGCCCCTGCGTCCCTGGTGGGGGACGATGGAAGCCTCCAGCAGTGTGGAGACTCTGCGCCATCGTCCCCTGGCAGGGATGAAGATATGTTTTTTTTTTTTTCCCTTCCCCTCCATCCCGCCCTCCCAACCCCACTTACCTTTGGCTTCTTTTTTTTTTCGGGAGCGGACATGCGGGCGCCACTTGTGTTCCCAGCGCGTCCACTCCTGAAGGCCACCATGGAAAGAGAAAACGGACTCCCGTTTTCCCTTTCCCGGCGGCCATTTTCTTGGCCGGGGTACTAATAGCAATATGACCCTCACGGCGGGGGCATTACCGACTCTGGTAATGCCCCGGGGCCTTCGTTAACTATGGGCCCCCGCTGCTCGGGTCATATTGCTTAATTAGCAGGCATTTCTGGGCAAAGCTAAAATACTGTTTTTGCAACCATTAATTTTCAGTGTTGTAAACATTCATTTTCAGTGTTATACGAATGACACCCAGCTCTCTTTCAGGCTCCCCTCAGCCACCTCTGCTCCTTCTCTCATATCAGACTATCTGGCTGCAATTCAGGAATGGTGTGTTGCCAATGACCTCTGCCTTAATGCCAGTAAGACTGAGATCCTACTCATTGGGACACCTGCTCCCTCCTTTCATCTCTCTATGCCCACCCACTCTGGGCCCTCTTCCTGCTCCTTCCTGTGAAGCTAAGAATCTTGGTGTCATCTTCAACTCCACCCCCCCTTCTCTCAAACTATCAGCTGCACCTCCTCAGAGGTATTCTTCCTTTTCTCACTTTGCCCCAGAAGCTCACTGTCCCCAGAGCTGTGGTCCTCTCTAGACTGGACTACTGCAACACCCTCTTTCTAAATCTGCTTGCCTCTACTTTTTCGACCTTTACAACTTATCCAGAAGAGGACTGCAAGACTTGTCCTTGGCCTTAAGCCCAGGGATCGTATATCTCCAGCTCTGAAATCTCTTCACTGCCTCCCCCATGGCTGCAAGAATCAAGTGCAAGACTCTCTGCATTTTCCACAAGCCTTCTGGGGACTGGGCCCACTCTACCTCCAACTTTCCCTTCCAAAACATCATCTTAGAGGAGTCACACAACCCCCCAGTTCAGTTGTATTTATTAGTCGAGAGCACTTTTGTAATCATAACAGCTTCAGCGGTAACAGTAAAACTGTTGATATTTGAACATTTGCACCCATCCAATCACAAGTCTGAATGCTGTCAGAAAAATCAACATAACTCAGCCTGCACTTTTCACGAAATACAGCCAGCCCCAGAGGTATTCTGGAAAAAAATACCTCCCCCTAAAAAATGGTTATAGTGACAAGTACGGCAATCGAAATTGCTGCATCTACATTGGCACCTGTGCACGGAAACACATATATCACCTTTAGATCTAACAGCAATCGCCACATGTATTATGTATTGCATCCTATGCCAGATGTCATTACAAATACCCATGCTTATAAATACAAAATATATAATATTATGGATAACGCACAAAAGAAATGTTGCAGGTTTGATGCAAGCTGCATTCGTTTGCAAGAATGACATTCATCACCACCTAACCAGCCACAGGTGGCGCCCATCACCTGCACGCAAGTTTAAAAGGCCTTCGTGATTTGCAGGAGTTCACCACAAGTCTCCATGCTGAACTAACAGAGCACTTAACCAACTCATACAGGAGCTTGCTATGCAGTCTGTGGGAAACAGGCAGCTCAAGGTACAACAGAAGAGGAGATTGGCCCCCAAAACAAGGGGAGAATGCGCTGCCACAAATACCCATGTTTAGAATATCACCCAAGTGTTTCACGCAGAGCCAACTGATGAAACGGTAACATTTTGACAGAGGGAGCCTGATGTACTTGCTAGGGACATCACAAGTGTTATCAACTCGCACAAATCCACATCCCCTCTCCTGAAGTTCTTGTCTGTCCTGCACAGTTTCGCAGCTGACGCATTCAATAACACTTGGTTGGAATGCGTGCCCTGGTTTGCCTTCTGGTGGTCCTGGTCGAAATGTAAGAGGCACTCCTGCAACATTGCCATGAATGTTTTGCCCTCTCTATCTCCTAGGATATCATAAATGGCTTGAAGGGCAGAATTATATTTACAGAATTGCAGTCTTCCCCTATTGCATCATCCATCATGACTGGGCATATGTAGCATTGGTTCACCTCACATGCAAAGGAGCAGGTCACCAGGAACTTGAAGCAAATGCATGCTAATCCATATCCAGATGAAGTGCTTTTTCAACCTAATCTTGTATCAACCAATGGTGCCATGATTTTGGGCAATTTCACCCTGCCGATGTTCATGGAAACACAGATGGGAAGACATACATGACTCTTAGTTACATGACTGTTCATCCAAATCATGGTGCCTGGTCCATAACCCTCTTTATGCACATGCCCACACCAATTTCATCCCATCTCCGCCCCATTCTTTCACTCACAACATCAACTAAACTTCCCATACCCCCCTCACCCCATGTCTCCTCTAGCACATGAAAGAAGTCCACTGGGTCGATATGGAAGGCACAATTCACACCCTCCTCATATATGGACTATTATTTCACGAACGTTTAGCAGGAATGTCCAACACTGACTCTTACTCCTAACTGACACCAGGCTGATCCACATGTAAAGAAATATGTACACAACAATGGCTGCATGCCAAGGTACATGTGATAAAAAAATATCGCCCTTAAAACAATATGGCACCCGCCATGATTTACTGTAGTAACCCCCAGTAACTGCACACCTTGTCATGTCTGGCATATCCTGCCCCACCCTAGCCCAACTCACGCCCTAACTGTACACTCCATCCCCCACCCTTCAGACACCTAATCATTTCAGGCCTAATGTGATATGCTCTCTTTGAGTGAGAGTAGGGTAACAGAAACCTCAGGAGTGGCGATAGAGGTGGAGGTCGGTGGACTCACCCCTTCCCTGCAGCAGTGGCAATGGCCCTTAATGATCCATCCCCTGGAGCATCCTAGCGAGGAGGGAAATACCGCGATTCACAGCCTCCATGGTTGCCCTCCTCCGTTGTGCCTGCAGTGTGCCAGCAGCCGTTCCCTCAGCTTGTAGGCCACGGAACCTGCTGATGAGCTCGCCAGTCAATCATTCTGCCAATGGCACACATAGCCTCCACTTGACTGATAGCCTGGCCATGTCCAATAGGCAAGTGACTGCCTGATCGAATCTGGGGACATTCCTTAATACCTGTACATATCACGATAGGTGTTGGGGTTGTCTGGGCATTAAGGGGTAGTACCCATAAAATCATTGCCCTGGTCACCTTCTGTACTGAGTAACAAATCATAATTTTGATGTTGATGGCAAAGGTCTGGTGCATGTTACTCACTTGCATGTGTGATCCGACTCGACCCCCAGTGTGGACCCCCTTCACTCGCATGATCACTGGAACTGCCTAATCATGCGTTAAGAGGCTCAGGGCCTTATTTGATGCAGCCCGTGGGGTAGATTGCACATGAGGGGGGGCCCTGGGTACAGAAATGATAGCTGTTAGCTTTTCTGCAGAATTACTTGTGAAGAGCTTGCTATACTTATTTTCCTTTCCTGCAGTAGCTGCAGAAGCATGTGGTGTATGTGGGGGCAGGGCCTCATGCAGCCAAAACACCTCTAGCAGCAGAGGCAGTAGAAAAGTCTTCCAGAGAACTGTGGTGACTCCAAGAACTTCATTGGATCCCATCCTCCTCACTCTCCCTGGTGGGGTTTCCTATTAGGAAACAAGCCAGTACACGGTTGTTACATGGACTGAGACGGTTGAGGGTGTGACTGACACTCATGCAATTTAGGGATCATCAGCCTGTGCTAGAAATTGGAAATGTGGCCCTACTAGCTCTGTATGATTTCCCTCTGCATGGCCCGGGACAAAGTTACTCTGGAAAATACTAAGATTTCCGTCTCCATGTGCTCCTATCAATTGTTGTGAACAGCGGCTACACATGCTGATGGCATGTGTCACCATGGGGACATGGCTATGCTTTGACACATTGCACACAGTCGTTCTGCAATTAGAACATAAGCAAGGGGCTTAATGCTTTTGATCAGTGGGACAGGGAACAATATACATTTCTGATGTAAGAGCAACTATAGACATTTGCACTCCCCCAAACCCCACACAACCACAATTTAAAGCATAGCTACTCAGAATTGTTTTATGCACAGGGGGGCTTCTCGATGCAATTGGGATTGTGTGACATCTATGTGTAGTGTCCCCTGTCCGTCATGCATTTTGCCTCCTTGGCAAATGGCATTGTCAGGTTTATGGTGTCGCTTAAGTAAATCAGTGTCAGAACAGCAAGTACCTGTAAGAAATATTTCACCTTGTGCCAGGCTCTTTAGTGTTGCTGGTGGTTCATGTTGACTGATTTGCTCATGACCTCTAGATGGCTCCTCATGTGGCATCTAGTCACAAGCACAGTTAGAAATATGGGCGTAAAATGGGTGTATTCTACAGGTAAGTGTGGTGTGTGTAATCACCAATGGACGTAGGGCGTACTGCTCCAACCTCCAGTCTCCCAAAGTCCCCCAGGCAAGCAGAGCCAAAGGTTGCTGCACCTTTACTTCCCGCAGTGCAGGACCAGAGACAGTACACCACCCCATATAGTGACCATGGTCTCCATGCAACGTTGGGACATGAGGGTACTTACCTCTGTTGCCTGAGGTCCTTCTACTGCTTGTGACTGTCCTCCACCATACTGGGGTGAGAGGAGATTGGCACAATCCTGTCAGCAATCCTCTGACACAGCTGTTTTTTTTCCCAGTGATTTTCATGAATCTAAAGGTTCCATACATGAACTTTGCGGATCCGTCCATCATTTCTTGCCACTCATGTTTGGTGGATGCTTTCAGCAACTAGAAGGTATCCCATGAATTGTAACTTTCAAAATGCTCAATGGGGCAGATGCAGTTCGCAACGTGGCGGTAACAGTATTCTTAAAAATGCTGCCAGCAGTAATGGTTGTGTTTACATTTACCACTAACGGGTGCTGTATTTTGACCACTTCATTCATGTAACTGAACTATTGTTACAACCATCATGGCTGTAACTCTGTAATTCGATTTACACTAATGGGAATGATAATACCACCAGCAGAAGTTCTGAGGAAAATACCACAAAAGCTTTAATGAATGCCTTAGTTTCAAAGGAAGGTTAATGTTCTTTCTGTGGCTCTCGTACTGAATCAATGAATCACACTGGAGCACATTTTCCATTAAGCCGTAACGTCCATGGAAGAAGTAACAGCCATGCTCGCATGTTGGACAGCATTCATAGTTCCCTGTGAACACTGCTTACCATGGGTGCATGGTAAGCAGTGTTCACAAATTGAAAATTAAACGCTCTCCAGCATGCATGTCGAAGAGCATGTACTTGTAATTGTGAGTGCTGCATGCCATGCAAGCATGCCATGTGGCGCACACAATCTAAAGTCCACCCTGCCTGGTATGCCTGTGTGCCAGACTGCGTTTACTCACTTTGCACTGCAGAGTGCAAATGTGAAGGGCAAAAGTTGGCGTACACACTTGTACGCCTCCTCTTGCCCTTTGCATTTGCACCCACAGTGCAAATGATGAACATTTGGCAGCAGGGACCCAACTACGCCTGACTGCAAATGTACCAGTTCCCTGCCATCAAATTACGTCTAGGAGCAACATGAATCTCACTATTTCAATTTGCCTGTTATCTTTAGTGCACTTTCTAGGGCTGGCCAGACATTGGGCCTCATCACGATGTCGGCGGTAACCCTATAACATCGGATCCGCCACCTGACTTCCTGGTGCAACCGGGACATTACAAGTCCCGGCAGAGCGGGAACTCAGGCGGCAGGTTTTGTAAGTCCCCATTCGGACTCCATGTCAGAAGCACCAGCACCGTTGTTACGACACTACGAGTCTGCTTGCCGGGGCAATGCCAGACCTGTTAGGGCGCAGTGGCCCTGGCAGGCAACCTGGCAGTGTAGCAGTCCGGAAACAAGGGTGCCAGTAAGCTTACCGGCACCCTTGTTTCCACACCGGCACCCTCGTAACGAGGCCCATTGTCTATAATATGCCTTCCTCCCACATTTTCAATGGTAATAATGTCAACTGACTCCAAATTCTTTCTCAGAGATAAAGATACACTCTTATTAAGTATTTCCATTTTTTGTGATTTCTATCGATTTGAACAAGCTGTAACATGCTGTTTCGTATATGATATTGCTACTTTTCAGCTGGACCACTGTTAGACGCTACATGCATTTTCGGATTTGCAGAACCCACTTGAGCATAAACGCGTTGTCTTACATAAACTGTTGCATTCATATGGGTGTGGCATTGGAAAGTTAGAATGTGTATATAAAATCTCTACGGAGCTCACCACTTCATATCAGGCCATTTATGACTGGAAGTTTTCCTGGTGGATCGTGGCTGTGGCTGCTGAAGCCACAGCTGTGCCGATGAGTATGTGTACCCGCCTAGGAGAAATGATGGCATGTACTTTTATTTATCCAACTCAAAATAACTTGCAGCTCAAATTCACGGTCTCAGAATTAATCAAATTGTTTTTCAGTCTTTGTTTTCATTGAGAGTTAATCCTGCAAAATTATTTTATTTTGCCCTGCTTAAATGTCATATTGCCTACAGGGTCCGACTGGGCCATAAAAGTGTCTCGGGCACCAATGGAAAAGTGGTCCACAGTTGCAAATGTCTATTCGTTCCTTTGTGACACTGTTTGACTAGTAGACAAGAGGGGGTTTATGGCAAAGTGTGCATTTTAAACACTATTTATTCAGTAACACTGTTCAAAACTACTTGCCGCACAGTGAAGTAACTCACCAAACAGGCCCACAATAGCCAAAAAAATTGCCTACTTTAACCAAAAAATCTGGCATTTTGCATTTTTGGTTCGGCCATGGGCCTATTGCCCTGTAAGCCATTCCGAGCCTTATTGCCTAAGCTGATGTATGGACTTATAGTCCTCATTCTGCACCCCGTCTCAACATGCCATACACATGTTTTTAAGGCATATCTGCTTTACTAGAATTGTGGAATCTTTTTCCAACCTCTTGGCTGTACTTTGACTTCTTCTGTCTAGGACACCAAGGATGTTCTCACATGTTTGGAACATTCACAGGGAGAAGACATCTGCTATGTTGCTATGTTGTTACTACTAATGTGCCATCGCAGTAGATGCCTGGCCCCTCACAAAATACAGTACAATCACAGTTCGTGAAGCATTTGGGGATAATCAGCAGGCAATGGAAGAAATGAAAATCATTGTTAGAGAGAGCAGAAAGAAGGTGGTTTTTAAGATTTGCTTGAAAAATGTCTATTGATGGGGAAGAATGGATGGAGAGAGTAAGGGCCTCAAGCCCATGGACTGTATCTCGCCAGCCCTGAAATCTCTCCACTGGCTCCCGGTGGCTGCAAGGATCAAGTTCAAGACCTTTTGCATCATTCACAAGGTTTTCTGGGCTCGGAGCCCGCACTACATTCAACACTCTTCCCAAATACCTTCCTTCTCGAGCCCTTCACTCTGAGGCCTCCAACTCTCTGAGGGTCAGGCGTTTCTCCAGGCAGAAAGTAGGGGGCAGATCACTTTCCTCTACAGGTGCCTGCCTGTGGAACAACCTCCCTGGCCCTCTTAAACTTGAGCCGGACCACTTGAAGTTCCAGAAGCAGCTGAAAACCTTAGTCATCTCTGCTGCTTTCTCTCCCTCCCTCCCTTCCCTGCTGACTTACCTGTCTGCTGCGCCGACTGGTTGCTTGGTTACCCTCATAGTCTCACTGGGTTCCTGGGTAATCTTCACCAGTCTCCCCCACACTGCTTCCGGGCTTGTCACGCACTAGGGGCTCTACTTGTAACCTCTACAGTCCCCCGCCTCCTTGCACTTACCCAGAGCCACGCTTTCCTGGCTGCACTTACTCAGAGCATTCTGCCCTGATTGCACCCCCCTCCTTGCACTTCCCCGTTCCCGTTCCCCTGCACTTTGCATTACTGCACTTGCACAATCTGAATGACTCAAGGCCTAGTAAGATAGTTTGTCTTGTCCTCCCTCCGTTCCATCCCTTGTCATGTCGTTCCTCGAACCTCATGTGTAACAACGCGTTATAAATGACTGAAAATATATCATATCAAGGGGGGTTCCAGTGCTTAGGAGCAAGTAAAGCAAAGGTATAGAAACATGAAGAGGCATAGGGGGGCTCAATTTGTAAGGCAAGACCTCCAGACAACCAGACAATGAAAAACACTCCTCTAAGGAAAAAGGCTTGGTGCACCTCTTTGCAAGAAAAACAATAGGCAGATATTCTGGCTTCACCATCAACTATTCCAGGTCAGAAATATTCCCTCTCACTAAAGCAACCCAGCAACCATCTTGTGAATTTCCCCTACGCTGGTCCCCAGAGGGCATCAGATACCTGGGGGTGCAAGTCTCGCTAACCACAACCTCCCTGCTGGCAGACAATTACGAGTCTACGGCACGACTCATTGAATCCAAGATGCTTAAGTGGCGCAATCTCCCACTTTACATGGCGGGCAGATTGTCCCTAATAAAGATGATTGCGGTCCCCAAGCTCCTATATATCTTCGCTAATGTACCAGTGTGGCCCGGGAAGCAGTACTTCAAATGGCTCCACTCGGCTTGCGCCCATTTCCTCTGGCACTCCGGAGCTGTCCGCAAAAAGTGGCAACATATGACCCCACCCTGTGAAAAAGGTGGTTTTGCAGCCCCAGACTTAGCATTATACTGGAACGCGGCACAGGCCCAACATGCCACGCACTGGTACACACTCTTGAACCCGCACCCTCATGTCAAGCTAGTGAGACTGGCAGGTGATGGGACCACCATTATGACCCTACTGTTACACCGTATATTCCGGTCAGATGCCCCATCCGACCCGGTGGCCACCACGATCAGAGCATGGAATAGTATTCTGCATTCCAAACAAGAACAGTGCCCGTACTATAAGTGGCTTCCCCTGTGGCAATTTCCGGGACTCTCCCCAACATATGACCAACAGTTATTGCGTCACTGGGAAAACCTGGGGTACCGAACCTTAACTGATCTATTCCCTGATGGCAAATGTATCACCCCCCAGACATGGCGGCCTGGACATTCCAACTCAGTGACAGAACTACTACAATACTTCAGGTTGAGGGCGGCGGTCTGGGCAATGTGGCCCTCCTACCCAGACGAGCCCCCAATCTCACCAGAACTCCAATACATTTCAAATTCTGCAGGGGGCAGGGGCATAATATCCTCACTGTATAAAATCCAACTGGGGAAACTAGAGAATACATCCCTCAAGTCGCTGGAGGCATGGGCCAAGGAGTTGAACACAGAAATCACTGAAGCAATGTGGAAAAAGATGTGTGCACACACGCGCAGAGTCTCCCTCAATGCCAGATTCCGCTGCATACAATACAAACTTCTCAGACCGCACAGAGTGGCGGTATTTACACATGACCCGACCCACACATGCCCTAAATGTAAGTCTGAAGAAGCGGATCATGCACACATGTTCTGGTCCTGTGCGGCACGGAAGCCATTTTGGACTGAAGTGACAGAAGCACGCTCTGAAATAATTGGGTCCCCAGTACACCCGGATCCATTTGCTATGTTGTTCGGAATGTGGACGGGGGAAAACGTGGGGAAAATGTAACATTTTTTAAATGTAAGTGCAATTGTAGCCAAGAAATGCATACTACAATGCTGGAAACGCCATGCCCCCCCTACCTTTGAGAAGTGGTTGAAGGCCCTTACTTGGGTGCAGGTGTGTGAGGAGATGTACGTCGGATCCCTGCCCACTCCATCCCGTCCCAAAAACGTGTGGACTGAGTTCAGCACTTACCTGAACAAAAGGGACGGGGTTGAGTGGAGATCCACACCTCTGCCTGAGTCGTCCAGCTCACTGCAAGCACTGACTGCTTAGGCCCCCTTTGTGCTGTCAGTTCCCCCCCTTCTCTAAATTTGAACTGCTTTATGTAGTATGCTGCAATGCCAATATGCCATACTCTGATGCTTGTTTACCTCTGTGTATTCTCTGCTGTACCTGTCTTGCCTTTCTGCCAATAAACAAATGTTTAAAAAAAATGTAATAAAAGAAAAACAAGGTTTATGTTGTATACAAAAAGGAAAAAAGGTGATAGATGGTCCTGTAGGACCAAACTAACATGGAGCTCACTGTTAGTTCAAAGCAAGTACGAGGTTTTACAGGAAGATAGCATCACTCGTGATGCAAACAACACACAGTGTTAACCCTCCTCCCTCATTGGCTACCACCTATATGCATACTACAGATCCCGTAGAGGACCTTGATGGATTGTGCACAGTCCAATCTACCCCTGCCCTCTAACACATGGTTCCCCTGCTCCGTCATCTGCGATTTCCGCAACCTGATTGGCAAGGTACCTGAAATGTTACCCTCCATTGCTTTGGGCATGTGGTCTGCACCTGGTCGTTAACTTGAGCTCAGTGGATAACCCCAAGGTCAAATTGGCACCTTAGAATAATGGTATGCTTCTCTTGATGCCAGACATGCGGACGCCCCCACCATGCCTCTCCATCGATTGCTACAAATCACAGGGTGTTTCAGTCCTGTCTCCCCTCGTATCAGCTTCCCCTCACTGGTCTTTCGAGGACCACACTAATTATCTGAATTCTGATGGATTTAAGTATCCTGCTTATGGGCAAATGGAATGGCCATTCTCCTGGAGGAAGTGTCCTAAATCTACACTGGACATGTTGGCAGCTCAGGACCTCTACCCTGGCTCCCATGGGTTTTTCCTTCAGGAGGGGAGCAGCTCTGCCCATGCTCAGCCATTTACATCCCTTTTTGGTTCCACAGGCCTACAGTTCAATGCAACTGAACTGTTATCTGTTTTGTGTGAAGGCCTCTATGCTTGGTTTCACTGCTGGGGCTTGGGAAGGGGAGATCTACACTTCCATTACTATTATTCCCACTATTCCAGTTCCTCCCCCCTGCAGACATGCATGTTTACTCTTGCATGCTCTAATAGATTGTCCGGAGCCTAAATCGTTTAGGTGGGCATGGGAGCTGGATGAGCATCCCAACAAGAAAGTAGAAAATGATCCTGGGAACGGAACACACATTATGTTAATGGACATGATTTATTTCATTTTGCATAATAACTTACCTTCTTTTTCAGATTAACATTTCCCTGCGGCTGCAGGGCATGGCACTATATGGGTTGGTAGAAGAGGGTGCATGCTTTGTCTGAGGATATTTTCTACCAGAGTTTCCATGATGTGCTGCTGCTCAGGTATACTGATTATTAGTTTTTGATTTGGAATGGTACTCTGGATCAGGTGTGACACTACCATTCTTATCTTAACAAGGATAATGCTAATGAGAAATTGAGCATGGTTTACAGTGAGAAATCATTTGAGTTTTTTAGATCTTAAAATATTTTTGAGTGTGAATCACTTGAGTGCTACAGTATTTAGGAAGACCACTTCGAAAATCAGGGATTGCCCTGATTCGAGCCTCCTCATTGGCTAAGGGGCTGCCATGCCCCTCGCCGGGAACAGAGTACCTGGCACGTGCAGGACGCACCAGTGTACAAGGGAATACCATGTGGTATGGCTCACAAAAGAGCCAATCCACATGTTGTATTCCTGGTGCGCAGCACATGCCGGGTACTAATGCTTGATATTGCACTCTGACCCTGCCTTACAGGATGGTCTGTTTGATCACTATTGCCTTCTGTCCCCTACAATAGGCAATTGTGTTGCCAGGCGTGGCTCGTCTATAATGGGTGTGGGGGCATCGACCCACCATTATGGAGAAGCCAGCCCAGAGAAACACTGAGTGCTCCCTCAGCTGTTTTTTTTAGTTGAGGGAGGATACTTATTATTTAAATATATGTATGGATGCGTGTATGCTTATGTTATGAGTGAGTGCATGATGAGTGTGTGCATGATGATGAGTGCTTGTGTGAATGAGAGAGTGCTTGCTGTGTGAATGTTATGTTAGTGTGTGTGTGTGTGTGTGTGTGTGTGTGTTTGTGCTGCTCCGTGGAGTTGAGTGGGGCACTGGAGGGCAATGGGGATGGAATGCCATTTATTAAGGGGCATCTTATAGATGCCAGTGCAAAATACCATGACTGGGCTCCCCAGCACCTAGCACGCACACAATTAATATGTGCCTCTGATGTGATCAGGGCATCGGGCAGCCATGCCAGTTTTTACTGTGCATCGATGCCCAGTAAGAAAGATCATGGCTCGTCGCTGGGAACGCAACTCCTGACACGCATCTGCCCCATGGCCCCCCGAGCCTCGCAATCACACATAATCACATTCATCATTAATGTGATTATGTCTGAATGCAAGGTACTGGCGCACCATGGAGCAGGCATCACATTTTTAACTGGGCATGGTTGATAAATCAAGCATGATAAGTGTTATTATGTAGCTAGACTGGCATTTTAATCCAGCCAGTCTAGCAATTTCTTATTGTGATATGACATTGTATATTGGGCAGCTTTGATAAAGCAAGCATGATCAGTGGTAGTATGCTTTCTGTGGCATGACATTTTTTATTGGGCATCTTTGATAAAGCAAGCATGATACGTGTTAATATGTATCTAGACTGGTATTTCAATGCAGCCAGTCTAGCCATTTCTTACTGTGGTAAACAGAAACAGGATTGCGGGATACCAGGTAAATGTGCGATAGGGCAAAATTCCTATTTAAGGATGTATAGGGTTGGACTGCTGCAAACCAATGGAACAGGTAGGCTTCCCCAACCTAATCTGAACAAGTAAAACAAGCTATTGTTCCATAGAAGGAGCACTGTCACATAGAATGAAATCAGAATGGAAACAAACATCCAAGATCACACAAGTGATAATCGTGTGTTTAATCACAAGGTTCTGTCTTCGCCTAAAACTGCCTACGCCGACACTTGTTTTGCCCACTTGGGGTCTTTTTCAAGGCACAGCTTATTTCCAAAAAAACTGAATTAGGATCAATAAATTATAACAGTATATGAGCATGTAACAATCAGAAGTCATCCAAATAAAACACATTGACAAATCCATCATATGGGAAGAAGAGGATGGGATCATACATAATCAGTACATAAACAATGTTGGATCAATTGTGGAAGATTGTGTTGGGGAATGAAACCCAGCAATGGTTTACAAAGGATAATGAAACACAACCAAAGCAGACAAAACAGAGAAAAGGGCAAATTAATAATCTGAAATAACAAATATGATATCATTTCGATTTACCTTGGGTGTTACACCGGTATAGAAGTGGTCATTCCATGCACTATGTGGGCGTAATGCAATCAAAGTTACATATTTCATGAGTGAAATCTAGGGAAATACCATGCCAGATTACTGCAGTCAACTCGAATAGTGTGGTTAAAGAAGCTTAAAATATGATGCTGTCTAACACTCACTTGAAATCAACCTTGTATAGACATTTGTAATGCACTGAAAATGCAACCCGTTCCTAGCCAGGGTAAATGATGGTCTCCAATGTTAATAATACGCCTAAATTATCAAAGGTAAAGCCTTCATGTTTTAAGCCTTCTTGATATAGCATAGTTTTATTAGACACTATGGATAATATAAAGACAGGTGTCAAAGAGTCCAATAAAGAATTCCTCGTTTGGGCATGCCGAAAGAAAATGCAAAATGTCCACCTTATTGCATGCAGATGTGAGAAGATTGGTTTAATAATTTAGCCCATCTTGTAAAGTGGGTAATCACCTTATCTCGCTAATGTACAAAGTCGATGCAAGCTTGTGAGAACATGGATAATACAGCGTGGACAAACGGAATAGACCTGTGTGTCGGTCAGGCCCTGTAAGGACGAACATAATATGTATAAGTTATTGCAACATATACTGGGATGGATATTTGAAACGCCAGCGGGTTCGCCACCTCTTTTTACCTCAATAATCGTTATTGGTCTAGTTTGACGTCATGGTTTACGTAAATCCTCCAAAAAGGCAAATATACAGGTAACTATCCCAACAACAGGGTCATATGGCAACAATACCTATCAACAAATAGATAAAGAGAACAACCAGTCTCAGGGATTATTGTTCGGACTGATGAAGAGACAGTAGTGCATGAGGTAGAAAGATTTGCAATGTTAAGTACTGTATCGGATTTGTAATGAATCCCACCAGTAGGGTGCCGTCAGTAGCCTCCAAAGGTGTCTGTGAAATGGTAGCTGTCAACAAACAAGCGTCTCCCCTGATGCATTTAGAAAGTCTGGTGGACAGTCTATAGAGGGTTTGATTCCCATTAGTGGGCTGTATTAACTATGTACCTGTGTTAAAGAAAGTACGACCAAGTTGCTTCTTCATAGTGCCTGCATTTAGTACAGGAAATGGAGGTACACATTCCCCATTGGGAAATATAGTGCGTATTGGCAGATAAAAAGCTCTACTAAATGGCTTACCAATTGTTGACAGGGGTTAGTTCATAGTCCGCTTCGCCGTTCTGTGGGATAGTTAAGATGGATAGGTCCTTGCATTCCCACTTTAAAAGAACCTGTGTGGACTGGATTCGGTCCTGCTATATACAACAAGTGCTTGGTCATGTTTTCGAATCATGTCATGTGACACACAGCCCAGAAAAAGAGAATAGTAAGCTCCTTACATATTAAGTTCAATGCAGAAGCAGTCAAGTTAGCCAGATTAGATAATTGGTTAACAGCAATAATATACCAAATGAAAGGCAAGAGGAAACATTATTCAGATTTCAAACCTGCCGTTACGAATTAAGATGTTATGTGACCAAGATCGGTCACGTGACTACTGAGTCAATGTATGCGAATAAGTGTAATTACTGTCAAAAGGCAGGTGATCCTGTTAAGTCTAGATACACTAAATGTGAGGATTTGTTGACCTAAAAACCGACTACAAAGAACTGTTTGGATGGAAAACGTGTGACTGTTTTCAGAAATCTCCTAAAGTTAACACTAGTAAAAGGTCAACCTATTTTCAAAACATTAGGACACAAACAATGTCGTAACACACTCGGCAGCATTGGAAATGTAAATCTCTTGCAACATTTTCGCTACGGAGAAGTAAATCAAAACATGCATCAGTCTGCAGATGTCACCTATGCTAACATTTTAAAAAGCATTAGAACTGGTCTGCTTAGTAAAGTTGCAAAATCCATCTTAAAACACATCTGGCCCTGATGTCATGGAGCAATTAAATCAACAAAATATAAAATGCATGTCCTTAATGCCAACCTGTCCAGCTTTAATCAATTCAATGACACAATGCTGAAAAAGGAAATGCAACCCATACTGCATATCAGCTCCACAGACAAACTAGAAGCACATGGCATGACACACCCTATGTGTCAACAAGCAACAGTATGACTAAATAGCTTAGAAAAATGTATCTCCAACACAACTAGATCAGAAAAAGTATTAACTGTGTGTCTAAACTTCTAGAGGGCATTGTACTAGAAACAAAAAACATCCCTATAAATGAAAGCTTGCAGATTGCGTATACATAGAAACATACATGCACTCTCTGCAACCATGTTTCATAAGAGCGCATTCCTAATGAATGACTTGTGTATGTATCCATACAAAATTGTGAATCCATTCCAATGGCTGGGTGCTCTCCCAAAGCTGCTAAATGGATTTCCTCCTTTCTGGGCCCTAGAAATTCAAGGATGAATCTAGGTGATGTTTCCCCAGAACCTACTCATTTTACTTGTGGTGTCCCCCAGGGGTCTTGCATCTCACCCACGTTGTTCAATGTCTTTATGATCCTGTGTCTGCTACTGTTGGTTAGTCTGGGTGTCCAGGTGGCTAACTATGCAGATGATACTCAGGTGAGTGTAAAATGTTCTGGTTCATATCCTGAGGCTGCAGCTAAGCTCAATACCATTTATAAAGCCATACACTTGTGGATGGCAGCCAACTCTCTGGCCCTGAATGCCAACAACACAGAGTTAGTAATTGTAGCCTCTCACTTGAAGCTGAAGTCGCTCCCTGTTAAGTATAAGAATGTCTTGATTCTAGACACTCTGATTCCTGTGGGCAAGAAGGTCAAGACCATAGGGGTGGTATTGGACACTGAATTGTCCATAGCTCACCATGTGGCCCGTATCAGATCTTCTTGCAGGCTGATCAATACACTTTTGTGCAAGATTCAGCCCTTTCGCTCCTATGAGAACTTAGCCACACTGGCCTCAGTCCTTATTAACACACATTTGGACTATTGTAACCGCTTGCTCAGTGGCTGCGCCCATTCCATAATAGCTACTTTACAGGTTACACAGAATGGTGCAGTACGGGCAGTCACAGGTCTTGCCAGATTAATCCATGTCATGGCGGCCAGGCTGGGTCTTCACTGGTTCCCAGTTAAATTCAGAATTAGGCACAAGATCCTCACTTTAACACATAAATGTGTGGTGAATACGGTTCCTGAATATCTTGCAGTATTCCTTCAACCACATGTGCCTTCTCGTTCTCTTAGATCTCAAAACCTCCTGAGACTCAACCCAGATTCAGGTTGGTGAAGGCCAGGGGGCGGAGTTTCAATGTGCAAGACCCCAACCTTTGGAATGTGTTGCCTCTCAACCTTAAAGCTGTTGAGACTCCTTCTAAGTTTAAGAAAGAGCCAAAAACGCTGCTCTTCAATTTGCCGCCTGATTAGGCTTGCTCTATATTATGAGTCTCTTCCTTCTGATCGTGAATTTCGCCCCAGACTCCTCTTTGCCTATTGTCCTTTTAATGCTTTTTGTTTGACTCGTCTGTCATGTTTGATTGCGTGTGCGCACCCTCAGGCCTATGGGCATGTGGCGCGATGGTATAAGACTTATTAATAAATAAATACATTTCACCAGCTTCTGCAGAATACAAATCATGGCATATTATGCCCTTTTTGCAATTCAGACAATAGTTCCAGCATACAAATAAACTCACATGGCCAATATGTGATACTATTTATTGTAGTGTATAATGCAGATAGTACCAAAAATAACTGTACGCTTACAGGCTTCACACACGGCCAAGTATTTCTTGGCAAGAAAACCTTCACAACAGTAGGCATAATCTACCACACTGCTGCCACAGCCACTTCAGAACACTATACTGTATAAGTCAAAAATACAAGTGGTTTGTTTGAATGTAACAACACTTCCATTACTCCGAAACATAGCTTACATAAAATCTAACAAATGCCTATGGAATATTCATTCAACCCACATTTATTCACTAAAGTATAGTACAATACACAGTTAGAATACGCCAACAGATATCTAACTACATCCAAAATACCACAATAATAATTTTAAAATCCAAAACAGTTACAATAGGCCAACAGGTATCTAACTACAACCATAATTTTACAAAAGTAATTTTAAAATCCAACACGGTTAGAATACGCCAAGGGTATCTAACAACTTTAAAAAATACTTTTCATTGTAATACACTTAAAATATGCCATCACAGTTATGGTTACCGCAAATCTTCTTGTAAACTTCAAACTAGTTAGAACACACCAACAGGTATCTAACTACTTTAACAACACATTTCAAACAAACAACCTATCACACTTACACTCACACAATATATCCATGCTACCACACACAAGTATTCTGTAACATGTACATTCTATGAAACTATGTAAATGCCAAAAACTTTATCTTATTACAGAAGTTTTTTTTTTTTAAATCCACCATGGATCTTTTTCCCAATGACCCAATGATTATTTCATGTCCATGCAATAACAGTGTATCACACACTAATGGTGTACCAACACACTACATAGAATGTACCATTTGTGAGGGTCAAAAAAGTAAATCTATATGTACAATGTTATGCAATAAAAGGTTTTAAACTATCTTCTTTAACATAGTATGCTTTTTTCACAGAAAAAAACCCAGAGATTCAAGCTTAATTACCATATGCAACTATGTAACCATACCCAGTATTATCCCATTTTTTTTCTTCACAAAAGAAATACACACCCCATAAACACTCTCCTCAATTCTACTATGCTCATAAATACCATATACTCCTCAATTGTATCAATGCACCATATTACAAATATTGCATACTCCTTCATCAGTACATATAATTACTATATACACATATTACTATGGCCATGACCAGTGTCCAGATTAGGCCATGCCCCTAATAATCTGACACTGGCCACAACCACCACAATAGAATTAAACCATATAACAATCACGTACAATATGCCTTCAAATAACAAGACTCACCCTGAACCTCCCCACTCCCAAAGACGTCTGCAGACAGGAAAATTGACCGCAGACTATGCAGCACCTATAAAAATTGCTCCTTATCAACTTTTTTCCACTCCCACATCCTTTCCAGATCCTCTTTTGGCCACAAAATAACCCCAAATGTAATTTCCAGACTTTTTTCTTACTTCGCTGTCGACGGACAATGGCGGCTGTCCATGGATCCAATATGGCGACCGTTTCAAAAATGATGATGCACCTCATGTTTTTGAACATCTAATCAGCAGACTCTGAATCAGGAAATGAGTCTGCGGACCAGGCCCAGATATCACAAATTCTTTTTACCTACTTTTTGGCCATTTATTAAAAAACTTTTGGATGGATTTACAAACAAATCCGCTGCTCCTCGCGCAAGTTTGGTGAAAATCCGTACATCGGTTTGGGCTGTAGGCGTGAGCAAAATTATTTTTCCATTGCGTCTATTAGGATTTCAAAAATGTTGGCCCACCACCCTATAACTTTTCCCCCCTGGATAAAACTGCACCAAACTTCACAAAATCATTCTGAGGTGGCCATATACATTTTTGCGCTGTTTGGTGAGGATTGGTTGAACGGCACCAAAGTTATATGCCATCCAAAGAGTGCTCTTTCTATAAGTTGAGCTACCGCAGGCCGTGTAATATACATACATATTAAATATATCAATATTTATTCAATGTATTTCTATTATGACCACCTTTCCAAGATTGTTTCCACCATTCTCGCTTTTACATTTGAGAGCAGTGTTGCAATGTGTCCATGCTGGAAGATTGGTCTTTCCCTCACCCCCTCTAAATGTTGAACTCTAGTGAGCAAATGGCCCTTTGGGTATCGTGCATGCAATGGATGGGGGAGAATAACTCTAAATAATCGATCCAACTCAGGAAGATGGCAAAGGATGCTGTTTTATTAACAATTATCTAAAACAGGGAGATACAATGGACATCAACGGATGTTAGATCGAGCTCTCAATATATTTCTCATAAAAACATCCTTTTATGCAAAAAATATGTCAGACTTGATGTCATACTACGTGGCAAATAAGAAAAACCTATGAGGGATTGTGATACATTCAAGGGGAACATCTAAGCCAACCCTATTCCCTTTACATGTGGAGTACCCCAAGGCTCCTGTGTTTCCCCTACTATGTACAACATCTTCACTAAGCCCTTATTTGATAAATTGGATCGTCTGGCTGTCACCTACACAAATTACGCAGATGACACCCAGATCCTCCTTCATTTGTCAGGTACTTATGAAGATGATATAGCATTAGTGAACAAAATCTATCTCATCATTCAGGCATGGATGGCCACACATGGCCTATGCCGAATGATGACAAAATGGAACTGCTGATTGTAGGATCCACAGCCAAGCTAAAGAAACTGAACTCAGACTACACCTCCTTCAACATCGATAGAAACAAGATGCCAGTGCCCAAAGATGGTAAAAACTATAGGATTTTATCTCAACGCCACTCTAAACCTACATAAAGAGGTGAATGCTACGGTCTCAGGCACAGCATACACCGGGAAACTAATCAGGGCATGCAAACCTTTACTTTCCAAGGAAAGCTGCATTACTCTTCCCAGAACACTAATACTGTCCAAGTTGATTTATTGCAATGGCCTCTACTTAGGAGCCAGCAAATATGTGCTCATTAAACTACAAATCTTGCAAAACAATGCTCTCAGATCAGCTCTGAGTATCTCAAGAAGAGCTCACATATCTGAAACAAGTAGCCAACACAATTCAGAAAAAGATCTATGTTGCTGAACAGCGCCAAGACTCGGTAATTAGTAAATCACAATTCATTATCAGAGTATCTTCAAGCACATGTCATATCAAGAAAGTCTTATTTGATCTGAATTAGTTTTATTCGTACAGCCTAGTAGACAACACAAATGGCTATCAATCAAGGACAAGATTCAACTCAAAACCATGTCCCTTACTTATAAAGCACTGAATCAGAAAGCCCTCCTATTCTTAACAGAAAAGTTAAAGCTAAATCCATCCACTGAGCCACTAGGTCAACTAATACACTCAGATTAATAGTCCCAAAATACAAGCTTTCCAGCTGTGGAACTCAATCCCACTATCTCTAAACAGATCTAAGTCATTTGCAACCTTCAGAAACAACGCCATCAAATGGCTAACCGAGTAGTAGGATCCTAATGGTCCCTACCACTCCACCACTATAACCTAGCCCTTACCCAAGAATGCAAAACATTACTAACGTAACATCCTCTATATTGATTATGCTGCCATTTTTGTAATTTTGTATATATATCCTACATTGCTCATGCTGTAATTTTGTAACTATGTAATTTTGTAACTACAACTTCTTCTTCTGCAAATCTGCTTTATATCACAAATGTATGCCTGTAACCACTGCAATCTCGAGTGCGCCCAGATACCCCCGGGTTAAGGGGCGCTATAGAAATAATTAAATAAAACAAACAAACAAACTTTCTATAAGGGGTGGGTTTGTGATTGGTTATCTACTGTCAGGTGGACAACTTATACCTACCTCTAAAACACGGAATCTTCATCACTATTAAGTACACAGTATATCATTGGTCTTTAAACTATAAGGCCCTTCATTATATGGCCCTTTATAATTGGTTGACATGCTCGTGCCATGTCTGGAACATTCGGTTACGCTCAGAACCAGGTGCCAGGAGGTGGACTGGACTTTACCTCCCCACCCAATTAGCCCAACATCTCTCATCACCCATGCCTTCTGCCATGCAGATTGTCTTTGAACTTTGCCTTCCAAAGTATCCTTGCTTGGCGGAATATATGGGAGTGTGAGCACACACTATTGTTGTTCTAGGACTCCATGCTCAACTCTATTTCCATCCTTGGCTCACGTGACAGGAGACCACGATTTGGTAAATTTTTCAGCATTTAAATGTCCTAAATGAATAATACTTGAACGCTTGGTGTTCTTTCTTTGCACCTTAACAAGGGATGATTTAGCTTCACACATTCACCGCTGTCAAGAAAATATAACTATTCTTGGCTGCTTCAGCTTTGATACCAGGCCAGACAGCCTCGCAATTCGTTTCCACCATCTCAGCTTATTTTTGCTGCGACACAGTCCTCTCAGTGGGTCCTGGCTTACTAAATTCATGACACCAATGTCCAGTTTCTATACAATGCGGCTTCGCCTGCAGTCTATTTATTGAAGGGCTTACATTTTCTGCAGTCCTGCGAAAACACATGCAATATTCTTTTTGCATATAAACGTTTACTTGATTCTTAACTTCGTCATCAGTTTCAGTATGGTCCATACATTCTTTTCAGCCAGTATCCTCAGGGCATCACGCTTGTGTCTTGTGACGTCACTGGCTTCCACTCTTTTTCATATTCCTTCAGGGAGTTCCTCCCTCAGATTGTCATCTCTTTGGGGATACATTTGATAGGGGTTTCTCAATGGGTACCTTTTTTCGAATAATCGCTGTGTTATGGACACAACAGCTGGTGTTAAGCATGGCACAATCTCAGGCTTCCAACATATAGGAGTTGGGGGGCGGGATTTCCTGCAGAAGCATTTAACTGGTCCTCTACACTAGTATCACTTTTTCTGTCTACTGGAATTACCTCTGGATGTACATGGGCATTATTGTTGGCTGTCTGATGAAGGGTTGGTGCCTAAAACGTGTGGGTTCTTTTAAGTCTTTTGTTCCAGCCTAACATGTGGATTGGAGATTTCTTCTTTTTTCTTTATGTTCCCTTTGGAACTTACTTGCAGAGATTATTCTTTGCAGTGTGTACTATTGCATAACCAAATAATGCAAACTTGACATGCACCATTTCACCATTATGTGTAACATATCATTTCGCACATTTGCACTTTGTTAGAAAATACAAGCCTACATGAAATAGTTATTCATTTTGGATAAACAACAGTGAATTTAGTATGGATCGACAATTCTATGGATTATGCATGACTCACATTTTGAGGCTGTCCTTATTCTTTGGTGGTTTCAATGTATACTGCCCAGCCTGCTTGCTACCTGCAATGCATGGCATGCTCGTCTCTATCACCTTTTTAATCTGGATTTAATTGGTTTGTGAGAAGTAATGTAAACAAGCAGTGTTTTGCAGGAATAGTACACCAAAACCACTTCCTTTTTCAGTGAGTAGCGTGAGTGGGATTTGTTCTTCAATTATATGTGATGCGCAGGGAACGCATGCAGCACCTACAGAGCAGCCATTATCATGCTTGCAAATGCATATGTATAATAATGTGCAAGCAAAGCCCATTTTGCAGGAATTTGATGGTGCTATCAAAAACCTTTGGAACGGTGCAAATTTTTCTGCAAACTTCACGAAGTGTGCAAAGGCAAACTGCAGCAACTTTGCAGAGCTTCGTGTTTTTGATATACATTAGTTGCAGTTACTGTGTATCTACAAATGTCCCGTATGGGCTTCCGGTGGCGAACCTATCTAGTACACCTCTATTGCAGACAGCTAATGCAGGTTTAGGGCCGAAAAAGTAGCAGCAGTAATGGTAGCAGTGACAGTCTCTGCAGCGCCTAGTGCGGCACAGGTTTAGGCCCCACTTACGTTGAAACGTTTCTTATATCGCTGGGCTCTTTGAGTAGAGTTAAATGGGACATAAAGAACGGGACTATCTGTTGAGTGGCAACGGCAGCCAAGTGGGGCAGCAAACTAAAAAACAGGGCATACGTCCATAAAAAGATGGAGTTGAAGCGTACTGTCTAGCTAGGGAGAAAGATGAGCACTGCATTCCTTGGAGTGAACTCTGTTTTAGGTGGTGGAAGTCTCTAAATTACAGAAGGCTTGAACCTTGCCCTCGTGTCTGTCAGAGTCCAGCATTTATTTTTAGACAGTTAAGTTGGAAAGGAAATTGTCGCAGGTGGCTCTGTGGTGTTTGAATCTCAGATCAAACACATTAAATCTTCTTCAAAGGTTACGTAATAAATAGTCTGTAACCAAGTCAACTATGAAATACATATTTACCACATGAACGCTGAGCAAACATTGGGTTATGAATCCAATCTGTGTGTTACTGTTCCTAGTTATATTTTAACCTCAACCAATCACAATTTCGATTTTTGACAGTATGTCAAAGGCAATGAGGGAGCTATCTATCAATGTGTGTTAGATTTTCCAACTGGTATTCTGAAAAATACACCTTCTTGTGTTGTTTATGAGGAAAACTATTTTATTATTACCGATTTCTTTCAAGTACTGTAATTTGTCCTATTTATTTGCACTGATTTTCCTCTTGTATGGTGATCATCAATGACTTTTTCAACACAACCTTACTTCACAATAGCACTAAAGGGAAAAAAGAACTCATAGTCGTCAGCGATCCTTGAAATAAAAGGGAAAACAAGGAAGTCAAGAAGGAAAATTAAGTTTGTTTTAAAAGGAAGATTATCTACTGTTAAGCTAATCAATTGTGCATTGGCACCATTTTATAAAGGCTGATCTAAACCATTCTGTGCAGAGTGCAATCATAACTTGAAACAATCACAACAGGGGGTGTTCAGAAATGCAGTTCAATCTGTCTCCATAGTGTTGAAGCGTTCAGAATCATGATTGCCGTAAAAACCCACAGTTAAAAAATGGTGTTAAATAGTGGAGCTGTATGAAAGCTTGCAGAATAGATGTTTCCCTGGGTTTTGCTGCATCGACCCTTTTTTGGATCGGATTGACCACACAGAATCAGAACCACAGTGGTAAGTTTGCTCTGTATGTTTCCCTTCTGTATTCCTTCCCATATATTCTGATGCAGGCAGAGAGATGCAGGATTCCTTAAGACTTTGTCTTCTAGTAAGCATGTGCTAAGACAGTAGGTGTCCATCGGTGATCTGCTGAAATGGCTGGCACGGAGCTTTTTCACGGTGGCCACCAATACCGATCATCCCTGTGTGCACATGTATTCACAGCATAGAGCTACCCGGGTATTCTTCATGGGGTGTATACAATCATAGGACTCTGTTATGTGTCTGGGTTACTGTATCTGCTGTGAGGACGTCTGCTGCCTAACTCTAGGGAAATCCAGTAATGTGACCAACAAGGCTGGGTGCCACCCTAAGATAATGGATAAGAGGATCCTCTGGTCACTTATCTTACTGCCCAGACCGAGGACCATTACATTAGTGCACTGGTGTATAATGTCCATTTAAGGGAGCCAGGTCTTACAATTTGAGGGCTAAAAAGAGTAACATTAGACATACTATACCTCCCATGTCTCTCAATATAACTGCAGAGGGACCCCAGGGGGACAAAAGGCAGCAGAGCCCTGTGATCACCAAGAACTAGGTAGCAAATAAATCAATCTCCCTCTGATAAGACAACATAGAACACCCCAAAGGACTATGTCACTCGGCAGGTGGTCACAGACAGCCATGTAGTGATGGAATCAATTGTCATTGATAGTGGCAGTGGACACCCAAGTAGACACCATAGAGACCATGAGAAAACTCCCTGCATCGCTCTGTGAATTTGCACAGATATTCGAGGCAAAGCCTCATTCTCTCTGTCACTCACGCTGCAAGCCAACATAGAAAACAAAAGTTAGCAAATTCAAAAGTGCTTATCACTGACTCACTGCCAACAAGCACTCACGTGTGAAGCCCCAGCATAGTTCAGGGAGTCTAAAAAGAGAGGTTCTAGCTGCTGTGGCTTCTCTCTTTAGAGAATTAAATCCAAGATGGCAGATCAGAGGCTTGTCCCAGACCTTAAATACTAAACCAACACAAACCTCATTCCTTCACAGCCAAATGTGCAGACCCTCACAAGCAGCTCAACAATAGAGGTTACAGGTCTATACAGGGCCAGAGTGCCACTCTGGCAGTGTGGGTGTTTGGAGCAGAAGCTGGCGGGAAAAATATTGAACAGGTTGGAGAACGAGGAAAGTGTCTTGAGGAGGAATGTAGAGAGGAAGAGGTGGGAGATGGGCAGATAAGACATGTAGAGGAGGTACATTTGAGATATAAAGTGGAGGTCTGTTTGAAATATCATGAGGATGTTGACATGAATCATCAAGATGAGGAGGTTGTCATTTATAGACGGGGAAGAGGTTGGTTTTAGAGGTAAAGAGGAGGTTGGGATCAGTCACAATGCAGAGATTGGTTTGAGAGAGGTCTTTGTGTTAAAACATTAGGTTGGTTGAAGACATCAGGAATCTGGTTGTGAACATCAGGAGGGGTTGATTTACGATATCAGGAGGAGGTTGTAGACAAACTTGAGGATGCTAGTGGGGACAGAGCTTCCGAAATCATGAAGGTACGAGAGGGCTTGCTTGTCGCAAGTAAGGTCCTTGCGGTGAGACCCTGATCTGAGGTTTTGAGCCCACAATGAAAGGAGCGACAAGACTAAGCAGGACTAGAGTCTGAGTCAAATGGATTTTGGTCTTTCTTCACCCTGTGGGTATAAAGGAGAGAAATTACAGGGTGGATATTTTGGCTCCCAAAAGGTGGAACAAGGGGAGAGGGTCACTTCAAAGTACCTGTTGCCATTATTTGGCAGTTGGACAGAGCCAGACCAGGCTTCGAGGTCCTGTAGATGCTGGTCCAACTAGGTCCAAGTGCTACAAGTCATACTGAGTCAATTGGTGAGCTGGCATCAAATCAGTTTGAAACTGGTGCTTTGGCAAAGTCTGGATGGGATGTTCCAGTGATGCAGTGCAGATGGCTCGGCAGGGTTGGTTAGTAGGTTGAGTCTGTTTGAGATGCTGGTACTCTGCTTTGGTGGTCGATGTAATGTTCGAAGAGGCGGCAGTTCGAAGTCATCTGCAGTGGTGAGCTGTTTGTTTGAGTCAAACAGGCGCATGCTCTGCTTCGTGCGATGCAGTGGCAACTCAGTTCGATGGACGAAAAACAGCAGTGGTTAGAAATTCGAGAGTGTGTAAAAAGCAGTATATGCTGGTCCCTTTGGTGTGAGTGTGGTGAACACAATTCAAATGAGGTTGGATCAGTATGATATGATGAAAACAGGTATCCTGTTTGTTCTGTCTCTAGGGCTGCTGTGAGACCCACCGCACAGGTCTCTAGGAGAAGGTGAGTCCTTTCAGGTTCTGCTCTCGCAGCCTAGCAAGGTTTACAAGTACAGTGTCAGGACTTGTTCCTCAGCAAGAGTCACCCCCATTGTGCCCTGGGAGTGGGTAGGGAGCATAGCTTGCCTCAATGGCCGAGGGCTTTGGAGAGATCAACTGTCCAAAAAGAGAACCAAATGAATGGATGGGAAAATGTGAATCAAAGAAGTGGTTGGAGAACCCATTTTTGCATGCAAAAGGCCACATGGGATTACATTAACGTAGGCCTGCTTTAATGGGTCCAGAAGCCCAATCCCTGTCTTTGTGATAAGTGGTATATACCTGGTTGAATCATACCTAAAGTGCTTTGTGGTAAAGGAAGTGTAAGAGACAGGAAGGAGAGGTCAACAAGATGGTCAAATCATTCCCCAACTATGCTGTGCTACCTCTAGCTACACTAACCCTGCCCCCTTCTTAGACCCATAGCATGAAAGGCCCTTTGGTATGCAACACCCTGGTATGAGGCTAGCCTTTTTATTTAGGGTATACCTTGAGGGTGAATCATGTTTCTCAGGACAGCTCCTGCTGAGGGCTCTCCTGCTGCAGAGAGGTGTTACTTGAGCTCACAAAGGATCAAAACAGAGGCAACTCCCACTGGCTATTGTACTGCTAGTTGCAGCAGAGACACCAGTCAAGGAATAATACAAAAAGCCTGTCCATGGCTGGCCTAAGCTCACGGTGCTGACATGTGTGTAGTACAGATAAAATGTGGATTTAATAATTAAGTGAATTACCAGCCACCATACCCCCAAACGCAAACGTGGCTGTTTAGAGATTAAACTGCCACCAGGATAATAGTTAATCATAATTATGTTGTTTATTGGAATGTGCAGATATTAAATGCAGCCTGTTCACTGCAGTGATTGTGCTGTCCCTGCAGCTGTCAGACAGCACACCAGTGATGTCTGAACCTGCACTGCGGCACTGAAGAACACTTTCTGCAGAGCAGCATACTGATGCAGCAGTGCACAGGTGAACACTATGCTTTTGGCATGGAGGTGGATGAAAAGGGAGTGTTGTTAGCAGGCCACACTTACTGGGATGCAACTACTCGCATCGTTTTATAATTAATACAAATAATAAAAGCCAGGATTTTTGCACCATTGCCAGATGATAATTCTTCACAAACTCACACATTAAGGAATTGCATCTACCATGGTGGCAGCCAGCAGATTGCAAGTTCAAAACCTGCCATGAAGCAATAATAACAGCTGTTAGTGCAGCACTTTGAAACATAATGAATTAGTATGAAGTATGGTATGCAAACCACATTATTAAGACTTCAACCTTCTGTTGGTTTCTGCCTTCAAGCCTTTCCAAAGAAACAGCCTTTCCGCTGAGAAGATCTGCATCCAATTTCATACAGATTTGGGATCGAGGGTCATGGAAGTGAAACATTCCTAATATCATTGTGATCATCAAGTATTGAGAAGCTTTGGGGAGATCCATATCTGACCAATGTTTTCTTAACAGAAGAGATGTGTACTTCTGAGTTGATCTCATTCAAACTTGATATAAAACAGCTATTTCTGTGGAGACATAATTTTGATGTCACATGGCTGGTTTTCGGGTAAGCTGCTGTTTCTGGTGAGCCAAACCTAAGGTACAGTTTTCAACATACGCAATGGATATGGTGGGTTCTACTACTTTGACACGATACATGTTTGAGTGGTCACTGATGTTCTTCAAATGGGTTCCCTTCCTTGAATCAACACCTGAAATAGCAAAACAAACTAGGTGAATTAAGTGTTTTTTTTTAAATGTTGCTTAATTTCATTGGCCTTTTCTTCTTTTTAATAATGGAAGCAGAACATTATACAACATCAAAGAATCCACTATTCAAACAAAGTTAAAACGACTGGCAGTTTAACCAACAGTCAGGTGCCTCAACAATACTTGAAACATTTTCACACATGATTGTGGTGTGTTACAGGTGGTCAGACAACAAACAAAAAGGACACACAGATTGCATATTAGGTGTATTGCTCTTTTATTCTGTTTAGTTGGAGGAGTACTGGTGTACGGACCTTCTCTTGGTAGAGATAACTAAATGAAAGAATTCAGTCAAAACAATGTGTTTAAGTTAGGGACAAATAAACATTTGCTGGATGCTTCTGACGCCCCAGTCTCTAGGGATAATACTAGGGATCAACTATTCCTCATTTGAGGGGTTAAAGGACACTGTACCATCCAAATCCTCCACATGTCATGCAATTTTACTTTGGCTTTCCAATTCCCTTGCTCTATCTACCTGAGGTCTGCATTGTGCTGCTGCAGTGTTTCTGATGTGGGCTATGAGGTCCTCCCACATGCTTGCCCTTTGGTACTTCCCAACGCCTGGATCCCTCCTTGTCCTTGATGTCAAAGTGGTTTTTGGTGTGCACAATATACTTGCTTTTCAGGGCATACCAACCCATTGGGTCCGGCTGGTTTCATAATGGATGTTTTAAAGATGGTTTCTGGCAGGGGCACGCAACGGAAATTGCTCTGTTTTCTGTCCCTGACTTCATCTTGCATGCTCCACATCAGAAATCGTTTTCTCGACTAATATTACTCGATATTTCTGCTGCGTTTAATACCATCAAACATTCTCTCTTTGCTCCCTCGCTGTGACAGATCCTGCTTTATCATGGTTTTCTTCCTATTTGCCGAACTGCAGCTTCAATTCAATTTTTTATTGCGCTATAATAATGACAATAGGCCTCATTACGAATCTGTCGTTCCGGAAATAACGGTGGTGCTAAACCAGCCACCACCGTTGTTTCCAGACCGGCTGATCTCGCGTTCTGCAGGCGGGAGGTGTCATTCCCGCCAGGTCTGACCTGGCGGGTTTAACACCAACCGCCTGCAGGCGGATGTGGAAACACTGGCACCATCACAAGATGGTGCTGGTGTTTCCACTTCCCCATTCCCATGGAGTCCTATGGGACGCCATGGGAACGGGGATTTACCGAATTCTGCCTCCAGAATTACCGGGTCACCTGGGTTGTAATGCCCCAGTGATTCCGGGAATCACGGAGGCGGAATGGTAATACGAGTCCAGTGGTAACCTGCCGGTTTTTCCGGATCGGTTACCTCCGGACTCGTAATGAGACCCAATGTATGTTTTTTTTGTTGTTGCAGTGATATAATTTGTTTTCTCTATGACAATGCTACTAAGATGTCCACTAATAGGCCTGTGCCACGGACTTTCTCTTTTAATTCATTTTACTGAGTTATCAGTCTAGTTCATCTTCATGAGTTGTAAACCTGTGTTTTGTCCTCAAGCAAGTTTTCTGGCAAGTTTTCTGGCAACTTTGGCGCTCTCATGCTTATCCTGGATGAAGTGTAATTCGTGCTCTAGAAGTAATATTTCCAAAGTAAGATAGCATTGTTTGAACCCTCCACTTCATTGATATAACATGCCATTGTGACTGTGTTATTATATATTTTGTACTCAGTGTCTTCCATTTGACTCACAATCATGAACCTGTAAAAGGCACATTTAACCAGCTCCTTACCCAGGCGAGATTTTGTAATATTTGTTTTTGTGGTTTGTGAAACAGCGTCCCTCCCCCTTGTGTTTTGGGGCCGTCTGAATTTAGTTTTTTCATTAGAAAGCATTTTTTGTTCCTACCAGGTTCAAGTATAATTTAGGAGGCATTTGGGTATATGAATTGCGCAAAATTATAAGATAAGCACTACCCCATGTTTGTGGTAAGTGAGAGCAATTATTTTGTGGGGCTCCTTTTTATGAGAGTTACGGCCTGATTTACCAAAGACATTTGAAGGGGATTTTCCCATGTTGAAACATTTGTGTAAATCAGGCCTTTAGTGTTTACAATAATAATCCTTTCCTCCCCCGTTTTTGTAATTTTTCACGTTATTACAACTTTCATTTTCACACAATTACTTTAGTTTTTTACCCCAGAGGAAGTTGATGCGATAATCAAAGGACCCCAGATGGAGCTTTCTGTATACTGCCTCCAAAGTGGCTCTCAGTGAGGTAGTCTGTATTCTCATTCCAGCCACATTCTTTTTGACATCATCAAAACTGAATGCAATTAACTGTGTATTCTACAAATGTGCCCTTTTAACAGACACTCAGACCTCCCATCTCCCACAATACCGATCAATGTGCCTTAATACACTAAGCAACCTATGTACATTATGTCCTTACTATCTGGTTGGCACAAAAAAGCAATAATACTAGGTTTCCCAGGCTATACTGGTCAGGGTCATGATCGAACCTTTAATGAAGGTGAAAAGCTTGGGGTGCTAAGAGAATTACAAAAAAAAGAAGCGTTGACGGTGACTGCTTTGCAGTCTTGTGATTTCCATGAGTGGAGGAACAGGCTGCAAGGGAGATGAAAGCGGGGCCGTGAGCAGAACCCCTCATCCAGTTCCATGGCACATGTTCGTTGGTGGGGGCTTCCAGAACAAAGACACAGATGCATAGAGGGTTGAGTGGGAGAGGACAAGTACCAAACGGTAACAAGGAAGGGATGGAGGGAATCGGGAGTGAGGGCGGTGGAGGCGGAAAGGGGGCGAGGGGAGTGAGTGTGTGGGAACTACAGCAAGGCTAAACAAAAGATCACCCAGGAACAAAGCCGGTTGGCCGCTTGGAACATATGCTTTGATCAGTAGTTTCAGCCCTTATTCCCCCTAATCTTATGGGCCAGCTGCTATCCCGTGGGTGCTAATTGGAAAGAGATACCAGGATCAGTCGAATTTTCCAGAAAGTCTTTTGCCGCAGCAGCACTTTCAGCTCGTACAGCCCTAACCGTTTTCACACATGACAACAACGCATGAACCACATCAGCACACAGAGCATGGCAAGCACAGTGCTAGAAGTCGCGTGTGTCTGCTTGGTCATGGCAGCATAGGCCTGACCTGTGAGAAGAGGAAGGAAGTGGGCAATATATCTTATGTTCCCACCTGCGCCCTCCGCATGGCTGCACATTGCCACTGTTCCAAACACCACCATTGCACGTTTGATTGCATTATAAAACCATTCTCCCACCTCAAATGGCATTTACTTAATTTCTGAAGATTTCTTGAGTACATCATGTAGTAGCCGTATCTAATAACCCACGCTAGCTTGACCTACCCTCAGTCCCTTGCATTTGTGAAACCACTCATGGCTATGCTTATGCAATTCATTTATTTTATTGCCCATCACCTCAAAGTCAATGGTGGCTACCATGGCTCTTTCGAATTTTGAACCATCCTCGGCATAACTAGGTGTTGGCCTTATGACCCTGAAGCTCCTCAAACTGGTTTATTCCTGAGAGACATTAAGGGGTGTCAGTGGACCGTGATTTTATTTACAGCAGCACTCCCTTTGGTTCTTGCCATCACCAATGGACTTGTGGATACTTACCTTCAAAAGTCTGTTGTAATGCTCAACAGTTCCTTTTTTCACCTGAAGATCGTAGACATGCCTATTTGTCTATACTGCCATTCTTCTCAAGACCTTCCTTTTCTCTTCTTCCTTCCCCCTACCCCTACACAGCCCATTCCAGCCTACCCCTGGACTTGGTCTCCCTGGACCCCGTCTCAACCTGCACTTGCCCTTCCGGGCCCTTGCCCAAGGACTTGCCTGGCTGGGCCTGCACCCTTGTAGCCCTTCCAGCCCCTTACCTCACACTTAACTCGTGGACCTTCCTTCCCCTGCACTCTCTGCTTTCCCCCGGCTCTGTCCACCTGGCCTCCCCTGGCACTCGTTTTTCCTCACGGGCCCTTCTGCCCTGACCGGCACTTCCCCCCTCCCCGCTCCCCTGCACCTCTCTTCCAGCACTTGAACTTTCCGAGTGTCACAAGGCCTACTAGATTCGTTTTGTTTTTCCTTCCTGTTCCCCCACCCTCTTGCCTTGTTGTGCCTTGAAAGACATTGTTTTGTGCGCATTATAAACACCCAATAAATAAAATTAAAATAAATAAATTCTCATTTAAATAGTCCTATATTTTACTTTATCTAAATTGTACCATTTGCCTGTGATAATTTAGTGGGATAATCCACCCTCCTTGAAACACTGCCCAAAGGGTCTTTTGCACATCCTTTGTATACATTTCCTTTCTGAATGTTCTACCCACAGAGAAAATCAATTCAGAACCAAGCAGAGCTCACTTATGCTATTGTGCCCAGTAGGGCTCAGCACATCTAATCCTACCATTTCCCATGGAATCGTTGGAAAATAACTAATCATAGTTATAAGTGTTGTGCGGGTCACACAGTCCTTTTTGATGTTTTCACATACATTACACTCTCGCACTTGCCATTCAATTTGTTTATCATACCCCGGTCCACAGTTGCAGGTTCTTATTCTTTGCTTGGTTTTCATAATGCCCTGGTTGCCCACATGTGCTAGATCAATGAAATGGTCCCTCATTCTGTCTAAAGAAACAAACCTATCCTGCCTAATGTGTAGTTCCTCCTTAATCGGCCACCATTTCTGACATATCAGAATTTTTCACACCCACCAAAAATGTATATAACTCCCCTTTGAACATTAGTAGCTAATTTTCAATGACAGGTGTCATGTAGTTGATATTTATCAAGACATAATGCCAAATAAAACGGATATTCTGAACAAATGGTTTATTAGGGAAAGTGAGCAAATTGGGGCCAAAATAACAAACTGGTAAGATATGAATTTAACTAAAATTGTCAGGATGAATATTCTCCCGAAAGTGAGTGGCAGTAAAGACGTTCCACCATAACATTCTCACAGTTTTCTGTAAGTCTAGGGTTGCTGGCCTCCCGCAATTGCAGCTCCAGCTTGATTCCCCTAAAGGTCCAAGAGCGCCTAAGCAGGTAACCACGTGATGACCTCCATCCTCCTGCGTGCAACATACATGGGTGGCATCGCAACACATGAACACGAGCACAAATCTAAAACATGACTGAGTAATACCTTATTACAAGTGTGTGTTTTGGTCCCTTTTGATTGACAAATGCAATTAAAAAAAGGAAACTTTTTACCCCTAATTTATAAATCAAACCATAATCTTCCACACATTAGCCAATACGTAAAATTAGAAAAATACATCTTTATTGTGCCTCTATGCTAATAGTAGCACACAGTGAGAAAGTAATCAGGGTAATTCATGATAAGCAAAAAAAGCGCTACATTCAGTTTTTGCATGCAAACTGATTCAAGCAATTAAATATTCAAACCTTTCAAGAGATACATTCTTGTGCAGGTCCCTCCTATGTGCACCATCTTTGGGGTCGTTTGGTGGTCCCCCATGTCACCCCTGGGCATGGCCTGGCTTGTGGCAGCACTTGGCGCCCTTGGCGAACTGAATATACACCAGCATGGTCAGGCAGGAAACGTTTTCACACAGGATATGAACATTCTGACCCTTTTTTTTAACTGATTGTAGCAAACGCTATGACACATTCACTTTATCTAGCCACGTACATTAACATCACTCACTGGACAGCATTGGGTGCATCACTGCTTATTATACTTGTCCTTCTAAGCTGGTAATTCTTCAGGCGGGAAATTTGATGTATTGCCATTTGGCAACGGTGTAGACGCCCCGACTTTTTTGATTATTATTAATTTAATAAGATTATCTGGGTAATTACATCTATGAAAGGGTAATCTGATGATCAAATTCCCCTTTAATATGCTTAATGCTCAAAGTATAGTGTACAACTATGCCCTGCTGCGTCAGTATCATGATCTGCAAGACCTGCTCTACACACACAGCTTCAGAGGTCAAAGGTGCCCTCCTGATAACTCCAGTGACAACCTGCTGCAGTGCCAGCCACGTCTCCGCAGCACAGGGACTGCATTTACAACATGATGCACCCCTTTCCAAAATCTTATGATTATTCTTATTTTTTTATAACGTGGCGAAACAAAGCCTGTAGGTATAAAGGCGCAAAGACATAACACAACAACACTAAACAAAAAGCCAGGGTAAAGAAGATCAGCAAGGGGCAGAGAGCAGCACACCATGTACATTTTACTCAAAAAGATGAGTTTTTAGAGTGCGCTTGAAAGCTAGTAGACTACAGCACCTTCTCAGATCTGACAGCAGGGAATTCCAGAGCTGAGGGGCTGCCACAGAGAAGCATCCCTCCTGCACCTGAATCAGATTCACTGAGGGAACCTCCAGCAATCCTGTATTTTTCGACCGTAATGATCATCTGGCAGGAAGCCAAGAGAGCTGTTTTGTGTGGTACACCTGAAAAAGATCCTTTTTTGAATGGGCAACCAATGGAGTGCTTTTCATGCAGTGGAGACATGCTCTGTTCTCCACAGACCTGTAAATGCATGCACCGCGTTATTCTGGACGATTTGCAGGCGATTGATCTCTCCCTTACCAATACCCTGCAGCCGACTAGCACAATCATCCAGACGAGACCCAATTATTGCTTGAGCAAGTGTTTTGTCTGTCATCTGTGTCTAAAAAGGCCTGATTTGTGCTAACAACTTAATGTAGTAAGATGCTCGTGACACACGACTACTAACTTACGCCTTCATAGAGAGTTCCGAATCCAAGACCACACCCAGCGTTTTAACCTTGGGTAATGTCGCAAGCATACAGTCGGCCAATTGAAAGGTGGAGTAAGCAGATTTCAGTTTGCACAGGTTTGAGGTGGTACCCACCATCATAAGTTCAGTTTTACTATTGTTCAACACTAGCCCATTATACGCCATCCATTGATGAATTATGTCAGAGGTGTGCTTGACAGTCAGTGAGTTTTGCACATAGTCCCCAAAAAGGCGGATGAGACATTGAGTATCATCTGCGTAATTCGGGTACTCAATGCCTTCCCTGTCCAAGAGCTCAAAAAGGGGACCAATAAAAATGTTGAACAGTGTAGGGGACAGACAAGAGCCATGTGGTACCCCACACTCCAGTTCATAGCTCACTGTCAGAGCATCCTCACAGAAGACTGGCAGTATGATTTGACAAAAAAGCTGACCCTTCTGGACGCGCTACTAGTCAAAAAGGCACACTCTTGCAGTCTAGTGGCCAGAATGGAATGATCCACCAGATCAAATGCTGCTGTAAGATCCAGCAAGATCAAAAGGGAGGCATTGCCCTTATCGAGGCACGGCAGAAGATTTTTCTTCAAGTCCAAAAGAGTGGGCTCGGTACTATGCCTACTCTGAAAGCCTCATTGTTTAACTCCAAGAATATTGGTACTTTTGAATTTGAAGGTATGGTACCATATCCAAAATTTTAAGGAGGAAAAGGGAGTCTGTTTTAGGGTGCTAAATTAGGGTCAAGTGATGGCTTCTTCAGGAGAGGTGATACCCATGCTTGTTTGATGGAACTAGGAAACACATTCTCCCTGAAAGATAGATCAACACATTTCGTAATCAGAGGCGTGAGAAAAGTTGCACATTTTTTAACAATGGTTGCAAGGCAGCTATCTCCTTTGCAGGTTGTTGGCTTAATTTTTAATAGTAGCTCCGAGAGGTCGGATTCTGAAGTATCAGAGAATTCAAAGGGTGCACAGGACACCATGCCTATGCAATGATGGCCTACCTATAAGTATCCCATGCTGCTGGCAGGGTACACTCTAAAAATGAAGCATGCCTGATGTAGGGCATGGTGCATGGCACTGCCTCGAACCATTGCAGCCACATCCAATTTGATATCACACATATCAGTTCATGTGAGCCAGCTCAGCTAACAGAGATACTATTTATTCTGACCAGAGAGGCTGGTCATCCCAAGTTTTAAGACAAGAACCTGAATGTCCATGCCTCTTCTTTGATCTCTTTGTGTGGGTAGGTAACACCCTCCCTCACAGACAGCCACTCTACAAGGAGCTGTCATGGGCCTAGACATCAAAGGAAGACTCACATTCAAAGAGAGTAGGCTCACAGCAGTGTGCTGCATACCAAAGGGGCCTTTGATCCTACTGAGAAGGGGACAGGGTTGGTGTAGACAGGGAGATCTCTGTGCAGTTGGGGAATGTTATTTCATTCTGCCTTTCCCTCTCCTTCCTGTCCCTTCCACTTCCACTAGCACAAAGCACATTGGATGTGCTATCAAAAGGGCAACTTCTTCCTCTTTCAAGAACAGGGATTGGGCCCCATAGCAGGCTAGCTGTATTCCAATCACCTGTGGGCTTTTACCTTTAAAAGACGGGTCTCACTCCACTCCTCTTGAACATAAACCTGAGGAAGAATTCATTGGGCCTGTTCTAGGAGAGTTGATCTCACGAAAGTCCTCTGCCATGGAGGTGAGACTGAGTGTTCAAGACAGAGCTGAGCTCTGTCTCCTAGCCACAAACATTTGTTCCAGCCTAAGAATCCTCTCCAAAAGTCGCAATTTCACCCAAATGTGTGCATCAGATCAGGCAGCGCCTAGCCAACTTCTATATATGGCCAAAGTGTTTTCCCCACATACAAACTCATCTGAATCTCATTGATACCATAACCGTGCATTGATTTGAGCCGTGATTTTGTTTGACTAACGTGCATGCTAACTCTTTGCTACTATGTTTTGAATGCAGAATGGAATAGCAGAATAGTTTATACTTATTGCATTTTCACTGCAGTCAGGGAATTTTAGGAATGTTGCTGGAGTATCTGACTGTGCTGTTAGGAAGTGTGTTTAGAAATACACCTCCCATTGGCCTAGTTTTATTTTTGGCGCGTTGGCAAGACAGTATGTAACGGTTCATCCTGGAGTGTGCAGCATTGCAGTGACAAACTGTGCTAACTGGTAAGATTCCCTCCAGCTGCTCATACATATGCTCATCATTACGAGGAGCATTGTAGGAATGGATTTACCAGATCCGTTTAGCGCTAATGATAGCCATCGAATAAATGCAAACCCAATGGTGTCTCCACTAGTCCCGGTCCGACTGAAATCATATTGGGCCAATACAATCTTGTGCCACTATATGTCCATGGACATTCTACTGGCTGGAAATGCCTGTAAGGATCAAAGTCCTCTTGCTGAGGCCACACCTACTGGTGGTGACGCCACTAATATCTCGTTCCAGCAATTGGCAAAGGAGGGTGAGCATTTAGTGTTCAGGGTACGGCGGCGGATAGTGTGGTCAGGGCTGTGGCTGATATTGTGCAACAAGGACCCCTTTCAAAAGTTGAGAGTACTGGTGCGAAGACACACTGATTTGCTGGTGAACTTAGATGCAGCTTCAGTTTGCACCCAATACCAACCTGCTAATCAGGAAGCCGTTGCCAGCTTTATCTTACAATCACAAACGCTGTAAAAAAATAACATATTACAAACTAAGTATACGGATGGTTTAACGAGGACACTAACGAAGGTAATGATGACAACTTACTCACCAATTGTGAACCTATGCAATACCCGGTATTAATGGTGGACATATACATGTACCAGGCATACAGTCTGGGAAAAATATTGAGGTATCTCTAATTCAATCATCTTATAATACCAGTAACTCCATTGTGATTGATGAATCTATTAGCAAAGATGAGGAGTCATGTTCCACCATTGCCGCTACTGCAACAAACCAGAGCAGGCATACTATTTCTTCGATTAAATGTGCTCTCCTTAACACTCTATTTCTGGTAAAGCATGCTACTGAAGTCGCTGATCCCAATGAATTCAGGATTGACATTCTGTTTTTAACTGAAACCTGGCTCCACTCAGCGGCAGGCTCATCTCTTGGCTATACCAGACTCTCATTATATACTTGATCAAGGTCGTTTGGATCGAGTCAGGGCAGGGGTGGACTGGGAACTAAAAGAGGCCCTGGAAATAATTAGTGGGGACCAAAATAGGCCCTGGAAAAAATGTTCAAAGTGGCCCTATATGACACATTTTCAGCAAGCCCAATGCTTTTCCTATGAGAATTTGGAAATACCACACAAAAGAGGACCAGGGTGCAGAGGCCCACCGGGAAATCTCCAGAGTTCCCTATAGGCCAGTACACCCCTGAGTCAGGGGAAAGGGTGACGGTCATCTATTCAAAAATAACTTAGCATACATGCACCGGACATCCAGACTATGGCTGGATGCAAAATTGTGCACATTAAACTTGGGGTTAACCCCAACCCTGTACCGCCCCCCTGGATACATGCCAAAATGTAAAAATCTCCCCACAAAAGCAGTTACGCATTTCATGACAAACAACTCAACTAATATCATAAAAAGGAAGACCAAGCGGATCCAACCAACTACCGACCGATTGCCTTGCTAGATGTACTCGGGAAGATCTTTGCTCTTTTTTGCAAAAAACAGCTAGCAAAATGGGCAACAGATGCAAAAATCATAGATGCCAGACATACTGGATTTACTAATTTACTAGAGGTGTTGGGGTCGAGCTGAATCTCAGATTGCTCATCTTAAACTTGAAACGATGAAAGGGGAGAAAAATCTGTTCTTGGCGTTTGATGATCTGCATCAAGCTTTCGACAGGGTGAATAGAACTACCCTATGGCAAAAACGAAGGAAATGGGACTGTTCCCCGGACTTAATACAAGTCATTAAACAACTGCACTTGAACACATCAATTTGAGTAAGACTTAATGCTAACGGTGAACTGTCTGATAGCATACCAACTGAGAGAGGAGTCAAGCAGGCCTGCACGCTAGCAGCTTTAATCTTCAAATTATACATCGCAGATCTTCCAGAAGCCTTATCCGAATGTAATTCTTTTCCACCACAAATAAATAGACACCAGATAAGCTAGGTGACATATGCAGACGATTTGATGCTTGCTGATATTACACAAATAGGCCTACAGCGTCTGCTGAACAACTTGGATGTCTACTTGCAAAAAAATGACATGGAAATTAACACCAAAAAGTCTAAGAGTATCGTCTTTGGGTCAAATCTGGGAAAGAAGGGAACAAACTACAAATGGTACATTGCTGGGAAACAACTTGAAAGAACTGAAAATATAAGATACTTAGGAATTATTTTCAACAAATCAATAAGAGAATGCCAGTGGACGGAAGATCTGAAAACAAAAATGACGAATTTAAAGCTGCAAGGAGCAAAACTGCATTGGGAATTCAGTAAATTCAATTTTAAACCACCAGTGATCATGTTCTACCATCAAAAGGTAGTAGCCACAATAGCCTTCGCCAGTGAAGCTGGCTTCAACATCAACAACGCTACGTGGAACATATTAGAAGGGCAGTTTTGGCATAAGGTGCTTCGGCTGCCAAAAAACATATCGATCTTTTCTATTCGCTACGAACTTGGGCTACAGTCGCTATTTTCCACAGTTCTGTGGAAATCCGTATCAATTTGGAGAAAAATGACACTAAAAGAAACAGCAACTCCATATCAAATACTAAATGAGACCTTAGAAAAACCATATCAAAGGGTGTTGAAAGAGTGGTCAAGGAAGATCTCTATACACTTGGCCCACGTTGGAGCAAATCTTGGGTTATTATATGACAATCCATGTGCGGTGAAAGAAAAGGTGAGAAACAGCGGATTAACACCATTAATAACAGATCCAAACTTGTGTCCAGTTTGGTCATAGATGGAGAAGGTTGAGGAATAAATCAAATCCTGAAGTACTTGCAAAAGTTCCCATCAAGATACCACTGTGGCCAGTTTCTGAGACTTTTCGAATTTGCTTCCAACTAAAGAGATGTTACATCTAAAACACAATTGGAATACTCTAAACAATCGTTGTCGATTCTGTAACCTTGCAGCCAAGTCTCTCAAACATTTGCCCTATTTGGCCATAAAGAGCGAAAGAACTGCGTCACTATGGAAATTGCTCCATTAAATGGAAAGATGGAAGACTGGTGGCTAACCCTCTTGTCCGGTCATAATTGCATGTTGACCTGTGCAGTCAGTGAATATCTTTACAAACTATTTCTGAAATAACGAGGTGATAGCAAAAGAGAAGGAGACTAAGGAGAGATGATGTTGTCTTAGTAAAAGATGAAAGGACGATGATAATGTAAAATTATAAATTATTAGGAATTTATTTCTGGTTTTGTAAAAAAAAGTTTGTAATAAACTGACACATATATATATATTCAGTGAAAAAACTTTGTTAAAGGGACGTTATGGTTCCAAGTAAAACCGAAAAACCCTTGAAATTCGCCAGTTTTTGTAAGCTAAGCAACCATAACTCGCGCCACCACCGTGCACTGCTAAAACTAACACCCAGGACATCAAAGATGACATCACAAATGTCATTGATGACATCACTGATGACATCACATGTGTATGTACTTTTCATGAAATATGTGTACAAGGGATTCTTATTATAATGTTGCGAAACAAGTGTCAAGGATCATTGCAATAAATATCACACCCTAATTAGTGCATTGAACGATGCATTGATATAAATAGCATTCTATTATGTGGTTCTATCTAGTATACTAAGCAACTCATACAGAAACATAACATTGTGTGCAGCGTACAAGATGAAGGTATAATATTCGTAATGTTAATATGTTGAATAATGAAATGATAATTGTTTTCTTAATAGATTTTTGTGTATTGTGAAATATGTAATAAGTAGCTAATAAAACACATGTATTACATAATTGCATTACTATAGACAAAACACAAAGACACAAGAACACATACCAATATGGGAATATACAGGGAAAGTGAAGTTAGCAAAAAAGCACAAGTATTAGCAGAAACAATTCATAACTTAACTGATTATTTTCATGCAAATAAATTATCGCTCTGTTTCAAAGCTGCTATTTACCCTATGTATATGTATCACTTGATGGGATTTGACCCTAAGGAAAGTAGTGTGAGTACAATGTATACAAATATGATCATATGCATGGAAAATAAAGCCATAAAAAAAACAACAGAACTATCAGAAAGTGCTCATTAGTCTATTGATTATCTTTATGCACAAAAAGGATTGCTGTCTTTCAAGCTTGTGTCTTCCCGTATGTATATGTTTCATATGATGTGACTGGACTCTAAGGGAATTACTGTAAGAAGCTACTTGAAGGATACGTCTACAAATAAAATAACATTTTTAGTTTCTGACTGTTACTGAAGAAAACCATGTGGCCTAGACATGTCAGCAAAAGTAAAAAGAGCGAGCCAGACATGTGATGTCATCAGTGATGTCATTGTGATGTCATCTTTGATGTCCTGGGTGATAGTCTTAGCAGTGCACGGTGGTGGCGCGAGTTATGGTTGCTTAGCTTACCATAACTGGCGAATTTCAAGGGTTTTTCGGTTTTACTTTGAACCATAACGTCCCTTTAACAAAGATTTTTCACTGAATTTCATAGGTTTTTAGTAGCGCAACTTAACCATAACGTCCCTTTAACAAAGTTTTTTCACTGAATTTCATAGGTTTTTAGTAGCGCAACTTAACCATAACGTCCCTTTAACAAAGTTTTTTCACTAAATTTCGTAGGTTTTTAGTAGCGCAACTTAACCATAACGTCCCTTTAACAACGTTTTTTCATTGAGTTTCATAGGTTTTTAGTAGTGCAACTTAACAATAATGACTTTCACTTTATATACATATCATATGGAACTGACTGAATCTCTTCTACTGTACTTGATGTCCGCAAACTCATTTAATGTTCGCGGACATGTTCGAAGAACAGTACCACTAGCTAAAAAACTCTGGGGGGGTATGTTTGATTGTTATATCATAACATAGGAATATTTAACAAATTCAAAAAAAAGCACACAAACCACATTATATGTACTAAGACATAATAAATGTAACCCATATATACAACACACTAACCATCCATTTAAATTCACTATGTTCTAAAATGGAATAAACCACAAGAAAATAAATTGGCTTCCAACATAATTACCTCACAAACACAACAGAACTGAGAACAAGAGCAGACCCACTGAGTACATAGGACATATCTTACCTGAAATAGTAAGTGTACTTAATTTTATTCATATATTTATAAACTTTCTGTATTAGATAAAAAAATATTATCTTTTTTTTTTTCTCTCACAGAAATGTCTAGTACTCTGGAATGGCTAGAGGAACATTTCCCACATGAAGAAATGTCACAAGATAGTGAAACTAATGGTAAACACTTTATAATATAAACCATTTAAATATTATTATTTTGTATACATTTGACATATATATTTTTTTTTGTACAGAGCATAACAAAATAGAAACCTCCTCTGAAGAAGCTGTTATGGAAAACACGCTTGACAACATAAAAGAAAAAATTGATTTATTGTTGACCAATTTTAATAATTTGAAAACTTTTGCTGAAGATCATTTAAAACAAAAACGTCATACCATTGCCCCACATGTACTTGTCCCCCCTCACCATATCCCAGACAATTATCCCCAAACCCTCTCCATAACTTAAAACGTTTTGATGAGACTTCCATCCCTTCTTCACCTAATAACAATCATGATGAAACCCCTAATTCTCCTGTTTTTGTTTCTGTTTCTGCCTCAACTTCTCTGTCATAAATTATTAATATATGTTAAATAAAGTTACATTTTTATATTGTGTTGTAAATAGTTTCGTTTTTTTTTAAAACAATGTAGGTATCCGCGGACAGTGCAGGTGTTCTAAAATGTTCGTAAATAAACGAAAATGGAGGCGTCCTGAAGAACACTATACCTGTTTGTACTGTTCGCTAGCAAGATGAAACTATTCTAAGAACACACGCGGTGTCCTGAAATGTTCGTAAAAAAAAAAAAAAATTAAAGTGTCCTAAAGAACACTATATCTGTCCGTAGTGTTCGCTAGGAAGTTCAAACTGTTTTAAGAACACACGCGGTGTCCTGAATTGTTCGTAATTAAACGAAAATGGAGGTGTCTTAAAGAACACTATACCTGTCCGTACTGTTCCCTAGCAACTTGAAAATGTTCCAAGAACAAAATTGGTGTCCTGAAATGTTCGTACATAAACAAAATTGAACGTGTCCTGAAGAACAGTATATCTGTCCTTACTGTTCGCTAGCAAATTTAAACTGTTCTAAGAACACACGCAGTGTCCTGAAATGTTCGTTTCATGTGTGACGCTATTTTAATTAGTTCAGAACCCGAACAGTGTCCGTAGAACATCAACGCGCATGCGCTAGCCAATCTCCATGCATTTGGTGTCCTGCGGACATGCGCTTCCTTCGCGGACTTGTTCGCAAACGGATCATATGACCGCGCCCATGCTGATCGCGTGTTCTGAATGCGGACACTGTTCGGGTCCCCGAACAAATTAAAAGTACATTTTCAATTAATCCATAATATTTTTCAATAAAATCTCACCATGGCACAAGTCCCACATAGTAATCCTGAGTTTCTACATACCTTTTGAAACTTTTCAAACTTTTTTTTGTGTTCGATCTGTCCACGGACAGCGCGCATGTCTGCGGACCATGCACAAGCACCCCTATAAAAGACCACGCCCTAGAGTTTATTCTCATTGTGTTTATGGCTATTCTTCGAAACACAGCGATTTTTGCTGCCAACTGCAGATTTCCATCGCATCTTTGATGGCATCCCTGGCTGCTGAACTGCCACCAGGTGCTGCACCTGCTTCAGCACCACCCCCTCCCCCTCCACCACCACCACCTCCCGAAGGGCCTGAAGAGGGGAACAAGAGTGAGGATGCAGAGGAGGAAGAAGAGGATGATGAGAATGAGGTAGAGGAAAACCCTACTATCTGCACTAGGCGTGAGTCTTGGGTGTGGCGGTTATTTACAATTCATGGTAATGTTCCTAAGGCTTGTGCGAACCGTGTTACCTGCAATGAGTGCAAAATGATACTCAGTCGTGGGAAGCACGGTAAGTACAGCTTTGGGACCACTACTATGAAGCGACACCTGAGGTCATTTCACTCTGGGGCTATTCGCAGGGTTGTACCTTGCGAAGAACGTAGCAGGTTGATTTCTGCTACTTCATCCTCTGTTTCTGATCCTGTCACCACAAGTACCACCTCTGTGGGACAGCGTCTTCCTCAAGTTGCCTCACAGGCCATACAGAATGCTGATGACCCATACCTTTCGAGGGTCACAGTTGTATGTTTGTACTGTGACACAGTACTCTGCAGGGGGGAGCGACTTCGTAGTGCTTTTGAGAGTATCGTCTCAGAGCACGAGAAGATCTGCTCACTACCCAAATAAAACCCACTCTACATCTTCCTCTCTCAGCTCGCCCTTTCTTATCCCTGTGGTTGGTGTCCCCTCCTTTACCTTCCTTTCCCCTCCTCTCCTAGTGTGTCGTGTATAAAAAACCCAAAAAAATACAAAATATCAAAAATCCAAAAAGAATAAGGCTCTTTTCAGAGCCGCCTTTCACAGTTAAAAAATAGAAGTGAAAATAAATGAAGCAGGGCCCTTTGTGTTTTTTAGAAGTCCGCGGACAGTTCGCGAACATTTAAAAAATTGGGTTGCTACCCCATCACAAACATTGGAATTTTCTCTGGGAAGATGTGGTGGCTCTGAAAAGAGCCTTTGGGTGGTGTTTGTAAGTCAAAAATTATAAATGCTTAACAACTACTTCAAAATGGTTGTTGTAATTCAAAAAAAGGTTGCAATGCATTTTGTACATTCTCAGAAAAATCTGATTGCCAGCATAAGTAAGATGGACTCCATCTCTGCGAAAAATGTATGTACTACGAGACATAATATTTTCATTGTGAAAAGAGGACATGCCAAAATCTCTTAGAAAGGCACAAACAGCCTTATTAACATTGCGCCTTGCTTTTTCCATTTGTGGACCAAATGAAGAAGAACAAAGCCACATTTGTCTCTGCGCAATCCGTGAAAATATCACTTGAGAATTAGGAAGCATGTCCATAACCTTCCCAAGTCCTTCTTTCATAGCAAATTGCAAAAAAAATCCAGTCACATGTCCTAAACTGTTCCCTCCACAATGAATTACAATTATGTCTGGATGTTGCTCTGTCTCTAAAGTAGCACAGAGAGGTAGCAAGTCCAACCACTTCATTCCACGTATTCCATGCCAGTGTACTTCCACTGTGGGAATCCAAGATCTACAGCTACTCCACAGCTTTCTGCATGCACCTTCAACCAATGTATCCACGAATCTCCCAAAATCCAAACAATCTGTTTTCTGAAACACACAGCCATAGCTATCTTTTGTTCTCTCAGCAAAAAGAGTATCTGAGAAACTCTCTCCTGGCACACCACACCCACTAAACTTTCCTGACCAATCCCTTTCAGTGCTTATTCTCATTTGCATGACTTCTGAACCCAAAAATCCCCGGATGTAACTCCCGATGTCCGCGAACTACCGCCATGTTCGCAGACATATCGTAACATGAACAGCCCTTCTACCATTTCCACTTCACTCTCTCTGCCATTCCCTCATTGGATGTAGCTAAAAAATCACATGACCATGCACCAATCACATTCAAGACCTCTAGATCTAACTGCATCATCATAGATCAGCACTGCAAATGTACTGTGAATCTCTCTGAGTACAAGTGTCATATCATTGGCAAGCACCATCTACCAGAAATACTGTACAAGTCTCCAAGATTTCTACTTGCAGCTCCATGCATATCCATATGCATGAACACAAACTTCAGGTATGCATATTTTCTGTACAGTAGATGAACACATTTTCAAACAGACTTTTAGCTTGTGTAATCTGTAAAATGAATTTACTGTATTTTTTTCAATATCCTAAAATCAACTATCACTTATAAACCTTTATACTATTTACTTTCTTTATACACACACACTCAAATCATGTTAAACTAACATGTTTTAAATGAAATATATAGACTACATAAACAAAATTGCATGCAAGCACAATCTATGTTTAAATCTTTAAAAAAATACTTATACGCTTTCATTTTTTTTTGTTTTTATTTATTTATATACTTAATTACTTTAATTTAGACATGGCATTGAGGCGCTATTACCTAGAACAGTTTACTTACAGAAATAGTAGTATTCACTGGTATATTATAAATTTCACAAGACATAGTAAAGATATTTTTTTTGCTACAGTTAGTCATTCAATACAATTTGTTCATTAAGAACATATCATATGTACTGAACTGATGCAATGTATCTTATGTAAATAAATTAGTTTAATGGTTTTAAAGAAGGCACTGAGGATTTCAATTAAAAAAATCAATATCTAAATTAAAAACAGCGCTATATACAAACAAAGTTACTAATTTGAAGCTTTTACAATTGCAGTGAAGACCAGTCTACTGAAAAGAAGCAGCCGAATTCGAAGAACAGAGAAGAACTAAGAAGTTACCTGTTAATTTAAGAAGAAAAGTAAGTAGAATATCACCATAATATTTGTATTATTAATCAAACATACTATAACATTAATACAAGCTATTTTGGTGCCTAAAAATAGAGATTGTGTACCATTTTGTCCAAAAATCTCCATGTTTTAAACAGCGATTTACAGCCCGAATGGCCCACAAATTCCTATTTTTGGACACACAAATTTCCCAACTGAACTACTACAATTTTCATATTATAGAACAAACAACTGTTTTAATTGTATACATTAGATTTACTATGTGTACTTTTCCACACCAGTAGCTTACTTTTTTTTGTCATCTGAACCCGTTTAGTAACACATAAATTCAAGAATACCTATCCCTACTAGTTGTAGTTCCCAATGCACAATCACACGCCATTACATACATCTTTATCATCTTACTCAAACACTCATGCACACAGCACACATACATTCCAGGACACCCCAACCCATATCTTCTTTGTTTTTTTCAACAGACCCTAAAGAATGCCTACCAAAAGTCAAGTCCGTAGAAAGCAACGCAAAAGTATAGCAAATGAAAATAAAAGTGTCCAACATAAGCATCCATCTCTAGCAGAATTTGTAAAAAAAGTTGAAACAAAACAGCTAATACAGTCATTTAGTGAAACACAAGAAGTTTCAAGTACAAAAACTTTGCCTCCTCTATCAAAATGTAAAACAAACCAAAAACAATTAACAGAAAATCAGCTATCACTACAGATAAAACTACTTCTTCAAATTTTAATATAGTGCAAAGTAAGCATACCAAGAAAAGTATTTTAGCCAAAATGTACCATCACAAAGTCCTTTAAAAATCTTATAAAAACAGGAGAGAAATCAGGTTCAATGCTTAAAACCTATCGTAGGATATTAATCTTAGAAGCGTTGATGGACAGTGCAATTCTTCTGAAAAGAAAGTTATTTATTTTACTGTTAAACAAAATGAAACCACTAACAAAACAAATAACTAAATTACAAAAAAGACTTCTCAATAAGCGAAATGTCAACAGAAAGAACTTATTAAGTATCTGCGGAGGTGAATGGAATCACAATACGAGCACAGAACCATATTTTAATGAAGAAGCGTACAAACAAAAGCAAACAAATACAATTGCCATACATAGCAGTGGTCGAGGTTATGAAAAAGTGAATAATACCATAATGGAACAAGAAGTACTCCTTACAAAAATATGCCCTGAAAACTTAGAGTTACCCCTCCATTCAACTGAATCAGAACGTCTAGTGTACAAATGGCCATGCACGTCAATGTGTAACATTCCCAAACAATGTTTCAAATCTTTACGCCAATTCCTCAATAAATATGTAAAAAGCAAAGACAAAATCAAAATTAAATTACTGCAAAATTTGGATACCTGTCCAGTGCGCAAGTACACAGGACTACAAGGACATTCATTGGCCTGCATTACAGGACCTACTTGTAAAACCACTTTCCATGATATCAAAAGGATATCAACACATCATTCAACTATAAGAAATCTAGTCTATAAACTGTACTATGCTAAAAGTCCTGCTTTAGCACTAGCAAAGTTAAATAACATCCTTCTACATGGTAAAGCAAAAGACCTACTTGAAGAAATTCACTATATCCAGAAAAAATATTTTGGAAGTGAAAGCCATTTACAGAATGAAATAGCTTTAAACCAATTAAGCAACAATTCTACACATGGCAACGTTTTGCTAAACACATACAAAAAAGAAATACTAACATTTAAAAGTACATCAGCTGAAGTACCAAACCATGTATGTGTATGTTGCCGTAGAACTTTTTATAAAAGTAACACAAAAACTGTGGACCTAACATACAAAATAGAAGACAATGAAGATTCTAAATGGTTTCAATTAGCTCTCTACCTTGTAGCAGAAAACAAATACGAAATAACTGAGCCCTTAATACTTTTCAGTTACTGCACTACAAAACTTGACAACAACCAAACTCCTTCACGTGCTATCACAAATAATTTGGAATTATACCCAGTACCAAAACCCCTACAACAACTTAATTTATATGAGAGCATCATAATTCAAACAGTACACCCATTTCAAGCAATAGTACGCCTTCAACCAAAATCAGCAAAATTACCTCCTTCTGAATTGGTAAAAGGCATTCGTGGAAAAGTAGTTTATTTACCATTAGATCTAAAAGAAAATGTGCATACTCTAGGAGTGCAACGTCCAATGCAGCAATCTTTAATTATCTTAGTAAATGGAGTACCTACAACAGACAAAAAAATATGGCAACAGCTGGTAGATTTATATAAAGTTAGACAAGCCTTCCAATATCTTAAAGAGAATAATGAATATTACAAAGAAATTAATATTGAAGAAAACTTGAAAGATACAACTGAAATAATTCAAGAAACACAAGAAGCTGGTCAATTTGAGCTACTAGATCCTGCTACAATATCAAATACTTTAGACCATTATACAATTCATCCTTTGCACTGTAATGACACCGTAGAAGATGCACTGGAAACTTACCAAATGCGTCAAACAAAAGGATCACCAATCAGCATATGGGAAAAAAGTATAGAAGCATGTGCTTTTCCTCTACTCTTTCCTACTGGCAAAGGAGGAAGGTATGATGATAGACCTATTCAAATATCAGTTCAGAATACCGCTCATTACGGATGTATTCTGAAGATCCCAGATTTAGACAAAATGTGGAATACATATTCCACCTACTCTTTGAAAGTGAACTAGCAACTTTATGTTACGGAGTTGCACACATATTAAAATCAGGATCACACTTTCAAAATATGACAGCTACACAATTATTAGAAAAAGTGCAACAAAAGGATGAGGTTTTACAATCAAATATTACAAATCTATTAGCAAATATGCGTGGTACTAAAGAGTACTGGTTTCGACGTCATGGAGATGTACGTTGGTTTGTTACATTAAGTTGTGCAGAATATGCATGGGAAGATTTACATGATTTCCTACGCATATCAAATAAAAACAAAACAAACATAGATATACTAACACCTGGAGAACTTTGTTCTTTGGATCCTGTTAATGTTTCAAGATATTTTCACCATCGCTTCATTGTTATGCTACATTTTATTTGTAATAAAACTGTTCCGCCCCTTGGAGAAGTGCAACACTTCTTTTGGAGAAAAGAATACCAAGCAGGAGGAGCACCACATATCCACATGCTTTTATGGATTAAAGATGCTCCTAAATTTGGTCAAGACAGTGATGCCACTGTTTTACAGTTTATTGAAAAATATGTCACTTGTGAAATTCCATCAGAAGCCACAAATAGTGATCTTCATGCACAAATTTTACAATTTCAAAGACACAAATGTGGAAAATATTGTCGTCGCAAATACAAAAACAAAGGGAAATACTACACCAAATGCCGATTTGGTTTCCCTAGACCAGTTACAAATGCAGGTCAAGTAAACAACCTCATGTCTTCAGTTAGACATAGTGTTAAAGGTAAGTCACCTAAAAATACATATTACATAAAAAGAAAAGAAGAAGAAAAATATTTCAATGATTATATTGCAATCATTGCCCACTTATGGAATGCAAACATAGATGTATAGTACTTTGCAGACAATTCTACTGCAGTTGCACGATATGTCACAGCATACTTAACTAAAGCAGAAAAGACAGAGCTCCAAGACCTCTGGAATGACCTGTCACCAGATAAAACAGTATCTCAAAAACTATAAAGCTTGGGCATAAAAATGCTCACCCATAGAGAATGTGGATCATATGAAGCATCTGATCCTTTAACTGGTACTGCATTGTATGGTAAATCTGAAAATATAGTATGGCTAAGTCTTGGTCCAGCTAAATCTAGAAAAAGAGTTCTAAAATCATATGAAGATATAGAAAAAATAGCCAAACATGATCCCAACAGCCAAGACATTTTAAAAAACAATTTATTGGACACATACTACCCAAACAGAAGTAATACTTTGGAAAACATGTGTCTATACCACATAGCCCAAAACTACACATACAAAAATAATATGAAACCTGATGAAAAAAAGGTAAATATAGAGTGACAAACTGTGAAGGCAGCTTAGTTAAACTCACTAAACCAAATTTAATTAATCATATCAAATTGTCATTAAAGACTCCTCAACATAAAGAAGTATATTACATGTCCCTGCTTCCAATCTTCAAACCATGGAGAAAAGAAGAACAATTACTAGATAACTATGACTCATATGAGGATGCTTTCAAAGCAAATGAAAGCACTATAACTGATGTAAACTGTACACAGTACAAAACAATGTTGCACAATGAACAGCAACACGAAGAAGAACTCCAAGCCCAACTAGATAAGGACACTCCTGACAGTAGTCAACCTTCTGTAACAGGAAGCCAAGAACCACTGGGAGAACCACTAATAATAAATGAGGCAGAATTAGCTATGATAGAAGTAGAAAACATCATGTGTCAGTATGAAGATAAGGAAGACTTAACTATACTACAATCAAAACAATGAGCAAAGTAGCATTTTTCAAGAAGTAACAAAACAAATTGCACATGGTGTAAAACATGAAAATAAAGAATGTTCCTGTCATAATTATAAACCTATACTACTATACGTCAGTGGTGAAGCTGGTTCTGGCAAACATTCCTAATCAAAATCATTAGTAAGTTCCTTCAACAATTGACAAACAACAAACTGTCAGCTGTTGTCACTGCACCCACAGGTTTAGCTGCTTACAACATAGGTGGTGTTACATTACACCGATTACTACTATTACCAGTAGAACACCAGAACAAATTAGACTATTACGAACTTTCTGCAGAAGCTGCAATGGAATTACGCAGAGTATTGAAACAAATGAAAATGCTACTAATAGATGAAGTGAGCATGGTCTCCAACCTGAAGTTAGCTTTGATTCACCTCAGATTACAAGAAGTACTCAAAACAGACTATGAAGAGCTCTTTGCAGGAAAACACATTATTGTTTCTGGAGATCTGCTTCAATTAACACCAGTAAAAGGTGAGCCTATTTTAAAACATTAGGACACAAACTCTGCCGTAAAACTGTTGGCAGCATTGGAAATGTCAACCTTTGGCAACATTTCCAATACAGAGAATTAACAGAAAACATGCGGCAATCTGCAGATCTCACTTATGCCAACATTTTAAAAAGTATCAGAGTTGGTATACTTTCTAAAGAAGCAGACGGAATATTGAAAACCCGGCACATTAATGCACTTTATGGCAATAATGCATGTGCTACAGATCTTATGAAACAATTAGCCCACAAAAATGTCAATTGTATGGCCTTAATGCCAACTCTTGCAAGCTGTTTCAAATTCAATGAAATCATGCTAAGTAAAGAAATGCAACCAATCATGGAAATTAGCGCCACAGACAAACTAGATGTACATGGTATGACACTACCCATGTGTGACCAAGCCACAACAAGACTAAATAGTTTTGAAAAATCAATCTCAAACACAGCAGGCTTAGAAAAGATATTAAAATTATCCTTAAATTGCAAAGTAATGCTTAAATGTAACCTTGACGTGGACCAAGGACTAGATAATGGAGCACTGGGTACAGTTGTTGGCTTTCAAACATACCCACGCGACAACAAAATTCAGTTTGTCAATATACTCTTTGACAAACTTTCAGAAGTAAAAAGGATAGGACGCTCAACAGCTAGATTCCTTCTCTTCAAAGATATGTATGTACGCAGAGAACAATTTTCTCTAACTCTTGCATACTCAGTCACGATTCATAAATCACAAGGTCTTACCCTAGACAAAGCAATGATAGATATTGGTAACACAGTCTTTAAAGAACGCATGAGCTATGTAGCACTATCACGCTTACGTACACTTGACGGGCTATTTCTAATCAACTTTGATGCAAGTAAAATAAACTCTGATATTCCTTGCATTTTAGAATACAATAGACTTTGCTCACTATACACCCCCCATCTAAACACATATTCTGTTCCACAAAAAGTAAAACGTTATAAAAGAAAAATAAGTCAAACAGAAATGCAACAGGATGTCACTGCAAATCCTCCAAAGAGAGTAAAATAAACTAATACTTCATCAAGTACCACAAGCAAAAAAGAATCAATTAGGGAAAGTAAACCAAGTACTTCTTTAAAGAAGGAAGACAAACTCCAAAAAAAAGCAGTTAGATACAGAACTACCTGGACCATTTAAATTCTCAAATATAGTTGGTGTAAATTGCTATGCAAATGTAGAAATGAATATTCTATTTCAATTACCACCAATTGTTGACAACATTTACTTACACAGTACAGACCCATTGTGTTTTCAAATGTTAGTACTTCACAGAAATGCAGCAAACAATCCTGACAACACGTATAGTGTTTTTGGAATAAGACAACAATTGGACTACTGTGCTGGAATGGTGAAATTCACTATAAATTCACAGGAAGATCCACAAGAATTTCTAATGTACTTACTACAAGTACTGGATAACAAAAGCATACCTATAAATGAAATCTTTCAGATTTCATACATGTGGAAACATACATGCACTCTCTGCAACAATGTGACACAAGAAGAAATCCCCAATGAACGCTTCATATATATATCAATACCAAATTGTGAATCCATTCCATTTCAGCGACTTGTACAAAATGCAAACCATGGTAGATTATGCTCTACCTGCGATTCAGATAATCGCTCCACGTTAGTAATACAAACACATAGTAAATACATAACACTAATGCTTCTACGTTACAATGCAGATGGTACCAAAAACAACTGCAAGCTGACTGGATTCACACATGGTCAAATATCACTTGGTAAGAAAACCTTCACAACAATAGGTATAATCTACCACGCAGGAGCCACAACCAATTCAGGGCACTACACCGCATATATAAAAAAGAAATGTGGATGGTTTGAATGTAATGATAGTACCATTACTCTAAAGCAGAGATTACCAGGAAATCTTACAAACGCTTATTTGATGTTCTTAAAACCAAAATTTGATAACTAAACTGTATTTAAACCCTCAGTAAACTTGTGTTAAAAAAATATAAACTGTTAGAATACTCCAAAAGCTATCTAACTGCTCAAAGATTCTACAACAACTAATCAGATAAATGAATACCACTAAATTAGACCAAAAAATATACAGTTAGAATACGCCAATTGGTATCTAACTGTCCCAAAATTTAACAATATCCAAATAGATAAATCAATACCACTAAAATATATTTAAAAAAAGACAGTTAGAATACGCCAATTGGTATCTAACTGCTCCAGAATTTTATAATATCAAAACAAATAAATAATATGTTACTGCTCCAAAAAAATACAACAAGCCAAAGTATTAAGCATTAGCCAGAAACAACAAGTGAACACTGAAAACAAACAAACAAACTGTAGCATAACAGAAAAAGGTTTTTTTTTATCCAACATGGATTTTTTTTTCTCCCACAGACCCAATGATTTTAGCAACAAATACAGAAACTGAGCAAATTGCACAGTACTCTGATTTTTAATCTACTAAAAATGAGGGTCCAAAAAAAAAAAAGTATATTGATTATACAATGTAATAAGTCATTACAAAATACTAATACTAACATGCTATTTTCTTTTATCACAGAAATTAACAAGAAAAACATGGATTCCCGTTACTAGACCAAACAGTAAGTATACAATAATAAGGAGAACCATAGCAGCATATCACATCCATAGTATCTAATACCTTTGTTCCTTATACATTTGTTTTTCACCCAAAGTTATAAGCAAATATGAATGTGATATGCTGCGGTGGTTGTTGCCAGGGCATAGAGTCTTGGGTGCATGGCCAAATGGCCATGCACCCAAGACTCTATGGCCTGGCAACAACCATCGCAGCATATCACATCCATAGAGTCAAACATTTCAACTATGGTCTATGGAAACTTTTAATGTCCGCGGACATTATGAGTGTTCTTAGAACACTTTCAACTTGCCAGCGAACAATACGGACAGCGTTTTCAGGACACCCCCTACGAACATTTCAGAACAACGCGATAGTTCTTAGAACACTTTCCACTTCACAACGAATAATACGGACAGTGTCCTCAGGACACCCCCATTTTGTTTATTTGCGAACATTTCAGGACACTGCAAGTGTTCTTAGAACACATTCAACTTGCCAGCGAACAATACGGACTACGCCTTCAGGACTGCCCCTACGAACATTCCAGGACACCGCGAGTGTTCTTAGAAACATCTTCAGAACACCCCCATTTTGTTTTATTTGCGAACATTTCAGGACACCGCGAGTGTTCTTAGAACACATTCAACTTGACAACGAACAATACGGACAGTGTCCTCAGAACACCCCCATTTCGTTTATTTGCGAACATTTCAGGACATCATGAGTGTTCTAAGAACACATTCAACTTGACAGAGAACAATACGGACAGCGTCCTCAGGACACCCCCATTTTGTTTATTTGCGAACATTTCAGGACACTGCGAGTGTTCTTAGAACACATTCAACTTGCCAGCGAACAATACGACTACGCCTTCAGGACACCCCCTACGAACATTCCAGGACACCGGGAGTGTTCTTAGAAACGTCTTTAGAACACCTCCATCTTGTTTATTTGCGAACATTTCAGGACACCGCGAGTGTTCTTAGAACACATTCAACTTGACAACGAACAATACGGACAGTGTCCTCAGAACACCCCTATTTCGTTTATTTGCGAACATTTCAGGACACCATGAGTGTTCTAAGAACACATTCAACTTGCCAGCAAACAACACGGACTACGCCTTCAGGACACCCCCTACGAACATTCCAGGACACCGGGAGTGTTCTTAGAAACGTCTTCAGAACACCTCCATTTTGTTTATTTGCGAACATTTCAGGACACCGCGAGTGTTCTTAGAACACATTCAACTTGACAGAGAACAATACGGACAGCGTCCTCATGACACCCCCTACGAACATTCCCCGGACACCGCAAGTGTTCTTAGAAGCGTCTTCAGAACACCACCATCTTGTTTATTTGTGAACATTTCAGGACACCGCGAGTGTTCTTAGAACACATTCAACTTGACAACGAACAATACGGACAGTGTCCTCAGAACACCCCCATTTCGTTTATTTGAGAACATTTCAGGACACCATGAGTGTTCTAAGAACACATTCAACTTGCCAGCGAACAATACGGACTACGCCTTCAGGACACCCCCTACGAACATTCCAGGACACGGGGAGTGTTCTTAGAAACGTCTTCAGAACACCTCCATTTTGTTTATTTGCGAACATTTCAGAACAACGTGAGTGTTCTTAGAACACAGTCAACTTGACAGAGAACAATACGGACAGCGTCCTCAGGACACCCCCTACAAACATTCCCCGGACACCGCGAGTGTTCTTAGAAGCGTCTTCAGAACACCACCATCTTGTTTATTTGCGAACATTTCAGGACACCACAAGTGTTCTTAGAACACATTCAACTTGACAACGAACAATACGGACAGTGTCCTCAGAACACCCCCATTTCGTTTATTTGCGTACATTTCAGGACACCATGAGTGTTCTAAGTACATATTCAACTTGACAGAGAACAATACGGACAGCGTCCTCAGGACACCCCCATTTTGTTTATTTGCGAATATTTCAGGACACCGCGAGTGTTCTTAGAACACATTCAACTTGACAGAGAACAATACGGACAGCGTTCTCAGGACACCCCCATTTTGTTTATTTGCGAACATTTCAGGAACCGCGAGTGTTCTTAGAACATATTCAACTTGACAACGAACAATACGGACAGCGTCCTCAGGACACCCCCATTTTGTTTATTTGCGAACATTTCAGGACACTGCGAGTGTTCTTAGAACAGTTTCAGTTTGCTTGCGAACAAAACGGACACATATTGAGTCCTCAGAACACCCCCCATTCATTTTATTTAGAACATTTCAGAACACCGTGATGTCCGCAGACAAATTGAACACAAAAAGAACGTCTAACACATAAAAAACATAACTTTCATCCTATCTCATACACTCCCACCCTCCCCAAACACTCCTACACACCAACACACTCTACTAAATACAAATTTTGAACAAAGTTTCACCGCGCTGTCCGCGGACGACCGCGAATCCAAGATGGCGGGCGCTACCGAAAATCTGACGCTCTTCACGCTCCACGCCGTTCAATCAGCGAACACGTTGCATGTCCGCGAACATCACGGAAGCCGATTGGCCAATCAGGACACTGTCCGCGGAGCGAACAGGGAAGTCCGTCCGCGGACCGAACACAGATATCACTAATTTTTTTTACCTACTTTTTGGTCATTTTAAAAAAAACTACTGGACGGATTTTCACCAAATTTGCAAAAGCATGCTTTCGGGACCAAGCCGCTGCTCCTGGTCCAAATTTGGTGAAAATCCGTCCTGCGGTTTAGGCTGTAGACGCGAGCATACATTTTTTCCCATTCAGTCTATGGGGAAAAAAAAAGTTTTGGGACACCCCCTATAACTTTGCCCCCCCTGGACGAATCCTCACCAAACTATGCAAGAAAATTGAGAGTGACCCAAATACTTTTTTTACAAAGTTTGGTGAGGATCCGTCCAGGGAGAGCGAAGTTATAAGCCGCCCAAAAAGTGCTCTTCCTATGGAAACACCAATTTAACCATAACTACATGGCCACTATCGTGGCCATGTAATATATATATATATATATATATATATATATATATATACATATATATCAATCATACAGGGGATTGTCAATTTAGGCTACTTGGATTCCTATAACTAAGAAGCCTCAGACTGCATAGCTATTCTTGAAGATTTGAACTTCTCTCAGCTATTCAGTGGCCCAACACATGAAAAGAGGCATACCATTGATTGAATACTTGCCAATTGTAATGTCATCTCAAATATTGGCTCCTCTAATTGTCCCTGGTCTGACCATTATGTGCTATACTTCGAGCTAGCTATGCCAGGAAAAATAACAGCGTAGTCCCCCAGGGTGTCTATGTGTTCCCATTATTATTTAACCTTTACATCAGACCTCTCCATGATCTTCTGAAACATTCTATTAAAAACTATGCTGATGACACCCAACTGCTGTTCACGCTGCCTGGTGACATGGCCTTAGATGCCTTAGATGCCTGCATTGTCAATGACATCTTTAATGCAGTCAGCAGGTGGATGAGACATGACTGGATCATTTCAAATAACCGGAACACTGAGCTGGTATTACTGGCTGCTCAAAACACCATCAAGAAACTGGAAAATGCCTATGACCCTATGCTACTAGGTTCCTATTCCATCCCAATAACGAGAAAGGCTAAGTTATTAGGCATTTTCCCTAATTTCGTATATATGAGCATGACTGCCCATATCTCTGCTACGGTCATTGTATGCCACTATTATCTCTGATTGCTCCGACAGGTTAAGCCTTTTATATCAGGTGCCAATTACTGCTAGTACCACTAGAGCTAATATCGGAAGCAAGTTGGAAATGCCCTGTTGATCGGTGCATCAGCTTATGGATTTGCTAGACTTTTGGTGGTGCAGAACTCAGCTGCCAGGATTGTGGCCAATGTTGCCAAGCGCTTTCCTATATCGCCCACTCTAAAAAACCTCACTGGCTGCCCATTGCACAGCGGAATCACATTTAAGACCTTAACCATCACTCACAAATGCCTGTGTTGCGAAGCACCAGCCTATCTTAAAGCACACCTACAGTGGTATAAGCACCCCACACCTTGCGTTCCAGCTCGCGGCAACTACTAATTAACAAGCGCCTCAGGCGTACCCGAGCAGGTGATAGACCATTTCAGTTTCTTGTGCCTGCTCTGTGGAATACGCTACCTTTGGGTGTTAGGTCTGATCCCATCTTCACATTGTTCAGGAAAAGTCTGAAAACGTTCCTTTTCTGAATCCCTTACTTAGTTACATTAGACTCTATAATACACCCACTGCCTTGCTGATCTTCACTGGACTGACTTTCTGATGTTGTTTGTCTTTGTCTATTTCTATATTTCAGCGCTTTGATGCCCATGGGTTTTAGCGCTATATAAATAAAGGAAATAAACTGTGTATACCACAGGCTCAAGAAGCTTCAGTGGTAAAACTTGGACATCGTATGAACTCACTTGAATCTGCTATGTGAGTACACATACATTTGAAGGTTGCTTTTGAAAGGATTTCCCAGTGGTTGTCCCTTTTTGCATTCACTTTGTGCAGGAATTTGCATCAAGGGAGAATTTGCTTCAGTGCAAAAAAGTATATTTAAAATAAATGTTTGTACCATGAATCCTTCCTTATGGCAGGTACACCATAATGGGTGATGGAGCCTGCACAGTCTGACAGATGCTTAATTTAGCGGCCGTTAGGCTAACTGGATCACTCTGGAGGATCTGACGCAGCCACAGATCCCTATTATGTTCCTGTAGGTAGAGTGGCACATATGTCTATTGTCTCGTCTGTAGCAGGGTGCAAAGCTCATCCAGCCCCACGTGGGTGTTTGCAGGCTACTGTGCCCACGGGCACAAGGTTGAGCTGTGCAGGCCAATCTTAGGAGGTTATATGGTTGACAAGGCTTCACTGAACTGGGCATGCACTGAATGTTATCTGGAGCAGTGACATCACTCCCCTATGGTATTATATGGCTCACAGAAGAGGCATATCTCAGTCAGAGAGACAGTTGAATGACAATGCTATCTCAACATCCTTTTTTCTTTGTTCGCCAGTAGTCAAGCCTCTATGGAACAACTGGGATATCGGGCTGTAAAAAAGGTACATTGGTGAGTGTGTGTGTGTTAGGTGGTTGACTTGAGGTACGTCCATATCTGCATTCCATTGTATTGTGTATGTATGTCCGGCAATCTGGGGGCAGTGCAAAGCGCAATGAGGAAAATCAGAGTGTAGTGTGAAGTAGCAATATGCAGTTCTGTGAGCAATGACGGACATGGGGCAAGTCAGTTGATAATGTGAAATGGTCTGGCCAGTTCTGCAGGGCAATGTTACATGCCATGAAGAAGTTCTCAGTGAAATATGATTTGGCGTGTTCAGTTCTGATGCAATGTTGGTGACGTGGGGCATTTGGGGCACCAATGTGATTCAGCCTGGAGCAGTTTCAAGGGTAAAGTACATTCCAGCTTCACAATGTGCTTAATTGAGGCCAAACTTGCATGGCATTGTTAAGACCAGCATCACCATTTTCTACGACAATTTCGATGCATTTACAGCTCCCCACATGCATCTACATTGCCTATTGGAATATAATATCAGTTTTGCTCCATTACAACTCATTGCATGTTACCATACAAATCTATTTTAACGAGCAACACTGACATAGTATTACTGATACTGGCATAACAATTCATGGGTAAAGTTAGATATCACCATGATAATGTGCTTTCGTTGGGAAACAGTTGCATACTATTCTTTTAACTGGTCTCACTATGGTCACTGTACATAACAGCATGATATTGTTCTCTATTGCTGCAACACTGGCATGAAGTTGTTGAATTTGACAAAACAATACATATGCCAGGAAAAATGCCCCCTAAAACCAGGACTACACTCAACAACAAACACAAAATAAGGAGGGCAACATATGATCCTGGTGTTAAGTAGGGATACTAATATAACAAATTACCATATTTATTTAAAGAAAAACAAAACGACTAGAATACATGACTCAAAATACACAAGCCTATATAATGTAAATCCGACAATGAGAAACTCACACTAACTAATAATATACACAGTGTTACCATGAATACATGAAATATGCAATATTCACATAAATACATAAATACAAAAATAATATAAAGGTATACATAATACAAAACATACCTTCTAACCTACAAAATGTTGCCTTCATACATGACTTCACTTGAAATCTTTTGTTTGTCACTATACCAATTAATTGCTTAATTTCTTTATGCACCAGTCGAACATACAAACATTCATCTCCCTACATGTTTCTGTACTAACTGGCAATCAATACTGGACATTCTTCAGGAGCACTCATTAACCAATGTAATATGAAAAGTACACTGAATCATAAATACCTTCCATTATTGTTAACTGCACAACATTGTATAATAAAATATCTGTGTCGATATATAATAATTACATAACAATTCTTTAAAAGATAGGTAACCTAAGGGCACTAGATTACAAAATACCTTCATTTCCTCCACCCTGTAGATCATACAGACATAAATGACCATTATACACTAAATAAAATTAATCAATAACTGGAATCTAATTGACCAAGGATAAAATAAATAGCACCTCAAATGGCATTCATGGGAATGTCTTAACAACTGTCACGCCAATTTTCTTGAAGCCTGTTTAGTCGGGAAAAGTGTACTGCTTTTTACAGCAAAATGTAGCTGGTGTTTAGGTTTAGGTATTTAGGAAGGTGGGCAGATGTGGGAGCGGCGTGGTGGGTGCAAGGGGTCTCCCCCACATTTCTCTGTGATAAAATGTGATAAAAATATTTATTGAGGGAATGGGCTTCGAGCTAATTGCTGCAAGTAAATGACATAGATCCCAACAGTCCTATAAGTTGCTAATATTAACAATATCTACCCTTATACTCAATCAAATGATTTAATCAGTTACCTAATCCTTTCTATTTCCTTCACACTCATCTGAGTACAGCAGGCTTTAAAATGGAATTATCTGAATTATTTCAATCCATAGCATGCAGAAAATCCACATTAAGCTAGAACAATATTCAAATATTACACTTTTAGATGAGTTACCTTATTAACCACAAGCCAATCTTAAAATGAGAAGTATAATTTGAGAGCCATCTCAGGACACAAAACGTGTGAGGTGCGGTGGTGGTGATGCATGCACCAAAGCACGTGTGCTTCAAGAAAGTATAGTTTGCAAGCCATCTCGGGAAGAGGGACCGCACTGATTCCCTTCCATTTTGGCGCACAAAGCTGATGACATCAAAAATCATATAACTGTGTGATTCAGATGTTCCCACATGTATCATGATGGCATTATGGCTTCTCTGTATGTTCAGGAATCTTTTATAAATCTAACAGTCCATCAAAATAAAACATGCTCAAATTTGTTCACAAGAGGGCAATAATGTTATACTGATAACCTAATGTTAAATGCATGATATATGCTCATGAAAGAAAATGTGCGTGTAGAATTACGTGATTACGTGATTTAGATTTCATCTTATGATACGTAATGGTAACATATTTTCTTCAATTATTCACGGAACACATTTAAATCAAAAACAAACATAGGGACTACCCATCATGCCAAACCTCAAAAAACATTAATGCACTTAAAAGTGATATTAAAGGCAGAACCTGATGTTAATTTAAGAAACTAGTACATGCACTCCTGGTTGCACTCTCTTAACAAATGTAGGAACTCGTCGAAAATCATGAGTAATAACATTCACATAAAATTGAAAATAATGTATCATTTGTTGATTAAATGCAAACAAATCAATACATTGACCATTGGCACATAGTTGTGTTCCCCAGGATTAAAGAAAATAAAAGAAGACTGGCAATTTGCATAGACAGGATTAATTGTATGCCACTCAATCCCTTCGCTCAATCCCGTTACCCCTCTGAGTTGTTACTGTTTTAACAGCTTCTTCTTAATGTCTGTCTGGGTTGAACCCTTAATCTTCTGTGTCGCAATCCGGGTGAAATCATTGAATGCATGGCATTAGGCCAAAAAATGCTTCACCATAGGTGCAATTGTTTATTTGTTTTTTTAAACTATTGTATTTTATAATTCTCATCTTGGCCTTACTTGTAGTTTTTCCTAGATGTTTCAAATTACAAGCACACGAAATCAAATATATCACAGTTATACTATCAGAGTTTGCAAAATCATTGAAAGTCAATATTTTGTTCAGACCAAAATCCACATCTAATGTCTTGAGTGTGAATTTAAAAACACTATGTTTTGGAGACCACCAGGGGGCGCGGATTGCATCAGCCGCCTGAAACGTTGCTCCGCGCGAAACAGTGAATATTGAGATGATTTAGAGCATTGTCGATCCTCCAGGCAAGCAAAAACAGAGTTTTGGATGTCGGAATTGCGTGTGACTCAGACAGACCCCCCAACACCGAAGACTGAAGCGGGGAAAGACACAGAACCGAAGACATGCCCATCCCCCCAGTGAGAGGCCAGAAAATGGCGGGCAGCCGTTTAAGGTTTTGAGCGGGACTCGGAGCAGTGGAGACCAGACGGGCTTGCCAAGAAGAGGGGCTCCGGCAAGAAAGAAAAGCGGAATCACCACATTGATGGTGTAGCCCCGACATACCTGGTCAATTAGGAGAGGTGGGGGCCACTCGGCACCGAGGCTGAGGAGTGACTGCAGGGAGAAGGTGCTCGCACAGATCCCGTTGAGTGAACGGCAGCAGCGCTAGAGCAGAGTGCTTGCAGCGGACAGAGTGAGGCGGGTCCTTGCTGCGGCGCTGTGGAAGGCCTTGGGGGAGCTGCCCCCGGCGGGTGGAGGAGAAGCCGATGAGGACTAGCGGGCCCGACAGAGGAGCTGTGCAGAAGTCAAGTAGTGGCGTGAAAGGAAGCGGCTCCTGTCAGTGACGGCCCCCCCACATTGAAGCTCCCCGGGACTGCCAAGAAAACAAGCCAGCCTGAGGGGAAAGAGGTGAGAATCCCTCCTCATGAGAAGCCGTAGCAGAGGGGCAGTACCTGTAATAAGGGGGTGAAGGAAGAAGATGAAAGGACAGGAGACCAAGGACAATAAATGGCAGTGATTTAATTGCATTGGGAGATCTTGTCAGCTAGCGGGACTAGCAAAGCTAGTGGTCGGATCATGGCCGAGCCTGAGAGGAAGCGGGTAGGCATCAGGGAAGACCCGTGTAGGATCCGGGGAGTGGGGAGTCAGTGCCAAGTGGTCTTGCAGCATAGAGGCTGGGAGGTTAGGGGGAAGGCCAAGGACCTTTGTCTTGGGAGAGAGAAACCAAGATACCGGAGAGGAGACTACGGGAATGTAGGACTTGGCATAAAACGAGAAGTAACAGCAATCAAGTGGCAAACACAGTGACGCCCGGAACCCAGCACAGGGGTGCAGAGAGGAGAATTCCACATAGAGGAAGTACGAGGACCTTGAAGAAAGAGCAAGGTGGTTATTGCACTAGAAAGAGCCAATTAGCAGACCCGTGGCCAGCACACAACCTTAGAGGGAAGCAGGGACTGGACCGGGTCAAGGGAGCAGGAAAAAACGCTCTGAGGGACGCCCTCCCACTTTATGGCAGATCACCCGCAGGAGCAGTGATACCACGGACGCTTTACGTGAAGGCGCTCCAAAAGATACCAAAGCATGATAATGTGGGTGTGAGTGAGATACCAAAAGAAAAGCCTGAGAAAGGACAGGATTGAGGCGAGACATTCGGAGGGTGAGAAATAGTCATAAAAGGATGTCATCACATGCTTGACGCTCATACTAATCTTGGCCTACTCAAATTACAGCAGTACAGGAGGGAAAGCCCGGCGCCCCAAAAAGGTCCACAGAGTAACCCAGCAGCAATGGCCATGAAAAGCCACAAAGGAAGATATAGCGGGAATCATGGCTGAGATCAAGGCGCTGAGGTCGGACATCCAAACATCTATATCCGAAATAAGGGGGAAGGTGGAGCGTATTGACGGGAAGGTGGAAAACCTGGAAAATAACCAGTTAAATGTGGACCTGATTGAAATGAAGTTCAACGCAAGGATGACTGACATCGAACTGAAAGAGGAAGAAATCACACTAAAAATTGCCGATTTGTATAACAGGGAGCGAAGATCAAATTTGCGAATCTTAGGACTGGTGGAGAAGGATGGGGAGACCCCACAACAAGTGGAACAGAAGGTCCAAGACATTATTAACCACTTATTCGAGGAGGAAGGAGGGAAGCTAGTGTCAATCGAAAGAGCACACCTAGGAGGGAGGGCCTTTAGAGGTGAGCCCCGCTCAGTGGTGGTGAAATTCCTTAGTTACAAGGAAAAGGTGGAGGTCCTCACAAAGGCCAAACAGAAACAGGACTTCGAATACCAAGGTGCTAAGCTTAAGATATTTCAGGACCTCTCAACCTTAACCCTGGCTAGAAGAAGGACATGCAGACCACTCACTACATGGCTTACAGAGCAGGGGATCAGATAGAGGTGGGGATACCCATTCGACCTCACCTTTGAGATCACAGGAGAAGATTACAGGATCACCACTCCAGAAGAAGTAAATTAAGTCCTAAAGTGGCTGATGGACAGTAGAGACAAGAGAGGGCCAGTGGGCCCACAGGAAATCTCCCGATCACAAGCAGAAGAACAAAGAGAAGCCCCACACAAACAAAGAAGGGCCGATGTGGGGAGTAAGTACGTTAAACCAAATCCTATGTCCCCGACAAAGCCCTCATGACATAAGAAATGAGCAGTCGTTTTACAAGGACCAGGATCTTGTCGATCACAGGTTTAACAAATGAACACAGAAGTTATATTGTCAATGGCCGGCGAAAGATGGAGGTAGGGGAAAAAAGCTACTGAGAACCCCACAAAGGGCAGAGGTCAAACCCCGGTGGCCCTCAATTCCAAGAGGGCATCTCAACACGTGGGGCCCATGCAGTCGCTTTCAACTGCGGTTCAGTTTTTACAGTTGATGCAGTTTATTGTTGTGGGGATGGGGGGGTGGAGGGAAGAGGGGGTATAAGCAGGACCAGGGCAATTGGGAGAAGGGGACAGTTCAGGGCCGCACAGGTCAGAAGTGACACATTTACAAGGAGGCAATGGGAACCAATTTTGATAGGGCACAACAGGTGGGCCAAGGTGGAGAGAAGTGAATTCTGAGGGTGGGCACCCTGAATGTCAAGGGACTCAATTCACCAACTAAAAGATCCCTATTGATGAGGGAATTCGTAAGGGCGGAGTTAGACGTTCTTTTTGTGCAAGAGACGAGACTTAAAGCGGGGGAGGAGGAGCCGATAAGGGGCAAAGGGCTGGGTCAAAGATTCTGGGCATCAGGGGACCAGAAGAAGGGGGAGGGGGAGTTATAAAGGGTCCGACTTGAGAATATGACCGTGGAGCGATCTGCAGAGGGCAAACAAATAATATTCCGGGGAGTACTAGAAGGACCACAAATTACGCTAGTAGGGATATACACCCCAAACCAGGGGCAAACCTCGTTCAATGAGCAGGCGTTGGCATCCCTGGGAGAGAGCACGGAAAACCTGGTGGTGGTAGGAGGTGATTTCAATGCATGTGCGGACACGCAATTGGATAGGCAACAGAACAGGATAAAGATCTCTGGGGCTACACAGAGGGAGGGCAGCCAATTTGGAGTTACCCTAAAGGAGGATGGGTTGGTAGACCTCTGGAGAGCATTTAACCCTGGGCAAAGAGTTTATACATTTAAGTCGGAGGTCCATGACACTTTTACACAGATTGTTTACTTGTTAGTCAACCAGGAACAAAGACAAAGGGTGCAAGACATGTTAATTTGCGCTGTATCATGGACTGACCACGACATGATAATAACCAATATAGTTATGATGGGATTGACCAAAGAAACACGTGTTGGAGGTGTAACGATTCCCTGTGGCTAGACAAATTATATGAACGGGAGTTGCAGGAGGCAATAGAGGAATACTTTTGAATTAATAACAATGGTGAGGTTAACAGGAATATGGTATGGGTAGCAGGAAAGGCAGTGTGGAGAGGTCACCTCATAAGAGAAAGGGCCAGAAGAAAGAGCGAACGTACCCTCATAGAAGACAAATTGAGAAAGGAAATGGTTGAGCTGGAAGGAAAGCTACACACACAGGGGTCATATCGCAAAGAACACATAGCAGCTCTCAAAGACAAAAGGGAAGAACTGGGAAAACTCGGGACTGGGGAGGTAGTAAGAAAGTTAAAATTCTTAAAGCAGAAAAAGGGGATAAAGCCGGTAAGATGCTAGCTGCAAGACTCTGGGCTCAGAGGGCTGAGAGATGTAGCAGATCAATTTGCCAAATTTTACCAAAATTTTACCAAACCCTGTTTACATCGGAGGGGTCTCAGTTTGAGTCAGAGATGGGAGAATATATAGCAATGACGGGCCTGTCCCGGTTGTCGGAAGCGGATCAAGAGTGCATTGATTCTGATATAACACCACAGGAGGTATTGGCCTCTATAAATAGTCTCCCCCCGGGGGGTTCGCCAGGAAAGGATGGGTACGGCATGAGATTCTATAAGCAATTTGGAGACATCTTAGCCCCACAATTAGTAGATTTATTTTATCACATAAGGGAAGAAGGTATAGCTCCACCGTCGTTTTCGGTGGCTCACATAGCAGTGATTCCAAAGCCAGAGAGAGACCCCAGGGCCTGCAAGTCATATAGGCCCATATCGCTTTTAAACACGGACGTGAAAATATACACTAGAGTGCTAGCCACGCGGATGGTCCACCCAGACCAGGTAGGTTTCATAAAGGACAGGCAGAGGGCAGATGCGTTGCATAAGCCCTTAGATGTAATGGAGCACACCATAGGCCAGGAGGGAAACCATGCTCTCCTCAGCATGGACTCATGAAAAGGCGTTTGATAGAGTAGAATGGAGCTTTTTGTGGGCTGTGCTGAGGAACATGGGATTCGGTGAAACATTCCTTAAAGGCATTCAGGCTGTATATAGGAATCCAAAGGGGAGGGTGGTGGTGAACAGTGAAGTCTCACAGGAGATCATTATGTCCAGAAGGGACAAGGCAGGGGTGCCCCCTATCACCGTTGCTATATGCACTTTCCATGGAGCCCCTGGGGAACAACATGAAGGGAAATAAAGAAATCAGGGGTATAGAAGTAGGGACAGAGGAGTACAAACTTGCAATGTTTGTGGAAGATATTTTACTGTATTTGTCGGACCCAGAAGTCCTTCGGGTGATACAAGAGTTTGGGAAATGGGCGGGTCTTAAAGTGAATACTGATAAATTCACGCTCTTCCTATACAAAACTTCGGAGAGCGAGATGCGCAAGGTGGGGTCGGTCAGGGGAATACCCACTAATCACAGAAGTCTGAAGTACTTTGGTGTTAACATCACTAGAGCCATGGGGGAACTCTACAAAGAGAACTTACCCCTCTCCTAAAGGAAATTTCAAATGACCTGGACAGATGGGCCAAGTTAACGGTGTCTTGCTTGGGTAGGGTCAATGCTCTAAAAATGGTAATCCTGCCCAAATTGCTGTACTTGTACCAAATGCTCCGTATCCAAATCCCAAGCCATCACTTCATTGAAATAAAAGGGTTGATTCGCAAATTCTTATGGTAGGGGAAGAAAAAGAGAATAGCATTTAAGACACTGACCCGGATAAAGGAGAAAGGAGGGGTGGGCCTGCCAGACATGTATGAATATTACAGAGCCACCCGATTCAGGGAGCTGATCCCCCACCTCAGAGGAGATGGCCAAAAGCAATGGGTGGTAATTGAAAACTATAGGATGAGACCGGTAACATTGGGGGAATGGTTGTGGTCCCTGAAGAAATCATTTCCAAAAAGTGTCTGCAATCACTTTGCAATGGGATCCCAATTGGGGTTGTGGTGGAACAAGGGGGAAATGAGAGGCCTCACAACTTGGCCATCCCCAATAAGCTGCATTTGGTCGCCCCCAATTAAGGATGACATAAATGACCCAATAATATTCCAGAATTGGTATGAGGGGGTGGTTGGAGAGAGTGGGGCAAATGATAAAGCCGGGGGGTGCATATCCATACAGGAGCTGGAAGCGGGCCTGCAAATAGGACCACTGGAGGTATTCAAATTTCTACAGTTGCAGGGTACTCTCATGGCGGGGAAGTGGAAAGGGAACCTGCTCAGAGACCTTACTCAAATGGAAAAAATACTGAACGACATGACCTCGACAAAGGGCACTATATCCAAAATATATGTAGCTTTACTTGAAGCGAAAGACAATAATGACGAGGGTCTCAAGAGAAGGTGGGAGAGAGACATGGGCTCGATGATGTCAGAGGTCCTATGGTCAAGAATCTGTGCTGCAGCCCACAAAACTTTGATATCAGCGCAATATAAATTGCATGGTTGAAGTTGTTGCACAGATGGCAATTTGACCCCAAAAGACTCTCAAAGATGTACACTCAATTAAGCCCTATGTGTTGGAGAGGCTGTAGCATGGTAGCTGACTAATGGCACATGTGATGGACTTGCCCGAAAGCTCAGTCATACAGAAGGAGGTTCTGGGCTGGATTAGAAAGGTAGAAGGGATCCCAAGAGAATTGGACCCCAGATTGGTCCTCTTTGGTCTCCAGCTGCATGACAAACGTTGGAAAATGGTACCGCACATGGTGCACTTCTTGTTCCTGGCCACAAGGGTGTGCCTAACTATTGGATGGAAATCTGAAACTCTGCCAACGGAACAAATGTGGGTTAATAAAGCTAAGGACATATAAGAAATGGAGAAGATAACGGCCCAACTGCATGACACGATGCCAAGCCGAGAATTGGAAGGGGCTCCCTTCATTGAGGCCTATAAATGACTAGCGGATAAAGTGATCAACGGCTGCAATTGATCATCCTTTTCTGATCAGATATTGGGGCTCTGACCCATGCTGTGCCCGGTCTGCAGTGGGAGAGAGGTGGATGGGGGGGGGGGGGGAGTATCCTGGGAAGAGAATGTTATTGGTTACTTCTGTTTTTGTTGTTAAATAAAGTAAATACAAATTAAATTAAATTAAAAAAACACTCTGTTTTGGGTAGTTACCCTTATTTGGATTAAAACCCCAGCAAGCACTCTGTGAAACAAAGAGCGGGTAACTCTTGTTTCTGATGTCATTATGCATTATATGTATGGCTCCCGTTTTTTCGTCTTTACTGGAGCAGAAATACATGTGTCTTGATTATTTCTACAGGTTATCAATTATGTGTTGCGGGGCAATGGCTCTGCAAAGTAACATAATGGAGAGGCAACAGAAAGTTATTTACGCTTGAAATTGTTTAAAGTGCTACAGAGATGTTTAATCACTTCACCATAAGGAGCAGCTCTTTCTTATTAAGGCGAAATGGATATTGTCTTGATGTGCAAGAAGCAAGCTCTCTGAGCGTCCCATTACAGCCGTCAAAGCATTACAATTCTAATTTGAATAAATGCAGAAAAGCTCTATTTGCAAATGATATTTTTCAGAGAGCAACAATAATGTGGATGTCTTAATTATGAGATTGCAAATATTAGTACTCGTCCTAAATGCAAAGCGGGCCCTTCAATATAATTATCATTCAGTTTGGTTCGTCTTGTGTGCTAAGTACGTAAATGTAGTAACACAAACTGTCCTATTTTCATTTAGTGTATTGATCTTAAATACCAACAAAGAAGCTCTATTATTCACAAAAGCTCTCTTAGCTGCTTATGTTAAAACCCGTTGAGGATACAGATATCTTGCAATGTCTCTGTACATTGTGTTTATTGATCCCAATCATCTATATTGCTGTTAATATTAACACCTGACTCTGATTATAGTAATTAAATACTGCCCCCAGTTCTTAAGCATGATCAAACGTGAGTCATTTGCCTGTAGGCATGTTAAAACCTGCCGTAAAACCTCACACTTAACGTCATCTAAGGGTGAATCACTAATAACAGCTTCCAGTGTAACATGACAATTATTCTCCTAAGATTGGTTGGCCTCATAAAAAAACAATACATATCGGCAGAATGCCAGGAAAATGCCGCCTATAGCCTGTACTAAACTCAAATATAATCATAATTTTCTAGGGGCAATGTCCCAACCTGGACGTGTTTGCATTTTACTGGTGAAAGGCTGGCATGGTTTTGAGACTGGCACCATCATTTCTTCTACTGACCACAGCAATGGCATGGCAGTGCTGCACTAGTAAAACACACTTTTATGCTGGCGTGGTAATTTGGTTTACTGGGGGCAACACTAGGATTGATGTGTTGAGACAAGCACCATATTTTTCAGGGGCGTATTTAGGACCAATTTTAAAAATATAGTTTACTGGGGCAGCACTGGAACGTCATAGTTGGAACTAGCATCATAATTATCTGAGGCCAATGTAAAAACTTGTTTTAGAATGTGTTTTTCAGTGATAGTACTTGAATTAGATTGCCGAGACTGGCATTACAGATATTTCAAGTTTGCACCAAGAAATGAGAGAAGGAAGTTTAAAAAAACAGCATGTCAAATCTATTATCGGTTTTGTGTGATACACATTGGTTAACTGAGGTCACACTTCCGCCACTTTCGCTACTTTTTCTGGGTCGCTGTGGATGTCAGCAGGATAATCTGTTTTGCTGCAGCAACACCGGCATCGCTCTGTCGAAACTGGCATGAAATTGATACTATGGACCTTATTATGAGTTTGGAGGTAGCCATGCCATTTTTAGCGACATGGCTACCTCCAAACTCAGGTCTGGGTCCCGCAAAGGGGGACTTACCGGGCCATTCCGACCTTGGAGGGCCCGGTAATTCCCTTTCGCGGGACCTGGTACATCCCCATTCCCATTTGAGCCCCCATAGGGCTCAATGGGAATGGGGAGGATGCTAACAACAGGCCCGTTAATGACGGGCCCTTTGTTAGCATCCTGGTCTGCTAGCGGGTCCCGCTATGCATGTCTGGTCTGACCAGGCGTGAAGAGCGGGACACGCTGCAGAACTCGTAATGGGGTGGCCCGGTATGAATGGTGCTGGTCCCTTACCGGTACCGTTTATACGCGGCCGCACTCCTCATAATGAGGCCCTCTGTAAATAACAGTGGCGGTTTCAAACGTTCTTAGCAAGGTAGAAATGGTCACGGTTGTGTTAAAACTGACATGCTGGCAATCTGAACTGCACTTTGTCATGTTCAGTAGCCTGGCATGTGATGTCAAAGCCTTTGCAGTTGAATGTAATTCTATCATATGCTCTGGCAGTTCTGCATGGATTTCTTTACCTACCACAGGAACAAAGATGAAACATCTCAATGTAAAATATTTTAACAGTGTCATTTCTACCATATTAGAAGACGTTTTTCAGTGTGGTAATGGGACACTACATCAGCCATGCATTCAGTATTATGTGCATCTGGTGCACAACTTTCTGTTGGTCACGTACATGATTTGCTTCAGCCAATTGCTCCTGTGTACTCTTGGCGACATGACATTTAAAGTAATCCAATATTTCATGTGCTTGTCTACAGAACTTCCCTCAAATTCTATGGAGGTTTTTCCGCTTTCCCTTGAAATAAATAAGCTGCAGCATGCTCTATTTTAACACATGTTAAAACATATCTTTTTAGGGAGAGAGTCCATACACATCCCCCACTGGTCGGTTGGGGAACACTCCCACAAATATGTGCCTCAATACTTTACACATTCTCCATCCACCACTAGCTCTATTGCTAAGAACTATTTTAAACCCATGTCATGTGTTATAAAAGCCAGTGGCTTAAGCGCAGCTATACGAAAAAAGAAAACAAACAGAAAGCATTTTAACAAAAAGCAATTGTAGATCAAACAGGACTTCCCCTCAAGTGCAGCAGTGAGGCATATATTAAATAAGGATATGGATCTGTGGAGAACATGGCTTGATGCCAAAGCACGACGTAATACAACCCAGGTGCTTCTCCTGAGTGCTTTTTGATCCTGACATTACCTGTGAATTGGTCATTATTTAGTCAACAGCTTTCGTGTATGTGAAAGGACACGCAATGCTGAGTATGTGCTATGTTGAAAATTCGGATTCCCCTGTGCTTCTTTGAGAGTTCACCTGCTAAAGAAGTTCTGGTCCCCTCTGTGGCTCAAGTGGGAGAAACAACTTGAGGACAAAGGCGTGCTAGAGCTGACATGCTGTCCTGCCATGTCTATCATAGTGGCCCTGTGAACCAGCTGCAGAAATGACACCTAGGTGCCTGGGGGTTAACCCTGCTCAGAGCATATGGTCACAGTGCACCCTAAAACATGAGACCCACACCCGGAGTGCATCACCCGGGTGGTCACTAGAGTTGTACAAAGGTGGTGCACTGAATGGTGCCAAGATTCTCCTCCAGAGACTTCACTGATGCCTTGTGAATTGTGCTAAGGATCTATTGGTGATGTGCAGCTTATGCACAGCCTGGCCCTCTGTGGTGTATTATGGTTCAAGCCAACTAAGAATGGGAGCCAAGTCTGCCCATTTGCTTACTTTGAAATTCTAGTAAACGTCGAGCTGACTACCCAGCACATGTCCTATTGTTTGTTCCCTGGCACCCTGCAGGTTTTTTGATCCAAAAGAAGATACAAGCATGATATGTATAATCTCTTTGCAAGTGGGTGATGCACTCTCGTGAGAAATAGAGATCTTTCATTCTGTAAGACATTTGCCAGAGCACATTTTCCTAAAAAGAGTCACTGATACGTAAACTTGAATCGTCCAACTTGCCACTTGCGCCATTACCACATTCCTTTCACTTGAACATACTAACGAAAGAGTTGATACTCCTAATGATACAATCCATATAATTGCATGGTTATCACATTCAAAATCATGATGGAACAGTTCACCACACATCCATTGAAAACCAATCCAGACATTTATAGTGGAGGCAATACCAGTGGGGTGCGGGGGGAAACAGGAAGAGGGTAAAACAAGAGGTATGACAAAAACAAAAACACAAACCTCATTAATTCATGAATGTTCTTGCGTTACAAGATTCCATTTCAAATCGACCCTTTAAATAATGTCACCTCATAAATATCCTCCAGAAACCTATTGTTAAACCTACCAGACACTATCTCCATTTAATAAATTAGACCCTATTCAGTTCCAGTAGTCTCCACTCCATATCTGAACTCTTCTACTTTTATCAGCCTTTTTACTCATTACTATACTTGGAATTGCGTGAGGAAGATGTGACTTTAAAGATGGATGAGCTCGAGAACAGGGAAAGAAGGAACAATATTCGTATATTGCGTGTGAAGGAGGTGGATGGGGAAGCCCCACTGCAAATGCAGCCTAGGGTGCAGGCCACTGTCAACGTCTTATTCACAGCTTAGGGAGATACATTTTGAATGGGCACACAGAGGGGGTAAGCCCTCTGGCAGTGGTCCGAGCTCCATTGTCGCCAGTTTCTTGAGATTTTAGTACAAAGCCGAGGTTCTAGCGCGAGCGTGACAGAGACAGGACTTGGAGTTCGAGGGCGCCCGCATTATGGTATATCAGAACCTTTCCAACCTGACGCTGTCCAGAAGAAGAGATTGTCGTCCGCTTACGATGTGGTTCAATGACAGAGGAATCAGATATCGGTGGGCATATCCATTTGCCCTGAAATATGAGGTGGTGGAAGCCATCAAATACCTGATCACATCAGCGACAAAACAGGCATTATGCCACTTGACTTCAGGCACCACAGAGGCATCTGACCAGCAGGCAAGTCCAGTCAAGCAGAGCCGGAAGAATGTGTAACCATCGGGACTCCCCAGGCGTCAAAGAGGGCAAACGGGCCGCAAATACATGCATCTTAATGGCCCATCCCCATGTAAAGGACTATGAGAGTTCACTGTAAGAGGCAGAAGGAGGACGCTTGCGCCATAAAAGGAACTATACCAAAGGTAAGTGGCGTGGTCCAAGTGCAGACACTGGAGGGAGAGCGCCTGGCTCATCCCCCAAGTGGCCCTCTGAAGGGCAGACAGCCTCTCACCAACAATTCTTTCAAGTTCTAGGTTTTGTTTCAGTTTCTGATGTTAATGTTTAAGTCAAACAGGGGAACTGGGGGTGAGGGATCTGCATGTATCTGTTATGGCCTTATAGGGCAGTATCACCGCAGAATTAGTGACTTGGAGCAAAGGGGGTATGCACATAGTGAACATGCCATGAGCAAGGCAGGTGAGGAGGCAGGATGATGGGAACCAGAGAGGGATACAGGAGTCTAGCTGTGGGCACCCTGAATGTGAAGGGACTGAGCTCACCTACAAAGAGGTACCTGGTTGTGCGCACATTTCGTAACGCATCCCTGGACATTTTGTTTCTGCAGGAAACTAGACTCGTTGAGGGGGAAGAAAGGTGACTGCGTGGAGCAGGCATTGGGCAGGTTCACCGGGTATCAGGGGAGGCTAAAAGAGGAGGAGTGGGTATCATATTGCGCAAGCAGAGTAAGATGCAAGAGGAGGTGGTATAACAAATGTTTGTGGGGCGACTGCTGGTGATCCAGGGCTCCCTGGAAGGAATGAGGGTAGTTCTGGGGGCACTTTATGCTCCGAACCAGGGACAGGCAGAGTTTATACAGAGTGTCCTGGATACATTGATAACCCATGCAGGAGATTTTTACATTATCGGAGGGGACTTTAACTCGTGGGCAGATGAGAGGCTTGATAGAAGGTCAGAGAAGAGTTTGTCTGGCCTGGGTGGGGCACAGAAGGAGGGGCATTTGGGACATACTATTGTAGCAAGGAGATTGGTGGATGCATGGAGGTTGATTCACCCAGGGCAGTAGGGATATACTTTTTTCTCAGACCACATGCAAATTATACTACAATTGACTACATGCTCCTGAATGGTCACCGGGGGGGGGGTTGGACTACTTGTTGTGAAATCCGTCCGGTGGGATGGTCAGATCACGACATGGTTGTGATGACAATGGGCTTAGATGGGCTTAGTAGAACAGAGGCTAGGTGGAGGTGCAATGACTCTCTTCGGAGGGACCCACTCTTTGCTAAGCAGCTAGCGGAAGATATCACAGAGTACTTCCAGATAAAGGATACAGGAGAGGTGGATATTAAGGTGGTCTGGGACACAGGGGAGGTGGTGGGGGGGGGCTTCTTATGAATGAAGGAGCGAGGAAAAGGAGAGAGAGGAGATTGTTGGAGGAAAAACATAGGACGGATATTGCATGAAGCGAGCCGCGGATGAACGCAGGGGAAGAATATGATGAAGCGGTTCTGATGGCCATACAGAAGAAGAGGGCTGAATTGAAAGGGTTAAGGCTGGAGGATACCCATGGAAAACTGAGGTACCTCAGGTCAACATTCTATGAGAAAGGGGAAAAGGCAGACTCCCTGCTGTTGGCAAGACTTAGAGCGCAGAGGGCTGTGTAAGTGATTTCAAACCAGCACTTCACCTAAGTCAATGCCTAGCGTGGGATGCACAATTGAAAGCCTTAATTATATATTTTTGTCTATAAGTTCTTTTATTTCTGAATGATGTACCCTTATATCACGCCCCTCTCTTTGAATCCCCCTGGCCTCACTGAACCAGGAAGCAGGCTGTTTTGCAAAGTTCACAGATTTATTTTTATGAATTTGAACAAAATATATATCACACTATTAATATTTATACAATGATCACCATTGGGTGATGTCACAACAATCAACAATCTCTTTAATCAGAATGAGTATGGATAAGACAATAATGCAGCATAGAATAATACTTGATATGGATAGAAAAACAATGCAGCATAAATAATACTTGATATGGATAGGAAAACAATGCAGCATAAAATAATACTTGATATGGGTTCAATCAATTGCAATGTCACTCTTTCCCCCTGATACTACTCAATTCCCCCAATATGCAGTATGAATAGATGGAAGGAGAGAGCACAGGTTTCAGGAATATACACTCAACCAATACAGTTTCAATCCCAGTTCCCCCCAGCAAGCAGAGAGAAAAAGGAATGATTTCCAAATAGGTCAAATGCTTTTGAATGGGGCTTGTAATGAATGGGAAAAATCACTGAAAAATGGATTTAATTCTCTAAATGGGATTCAAAACTAGTGGGAGCCGCTTTGGATAGTTTCAGGTGAACACTAGCAATGAGGATTGAATAACTAGCAGATGGAAAACTGAATTCTGAGGACGGATTCAAAGAATAGCTGTTTTACACGTGATGAAATTGAGCCAAATGCAGATTCGCTGCAAACTTTTAGATTCGTTTGAAAGCTGAGGACGTTAGCTTCAATCTGACACTTACATTTTCTAGCATGTACGGTATGGAAGTTACAGAGGTTTTAGTAGAAGTCGATTTTTCTCAGAAAGAGTCAAGATTTTCAAATGAAAGATGCGCTTTTGAATTACAAACAAGGATTTTCCTTACACTAGGGAGGCTATGTAGATGCAAGATACCCAAAAGGGACAGCCACCAGAACAGCGGCACCTCTGCTCTGACTTTTGCCCGCCAAGACACTTGTCTTTCTTCAGCAAATATATTAGCGCAAAGATGATATTATCACTACAATTAACAAAGGACTATATGGATGAGGGAAAGATTCAGAAAAACAAGAAAGGTTCTACAATGCAGTTCTGGATATGATAGAATGGGTGGATTGGATTACTTAAGGATAAGATACTGGCTATGGACAATTCTATGCCATAGATACTCACAACTATGGTTTGCAATAGGCCCGTCAAAGATCTGGTCAAAGGTTTTGGACTGGAATCTGCTAGCCCACCGGACAGGATTCAGGCACCCGGTTCTGCACTCAGCATGGCACTCTGGCCTCTGCACAACCTCTGGACTAGATCTGACGGGTTGGTTCTGGGTTACAGCTATCTGGTTACAGCTCTGCTCTACTGGTTTGAATCTCTGGGTTCTAGCAAGATTTCTTGGCAAGAAAGCAGAAACAGCACAGCCAGGCTGTTCTATTTTTGGTGTGCCCCTTGTAAGTCTGGGGTTAAAATCAGGTTTCAAGATTTTAAAGGCCAGCTGAGAAGGGTTCAGCTTTGGAATTGGGCATTCTGCTTTCAGAGTTATGGAATCTTGGATCTGGGTTCTCCTGCAGAGTGAATAGTGCAGAGTGCTTCGCCGACAATCAGTTGATGGGTGAATGTGTGTCTCTAGGTCCTAAGCAGTCCCTATTTATGTATATCCCAAAGGGGTGGGTAGGCTGAATTATACTAAGCACACCCTCTAGTGCTCCTATTGGTTAGTCTTTCCCCTCTCCTGATTTGAGAAGGAAATCTAGTTTCATAGTGATGCTGTATTTTACAACCCAGGGAGTACCTCCCCTTTGTTTCAGTACAGTAAATCTATTTCTCCACACAAATCATACTTACAATATCACCAACTTGCTAATAATACATATTCACATTACAGATTTAGTATAGCACGTATCCATCCGAGTCCCAAGTCAGTGAGAGCTTTGGTTCAAATCTTTTTCGCACTTTTGGTTGGGTACCCAGTATCAGATCTGTCCACATTTTTCTCCATACATGCGCATGACATCGGGGAATAATCCTGTAAACCTTCATATTCCTATCTTTATCACAATTGCTACAACATCCACATTTAGGAATAGTCCAGAATAGTTTCAAATGGTGAGCAGCATTTTCATATTAACAACATCTAATTTACAGATGTTTACATATTTTTCACAGTTTTCTATGAGTCTTTTTCAAAAAGATATTTTCTTGTAATCTAAGATACACAAATCTGTCTGGTCCCGCCTCCATGGTTTGCTGGGCCCAGAGCAGTCGCAAGCTCTCTTTCTGCTGGCAGTTGGTTTCTGTTGACAGTGTAACGCTCACCTGATTCTCGCAGAGGCGCCGGTCTTGACTGGGCGACTACCGTATCGTCAAAGGTGATGTGTAGCACCCGGTTGGCTCTTTGGGCTGGACCTCTGTGCACTGTATGCCTGACTTCAAGAGTAAGATGTCTGCAGATAGAAAATATGGGATTAATGAACTGGGGTTATTGGGGTGTCCCTATCTCTTTCCTTTTTTGCTCTCCTGTAGACCCCCAAAGGTTAACGCTCTCACCTTAGGTAAGTGAATGCCAAGCTCTCCATCTGCCTCGGGGCAGGGTGCTGTAACCAGTTTCTTCACTGGATAGGTAGCGCAGGCCTCTTGACTTCAGAGGACTGCTGTCCGTCGTTTACTGCACGAACGGTAAGTTTCGAGTAATTCTATTGTCTTTAAAGTCTTTAGTAATGATGTCTCTTGTTTTGCGGGGTTCCGGCGATGGCGGATGACAGGCTGAAGTGAGTTGAAGATGGAGTCCGTGTGATGAATAGAAGCGCCTGGAAGCACGTAAGTAAGCGCTTGTTGCCTGCTTCACGATGCGCTCTAACTGTCTTTTTATTTTGCAGGTACGAGTTTGGAGCGGCTGAAGGGTGCCGGAATACCCACTGGGTTAGATGTGGAAAGGAGTAATGGCACGTGAGTATTAAAGTTCCCCAATGTCTTTAAACGCACCTTGTTTTGTCTTTCAGATGCAGGATGCAGCGCCGAAGGCCTCCGGAGCGTGCGAAGAGTTGGTAAGCTTTTGTCTTTCAGATGCCGGAATGCAGTGTGAAGACCTCCGGAGCGCACGAAGAGTAGGTAAGCCTTTGTCTTTCAGATGCCGGAATGCTAACCTGTTCTTTCTTGTCTTTATAGGTGTTGCTGAAGACTGGATTCAGGATGGTAAGCCTTTTTCCTTAGGCCCAGGATCCGATGCAGAAGACACGATGAGCGTTCTGCTGCAGAGGATGCAGAATAACGCAAAGCAAGATTCATCCACCGGGTGTGGTTTAAATAGCCTCCTGTAGTGCTTAGGTGTCTCCTTCCACAGCCACGCCTAGGTAAGAAAAGAGTTCCTGCTTTCCAGAAGAGTTCCAGTGTTCTGAATCTACGGAGTGGCTCCTGCCCCACCCAACAGGAAAAGTAGTTCCAAACAGAAGAGGATCAGAGGCTCAACTGGCAGGCAAGTAAGCAGCATGGTCTGCTGCAGGTAAGTCCACCCAAGCATTATGAGCCCGGCGCTTCCAGCGCTGGGACTGGGCATATTTATGAACCTGGTGCCACTGGCGCCAGGACTGGGTCCAAAAGGTCCCAATTGGGACTGGTTGGCACTCGGAACCTGGGTTATGGATCTGCTTCCAAGGGAGTTGGGAAAACCCTGACCTTTTGGAAGCAGAGATCATGACAGTACCCCCCCTCAAGGCCCCTCCCAAACCGGGCTTCTCCGGGGGTTTTGGCTTGTCAGGAAATGTTCGGTGAAATCTTTTGATTAGGCGAGGAGCGTGGACATATTCAGCAGGTTCCCAGGATCTCTCTTGGGGGCCGTAGCCTTTCCAGTCAATTAGGTAAAATAGTTTAGATTTGGAGATCTTGGAGTCCAGAATGCTTTTGACTTCAAACTCGAGTTCTCCATCAACTAGGATGGGTTTTGGAGATTTAGTTAGTCGGGTTTGAGGTTGCACGGGTTTTAATAGAGAGACGTGGAAGACCGGATGTATCTTCATGTGCGGGGGCAAGTCCAACTTGACCGCTACTGGGTTTACTATGGTAGTGATGGAATAGGGACCAAGGTATCTTGGGTTGAATGTGCGTGGCCCTTTTAGAGGTAGATATTTGGTGGATAACCAGACTTGGTCCCCTACCTGATATTGAGGGGCTTCCTTCCGATGTTGATCTGCTCCTTTCTTGTATTGTTCTTTAGCCCTTTGAAGGTGAGAAACAGCTTCCTTAAAGGCTTGGGTGATTGTAGAATGCAGGTAGTCTACTGCTGGTGTTTCAAGATCTTGGAGGGGATCCAACTCCGAGGTTCGAGGGTGACTGCCGTACAAAAGAAAAAACGGTGTTTTCCCAGTTCCCGAATGGACAGAGTTATTGTAGGCATATTCGGCTATCCAAAGGATGTCTTTCCAAGTTTTTTCAGTTTGTTGCAGCATGCAGCGTAAATACTGTTCCAGAGTTTGATTGGTCCTCTCGGTTTGTCCGTCGGTCTGAGGGTGGTGACTGGTCGATAGTCTCACATCAATTTGAGCCGACCGACAGCAACTTCGCCAAAAATGAGAAATAAATTGACTACCTCGATCCGAAATTAGAACCGAAGGAAAACCGTGTAGTCGGACGATGTTTTCGAGAAATTCTCGGGCCAGAGTTGCTGCTGTTGGCAAGCCTTTGAGCGGAATGAAATGCGCCATCTTGGAGAATAAGTTCACGATTACTAGAATCGTATTGTATCCGGAGCATGGAGGTAGATCGGTGATGAAGTCCATAGAAAGCGTATGCCAAGGGCGAGGTGGGATGTCAATAGGGCGTAAGAGGCCTGCTGGTCTTTCCTTTTGACTCTTGTTTTGGGCGCATACTCCACAGGACATTATAAAGTCTCTGATATCTTTTTTCCAAGACGGGCACCAGAAGTAGCGCTTGATCTTTTCTGAGGTCTTGGCCATACCGGGATGACCTTCCATTAAAGAATCGTGATAACAAGAGATTACTTTTTTCTGTAAATCTGTGCTGGGTAGGTATAATCGTTCTTGGAAATACAATAAGTTGTCCTTTACTGCAAAGTCCTTTCCCTGCAGATGCCAATTCTGTATGTCTGCTGGAGTTACAAGTTGCCTGGCTTTATCCTTAACTTCCTCTATGGATTCTGTGGCGATTACACCCAGAATTCTTTGTTCGGGAATGATTGGTACAGGTTTAGGGTTGATCAAGTGTTCTTCCACTCCCATCCGAGAAAGGGCATCAGCTTTACCGTTCTTTGTACCAGGTCGATAGGTAATTATGAAGTCAAACTCGGCAAAGAATAATGCCCAACGGAGTTGTCTAGAGGATTGGGCTTTTGCGGTTTTCAAATATTGCAGGTTTCGGTGATCCGTAATCACAGTAACGGTGTGTCGGGCCCCCAGCAGATAATGCCGCCAAGCCTTAAAGGCAGACTTGATAGCCAGAAGTTCCTTGTCAGTAATCGTGTAATTGATTTCAGGAGGCGAGAATTTGCGGGACCAAAATGCCACGGGATGCAACTGATTGGTTACCGGGTCCTTTTGTGATAGAACTGCCCACATGGCAAGGCTTGAAGCATCAGTTTCCACGATGTAGGGGAGTTCGGGGCGAGGGTGTTTTAAGATTGGTGCAGAGATAAATTTAGTCTTCAAATCCTGGAAAGCTTGTTCCGCCTCGGTAGACCATTCAAAACGTTTGTTTTTCTTTAACAAGGCAGTGATGGGCTGGACTATTCGAGAGAATTCGGGGATGAACCTGCGGTAAAAGTTAGCGAAGCCTAACATGCTTTGCACACCTTTTACGGAGGATGGTGATGGCCATTTGAGAACTGCATCGACCTTCTTTGAATCCATACGTACTCCGCCAGGTGATAATATGAATCCCAAGAATTCAACTTCAGTCACGTTGAAAACACATTTTTCCAACTTAGCGAAAAGTTTGTGTTGACGCAATCTTTCGAGGACCATTTTCACGTGTTTCCGATGTTCAGATTCCGATGAAGAATAAACGAGGATGTCGTCAATGTAAACAACCACACACACATCTATGAGCTCTCTGAGGACATCGTTCATAAAATATTGAAAGGCGGCCGGGGCATTGCAAAGTCCGAAGGGCATGACCTGATATTCAAATAGCCCATACTTGGTGCGGAAGGCCGTCTTCCATTCATCACCCTCTTTTACTCGTACCAAGTGGTAAGCTCCTCTAAGATCCAGCTTTGTATATATGCATGCTTTTCTGACTTGGTCCAGGAGTTCAGGGATCAAAGGTAACGGATATCTATTCTTAACGGTGATCTGGTTCAGGGAGCGATAATCGATACAAGTTCTAAGGTCTCCTTCCTTTTTTGGAACGAAGAACAAAGCTGAAGAAGCGGGGGACTTGGAAGGACGAATAAACCCATTCGCTAGGTATTGATCCAGGTATTGTCGAAGGTGAAGGTTCTCAGGCTCGGTGAGGGCATAAATTCTACTACAAGGAGGAGTAGATCCAGGTATCAGGTCTATCTGGCAGTCATAAGACCTATGAGGAGGTAGAGAGTTAGCCTGATCCTTCCGGAAAACATCTTGGTATTCTAGGTATTCGGGAGGTAACTGGGGAGTCTCTGAAGAAATTGCTGCCAGTGCAACACCAGGTGGAGGGTGACAAGTAGAGACACATTCTGGAAACTTGACCGTTCTTGCTCGCCAATCGATCAGAGGATTGTGTTTCTCTAACCAAGGTATTCCTAGAATAATCTGAAACTGAGGGGCCTTGATCACATCGAACACGATCTTCTCATGGTGTCCATCTTGACTTACTAGCGTCACCTCTTGAGTGGTATGCGTTACTGGCCCGGAGGCTATCTCCGTACCATCCACTGTAGTAATGACGTCCTTTACAGCCTTGGGACAAAGAGTTAGATTCATCCTCAAAACCATTTCATGATCCACATAATTGCCGATGGCACCGCTGTCGACGTAAGCTTCAATTACATGTAATCGATCCGGATTATCAGGGCTAATGAGGACCATAGGTATCACGAAATGCGAGGTCACGGAACTGGTTTTCACGCTCGGCAAGAGGACCTCTATTCTTGTCGGGCGAGGTCGTTTCCCTGCTCAGAGTTTGTAACTTTGGTAACTGCAGCTCCTTCTGCCTTCTTGGCAGGTTTCACCGGACAGTCTCGAAGAAAGTGCCCTAGTTTCCGCAATATAGGCATAATTGCAACTGTTTTCTCCTTTCCCACTCCTTTTGTGTTAGAGGACCTTTCAGACCCCCTATTTGCATGGGTTCCCCGGAGTCTACTCCTTTGGAAGGAGTTGGCGGTTTGGAAAATACTCGAGCATCAAACTTGGAACGGTCGGCCTTCCTGTTCTGCAGTCTATGATCTATTTGAACGACCAAGTCTATATAATCCGAACAGTCTTGTGGGGGATTCACTACTTGGGCTAAAACGTCTTTGAGCTCTCCACGTAGACCTCTATAAAACAGCGTAATCCTTTTGTCCTCAGGCCATTGAGTTTCCACTATTAGTCTATTGAAATATGCAATATAAGCCAAAAGGTCTTTATTACCCTGTCGCAACGAAAGAAGCTCATTGTCCAAGGCCTGCCCCTGTGAATGTCTTGCGAACAGTTTTTCCATACTAAGCTGAAAGGCTTGAAAATCATGGAGAACCGGATCATCTTGATTAACTAGAGGGATCGACCAGTCTGCCGCATTGCCACTAAGGTACGAAAGTACAAAAGCTACTTTAGCTTGATCAGTTGGAAAGGCTGCTGGCCGGCATAAGAAGTGCAACCGGCACTGATTGATAAATACTGCAAACCTCTTTGGGTCACCAGAAAATCGTTCGGGCGGAGCCAGAGGTACATTCCCAGGTAGGTTGATCTGCACTGGATTCATAGAGGATGTTGAAGGAAGATTTGCCCCTGATGCGGGTAACGGGGTTTGTCCGGCTTGTGACTGTAGCAATTGTCTAGCAAGACCGTCTGTTCTCTCCTTGGAAATAATTAGTTCCCTTCTTAGAGCATTCGTTTCCTGACGAGCTGCATGCACTTCTGCCCTTAGTTCCCCAAGTAACCGGGCTAGGTGGTCAGTATCCGAGGTTTCCATAGCACCTGGGCGAGAGTTTTGCGGTAGGCTTTGCGTTCTGTAACGCTCACCTGATTCTCGCAGAGGCGCCGGTCTTGACTGGGCGACTACCGTATCTTCAAAGGTGATCTGTAGCACCCGGTTGGCTCTTTGGGCTGGACCTCTGTGCACTGTATGCCTGACTTCAAGAGTAAGATGTCTGCAGATAGAAAATATGGGATTAATGAACTGGGGTTATTGGGGTGTCCCTATCTCTTTCCTTTTTTGCTCTCCTGTAGACCCCCAAAGGTTAACGCTCTCACCTTAGGTAAGTGAATGCCGAGCTCTCCATCTGCCTCGGGGCAGGGTGCTGTCACCAGTTTCTTCACTGGATAGGTAGCGCAGGCCTCTTGACTTCAGAGGACTGCTGTCCGTCGTTTACTGCACGAACGGTAAGTTTCGAGTAATTCTATTGTCTTTAAAGTCTTTAGTAATGATGTCTCTTGTTTTGCGGGGTTCCGGCGATGGCGGATGACGGGCTGAAGTGAGTTGAAGATGGAGTCCGTGTGATGAATAGAAGCGCCTCGGAAGCACGTAAGTAAGCGCTTGTTGCCTGCTTCACGATGCGCTCTAACTGTCTTTTTATTTTGCCGGTACGAGTTTGGAGCGGCTGAAGGGTGCCGGAATACCCACTGGGTTAGATGTGGAAAGGAGTAATGGCACGTGAGTATTAAAGTTCCCCAATGTCTTTAAACGCACCTTGTTTTGTCTTTCAGATGCAGGATGCAGCGCCGAAGGCCTCCGGAGCGTGCGAAGAGTTGGTAAGCTTTTGTCTTTCAGATGCCGGAATGCAGTGTGAAGACCTCCGGAGCGCACGAAGAGTAGGTAAGCCTTTGTCTTTCAGATGCCGGAATGCTAACCTGTTCTTTCTTGTCTTTATAGGTGTTGCTGAAGACTGGATTCAGGATGGTAAGCCTTTTTCCTTAGGCCCAGGATCCGATGCAGAAGACACGATGAGCGTTCTGCTGCAGAGGATGCAGAATAACGCAAAGCAAGATTCATCCACCGGGTGTGGTTTAAATAGCCTCCTGTAGTGCTTACGTGTCTCCTTCCACAGCCACGCCTAGGTAAGAAAAGAGTTCCTGCTTTCCAGAAGAGTTCCAGTGTTCTGAATCTAGGGAGTGGCTCCTGCCCCACCCAACAGGAAAAGTAGTTCCAAACAGAAGAGGATCAGAGGCTCAACTGGCAGGCAAGTAAGCAGCATGGTCTGCTGCAGGTAAGTCCACCCAAGCATTATGAGCCCGGCGCTTCCAGCGCTGGGACTGGGCATATTTATGAGCCTGGTGCCACTGGCGCCAGGACTGGGTCCAAAAGGTCCCAATTGGGACTGGTTGGCACTCGGAACCTGGGTTATGGATCTGCTTCCAAGGGAGTTGGGAAAACCCTGACCTTTTGGAAGCAGAGATCATGACACCCAAAGAAGCAGAGCAAAATCCCCTCCTTCTCTTATTAGCATCTAAATGATAGTTCCTGGGCAGAGAGCAAAAGGAAGGCACCATTTGTTGGAGCAAACTGTGGAATGTGCTTTTGAAGTCCTCTGGCTGGTATCATTTCACTGTAAAACACTTTGTTTAAAAGTGTGTTTTCTAAATAAACTTTACATTTTCAGCAAATATACACACAAATCTCTTAGTTCCAGTCTTTTAAAACATAGAGATTGAATTGTAGCAACCTATATTGCTTTTGATGCCAAGTTTCTTCTTTTCCACAATTTGATTTTAAGACACAAGTTTTAAACTGCCAGTATAAGTAAATGACAGCTTTGACACAGGCGAGCGGCAGTACTGCGCCCATATCTGACATATTTTTCCAGGCAAGCATCCTTTTGAATGGGATGAAATGAGCTTCTCCTGACATTGTGCTTATGGGGATTACTTAGATCAGGTGATGGTTAACACCCACCAAGGATGTTGGATCTTTTATGATGCTTGGGAACCATGATTTTGTAATTTCAACAGCCAAGGAAAAACGGATTTGAAAGCACTTCTGGGTTTTCCTGGCAATGCAGCCTGCCTTTTCAGGTAGTTCCATTTCACTCTGTGGGCAGCCCAATGACAGGTTTGGCAGTGTGGTCTCCTGTTCTACCACTGACACAGGCAAAATGGATTGGCGGCCTATTTTTCAGGTTTCCCTGCGCACTTCTCAGAGATTTTTAGCGTATAGAGCTTTTCGGCAGCCATTCTGTTGTTTTTGATGGAAGCAGCACACAGTGATGTTGCAGGGCAGAGCCTAGTGGGTCAGAACATCCCACAGCTGTTAGGCAGAATTACATGCAGTACCCTTTGGGAACACTACAGACAATTAAGACTACAGGTGTAAGCACAAGCTCACCATTGGTATAAGTCTGTACTACACAGTTTTGTGGCAGCAGGGCTGATCAGCCAGGCTTATCTCAAGAGGGATGTGAGAAGTACAAGCTGTTACACAAAGGACTTGCAATCACAGTCGTTCAAACAAGCACTTACTCAAGGTTTCTTGGTAAAACAATATAAATGTATTTACACAGTCACTTAGAAAACATTCCACTAGCAATACGCAGCTCAATATCACACTATAATACACTCCAGTACCCAACCAATAAGTTTCTGAACAATTTAGGCTTGCCAGAAGTGAGAGCAAAATGGCACTTCAGTAACTTTAAAAAGGGAGTAAAAGACACAAGTTATAAGAATTAAACACAAATACTTTCTTAAGCAGGGCAAATACTTTCAGTTCACTACAAGAGGCAGTTCAATTCAATAGGCCTGGGCCAAAATCAATGGATCAGTGTCTTGGATATGATAGCACAGTTCCGGAAGTAAACGGTTAAGTCTTTGCCAATGTTCTTAGAAGTAGTTTGCTCAAAAAAGAGTTATATATCGGATTAGGAGCGTACAAGACTCCAAAGTTGGGAAAGTTTCACAAACTTTCACTGTGGCAGAGAGGATTTCTCAACCACGTTTGCAAAGTACCTTGGTAATGAAGAAAAGCTGTAGCTGAGGCAATTGTTCCTGACAGTTCCAATAGATCTCGCTGTTCCTGGGTCTCAGTGTGGGGACATGAGGGAGGACGTTGCGAGGTTCCTGCACTGCACGGGGACGGATCCACAAGCTTGGCAAAACGTTGGTTTAAGGTGTGAGTGCCTTAAAGTCCACAAACTGGTATCCTTCTCAGTGGCTATCCGGTTTTCAACAGCACTCTGAAGAAAATTCAACCAGTATGGAGATGGTTTCCAGGGGACTTGCGAGTTGGTTGTTCCCACCAGCTCAAGGAAAGAAGTTGTCCTTGAAGCGGCTTCTCTGTCGGGGGAGTTTCATGCTATTCGGACCTGCAGCAGGGCTTCACCGGGCCAACCAATGGTCAAGAGTTGCAGCAGTCATCTTCCTTCAGCTCGTCTTCGGTTCTTTCGTTCCAGTGGTCGACTCTGCCTTCCAAGTCCCAGAGACCTGCCTTTTAAACAATTTTCTCCCATTCATTCCAGCCTAGCTGCCACTCACCCAGAAGGGTGGCTGTCGTTGCCGGACAGTCAGCTGGCCTATCATGCCAGAGTGCATTCAGGTCTCCTAGGAGACTAAGCACAGGGAGTTTTGGGCACCTCCCTCACATCATATATACCCCCGGACACTCAGGCACCACAGGCAGTCTTCAGGACTGAAGCCCACCAAAGGCAAATGAACAAAGGAACCAAACCAGGATTGGCATGCAGAGACAAACACTAGAAGGACCTTTTAAAAAAAAAATGTCAAAAAAGTTGATTGGAACCTGTTTTTACAGAGGGGGCTCAGACGCCATCTTGAAAAATGGAGCGTTTAAACAGGTCGTGGTCAGGAAAATCATGGTAATACCACTGCCACCAGCCATTCTGAGAGGAAAGGGTAACATTTGAGTGCTACATGAGTTTCCTAGGCATAGGGAATACTAGGTATTCCCTCCAGCACTCTGCTGTAAGACAGGGTGTGCTGGGTCTAGCAATTTAAAAAGACTAGCAAAGTCAATTTAACTTTACATACACTGGGAGACAGTAGTCAGTCCCAGGGAAGGTATTTAAACCTTGGGCAGTCTGAAAGACATCCCTGTATAACTGCACTGAGGGTGCTGTGTGACACACAAGAAAAGGTGATGCCTATGGAGTTGTCTAAAAATCCATATCCAAAGAACACAAAAGCAAAAACACACATCCAAAATACATGAAAGAGTGGGAAAAAAGGCTCAGACTCTTTCCAGGTAAAAAATAAAGTCCTCAAAATCCAGAAATGTTGCTGGGGGTCTCAGAAGGTAAGAGAAATTAGCACATTTATGCAAATTCTCCCTAACAAGGACCAAAAGGTGGGTTGAGAGGTTGAAGGATGAGGGGGGGGAGTACCAGGGACAGCCCAGCTGAGAAAGCAGAAGTGTTCACACAGTACTATGAAGACCTATATGCTACAGATCGCTTTGAGAAGGGAACAACGCCTGAGGAGGATCTGGAAGGGATGGACAAGGTGCGTCTGAAGGAATCAGAGGTCGAGCTGCTAGAGAGCCTGATAATGGCTGAGGTGGTGCTGGCTGCAATAAGGCGGCTCTCCAATGCGAAGGCCCCGGGTGAGGGCGGATATACAACAGGTTTCTATAAGCAGTTCTCAGGTGCCCTGGTGAGCCATATGACGTAGGTATATAATGACATGTGGGAGAAGGTAGTTGCCTCTGTGTCTTTCCATAAGGCTCTTATAACAGTAGTACCCAGGAAGGGAGGGACCTCGCTAAGTGCTCATCATACCACCCAATATCCGTACTAAATGTAGATGAAAAGATATTCACATGTATATTGGCGACAGGCCTGGAGGGGGTGATCAAGTGGGCTTTATAGCTGGGCACCAGAGTACGGATGCCATACGTAAGACCCTAGACCTAATGGAACATGTCCTCGCCGAATTGGGAGATCACGCTCTACTCGGCTTTGATGTAGAGAAGGCGTTTGATCGGGTTGAATTGAGGTTTTTATTTGCTGTACTCAGCAAGATAGGCATGGGTGATAGTATGCATGGTGCGATTGGTGCTATCTACGCAGACCCTAGTGCACGTGTAGTAGTAAATGGTAACGCCTCCAGGGAATTCGATCTGAAAAGGGGCATGAGTCAGGGGTTCCCCCTGTCCCCCTGCTTTTTGCACTATCCTTAGAACCACAGAGTATCAAAATCCGACAGGAAGAACAGATAGCCGGGATTAGAGTAGGGAACAAGGAGTACAAGCTTAGTCTATATGTGGATGATATTCTCCTCTACGTCTCTGATGCCTCCAACTCAGTCCGGGGAATCCTCCAGATACTGAATGAATATGGAAGGGTGTCCGGCTACGAGCAAATGGGGATAAATCTATTCTTTTTTGCCTCTTAGCCAGGACTCATAGGAACAGGGAGGGGACATGGAGGACCTCGGGATCCCAATTGAACCAGAGAGTATTCAGTATCTGGGGGTTCGGATACTGAGAAAACTGGGAGACTTGTATATGACATTGCTATTGCATATGCTTTTTGGGGCCCTTGAGTCCTGGTCGAACCTTACCCTGTCATGACTTGGTAGGCTGAATGCTGTTAAAATGACTTTTCTCCCTAAAGCTTTGTATTTATATCAAGCACTTCCTATAGCAATGCCGGACTCCCATTTCACTGAATTGAAGAGGCATATACATAGATTCATCGGGCAGGGACAAAAACCGAGAGTGTCCTATAGGGTATTGATACAGCCGAAAGAACAGGGAGGGGTTAGGACTGCCACATATGCACACATATTATCGGGTGGTGCAGTTCAGGGCGTTGATTCCCCATTTGAGGGTAGATGCATAGAAGCAGTGGGTACTAATTGAGAACCATTTGTGGAGGCTGGTGACATTAGGTGAATGGCCTGGGCACTCCCAAATACGATTCCCAAATGGGTACACAAGAATCACATCCTTGGACCATTGTGGGCACTCTGGAGAGTGAAAAGGGAAATGGTGGGGGTTACGACATGGCCGTCCCCGCTGAGCCGAATACGGGCTCTCCCGATAAGAGACTTCATCCCGGATCACACAAGATTTCAGTATTGGTTTGAGGTGGGACTAGAAAGGGTGGGGCAAGGGGTGAAGGGAGAGGAGTTTGTGGAGATAACCGCCTTGGAGGAGAGTCTGGGCATAGGGGTGCTGTTGATGTTCAAATATATACATTTAAAGGGTGCCCTAATGTCGACAAGGTGGAAAGCAGCCCTACAGAGGGGACTGACCCTCACTGAGGTAGTATTAAACATGACTACATCCATGAGAGGCCTAATCTCCAAACTGTACAAGGCACTGCTTGTAGCGCAGGGGGAGACTCGGAGATGTATAGGAGAAGATGGTAAAAGGACCTAGGGGTGGATTCAGAGGTGGAGCAATGGTCGCAATGACTGGATCCAATGCTGCTGCTCTTTGGCGTGAGGTGCAGGAAGGGAACTGGCATATGTTGCCCATATGGCACATTTTCTGCTGTTGGCGGCATGGGCTTGTCTAGCATGTGAATGGAAAAGGGCACTGCTTCTCAGTAAGCGACAATGGGCCCTGAAGTAAGTGATATATATGACATGGAACGGCTGACCGGGATGTTACATAATCAGAGATTGTCATGTGAGATGGAGTGGACAGCCTACCTCTGCAAATATGGCTCAGGGAAAATACAACCAGAGACTGAGTGATGGCTGAAAGTGAAATGAGAGTGGAAAGATGTAAATGTGACACAGGAGTAGCCACATAGGATATGTAGGATTTGTGGAATTGACTCCTGCCCCGATAGAAAGCACAAAATGGTGCGTACACCCAATGCCCACAGATGGACTCAGCACAGTGACTCTTCGCTCTTGTGACCCATGAGTCAAGTAACCATGCTACCTGGGGAAATGGGGGGTGTTGGGCAGGTTGTTTGCGGGGGGGGTGTTGTGGGGGTGAGGGGTTAGGGCGGGTTAGGGTTGTAGGAGAAAGGGGGTAAAAATAATGTTAAAACCAGCTTTCCTCAATGTAGTACAAGTTTGAGTATGCTATGTATGTACTCCATGCATTGAAAATGCTAAAAAAAAATTAAAAAAAAATAGTAAAGTGTGGTAGAAGCTCTGGCTGGTTGCAACACAGATCTTTTGGTTAGAGACACTGGTACATCCACACTTCAAGCATCTGATCTACACGTACCCTGTTATGTGTTCCCTGCTGCTACCCCTTCTATGCCATGTACTGAGGGGTGGTATGTTATTAACTACTTAGATCCAGCTCTGCATCAGGTATTTGGTGGGTGTGATCTGGGGTTGGAAATGGCCCAAACATTGGTGTGACATCTAGCTAGATCTAATGCTCATCTAGATTGGTAGTAAGTAGCCTTGAAATAACAGGAAATCAAAAATGGATGATAAATATATACACATCCTTTAAAAGAACATTGGGTAGGTGGACATTGATGCCACACATTTCCATCATTGTTTGCAACGTTGAGAGGCTAGACAGTGGCCAGAGTCTCAGAACATGTGAATACTATTACATCACTGAAATCTCAGCTTTTTAGGCTCTGGACAGGTCAAAAGAACTGGAGAATTTACAAGAAATACAGAGGGGTTTTCTGGCTGTAACATCAAAGTGGTGAGGCTTCCGGAGATTAGGGTCATGATTCAACACAGTTCCTTAAAATACTTTTACAAAAGGAGGAGGCGGCTGCTCATCAGTCTGCTTTCTTCACAGTGGATTGGGCTCAGAAGACTCAGAGTAACCCCACCCCCCAACTGGCTCCCCTCCACATAAAGTAATGACCAAGATACTGAATTGCATAGACCAGGAAGCAATTCTGTGTAATGCAAGAATGAATGGCAGAATGTAATCGGTCTGCAAAGCTATCAAGATCACAGCCAGGCTCTCCAGAAATCTCATAATGCTTACCACAATGTCATGCAAACTCTTCAATGGATTTTGTCAGATGCCTGCTGCGAAACCCTGTCAAAATAAAGAAATGTTAGAATGTTTGAAATTCTAATGGATGTACAGAGATGCCTGAGTGTCAGACCTTGAGAGACGACTGGGAACCCAGAAGGGAAACTAATGTCTTGCGTAACCATGCTCAGACCTGATGATCTAACACAGCCACACGTTGTTCCTTGAAAAGAGTCCTCTTTTGTCTCAGCAGGCCACACCTCAAGATGGTTCCTTTCCATGAGATCCCTACTCAGAAAATGGAGATGCAGCAGATATGGAGGAGTGGAAAGTGGACAGGAAAAAGGGCAGTATGAGGTGTGCAGCTGTCCTTTTCTGGTTGCAGTATTCCTTGCATTGAATTTTTGGATTCTTTGCAGATAATGGGACATGTTGTTTTACATGCTCATCCCAACAGTTTTATCTAGGGTACTCAGATGGAATCCAATGTTAATTGAGTAATTTGTCGCAGGTTAAACCTATAGGCAATACATTTTACTCCTAGCCTTGGTCGAGATAGACTAGCAAGTTGGGACCTCAGACATCACCTTCTTGGTGATGTGTCAGCCATTCTATGTCTCCTCTGCCTTGGTGGCATCTGTACATGCCTCTCTCTTAATGCACTGGGGGATTTCCACCTTAGTTTGCATTGAAGTAGTTTAGGAGCTATGAAATGGGCGACTTAGAGTGAGTAGCAGGAGAGAAATGTAGATCTGGGAGTTAGAAGATGGATGGACATGGTTTTGGGACTTTTTTTCATTTTTTGTAAAGCTGTGTTTCTCACAACATAAGCAGTAAATCAGTTGCTTTACATGACTTATCCCCCTTTCCTCCCACCCATTGATAGCCAGTTAATCAGTGAACACTATAGATCAGAATATAATTACATCTTTCCAGTGTGAATTATATTGGAACATGCATTGCCTTAAACCATTGTTATCCTTTATTGCTATCATCCATATATCCATCAAATTACATTAGAGATCTCAGTTTATCCACTTTTCTTAAGTGTACTTATCACTCAATGTTGCCCATTATCCCAGCTGTGCTGCATCTTTTCATCCTCCGTTTAATTATTTTTGGGGACGGTAATTTATTGAGTGCAAATCTAGCTTCCGAAAGTAACTACATAAGGCCTATTTTATGGTCCTTTCTTTCCTACAGCAGTGTTGTTCTAATCTGCTCAGATCTTGTCTTCTGATGAAGAACTGGCCATCAGAGGTCCTGAAGTTTGCAGTGAGGAAGCGGGAAGACTTGAGGGTGACCACATTGTAAATGATGCAGCAGTATTTATATCTGAAGGGCATGCAGTGAGAGTCAATGCAGTTTGATGCAGGCTGGTGTGATGAGGTCAAGTGTGTAGAATACTTTGACAAGACCTTCTGCTGCATGTAGGGCACTTTCCAGGGTAGTTAGGGTGATCTTTGTGAGGCCTTCCGGAACAACATTGCCTCCATCCAGTGTGGAAAAGTTGGGGGCTTGGATGGTGGACTAAATTTGCTTTCTGGTAGGCCTGGTTTTCTTCAGGAGGAATAGTTGGACCATGCTGTTTGTTTCTTTTAGATATGTGTTTATTGAAGGAGAGGTTCCTATTGATTTAGGATCCAAAAGACTTGGCGCAGCAAAAGTGAGTAGCCCTTGATGTTCACGTCAGAGAAGCCAGGTCTGGATGTCTGGATATTTGGTTTTGTAGGTCAAAATTCAGTCTTGGATGGGCTGAGCTTAGGTAAACACTAAACATGCAGGACTGGTTTTGTGTGAGGAACCTCTTGAGTCTGGGGATGTCTTTAATCAATGAGATCTTGACATAGAGCTGCGTGTCAATGGCATATTGGTGAATGTGAATGCTGTGCCTGGCCTGTACCACTGGGGCCCATGTGCAGGTTGAAGATCATGGGGCAGAGGATTGACACTTGTGGCACTCTAAAGTTGATTAGTAGGAAATGTGATCGATCTGGAGGAGCCCATGGGACACACTAATGGCAGTGAGATAGGACTTGAACTGTTGGAGGACGGTCACACAGCTTAGAGGGAGAGGAGATCCAGGAAGCCGGGATGCCCATTGTCAAGAATGGTAAGGGCATTGTCAACCACTTTGATGGTTGACATCTCAGTGTTGCACCTGGGTCTTTATCCAGATTCATAGAACTGTTGGAGGTTGTTGGTGTCAATGTGTTGGTAGAGTTCAGTGGCTACTGCTTTCTCTAGGATTTGCCTAGGAAGGGAAGATATCTGTTGGGGTGGTAATTCCTGAGGTCATCAGGGTCCAATGTGGGTTTCTTGAGGAGCAGTAGGATTTGTTCTACCTTGAGCATTGAGTGAAGGACTTGTTGATAATCGTTAGGAAGGGGTGGACTGCTTCTGTAGGTAAAGTCTTAAGGACGGTGTCTAGGAGGATGACATTTGTGTATTATGTAGCCTTGAGAGATGCTAGGGTAAGGGACCAGTCGACACTTCCATGGTGAGTGTTTTGAATGCTGCCCAGGATACAGCGACTTCGCGTGATGGGACATATGGTGTGCGAGTTGTGATATTGGCATCTATGCGCTGGAGAATCTAGTTGATCTTATCGACGAAGAAGGATTTGGTGGTGGCTTTTTCAATGGATTCAGGTGTGGTTGGGACCGATAGAGGGTTGATGGCATGCTTGGTGGCCTTGAAGAGGCCTCTGATCTCATTGCTGGCAATTTATTTATTTATTTATTCATTTGTATAGCGCTAAAGCCCGCGGGCATCAGAGCGCTTCCGAGAAGACAGGACAACAGAAAATTAAGACGGGACAAGATATGGAGTGGCCAAAGTTACCTCATACTCGGATAGTTCTACTACCAGGATTCATTTGAAAAGTAATGTTTTTAATTTTTTCCTGAAGAGGATGTAATTGGATTCGAGCTTCAGTGAGGTGGAAGTTCATTCCATTTTTTGATACTTAAGGTCGGGAAGGCCTTGCCAAGGCAGTGCTGCTTTTTCGTTTTGGTGGTTTGCAATTGACCTGTGTTGGAGGATCTGAGCCGTCTAGGTGGCTCGTACCACTTGAATTGTTTTTTGAGGTAGACCGGGGCTTTGCCATATAGGCAGCGATGGACCATGGTGAGAGACTTGAAGGAAATTCTCTCTTTCATAGCCAACCAATGGAGAGCCTTCCTTTCTCCGGTGATATGTTCTCTCCAAGATCTTCCTGTGATCGTTCTGATGGCATTATTTTGGATTATGTGGCATTTTTTCACACATTTGCTGTTAGCTCCTAAGAGTAGGGAATTTCCATAATCTATTCTAGATAATATGGTAGCTCTAGCGATGATCGTGCTGTTTTTTTGATCTAACAGTGGTCTGATTTTTTTCAGAAGTATTTGATGGTACTGGCAGTTTTTCTTTAGGTAGGCTATGTGTGCTTCAGCGCCTAATGAAGCTTGAAGATACACTCCTAGGGTCTTCACTTTTTCTGATGTTGGAATTTGGGTATTTTTTATAAAGAATGAAGACTATGATGGGCTCAATTTCTTTCTGGCCTGTGTGGAGCCGAATATCATAAGCTCGGTCTTGGAGCCATTTAAGCACATCCAGTTTTCTTTCATCCAACACTCTATGGTGTTGTATAGGGATGAGAGTTTGTCACTGTCCATTTTGTAATCCCCACTAAGTTCAAACACTAGTTGGGTATCATCAGCAAAGTTGGTAAAAAATATACCCATCTGGGATAGCATGGTGTAAAGGCAGCGCATGTAAAGATTGAAAAGCAGAGGAGAAAAACTGGCCCCTTGAGGGACACCGCAATCGACCGGTTTGGTGTTTGATGTTTTGTCTCCCCAGACAATCCTGGATTGCCTGTTTTGTAAGAATGAGGCTATACATTCAATTGCCCCTCAAATGCTGCCGAGAGGTCCAATAATATTAACAGGCCTGATTTGCCTTTGTTCAAAATGGACAGCATTTCGGTCTGGAGGTCTAACAGCGCGGGCTTGGTACTGTGGCTGGATCTGAATCCGGACTGCTGTGGGTGTAATAAGTTGTTTTCATCCACATAGCTTTGGAGTTGTTCAGTAGCTATCTTATCCAGAATTTTCAGCAGAAAATTGCAGTTAGTAATGGGTCTGAGATTAGCTGCGTCCTGTTGGGTGAGTTCAGGTTTTTTTGGTAGAGGGGTGACCGTGACCGTTTTAATCATATTGGGTACAGTTTGGTCCCTAAAAGAAGCGTTTACCATTCTTGTGAAGAAAGGGGAAAAGATATCGGAATTTTCTAGAATGAGTTTTGGTGGTAAAATATTTTCCGAGCATGAGGTGCACCTCATATTGTAGAGTGTTTTCTTCCTTTCATCGAGTGTGATGGACCTGAATTGGAATTTTGAGATTTCTATCTCGTTTTTAGCTTGCCTATGCCAGCTCCCACAGATTGTAGTCATTAAGCTGAGAAATAGATAGGCTGCCAATGCTCAATTGGTGTAATCAAAATGTAACCAGGTTCATGCTCAGCCACTCGATTTACAAGCATTGTGTGCGTCCTTCACTGAAGTCCTGGTAAAAACAAACATTGGCAAAGCCAGCAGTTGTGGCTTGTGTACAAGTATTAGGCATTTGCCAAGCACTGCTGGTAGATGCCCAGGTACTCGCACCACAAGTGACTTTGATGACTCAAAAGCCCAAACTGTTGGCATTGTCAATGCTTGTTCTTTTTCAAATCAATTAGGATAAAATCAATAGAAGAAGATATTGTGTGAGTACATGTACTCTATTGGTGAAAGTAAGATGCAAGCACTTAGACGTGGGACTTCAAATATAAGTTATTGAAAGTAGAATAAACATCTGCAAAAAAATCCTTATAATAAAAGAAGTTTTATATATTGTGGGATAGGGGATGCAGGTATAGGGGATCCAGAGGCTGAATAGGGCAGTTCCTGTATATGGGGAGCCCTCGCAGCCCTACTTTATGTGACGCTAATCAGGTTTTGGCTAATGGGTGGGCTGGTGCATTCTGCTCACGGGTGTGGGTAACAAGAGGCCTGGAGTGTAGGAAATTGTATTGCCCTGGACCATGTATTTTGGTTGGACTTGGATCGAGCCCGCTAGCACAGGAGCCGAGATTGAAACCAGCTGCAGTCGTTCAACCACTGCGGTTTGGTGGTGCTCAGGCACCTCAAAGAGGGAGGAAACTTTTATTTTTGTATGGGATCACAGCCTTTTGTTATTTTGTAGACATAGAATACCCTATAAGGTCAGGACTCTGCATTTGACACCCTTCTGGGAAGGACTTGGAGTGAGGGAGCCATATGAGTTCCAGCAATGACAAAAACACACACCTCCTCTTTGTACACATATTTGAGCGATGTCTCACATGCACTTTGACCACCTCTGAAGGTTCTACACCATATACATCAAAAAAAGCCCCTGCCTGGCAAGCCTCATCCTCATCTCCCAGCAATCATCAATCCCAGACTCCCATGACCTTGTGTGGAGATTGGTGCAATCAACTCACTCTTTCATGGATCGCGTCGTTCTTGTCCACATTATTTGGACTCGCCATTTGCACCGCATCCATCAGGCAACGATGAACACTATCCACCACCCCATTACTTTGGGCAGGAACAGCCTGCCCCCCTGTGTTTTACACAATGTTGGCCAAGATACCTTTCTACCTCCTTAGTCACAAACGGTGGACCGTTGTCACACGGTGCACTGGCTGGCTGGGTTGGGTTGTCACCAAAAGCACACAGAGCTCTCAATCCAACAGCCCGCTGCAAGCCCTGCTCCGCTATACAGGAGAGAGGGCTTTTTAAATTAATGCCTCTGCATCGCCTGGTGCCACACACAATAGACACTGTGACAGGCAAGGGGATGCCTTCAGTCCTACCCCAATAGTTTGATCCTAACTGCAGTACATGCTGTTAATGGCCTCTGGTATTCACTAAGCCATGCTTAGAGCACGGAGGGCCTGATTTAAAAAAATGTTGTAACATTGGGTGTATGTCTTGAGCCACCTCTGCAATATATTCACTTTGAACTTTATGACTCAGAAAAGATTCAATCATGTTTGTCTGTGCAATATACACAACGATACAATGGATGTGGCTGACATACAAACAATAGCAACAGAATGTATCATGCATACCGAATGCCGGAAATATATATTTTTTTTTAACAAATGCTCATGATCATCGCTCACTACAAGATAATTGGCAGATCATTTTCCTCTGTGGTTTGTGTCTGCAGCAAAGTCCCCGTCAAGAGGGTTTTAAGGTTTGTGAGATTTGTAGACAAGGAATGGTGGGTGGACACCCAATCTTTTTGGGACCAGCTATGCTCAGGCCATGAAAACCTTTCGACTTGAAATGGCAATATTTGTACGTGAACTGAGCCTTCTGAAGTGAAACGCCAAATTGAAGGATTTTATGTTCTGAAATGCTTTTATTTTTCTTAATTTTCTTGTTTTCGTTTCTTCTTTTCTCTTGTTTTATACAGTGATGGTATATGTAATTTAATACGTACTGCTATGATAATTTTTATTTTGTGAAAAGTCGAGTTCTTTGACTAAAACACAGTAAATAAAAAATAAAAAAGTCCCCAAGGTGTCTCTTGTCCCCCCCAGATTTTATGTGTCTCCTACGCCCCTGGTGGTCACCACCAAATATCATATTACAATAAACTGACACAATCCACAGAACGTATGCGCTAACAAACAAGATGAGAGTAATCTTGCAATCCCAAAATAGTATTAAAGAAAACATAATGTGCCATTGCTTTTATACATGGCTTCTTGTAAATTTTGTGTTTTTTAAAATACTTTTTTGCACAATAAAACAGTAAATTGGTCACTGGCTCGGCACAAGCTTTGGCTCATGGAGCAACCCTAAAACCAATGGCTTGACTCTGCCGCAGAATGTTCTTGCTTTCACACCTTCAATTCCAAGTGAAAACTGTTATGCTTGTTTGCAAATCCCGACCCTATCCGCATCAGCAGCTCCTCCACAGTGAGAGAGGGGGTGGCGACCTGGTAGAACCTTCACCCTTTATGGAGAAGTCAGGCCAGCCCAATATGGGGGTCAACAAATGTCTTTAATCATGTTGCTAGCCCTCGGTGTGACTTCTGTTAAAAATCACAGCGATCATTGGTCCAGAATTCTTTGGTCCAGTTCCTGATGCGTACTAAAAAAACAATGGATAATCTTTGCCAAGCTCATATATTGCTTCCTTATGAGACAGGTGTCATGAACCGTTGCCTACGTCCTTTCTGGACTTCGTGGTCCCTGACCCATAGGAGATTGAATGCAGTAATCCTTCCAACATGGCCGCCTGATACGGAATGCTGCTTGCCAGTCCTTGCGCTCCACGCTCTGCGCTCTACTAAACAGACAGACCCCCGCGGCTCTGCATGTCTCAATGCTACCGCTTGCTGTAGTCGGACGTGTGTTGCCGGAATTCGCTCAGGGCTTTCTTCTGTATCCTGTTTCCCGGCTCCTTGAATCCTCCTCCATTCCTTCCTTTCCTCAAAATGTACCTTCGTACTTCCTGGATTTTCGCCCGCGCTCGGGTCACAGTGTTCCGTGTCCCTGAGCTCAGACATTGTTCTTTCCTGGTGTCCGTCCTGGACATCTGAACGTATCCGGGAGTTGGGTTGTCATCCTCACGCTGGAATCCGAAGACCAGCACACGGGTTTATACAAACCCTGCACCGTGCGAAAGAAGTCACCAAAGAAGGTCTCAAGCAAACCACAAAAACAGGTGAGAAGGGGAGAGACTTGTGACAACAAGTGGATCAGGTCATCACCCTGAACCTGTATCTGTCAACCGGTTTCAGCGGGGGAATATGGTTTGCCGCTTTCTTCAGGACTATAGAGATATTTTTAGCACTCTATACATTCATACATGGACAGTAATAACAATTCTCTGTCTTTATATTTCTTTGTCTGGATCCGGCGTGTTCCATTTTTAGATGGGACATCTCATCTGCATATCAGCTCCCTGTAAGGGAAAATGCACACATTAGGGGCCTCGAAGATTATGACTTCTGTGCATTCTGCGGTGCTACTTTCAGTGTGGTTTCTTACCGCTATCTGTTGTCTATTCTAGTAGGGCATCAGGTCGGTTTTTCTGTTGTTCTTCTCAGGAATATTGATCTCTATCGAATAAACAACTCCTGGTCAGATACAGTTTAACCCACCTATCCTACATGAGTCCAATATACGGTCTGTTATTTAAGTATTGTATCACTTACCGTCACTTGGTTTGTATCAGTGCACGGTATTCACATATTTTCTAGTTTATTCCCTTCACAGGTCTTAAGTGGCCGGGCTATTATTCCTGCAGAATATAAGGAAATAATTCTGTTCATAAAGGTAAGTATCCTAAGTGTCCCCAATCCCTCAGTAATAGAGGACAGACAATATCCTATATCAAGTTCAATACGGAAGTTACTATACTTTCCCAGCTAGTGTTGAGCAGTTTAAAGATTGCAAGCTGCGCCTTGTTAGATTTTGTTATGGCACCTCTCGCAATTTCAAACTGTGCCTTGGATAGCTATAGGGACACCATGTGTTAATCTCATTAGTGTGTGTCACCTTTTGTTATGCCTTATGTGCCTAACTTCGCTAATTTCTGTCCGTGTCGGGGCAGAGTCTACATGCCGCAGCATTTTCCTGTGCTGGGAAAGTTGGCGCGTGTGATGCGCGTTACTTTCGCGTGGACCATTTGCTCTAATGAGCGGTAAGCATACAGCACGTATGCTGTGCCATTGCAGATGTTAGTGCACGCGGCTGCAGTGGCTTTCCTAAGTCAGCTTGCAACGTTTCGTCTCTTACCTAGGGCTAAACTGTTGTTTATCAAACATCTACTGATCGTAATTCACTATTGGAATTCAGCAGCTTCCATCAGAGATCCCTAAAAGAAAATCTACCTTTCGGACAATTTTTGCGTTTCCAGCGCAATTGCTCTACGAGAACAGAGTATGATACCCAAGCGGAGAATCTGGCAAAAAAACTGCAAGAAAGAAATTACCCCCGCAAGATCATCAGACATGCAAAGAAAAGGGCACGCAATATTCCAAGAGAAACAACATTGGAACAGCACCTTAGAAAAGAAAGAGATGAGAATCATATCACGGTGGTCTTTAGCCACTCTCCTATAATCAACCGCATAAAAAAAGAAGTTAAAAAACGTTGGCCCTTCCTGAATGTGGGGGAAAGAACCCTGGATCCTCCGACCTTTGCCATCAAGAGAAGACGGAACATAAGGGACATATTGGTACACACTTACAAGGAAGAAAACGAGAACCAACCAACAGTATGGAATACAACGAAGCCAACGGCATACACCATGTGGAACCTGTGCTGCCTGTCCATTTACAGATCGATCCACAACAGTGGACATTGGCTGGAATAGACCATGGCAACAAAGAATGGTGACGAATTGCAACACCTCAAATGTAGTGTACCTTATTAAGTGCCCCTGTGATAAAATCTACATCGGGATGACAACCAGGAAAATAAAAATCAGAATAGGTGAACATCGATCAAACATCAGGACAAAAAGAATTAATGCACCATTAGTGGAACACTATCTACTACATGAACACTCTGAAAACAACATACACAGGACTGTCCTTGAGAAAATCAAAACCCCACGGAGGGATGGAGACTTAGTTGCCATGTTGCTGAAACAAGAACAACTATGAATTTTTAGACTAAAGAGTCATATTACTGGCCTTAATGAAGGTATATGTTGACAAACTTTAACAGTTCAAAAATGAGTCCGTAAGAATGGGCGTATGGCCCTTATATGGCCACTGTAACTAAATCTATAGAAAGACCCCCTACAACATGACCCTGTATACTGTGACAACTCAATCAAGTCTAGATGTATCAAATAATTATGCTTATTAACACACGTTTTTAGTATATACACAGACCACATACATGATATATACGGTCCGTACCTTGCCCTTTTAAGCATGGTAGAATAATTCAGAATAACTATAGAACATGACGCATTGCAATAAATGAGCGCAATAAATTACCATGACAGCAGGCACTCGATAGATGTGGTCATTATTTGAATTACACACCTCGAATTAGAAATGACTTAAGAGCACAGTACACAAGAGATTGCCGTAATCACGAATGACAATATTACTAAAACCAAAGGACGGACTAGTGGCCTCAGCCATGAGATAAATAACCCCCCCTAAGATGGCGGCCGTTGTCTGAATAAGGAAACGGATCCGGACCAGAGCCCGAACGTGAAGCCCTAGGTAAGAAACTAAACGTCGCATGCTGATTTAGGAGAGCCATTGCAGCCGAGTGAACTAACATCTGCAATTGCCCTGCATACGCGCTGTATGCGTACCGCTCATTAGAGCAAAATGTCCACACGAAAGTAACGCGCGTCACACGCGGCAACTTTCCCAGCACAGGAAAATGCTGCGCCATGTAGACCCTGCCCCCACACAGACAGAAAATAGCAAAGTTAGCCGCGTAATGCATAACAATAGGTGACACACACTAATGAGATTAACACACTGTGTCCCTATAGCTATGCAAGGCACAGTTTGAAATTGCGAGAGGTGCCATAACAAAATCTAACAAGGCGCAGCTCGCAATCTTTAAACTACTCAACACTAGCTGGGAAAGAATAGTACCTTCCGTATTGAACTTGATATAGATATGTCTGTCCTCTATGACTGAGGGATTGGGGACACTTAGGATACTTACCTTTATCAACAGAATTATTTCCTTATATTCTGCAGGAATAACAGCCCGCCACTTAAGACCCGTGAAGGGAATAAACAAGAAAATATGTGAATACTGTGCACTGATACAAACCAAGTGACGGTAAGTGATACAATACTTAAAATACAGACCGTATATTGGACTCATGTAGGATAGGTGGGTTAAACTGTATCCGACCGGGAGTTGTTTATTCGATAGAGATCAATACTCCTGAGAGGAACAACAGAAAAACCGACCTGATGCCCTACTACAATAGACAACAGATAGCGGTAAAAAACCACACTGAAAGTAGCACCGCAGAATGTACAGTAGGCACAATCTTCGAGGCCCCTGATGTGTGCATTTTCCCTTACAGGGAGCAGATATGCAGATGAGATGTCCCATCTAAAAATGGAACACACTGGATTCAGACAAAGAAATATAAAGACAGAGAATTGTTATTACTGTCCATGTATGAATGTATAGAGTGCTAAAAATATCTCTATCATTAAAGACATTTGTTGACGCCCAAGGGCGTGCACCTCTTTTTAGTAACTGTAGGAAAGTAGTGAGCCAGGATAGGGAAAGTGCCCCTTTGGCTGTTTCCTGGACAAAACCGGGAACATATTTCTTCCCTCCTTAGGGACATTTAGTTAGAGTTAAGGACTCAAGCTATAGGTTCAAACTATTTTAACAAAACAGATTCTGCTCGTGATGTGCTAATATGTACAGGGGGGAGTCAGATTCCAGATACCCATGTAACTCTAATTGTATTGACAGCCCAATATAAACACTAACGCCCCATAAGCTGCTCTCTGCGGCTGAGGGAGCGCTACTGGGCTGACTTAAGCTGTCAAAGGGAAGCATGGTTTCCCTTTGACAGTTTTGTTTCCCAGCACGCATACTCAATGAGCCATGCAAGGCTAGGGTGTTTTGCTTCCCCAGCCTTGCGTGGCCGATTTGGGATGGTGGCTGGAAAAGTGCACATTTGAATGGGCGTGGAGGGGTGCTCCTGTGCCTCCCTGCACTTTCGAAATTTCTGGGGCAGTGTAAACTGGCGCTCAGGCTCCTGCGCATGCATGCACAAGAACCAGGAAGCATGCTTCATGGTTCTTGTTTGGGAGCCGTGGGAAGCCGAGGGCTGCCTTTTTTCTAGCAGCCTATGGAGTGAAGTAGAGTCTGGATTGGGACAAAAGGTAGGAGTAATGTATTTTATGTATGCGTGTATGATGCAACGGTTGGATTTTGGTGCACATATGAATGAGCAAGTGTATGGGTGCACGATTGAATGAGGTTGAATGGGCGAGTGAATGTTGCCTTGATGTGTGTGGTGGTGTCTTTGTGGTTGTTGATGCAGTTTGGTCTGCTGATTTTGGGGGGTGAAGGTGGAGACACCGGCAAAATCAAAGATGGCCAGCAAAAAAATGCATAATTCTTTAGACTGCCATTTTTCAAAGCCAGACCTGCCATTGTTTACTTGGCATGACATGGTTTTTACTGGGCATCTTTGATACAGCTATCATGCTAACCGTTATTACCTGGCAAGACTGGCATTTTTGCCTAGCCAGTCTAGCCATTTTTACTGTGGCATGATATTTTGTATTGGGCATCCTTGATAAAGGATATTACCTGCCTAGGCTGGCATTTCTGCACAGCCAGTCCTGGCATTTTGGTGCAGCCAGTCTGACCATTGGTTACTGTGGCATGTGATTTTTTACTGGGCATCTTTGATAAAGCTAGCATAAGTGTTATTATGTGGCTAAACTGGCATGTTGGTGCAGCCAGTCTAGTTATTTCTTTGGCATGGTATTCTTTACTGAGCATCTATGATAAAGCAAGCATGATATGTTATTACATGGCCAGACTAGCATTTGCGTGCAGCCCATTGGGGCATGTTTTCATATTGTGGTATGGTATTTTTAATAGCAACACCAACAGGAGTATGTTCTTAGGTGGGGTACTGCCACATATTGGCAGAACTAGCATGGATATGTGTTCATATAGAATAATTACTGGCATTATGCGCAAAGAAAATATAAGTGTGTAATTATATGAGGATACTGATATATAGATTGGTGCAAATAGGAAAATAAGTGTCCTAGACTAATGGACACTTGCGCCCCCTGCACATTATATATACTGACATTTATCAGTCAGATCTTATTGTAATTCAAGAATTGCAAGTTAGTTAATTGAGTCACTACAATGTACACTTTTACAAGTGATAGGTCAAAATTAATTTGTTGAGATTTATGACAACAATGTAACAAAAACAATTTTAATGCATGCGTTGTACATATGATGTATTAATGTCATACATCATAAATAAGGTCATTTAAACAATTAAAAATGAGCTTGAAGCATTTCGGGAATAAGATCCCTTCATCAGGGGTGGAAAGTTCATTAATTTCATGCAGCTCATAATTTGTAAGTGTGGTACTTCTAACGTTGAAATACTTAATTGATAGTAAGTGATTTATAAGTGTCACCTTCTAAGTGGTTAGTTCTGGTCACATGATTGGGTTCGACCAGGTTATCTCCGAAAGTGTCTGTATGCCGTCTCCGAGAACTTCGGGTGCCGTCTCCGAATACTTCGGGGAGTAATAAAGTAAAAAAAAAGGGAAAGATTTGTATCGGTCAAAAGTCCTTAGTAGCTCATAGTGTATTAGATGGAGGTAATCCTGTTGTAGGTAAACATACCTCTAAGTTTCTTGTTAAGGCAATCTCGCGCCCAGTTGCTGTAGTCCGGGTGGGATGAGTCCCGATTCTCTTGACTGAGTGTGGTTAAAGAGTGGAAAACATTTCTATGTTCTAGTTGAAAGTAAGAGTGTTGTCCATGAGAATAAAAGCAACAGGTACATACCTCCGGGTGGAGTGTGCATACTGAACAGTGTTGATGGTGACTCCGTGTGGAGTGGGCTCTTAAAGGGGAGGTCTTATCTATAGGAGGATGGGTAAATGTCAGGGCATGAATCATGTCAAGTAATACAAAGTCAGAGTACTGAGTTATAAGACGCATCTATAGTACTTACTATTCATACAGACTCTTCTTCAGAGTATCGCAGGTTCAGTGTGTTCTGTCGTGCAGGCGAAATGGTCGCGAAAGCACATTCAGAAATATGTGGCGGCTCAGTGTTGAATTGTAGTTTTTGAAGGGTTCATATTAAAAGAATGTGTGAAATGCTGACATGGTTTTCCAGGTTTCGCGCTTTGAAACAATTTATAATCACGTTATAAATGCCATATCATATCACATCATGATAAAACAGACCTAAATGATGTTGGATGGATGTGTCATTAAGTTGTAGAATGAAGTGCACATTCTATGCGTACACAGTGTCAAAAGGACCCCTTGGTTTTTCAATCTATGCTTGGATAAGTATGTGGATGGATCCCTAACTCACCTCTGTAAATTACAAGGATGGTTGTACATGCATCATGATATAAATAGCAAAAAATGGTTGGAAATCGTTTGCATAATATTCATTTGTACTGTTTGGCTGTAAATTGTTAGCGTAATTTCTACTTGGACTATATGCTTCCAAGTAATTGATGGTACAAATGTAGTTCAAAAGCAGTCTAGTTCTAATTCGACATGTTTGTTCAGTGTTGCAGGGTACATTGTATCACACAGTACATTTACTTGATTACAAAGGATATGTAACATCACCGGGTACATAGTATTGTGCATTGTGTTCACAAGAGCACAAGAGTGTTCACCTTATAGACTATCAGACAGTTGACTGCTATATAGTAGTGTACAATAATTAGGTACAATTCAGAAGTTGAAATACAAACATTTTTTTGATTGTCTGATGTTGTCACATACACAAACATGGTAATATTCCAAAAATGGAGATTACCAAGTCGTGTAGGAATTATTAGTTTTGACAGATATGTAACCAAACCAACCGAATAGGATGTTGTTATGTTAACCATGCTGGGAAACACATTCTAGATGACGGTTGACCACCTAAATCGCAGTCAAGGGGTTACAAAAATGTAGTTAATGAGAATTCCTCCCCCATTCTGGTCAGGTTCATTGAGGCCAGTTCTGAATGTGTTTTCGCGACCATTTCGCCTGCACGACAGAACACACTGAACCCGCAAAGTCTGAAGAAGGGTCTGTATGAATAGTAAGTACGATATACGCGTCTTATAACTCTGTACTCTGACTTTGTATTACTTGACATGATTCATGTCCTGACATTTACCCATCCTCATATAGATAAGACGTCCACTCTTAGAGTCTACACCACACAGAGCCACCATCAACACTGTTCCGTACGCATACTCAGACCGGAGGTATGTACATTTTGATTTTATTCTCATGGACAACACTGTTACTTTCAACTAGAACTTAGACACTTTTTCCACTCTTCAACCACACACAGTCAAGAGAATCGGGACTCATTCCACCGGGACTACAGCAATTGGGCGCAAGATTCCCTTAACAAGTAAGTTTGAGGTATGTTTACCTACATCAGGATTACCTTCATTTAATGCACTGTGAGCTACTAAGGACTTTTGACTGATACACATCTTTCACAATTTTTTTACTTTTGTACCCCCCAAAGTATTTGGAGACGGCATACCTTAGGAGATAACCTGGTCGAACCTAATCACGTGACCAGAACTAACCACTTAGAAGGTGACACTTATAAATCACTTACTATCAATGAAGTATTTCAACAGTAGAAGTACCACACTTACAAGTCCCTTTTCTCTTATGTTGTAGATTAGAAGTGAAGATAGAAACTGTATGAACTGCATGAAATTGATGAACATTCCGCTCCTGATGAAGTGATCTCATTCCCAAAATGCATCAAGCTCATTTTCTATTGTTTAAATGACCTTATTTATGGTGTATGACATTAAAACCTCATATGTACAACTCATGCATTAAAATTGTTTTTGTTACATTGTTGTCATAAATCTGAACGAATGAACTGTGACCTATCACTTGTAAAAGTTTACATTATAGTGACTCAATTAACTAACTTGCAATTCTTAAATTACAATAAGATCTGACTGATAAAAGTCAGTATATATAGTGTGCAGGGGACGCGAGTGTCCATTAGCCTAGTACTTATTTTCCGGTTTGTACTTGCGACTTTTTTTGCCAGAGTCGTGTGTTCTCCTCTGAACCTGTCAACTTTCCTTAGTACACTTAGCACACTTACTAACTCAATTAATTTTGACCTATCAAATAGAGGTGTGCATGCCATAGTCTTGTCCCTAATCATATATATTTGTGCAGCCAACATGGAAATGTATGGGGACAGCCAGCATGAAAATGTTTTTACTGGCATATGTTCTGTGCAAAGGCATCATGAAAATGTGTTAGGAAATGCTCCTGTGCACTGTTGTTGACTTTGATTGTTTTGTAACACTGACCTTTTGGCTCTCGTGTGCATATTCAGTTTTTATTGAATTTAGCCCGTGTGCATTTAAATTAGTTTTATTTTACTTGCTTACCTAGTGTTTGTATCTTTGAGTCTCCTCCTCATTACTCCCGAATGCGAGTTAAAGCAGAGCTCTTGATAGCCTAGCCTCTGCACGCACTGAGCCTTCATCCCTGTTTACTCTGTAGTTCTTCTGCCCTACTTAATTATATCACAGGTGCGACTGCGGCGGGCGCGAACGGGTCGGTTTTGTGGCGGTTTGGGTCTGGTGCAGGTTTGTGCGGTCATTCCGGGCTACCCTTGCATACTTTCCTGTAAGTATCTCCTGAACCCTAACATGTAGGATATCATGACCCGCTCCGATCGAGTTGGGCGTATCCAGAGCAACTGGAGAGCTATACTGGCAGCACAATATTGTGATAGCCCTCACATGAGTCCTCCATCAGAGCTGTCCGGTGTTACACTCTTTCCTCCTGATGTCGCTTCTCAATATCTTAATACTCGAGCTTTTGACTGAAATAACGCTACAATGCAGTCCGTTATTTCTCCTCCTGGTGCACACCTCATAAACATGTTGGCGACCGACGCTGCAGTTTTTGTCCCAGATGTTACTCACGCAGCCAATACTGTCTCTAACTTGGTGCATGCTGCTCCTACAGAGACTGCTGCCATGTCTGCCTTGACCCCTGCTTCTTTATTAAAATGTCCTCTTCTCAATACTTGCTCCCTCCAAGCACACAGAGTGGAGGTTCGAGGACCTCCTCATGGAATCTTGTCCAGAATTATTTGCCCATCACTGAATCCTGGATACACGAAGCCATTTTCTCCCACACCATCCTAGTCATCCCCTATAATTACCATATTTTTCGGACTGATCGAAAGGATGGACGAGGGGGTGGGGTGGCTTTGTTTGTTAAAAACACATTACACTGTCACCAGTTTCCTCACGAGGCACTGGATAACTGCAAAAGCCTGATACTGAAATTAAAAATCTCTGACAATACCTCCATCTCTATTGTTGTTATCTATCGTCCCCTCAAGGCTCTCGCCCTTTTCAAAGAATATTTTATGTGTATTTTGAATAAAATTACTATGACCAATACTGCTGTCCCTGTCCTAGGTGAATTTAATCACTGGGCCGAGGCTCCTGTCGATACTTCTACTGCCTCCATATTGGGTGACCTTGGGGATATTAGTTTTACACAATCGTCCTCTGGCCCCATACACTCTGTCGGACATACCCTCGATAGGGTTCTCTACCATCTCCTTACTATTGCTGACCTCACTGTATTGCCTTGTTTTTTTAATCAAAAAATAGTCCATAAGCATCCCTCTGCGAGAACGAACACAGCCTATTGACCTGTTCTTTGGGAAGGTACCCACTCGAGAGTCCGGAGCCACACTTTAGCTCACTGTACCTTTCACAGATGGGAAATGTCTATTTGCATCTCAGTCTGTGTCCCGCCCATAGGGGCAGTGCAGCACTGAAATGCTATGGAAATTACCTTCTGAACAAGGGTACCAACAACAACCCCATACACGTGTTTCAGCCTTGTAAGGCCTCATCAGTGAAGTGGAGCTGTGCCTCTCTGAGCACTGTGTGCAAGGGGTCCACCTCTGGATGACTCTAGGAAACTTAGGGTGACTAAACCCAAGTCCCTTCAATAATAAAAAATAGGCCATAGGCGCCCCTCTGAGAGAACGAACACGGCCCATTGCCCTGTTCTTTGGGAAGGTACCCACTCGAGAGTCTGCAGCCACACTTTAGCTTACTGTACCTTTCACAGATGAGAAATATCCATTTGCATATCAGTCTTTGTCCCGTCCATATGGGCAGTCCAGCACCGAAATGCTATGGCAATTCCCTTCTAAACAAGAGTACCAACAGCAACCCATGCACGTGTTTCAGCCTTGTTGGGCCTCATCAGTGTGGTGGAGCTGTGCCTCTCTGAGCACAGTGAGAAAGGGGTCCACGTCTGGATGACCCTAGGAAACTTAGGGTGAGTAAACCTAAGTCCCTCCAATAATCAAAAAATAGTCCATAGGCACCCCTATGTGAGAACAAACACAGGCCATTGACCTGTTCTTTGGGAAGGTACCCACTCGAGAGTCCACAGCCACACTTTAGCTCACTGTACTTTCACAGATGGGAAATAGCCATTTGCATATCAGTCTTTGTCCCGCCCATATGGGCAGTGCAGCACCAAAATGCTATGGCAATTCCCTTCTGTTTTTGGTCTGATCACCATTTGATCTCTTTTCATAGTAATATTCCAGGGCCCCCTGCTAGGTTTGATACTAATCCTGACCACTTATCCAGTCTAGGAATTGGAAGAGAGCGTCTCCCAAAAAATTATCATCCCTGCTTACTGCTCGTCTGGGCTTATTAGACAATTTGGAGAGGGCTGACAAATTAGCCAGCCAAATCATCGTTACAATGGAAAATGCCATTGACACTTTATCCTTATTAGAAGTTGTCGGATGAAAAGTGAAACCTTTAACAAAAGTTGGTTTAACGACGATACCCTTCACCTCAGACAGAGGAAACGGTCTGCTAAACGCTGTTGGCGAAACAATCTTTCCTCGTCTACCTTGGCCACGTACAAACCATATAAAGCAGCCATTATAGGGGCTAAAGCTGCCACTTATAATGACAGGATTGTTCATGCTGAGTCTAGCTCCAAAGAAATATTTGCAATTCTTAATGAATTTAAGAGCAAACCTTGTATAGTCCCGGGTCCAGTTAAGAATGATCACTGGTATCAATCCATTCATAATGCTTTCAACAATAAGGTTTCTTCTCACCAAAATGCCATTCAATTTCATGGAGCTTTCTTGATCTTACTAAAGAACCACTTGCGGTTCCTCGTGAATCAGTCTCTCCTACTATTTCTGAGTTGCCTATTTTTGCATTCTACCCTTCTACTGAGACTTTCATCTTTCAGATGGTCTCCCACATGAAACCCACTTCTTGCCGGGGGGACGTTTGTCCATCCAACCTCTTTATGGGGTGCATAGACGTTCTCTGTCCGTGGTCACAAAATTTGTTAACCTCTGATTCGCAGAGGGTTCTGTCCCATTATTTCTTAAAGAGGCGTGGATTACCCCTCTTTTGAAGAAGTAGAATCTTGACCCTTTAGTGACTGAAAATTATCACCCCACTACCAAGGTCCCATTTCTCCTTAAGATTTTGGATAAGGTGGCGTACACACAATTCCAGGGTTTTCTGGAGCCAAACGACATTCTGGAGATTCACCAGTCAGGTTTTAGAGCCCGTCACGGCACGGAGACGGCCTTACTTGATCTTAAGGCTAATCTACTTAAAATCATGGATCAGGGACACCCTGCAATTTTGATGCTCTTAGATCTTTCTTCTGCTTTTGATCTTGTTGATCATGCAATATTGGTAGAACAATTACAAGTTTTAGTTGGCTGTTCCAGCCTGGCATCCTCATGGATCTCTTCCTTCTTGGGTCCACGAGTTGCTAGCAGGGATGCCCACGCTGGCCCCACCCCCATTACTTGTGGGGTGCCCCAGTGGTCATGCATCTCTCCATCTCTTTTTAATGTATATATCATTCCTCTTATGAGACTGTTGGTTGACCTGGGTGTCCAGTATACTAATTATGCTGATGACACTCAGGTCGTCATGAAACTCTCTGGACATTATGCTACGGATCTAGTCAACCGTAACAAGATCTAAACGGCCATCCATGAATGGAAGGCTATAAATTCCCTGTAATTGAACACAACAAAAACTGAACTCCTTGTTGTGGCCGCTGCCCCAAAACTCAAATATATACCTTTGGAGTATGAGAGGTTTACCATCATCAACGCAGTTATTCCTGTAGTAAAAAAGGTGAAAACTCTTGGCGTTACTCATGACTGCGAGTTAACAATGAAGCAGCATGCAGCGCAGGTCTGGAGCACATGTGGTCTTTTTACCAAACTGCTTGTTAATATCCAACCTTTTGTGTCCTATGAGAATATTTCTCCCCTTGCCACTGCCCTTATAAACTTGTGCTTGGATTATTGTAACAACCTTTTGAGCGGCTGCTCTCAGACTATTCTGTCCTCTCTTCAGGTTACTCAGAATAGCACAGACCGTGCTATTACTGGTATGTCCAAATATGCACATGTTACAGCAGCAAGATGGGACTTACACTGCCTCCCTGTTAAGCACAGATTTACCCATAAGATTCTCACTCTGACTCACAAGTGTATTTTTGACAGAGCTCCTAAATATCTTTCTGCCCGTTTTAGGCAATACACTCCATCGGGAACCCTAAGATCCAAGAATCAACTGGGACTCGTACAGCCGTTTCAGACTGGTTAAGGCAGGTGGCCTTCGCTTTGATATGCTAGGCGCAACTGTCTGGAACTCCCTTCCAACAACCCTCAGAACAATCGGAACGACTAAAGGCTTCAAAAAAGGACGGAAGACACTGCTTTTGAATCGGCCACCTGATAAAAGCCTAGGTGCATCCTCTTCTACTTGATATGACGGTTTCACTGAGCTCTGACTAGCTTCTCTGTCTCAATGTGTCTGTCTTGTTTTGTTCTGTGTGCACCCTGAGGTGCCTGGGTGTGTGGCATGATATATAAGAATTCAAATAATTAAACAAATCAATGGGATTTTTCTCATGAATTAGCCTCCAAAGAAATTGGAAACTGTCTGGTTTTTCACCCAATTTTTTACTTAAAGTGTGCAGTAAAATGCATTATTTTAACCCATTATTCAAAACATTTTATCAGGGGGTGAACCTCCCTGAACTCCCTTTCATTAGTTAGGGATACCTTGCTATGCTCGGTTGCTCTGGCATATTTGTTGGAAGTAATGACACCCCTCCAATTAAATAATTCACCAGCTGCCACTGCCATTTGCCTAGCCTGAATTAAAGTGTGGCTAGGCGCTGACAAACAACCCACGTTTGATGAAAATGCATCCAGCACTCTCTGCAGTAATTCGCATTCCAAAAGGGGAAATGCAACCTTTGAGAGTCCCAGCTTTCATTACTCTCTTGTGACATCAGCAAATGTATTTTTATTTTTGGAAACGTGTTGCAAATTCGTTGCACATCACCATATAGTATGTCTATTAATGTTCTTCTTAGCTACAGAGGTGGCATGCTTAGTTGTTCATGCCAGTAAAGTTGGCAAACATAGGATGCTCTGAATCCTGTGAAAGTTTAGAAAAGTCTGGAGATGATACAAGAAAACATATGGAAAGTGCTGAAGTGTGTCTTTTTCACCTGTTGGAGCAGAGTGGTGCTCTACACCTAGCCTGGCTACTTTAAAATCTCAAAGCCAGCGCATAGCGCTCACCTACGGACATGTGCTGAAGTGTGTCTTTGCAATCTTGCAATCCTGTATCCTGTGGCAGTGGCACTGAAAAATAAAACTGGTGAGTGCTTTGAATCTTTGTTATTGTTGGCAGCAGGGCCTGTCTTCTCACCAAAATGTAGACCTTGAAACATTTCACTTACGCGCTCCAGAGTATAACGTAACACTTGTGTAAAAGGCCTTGGAGCCCCATTTCAACTGGTTCCCCGGTGCATCCTCTGGCTGGTTGCTTGAAAAAGGACAAACTACAGGCTACCTATGGGGGCCCATCACAAATGAAGAGTTGTTTCTCTATCTCAACGATGTCTGCTACAATCAGTATGGCTCCACCTGAGGTGCCACCTTCTACTGCTTTTGTTCAATCTGCAGCAATTACTATCTCACCCACTGTCGACAATAACTCCTTATTGAATCTCTGTCTTAGCCGTCAAAGAAACTCAGTGGGTGCTCCTCCTGCTACAGCTGTAAATACAGCTTCCCTGTTTGCCTATGACAACTTCATCGGCTCAAATGTATCGATTTGCAGGATCCGAAAGAAAGGTGTCAGACTCTGTGATTACTGATAGCAAATCTGACACAACACTTACTTCTGGAAATGTTTCTTTTGTAGGCGAAGATTCCACGACTAGCTTGAATGCTGTGGCAGTTACCATTGTTGCCATTTTCGGTCTATGTTCGAACATGGCCAAGGAACAATCTGAATTGGAAAAAATCTTGGCTAAAGTAGAGGACATTATAGCGATGAAGCTGCTATTCCTAAAATCAGCCTGTCCACTTGGGATTGCCAATCTACTCCTACGGCCTCCCCTCAATATTCCTCCTGGGCAGCTCATGGGACTGAATATGCTGAACTAACAGAGGACTCTAGACTTGACCAACCCTGTTTCAGGCCATAAGAGCAGAGTTGGCCGATATTCAGGCTTCTAGCAATTTATGGGCATTGGCCTCTGTGTTCCCTGCTCCAGTCTCAAACCTGGCATTCTCCCAGGAGCCTATGGCACCTGCAATCGCTTTGCTTATCTGGCTAGTGAGCTTCCTCGTGCAGAGTCATCCAACATTCGTAAACAGGATCCTTTTCCGCATGGCCCTTGGGTAATTGACTTCACCAACATGATGTGAGGGGGACTTTTTCCTTCTATGGTGCCTTTTGATTCTGCTTCTCCTCTGTCGTCAAGCATCAGCACAGTGGTGCCACCACAGTGCCTCTTTCTAAATTACCCTCTGGAATGTTTGGATCGTCCTGGTCCTTTGCACTCGGACTGTATATTCCCTACAAAAGAGTGTGATGAGGTTCCACAAAAATCATAGCCTAGACATAAGGTGCCCCTGCTGCAGGGGCCACAACTTTCCCAAGGAGGTCTGACGGATGGTGGAATGGCACCTACATTTATGACGCGAACACCAGTACCAGCTGCCCGAAGTACAGTGGTGTTAGGACAGAATGTGGTACCCCACGACACTGAGGACAGTGTTGTTGGGAGAAACCCTTTTCCTTTCCCACAGAATAACCCACAACAATAGGGGGGCCTGCAGAAAGCTTGACTGTGTCCAGTCCTAGCAATAACTGATCGCCCCGAAGAGGAACACGAGGTAGCAGTGAAAACAGAACCAAGATAGTTCTCATTCCGCATAGATACAGGAGTCACCAAATCCTGTATAAGGGAGGAGGGATTCCTACTATCAAACAAAGTGATGGACATGCAAGGCTTCTCAGGGGTGGTGATGACAAATCCAGTAACGAAAGATTTACCACTAAAAATAGGTACACAGAACATTGTAACACCTCTAATGTACTCCAAAGACACCTCCATCAACATGTTAGGGAGAGATTTGTTGAGTAAACTAAACGCCATGATATCATTCACTGAGAAAGGGATGGTGTGCTCAACACCAGGCATCTATTACACACGAGTGGAGGTGCTCCTTTTAGCAGCACATGCTCAGAGCACACCACAAGGCCAACTCATGTACCCTAGTATGTTTTTGTATGGGGTTGAGATATTGCTGGGTTGGGTCCCAGGGAAAGAGGGAAGGTGTTCCGATTGGCATCAGAATTACTATTCCAACCTCAGTGCCAGAAGGAAGATACAAAAGGCACCACGTAGTGCTACAGCTTGAGGAAGTAGTGATACACAAAGACATGATGATTCTGTGCGGGACAGTCGATGACAACATTGAATGGTGTACAGTGTTATTCATCGACCCAACATTGACAGTAACAGGAGCAACGGATGAACAAATGTTCTCCAATGGGGAGGAGGAGGGAGAGAAGATATTCCAGCTACAAATACCCTGCCCTGTAAAGGTAGTAGAAAAGCTGGTGCCGATAATGACACAACTAGAAAAGAAGGGAAGCAGACACACAAAAGAGGATCTTAAAAGGGTTCCTGAAAAACTATGTAAAAAAGGGCCCCATTATGTAGAGGTACTAAACGAAGGAGCACTACTGCCCCTAGCAAAACAATATTCATTGTCCAGAGAAGCAGAGAAGGGGAAATACTGTGCACTACATGCACTGTGGCAGCAGGGAATAATACGGACATCCACATCTCCATGCATCATGGCTATATATCTGATAAAGAAATCAAAGGGTGGTTTCGTGGAGATTCATACAGTATAGACACCCTCTTAATAATCTAGTGTCGTCAGAGTTTACCCTGGTCCCGAAACCTGCTACAGAAGTGTGCAAGATTACAGCAAAGGCAAAGTACTTTACGGTCACTGACCTAAAGAATGCCTTCTTTTTCATCCCACTACACCCATACTCTAGATACTTGACAGCCTTTACTTGTCGGGCAACCCGATTTGACCACACTAGGCTGCCCCAGGGGTACTGCGAATCACCCAAAATTTTTAACACAGTGATTAAAATGGACCTAAGCAACTTATAAATGTTGAGCACGGTGATACAATGTGTTGACGATTTGTGGGTATGTAGCAAAACTGAGCAATGGGGTAGGGCTGACTCAGTGCATTTCTTCATACTACTAGCAGACAAGGGATATAAGGTGGATAAGGAAAAACTGCAATACTGCCAGGAAGAGAGAGGTTGTGTACTTGGGTAAATAATATCTATTGAAGGACGCAAGATAATACAGGAGAGGGTAGATGCAATTCACATGATGGCACGGCTGCGCACAGTGAAAGACATGCAGAAGGTTCTGGGTTGTGTAATTACTGCAGGGCATGGGTTTTTCGATTACTCTACATTTACAAACCCCTTGCTGCAGGCCCTTAAGGAGGCACAAAAGGAGTAAAGAGAAATAAAGACAACTTCACAGAACTAAAAGAAGCATTTGCCCATGTGCCAGTGTTGGCCACTTCTAACTACAAAGAGAAATTTTACTTGTTTTCCCACTCAGATGGCGCAGTGATGACGGCCGTCCTCATGCAAAAGAAACCTCAAGGACTCAAACCATTAGCTTACTACAATGGTGTTCTAGACCCAGTTATGCAGGGACATTTTCCCTGCGAACATGCGTTTGCAACTGCAAGGTTTCCAATAGAAAAGGCAGCAACAATTACAATGGGGTGCCCATATGTACAGTACGTGGAGCCAGGGCCGGTCTTTGTCTCAGGCAGTGCAGGTGTCTGCCTGACGTGTCAGCCTGTAGGGGGCACCAAAACAGCAGTCCGAGAGTCTGTCCAGTATCTCACCAAAAAAGAAAGTTAGTGAAAAGATAAATGAATACTGTTTCACTTGTGTACGTTTTTATTAATTGACCCAGGCCAGTCTGACGGAATGCATGCAAGCAGTTTCTGCATTCCAATTTCGTACTTGCAGTGCTCCTGCAAAGACAGGCGCCACACCACGTTGATTTTTTTGATGGTCGCACTAAGCAGCCTCGGGGCAGCAAATAGCAACATTTGCTGTTTTCCCTTCCCCAATTGGCGCCAACCAGGCCCCAGGCCTGGCCGCGCATGCGCTGCACTGACACAGGGTTTGATTGATTGGGCAGCCTGCCCTGCTCTGACCCTGTGTCAGTTGGCGCTGAAATTGCCGGAGGAATTGGGATCAAGGCCCAGCCAGTCAGGACGTATGCAGGTGGCCAGCCAGGAGGAGCACAGAGCCCAGAAGCCACCCTTGTGCCTGCTGTCACTACACTGCCAAGAATGCCATAATGGTGTTAACCATTATTCTTGGTAACTGTAAGTTCATTAATGTGTATTCTCCAGTACGTACCCACCCATCCATTACTCGCAGGCTCAGAACGGCAGGTATTACCATCGTGCCAGACCAGCACCCTGCCTGCGTGTGCACAGAAGGGAGAGCATAAAGTAGTTAGAAGATAGGCTTAATAGAAACAGGCTATGCACAGTCTCCATATAACTGTTGTTACTCCTTCACTTTGTCCCCTCCTTTTCTCCCTTACAACCTTCCCTTTGCTTTTCCCCCTTCTCCTCGCTCTTCTTCCCCGCACATGAACAGACAAGGGACCAGTATAGCTGAAGGAGGGCTCTGAAAGTAACTCCTTGCACACATCAGTCCCAGCCCTAGTGCCCTTCACAAAAGCATTTACATTAAAGCAGTAGTTTTACCTTGAAAAATGTCCCCAGAAAGCGGATACAATATTTGGCAATAATTATTGCGATTTCCTCATTTTGCTGTCCCCTTCCTGTTGCCATCAGATATTCTGTTAAAATAAAGGAGGGGCCTCTTAATTATCAAAATCTAGTCGCTTTCATAGTTAAAAAAAGAAATTCAATTCGGTCTAGGAATTGCCAAACCTCCTCACACAGGCCGATTTGTACCATGGTGGGCGAAAATGTGGAGTGGTGGTCTCACAGTTGATGTGTTTACCTATACACTGTACTTGTTTTGGGTAACAGTGTTTGGCTATAAGCCACTACGTTATAAGCAGCTCTATGCACTGAGTATGCAACCCACTGATCTGCCTTACCATGTGATAAGTCGGCCGAGGTAGCCTGTTGTTGGCTGGGAGGGAAGCCTGCAGTGCCCGCACCCCATTCCATATGCACTTGTTTTGGACTCTAATGTGTGTAACATCGAACATTTGCATTTTAGATTTATCAGCCAGGTCTTTGCTTAGAGCACACAGCTCACTAAACTGCTTTACCATATGATAGGTCGGTTGAGGAATTCTGTTGTTGGCTGGGAGGGAAGCTTGCAGTGCTGGTGCACTGGCTGTATGTGTTTTGGGTACCAATGCTTGGTTTTGTGCCACTAGGTTATACACAGCTCTGTGTACAGAGAACAACCCACTGAGCTCCCTTACCATGTGTTAGGCCGACCAAGGTAGCCAGTTGTTGTCTTGGCAGGAAACCTGTGGTGTCAGCTCCTGTGGCTGTACTTGTGTTTGGCTATCAATACTTGGCTTTGAACCACTAGGTTACACACAGCTCTTTGTGCAGAGCACACAACCCACTGAGCTACCTTACCAAGTGATGGGTCCACATTTTGACCCCTAGGTTACACACAGGTGAATACCTAGTGATAGATCAGCCAAGGTAACCTGTTGTTGGTTGTAAAACCGTGGATGTACGTGTTTTGGACACCAATGAATGCTTGGCTTTTTGCTACATCCCTGCACCTCAGACACCCCTCTTTCTCCCGCGCACAGGTCATTGGAAACAAGCCCATTGAATGGGAAGCAATGGGCATCTTACGGCATCTCTGACAGGCTAAGGAGAAGGTTTGGGCACTGGACAACAGAGAAGGAGCAAGGGGTAAGGTGTGGAATGCAATGTAAAAATGACTTTCAAGTGCTTGTGTTTGTGCGCAAACGTTAATAACCGATAGCGATGCATCTAAACATCAGATGTTTTGGCTGGGTCCATACTGTTCCTACAGGAGTCATACTCATTACTAAAACTGCCTGTGCTCTCACTGTCTATGAGTGACTTTAAATCATGCGATGTTCATAAAATGCTTGCAGCACCACCATTTGGACACCACAACATCTCCAGTTTGAAAACAAAACATGTTTCAGCTCTGCTAATCAGTGCTTATGGATTTACGTGTGTGTTTTGTACTGCGTTCCATGATACCAAAGCCATTTCAGAAGGCACCTGTTCAATTTGGTTTCCCTTTTATGTAAACACATTGTTGCTGACTGTGTAGGAGCCTCTAAGTCTGCCCATGACATACATTTACTCTCCTCTTAATAACTGCCTCGCTGATACGACTGCCTTCTCTCCCTCTAAATACAACAGATTGAGTCTACTTCTCCTCAATCTATAATGGTGTAATCCCTAAATAGGGGCCTTTCGGGATACATACACACTATTAATGATATTCTAATTGTCTTCTAGCATGATGGTCCAGTATACATTTTCCAAACGTTGGATTGTCTGCATCAGCATTCCCTTTTCCATTTTCTTTGCTACTACTCTTTCTGTCTTCACAGGCAAGGCTGCCTTAGTCATCTGACTTCCTGCTTCTTATGCCTTCACCTACCTCCTTCATAAAGTGGTGTGCATGGCGGGAAACTCTCCCTATGCTGTGAAGTGCACCATTATGTGCTGCCTACCTTTGGGGTTACAGGCCACTCCCAGCCAGGATCCCTTGGATTGGCTGTCAAGGGTTGGTAGCGTTAGTGAGCAATCCATGAGCCCCAGCGTCCACTCAAGCCATCAAGATGTATGGTTAGAAAACATAAGGATGAGAAAGCACACACCATGCAGGTACTATGGTGTGAGGGACACTCCTTGTTGAATTTGGAATATACTCAGAATGTCTCCTTAGCATTAATACATCTGTTTATAAGAGGCATTCCCCTGATGCCGCTTCTGATGAAAGAAGCCCTAAAACGCACCCCAACTGCAGAGAGAGCTTGTCCTTGGGCCAGATTTTCAAAGGGACTGTTGCTGAATGTAGAAGTGGAACGTGGCATGGGAGGCTCGATTAGGAGCGAGGCTTTGATGATTCGGTACCCTGGTGTGAAGGGGGATGTGTATTACAGGGTGGCAGGGGCTCTGTAACATAAAACATTGGTAACATGAATTTTGTAGGTGGGGCACCAACGATGCTTCCTGCCTAGGATGCAATCTGGTGTAAGACCGGCCCTGCGTGGAGCATTCATTATTTGCCGTTTTGGAAAAATCCAATAGTACACTAACAACTCAAAGGGTGTCAGGGTATGAAATAATACTGACAAACTTAGTCATCGAGGTAGTGAGAGGTTGTGTGGTAAACCCAGCAACATGCATAGCAGAACCTGCAGAGGAAGGAGATTACATGCACGACTGTTCAGCACATATGGACAGAATGGAAGGGAAGATAGGGGTCAAAGAAGAGGAAATATAAGGGGCAAACATGGTCTTTATTGACAGGTCTTCAAGTATAGACCCCAACACAGGAGGGAGACATACTGGTGCTGCAATAGTGTGCTACAAGAAAGGGCAGTATGCAATAGCATCACAGTAGGTTACCATCACATTACTCAGTACAGTCGGCAGTGCTAGTAGCCATGATATGTGCATTGAACACAATGGACGGGCATGCAGCCAACACATTTTCAGATTCAGCTTACGTTACATCCACAATACATGCAGTTTTAGCACTATGGGAGAGGAGGGGGTTTAGGAGAAGTGACAGATCCTCAGTACAACATGCAGAGTTGCTTGGGCAACATATTGAAGCATTGAAGCTGCCAGTGGAGCTGGCCATAATACAATGTGCCGCGCACACAGGTGAGCAGGGCCTGTTATCATTAGGGAACAAGATGGCTGACAGGGCAGCCAAAGAAGCAGACTATTTACCCAAAGGGAAAACGAGACTATACACAGGCCCAAAAGAGAGGATGCAAATAATGGTGGCAGAGAGGGGCAAGGGTCAAGAGCAAGAGCGTGGGACATGTTTTAACACAATACCCATCAACCAGATAATGGAACAGAAAGGAGAGGCCCCACAGGAGGAAAGAATATTTGTGTGTACCCATCTGATATGGAGGAAAAACAGCACATGGAAGCCGGTAATGCCAAATAAATTGTTAAGTATAGCAATAGAGCAGTTGTACTTTCCTGCTCATGTATCCAAAGAACATATAGCGGCAGAAATGAAAGAAGGTTAGTACGTTCCAAATTTACACGAGCAAGTGGCAGAGTTTACCAGAAGTTGTGTGGTGTGTCAGCAGTTTCTGTCCGGCCATATTTTGAAGACTGTGAGGGGGCATCGCTATGACTGCAAGGGCCCCTCCGGCACTTGCATATTGACTATATTGATGTGCAAGATAGATGTACATGCTTGTGATTGTTCATTCGCACGTTGGATTGAGGTGGGGCCTTGTGCAAAAGACGATGCAAAGTCGGCTGCAAAGTCCCTAGTGCGAGTGGTGTTTTTGAGGTGGGGCTATGCCATGAGATAAGGTCTGATAATGGCAAACACTTTGCCAAAGGGCCTTTTCAAGGAGCTGACACACCTCTTGGGAATCGAACACATGCTATGCACAGCGCACCGGCCCAAGCGAACGGGATTGTTGAGAGATTAAATGACTTGCTTAAAAAATGCTTAGCAAAGCTAACCACAACATTGGGCCTCATTACAAGTTTGGTGGTAGCCTTGCCGGTAAAACCGGCAGGCTGCCGCCAAACTTGCAAATGTTTCTGGCACTCAGGAATGGGCAATTACCGGGTCATTACGGCCTTGTGCCGGACCCAGTAATCGGCCATTCCCAGACGCCGGAAAAATATTCTTCCCTATTCCCATTTGAGCCCCACAGGGCTCAATGGGAATGGGGAAGCGGGATGCACCGGCACCATTCATGAATGGTGCCGGTGCATCCGACATGCTCTGCTCGCGGGTGCCGGTACGCCTGCCAGGTCAGACCTGGCGGGCGCAAAGGCACCCGCGAACAGAACTCGTAGTTTGCCGGTCCATTAATTGACAGTACCGCCAAGCTTACCAGTACTGTAGTTACCGGACTGGCAAACTTGTAATGAGGCCCACTGTGCAAAAACTGGCTATGTTGCCTCCCATTGGTGCTTTCTTCCCTTCACAACTCACCCGGGAGGATCATCATTTGACCTACACGAAAATGTAACTGGCAGGAGGATGCATGCGTCTGTTCCTCCTGCACATTCAATTTCGGATGCTAACACCATAGCACAAGTATTAGGAGAGGAGCTGCAAACATACCTAACTGAAATGATGAATGCTCTCCAATACATTTCTCACCAGGTTCAACGTTGAACAAGCCAGCCGACCTTCGTTGAAGAACAGACAAGTGCACACAGAGAGGAGGAAATCCCAAATGTACAGCTGCTCTATCCGGGGGATAAAGTGCTAATCCGTAACGTTGTACGGAGGTGACAAGAGCCGAGGTTCACAGGCCCTTATAAAGTTGTGCATGCAACAGCCACAGCAGTTAAAATAAAAGAAAGGCGGGCATGGGTGCATGTTTCTGACATCCGCAAGGTCAATAGCAGCACCACGTAAGGAGGAGAGAGAAAAGCAACTTCATGGGAAGTATCACCCAATTATCATTGATATTCTTTACAGCCATAAAACTTTACAGAAAGCCCAAAAGTGGAGAAGAAGGTGGGCAAGACACAAATGGGGGAATGGAAGAAAGTATAAACACAATGTAAAAACTATAGGGATAGGATTGTTTTGTCTTCTTCTTGTTTCTCTTTTTTCCTTCTTCTTCTGGTATAAAGAAAGTAGGGGTGTACCCAATGTGAGGAACTCATGGTGGCAACAGTAAAGATAGACACAAGTGATCACAGTTCAAGGGTGTTTATTAAACTGTATAATGGGTGAGAAAAATGCCTAAACTAAACCTAAATCTAAGATGGTAGCAAGCTACGACCATCAAATAATAATGAGGCATTCTCAGTGGCGTCTTGTGAAATAAAAGGGGCATATACTAAAAAAAACTATTGCCAATCCTTACAACTAAGTTACAAAATAGTGTGGGATAATGTTCTTAAGAAAAGAAAGAAGTGTTCACCAAATGATAAGTCAGGATGGCATGGCTGGGTCTCCCGTCCCCACATTTTTAGCACAGGACAAGGCAGGACCTTTGAGCACAGCACACTCCTGGTTCTCACCAGCATGAAGTTACAGTTCCCTTTAACGATGCCAGGACCTTCCGGAGCCAAGTCTGTTTCCTGCAAAAGTGCCTTGCCTTAGAAGACAGACTGTACAGAAAACAATAAACAAACAAACAAAAGTTCCATTGGCAAGCTTTAGACGTTGGGTGACTACTCTTTGCCTCTTAGATCACCCTCAGCCTGGCTCTGATCCTTCTTGAAAGGTTAGGCTCCCTCAATCACGTTAAATACAGCCTTTTACTCAAAAACATACCACTTAACCTTTTAACTTTTTTGCTGATTTTGGTATTTCGCCATTCAATGCCTTCTAACGTTTTCTGTTTCATTAACCCCTTAAGTGCCAGGACAAGGTATCTCGTCCTTGGCAATAGGGAGGTAATCCCAAGGACGAGATATCTCGCCCTTGGCACTTACAGTCTCAATGTCCTTTTCACCAACTATCGATTGTGGACATCCCTCAGCCGGGTTCACATTTGTCACCACAATGTTCATAGGTATATTACTATTTACCTTCAATTCTCAGGCATCCCTCTGTCGGGTTCACATTTGTCAGTTTCACAGTTCAATCAGTTTTCTCCCATGTGTCAAAGACTTATAAATGTACCAAGGGTTTTGCTCGACCCTCGTAGAACCACTTTGACACTTTACACTAGTCTCTCCTAAGGCCTCTTGGTCTTCGTAGTGTCAATAAAATAACACAACCCAAAAGGCTTCAGTCAGAGTCCTTCAAATTAGTTCCCCCGTAATGCCTGACCACTCTGCTTCTGAACCTTTTGATAGGATCTCTTTAGAGTTCAAATACACAAGTTCTTTGTTCAACAAGGTTGCTGCCTGCAACCTTGGGCCCAGCACAGTTCAGTTTTTACTATCGGTCTTCTCTGACTCACCAGCTGTGCTCAACTGTTGGAGTTTCTTGTCTCGGGAGACAAGGACGGCACCACAGTGGCAAGCTTGTCTCCCTGCTTTGACTATCAATGCAGGCGTGCCCTGTGTGCCGTTGACAACTCACCACACGCCAGCTGCACTTCCCGGTCTTATGTCTTCCCTTTTGGAGGCTTTGTGGGTCTGAGGTGAAAAGGGCAAGGCCAAATTCCTACTCGTCGTCCCTCCAGGTCTTTCCGCCTTTCTCCTCCGTTTGTACAGCCGGTCCCGAATAGCTGCCTCCTTGTGCATTCGGCCTTGCTCGAAGTGTGCTTTCATGCTCCGTTTTTTATCCCTGGGGGTCAAGTGTGCGTAGTTACTGTCCATTGCCTGATTCTGCCTGACCGTTTTGTTGGGACATGTCAGGTAAACGGCTCAGGTGTTAGTCCATTGTCTGTTACGATGTAGGAAAGTGTTTGTGTTGGAAAAAGGGAGGGGGTAGAACTTCTGAGTATCCTACGGGGTAGGATGGGGAATGGTTTTACAGGGAAGGGAGTACTGCGTCTCACCATCGCTGTCACACTTCCACTCCCCCACAGAAACTGGATCCAATAGCGATGGCCGTGTCCTGGCCACCTGGATGACAGATCCCCAGGGACATTCCACATCCTGGTTCCCCTACCCTTGGGCCAAGGGGCGATTAGAAACTCTATCAGCTGTATTAGTGCATGTCTACGGAATGTACTAAGAGTCCCACTATGTGGGGCTCACGTATATTTGTGTCTGTGTTGGTGAGCTGTACCCCAGAGATATGCCTTGCCACTCATTCTAAATGGCCCAAACGGCCATCTAGCTTTTGTCCCTGGTACATACCCCAAGCTGCAAGAGCCGTATTACCCCCATCCCAGAGCCGATTGGCTACTTCCCTTTTCTTTCTTCCACAGTACAACACCACAGATTGCTGCTTCAAGCAAATAGATGCCCTTTCTGTGCAGTTGGGAAACTGTGTTGTGACCTGAAATGCAGATAATGGTATAGTTAAAATCATGGTTGCTAAAGTGGTGTTCAAAACAGCATATCTAAATCCTGACCTCCCTATCTTGTTCACTGTATCATAACACAAAGACTGGCTATGTATTTGTGTATTTCTCATAAACTCAGCAACCTCAAATGTAGATACAACTAAATACTGTATTAGACTACATGCCCTATACTCTAGCTGGCTGTTAGACCTGCACAAAGCATGCGTGGTGTTGGAACACACATTGACAACGTTGGTACCGTTCCCTGAAGTAGATTTGCTTTTTTTCATAGGAAGAGACATAGGTGGGACTAGAAATCAACAAGGAAGTCAATATAACTGAGATAAATGAATCAGACATTTGTATTTCTTCTTTGTTTTCCATATCGTTTCCAGTGGATCACATAAACCCATGTAGGGTACCCCTGTACATTCACTGAAGAAGTTGGGGCTAATAGGACTTGTAGAGGCCCTTTCCACTTCGGAGGCAGAGCCAGCATCCTCTGAATCTTCACTAGCACAAAACCACCTGGCTGGAGAGAATGGCAAGCCTCTGGTGGTTCCTTAGGAAGGGTTGCTTTGACTATACTGTGAACAAAACTACCAGAAGAAATTAAACACCTCACATACTCCAGTAATTTTTCATCTGTCAAATGCAGGCTAACATCAACAGATTTCAGTGGCGTAGGTGAAGGAAGTCTCATGGGCTGCCCATATAAAACCTCTTGGGCGATAATCGCAGTTCTTCTGCTATGAGTCCTTCTGATGCTAAACAATACAAAGTGAAGGGAGTCAGGCCTGTTTCTTGGCAAATTGTAGCTAACTTATTATTTATCACAACATTCCTCATCTCCACCATCCATGCTGACTGAGGATGGGGTGGGTAATGTAGGTTAAGTTGTACATTCAGGATAGTTAAATGGGCCTTTACCTCCCACTAACAATACTCGCCCACAAACACCCCTCTTCGCCTTCAGAGAAGTCACAGAGTTAGAAGCTGCAGACCTCCTCAAAAAAATCAAACCTTCGACCTGCAAAGGAGACATTTGTCCTCCTTCCATCATCATCATCAAAGAATGTACTGAATAACTCATCCCCATCATCACAGCTTTCATCAATGCTTCATTTGCATCTGGAACCGTACCTAAATGCCTAAAAGAAGCCTGGGTTTGCCCGCTCCTGAAAAAAACCTACCCTTGATCCTTCCTCCCACAATAACTATTGACCCATCACTACCGTCCCCTTCCTCCTCAAAATTTTAGACAAAGCTGCCCATAACCAAATCCAACACTATCTGGAAACCCACACCATTTTAGACAAAAGACAATCAGGTTTCCGCAAAGGCCATGGGACTAAAACTGCCCTTCTAGACTTAAAGAATCAAATCACCAAAATAATGGACACAGGCAAACCTGCTCTCCTCCTACTGCTCGACCTCTCTGCAGCATTTGACTTGGTCGACCACAGCATTCTCACCTCTCACCTGTACAATGCTGCACACTTCTCTCATAAGGCAACCTCCTGGATCACTTACTTCCTTGAAGGTAGGGCCATGAAAGTGTACTCAGACCAGGCCAGCGCTCCCCCCTCCACCATAAGTTGTGGAGTCCCACAAGGGTCTTGCACCGCACCGACCCTCTACAAACTATTCACCAAACCCCTCTTTGACTTACTGGACTCCCATGACATAGCCTACACAAACTATGCGGATGACACGCAAGTTCTCCTCCCCCTCTCTGGAGATTATGACCAAGATTCAGAAGCACTCCTTAAAATCTATTCCACTATCCAAACATGGATGGCTATCAATGGTCTGTCTAAATGGAGATAAAACTAAAATCATCATCCTAGCACCCAGCCAAACACCTGCCAAACTCAGCCCTGACTGCTCTCACATGACCATTGACAGTATCAGCATACCTGTCTCCTCTGCCGTCAAGTCCTTAGGAGTCTACCTAGACGCCACACTCTCCATGACTAGACAAGTCAGCGCCATCGCCTCCGCATCTGCACTGACCACCAAACTCATTTACGCCATAAAACCCTACCTCACCACACCCATCTGCCTCTCCATAGCAAGAGCGACTATAGGAGCCAGACTGGACTACTGCAACGCCCTTCTAGCAGGCTCATCAGCTAAAAACTTAAACAGGCTCCAAATAGTGCAAAATAATGCCCTCCACGCTGCACTACTCATCCCCAAAACTGACCACATCTCACAGGCCAGAAGACTCGTACATTGGCTCCCAGTCAAGGAAAGAATCAAATTTAAAATACTCACTCTCACTCACAAATGCATCAATCACACAACACCCTATTAATCCGAAACCATAACCATGGATTCCTCCTTCCGTCCCAAAAGAAGCAATCACGCTAATCAACTCCAAGTACCCATGGTAAGAAGAGCCAAAGCCGGCGGCATTGGCTTCCCATACATAGCACCCAAGCTTTGGAACGCTCTCCCCAACTCACTCAGAGCAGAATCCTCACTGTACTCCTTTCGCAAATCCCTCAAAACTACACTATTCAATTAACCATTACACTCATTCTTCTACACCTCCTCGCATACTCTCTGCTACGTAATGTGTCTTAAAATACCAGAATCTGTATACTTTATCCTGTAATGAAAATTGCCTTGTAACCATTTAATGAAAATTGCCTGTACCACTCTCCTTCCACTGTAACCAGATTAATGTCTTATCTGTAACAGCGCCACGATGCCCCTGTGCTGATGTGTGCTTTAAATCAAATGCGAATAAATAAATTAAATAAATAAATAAATACCACATTATTCACAAAGTGTGACCGTTGGTTGCTGTTAATGCTAACAGGCATACCAAACTTAGGTACAAAGTCCTTCACTAATATTTTGACCATGGTGCCAGCATCTTAATCACAAGGAGAGCAGGATAGCTGGTAAAAACCTATTTGGATATTGATAGAAAGGTACATAAGGAGGAAGATGTGCTCTCTAAGTGGCAGGAACTGTCTTCCTTCATTATTCTAAAGGCAAATTAAACAGATTTTGCAGTACTCCAGGGCCATGCTTGAGAACTGAGGGGCAAACCAGTGTTGATTCAAAGTCATGAACATTCCTTCCTTTCCTACATAAGCTTGGCCATGATATAACCTAAAAAGTGTTGATGTCAGTATTTTTGGTACCACTAATCGACCTTGGTCACCTTTTCACAGAGAATCATTGTGGAACCGACACCCCTTTCTTATCTAGTTATCCTTTTCAATGAGTGGAATTTTCTCTTGCATTTTCTCAATTTCTTCTAGGGTCCTAAATGGAGAGGGTCAGGACTAACTTTATGTCATGGCCACAGGCCCCAGAACACAAAAACCACACCATCTAGTGATGGGGGGCAATGGATCACTTGACTCACTTATGTCCCTTTGGGACCTATAACACAGGGGCCCTGGCTAGCCTCCGTCCTGGCGCCTTTGGCGCCAGGCTCATATAGAGTAGTGAGATGTGATCAGGAACACTTTATTTCAGTGCAGGTGTGCTTTTACTTTATTTCAGTGCAGGAGTGCTTTAATTTTACAAGACCTTTCCAGGAGCTGAAAGCCTTTATTCCAGAGAACATCCTCATATCCTGACTCATCAGGTGTGGCTCCCTAGGCCTGGTCTTCATGTGCTTACTCATCGGGTGTGGCAGGGTGTGGCAGGGTGTGGCAAGCAGGCTGAACCTGGTGGACGTGGCTTCAGAAGCCCAGCTATATAAGGTGCTCCATGCTTAAGGCAGGTGCTTCACGTTACTGTGCACTCACATGCAACGTGACGCTCACCGCCACTGGGACCAGTTTACTTACCTTTGAAACCAGGCGTTCTCCTGTATACTCACCTCCAGGAAACCGATGCTTCATCACTTCATCTGCAGACTCATCTCCTGACATCCAGTGACCTTGATCCTGACACCGCAGCACCGCACTCCGCATCCACGAACTCGGACCCTGTGAAGAAGAAGAAAGACAAGGTTAGAACATCCGTCCTAGGGCCGTGCCGCATTTGAACCCTGCGCGCCCCCTAGTTAACAATTTACCAGCTACTGTACCACTGCAGCTTCGTTCCTCATTCCCTCCGGCTGTCAGCTCGATCTCCGCAGCTTCTGCCGGGCCAGCAACCTCACCTGCAAGGGAAGAAAGCAAAAGAGCAAACATCAAAAGTGGAATGAACAGCAATACAAGACAACTAACTTTACAATACAACAAAAACAGATGAGGAAAGACAAAGGCAAACAGGAACACTTACCTGAAGTATAGTGGCTTAGTCGCAGCAGGACTGCACTACCACGTGCAAGGGACCAGTGAAGGAACTCGGTCCAGATCATACAAGTGCACCTGCCAGAAGCAGCAGGATGCAGTCCCGAGCAGCATCACCTATTACCACCAGTCACCACATAAGCACAGAGGGTGAAGTCAGACCGTAGCGACCTCACCCCCAGGAGGGCTACAACCATGCAACCAAACCTCCGCAGAGACCAGGTGAGCATAAGAGAACGTGAAGCCTCTTCGAATCTCTGCCTGGGCATTATGGAAACTTCTGAAACTGACCAGTTGGCCCAATTACTGGGAGAGTTACGGGCTGAAGTTCATGCCTCAAGAGAGGAAACCAAAGCCCTTAGGAGGGATCTAATTGTGAGCCAGGAGCGGAGAGATGAACTAGCATGGCAAATGCTCCAGGCACAGGCAGGCCAGGTACCACTGCCGGAGTATGCCCCTCCTGCCGCGCCTCCACAGCCCACGCCAGTACAAGTGGTTCTTCCAGGGGGGTTCCCCTGGCCCCACCAGAACGAATGTTGCCTACATTTCTTGTGCAGACCTGGGGCATTCCCCAACGATCAAGCGAAAGTGGCATTTGTACCCTCATATTTGGGAGGTCAATGCCCTTGGTAAACCAGGATGATCCTTTGCTTCGAGACTTCAGAGGTTTCCAGCGTGAAATGGAGAAACTATTTGTACGGCATACTCAAGGGCGGGCTCTGGACAATGAACTGTTATCAATACGGCAGGGTAATCAAGACCTACTAAGATATATCGCTTCCTTCAATCATCTGACAGCACAAACTAACTGGCCAGAGGAGAAAAGAACTACGCTCTTTTACTGAGGCTTGCAAGGGGAACTTAAGGACTTATTAGTCCAAGTAGTAAATCCCCCGGAAAGATGTGCTGAATACATCGACCCGACAGTGCAGCTCGATCACAGATTGCAGTATCGGAAGATGGATCGGGCCAAGGCCGATGGGCGGTCGGTCTACATGCAACCCTGTGAGAATCAAACCAAATCACACGATCAGTCCGAACCAATGCAAATCAGAGGCTTGCGGAGCCCACTCACCAAGGCAGAAAGGGAGAAAAGGAGACAGCAGCAGCTTTGTTTGTACTGTGGTAAAGCAGGTCACTATCTCTGAGAATGCCGGTGAAACCACCCAGGAAAGCAGCTGGAGCAACTGAAAAGGGTGAAGAAGAACAGGACTCAGGGAAACTCCAACGCCTGGCAAGCGTAGGGGTCAACTTGTCGAGCAGTGAAAAGGAACCTATACAGACCTCACATCTAGTCATCCCTGTGCTCCTGGTAAACCACAAGCAACTGTCGAAAATACATGCCTTGGAGGCATACATTGACAGTGGGGCTGCAGGAAATTACATGGACCAAGATCTGGCTACGCGGATAGGCCTTCATCTCTGACAGAAGCAGGTTTCGGAAAACGTCACAGCAGTTGATGGATCTCAGCTATCATCTGGCCCAGTGACGCGTTACACAGAGAAGGTCACGCTTCTGTGTCAGGACGGTCTCCAAGAGGACATCACCTTTGATCTCATCAGCACTCCTCAGTTCCAGATAATATTGGGAATGCCCTGGCTGGAGACCCACAATCCCAGGATTGACTGGCGTAATGAGTTCTGACCTTTCCCCAAGACTGTGCCGACACCTGTTATAGCAAGGGATTCTCATTAAAAGGTTTTACCAACCCAGGTTCGTCGAAGAAAGAAACCATTCTGAGCCTCACCAGTTAAATACCTGGATTACCAAGATGTCTTTCAAAAAGAGCAAGCAAACACCCTACCTCCGCACAGACCATATGACTGCCAAATTGATCTGGTACCTGGAGCTCAAGTTCCCTGCAGCCGGATTTATGCCCTAACAGATCAGGAAAACCAGCATCTAAAAACCTACCTCGATCAGTATCTGGCAAATGGCTTCATTCGTCTGTCCAAGTCCGCTGCATCCTCGCCCCTCTTTTTTGTGCCTAAAAAGGAGGGAGACCTGAGAACTTGCATTGACTACAGAGCCCTTAACCAGTTTAAGGTAAAAAAAAAACAGTACCCGTTACCGCTTATCCCCGAGCTCTTGGATCAAGTCAAAAAACTCTCAGATATATACAAAACTAGACTTACGAGGGGCCTACCATCTAGTAAGTCAAAAAAGGAGATGAGTGGAAGACGGCCTTTCGCACGAAATATGGCCTTTATGAATATCAGGTTATGCCCTTTGAACTATGTCATGCCCGGCAGCGTTCCAATTTTTCATGAATGACGTGCTCCGCGAACTGTTGGACGTCTGCGCTCTTGTCTATATTGATAACATTTTATCTATTCGACTACCAAGGAGGACCACGTCAACCATGTCCGGCCAGTTTTGGAGAAACTGTGGCAACTCAGGTTATATGCCAAATTGGAGAAATGCTTCTTTCATGTGACAGAGGTAAAATTCCTCGGCTTTATTCTCACTCCAGTGGGCGTACACATGGACACGCGCAGCGTAGACGCTATCCTTAACTGGCCCTCACCGACATCCATAAAGGGAGTACAGAGTGTACATGGGATTGTCAACTTTCGTCGCCGGTTCATTCCGGGGTTCTCCCAGATCGTCCATCCAATCACCTCTTTACTATGGAAAAATAACCAATTTAATTGGTCTGCAGAGGCAGAGAAAGCCTTCCAGGAGCTAAAACAAGCATTTACCACAGCACCAATTCGACGGCATCCTCGACCAGAACTACCATATGTGGTCGAAACGGATGCTTCCAACGTAGCAATGGGAGCAGTCCTGTCACAACGAGACACCGAAACAGGTCAGTTGCATCCCGTGGCATTCTGGTCTTGCAAGTTTTCAGCCCCTGAATTGAATTATGCAATCACTGATAAAGAACTGCTAGCAATTAAGGCAGCGTTCAAAGCCTGGAGACATTATCTTCTTGGAGCTAGACATACAGTCACTGTCGTCACGGATCGTCGCAATTTACAATATCTGAAGACCGCTAAAACGCAATCATCATGCCAACTCCGCTGGGCTCTCTTCTTTGCGGAATATGACTTCGCCATCACCTATAGACCCGGAGTATGCAATGGAAAAGCGGATGCCGTGTCTCGCATAAGTGAGGGAGAAGAGGCATTCACTACACCAGATGCTGTGGCCATCATCCCTGAAGGACGAATCCAAGGCATGATTGCCACAACCACCACTCTAGACAACTTAAAATCTGACCTGCAACACTTGATGAGTCCACCAGCTCAACAGGAATGGCTAGGGAAGGGAGACCGGTATACGATTGTGGACTACCTACTATACTACCAAGGACGATTGTACATCCTGGATATGAAATTACAGAATCAAATCATCGCAAACTATCAAGATTCATTAGTAGAAGGGCATCCGGGAATAGCCAAAACCCAAGCTAAAATAATGAACTATTACTGGTGGCCAACTTGGCGAAGGGACATTGTCCAGTTCATCGAAACCTGTGGCACCTGTGCACAACACAAGTCCCAAAAACAAAGTCCTGTAGGTCTGCTACATCCTTTAGAAGTACCCCCAGCACATTGGCATTTGCTATCAATGGATTTTATTACAGACCTTCCCTCCTGTAATGGATACAATACCATCTTAGTCGTCGTAGATCTGTTTTCCAAAATGGCCCACGGTATTCCCCTGAAAGATCTCCCAACTGCTTCTACTCTGGCTACCATGTTTTTGGAACAGATTGTCCGGCTACACGGGTTCCCATCAATATTGAAATCAGACCGCGGAACTCACTTTGTCTCTGCATTCTTGAAAATGTGTTGTAAAATTGCCAAAATTGACCTCTGGTTAGCTACAAGCCATCACCCCCAAACCGACGGCCAGACCGAATGGACTAACCAGACCCTCGAGCAATACACAAGGTGTATGCTGCAACAAACTGAGGATACCTGGAAGGACATACTTTGGTTAGCAGAATGCGCATATAACAACTCCATTCACACCAGTACGGGACAAAGCCCATTCTACACAGTGTACGGTCGACATCCACGGACATCTGTTTTCCATCCACTCGAATCATAAGAAATACCCACTGTGACGACCTTACACAAAGCATCACCCAGGTTTTTAAGGAAGCAGCAGAACATCTTGAAAGAGCCAAAGAGAAACAGAAGCAGTTTGTGGATCGACACTGAAGGGAAGCTCCCAACTACCAAGTTGGAGACAAGGTTTGGTTAGCATCCAAAAACATCCCCCTGAAAGGACTACGAGCGTTCCGTCCCAGATATCTGGGACCCTACACTATCAAGGCTGTAATCAACCCTGCGGCCATGAAGTTAGAATTACCAGCCCACAGGCGGATCCACCTGGTGTTTCATGTTTCCCTCCTAAAACAATTGAGAACAGGTACGCAGATCGATACTCCACCGGATCCCGAAATAGTTGACGGAGAACCAGAATACGAAGTTAAAAGGATCCTAGACTCTAAGATGGTCCGGTCCAAGTTATAATACCTTATAGACTGGAAAGGTTATGGATCCCAAGATCGGACCTGGGAACCCAGTGAGCATGTCCACCCTCCACGATTAATCAGGCAGTTCCACCGCAATAACCCCACTAAACCAGGGCCAGGGGGAAACCACGTATGAGAGGGGATTTGGGGGGGGGAGTGCTGTCATTGCCACAGGCCCCAGAACACAAAAACCACACCATCTAGGGATGGGGGCAATGGGTCACTTGACTCACTTATGTCCCATTGGGACCTATAAACACAGGGGCCCTGGCTGGACTCAGTCCTGGCGCCTTTGGCACCAGGCTCATATAGAGATGTGATCAGGAACACTTTATTTCAGTGCAGGAGTGCTTTTATTTTACAATAACTTTCCAGGAGCTGAAAGCCTTTATCCCAGAGAACATCCTCATGTGGTTTGGTTTGGTTTATCATTTGTAATGCGCCAGAATACCCTAGGGTAACAAGGCGCAGCAGATGCATGAATTTGCGAAACTTAGTTACAGACAATAAAATATAAGCATGGCATGTACATGGCATATACACAGTAATAAAGAAGGAAAGCAGGAATATGTACATATATACAGTTAGCAGATGTGTGTCCTGGTATGTCAGATGGCAGAAGGGAGAGGCGGAGCCTAGCCCACTATGTTTCAGACGGTGTCATGATCTCTGCTTCCAAAAGGTCAGGGTTTTCCCAACTCCCTTGGAAGCAGATCCATAACCCAGGTTCCGAGTGCCAACCAGTCCCAATTGGGACCTTTTGGACCCAGTCCTGGCACCAGTGGCACCAGGCTCATAAATATGCCCAGTCCCAGCGCTGGAAGCGCCGGGCTCATAATGCTTGGGTGGACTTACCTGCAGCAGACCATGCTGCTTACTTGCCTGCCAGTTGAGCCTCTGATCCTCTTCTGTTTGGAACTACTTTTCCTGTTGGGTGGGGCAGGAGCCACTCCCTAGATTCAGAACACTGGATCTCTTCTGGAAAGCAGGAACTCTTTTCTTACCTAGGCGTGGCTGTGGAAGGAGACACCTAAGCACTACAGGAGGCTATTTAAACCACACCCGATGGATGAATCTTGCTTTGCGTTATTCTGCATCCTCTGCAGCAGAACGCTCATCGTGTCTTCTGCATCTGATCCTGGGCCTAAGGAAAAAGGCTTACCATCCTGAATCCAGTCTTCAGCAACACCTATAAAGACAAGAAAGAACAGGTTAGCATTACGGTCTTCAGTGACAGCTCTTCACTTACCTGGTCCATCGGCTGTCACCAACGCCTCGCGCTGCATTCCGGCATCTGAAAGACAAAGGCTTACCTACTCTTCGTGCGCTCCAGAGGTCTTCACACTGCATTCCGGCATCTGAAAGACAAAAGCTTACCAACTCTTCGCACGCTCCGGAGGCCTTCGGCGCTGCATCCCGCATCTGAAAGACAAAACAAGGTGCGTTTAAAGACATTGGGGAACTTTAATACTCACGTGCCATTACTCCTTTCCACATCTAACCCAGTGGGTATTCCGGCACCCTGCAGCCGCTCCGAACTTTTACCTGCAAAATAAAAAGACAGTTAGAGCGCATCGTGAAGCAGGCAACGAGCGCTTACTTACGTGCTTCCAGGCGCTTCTATTCATCACACGGGCTCCATCCTCAACTCACTTCAGCCCATCATCCGCCATCGCCGGAACCCTGCAAAACAAGAAACATCATTACTAAAGACTTTAAAGACATTAGAATTACTTGAAACTTACCGTTCGTGCAGTAAACGACGGACAGCAGTCCTCTGAAATCAAGAGGCCTGCTCCCCTTATCCAGTGAAGAAACTGGTTACAGCACCCTGCCCCGAGGCAGATGGAGAGCACGGCGTTCACTTACCTAAGGTGAGAGCGTTAACCTTTGGGGTTCTACAGGAGAAGAGAAAGGGAAGAAGAGAGAGACATTCAATAACCCAGTTCCTTAATCCCATATTGTCTATCTGCAGACATCTTACCCTTCGAGTCAGGCATACAGTGCACAGAGGTCCAGCCCAAAGAGCCAGCCGTTTGTTACACATCACCTTTGAAGATACGGTATACGCTCAGTCAAGACCGGCGCCTCTACGGGAATCAGGTGAGTGTTACAGACGGCAGCTGTCTTCAGCCAAGACATTATCTTGGAGCGGGAGTTTTGGTAGGGTAGGTCCATTCTGAGAGTGGGTGGTAGGGAGTTCCACAGTTTGGCTGCTTTTACTGGGAAACTATTACCACCTATGGTGGAATGTTTGAAGATAGGGACTGAGAGGCAGTTTCTGTATGCTGTCCTTGTCGGTCTCAAGGATGTCAGTCTGTGAAATCTGTCGGTCAGGTAGGTGGAGGCCGCGTTATTGAGGGACTTGTAGGTAAGTAAAGCAGTTTTTAGGGAGATTTTATCTAGGATAGGGGTCCAGCTGTTCTGCTGGCTATGTTGTGTAATGTGGTCTCTTCTTGAGACGCCCAAGGCCGCTCTGAGAGCATTGTTCTGGAGTGTTTGTAGCTTGCTGGTAGTGGCCTTAGAGCACCCAAGATAAAGGGCGTTGCAGTAGTCTAAACAGGATAGTATGAGGGCTCTGGCAAGGGTCAAGCAGCTGGTGACAGATAGAAAAGGTTTGGCTGTATGGATCAGTTTACAAGTGTAAGCCGTGGAGGAGGTTAGTGAATTCACCTGTCTGTTAAAGGAGAGGTTGGAGTCCAAGTAGAAGCCCAGTGTTTTGACTTAATGTCCCACTCTGATGGTGTTTCCATCAATTATGAAGGATGAGTAAGCTGGGCTTAGTTTCTTTAGGCTGGCGGTGGTACCCAGGGTGATAAGTTCAGTTTTATCATCATTCAGGCATAGACCGTGGATGTCCATCCATGCCTGGATGATGATGTATACCCTATTCACCAAGGCCAAATACTTTCCATAATCTCCAGAAAGCGGAAGGAGGATCTGGGTATCATCTGCATAGTTATTGTAGGTGATACCGAGATGATCCAGATCATCGAAAAGGGGCTTGGTAAACTATGCTGACTCATCGGGTGTGGCTCCCTATCCCTGGTCTTCATGTGCTGACTCATCGAGTGTGGCAGGCAGGCTGAACCTGGTAGACGTGGCTTCAGAAGCTCAGCTATATAAGCTGCTCCATCCTTAAGGCCGGTGCTTCACGTTACTGTGTAAACGCGTGCAATGTGAGGCTCACCGCCGCTTGGACCAGTTTACTTACCTTTGAAACCAGGCGTTCTCCTGCATACTCACCTCCAGGAAACCGGTGCTTCATCGCTTCATCTGCAGACTCATCTCCTGACATCCAGTGATCTTGGTCTGATGCCGCAGCAATGCACACCGCATCCACGAACTTGGATCCTGTGAAGAAGAAGAAAGACAAGGTTAGAACATCCGTTCTAGGGCCGCACCACATATGAACCCCACGCGCCCCCTAGTTAACAATTTACCAGCTACTGCACCACTACAGCTTCGTTCCTCATTCCCTCCGGCTGTCGCCTCAAGCTCCGCAGCTTCTGCCGGGCCGGTAACATCACCTGCAAGGTAAGAAAGCAAAAGAACAAACATCAAAAGTGGAACGGACAGCAATACAATACAACTAACTTTACAACACAACAAAAACAGACGAGGAAAGACAAAGGCAAACAGGAACACTTACCTGAAGTATAGTGGCTTAGTCACAGCAGGACTGGACTACCACGTGCAAGGGACCAGTGAAGGAACTTGGTCCAGATCATACAAGCGCCCCTGCCGGAAGCGGCAGGGCTGAGTGCTCGCCAAAACTAATCAACTGGGGCATTCCCGAGAAGCATCACCTATTACCACCAGTCACCACATAAGCACAGAGGGCGAAGTAGGACCCAAGCGACCTCACCCCCGGGAGGACTGCAACCGTGCCCCAATGCCTCCGCAGAGACCAGGTGAGCATAACACTTTAACAGGGAGAATATATTCATCTTTTGATTCAGATATAGATGCCAATTTTGCAGTGCTGTCCGCAAAAGTATTGCCACAGCTAATGTCATTATCTAGCGGCTGATGAGTGGCACACTTGATTATGGCTATCTTTTGGGATGCATAATGGCATCTAGGCGTGCCTTTACATAATGGCTGTTTTGGCTATATAAATGCCAAATTATTATTATTAATTATTATTATTATTATTATTATTAATTATTATGTTAGGGGACCATGTCGATACCAGGAATACTCTCTGTGTCTATAGAGACAAAATTGCAGGCTATCCCAAAAGCATACCTCAAATGAATATAAATGTTAACAGATTGTTGGGCGGCCAACTGGCATCCCCATGTGAGTGTCAACAGCTTTGCAACTTGTGTGAAAGTGACCTGAGGTAACTTCCCACTGTCCACTACCTCTCCAGGTTCACATACTGCATACCCTGCAATCAATTTCCCATTCTGGTCTATATAATATGACCCACCCACAAAGCAAATCAGGTCTGCCCCAGGAAGGGGGGCATCCATTAAGTCAGTTTAGGGTGTCAATAAGAAATCAGTAATAGCAACACAATCATGGGGATCAGTATTAAGTGGTTCACCCTTCTGGGGAGTAGGAAGAAGAGATGCTGGGACCGCCACCGGGCATCTGGTAAGAGTAACATTGCAAGAGTTCAAAAGAAATACCCTACACCTTACATGGGCAAAGCATCCCCAAATGAACTGTGTCGCTCTACTGGAAGCAGTCTACGCCACCCTCTTGGCATCCATCGAGCAACACGTGCCTCTGAAACAGCGCACCTGTAAACCAAAACCGCCAGCACCCAGGTACACGCAAGAACTCAACCTCAGCAAAACAGTCATCAGGAAACAAGAAAAAACCTGGTGCCACTCCAGGACTGCATCCAACCTGGTGCTCCTCAAGGAACTCTGAGCAACCCGCGACAACTAATCAACATAGCCAAGGCCACCTACTATCAGAATACCATAGCAGAAGCAGACAACAAAAGCAGAGCCTTTTTCAAAGTGGTCCAGCAGTGCATAAACCTCCTACCCAACCCTGCCATACCACACTCCATTGAAATATCCACCACCATCAACACCTTCTTCATCGACAAAATTACCAAGATTCGCCAGCACATAGACACCAGCTCTGCATCCACAACTCCACCTCTCATCCCTCCTCGTAAAATCCCCACACCCTGTACAACACTCAAGACACTCTCGACAGAGGACCTGGTAGAAACCCTGTCTGCCCTCAAAGCCACAACACAGACAGATGACATCCTTCCAGCATCCATCCTCAAGACCCTCCCCACAGAAGCTCTCCTTCCCTACCTGGAGATCATCAACAGCTCCCTACCTCAAGGCATCTTCCCATTGAATTTAAAAACAAGACAAATCCTCCCTCTACTAAAGAAACCCACTCTGGATCCCAGCAACCAAGGTAACTATCACCCCATCATCCATCTTCTCTCCGAAGGTAAAATCATCAAGAAAGCGGTAGCCACACAACTTCAGCCACACATCGACACAAATAATCTCCAAACCTACCAATCCGGATTTAGACCTAGATGCAGCACAGAGACAGAAACCATGCAGGTGTTCGACAACTTCCTCAAAATCTTTGATAACAGACCCCCCCCCCCTACCTCCTGGTTCTACTCGACCTCTCAGCTGCTTTCGATACAGTAGACCACCAGGCACTTATGGACATCCTACATCAGTGCATGGGGATCAGCAACCTTGTCCTAAACTGGTTAAAGTCCTACCTCCAACCGCAAGCAGTTTGTTCAGATGGACTGCTCTAGATCACCAATGCTACTCGTCACCAGTGAAGTCCCCCAAGGTTCCATCCTCTCCCAAGTGATCTTCAATCTATACATGGAGCTGCTGAGAGCCCTCGTAGCCACAACCAACATCCACATCCACCAATATGCTCACGACACACAGCTATACCTCAAGATCAACTCCATCAAGGACATCCATAGGCTCAAAACCTGCCTCTCGCTGATCCAGTCTCGGATGTCCAGTACATACTTGAAGCTCAACCTCTCCAAGCACGAATTCCTACTCCTTACCAACAACACCAAAGACCCAGACATACAGACCTGGCTATCAACCATGAACTCTGAGGGCTTCACACCTGAGCTCACCTCCTGCACCAAGTCCCTCGGTTTCCTCATCGACCTTTCCTTCAAGACACACATAGCTAAGAAAACTCAGACAGCTTCGTATCAGCTCTCCCTCTGTAAGGCGCTCCGTTATGTATCTGTATTGGTATATACTGCTGCAAAGCACTCCATTGTTTCTCAAAGCTAGTTCCACGCTCAATAAATACCATAATAATAATAATAATAAAATAATATCTCATATTTGCTAGCCCCTGATATGCACATGTGGTGGGGAGGGAACAAGGGGGAAACATCTGAATATGAAGCACAACTTTTAACGGGGATCCCAATACAATATCCTCACATCGTTCTTCAGCATAGGCAGCTGCAGGAACTGACCACAAGTAGGACAGCATTCCATCTGCAGCTGGGCCTATTTCTTGACTGTAATAAGCCACTGGTCTGTAATAAATACCATGTCTTTGGGTGAGGACAACTAAAGCAAATTAGTTTCTTTCATCATGATAATGCAGGGTAAATTATTTCTTGTTATCAGGCAGACCTAATGCTTAAGTGACACTAAGCTTTATTTACCTTTATAAATGCCTCTTCAGCATCTGAGGTCCACTGGAATGGTTCCATGATGTTAAATATGGTGTACTGCTGTTGGGGTTTAACAAATTCGACATAGCCTATCATCCATTGCTGGCATACTCTACTATACCTAAGAATGCCCTCAGTTGGGTAACAGTTTTAAACTTTGGGAACTTGTGTACTGCCTCTTTTCTGAAGGATGCTATCACTCTGTGACTTTTCATAATATAATGTCCTAAATAATGTATTTATTTATTTTTTACATTTATAAAGCATACAAAGCAGCCAGAGGGCATTGTGGAGCTGATACAAGAAAACTTACTTGGTTACAAGAAGAGAACAAAATGGGGGAAGGAGCAGGGGAAACCGTGAAATAGCCTGACTGTGGTTCATGGTTACAGTGAACCTGATAACAGTAAGGTAACAGTTGGTTACAATAATGTAGGGGGGGGGGTGCAACTAAGAGGAGGAGATGTTGTAACAAGGCGAAATGGAGAGGGTCTGTGGAGTGCATGACTGGGGCCGAAGATTGTAGTGAGCAGGTGTAGGACTAGTTGAATAAAATAGTTTTTAGGTTTTTCCGAAAAGACATGTGTGAGGTCAAGCATTTCATTGCGTAGTAGCTGTGTTCGGTAAAGCATTCCATTGCGGAGTAGCCTGGTGAAGGAAGCTGGTGCCTTCTGCTTTGATCCTTTTTATTGTGGGGGTGCACATTTGGTTGGCATGACAAGCTCTCTTAGGCCTGGAGGATGTGGCTCTGACAATCTCCAAAACGTTTGAGGGGGCTGTGAGCGCAAGGCACTTGTGCATGATGGCTAACATTTTGAAGGGGATCCTTTCTTTGACAGGGAGCCAATCGGCCGCGTACCTGGCATGTGAGATGTGATCTCTTTTGGGGATGTTTAAGGTGGCTCTAGGCACATTGTTTTGAATGACTTGGAGTCTGTACAAGTTTTTTGCTGAAGTGCCAGCTAGAAGGACATTACAATAGTTTAGTTTGGCCCCAATTGTAGCTCTGTCTATTGAGATTCCGTTCTCCTTAGTTAGGTAAGGTTTAACTGTGTTCATTAGTTTGGTTGTGAGTGAGGCAAAGGAGGCGATTGCGCTCACCTGGCGTTACATAGAGAGCGTAGAGTCCAAGTGTACCCGAGAGTCTTTACTGAAGGTGAGATTGAGATAATTGAGTTATCAATAATGAAGGCGCTGTATGGCTTACTAAGTTTGCTGAGAATTTCTTTAGGGCCAACTATGAGAATCTCAGGTTTGTCTCCATTGAGACAGAGCCCAGTAGCTGTCATCCATGCATGGATGGTGGAGCAGATCTTTTGGAGACACTTGGCTTCTAATTCGTAGGAGCCGGAGAGGTATGAGGACCTGAGTGCTGTCGGCATAGTTTGTGTGTGTTATGCCGAGGGAGTCCAGTTTGTCGAAGAGGGGTTTAGTGAATAGATTGTAAAGGGTCGCAGCCGTGCAGGAGCCCTGTGGGACTCCGACAATGGATGGTGGTTGGTGCTGCGCAAGCCCGGTTAGATAAGACCTTCCTGGCTAAGGAAGGAAGTGATATAAGTGGTAGATTGATTGGAGAATTGAGCTGCGTTGGTGAGATTACTACTGAGAGTCTTGTGGTCCACTAGATCAAATGCAGCATATAGATCCAGAAGGAGAAAAAGTGCTGGTTTGCCTTTGTCCATGATTTCGGTTATTTGGTTTTTTAGATCAAGCACTGCAGATTCTGTGATGTGTCCTTGGCGGAAGCCTGATTGCCTCTTACCAAGTATGCTATTGGATGCGAGGAAGTGCTGGATTTGAATATGGCTGCCTTGTCATGGATCTTTAGGAGAAACGGGACAGTGGTAATGGGGTGGTAGTTGTTCTTTGTCTGCACAGCTGTAATTTCTGATTGGCTGCATTGTGCCCCTTTTATGCTAATAGTGTTAGTAGCAGCTGGGTGTCATGTTTACATGTCTCATATGATGTTGAGGCTATGTTATGTTATGTTATGTTATATGAATTTGTAAAGCGCAACGTTCACACACATGGATCTTGGCACTAACCAGAAAGGTACACCAGAATAGAACCAAAACTAGCAACAGAGAGAATTAGAAAAGATAAGTGTTTAGCGTACAATTAAAAATCAAATGATCCTCCATTTCGCACAAGTCATAAGGTAGGGTGTTCCAAGCTTTAGATGCAGCCACAGAGAAGGTGTATCCACCCATACGAGAGTACTTAGTCCGGGGGATAGTCAAGGAGGTTTGGGAGCAAAGTGCTCTAGAAGGAAAATGAGGGTGAAATTTGGCCTGGAGATATTCAGCCCCCTGTTTATAGAAGGCATTATGTACAATACGCAGGGACTTAAACAACACCCTCATCTTAACTGGAAGCCAGTGCAGTTGGCGGAGGATAGTGAACATGTGAGCACCATAAGGTGGGTGGGTAACTGCTCTAGCAGCCATGTTCTGTAATAGCTGCAGGTTCTGCTAAATAGAGCGCATTGGAGAAATCAATACCGCTCATTACTGTTGGCCCTCTTTCAGGCCGTATTACGTACTCCAAATATCCACTCGGGGCCAGGTCTCCTACATCTTCCCTTTATTCTCTCTTCATCATAACTGACTTCCCTTTTCCCTTGCCCCTCCCCTTCCTCCCGCTTCCTGCTCCCTCCCACTGTCCTGTGCCCTCTTCTCCTTAAAGGGGCGCGGCCCTTATTCCCTCGCAACAATTACCTAAGAGGAGATTACAGGGGTATGAAAATGTGAAGGGATACAGGGAAGAACCTTATGAAGGACCATCAGTTTAAAATGACCTGATTGGCAAATGGCTGATACCTGAGCAGACATTGAAAGAGTGTTGGACATTTTCACACCTAAGTCCTTCACCACACTGACAGGGAAATGAAAAGGACCAAAGCTATAAGGCCAGAACTCAGAGATCCAGTACAGTAGGGGATCAGTTGTACCCACAACCAGCACCTCTGTTTTATCAGTGTTTAACTTCATCCAATTCCTGGAAATCCATTTACCCATAGCCACTAAGCAGCCCCTAAGTTGAGCGGCAGTGTCGGTACAGGACAGATCAAGCCGAAGGAGGATCTGCGTGTCCTCGGCATAGGAGTAACGGTATCAGATAATATTATTCCCACCAAAAATATCGCCGTATATATGGTCGTTTGGAACTGCCATAGGCGAAATTTTTAGAGGGGATAATTCTTGGGGTTTTTGGGAGCGGGGTTGCAGGGTTGTCCCCTGATCCTTTATAAATAATGCAGTGGTTGCAGAGGTGTCCCCCGCAGGTTCCATTCCTTAATATCGCCGCAAAAATATGGCGATTTTTTTGTATGGCGATATTTTTGAGGGGGTATTAACACATGGAACCGGAGTAACATAGGAAGCCATGGGGCTGGATAATACTGAGAAGATGCTGAATATAAACATTGAAAAGAATAGGAGATATAGCAGAGCTTTGAGGGACTCCTCACGACAGAGAGGCTGGCTTTGATTTGAAAGGTGGTAAGGAGACAGATTGTGATCGAGCTGAGAGAAAGGAAGTGAACCACTTGAGCAATATACTAGATAGGCCACCAAAGGAAAGGCGGGCAACCAGGAAACATTGGTCAACAGTATCAAAAGCGACTGATAGATCTAAAAGAATCGGTGCTCCAACTCCACCCTGGTCCACCAACCATGCCAGATCATCCACTACCGTCACAAGTACTAATTCAGTACCCTTGCCAGGGTGAAACCCAGACTGAAAAGGGTGTAGAAAGTGAGAAGATTCTAGAAAAGCACCAAGTAGTGGGGAAATGAGAGATTCAAGAACCTTCATGGTGAACGGGAGGAAAGAGGTGGGACAGAAATTTGAAAGGACTGCAGGGTCCAGAGAGGGTTTCTTAAGCAAAGGGATTACCAGATCATGTTTTAGATCATTAGGAATATACCCGGATGCAACAAAATCAATAATTGCCAGTGTGATCCAGGGACCAATGTCGGTAGAGATATCTTTCAGAATTGAAAGAGGAATAGTGTCTATGAGAGAAGGAAATTTTAGCCTATTTATATCAGATAGTACATATTACAAAAAGAAAGTAGGACATAATGACCAACCTGCCAGGAAACCCAGTGTAGACAGAAGTGCCTACACTTTTGAGGTTTTTGCGGATGGAGAGCATCTTATCTTCAAAAAATGAAGACAGAGAGTAGAAGAAAGCTTGCGACGATATCACATTAGAGGAGATTTTTGCAGGAGAGGATAACGACTTTACCAACTCAAAGAGAGCTTTAGGTTGGTAAATAGCAGCTGAGACTTTCTCACTAAAGTAGGATTGTGTTGCCAGGAAAATGTCTTCCTGGCAGTTACTAGAGGCTTGACAGAACATGATTTTTTTTGGCTGGTTTATAATGTAGTCTCTATCTTCTTTCTGCCTGCCTGTAGAGACACTTTAGTGCCTTTAGATCTTCTGTATACCAAGGCTCTGACGGACAAGCCTTAGCTATACAGTGCTTCAGAGGGGCAATGGAATCTGCTGCATTTCCAAAGGTCTAGGCTAAGATGGTTAGGTGGTTAGGGTGCAAGGAGTTGACCTGGCACAATACGACTCAATTTGAGTACATAACTGTTGGTGAGAGGTGGAATGCCAGCCACATTTCCAGAAGAACTGTTTTGGCCGAGCTTTGGGGCGAAGAAAAGTCAGGATAGAGTCAGGACAGAGAAAGAAACTGCAACATTTTCGGAGCAGGTTAATGGGAATTTAGGAAAAATACTAATTACCTCTTTAGCTGCAAACAAAAGATCTAAAGTTTTGCCAAGATGGTGGGTTGGCTATCAATAAGTCATCCACATGCAGGACTAACACTGACTGTCTGGGTAAGTTTAGGTCGTCTTTATCTTTGTTCAGCTGTTGGGAAAACTTTGTAGGAGACTCAGAGAACCCCCGGGGAAGCCTTTTTCAGGTATACTGGATTTCCCTATGCGTACTGACAATCTGTGTATGGCGACTCAGACCAATGATATATACTCTGTCTTATCTAACTAATCTGCCTGTACTGTATTCTGTAATACCACCTACCTTTGTAACCTTAAGTAAAGGCGCGCTATACAAATAAAGAAAATACAAATACAAATGATGAGCACAGGTCTACTGCAGTAAAATCATTGGCCTCTAGAGGGATGCATGACATTATGGTTGCAGGGTTCGGGACCACTAGAAATTAAGGGACTTCCACAGCATTAACAGGTCTTGCATGCAATGATATGTAGCATTCCCTGGCTTCTTGACAGGAAATATCAGAGTGTTGCATGGGCTAGAAGTAGGGACAATTGCACCTTGATTTAGAAGTGCTTTAATAATGGAGGTAATTATCTGCTCTGCTTCTGGTTTTAATGGGTGTTCTGGAGTGTGGGGCAATTTTTAAAAAAAGATCAGCCTTTATCTTGACAGGCTCAGAATTGTGAATGCATCCCACCTCCTTATCGTGAGTGGAGTATAGGGAAGAAGGTTTGAAATTAATTAGCCCTTTCAAATCTTCTGACCACTCCCCCTCACTTAGTGGTTCTTCATCTGGGCACAGGTTGCAAGGACATCCTCTGCATTATTATGGGGAATATTCAAAGATACACCATCTGGGGTGCAATATATAAGGCATGTGTGCTGTTGACATGTCCAAACATGATCAAGGGAGGTTCAGTAACTGAGTGTATGACTGGGGTGTTAGCTATTCCAACTGACCTCACAGTATCTGTTGATAAAGGAACATTTGGTAAACTATCCAAATGCAGGGCTGATCCACTGACCCTAGTGTCCACTAAGCCGAATACAGGTTTTCCTTCTATGCTGCACTTTACATATGTGAGACCTGGGACTATTCACTGCACTATCACAGTGAATAAACTGGGGCACAGCAAATAGCAAATAAATTGCACTCATTTATTTCAGTATCAAAGTTTTCAAGAAATTCAAACATTTGATTATTTTGTTATATAAATCATATGTGTGTATTTTTTCACATCATACACCTGTTTAGTTCATTGAATATTCTGTCAAATATTCTCACACAAATAATTTCTTTCAAAAAGAACACATTATATGTCATTGTCACATTCAGTGGTAATACAATTTTATAATAAAATTCACAGATAAGTCCCAATATTTGAGTTGACATCAGTTATTTGATGTTAATATAACAGTAGTCCTCTGATCTAACTACGTGTTTCGGGCTTGTACCGCCCTTCTTCAGGTTTAAATATTGGGTAACTGTTCTTTGGAGTTCCCCTGCAATTAATTGTAGAAAAAACATAATATTCCATAGAGATATACTTAAATGAATGTGCTAAATCATGTATAAGTGCACTAACCTTAGTGCTGGACTTGGAGTTCAGTCCGGAGCATTATTCTACGGTAAGCGATATCTCAAGACTAGAGGCGCTGAAGCCAAAGGAAACACATAAGGATAACGATATGGTATACGTCACAACTTATTCACAACAGAGTGGCAAAATCAAAAACATCATCAAAAATAACTGGAATGTATTAGCACTGGATCCAACATTGGAGAAACTCTTTCCAAACCTTTCACTGTTTGCATATAGCAAAAGCAGGTATTTAAAAGATCATTTGATCAAATCGGACTTCACCCAAAAAAACAAATTGAAAAAACAACACAAAGCCACGATTCTGTGCAATAACTGTAATTGTTGCAACAATATTTTGATAGGCGATTCCATTTGCCATCCGTATAATGGACGAAGAATTACATTAATGCACATGTCTACATGTGACACAAAAAATGTAATATATGGCATAAAATGACCCTGTGGCATGTATTACGTAGGACTCACAAGTAGGAAAGCTAAAATAAGATGGGGGAGCATAGGTCCAATATAAGGAATCTCTCGACCAAATCACCTGTTGCACAACACTTCATTTCAGAGAGACACACGATAGCACAAATCAAATTTGTCATCCTTGAATCAGTGAAACTTCCCAGAAAGGGGGCGGGAGGAACTTCATGAAATTGTTACAACAAAGAGAGATATTTTGGATCGAACAATTGGACACCATGTATCCTCGTGGGATGAACATAGACTGGGATTTGAATTGCTTTCTATGAGGATCTGAATCTGTGAAAAAGTGTGTTAATAATTAGCAAGTTTATGCTAATTCAAAGTGATCGGGAAGCTCATGTTTAATATGAACAGTTTGTGATGGTGTAATGTGGAATATTTATCCCCGTTTTTTATGCATTTAATTAATGTGTGTTACAAAGGATATAGACATCTCACCAAATATCATAACCTATAGGATATGTTCTTCAGTTATCAGCACGTACGGAGAGAAAAACTGTATGTTTGCATATAATACTTGTAATGATTCTGGTATCCTTGTGTCCGTGTACATGACCTGCTGCACAATTGTAGTGATGTGAACCAACGTATACAACGCTGTATTTTGCTTGATGGTATCCTTATGTTGACAGAAGTATTGGAAAATGCATCTATGGGTTGTTTAAGCTCCAGTCCACAATTAGAAAGGCTATTCGCATGGACTAATGTATGCACCTAATAGCCACAGAGCTATTCTAAGATGGCACCCTCGTTCGAGACGCTGTAAACATAGTAGTAGGCCAATTAATGTACAATAGTCCCACGTTTGCGTAGCAACCGAACCCGAGACGACAGAGAGGAGCATAGGAATGAAGCGTCCACATAGCCCCGCCACGGCACGGCAACGAAGCCTAGGTAAATCCATTGTAAACGCTACACATCCTTTGTGTAATTAAATATACTGAGAGAGAAGTAGTAGTGTTGTGGAGGGATTAGTAGTGTAGAGGGAGAACAGTAGTGTGGAGGGGGTAATAGTGAGGAGGAGGGATTAGTTGTCTGCAGGAAGGAGCAGTCATGTGAAGGAGGGGGTAAAAGCGTGGAGGCTAGGAAATAAGGAGGAGTCACATCAAAGAGTGGAGGTGAGATCTACGAGGAATGCAACTTTGTAGTGCCAGGAGATCGGTGGGAGGAGTAAGGAGGAGGAGTGAAGAAGTAAGAGATAAAAGACAAGGGATGAGAGTGGGCATGCAATATCCAATAGTGCTGTTGCAAGGCTTTATCCCAGAGTCCCATTAGAACACTAAGGATAGTTAGGAAGTCCCTGAGGGAGTTTAGATAGCCAGCATTTAGATAGTTATCTTAGCACAAGAAAGTAAGGATCAACATTCGATACAACTAACCAGGGGTTATGGAGGGATGCATTAGGGAGGAGGGTCATATCAGGACGAAAAAGGGAGGGAAGGCCGTAGACCAGACAAAGAGAATAATAAAAACTCTTGATCCATCTCTACTACTCAGAGTGATACTTGTGCCATCTTTGAAAAGAGGCAAAACAACAATCTTTGTAATTTCAGATTAAGAACCATGGAATTATAATACTTTTTCAGTTCGACCCTGAATCTTGTTGTTCACACAAACAGATTGGAAATTACATCAGCGTCCCGATTCATGGAATTTTCTGCGTCAGGAATAGGGACTTTGGGTGCAAAACCACGCACAGAACCCTTTTCGTCGATTCATGGAATCGACTGCGTGAGACTTTTCCGGGACTTGCATGGAATTCGCGGCGGGCGAGTGTTTGAGCACCTTGCATGAGACTCCAAGCAGAGTGTGGGCCGGGCCGACACAGTGTCCCAAATAGGGGGCAGTACATGAAGAAAGAGGAAGAACACATGAAAATGTGGGAGTGCTGAGGGACAGTAAGCAATCGCATGGCCATTCCATTGCAAATAAAACCATATTCATGGATTTCAGCAAGGAACATCGCATCATGAAAAAGCACACGCAAACCCTGTGATCCATCCCCCACATGATAGCAGGTGTAACCTTCAACGCGCATAGGAACCAATGCGTATAAAGCATGCAATACACACCAAACCAACATCTGCGGCCACGACAAACCCAGCAAACATCAGAGCTATCGTGCATGTACAGCGCAGGAGGAGGAGGATGCCAATGAACAGGTATATATACCAGGTACAGGTCCCCCTCTTATAATCCTACACCTCATCAGAGAGTGGGAAGATGGCTTAGCATCACTCACCATCTGCTCCCAGGCTCTTACCCCCCTACAAAAAGTGCTGACTGCACTCCATTTCATTGCAACTGGGTCCTTCCAGTGAACTACTACAATTGTTGGTGGGATATAGCAGGCCACCCAATCCTGCTCTCTACACAAGGTATTGTTGCAGATAACAGCACGTGTATGTATGCACACGCACACATAATTGCCACGAACACTGCCGGAAAGGCAGACAGCGATCCAGAAACTGTATGCAGTAGAACACTTCCCCCTGTGTACTAAGTCCAATTGACTGCACACATGTTGCGCTATGGACCCCCGAATGACAGAGCACATCTACTGGAATCGAAAGCACTAGCACTCCATCAATATCCAGTTAGTGTGTGATGCCAATGGAATCTTCATGGAAGTGTATGCCATTTTCCTGGGCAACACACATGATAGCTACATCTTCCACCAGTCACCACTGCACCGGAATCTGGCATCTGGAAAAATGGCAATGCGTGGCTCATCAGTGAGCATGAATAGTCACGCACATGCATGCATTTGACACAATTAACAATAGACCCTGAGAATAAATGAAAATGACAACCATGTACACATTTACAGGGGACAGTGCCTACCTTCATTCATGATGACACCAATCGGAATGCCACAACACCAGCTGAGGTGAGATACAATACAGCACATGTAGCCACTAGGGCAATAATGGAGCACACATTCGAAGGAAATTAGATCTTTTAGCACTAGGGAATCAAAAACGTTTGCTGCAATATCAATCAGTGCTATAGGTCGAATGTTAGCAGGGATTTCTGTCAAACCTTTTTTGTGTAGGGGAATAATTATGGGAGTCAACCATGATTTCGGAATCACCCTGGTGAGAAAGATGGAATAAAAGCGACGCTTCAAGACAGCAGCCCAGAAGTGAGGATGGTCTTTCAAGACTCACAGCAGCAGGCCATCTGTGCCAGCCGCCTGTGAATATTTGAGCTTCTTAATGGCCCAGATCACGTCTTCTACTTCCAACGTGCACTTTGGAAGCATAAATGTTGCTAAAGCTTGGATATTAAAGCTATGGAATCTATGTGGAAGACGATATTTGCTTTGGTAATATTCCATCCAGGTGTTACTAGATATTGAGGCCTGAAGCTTGGTACATTGCTTGCCCATGGGATTCCTTAGGGCGGCCAAATGTCTCTTGGTTTTTTTTTTACATAAGAGATTAATCATATTTTGATTGTTTTACAGTTGCTGTTCGTTTCTGATTTTTTTCACCTCAGATTAGTACTTCGAGATGACTGCCTTCCTTAAGCCTATGTATTCTAAATGAGTCCCTTTTGTTCTTAGTAAGCATCTAAGTGCCACGTTTTTGGAACGCTTCAAGATGTTAATTGCAGAGCTAAATGTGTTTAGATGTTGAGAGGATTCCCAATATTCTCAAACAAAGCTAGGTTTGCTAAAATGTTTGTGGATCATCTGTGCATTCCATGCATCAGCTGACACATACTCCCAAATAAAAAATAATGACTCGTCAACTAGCCAAGCATTGCGATTTACAAGATAGGACATTTGTCTGCACAAGGAAGGCTTCCATCGTATAGAAAAAATGTGTCTATCAATATCTGGTAGACCCAAAGATGGAATCACAGGATAAGATGGAATTGAAATATCAATAGTACATTTTAAGATATAGTGATCACTTGTATTAGAATTGTGTAATGTACAGTAGGAAGATTTCCCAGCTAGATCACGCGAAAGAGCAATATAGTCTATGCATGAACTAGCATTACTGCAATGCCATGTTGCATAGGGCCTATGGTGATTCGGAGACACCAGGTAAATATCCCACTCTGCAAGAAAATGTATCCATAGCATCCCTCTTTCATGGGAGATGTTAGCATATTGATTATGAAAACAATCTGAAGTTGCATTAGAATGTGACTGCAGTGTTGAGTTGAAATCCCCTCCAATTATGAGTTCGTATTTAGGGTTCCTAATGAAAGCTTCTGTCAGTACTGCATTTAAGTTAGAAATCATCACATTGAGAGGCATTGGGACTCATTACGACCCAGGCGGTAATCTGCGACATTACCGCCATGGCGTAATGAGCGTTTACGCCGTTAGCCGATGGCGTAAAGAGCGCCACATTACGACCCATCCCGCACGAGCATTACGCCATGGCGGTAATGTAAATAACGCCATGGCGGAAAGGGCCCCTACCGGCATCGTACGGCGAGCAAGGTGCACTTCCGCCACCGTAAGTAGCTGCCACCGTAATTAGCGGTGGCCGCAATTAGCGGTGGCCGCAATTAGCGGTCACCGTAAAAAGCAGAACCGGAAATAGCGTCATCGCGGCGGAACGGGAAACAGCACATCGGCCATCTTTAAAAACACAATCCATTGCCATCCTTCCGAACAACACCAGATCCAACCCTGACACCTGTCCCAACCCATCACCCACCCATTCAACCACCCAAAAATGCCTAAAGTTATTAAGAAGGCATGTGACCGCTAGCGCCAGGAAAGATTTACCCGGGAGGAACTCTGCATGCTTGCGGAGACCCTGCAAGACAATGCAGCTGTCGTTTTCTTGCCGGAAATGACCAGGCCGGCGATAGCAAAAAAGAAGGCCATATGAGCCCTGGTGGCCGAGCGCGTCAGCGCGGTGGGGACCGTACCCGGCACCCCACAGCAGTGCAGGAAGCGTTGGGATGACCTTCGCATACGGGTCAGAGCCGTCATCTCTGCGAACCGCAACCTTGCCCTGGGTACCGGTGGAGGTTCGGAATCCCCACTGAAACTCCAACCGTGGGAGGAAATATGTGCAACCACGATTGGCATTGAAGGCGTCGGAGGGATGGAAAGGGGAGTTCCGACATCAGGCGATGAAGGTAGGTGCCTCAAACAAGACATGCCATAGTCACTGCAGTCCATTCATGTGTAGAACAATGTTGCCCTAGAGTGTAAATGCAACACATTAGCTGGACACTGCCCACAGCCACATGCGAGCTCCACCCTGTATACACTGCTGGCACCCACATACCTCCATTCACATTCCACACAAAAAGGAGACAACCTGCATGGCCCTGGCTGAAATCTGCCTCATCTACTGACCAGAATCATGTCAATCATTGTCATTCCAAAGTCCGCAGACCCATCAATAACGCCCTCCCTCCTTTGCTCCAGCACAGGCACAGAATCACACCCCGAGGACCAGGACACCCCTGCAACGAAAAGAGCCAAGAAGGCCAATAATACCATCCCCGCACCCTCAACCTCAGCTGCAGTGAGGCAGACCCCACAACAAGCAGAATCCACTGCAAGCAAACCGGACGGCCCACCGGCAAGCACCCCAGTAGGCAGCAGGCCAGCAGCAGCAACACCACCTGTACCAACATTGCCTGCCACAGAAGGCACCGGGACTGCGGCCAGCAGCAACATGGGTGAAACAGCTGCAATTGCTGCATGTTCAGACTGACATTGAGAAGCACGAAGTCAGAAGCCCCACTGACCTTCTACATTCCCCCTGTTTGTCAAATGCCAGCCCCCATGAGGATCACACACAGGGGCACACAGAGGAAGAGGAGTGGCCTTCTACCCCATGCCCAGTTCTCAGTCCACAGGAGGGGAGCAGCCCCTCCATCACACCACCAGCACTGGGCATGGCCCAGCAGGGGCAGCAGTCCCTCGAGGACATCATACAACGGCAGCAACATCTGTCCACGATGCTGACTGAGCATGCTGCAGAATGTGTGGGGGCTAGGGCAACCATTGAACAGGCCACGGAGACCCTAAGGGCCGGAATTGCGCAGAGCACTGCCACCCTGAGGGAATGCTATCCAGTCCATGTCAAAGGGCATTTGTGGCGAACTTGCCGGGTTGCGGCGTGCGCTCACTGAGCTCTCCCACACCCTACAGGACGTGCATGCACGGGAGCAGGCAGGGACATCCTCCGCTGCCAGTTCTGCACAGAGCAGCCCCGTCCGACGTTCCGGACGGAACCTGCGCTCCACAGCCAGGGGTGCCCCGGGGGCCGGGAGAGGGGGCTCGTAACAGCCTGTGGCCACTGTCACAGGCATCTGTAGACACTTACATGGGGTGTGTTGGGGTGTGCAGGTGGCAGGAGGGAGGTGGGAAGGGGTGTGTTGGGGTGTGCAGGGGGAGGGGGGAGGTGGGGGGGGTGTGTTGGGGTGTGCAGGGGGGAGGGGGTTGCTGGGAGGGGGTGTGTTGGGGTGTGCAGGGGGGAGGGGGGAGGTGGGAGGGGGTGTGTTGGGGTGTGCAGGGGGGAGGGGGGAGGTGGGATGGGGTGTGTTGGGGTGTGCAGGGGGGAGGGGGGTGGTGGGAGGGGGTGTGTTGGGGTGTGCAGGGGGGAGGGGGGAGGTGGGAGGGGGTGTGTTGGGGTGTGCAGGGGGGAGGGGGGAGGTGGGAGGGGGTGTGTTGGGGTGTGCAGGGGGGAGGGGGGAGGTGGGAGGGGGTGTTTCATGACGTTTTATGATTGAAATACACTTTTTCCTTTTCCGAAATGAAATGTGTGGACATTTTCATTGCATATGTGTGCTTTATTGGTGTACAGTCCACAGTGTGCATGTCCCAGAGACACACAGTGCCCCAAGTGCAGTCTCCATGTGATACACACCAGCCGTGTGTGCTAGAAGCAGTGGTCGATGATATTTTGACGCATTTAACGCCCCTCCTGTGCATCGCCTCCTCCATGAGGTGCCGCCCCATCTGCACCCTCCTCATCCTCATCGTCAGGTGGTTGCAGTTCTGCGTCAGGGGGCAGGGGCACATTCCGTCTGACGCACATATTGTGTAGCATGACACATGCCATGACGATCTTTGCCACCTTCTCATGGCGGTACAGGAGTGCCCCACCAGACCTGCTGAGGCATCGGAACCGTGCCTTCAATAGGCCGAATGTCTGCTCTACGACCACACGGGTACATGTATGTGCACGGTTGAAGTTCTCCTCGTGCTGGTTCTGCGGGTTCCGGCTGGTGTAAGGAGCCACCTCTTCAGGGGATAGCCTGCATCACCTGTATGTAGGCGAGAATGTATGTGTCAGTCATGACGTCTGATCAAGAACATGATGTGCCACCATGGCTTGCATCCAACTGTTACTTTGGCTCACTTCTACATGCACTTATTGATTCACACAATGCAACCAGTATATGCTCATGGCTCTCATGGCCTGTTTTGCATGCCATCACCCAATGTATGCAGAGGGGTGGAGTGCATTGTGAGTGCCCATCCACTATGTCCGTTCATGGCGTTTGGTTAGTTGGCCTGGCACATGTCCTGTGATGGCAATGCGCACATCATTGCAACATTGCTGTGGGCCTCATCATGACCCCAGTGAGCAATGCTGATGTAGACAGGGACATTTTGGGGGCCCTGCTGTCTGTGTAATGGTGTGTTGATGTTTCTGTCCGTCATGTGCCTCCTTCGTGGGCAGTTATGGGGGACAGGCCTATCGGTTGATGGTGTTTGGTGACGTGCATGTAGGTGCATTTCATTGTTGACAATGTGGTCTGAATTGGTAGAATGTACTTGCAGATGGTTGTGTCATGGTTGGGACACAACCTCATTCACATGGTAGGGCTGCATACATTGGGTATTGGCTTTACTGGTGTTGGGTGGAGTTTGGGTTGCTTTAGGGTATCATCTGTCTCCGTTCTCTCTGCTACTCACAGCCAATTGGAGTATGCATCATTCCCCCCCCTTTCAGCCAGGTGGAGTATGCATCACCGCCTCCCTTTCAGCCAGGTGGAGTATGCATCATCCCCCCCCCCTTTCAGCCAGGTGGAGTATGCATCATCCCCCCCCCTTTCAGCCAGGTGGAGTATGCATCATTCCTCCCCCTTTCAGCCAGGTGGAGTATGCATCATTCCCCCCGCCTTTCAGCCAAGTGGAGTATGCATCATTCCCCCACCCCCTTTCAGCCAGGTGGAGTATGCATCATTCCCCCCCCCCCCTATCAGCCAGGTGGAGTATGCATTGGTACGTCATTCACCTACCCACTTCACATTTCCATGGTCATGACATTGGACTCACCGAGAAGCCAGGATCTTGGGCCTGCATGTCGTTCCATGTAGCGTGGTATTGTGGAGTTCCTCAGGACCATAGAATCATGGGTTGATCCGGGGAATCGGGCACAACAATGTGTGATGATCTTGTTGGAGTCACAGACCATTTGCACTTTAATTGAGTGGAACTGTTTCCGGTTGCGGTACAATACCTCCATGGCACGTGGAACCACCAATTCCACATGGGTGCAGTCGATGGAACCAATGCAACCAGGTATGCCAGCTAGTGCATGGAAACCCACTTTGGTGTTTGCAATCTCCTGGGCAGTCCGTGGTAATGAGATGTGGTCGTCTGTGTGCTTGAGGAGGGCATCGAGCACTTGGATGAGTGTTCGTGAGAATAATGGTTGTGAAATGCCATGCAAGTGCCCCACTGTGTGCTGGTAGGTGCCTGTGGCCAGGAAGTGGAGTACAGACACTACCTTCAGTCGGGGTGGGATGGCGGTTGGAGTTTCTATCATGCTGACGATGTCGTTGTGTGTCATGTCTACGATGGCGGTGATGGTGTCCCGGTCCAAACGGTACAGGGTGTGGATCTGCTCAGCAGTGAGGTTGAATGGATTGGCTCTGGTGCGTGGGATTGGGGGCTGCCTGCGTGGTGGCACTGGCTGTGCTGGTGGGGCTTGCTGGGCCTGCCTTGCCCTCCTTCTCCTCCTGCGTCTCCTCTGTGCTGTCTGTTGTTGTTGTTGCTGTTGTAGCACTTGCATTGCTATCAGGTCCTCCAGCCCCAACATTGCTAGTCGTATTGGTATCATTGTGGAGTGTGACTGGGTGTGGGAAGGGGTGGGGTGTGCTCTTTTTGTACTTCCTGAGTCTGTATTACCTTCACCTGTGCTGTTTCTGTGCACCTGTGGCAGCTGCATTGACTTTACATGGCCATTTACGGTTGGTTCGCGATGGTGTAATTAGCACCATGGCGGTAAGGTACTTAACGGGCTGGGTGATGGCGTTAGGTGCATGTCCGCTTGGGTCGGCATTCGCGTACCTTTCTGCCATGGCTCTAAGTACGGTGTGGGAGGTCGCGTGCGCGCGCCCTTGGCGCAGTTAGCGGCAGCGTTAACTATGATGCCGCTAATGGCATCGTAGTTAACGGTCACGGGTCATGATCGGACCTGGCGGAAAACGATGGCGGTAACCATTTACCGCCATCGTTTTTCACTTAGAGCCAGGGTCGTAATGAGGCCCATTGTGTTACAGTTCCAGTATAGAGATATGACCAATATAGTGCGGGTGAATTTAGCTTCAATTGTAAGTTCAATAAGCAATAGCTCTGGTGAAGCATGGATTTGTTGCAAGGTAAATCTGAGATTGTTTTTTATCAGAATTGCCAGGCCACCAGATAGTCACCCAACGATTCCTCTTCTGGCTTGCTGCGAAGACGAGGTATAACCATCTATCTGAATGTCATCCGTCGACATTGTTTCGTGTAAGAGAATGATAGATGTTTTTTCCACCTCAGATATGAAATTACACCATGCAAATACATTTTTAAATGTAGTTCCATGAGTACATTGATAATATGGAATTTTAGGATTTTTCCACCTCAGCATTTGACTTGGCTAAAGATTTGATAAGCGGTTCTAGCCAAGCTAGGCCATTTAGGATTTGTGAATATGAATCAAGTTGTCCCTTCATTTTGTTATTCATAACATGTATTTGTTATCTGGAGGAGGTGATTTCAGTCAAAACAATGGCCACAGGCGGTTGTAATTCGATGAAGCTGGTGGCATCATCCATGGACTGAAAGGCAAACAGATGAAAGCTTATAGAGGCTAGATCTGATTGATGGTCCCAAAGTAGCTTTGCTATTATGTATGATTGCAATTTACAAAGCATGTGATTATTGTGGCAGTTTGGAAGTTTTATCCATTCAACGTCAGTCAAAATCAAATTGCGCAACGCTGGAATTTGATGGAATATTTTCATCAGCGCCGAGCAATTTAGACTTGCTTTGCCCTTTCTGGATGGGCTTGCTCCCCATCCCATCATTAGTTGCATGTCGGCTGGCATCTCCTCAAAGGCAGTTAAAGTGATACCTAAATCACTGGTGCCATTAATTAAGCTGTCAACACACCTACTTTCATGGTCTAGAATTTCCTCTATAGGGGGAAGGGATGGTTGATACTGACCAGAGGATTGGCCTACCTCAAGTTCTGGTTTTGCACTAGTTCTGAGCTGAGAGCCTACGGGCCTATGACCACTTAGGGTGGCTTCTATAGTGGTGGCATTGCGTGGCTCATCTTTATAGTTTAGGGAGGAATTTATTGGCAACAAAACACTATTGTCATTAGTGGCTTTGTCTGTTTGGGATAACAGTGAAGACTTTTTGTTTGCAGTTGAGCTGTAAAAGTGTGACATATGTGTTTGAGTCAGAGAGGCACTGGCCTCTACACTTTGTTGCATCGAGACCCCAACAGCTTTTGTTTTAAAATGTTCACCCTTAGCTGGCTCCTGTACATGATCTGTACAGACAAGAGTTAGAGATGCACCTTTTCCAGGTGGCATTTTTATTTCATTACTCTTTAAATCCAAATGCCGTTGACTTTCAGCATTAAGTTGGTTCAAGTCTATAATAGCGTCGTCATGTGACATAAGGCCAAATTTTTTGATGGCTGAGTTATGCCCTTTGATTTTAATAGGGCTATATTTTTTGACTTAGGATGGGGAGCTGTTGAGCATGTCAGATTCGAATTAAACGATTTAACCAAGAGTCGCCTTAAGTAAAGTTTTTTTGCTTTTTTTGACATAAAGTGAGTTGATGGTTGATCTTCATTTTGGGCTGTATCCTCCTCAAGAGCCTGTCTAGCCTCATCTCCTGCCCCAGCATCAGCATCTAAGATGTCAGTTAGAGCTGAAGGGCTATCCGTAATTTGGCAACAGCCATATAATCTGGTTGCAGGACAGCACCAGCAGTGGAATATACTGGCTTTTGTTGCTATATCGGCAAATGAATTCATAGGCACTTCCATAGGTTCCATGCATGCATTCGTTTGAGGATGCTGCAAGTGAGATATTTTGGACAGAGATGGGGGTTCATTTTGAGTGAGCTCCATTCCCTTGAAAAACTGCCTTGCCCAAAGTGAGTGGCAATTTTCTTGGGCTAACATAAAGCTCTCTATTTTACTTAGTTTGGTAAGAATGTCAGATGTAGACATTTTGAGGGCATTAATAGCCGTTGAGTCTGTTCATGTACTCTATCCAGTAGATTTAGAATCTGTGTGAGCACAGGAACATTTTGCAATTCCTGCTCATTTAAATCGATGAGTGATTCCATAAGAGGGTATAATGGAAGTAACGAATTAGGTTGCAGTGTGCCTTCTTTCAAGAAATTTGAATATTTCAAGCAATGCGATCGAACCGGAGAGTGAGGATATACTGGTTCTATGATGTTAGGCACAGCATCAGAGGTGGGTGAGCTGGCATTTGCTTGTACATGACCTTTATTGGGAACCAGACCTTCATCACTATTGAGAATGGGTGCAGTGCGGTGCAGAATGGTGTTCAGGCGGTTTCATATGAAAATGCACCTGTTCATGGAATTTAAGTGAGCCTGGAGTGGAAGGACCGTTTGATAGTTGCACCGCTTGTGCAACTCAGCCATAACAGCGGGTGCTACTAGAGATGTGTCCATTTCTGGGATGCTATACTCCTCACTGGAAACTCCAAGTAAGGAGTTGTCATGTATCGGTATGTCCGAGAGCATTTTCGTGAATGGCATGTTTGCCGCAGGTTTCACCAAATCAGTTTGAGAGTTTTTTTCAACTTGAGGGAAATCTTTTTCTGAGTACAGGGTAAGTAATCGAGGGACAACATCACTAGTAACTTCTGTGTGTAGTGGGAAGTTAATTGCAATGTCATCCCTTCTAGGATTTGCACAAGCATGCCCATCATTCACTTCTGGTATAGTATTTTTGGTTTCTTTAGAAGGTATAGAAGAAGGAATACTGGGCGCCGGTAGTGGTTTAAGCACCACATCTTGTGTGCGTTTCCCGCTCCTTAAGTTCCTATCCAAAATGCAATGAGAGCGTGTCACGTAACCGTCAGAGTTTGTATATGCAGATAAATACAAATTGCAAAGGCTGTAACTCACAGTTTAAATAATAGGCTGATGGATACTTGTGCTATGGATCAAACAAAGGACGTCTCAAGATTAGGTTAAATAGTTTCCACCTTATATTCTAGAGACAAGCTACCACAATGTATATAAACACAAACACAATAAGCAGCAAGTCTCACGCACCTCACACCGCCCACCCGAACAGCAAAACAGCTAATTGAGTCCACCTGGGGTGCGCGTGCGGGTTTGCGAGGCTGTAGGCTAATGTAGGCTTGCTGGGTGGGGGGGGGCTTGGCCAGCAGTGAGGCAGAGACGCTGCAGAAAAAAGAGGAAAGACGAAGAATAAGACACAAAGTCCAACACAAAGTCCACGTGTCTCTAGGTGAGCAGAGAAAAAGTATATTTACTAAAAGTATCTTTCCAGGGAGGTGCGCCGCGTTTCCACGTAGTGCAGGCTTCCTCTTGCAGACGTGTTCCCAAACAGTACAGAATGCACTGCACGACACAGCCAAACAGCCACTTGAGTCCACTTGGGGTGCGCGCGCATGTGCACGAGGCTGTAGGCTAATGTAGGCTTGCTGGGTAGGGGGGTGGTCCCAGGGGGGGATGGGCCCAGCAGTGAGGCAGAGACGTACAATTTGCTTTCCAGGGAGGAGCGCCGCGTTTCCACGTAGCACAGGCTTGTTCTTGCAGACAGCATTCCCAAACAGTACAGAGCACACAGCACAACGCAGCCAAACAGCCACTTGAGTCCACCTGGGGTGCGCCAAAGATGGAAATCCTCCTAATAGGTCCCCAAGAAACCCTGAAAACACTTACCAGCCAATACACCACTTTCACAATTGCCAACATTCAGATCCCTGTCTCCTCCTCAGTCAAGACTTTAGGAGTCCACCTTGATGCCACCCTCTCCAGGTCACGCCAAGTCAGCGCCATCACTTCCTCAGCGGCTTACTACACCAAGCTGATTAACGCAGCCAAACTATTTTTATCCACTGAGAACTGCCTCTTGATTGCTAGAGCAATAATAGGCTCAAGATTGGACTACTGCAACGTCCTCTTTGCTGCCGCTTCCTCAAAAAAATGAATGAAACGCCAAATAATCCAAAACATTGCACTGCAAGCTGCTCCCAACATTCCCAAAAGAGAACACATCTCTGCAGCCAGAGGACGTGTCTTATTTTAGACTCTCGCCATCACTCACAAGTGTATCCCTCACACAGCCCCCCCGCCAAGGTTTCCTAGAAAGTATTTAGAGCCGGCCCTTCCAGACCCACTAGAACACCATATTCTCACTGACTCATAATTCCCAGAGTCAAACATGCCAAAGAAGGTGGGTCTAGCTTCCCTTTCATTGCTGCCAGACACTGGAATTCCCTGCCACTTACCCTGAGAAACGAACCCTCCCACATTGCATTCCGCAAAGCCCTCAAAACCTGGCTGTTCTACTAACCTCTGCGCTCCCGTTTTGACCTACTCTTGCGTACTCAGGTTCCCTGTAACCAAACAAACTGTGTACACTTGATAAGTTATGTCCTTTACCACTGTAACAAAGTAACCCACCGCTGTAATAGCTATGATATTCATTGTATGTACCACTGTAAGTAAGGAGTTTACCTAGCACTATGAGAGCACCACGATGCCCACAGGATGTTGTGCACCAAAAAAATAAAATAAATAAAAATAAAATAATTCCAATCAGCCACTCAAAATACTATTGTACACCTGTGGGACCACGTGCACTCCAGGCTCAAACCTATCTAAGTTGCTGTGAGCGTGAAAGCAGGGGTGCAAGATTCCACATTTGCATACATACTGTGAATAGGGATACTTTGCTCATACTCAGTGGGAATTTTAACATGGGGTGCAAATATGTAAGTGAGCAAAAGTGGTTGATACATCCCAATGGCCTGATTCACAGAAGCATCAAATCACAGGGCAATCCGATAGGGAAACACTACGTGAATCATGCCCCTGATCTGTATGGCTGTGCACAAATCACCAACAAAGCCATCGCAACTTGAACCAACAGTGTCCAGGTAGTACACCCAAAAGCACACAGCACAAACAACAAAGTCCATGACCACTTTCACACAGACAAAACCTAGTGTGCACGGAGACACCAAACCACACACATGGGACCACAAGTAGGAAGGCATAGTGCAAAATGGATGCAAACAACAAAGAAATGTGAGGACAACCCTGGACCCATTATGTGTGTTACACAGCAATAAACAGGTTGAGTGGCCAGCTCATTCCCTGACAGCAACTATGCTCACAATATACACAGTCACATCAAAGCAGCCATGTAGAACCAGAAAAATGCAAGTGTACTGCAAGAAATATGCACATCTCACCTTATCTCTTGCAAGTCTGCACTAGCTGGACCGTGCAATCCATGCATGTCCCCCTCTGTCGGCCTGGAAACCACCAAACCCAGATGCTGTGTCCTGTACACGCATGCAGCAGCAACTTCCCCTTCAATCGCAGCAACCATATTCTCATGCAGAATGCCTCTGTAGGGAAATACAAAACAATGTAAGGGCAGGCAAAACATCCATGCACCCAAACATACAGCAACATGTGCCCCCCTGAGTGACATGCAAAAAATGCAAACAATAACTCACCAGCCTCCCATTGCCATGTGTCCCGATACCCATGCAGCCAGATCCGCCCACCTCACGCCAATGCAAAATGGCATCCCCTGTTTAACGTGGCACTTGGACAGTACAGTAAACACTGGCAGGGGTGCCGATGATGCAAAGTCCAAGAAGATGTTATTGAAAAATATCACCAATTACACAGAAAACAGGATCTGGCAGAAGGCAGCCCTTCACAGAGGCAGCTGTCATACTGGAAGGTAGGGCACCAAGGCAACTGACATGAAACAAACAAGCAGACCTGAGAAAGCAATGAGAAACAGAGGCCAAGGACACTGACACACAAAAGGGAGCAGGAAACAGGAAAGTGGAAGGGGAGGCAGACTTCACTGGGACTAGAGTGAATTGGGTCAAATGTGCTTTGAACTAAAGGGAGCAATGAGATGCACTCAGCAGCTGTCAACAGGCCTCATAAACTCTGCTGGTGCACCGTGCACGGCACATGTTCACCATGGCAAACAACAACCCCTGGACAATGGTGTGTGCCTGGTGTCTTTGGAGAACACGGCATCCCACAAATGGCCAGTAATGCTATTATGTGTGTGGATTTGTCTTGGGACAGCACCCCCAGAAGGGGAAGAAGGACCAAGATTGGACTGCCTGCCTGGGTAGACATGACTATTAAAAATCATTTTTTGGGATGCCAGTGGCAGGCAAGACACATGTGAAAGGTGCAAGGAAACACTCATCATCACTACCATCACCATGTGTCACAGCACACAAAAAGCCGGGCGTGCCACCCTCATGACTTTTGTCATTCGTTAAGGTATGGCAAGAAATGGCCTGAGATTAGTGACCAAGCAACCAAGGGAGTTGAGATACTCCTATATGAAATCACAAACCATACACATAAAAACAATGTGTTTTAGTGAATGGTGTATAGTTGACATAAATGAATCTGCTGATTCTGAATGTTACATTTTTTTACACCATGAGGGAAATCCATGTGAGTAACATAAATGCAATTGATTAGTACCCAAATATTTTGTTTTACTCTAGCTCATGTTTTCTTTTTGCTAAATCCCAATTTATTACTGAAATTGTTGTGTTTTGACATAGAAGAGGTTGAATTATCTTTTTCTGGGCACTGCCTCCATATTAGTATACTTTTTACTGGTGTTATATTAAGGAACTTTATATTGCTCTCCTAGAACCTGACATTCTAATACTAAATAGTAACAGGGCACCCTCAAATGGTGGGCTTGTCCGCAGTTAACCATGCATAAGAAGATCCAGAAGCCAATGGACAAGAGAGGAGGGAGCGGGACCAATTAATCAGGGGGTAGGACGATGAAAGTTTCTGTACAGTGTCATGGCATGATTTACTGGTATTATTGGTTAAAGCCAGTTTTATTTCCTGGAGGACGGGTTGCTGTGGGGGGAGGCTACAACAGAGGTGCAGGCAACCAGGATGTTTTCTTACTGTGGCATGGTATTTTCTACTTGTAAGTGCAACGCCAACATGATGAGTGTTCTTACACAGGGGGATACATGTGTGAAGCCAGCAAGGATACATTGTATTATTGTACCATGCAATTTTTTACTGGCAATAAGGGAAAAGCCAACAGGAGTATGTTCATAGGTTCGATACTGAAATATATTTGCATAGCCAGCAAAGACATGTTTTCTTAATGTGGCATGGCATTTTTACTGCCATTAAGGGCAACACCAACATGAGTGTTCTTAAATGGGATGTGGAGCATTTGTGCAGTCAGCAAGGACATGTGTTCCTATTGTGACATTGGTGTTAAGGGCAAAGCCAACATGATAATCATTCTTCTATGGGGGTGGCACACGTTCAGCCAGCAAGGATATGTTTTCATACTGTACAAGATTTACAACAGAATCACTCTCCATTTTAGCTTTGGCAGAGGCTTGGCTCAAGAGGACTACACCCCTGTACTTCACAACTTGATTCTTGAGGGATGTTCCTTCTTAAACAAGCCCTGTCCAGCACGTAGAATGGTATGGGGGTGGATCACTTTATTCTTGAGGGGTATTCCATCCTAAACAAGCCCCCTCCACCAGGTAGAATGTTTAAGGGGTAGCCTCCTATATCACCAAGCCTTTATAGCTCATGAGCTAACTATGGACAGTTACACTTAATTTGAGCTCCTAGACCTCCACGTTATCATACCCAGTTTCTATTTCATTTTTGTGAGAAACTAGTAATGAACCCAGACGTTTACTCTTTTTGGGGATTGTTAATTTCCAGCTTGATGTGGCACTTTGAAGGGACCTTCAAGTCTTTATTCGCAATATAAATGGCCCGATGCATTCATCCTTTACAAACAGTTAATGGTTCAGGGTAAGACTATATTACCCATCTCAAGGTCTGAATATTGTTTGATTCATTGTATATTTCCCGGCCTGGAAAGTATAATGATCACAGCAGAAGGACCTCTTCCAGGAAGAAGACGGTAGTTCTGCGTCTTTAATACTGAACACTTTCAAGAATGTTGTGGTTCTCGCATTCCTCTTTGTGGATAAGATAAGGATGTGAATGTGCATCTAGCCTCTTTAATTGTGATCATGGGTGGCACACTAGTGGAGGTGTGCCAGTACAAAACGTTGCTGCCTCGTAAACCACAGAAGGTCATTAGTCACTGTTCTTCCCCTGCGTTTATCTAGCTGAAAGCAAAAAGGCAGCAAGCAGATTAAGTGGCACTGGAGACTGTCATCAAACCCGAAATAAAAAGAAGATTCCAGGCATCACAATCAGGCCTATAAGCAGGCCATTTGGTCAGGTAAAACTCATGCAGCCAATGTTATCACTTCAAAGACAAACTCTTCTCACCACATATACAAGTTTTGAAAAGTCATTGTGGTTTTTCACCCAACTCCAGCCTTTCAACAATAGAATCCATCAATCCATCATTCAAAGATTCAGTCCTTCATTTCGAGAACAAAATGTGGGCAATTAGAAATAGGATTATCACAGAGTGACATTCTGTATTTTGGTATCCAGTTTCCAGCCAGATCTGAATAGATTCTCACTGGAATCACCACAGCCTAGTTTTACCAAATTCATCTCATGCTCTCTACCATGCAATGCAGGGTCATTCATTATGTATCAGGCCCATTCCTCCTCACCGTTAGATCCCGGCCTCACAGACATTTTCAAAACAATCTTACCTATCAGCCTAGGCCTTCTGTTAAATCTGGTCACTATATTGTTAGATACAGGCAACTATCCAGAATTCTTCAAACAAGTAGTGATCTCCTCTCTTTAAAAAAAGTCTTCTGCAGATCCTACCTCAGTACAGCATTATTAGCATTATTGGACCTTTTCTCATTTACCTTTACATATCACACATTTTGGAGAAGATTGCCACTGTCCACTTGCAGGACCATCTGAAGTTGCATGGAATGTTACCCAAACAGCAGTCTGGTTTTCGACCCTCCAGAGTGCTGGAAATTGTGACCCTGGACATTGGGGGTGGGGGCAGAGGGACATGGGTAAGTCAATGGCGTTGATTTTATTAGACTGATTAGTTGCATTTGATATCCTTAACCAAGGGATCTTACTCGACTGACTCACCAACTAGTTTGAGCTTGCTTGTCCAGCTTTGTCCTGGATAAGGTCATTCCCAACTGGGAAGTCATAGCGGGAGAGGTTCGGAGAGCATTGGTTGGAGGAGGCATGTGTCACTTCTGGAGTGCCACAGGGCTCAGAGCTCTCCCCAAGCTCTTCAGTTCCTACTTGTGTCCATTGGCAGGGGTATGGAATGGGGCTTAGATCTATGGTGATGGCACCCAACTGTTGGTCCATCGGGGCACAAGTGTGGGAGAAATTAAAAAGATAGGATATTGTTTTCTGCAACTCCAGAGCTGCATGAGAGAGAACTGGCTGGTCTTTAATACAGACAAATCTGAGTTCCTCCTGACAGGTCCATGAGATGCAATGAAGGCTCTCTCCTTTGCCTGTCCCATTGCCATTGGCCAGTATCCCACACCAGTGGCGTTTGTTTGCATTCTGGTAGTGCATTTTGACAACATGATCTTGTCCTCATTTTCCATGGTATCCAGTGATATAACTGCAAAGAAAATACCAAATGAAATTTTAAATAAAAAAAATACTAAACAACAAATATATATGCAGTGGGGGTAAGTCGTCAACAGGTGTGGGGGAATGTTCATGGGGTTACAAGTGTTGGTAAACGGGGATATTGGGGGGCCCAATTAAAATAAAAATTATATTTTCTTTTCTGTAAATTTTCATTCAGTAGCATTTGGTTCGGTAAAATCACAATGAACCATTTCCCACATATGTCCTCTGCGTAGCACCAATCACTGGGCAGCACAGGTCTGGGAGCTGGCTTTCTGATGGCTCAATTAGTGAAACAGTGTTTAAATGGTGTTCCGAAAGAACAGCCTTCAGAAACCTCAGCTGGCCCAGAACAGAGCAGTTCATAGCATGTGGGGCCCTAGAAAAAGACTGATATGTAGTGGACATTTTTTTCTTCTGTGAAAGGTTGGTGAGCTTAAAGACTGGTTGAGACTGAAACCCGGGATATAGGCCGGTAGAGAGAAACTCCCAGAACCCGCCCTTACTTATGCATATTAAGTAGCTTTGGGTTCTTAGAGAGGCACAGCTCCACCTCACTGACGAGGCCCAACCAAGCCGAAACATGTGTTTGGTGTTGCTGTTGGTACACTTGTTCAGAAGGGAATTTCCAGGCATTTTGGTGCTGGACTGCTCTTGGGCAGGTCAAAGACTGATATGTAGTGGACATTTATCTTCTGTGAAAGGACGGTGAGCTAAAGAATCTGGTTGAGACTCTAATCTGGGATATAGGCTGGTAGTAGATAAACTCCCAGATCCCCCCTTGTTTGTTCTTAATGTGGCATGACATTTTTACTAGCATTAAAGGGCAACGCCAACATGACTATTCTTACATGGGATGTGTAGCATTTGTGCAGTCAGCAGGGACATGTGTTCCTACTGTGGCATTGGTGTTTAGGGCAAAACCACCATGATGAGCATTCTTACATGGGGGGTGGAATATGTTCCGCCAGCAAGGATATGTTTTCATACTTTGAAATGGATTTGTTTTACTGGCATTAGGGTAAAGCCAAGATGATCAGTGTTTTTATATCGTGGAGGGTACATTCTGCAGCCTACAAGAATATGTGTTCTTAATGTGCGTCACAGCATTTTTATCTGACTTTAATGGCAATGCCAACAGGTGTATGCTCTTATGTGGAGATACTGGCATGTGTTGGCAGAGTCAGCAAAGGTGTATTTTCTTAATGTGTCATGGCATTTTTGTTGGCGTAAAAGGGCAAAGCTAACATGATGAGCATTCTTACATGGGGTGGTGTTCATTTCATGTAGCCAGCAAAGACACATTTTCTCACTAGAACATGGCTTTTTTTACTGCCATTAACGACACAGCCAATATGAGTCTGTCCTTGTGTGTGGATACTGGAATATATTGGCAGAGTCGGCATGGAGATGTTTTCTTATAGTATTGTTACTGAAATTAACAGCAGGGCAATCATAAGTATGTTCTTATGAGGGAATACTTGGATGTATTTGTGCAGCCAGTATGTACATGTATGGGCACAGTCAACATGAACATATTTTTTCTATAGGCAGAATACTAGCATATAATGTGCAGAGGCATCATGAAAATGTATTGGAAAATGCTTCTGTGCACTAATGGTAACTTGGCATCTAACTGATTTTCTCATGTCTTACCCTGCAAAACAGAGTCTAAACTGTGTGGCTATTTACCCACTTTTTCACAGAAGGTGTGCTGTACAATGCACCATTTCAACCTATTATTTAAAAATGTTCTTATGGGGAGAATGGCCCACGCACCCCCACGTCTTCCTTAGTTGGGTCAGTCTCCCTCACTATGCTCAGTTGCATATCTGAAATGTTTACGTCCCTCCAGTTAAAGAATTCACTAGTTGCCACTGGCAGTGTGAAATTGTGCTCCATTTTATTTACCCGAGGAAAAGCAAAGATTCACAGTTCTGTTTACAGAGGAAATTGTCTAATTACAAAACATGTTCATCTAATAATTTTTAAACTATGATTTTGATGATTTAGGGAAATATGATTTGTGGAGCTTAAAATGTGTTCACTCCGCTCATTAGATAGCTGTACAGAATTCGTACATATTTTAATAAAATTGCAATTAAAATGCACTTTTTTCCCTAACAAATCTCCAGGTGGAGACCAAACACACTTACCTGTGCGGGTTGTGTTAGGCAGAATTATATAACGCTACTCTGGTAAAAATACCAAGTAGAGCCTTAGCCAAAGCCTGAGCCATAACAGTCCTCATAGGTATTGCTTCAGGGTACCTAGTAGCATGGTCTATTACAACCAGGATAAACCTGTTCCCTGAAGATGTGGGAGGGTCAAGGGGACCAACAGTGTCGATGGCCACCCTCTCAAAAGGAAGTCCCACCACTGGGAGAGGCACCAGGGGTGCCACGTCCTTGGCTCCACTCTTGCCAGAGGTTTGGCAAGTGTGACAACTCCTACAGAATTGTTCAAATTCTGAACCCATTTTAGGCCAGTAGAAGTATAAGGAGAGCCTTTTCTTGGTCTTTTTGAAACTCAAATGACTAGCCAAAAGTATCTCATGGGCCAACTGTTGGACCTGGAGTCTGTTTTCTAGGGGTACTACAAGTCTTTTGCAGTCCCCAGGGATAGACTCAGTCGGATCACTGTAGAAGAGGCCATCTTCCCAGCTTAACGTATACTTTCCAACTTCTTGCCCATAAAGTTGAGAAGCTGCCTGTTGTCGAAGACCTTCGAGAGTAGGTCTCTTTGTCCTTGCTGAAGTCTGCCCTGTTGGGTCCACCTTCTACCAGTAAAGACTGCAGCTCAGGATGGTCAGCAGGGTCAAGATCTCCAACTAAGACAGTGTCTTCTTCCAGATCTGATTCTTCAGATACTGGCTCAACTACACAGGGTTGCACCTCACACTCTGCCTCAGCAGGTGAAGTAGTCACAGGTGTGACTTTGGACAATCTTGGGGATGTCCTTGTTGGTAGCAAAGGGGTGCTGTCTGACTTTTTGCTGGAGGTCTTGGCTTTCCCCTTTGCCTCTGTTTTCTTAGAAATAGCAGTGAGAAGGGGGCATGGCTTGATGCCATGGCGGTCGGTTTGGCTCCGTAAGAGCTCCCGGCTGACGCCACGCATCCACGCGAAATGCCCCGGTGATAGTGCACCATGACAGCATTTAGTGGTGGCACCTGAAAACTAAGGCGATGCTGAGCATATTGAGCTAAAAGCCAACGTTCGTCGGCACCTGAAGCCTGGAGATCCCCGCGCCTGAATCAGCGCTGAGTGTAATGACAGCCAAAATGGCAGCCACCACCATACTACGCACATAGAGGCAGCGTGACAACCCATTATCGAGGAAAGCGTGGGGAACAGCTCCCGTCCAGAAGAAGCATCAGCCGCTGCGACGCTGAACGGGGATCCCCCCGCACTTACCCATCCGTGGCGGCCGATGCCCAGCAAGCGGTGTACCCACTCCAGCCCTGCAACTGGAAACTCTTCAAACCCCCATCACGGTGTGGCTCGCAGCGGCTGGCAGGCCGCAGCAGAGCCCTGGTCCCGGAGCCCGCAGCCCCTGGGAAGTACGACGCAGGGTGGGTGGAAGTATCTGAACCCCTAACTCCCATCCACGTGGGATCGGGAGCCGGACCCATCACCGAACTCCAGCCCCCCCAGCGGAGCCGCGGGGCAGTCCGGCGCGGAAGGCTCCGGGCCCCTCCCGACATCTACAGCCAGGCAAGTCCCGGAACCGCACCAAAGCCAGTGAGCCTTCACTGATCTGCAGTGTCCAGGGTCGCACAGCAGTTCGGTTGCCCGGTGACCCAGCAGCTATAGAGCGGGAGGGCACAATACAGAGTAATGTGAAGGAACTTTTGGGTCGATATCACTTTATGCCTCCGCGACCTGGTTAATTGCAAAAATGTGTGCTGTTGCATTGGTGTGTTATAGAACGCAGACTTTGAGTTCCTCGACTCTGTTTGTTAAACTCAAAAAACAAGCTGCTGTGACTGCACCATATTACTGCACCAGAAGAAAATAAAGCTGAATCAAGGTAGGGTTAGTTTGCAACTAGGATCCGCCAAAACACCACAATCCAAGGCCTCAAGTTTAAGAACGATAATTATAAAGCAGCTCTATATGCCGACCATGTGTTGTTAACACTAGAACACCCAGATAGGTCCATAGCAGCACTGTGGGAAGAACTGAGCTGCTTCAAAGAATCCTCAGGGTTCTCAATTACTCTTAAGAAATCCATAGCGCTAGGTATCAACATCCCAAAATCAACATGGGCTCTCTAGCAACTACCCTTCCGATTCCTTGGGCCAAATCACACCTGAACTACTTAGGCGTCCATCTGCCCAAATGCGCGGAACGCACTTATAAGCTGAACTTCCCAGCCCTACTGAAAGACCTACAAGCAGATATGGTCCGCTGGCAAGATCAGGAAAGATCCTGGTTGGGGAGGATCACAACGCTCAAAATGAACTTAATCCCCAGGCTACTACATCACTGCCAGGCGCTCCCCGTGGTGCTTCCCAAAAAAGCCAAACAGAAACTGCAAGCACACATGTTCAAATTCATCTGGGGGGGCAGGAAACCCAGAGTAGCCAGGAAGGTACTGCTCAAAAGCCTAGGATCTGGAGGTTTGGGAGTCCCCGAAGTTGAGAGATACTGTCTGTCCGCTCAGCTGGCAGCAGCATTTACGTGGCAACAGGGAGATAATAAACCCCGCTGGCTGAAATTGGAAGAGGACTGGTGCCAATATCCCCTGGAATCCCTCCCACACATCAGATGGCCGAAATATCCCCCACACGAAGGGCCCATGTCATCTATGAGGAACACAGTAGACAGCTGGAAGCAGGCAGCAAGGAAGTGGCAATGCAGAACTACGACAGGCCCGCTCTCACCATTTTGGGAGAACCCAGACTTCACCCCAGGACAAGGGCAAAACGTCTTCGCCAGATGGAAGGCGGGGGGGCTAAGGCACGTGTCAGACTTTTACGAAGGGGACTCCTTACTCACGTTCGAGGTCTGTAAAAAGAAGTTCCAGGTGCCAGAGACCGAGGGATTCCGATACACCCAGCTCCGACACTGGCTGCCCCACGACACGATGCGGCGCCACGGAAACAGAGAGCTCACGGCATTAGAATACACATTAACGACCTCGCTGCCCAAAGGCAAGATCGCGACCCTGTATAGGCTACTGGACAGGACAAACCCAGAAGTGAAGGAGCCCTACATGGAACATTGGGAGAGCGACTTGGGCAGGGAACTGGACGCAGCCAGCTGGTCCCCCATCTGGGTAAGAACTCATAAGGCCTCCAGATGCGTAACAAACAAAGAAGGAGCCATTAAAGTCTGCTACAGGTGGTACATGACCCCTGAAACTTTACACAAATGTAATCCCGCTATTCCACCCCAAAAGACACAGGCTCACTGTTCAACCTCCTCTGGAGATGGCAGAAAGATTCTGGAGGGAAGTCCTAGAGCAGATTCGTCAGATCACAGGCCTGTCAATCCCATGGGACCCAGGCATTATCTTACTGGGAGACACGGGAGAAGGACAGTTTCCTCTGACCGGCAACCTGGCAAACCTCTGTACGCACTTATTAACAGCAGCCAAAATCTCCATTGCCAAAGTTTGGAAACTCCCAGAAGGTCCAGCAATCCCGATCTGGTGGGTAAACTGTTGGGACATCGCCGCAGCCGAGAAAATCACTGCCATCCGCAAGTGAAACAGGAACAAGTTTCATAACATCTGGGACCCCTTCTTTGACTTGGTACAGAGATTTCCAGGCATAGCCAGACAACGACCATCACTCAGATGGCTGACATAGATGGACTAACAAGGCGGAGTTGCCCCAGCCCGGACACATAGCGGTCCCCCAACCGCGGACAGTGATCAGAAGATCTGTAGTGCTGAAATGAGACAACTGCAATCCCACCCGGTCCCCTCCGGAACACCTTGCACCCAAACCCAAGTTAGCCTCAGTTGAGGCGATATTATTGTTGTAACTGTTTTTTGTTTGCTGTTCCTTTTGTTTTGTTCTCACAAGCAAATCAGTAAAATGTATAATGACTTGGTTATATATAAATGCCAATAAACAACCATGTTGAAAAACAGAAATAGCAGTGAGCAACTCCTGTGGAGTTGGAGTGATAGTTTCCTCTATAAACTCCTCTGGAGAGCCTCTCAAGGTTCTCTCCCTTGCAGGCCTAGTGAGCTCCTCTTTCCTTTTACTGGGAGGCCTGGGGGTGCTTGACACAACTCCAAGAGTTTTCAGGTCATTACCCAACAGGACTCTCCCAGGCACTTCACTCTGGACACTAACGGGTATTTTGACAGTCATATCATTACACTGGATGAGAGATGGTAACTGGGGAAGCATTTGCACAGGGCCTCCAGCTAACTTGGTGAGGTGTTTGGGTGCCTCAGCCACATCTTCAACCTTGAAAAATGATTCATTAACTGCACTCAGGGCAATAGACCAAGAGGAATTACAGTGATAGAATCAGGTAGAAAAGGCTTCGGCCAAAGTCAATAGGACAACATTTTTTTGCTTAAGATCACACGGTTCAGGGTAGTTTGCGGTAAAGTTCGTGCCACGGATTCCGGACAAGGTTGGTTGGTAGAAAAGTTAGTTTAAAGAGAAGAGAAGGACAAGCCCTCGGATTGGAGAAGGATTTCCCACACTTTCGCCACGGCTGAACGAAACGAGCAACCGGGTTTGCACAGTACCTTAAAACAGAGAGGAAGCTGTAGCTGAGGTGGACGTTCCTGGTAGTTCCAGCAGGCTCACGGTTCCTGAAGCGACTGTTGAACTGACATGAAGTAGGAAGACTGGAGGGTCCTGCACTACCCAGGGAAGAAACCAGCAGCAGAGCAAAGCAACGAATAAAAGGTGCGCTCCTTAAAACCCAAGCAGGGTCCAACCTTCCTGGCTATCCGGCCCACTGTAGCTCTGTACAGCGAATTCGACCAGATGAGGGGCCCTGGCTTGCAGTTTGGACAAAATGGTTGGTCCCACCAGCTCAAGGGAAGAAGTTTCCTGGAGGATCTTCTCTGTCATCGGATTCTGAAGATTCGGACCTGCAGCAGGGCTTCACCGGGCAGTTCCGTCGTTGAAGAGGTCCTCTTCCATCAGCTCCTCGTTAGTTCTTTCGTTCCAGTGGCGACTCTGCCTTTCCAGTGCCAGAGACCTGTGTTTTATGCAGTTTCCCCATTCATTCAGCCTGGCTCTCAATCACACAGCAGGGTGGCTTTCCTGGCAAGGACAGTCACCCAGCCAATCAAACAGGAGTGCGACTTGGGTTACCAAGGGAACCCATGGCAGGGGTCCTAAAACCCCTCCCTCACATCCTACCTACCCAGACTTTCAGGCACCTTAAGGAGAGCTTCTGTGCAGAAGCCCACGAAAAGACGGCGAACAAAGGAATCAACCCCGGTTTGGCACGCAGAGAAAAACATGAGAAAGACTTTAACAAAAAGAAATGACGACTAAACCCAGCCGGAGCCAAAATAAAATGTATTTGGACAAGCGGATTTATGTTCGAGGCTAATATAATAGCCTAAAACAATACCATGTCATATAGGATAACCGTGGTAGAAAAATTAGGGTAGTTATCACTGCCACCAGCCAAGGTTTAATGTAAGGGGAGCGAAACGGTGCTCCAAGAGGAACAGACAAAAAGGGATAGGAATTAACCCTTTCCAATACTCCATGTAAGATGGGGTGTACTGGGTCTGTAGTTTAAAGAGACGACATAAAGTTGATGGCAACTTTACATGTTTCTGGGAGACAGTAGTCAGTCCCAGAAAAATGGAGTCAGTGGGAAGTCTAAAAGACAAACCTGTGTCACTGCACTGAAGGTGATGTTTAACACACACAAAAATGGTGCTCATGGAGTAGGTGAGGCTCCAGAGCCCAAGATCACACAAATGGTAAAAACACACACAGCAAAACACATGTAAGAGATGGAAAAAGGCTCACACTCTTACCAGATGAAAAAAGTAAATCCTAGAAATCCAGCAAAGCTGCTAAGGGACTCATTAGGTAAGGGAAATTAGCCATTTATGAGAATTTTCCCTAACAGGTAGCACAGAGGTGATGTCTGTATTTTTCCTTGAGGTCTTGGGGTTCCCCTTTGCCTTTTTCTTTCCAGAAATAGCAGTGAGCAACTCCTGTGGATTGGGAGTAATAGTTTCCTCTATCAACTCTTCTGGAGAGCCTCTTAAGGTCCTCTCCCTTGCAGGTCTAGTGAGCTCCTGTTTCCTTTTACTGGGAGGCCCGGTGGTATTAGACACACCTCCAAGAGTTTTCAGATCATTACCCAACAGGACTCTCCCAGGCACTTCAGTCTGGACACTAACAGGTATTTTGACAGTCATATTATTACACTGGATGAGAGCTGGTAACTGGGGAAGCATTTGCACAGGGACTCCAGCTAACTTGGTTATGCATTTGGGTGCCTTAGCAACATCCTCCACCTTGAAACATGTTTCATCAACCACAGTTATGCTGGCTCCAGTGTCTCTGATGGCAGGGGTCTCCTGGCCATTCACAAGAACACTGTCTTTATAATACTCTTTAGTATTATCTGGGATGGAATTATAGACATCTAAATTCTGTTGTTCCCACAAGCCCAGGGACACTAAAGAAAGACTGGCTGAGACTCCCAGGGGTTCATCAGCCAGTAGGTGAAAGTTTCCACTTGCCATTTTTTCCTTATTCCTCTGGGGAGAAGGATAAGGAGACAGTGTGGACCCCTGATGGTTTACCCTTACATCTAGGATCCCCCTTCACATGCTCAGTTGACCCACAAACATAACAGTTCCCAAATGTCTTGATGAGTGGGGGTTTGTTCTGACCTCCATCTGGTTTGGGTCCAGATGGTGCACTAGCCTGATTTGGTTTCCCTTGTGATTTACCCTTACATTGCTGTTTGGGCCCTCTTTTGGATTGGAGGTATTTGAATTCTCCTTGTTATCTTTCTTTGGCTGCTTTCCCGCATCCTTCTTCTGAGTTGCCCCAGAATCCTTGTGAGTAGCCCTGTTGGCAACCCACAAGTCAGCAGCCTTAGCTAACTTCTTTGGATCTATCTCCTTAGAATCAGCCAAGTGCTGTCTGAGCTCAGGAGAGCAGGCATTATAAATTGACTCCAACATAACAATATGTCTCATACCTTCATAAGTGTTTACTCTGTAACCCTTAACCCAACCATTTAAGTTTTTCAAACATTCACATACCCAGGTAGCCCAAGGGGTACCATCATGCTTCTTGAGGGTCCTAAACCTCCTAACGTACTGGGAAGGGGTCTTTCCAAATCTAGAAATTAAAGCTAGCTTCACACACTCATAATCCATCCTATCCACCTCCCCCAACTCCATCACAACATCAAATGCAACAGTGGGTAGCTTAGACAAGAGCCAAGGAAGCAACTGATTCTCTGTAATGTCTTGAATCCCATGGTTATATTCAAACATTGCCAACCAATCCAAAATATCAAGCTTTACCTCATACATACCCACAATTTCTTTAGGCATATGGGGTCTCTTAGGACTGGAGGACCTAGAAGACTCTGGGAGGGAAGCATTTTCCAAACACAACTTTTTCATTTCTAAGGCATGATTCATCTCCATTTCTCTGAGCTCTTCCTGCTTTTGTTCATTTTGAGCATTTAAACATTTAAATTCCAATTCAAGCCTCATCTTTTCTAGAACGATGAATTCAGGACTGAGTGTAGGACCTGTAGGGGTCCCAGTGGATAAAGGTTGAGGTTGCTGAGCAAGTAAAGAGCAGTGAAGCCTACATTGTGGGACACACCTGTTTCATCAGATTCTAACTCATCAATAATAGACACATTATCATCCTCATCATTTTCCACATTTGCTGAGGGGTTAGGTATTTCAGACCCACCCTCCAGACTTTGTTTCTCTAACAATTGTTCAATCAATTCAGACTTTTTGCCTTTAACATAGGGATTCCTTTCTCTACACAGATTTTTCAGATAATCCACAGTGTAACTAAGGAGGGTCTCCTGACTGTGGCTTTCCATATCAGACATGATTAATATTGCTTTTTAGTGACGTTTAGCCTTGTGGTTAGTTGATCCAAGGTAATAGCACCACTCTAAGTGTAATCACTATACTTGATCATCACCGCTGTACACCAGTGTTAGGTAGAATTATATGCAGTACCTTTTTGGCACACCACACACAATTAGGACTGAAAGTGACAGTACAAATTCACCTTTGGTACAAGCCTGTACTACACAGTAAAGTGGTAGCGATGGCTGACAAGCCAGACTTATCTGAAGAGTAAGTGAGCAGTATCAATAGTTAAACAAAGGACAGCAATTACTATGATTCAAACAAACACTGACTCAAGGTTTCTGATTAAAAGAATATATATTTATTTACCCATCAGTTATAAAATATTTCACTATTATCAAGCAGTTGAAACATCACAATCTTAATACACTACACCACACCCTATGTGTGTGGACTCTGGACAAGTTAGGCTCAAAATGAAGTGTGAGCAAAATGGCACTCCAGTAATTTAAAAGGGAGGGAAAGACAAAGTTAGACAGAAGTTGAGCAGCACCAACAAGTAAGTAAGCAGGGCAATCTAGAAAGAGGAACCACAGTGAGGAAATCAAATCAAGGGGCCTGGCCCAAGGTCAGTGGACCAAAGTCTTTGCAGAGGATCACACAGTTCAGGGTAGTTCGTGGTTAAGTCTTTGCCAAGAGTTCAGATCGAAGTTGGTCGGCCAAAAAGTTACTTTAAAGAATAAAGAAGGACAAGACCTCGGATTGGCGAAAGATTTCACACGCTTTCACCGTGGCTAGACGAAACGAACAACCAGGTTAGCACAGTAGCTTTAGAGCAGAAGAATGCTGTAGCTGAGGCAGACGTTCCTGGCAGGTCCTGCAAGCTCACGGTTCCTGAAGTGACTGTCGGACTGACAAGAAGGAGGAATACTGGAGGGTCCTGCACTGCCCAGGGAAGAAACCAGCAGCGGAGCAAAGCGACAAATAAAAGGTGCGCTCCTTAAAACCCAAGCAAGGTCCGATCCTCCTGGCTATCTGATTCACTGTAGCTGTGCACAGCAAATTCGACCAGAGGAGGGAGGCCTGGCTTGCAATTTGGCGAACTGTTTGTTCCCACCAGCTCAAGGGGAGAAGATTCCTTGCAGATCTTCCCTGTCATCGAAATTTGGAGATTCAGACCTGTAGCAGGGATTCACCGATAGGTTCAGTCATGGTAGAGGTCCACTTCTGTCAGCTTCTCTTCAGTTCTCTCGATCCAGTGGCGACTCTGCCTTCTCATTCCCAGAGACCTGCTTTTTATGCAGTTTTTCCCCATTCACACAGCCTGGCTGTCAATCACACAGCAGGGTGGCTGTCCTGGCAGGACAGTCACCTAGCCAATCAAACAGGAGTGCGACTTGGGTTACCAAGGGAACCCATGTCTGGGGTCCTAAAACCCCTCCCTCACACCCTGCCTACCCAGACTTTCAGGCACCTAAGGAGGGCTTCTGTGCAGAAGCACGCCAAAGGTCGGCGAACAAAGGGACCAAACCTGGTTTGGCACACAGAGTAAAAGACGAGAAAGACCTTTTATGAAAGAAATGGCGAATAAACCCACCCGGAACAAAATAAAAACATATTTGGTCCAGCAGTTTAAGTTCAAGGCTACCAAGATAGCCTAAAACAATACCAAGGCTATATAAACTAACTCTGGTATCAAAAATGGGGTTGATACCATTGCCACCAGCCAAGTCTTAATGAAAAAGGAATGAAACAATGTTCCATGAGAGACAGACAAAAAGGGATAACTATTAACCCTTTACAGTACTCTATGTAAGATAGTTTGTACTGGGTCTGGTTTTAAAAAGACTAATAAAGTCAATGGCAACTGTACATGTTCTGGGAGACAGTAATCAGTCCCAGAAAATGGAGTCTGAGTTGGGAAGTCTAAAAAGACAACCCTGTGTCACTGCACTGATGGTGCTGTGTGACACACAGTAAAAAGATGATGCCTTTGGAGTAGGTGAGGCTCCATAGTTTATGAACATAAAAATGTTAAACACACACAGCAAAACACATGTACGAGTTGGAAAACAGGCTCACATTCTTACCAGGTGAAAAAAATAAATCCTAGAAATCCAGCAAAGCTGCTTAGTGACTCAGTAGGTAATGGAAGTTAGCCATTTTGGAGCATTCTCCCTAACAGGCTGTCCTTGAGATAGTCCCAACTTAATTGGTGTCAGGTCCCACTTGTTAAACAATCCTGGTTTCCCTCCTACATGTAATCTGAGGGTGCAACTGGGATAGAAAGAAACAGGCACAAAATAAAAGTGACCCGCATGTTGAGTGGTCTCTAAGGGCATATTTTAGAGAAACCTGTGGACGAAACTGTGCTTTTTAAAGAAAAATGGACCCACTGCTGAGTGTTCTAAGTTGTTTAACTGGCCACCGTTGGCCTAGAAACCTGTCCCAATGTGATTTGTCAGGCGGCACTTCAGGCATTATCCTAATGCAAACTGGGGCAGCTCGAGCCTGTTTATTCTTTGGCTTTTGCCCTTTCGCAGTCGTCTGTGAGCACATACAGCTCACCAGAGAGATGGACGCAGTTCTACCCTCAAACCGGAACCAAATGTCACATAATCGCTGACATCGAACTATTGTATCCCCGCAGCATCCCTAGAAAACGTTGGCCTTTTTTGTTTGATAAGGTTGTTTGATAAGGTCTACGCAGCAAATTCGGCAGAGTTTGGCTGACCGCAGGTGCATCCAACCCTATTATGTATTACCTTAACAAACGGAGGACTGCTAATGAACTTGAATAGTCTACATAGGGTTAACAGAAAAATATTGTTAACAGCAATCACCATCTGCTTGCCCTCCTTACCATTGTGAGGCTGTATGTGAATTGTTATCTCACAAACGGAAGGCAGCACACACAAGAATTTATCAAAGTCACCCCACTTCTAATTTTTCATCCAAAAAGCAATGCTTTCCAGGAAAAAGAAGCTCATTTGAATGAAGATCAAAAGTCGAATGCATACTCATTTGTAAAACTCAGAATTGCAATACTCAGAGGAACGGAAATGTGCACTGCAGCACTTTATTCATCCTTTCCACCCTTTGGATTAAAACCAAAGAGAACTTAACCTTCCAGGTGCCCTTCACAGAATCTGAAAACATATCTTTAAGATGTTCTTCTTTTCAGTAAAATCAAAGAACAAACTGAATTTGCCTGCGTCAGTGCTGCTTTGCTGTCCATGCACCACATAAACCTTGGAAACTGCTCTGTAAAAAAGAGCCCCGTTTGTAAATCTTTATCAACAGAAACTCTATGTTGTGTGTATTTGTTGTACATACTGGTCAGTAAATGTGCAGGTGGAGCAGCCTGCGTTATGATCTTCCTATGAGTATTCCATGTTTGCCCCTCGTCTACGCAAACCCAGACGATATGGCAGCTGAGGTAATTAACCTTTGAAGTTTCGGAAACACATGAAAACGTTCTTATTAAAACAATGTTCAACAAATAAATTAAAATAAAAAAAGGCTACAATACCTGGATTTGAGGATCCCCAATAGGACTTTGTGAACAGCAAAGTGCTTCTAATGTTGCTAGCCTCTGAAAAACCTGATTTATGAGTAGCATCAGCGGGTGTGCCCTCACAAGATAGTCACTGCCACGTGTGGTGTGTGAAATATCATGTCACCTTAGTTGTCAGGATGTGTCATTAATCCATCAATTCTATTTCTGCAATTATTTCAAGTTACCAGCAACCGCCATCACAGGCACTTTACATTTGGTGTGTAATCAGAGTGTCATTATCATTGGTAGGACATGGGCAGGTGGCATTCATGTTCATAGTGGCTTTTCTAGAATTATAGACCATAAGGACTTTGATGGGGTGCCACTGCCTCCTATTTAAGTTTCAGTACTCTGTGACAAGGGGCATTTGTTTGTAGTCAATTGCACCACAAACATTTAGGGAAACCACACATTTCTTGAATATCCCAAAATGTTTTACTTTAACAAGGGAACCATGGGGAATATAGTTATGTTGAGCAACTGTTGACAGTTTGTTGAGAAATCACGGTTGTGTCAAAAAGGAAACGACCACTATTGATCTATACCCTCAGGATGTGTAACTTCATGCCTGTCAACATTAGACTCACACCCACTCGTATGCAAATCAGAATGGAGCTGAAGGCGCTTCTGCTTAAGGGGCACTTCCTTAACGTAGCAAGCCACCCTCATAAGCCCCCATGGCCAATCACACCTCGCCGCTTATTCCTGCTCCTGTTGCTTAACTGTAATAGAAGGCAGCATTGTTGTTTCTTGTGCCACTTTCCTGTACTCCTATGCATACATTAGATTATACTGCCCAGATGGCCCGAGCTCACATAGACTGGGATAGATCTGGGAGACTATTGGCATGGCTATACAAACGGGAACACCCCAGACCACGTTGCTCTATGAGTGCGGGGTACCATGGAGATCCCAACTAGCGATTAACTAGACCTTTGCCTGCTTCTATACACAATTCTATACACAATTGTACAAACATGATAACACAGTTCCCCAAGAGGACCTGCATGAGGTATTCTCTCAGATCCCTTTCCCAAGACTCTCTGATAGCCAACAAGACTCCCTGGGCATGCCTATTACTATTGAAGAACTGGACGAAGCCATAGCCTCCTTGTCCACTTGTAAAACCCTGGGCACAGATAGGCTCCCCTCAGAAATCTGCAGGGCATTTGCTACTACCCTGGCCCCAATACTCCAGAAAGTGTTTGTAGAGGCCTACGACACCGGCATATTCCCAGCAGGCATGAGGGAGACATTGGTAATACCCATTCCCAAACCTGGGAAACCAATGGGTAGGTGTGACTCGTACAGACCCCTGGCCATGCTAAACTGTGACATAAAGATACAACAGTGTTAGCAAAACATCTTTGTAAAGTCTTCACAACACTGGTATATGCGGATCAGACAGGGTTCATACCCAGGCACAGCACGGCCCTGAACCTTAGATGACTCCAGCATATTAATGACCAAAGACACACACACACGCAAATAAAAATATGTGGTGGCAAGTCACTAAAGCCTTCGACTTGGTCTATTGGGAATGGCTACTTGCATCTTTGCAAAATGGTGGGCTGGGTCGGGAATTCATTTGTTGGGTTAAACTCCTATACATCACCTCGGTGGCTAGACTGAAATCAGGTAAACAAATATCCAGAGTATAGAACATACAGCGGGGTACCCGCGAAGGCTGCCCGCTCTCGCCCATGTTATATATATTGGGCATGGAACCCATTGCAGCTTTCCTACACCAGGAATACCTGGAAGCGGGAATCACAATAGGCAGCTCTAAACACTTAATATAACTCTATGTGGACAATGCCCTGCTCTATCTTTGTGAGCCACAGCAAAACCTCCCATCATTCGGGACGTGCTGGATAGATACACTGAGCTATCAGGGATCTCTTTCAATAGACAGCAATCTTGCCTCTTCCCTCTGGCTGGTCTCTGCGAGGTGGAGATGGCCGATCTACCCCATTTGGGACTCCCCTGGGAGACTACATCATTTAGATATCTAGGTATCTAAATGATTGTGCACACACTCATTGAAATGCACAACTGAAACACACTCAGGGTGATGGGGGCCCTTGAGAAATCCATGTCCTTCTGGTCCAGACTGCCGCTGTCATTTATGGGCAGAATCGCCGTTATTAAAATGATTGTACTCCCGAGGTTTCTTCATTGCTTCACAAATGTTCACCATTAAATAGGGGTGGCTTTCTTTCACCGTCTTGACTCGATGAGCCGGGACTTCATATGGGGCGCAGGTTGCCGCAAGCTAACATTCAGCATACTGCAATTACCCTATAAGGACAGTGGAGTACAGCTACCTAACCTCGAACTTCATCATTTAGCTGCCCAACTAAGTGTTGTTACAAAATGGCTGGCACACCCCCCCCCACATAAGAATTGCGGCTGCTACAACAGCTGGTGATCCCAGCCAGGCTCAACAAAATCCTATGGCTCCCAGTGAGCTGTGCAAACACATCCCCAATGCTGGTGAGACTGGTTAAACAGATCTGGTGTAGGGCAATGAAACTACTCAAAACACGTAACCCATACTTACCTAATGCACCAACAATCACTGATGTGTGCATGAACAGGGTAGACATGGGTGTTTCTAGGCTTTGGGAGGAGTGGGGGTTTACACATGGGTGTCATGATGCCTACCCCCGGGGATCCAGATCAAGTCCAGCAACCCCGGAAGCAGGCATCAAGTTATTCCAAGCAAGCCCAACAACCCCTGCTAGGGGCTATTTGGGTGCAGTCCTGGCGTCTATGGCGCCAGGCTCATATGGAGAGTCAGTCCTGGCGCCATAGGCGCCAGGCTCATAGATTAAAACTTACCTGATGTAGACCATGCTGCAAACTTACCTGATGCAGACCATGCTACAAGAGCTCGAAGCCAAAAGAGGCTTGGAAGGGACTACTTTACCTAGGGACTATTTTTTACTCGGGTGGGGTCGAGGAGGAATACTTACCTGGGACTACTTTGGAGGCTATTTAAACCACGCCCGAAAGGCAGCACACGCTTCGCGTTATTCTGCATCCAGCAGTGTAATGCTCACTGTGCCTGCAAGTCTGCATCCAGTCTTCTGCCATGCCCGCCTCGAGTCTGGAGCTCCTAGAAAGAGGGACAAAGAAGGAGAAAAGGTTAGAACAAGAGCAATACCTTTGATCCTTACCTGAATTCCCGATCCACCACGCTTTCGAGCTGGAAGAAAGAAGTTATTTTATGTGCGTCGCCTCGCCTGCTGCAGCGCTGCGCTGAACTCACCGGCCTTCGCAGCATCTTCGCCATCCACCGCATCCTTCTGCATGTTCCCGCCGCACTCCGGCACCTAAGGGGAACACAAGAACAGCAAGGTGAGCCAAGGGAATAAACAGAGGCAATATTAGTTACCCCCCATAGACTTACCTGATTTTACCGCCGGGGGTACTATTCCTCTTCACGGGTCGGCGCAGCCTCCACCGCATCTTCGCCGCACCCCGGCCCCTAAGGGGAACAAAAGGACAGCAAGGTGAAACAAGGGACAAATAAGGGGAATCCTTCTCACCACAATAGACTTACCTAATTTTACCGCCGGAGGAATTATTCCCCGAGACTTCATAATTTCTCTCAGCACCTGAATAAGGGAGAAAGCCACAGGTTACATACTGACATTATTTTATCGAACTGTGCTGGATAATACAAATCCTTACCTGAATGTTACCGGTTGCCACAAGGAACTCTTCGCTAGGGTCAAGCTGCAACCTGCAAGGAATCAGACAAGAGTGAAAGTCAGACATTTGAACTCTTACAAACTATATACTTACGGCGTCTCGCCGGAAATCTCAGAGTCAATATTGTTCTGGAACTCAACAATTCCTTCGATCCAGTGAAGCAACTGGTTACCTACGCGCCCCTGCGCTCAATGCAGGATGGAGAGCTCATCTTTCCAAACCATCAGGTGAGATTATAAGATGGGACATTAAATGTGATCAGTGGGGAGAACAGCGGGGGTGGGGGTTAACACTCAACTCCACGGGTGGTTAATTCCCTTTCTCCATTTGCAGAAGAATACTCCTACGGGCCAAGCAAACAAAGCTAGGTGGGCCAGTCCAGTCTGTCATCTCGGCACTATGCGTCACATTGGTGGAGACCGCAGCTCTCCAGTTCAGATCGACGCCCCTGTGGGAGCCAGGTGAGTGTAACAGAACGCAAAGCCTGCCCACAAATTCCCACCCGGGCGTTATGGATACCTCAGAAACTTACCAATTGGCCCAATTACTAGGGGAACTGAGGGCTGAAGTGCATTCCGCCCGTCAAGAAACCAATGCTCTTAGGAGAGAACTGATTTTGTCAAAGGAGCGAACTGATGACCTTGCTAGGCAACTACTGCAAAGCCAGGCTGGACAAACACCTCTACCAGGACTCGGTGGAAATCCAGCTCCTGTGTCATCGAGTAACCCTGTGCAAATTAACCTACCAGGAACTATTCCATTAGCTCTGCCCGAACGCTTTGCCGGGGACCCCAAAAGGTTTGCCGTGTTTATGAACCAATGCCGCTTGCACTTTTTATGCAGACCTGGAGCCTTCCCAAACGATCAAGCCAAGGTAGCCTTTGTATTGTCATATCTCAGCAGCAGTGCAGCTGATTGGTCAATTCCACTAGTTAATCAGGATGACCCAATTTTTCAGGATTTTCAGGGCTTTCAAATGAACATGGAAAGATTATTTGCCCGGCACTCCCAAGGACAGGCCCTGGATAACAAACTTTTGTCCCTACGACAGGGTAACCAGGACCTTCTATCCTACATCGCGACCTTTAATAGGTTGATAGTGGAAACTGGATGGCCTGAGGTAAAACGAATCACGTTATTTTATCGAGGGCTTCGAGGAGAACTCAAGGATGTCTTGGCTCAAGTTGTGAACCCACCTCAAGACTGCGCTGAATATATAGACTTAGTGGTCCAGCTAGATCACAGACTTCAGAACAGAAAGGCTGATCGAGCCAAGTTTGAGAATCGGGTGTTGGTCAAAACCCACGCTAACCCCAAAGGAGCAGATGCTTCAGAACCCATGCAAATCGGAGGGGTTAAAGGACCCTTAACCCAGAAGGAAAGAGAAAGGAGACGGCAAATGCAATTGTGTCTATATTGCAGAACTTCTGGGCATTTTATACGGGATTGCCCTGTAAAACCACCCAAGAAGGTGGTAGGAGCTGCTGATAAAAGCCATATGGAGTCAGACCCGGGAAACAACCACGCCCGACAAGCGTAGAGGTCCTCTTGCCGAGCTTGAAGAAGGATACTCAGACCTCGCATTTCATCATACAAATGGTCCTTGTAGATCCAAGGCAGCCATCACTATGCACGCAGTAAGGGCATACATTGATAGCGGGGCCATATGAAACTATGTGGACTACGAATTGGCTTCCAGGATGAATCTACCTCTCTGCCGAAAGACCACCTCAGATGTCATCACCACAGTCGATGGAACTGAAATTGCCTCTGGGCCTGTAACTCATTCCACCGCAGAGATGACGCTATTGGGTCAGGATGGGCGTCGAGAGACTATTGTGTTTGATCTAATCAAAGCCCCACAGTTCCAAATAATACAGGGGATACCCTGGTTGGAAACACATAATCCTTGTATTGATTGGCGAGAGAAGAGAATAACCTTCCCGGATTGTGCACAAACCTGTTACCCGAAGAAAAACTTGAACGCAGGCCTGGCCACAGTCACCACATCAGTCGTGCAATTACCCCCAGAATATCAAGAATTCCAGGATGTCTTCCAAAAAGAACAGGCAAACACCTTACCACCTCACAGATTGTACGATTGTCAAATCGATCTCATACCCAGTGCACAAACCCCTTGTAGCAGGATCTACACCCTTACTGAACCTGAGAACCTTCACCTACAGTAATACCTAGACCAGTACCTTGCTAATGGCTTCATTCGCTCATCCAAGTCCCCTGCATCTTCAGCTTTGTTCTTCATGCCCAAAAAGGAAGGTGACCTCAGAACATGCATAGACTACCGCGCATTGAACCAGATCACTGTTAAAAACCGATACCCATTGCCTCTAATCCCTGAACTACTAGACCAAGTAAAGGACGCTTGCATATACACTAAGTTGGATCTCCGGGGGGCATACCATCTGGTACGTGTGAAAGAGGGTGACTAATGGAAGACTGCTTTTCGCACTAAGTATGGGTTATTCGAATACCAGGTGATGCCCTTCGGGTTGTGCAATGCACCAGCAGCCTTCCAATACTTTATGAACAATGTCCTTCGTGAACTTATTGACGTTTGTGTTGTCGTATATATCGATGATATTCTAGTGTACTCCTCTTCAGAATCTGACCATGTGAAGCACGTCCGAGCAGTCCTTGAGAAATTGCGCCAGCACAAACTATATGCAAAACTGGAAAAATGCATTTTTCATGCCACGGAAGTTGAATTCCTTGGGTTTATCCTGAGTCCAAAAGAAGTTTGAATGGACTCACGAAAGGTGGGCGCAATTCTTAAGGTGCCATCACCAAGTTCAGTTAAAGGAGTACAATGCATGCTCGCCTTTGCCAATTTCTACCACAGATTCATCCTGGATTTCTAACATGTTGTACATCACCTCACAGCACTCTTGTGAAAAAAAAAAACACTTTATGTGGACTGAAGAAGCTGAAAATGCCTTCCAAGAGCTGAAAGCGAAATTCACGTCTGCACCTGTACTAAAGCACCCACGCCCTAAACTTGCATACATAGTGTAAACTCATGCATCCAGTTTAGCCATGGGAGCTGTCCTGTCCCAAAAGGACCCTGAAACGGGCCAGCTTCACCCAGTAGCATTTTGGTCCAGAAAGTTCTCCGCACCGAGTTAAACTATGCGGTTACCGACAAGGAGTTATTAGCCATTAAATCCGCCTTCAAGGCTTGGTGGCACTATCTTCTCGGTGCCAGGCATACCATTACTGTGATCACCGATCACCGGAACTTGCAGTATTTAAAGACAGCCAAGGCCCAATCGTCACGCCAACTCCAATGGGCATTGTTCTTTGCCGAGTTCGATTTCGTGATAACCTATCGACCAGGTTGCAAGAATGGTAAAGCAGACGCCTTATCCCGAATAGGGATGGGAGAGGCAGAAGTGAACCCAGAAGCAGTACCTATAATTTCCGAACAAAGGGTTCTTGGCATGACTACTCTACAGACACTAGAGGACATTCAGGTAAAGATCCAGCAACTCTTTGATCCTACAGCCCTGCAGGACTGGGTAAAGAAAGGCCCGGACTACTCTGTCACCAATGACCTGCCTTATTACCAAGGGCGGCTATTTCTGCCACACAAGGAACTACAAGAGCTAGTCATTTCCCATTATCATGACACCCTAATGGAGGGGCACCCAGGTATCGCAAAGACTGAAGCTAAAATTAAGAGACAATTCTGGTGGCCCACCTGGCAAAAGGATATTAAATCATTTGTAATCTTTTGTGGCATTTGTGCACAGAACAAAAGTCAGAAGAGAAAACCAGCTGGACTCTTACAACCTTTAGACATTCTGCCTACTCCATGGCACACCTTATCGTTAGACTTTATTACTGATCTACCTCCATGCAATGAATTCAACACCATTCTAGTTATTGTGGATCTGTTTTCCAAGATGGCCCACTTTATTCCTTTAAAGGGATTACCTTCAGCTTCAATCCTGGCCAAGGAATTAATCGAAAACATTGTTTGCATACACAGATTTCCATCCGTATTGGTCTCTGACCAGGGCAGTCAATTCATTTCACATTTTTGGAAGAAATGTTGCCAATTGGCGCAAATCGATGTGAGGTTATAGACCAGTCACCACCCCCAAACCGATGGTCAAACGGAGAGGACCAACCAGATTCTTGAACAATACCTGCGTTGTATGTTACATCAAACTGAGAGTAATTGGAAAGACATTTTTGGATCGCCGAATATGCATACAATAATTCAGTACATTCTGGAACTGGACAAAGCCCCTTTTATACCTTATATGGGCACCATCCTCGAACCTCAGACCTTGACTCACCCCAACACTTAGAAATGCCCGCAGTGGACCATCTGCACGCTACGATTACACAAGCCTTTAAGGAAGCAACTGCACATTTAAAACAAGCGAAAGAAAAATACAAGAAAAATGCTGATTGGCATAGAAGTGATACTCCACAATACCAGATAGGGGACCAAGTATGGTTGGCCACAAAACACATACCTCTAAAGGGAACACAGACCATTAACCCCAGATATTTGGGACCTTACTCTATTAAGGCCATTATCAACCCAGTGGCCGTCAAGTTGGACTTAACTGCTAATATGCAAATTCACCCCGTCTTTCATGTGTCACTTTTGAAGCCAGTGCAACCAGGGACAAGACTAACCAAGCCACCAGACCCCATCCTTATAGACAGGGAACCCAAATTTGAGTTTAAGAACATCCTGGACTCCAAGCTGGTGAAGTCAAAGCTTTTTTATTTAATCGACTGGAAAGGTTATGGACCACAAGAAAGGTCATGGGAACCTAGTGACCACGTTCATGCACCCAGATTGGTGAGAAAATTCCACCGAAATTTCCCAGACAAAACAAAACCACGGGGAAGAACGACTTTAGGAGGGGCCTTGGGGGGGAATGCTGTCAGGATGCCTACCCCGGGGATCCAGATCAAGTCCAGCAACCCCGGAAGGAGCCATCAAGTTATTCCAAGCAAGCCCAACAACCCCTGCTAGGGGCTATTTGGGTGCAGTCCTGGTGTCTACAGCGCCAGGCTCATATGGAGAGTCAGTCCTGGCGCCATAGGTGCCAGGCTCATAGATTAAAACTTACCTGATGCAGACCATGCTGCAAACTTACCTGATGCAGACCATGCTAAAAGAGCTGCAAGCCAAATGAGGCTTGGAAGGGACTACTTTACCTAGGGACTATTTTTTACTCGGGTGGGGTCGAGGAGGAATACTTACCTGGGACTACTTTGGAGGCTATTTAAACCACGCCCAAAGAGCAGCACACGCTTCGCGTTATTCTGCATCCAGCAGCGTAACGCTCACCGTGCCTGCAAGTCTGCATCCGGTCTTCTGCCACGCCCGCCTCGAGTCTGGAGCTCCTAGAAAGAGGGAGAAAGAAGGAGAAAGAGCAATACCTTTCATCCTTACCTGAATTCCCGATCCATGAGCTGGAAGAAAGAAGGTATTTTATGCGCGTCACCTCACCTGCTGCAGCACCGCGCTGAACTCACCGGCCTTCGCAGCATCTTCACTATCCACCGCATCCTTCTGCATGTTCCCGCCGCACTGCGGCACCTAAGGGGAACACAAGAACAGCAAGGTGAGCCAAGGGAATAAACAGAGGCAATATTAGTTAACCCCCATAGACTTACCTGATTTTACCGCCGGGGGTACTATTTCTCTTCATGGGTCGGCGCAGCCTCCACCGCATCTTCGCCGCACCCCGGCCCCTAAGGGGAACAAAAGGACAGCAAGGTGAAACAAGGGACAAACAAGGGGAATCCTTCTCACCACAATAGACTTACCTAATTTTACCGCCGAAGCATTATTCCCCGAGACTTTGTAATTTCTCTCAGCACCTGAATAAGGGAGAAAGCCACAGGTTACATACTGACATTATTTTATCGAACTGTGTTTGATAATACAAATCCTTACCTGAATGTTACCGGTTGCCACGAGGAACTCTTCGCTAGGGTCAAGCTGCAACCTGCAAGGAATCGGACAAGAGGGGAAGTCAGACATTTGAACTCTTACGAACTATATACTTACGGCCTCTCCCCGGAAATCTCAGAGTCAATATTGTTCTGGAACTCACCAATTCCTTCGAACCAGTGAAGCAACTGGTTATCTACGCGCCCCTGCGCTCAATGCAGAATGGAGAGCTCATCTTTCCAAACCATCAGGTGAGATTATAAGAGGGGACATTAAAGGTGATCAGTGGGGAGAACAGCGGGGCTGGGGGTTAACACTCAACTCCACGGGTGGTTAATTCCCTTTCTCCATTTGCAGAAGAATACTCCTACGGGCCAAGCAAACGAAGCTAGGTGGGCCAGTCCAGTCTGTCATCTCGGCACTACGCGTCACATTGGTGGAGACCGCAGCTGTCCAGTTCAGATCGACACCCCTGTGGGAGCCAGGTGAGCGTAACAATGGGGGACTTGTACGAAAACAGCCAATTTAGAGATATAGATAATTTATGATAACAGTCAGGTCTGCCCAAAGAACAATTCCTGTAATACAGGAGGGTAAGGGGAACCGCAAAGCGCAAATGGGGAGGATGGCCTGACGAACGGGAGGAGACAGTACTTTTGACCCTGATGTACATGCTATAAAATGGCTGGAGACCCGTAAACAGACTACATAGTCTATTGCTGGAAGGAGTCAGCGTTAGAGACCCCCAAATTGAAATTGAAACAGGAGTTGGACATGGGCTATGCTATCGCTGACCTGGAATGCTTCCCCAGACATGTTTTGCTAAATGCGACACCTGTTTAAACTGCTCCAAATTAATGTGCATCATTGTACATACCTGACCCCCAGCAGGGTAGCTAGATTCAATAAAGAGGCACAACCCCAGTGTCTCTGATGCCACCAAGATGAAGCAGATCTTCCACATATGTTCTGGAAGTGCGTCAAAGTGCAAGCCTTCTGATCCCAAATCAAATGCGCATGCAAGGTTGCAGAGGTTGTTAGATACTCCTGGAGCCCACTGGATTGTTTACTGGAGCATACCTTAGACAAAACAAACATAAACATGTCACCAGATTTAAAGACTTAGGGCCTCATTCTGAGTTGGGCGGTATCCATGGCGCTACTAGCGCCATGGCTGCCTCCCATACCCGGTCCGGGTCCGGTCTGGTGGAATGGGGACTTACCGGGACATTCCGACCTAGGCGGACCCAGTAAATCCCCATTCCAAATGCCATTCCCATTTGAGCCCCATAGGGCTCAATGGGAAGGTGCTAATAACGGGGCTGCTAATTGTGGGCCCGTTATTAGCTCCAAGGTCCCTTAAAGGGTCCCGTAAAGAACGTGTGGTCAGACCACAAGTCCTTTACGGTTCCCACTAAGGGACCTCGGAATTGGGTGTTAAGGGATTACCGGCACCGGTCTCCTTACCGGTGCCCAGTATCCCTTACCGCCCAAATCGGAATGAGGCCCTTAGTGTGCATACTTGCAAAACGACAGATTGCTATGTCATGGAAATCACCGAAGGGCCCCCACTATAAACTCTGGCTCCATGACTTTGAAACCTGGTGTGAGGCGGAGACAAGGGCCTGGGCAAAATTAGTATTGACCCAGGATGATAGCCGCTCTGTTACTTTGGAAGCCTGGAAATCTTTGGTTGATGCCATGTTCCACCCGTCTGATGACAAACCGCCATGAGAGCCCAGAATAAGTAAAAGATACAGGCGATACACAACAAAGGCGCCCTGGACCTCCGGCGCAGGAGCACCTTTTTGGGGGGTAACCCTCATGAAAACACCTTAATACCATCAAACTTTATTACAGCCCCTGAATTGGAGGGTCACCCCACACTTGCCTGGTAGATGAGTCGGTCTTGTACGTAACGTTTGTTTAATGTTTAGTGTAACAAGTTTTATTGGCCATATTGCGCAGCTGAACAAATAAGCAGGACTCTGATTGTACCATTCCTCTGCAATTGTGATCTACTGTAATTACTATAATGCACTATAATACTTCAAAAAAGGTAGCAGGCTCTCCTCTCCAGAAAGAACATGGCATGATAACCTGTTCTTAGATGAGAGTTTGCAGCACATGCTTTTTGCTCACTGTACCTTTCACAGATGGGAAATATCCATTTGAATAAATGCCAATAAACAAAGTTTACAATAAATGAACCCACTGATGCATAGTATTCTGATGCTTCTTGAAGCTGGGTCTGTAGTCAATAAATACCCAAAATCAAGGAAAATCATTAAATATAGTTTGCTATTCAGGGCTTGGTGTAAGACATGTGACTGTAATACCTGAAGTTCCAACACTAATCCTGTGGTAGGATCCTGTTGCAAAGGAATTAAAAGAAGCTACTACCTTTGCGCGTGATTATATGCTGTGTGAGCACCTTCCACTTTATGTATGTAGTAATGTCTCTAGTAGAGACCTAGATAGGCAGCAATAGTGCTCTGTATAAATGTAGGTGTAAAGTTTATAAGAGCATCAACACTCTGCTCTGTATCCAGTGTTATTTAGCAGGAAACAGTATGGGCAGTGTGTGAGTAGTAGGTCGTTTTGAGTGTGTGGAGTGAGGTTGTGGGGAGAAGGAGGGAGTGGGGGAAAGGTATTTTTGATTTGTTGATGGGAGGGAGGGGATGAAGGACTGACTTTGTTGAAGAGCAGTGGCAGCGTGCTCGGCGCACTAAAAAAGGCGTAAAGGCAGTGGGATGCTGGGACCACTACAATGGGAGGAGAAACACCCATAGGGTCCCGGAGACGAGGTGGGATGTCCATATTTTTGACAGCCAAAAATAAAGGGAAACAGTTACAAAAGAGAAAAGAAATATTAGAACTTCGGAAAATGTTCGAACACATGGAAGATTTTGAGGGAGGAGGAGGACAACAAGATAGCAAGGGCAAGTGTACAAGAAATGAAGGCAGGGCACCAGCAGAGTGCGGTGGAATAAACCCAGAGCTTGTCCCGCAGTAGAATACACTAACCCAACCAATATGTCCCCAAAGCGACCGCTCCAACACCCCCATATGCAGCCCCTCCGGTTGTCCAAGGACATGCTGATGTCAGTAAAAAAGGGACAATGGCAGCAGCACAAACAGAATTGACTAGATTGTGGGTGACACAGAGAGCAGTGAAAACCGATAAACCAAGTGTCAGATGGGTGGAAAGCAGGAGACTTTTTGTTCAGAATCGATAGCACAGCCATTAAAAATGTACATATAGAAAAGGAAGGAGACGTGGGCGAGCAGGCGGGCAGCCTAGGGTACAAGAATGTAGGTTCTCACGGAGGAGAGGAAGACGTGTGGAGTACAATTGATGAACACAAAGAAGATGAGGACAAGGAGTCAGAGCAAGCGCTTGAACAAACTCTCCAGGTGGAGAGTTTGTGGGAAGGTAGGTTAAGATGCAGTTTTAGCCAGATGGCAGTGGCAAGAAAAAAGGGAAGTGGAAAAAGGGTTGACGGGAGTAGGGCAAAGATGACGATGCCCCTTATACATAAGGGGTTAGGCACGCCGCACTATGTGCCATAGGTGCAGATGGCCAAAAACTATTTGATAAAAGTGCTCCCACCCCTCACTGCAGGTGCAGGTAAGTGGATTCACGCATTCGAGAAGGGGACAGCTGGGGTACAGCTGGCAGTGGGCGACATGAAAAGCGTATTGGTACCGACTGTTGGAGACCAGGCTGGGGACGTGAGGGTAAAAGCAGGATACCCAGGGAACGATGCACATGATGGAGTCTCATCTAACAAGATTCGGGCACCAATATGGGACATGTTGTGGCAAGCATTCCCTGACACACCTGACCTACAATCGATAATGCAATGTACTATGGGCAATGACGATTTTTAAAGTTCAGGAGAGCTGGAAAGCGCAGACGGGTGGCTCAAGGGACTAGTCAATACACTTTTTCCACTTTATTGTTAAAAAGGGCCTGCTCAAAGAAGTGCAAAAGGAACTAGACAAAATTGTGGGAATTGAGGCGAAGGGGTGGGCTGAAATATAGAGCATAATAATACACCATTGCAAGAGGATAAAGGAGCGTGACAAGGAAACGGCCCAGAGGCGTCAAGCAGCGGAAGCAAAACTAGTACAAAGCAAACCAGCTAAAATTGCTGTGGAGGCGTCAGTATCAAGGCCAGTACAGACAGAGGTGGCAGGAAGCACCCAAAAGTTGCCAAATGTTAGAATAGCAGAGGTTTGGGTGGAAGGAGGGCAAGGACAGTGGGGCGGGGGTCAACAGTACCCTGGCACACAGTGGCAACAAGGAGCACAGCAGCGATGAAGAGGTGGGTTTCGAGGGGCAAGGATAGGGGGCTTTGGGGGAATGGGGCCCAGAGGGGGGACCTTCACAATGTTGGAACTGTGGAAAATGGGGGCATTTTTCAAGAGAGTGTAGGAACAGACCAAGGATTGGGTACAACTATGGCCCACAACCCCATGTGCCCCCACAAAGGCAGGCAACAAGAATGAAATCTTTACCCTATGAGATGCACCAGACCTACACTCAGTTAGCCCTGCAGATACCTGGTCCACGTGCGCAGCAGAAGCAAGCAGTACAACAGTACACACCCCAACACACATTTCAACAAGGAGGTGGCACAACTCCATTCAATGGAAACATCAAATGGTACAGTCGCCCCATTTCGAGGCACTGCTGTGGTGGGGGAAACCCCTTTTCATTTCCCAGGACGAATACATATCCTGACTAGGACAGCGCATAGAGGGCTCTTGCATGTCTGGTCCTGTCAATGACCCTCAACCCTGACGGGGAACCCTGGGTGAGCACAGAAATAGGAAACAAGCAATTCATTTTTATGGTTGATTCTGGTACGGTAAACTCATGCATCAGTGAGAGGGATTTCACCTCATCGGGCAAAACACTTGACACGCAGGGTTTCTCTTGGGCTTTTTCTACGGTTCCATACACTAAAGATCTGGATGCAAAGGTGGGAGGGAAGGTGGTGCGCGCTCCCTTATTGTACTCTGAAAGCTCTCCTGTCAATGTGTTGGGCAGGGATCTGCTCAGCAAGTTGAATATGACAATTTTGTTCACAGATCAAGGGATTATTTGTGCCACATCAGGAATGTGTGCAATAAGAGCAATGGTGGTGATACATGTAATGGCAGGGAATGTGATGGTCTGGGGGATAACCGTAGAGCCAGACATGTTTATCTATGGAATAACAGTACTTGTGGATGCAGTGCCACAGATTGCCAAGGGCTGTTAGAGCGTGCCGACAGATTTTATCTTTTGCCCTGTGGTGTCCCTGGAGTTGTTGGCAGGCACAATCCTGTCCCTAGACCTTCAAGGGTTGTTGGTATCAGTGAAGAGAGTGGTTCTACTAGGGACAGGCAGGCATGGATGAAAGTGGCATACAGCGCTTTGCATTGACCTCACTGTACCTCTTAAGGAAGTGACAGAAGCAGAATTGTTTGAGAATGATGACAGGGATGGAAACATATACCTAGATATTTGCATCCCCTGCGAGATCATGGCGCAGTATTGGAGAGTGCAATGCCCCCTTATGGCCATTGTGGCCCTGCTCCCTTCATTGAATGAGAATTAAAATATGTACCTAAGCAGTTGTGGCCCACCAACCCACATATTGTTGGGCTGTTAAAGGAAGTAACCCCAGTACACATAACACTAAAGACAGGGGCAGTGCTAGCCGGGGTGAAACAGTACCCACTATCAAGAGAAGCAGAGGAGGGGATTAGAGACATGATACAGGCCCTGCTCAATCAAGGTATAATAGTGCCATCTACATCATAATGTAACACAGCGATCTAACCTGTAAAAAAGGCAACAGGTGGTCAATTGGAGAATGCTTCAGGATTTACGTCCCTAAATTATGTGGTGCAGAAAGAATTTCCAGTGGTGCCTAACCCCACCACCATTCTATGCAGTATCCCCAAGGATGCAACCAGCTTTACAGTGGTGAATTTAAAAAACGCCTTCTTCTCAATACCTCTGCACCCAGATTCACAATATGTTACAGCATTTACCAATGGCAAAGAGCACTTTGAACACACTCGTTTGCCCCACGGGTACTGTGAGAGGCCACGCATTTTCAACAGAATATTGCACGCTGACATAGGAATCATTCAAGTGCCCAGCATGATCATTTTTGCTTGTATTTGCTTGTATGTAGCAACAGTGAGCAGCACTGCCGGAGAGACTCTATCAAACTCCTACAACTACTGACTTGGAAGCGGTACAAGGTTGACAAGGCTAAGCTACAGTACTACCAGCAGGAAGCATTGTATCTAGGACAGTATATATCAGCAAATGGCAAAAGGATCATACCAGACAGGGCAGCGTCTGTGCGCGCCACCCCCGACCAATAACAGTGAAAGACATGCAGAAATTCTTAGGGCTAACCAACTATTGCAGAGCATGGATTTTAGACTATGCACCATATACCAGGCCCCCAAGGAAGCACAAGGTTATCACAAGGTTGAATGGACAGCATACATGATAACAATGTTTAATGATTTAAAGGAAGTGATATCTACAGCCCCAGTGCTCCCCACCTCAAACTATACACAGACGTTTCTACACATTCACACATTATAACATTCAACTAATGACTGTAGTGTTGACTCAGAAGAGTACAATGAGCCACAAGCCATTGGCCTGCTATAGTGGTACGCTAGGGTGTCCAGTCAAAGGATCAAAAATAAAGGATCGAATGACCTTTTGATCGACAGTCAAAGGATCGAAAAAAAAGGGTTGAATTTTTTTAATGTATTTTTGTTTTTTTGTTTTTTGGGTTGGTAAAAAAATGTTTTTAATAAAGAAAACGGGGGGCTGGAGGGAAACCCCCACAAAAATAAATAAATAAATAATTTGACCCTTTTTTTCAGTCCTTTGACTGTCGATCAAAAGGCATTTGATCCTTTTGTTTTCGACCCTATAACTGGCAACCGTACGCTAGACTCAGTGATGCAGGGACAGTTCGCCTGCAACAAAGCACTTGCTGCAGCTGCATTTGCAATTGAGTAAAGTTCCACAATTGTGATGGGAGTGTTCTGTCACTTTGTATGTGGAACACTTAGTGTTTGCAATTTTAGAGAGATCAATATCTACCCTGACCACACAGAGAGCTTCAGCATATGAAAGGATCCTCTCAAGTCTGTTCCAACCCTCTGTAGTGGCGGTCATTAAGTGTGGCACACATACCAATAGTTCAGACAAAATTTCACTGGGGAACGTGGGTGCACTGGCCAAAATGGCACCTTATCTCCCACTACCCATACTTGCCGAGTACGTTGTGACCACGCACTCAAATAATCAACAAAATATCCCATACACAGCAGTGCCTATTGCACAGCGTATCGACCTGCAAAGCAAGGCACCAAATGAGGAGAAAGAATTATGGATGAACAGAGGTTGCAAACAGTCTATGACTGATTTGCTGTGGAGACAAGAGTGCCCTAGTAAAGCAGTTATGCCCCTGGAACTATTAGCAATAGCTTTCAACCAACTTCACCACCCTTCCCACAGCTCAAAATAACACATTGCAGCCAACATACAGGAAGATTGGTTTGTTCCCAATCTTCAGGAGCACCTCACAAACATGATCATACACTGCACCACATGTCAGGTTTCAGCACAGGCATGACTCTCCAAACTTTATGGGGCACTTTGGCCTACCCTATTGCGCCATTCCACGAGCTACACATAGATTATGTGGACATGGAGGAAAGGTGCAATGAGTCCCGGTATTTGATTGTTGTGGTCTGCCCCTTTTCATGGAGGGCTTCTGCACACCCGGATGCCAACAGTGTAGCTAAATGTCTTGTCTGTGAGGTCTTCCCCAATGGGGTGTGTGTGATGTGATAAGGTCCAATAATGGCACAAATATTTTCAATTAACTCTTTAAAGAGATCACAGCACTACTTGGCATTAAGTACCGGATGTGTTCAGCTTATCACCCCCAGGCTAACACCATTGTGAATAGGATCAATGGCCTTCTCAAGAGCAAATTATCTAACCTTTGCACCACACTGAAATCTGGGTGCATTGCTTCCCCTGGGTCCTCCTCAGCTTACGTACACCCAGCAAGGGCCACCATTTATCACCCCATGAGGTAGTTACTGGCCAGGCATTAATATGCCCATATCCCCTGTAGAGGGCATCAGATGACCATAGGGTAGCAGCGATCTTAGCTGAAGAATCTAAAAAGTATTTGACAAACCTAACACATACAATTAAATTTATCTCCCGACAGATTGCACCGCCCGACCAGAGGACACATCAGACATTGCAAACACAACTGTGACAGGTTCCCTGGCCACCCAACCGCTACTGCCTGGAGAATTCATGTACATAAGGAGTTTTGTAAGGAAATGGAATAACCCCAGATTTCATGGTCCCTATGAAGTGGTGTTTTCCACTCCCCTCTCTGTAAAAGTGAAGGGGCTTTGTTATTTGATACAACTTTTTGATATCCAAAGGGCAGCCCCAAACACTACACCATAATCTTAAAGGCCCTTCCCATTGTTCATACACAGCATTAATTATCAATTAATATTAGTCATCTTTTCACACTACAAAGGCATGGCTCTAGACATATTTTATAAGCTCTCTCTATTCAGCTCACTCTATCTCTTTCTCTCTCTTTCTCTCTCTCTCTGGCTCGCTCTTTTTCTCTCCCTCTCCATCTTCTTCCCCACTGTATCTTTTGTGTGCATCCTTTTTTCCCTTAAGTGAGAAGACGGTGGAACTGGCTGCTTCAGATACTTCAGTATATGTTAGAAAACCTGTTAGCTACAAGATTGCTCCTAGCTATTCATATTCAATATGTGTGTCATGCATTTTAGTGCAGGATTATTTACCATTTTAATGTTCCTTCTAGGAATTTATTGGGGAGCTTCTTTTATATGGGGAGCTCATATAAAAGAGTGGAGGTATTCACAAACATACCCAACATTACTGTAAATACATATAACAATAGTGAAGAGCATAATAACAATGATAGCAGATCAATAAGTATCCCTGAACGTATGAGTGTGACTGTGAGCACAATATTAGAATACTTTTTTCCCATTTGTTTATAAACATATTTTTATTAACATAACCACTTATAATAATATTAGTAGAAGTGTTGTGAGGAATCGCTTTGGGCTACATAAGAGAATGAAACAGCAAACACGAAGGGCGAAGTACAATGACTACCATGGGCTTGGCCTTGATGTACAGCACCTCGAGATGACCAACAGTTGGTACATGGTTATGAGTGCAAATGGCAGCTGCTATGTATGTTCACTAATCCTGCATGCGTCAGGGTCACCCAAGGTATTAGTACCACAAGAAATACCAATCATAAAGGCACAGTGCGTAGTTCATCTTGCGTTATGTAGGGTTAAAGGCACCTTCCAGGCACACAGAATGCGACTACAGCTCATCGATCCAGATCCCCTGCAATGTAACGATAATCTGACAGGCATTAAATGCCTGCAGCAACCATTTCTGGTGATCCAAGGACTTAAATATATAAATAATTCATGGCAAGAGACCACACTCAGCTGTTTGGCAGAGGGCCTCCTGGGATATGAAGAGGAAACCTGGCCTGAGTGGAAGCAACCTGCACACATATCTGGACAGAGCACATTACCAAGTTGACATGGTTCGCAGCAATAGAAAAACCAGTGAAAGTGCACCGAGAAGAAACATATGAACTTTGCTTCCACAGTGAAGGAACTATTTTTATTGGCGCTAACAAACGATGCAACAGGACCCTCCTGATTCCAGACCTGAAGAAGGCAAGGCAGCTGTGAGGGATTACTTCTGGTTCTGTGGCCAACAAGCATACTTGCACGCCCCACTACATTGAGGGGCTACTGTTCACTGGCCACGCTGCACTCAGCACTATTAGTAATCCCAGAAGAACACTTGCAAGGGGGGCCAATACCTGACACAGCCCAACCGTTTCTCCGGCGATGGAAGAACAGAACCCATTACTGCTGCCAGAGTTTCACATTTTGCCCAGAGGAGGGCAGTACGAGAAGCTGCGGAGGAAGATGCAATCAAACCATTTATCTAGCGACTCAGCCACGTTGCTCGCTGAAATCACAGATGAATAAGGACTGTTCAGCTCAGCGAAAACCTTCTTGTCCTCCCTATTGTTACACAGCTGCAAGCAGCAGCCAATGTAAAATGGTCCAGTTGGCAAATGACACCGAGCATGGGTTCAATGTCATAAAGGTTGAGCTGCGTGCCCTGAGACTGATGACGATGCAGAACCGCTACGTCATCAATATGCTGTTGGCGTTGGTAGGCGGTTTTTGCCGAAAGATTGTGGTTTCCTGTTGCACATTCGGACCTCCCGAAGATGCAAAGAACGGGTCATTATCTCAAATAATTGCAGCCGTACATGGTCTAAGAGTTCATATGCAGAAAGAAGGAGGAATACAAGGAAATTACTGGTTTGACGTTGCTTTCGATTGAGCCCATCCTGGTTAGGTGCCATCTTGAAAATGCTGGTACCTATCATCGTGTTCATCTTGGTCATCTTCAGCACCTGCCAAATGGACCCCCACTGTTGTACCAAAGCAGTGCCTAGTAGCGCAATGATGATGGTGTCAATTGGGGTTTCAAAGGTACCTCGCAATGCAAAAGACAGTGAAACACAAACTGACCATGCTATTCCTGACATGGTTCCGATGCCCTATGGAGACAAAGTAGACTGTTTGTATCACACCATCATTGTCCCACCCCCTGACCCTGATAGTTATGATCTGGCAGCCGATGGGATGTATTTAAATCACATGCATGCCTGAGGAATATGCGTGATCAGGGGATAGATTACAGTCTGTGTGTAGGGCCTGGATACCACAAAAGAGAACCCCACCATATAAAGTGGCAGTGAGAAGGGAGAATGAGCACATGCATGGGGGGGATTTGACTGTAGAAGTAACGAAAGAAGGGAATGTTGGGAAGGGCACAAACCCATCCCACCCCCCTAGGTGATTTAGGGTGAGGCAAGCACCATTGGAAGAACTATAATAGAATGGGGTTGGGGGGCGTTTGAAAAGTCCCAACACGATCATAATATTGTACACAATTAAAATATTTAGACACAGTGCGCGTATATAAGCAGACACCATATACAGAAATTAAGTAGACATAGTCGAGGCATACGGCCTGCACGGCCATGCAGTATTTAGTGTGTTAGACACAGGCCGAGAGCCTGAAGGGGAGATATGAATAAACCTGATCGATGACAAGAGAGGCCCACCTTGCTAACTTTCCCAGAAACTCTTCTTTGTTCTAAAGTTTTTGCCATTATGTGTGTTCCAGAAAGAATGTGCCCTGCAAGGCCACGAGATAGCACTGGGCGCCTTGATGTACGTGTTATCACCCACAGACCAAAGCAGGCCTCTGACCTCTACCCCACCAACCACGAGTTATACCCACTACAACTGCCCTAGTCCCAAGACCCCTGAAATCCAAGATATTTATTGACCCCAGACCACCGACCATAAACCAATCCACCATAAAAGATTTAAGAGCATGGTTGTCCCACCTTTATTTCATAATGACATGATTTGTAATGTGAGGTACAGGGAGGGATACATTATAGTTCAAAAGCAAGGGAGGAAGCCTTGGAAGCCGAGAGACGCAATAGGGATGAGTGAAGGATGTGTGGGTTAGTGTGACCTCGAAACTCCCCCCGTGCCAGTCTTTGAGCATGCCAGGTGCATTGTATAAAGATAGAGTAGCAATGTTCGCAAATGTAACTAATTGCTTCTTTGGCCTTGGCTCCCTGGTGACGATGAGCCCAGCAGCCCTTCGTGATGGAAGACGGATAGACTGAGCTGTCATCAATAGCCTGGCATCCCCTATGGAGTAGGCCGTCCATGTATAGGGTCGCACCAACCAGCCACGCAGGTTTCCACTGTATACAAATGCTCTAGTCTATGACTCTGTGACCCCTTTAAAGCTTCTGCTTGCACCCTTTTGACCAGAACATTCCATGGCAGCAGAGTTCTTTGCTGATGCACCTATTTGTGAAGAAATAAAACGTGTTATACATTGCAAGAGTTTCTTGTGCCTTTTTTCCTATTGGGTTGTATTTTTTCTGGTGTGAGCGTTTAGGGTCATGCCTTCACGGACATATTGTAATCACCTTGATTATCCACCATCTTAGTTAGTTATGGTATTAATCCAACATCAGTAGACTCCTGTTTCGTGACAAGCTGGTGCTTTTTCAAGGCTATTAAGCTTATTAATTTAGGCTAGAATGCTTTTATACTTCGTCAAACTACCATTGTAGTGGTATCAGAGCTCCTGGCTTGTCTGGAGGGTGGCGCAGTGTTCTCACACCTGGGATATGCAAACTTTACTGTGTCTAAGAAAATGAATGGGGAGAAGAAAAGAACATTGGAAAGTGGTAAAAATGCCACAAGCATAAGTATGGCGTGACATAAAAGGGGAAATTGAATTTTTTGTGATAGCTTGAGCACGTGTCGATCCATTATGTTCCATGTGAAACATAAATCAGGATTGCAGAAAGGAAGGTATGTTCCATGCTTGCTTGGCATCATATAGATTGTCTCTGTGAAGCAGTTATGAGGAACATTAGTTGGATAACATGTGGTATTTGACTGTGTGATGAACCTGAGATGTGCACAGCCCCTAATTTAAATCATGGGTTGACTCAGAGATTTTTAACCCAGAATTACATTTTTTTCCATGGGGCAAATTCTTCAATATTAATTCTGGACTGCTAAGCTGGGAAGTCATATGTGACTGGTCTAGAATACACCCTGTTAAAGGTAAATGTAAATGGAGAACAAAATGTTAAGACAAGCTGCTATGGATCTGTGGACATTATTCTAGGATATGGTGCAAGCCTGGCACTCAGAAGGAGGGAAGGAAATGTCTTCTATTCTTATTGTCTGAGAGTGCAGTCACTGTGCAGCTACACAGCTGCGATGGCATGGTCTTGTACATGGCTCTGTGTGTGTGTTATATGATTGCTACCACATAAGGATATGGCACGCTTGCTGCTTGTATTTTGCTTTATGCCACAGTATAGCAACGTCACAGCACTGAGGAGAGAGGAGGGGCTCTTTCAGCAAAGAACATAAGCATTGGTGCACGCAGAATTTTTCCCTGAAGGGTCCCTGAGCACCACAGGGCAAAAGACAGCAAGGTCTATAGTAGAAACAAGTGTGTTACCCCAAAGAGACCTTGGTTAGAGTGACTTCTCAATAGGCAGGTTCCCTACTGATGATACAGCTCTGTGGCTTCTGGCCGAACAGCCATTGGACCCTGCCCTCAAACATTTGAGGGATTCCAGGGTTGTTATGGTGATTGGCCCTATTTAAAGCCATTTACCTCTGCAAATGATCTGCATAGAAATCACCCCTTTCCAACCACGTCTCTAAGCTGCAGTTGTCTAGTTTGGTTAATTGGTTAACAGGCGGCAGTAACCATACAAATCTAAAATGGTATACATCTAGTCACCCAATACGATCTTCCTATAAGTATTCCATTCTTGCACCTCGTATATGCAAATCCAGAGGGTATAGCAGATCAAGTACAGTCCAAGCAATTCAACTTTGGAACCGCTTACCACTTGATCTGGTGAAAATTGCAGACCTTTTCAAGTTTCAGAAACACATCAAATCTTTCTTATTTTGAATTCCCTTTAAAAATACATTAAAATAAAAAAGGCTACAATAACTAAGATTTGAGGATCCCAAAAGCGATTTTGTGAACAGAAACGTGCTTCTAATGTTTCTAGCCTCTGCAAACCTTGATCTATGATTAGCATCAGCAGGTGTTCCCTCACAAGATAGTCACTGTCACCTGTACTGAGTAAGATATCATATCACTTCTGTTGTCACCAAGTGCCATGAATCCATCAATTCTATTCCTGTAATTAGTTCCAGAAATCAGTAACTGCCAATACAGTCACTATAAATTTGGTGTGTAATCAGAGTGTCATTATCGTTGGTAGGACTGAGGGCCTCATTACGAGTCCGGCGGTAGCTGCGCTGGAAAAACCAGCAGGCTGCCACCAGACCCGAAATACCATTCCGCCTCCGTGATTGCCGGAATCACCAGGGCATTACAACCCCGGTGACCCGGTAATTCCGGAGGCGAAATTCTGGAAATCCCCATTCCCATGGAGTCCCAGAGGACAGCATAGGGATGGGGACAATGGAAACACTGGTTCCGTCTATGACCATTTCCGCCTGCAGGCGGGTGGCGTTAACACCTCCCGCCTGCAGAACTCGTAATCAGCCGGTCTGGAAACAACGGTGGCAGCGGATTTACCGCCACCATTGTTTGCGGACCAGCAGGGTCATAATGAGGCCCATGGGCAGGTGCAATTCATGTTCATGGCTTAGCCCTGGGGTTGATAGCAGCCTTGCCACGATCTAAAATTTTCTGGCTGTATCTGGTCACATATCCACTGATTTGGATGATGTACTCCCGGCTGCCAGGAAGATCTAGGACAAGTATGTATGTTTTGAACAGTCCGCTTTAGCTTCTTTTGTTTCTCTCCTCCTACCCCCATTTTCTTTTCTGTATTCATTTTCTCTTTTTACTCTTGTCAGGCTATAGATTCCTATTGAAACAGACATGTTATGAATCTGACAGGGGTTCCACGAGAGCAATAACTGTTCAGTGCTTAGCAACAAGCAGTATAGGCGGATAATAGGTTCCAGACTAGCCAGTTGTTTTGGGCCCTTCTTCAAAATCAACTGCTGTATTAGGCATGTAATTATTATGACAATCCTTTATTCAACAGGTTAGCCCAGAAGATTTTGTGCTGGTGTGATGAGGTGCTGGGGTATGACACCAACGATAAATCTTGCAGACTTGCCCATGACTAATTGCAGTTGTTTTTCTTAGACAATCCCAGGTACAGGCCATTACAATAATCGTTTTGGAAGAAGATCAGGGCTTAAATTAATTATGTTACGTTAGCTACAAGTAGGTGGGAGAATACCATCAGGTTTCTCACAACTATTTGCACATGAGCAGAGTGAGAATGACTTCATCAAGGGCCCATAGTGCTGCAGAATGAGACAAGCAAAGAGAGAATGAGGGGAGGTACACATGGACTATTGTGGCAGAGACCTGCTTGCTTTCTTGGGTTAGGCAATGTCTTTATGACATGGAAAGTGGTGTGCGCCCCCCCTACACGCAAGGCAGACTTCTTGCATACAGCATGGCAGTCCATATAAGAAAACAAGAAAGGGTACCACTGTTCAATCTGTGTGCTCTGTTGAGGGAGAGGGGCATGACTTAGGTAGATTCCCAAGCAGACGTGTTGCCTATGCACTTAGGACCACCAATCCATCACTGAGTCCATATACTATACACACCATATCCCTTTAATGACAGGCTGATCATTATGCTGCAGCCAGGGCTTTGCAAGCAGATCCAGGAACGCCTATGAGGAGGGATTAACCAACCCAAAGTCCCACCTCAGAACTGCAAGCAATCCTCATGTGCAGAACCTATAGAGCCACTGTCTTACAACTTAGTCATCTTATTCCATACCATTTGCATAGGAACACACACCTGAGTCCCCTTGGAGCAGAGTGAGGCTGAGAGGTGTGGTTAGGGACTTATTAGAGGAGAGAAACAGGAGCAGGAGGCCAAATGAGAGACTTAAAAGGCTTGAGGGAGAAGGAACAAGGAGGCTGAAATAAGAAAAGCGCTGGAAGGTGGAGTGAGAGACTGCCAAGAGGCTTTAGGCAGAGAAATAGAGAGACCCAGGAGATTGGGGAAAGGGAGCCCCAAGAGGACAAGGAAGGATATAACCAGGAAACCGTGGAGAGTGAGGCACACATATTTGGGGGGTGAGAGGGGGGAGAGGGCTGCCCAGGAGGCTGGGAACAGAAAGATCCAGGATCCTGGTGAGTGAATGAAACAGGTTTCCAGTGAGAGACAGAGAGGGAGACCCAAGAAATTGGGGAGAGAGCAAGGCAACCAGAGGGCTGGGGAAAGAGTGGCCCTAGAGTCTATGGAGTGAGAGAATGAGATAGATAGATAGAAAGATAGATAGATAGATAGATAGATAGATAGATAGATAGATAGATAGATAGATAGATAGATAGATAGATAGATAGATAGATAGATAGATAGATAGATAGATAGATAGCACATGAACTGGGGGTGATGAATTGTATTCTGCTCCACATGAGTACAAGGAAGAGTAGGGGTAAAATGGCACACTCAGCCCTCACACTCTGACAAACCAAAACCCAAATGGAATCCTAATGGTAAATGCGACAGTTAAGAGATAAACCTCATTCGCCTTTTGTGGTAACGTGGGCTGTGGGAAAGCTATGCTCTTAAGAGGGTTGTGAAGGTGAACCAGTAGCGACCCAAACAACAAAGTATCACAGTCCAAACTAAAGAAAATGTCCAATCAAGTTTCTATAAAAATATATATACTTTAATCAAACACACCATCTGCTAATAGAACAAATAGAAAACACAGTCCATAAACCCACCTCGAAGGAAGAGCAGAGAAGATGCTACAGACTGGAGAAAGTAGCATTGTGAGCGTAGTTCCAGGTCACTAGCCACAATAAGGATATTAGTGATGAAAACAGGAGCAATCGTGACCTGTCTCTATGGTCCAAGTCGACCGAGGGAGTAGGCAGAGTCAACAGCCTGGATTCAGTTCTTGGTGGGTTGACGGAGTCAGACATGGTGTTGAAAGTAGATGCGAGTGGATCAATTCAGTTCGGGCATGTTGGTTTGTGTGGGCCCAAGCAGTAAGTGGGTGTCGAGTAGGATGAAGGCGGTCGCTCTTTGTAGTCGAAGGGCGGCTCTAAATCGCTTCGCAGTTGGCCAGGCTAAGTCAAGCTTTAACTGCCACAAAGGGTCATAATACTACCCCTTCCATTCTCACTGAGCACAAAGGTCCTTAAAGATGCAGGACTCTGGCATGAGGCTACTCCTTTTGAATGGGTGTGCATTTTTGATGCCCGGACCCAGCAAGTTGCCTGCTGTGCAGCTGTCTCGGGCGGAGGTTCTTATCTGCCCTCGCAAAAAGATCAAAGAGGAGCCCCGGCCCTCCAGGTTCCAGACATGCCCATTTTACGGGCTACATCGGGCTGACAAGAATACACATCACCTTCCACAGCAGAGTTGACACACAGAAGCTGACACATGTGCGGTATCAATTGGGTCATGGCGGTCATGATCTTAAGTAGTACCATGCACTATGCATATTTTGTGGTACAGGGGCGCATATCTTAAATGCAGCCCCTGCACAGCAGAGGCTTGTCTGTCACTGCCGCTATCAAAATGGGCATCTGTGACCTCGGAACCTGCTCTGTGCCATTGGTACAGCAGGTACTGCGAATCATGATACTGATGCTATAAATTTGATCAGGAGATTGTGAAAGGGGAATGTGGCCAGCAGATTACCCTTTCAGAGATGAAATTACCTGCTTAATTTTAATTTTAAACTAAAAAAATTTAAAAAACAAGGATTTGCACCCTTTTCCTTGCTGAATACCAGGAATAAATTATAAAAAAATAAATGGGGTACTGAATTGATGGTACAATAGCCCTTTTCTCTGAATGCTCTCCACTTCCTTGTTCACCAGTGCTCACTGCTACTGAGAAGCCCGTACAGGATAATGTATCTTCGCCTACAAGAACATCCTGCAAAATTCCAACTGAAAACATCTACAGACCAGAGGCATCCTCAGATTCTCATGTACATTGTCCATAAACTGTAATTTATTTTCTCACCCCTAATGTTTGCAGCATTGCAGTGATAATTTTCACCTGGGGTAATAGCAAGTTGTTTTGCATCAAATCTCAAGTGATGATCTCAGCTTTTGCAGCCTCTGGAGGAAAATAGTGCATCTACCTTTCTTAAGTTTTATCTTTTTGTTAAAGCACATATTGGTGTTTTACAGATATTATAAAGAAAGAACATCAAGTCATCACTGCAATTGATCATTAACAGGTAGTCCCTATGGGGAGATCAACACAACAAGTGAAACAAGGTTGGTTAGAGAGGGAGCCTGTCTATTTATCCAGTAGTGGGATGCTCATCAGCCTCTTGATAGATGACTGAGCTTTGTCAAGGGGAGTAGGGTCCAAATGAACTTGCCCATCTCTGTTGAAAATGGATCCTTGAACAGCAGGCCTTGTGCCAGGGAGGACTCAATTTCACCCAATTTCAAGTCAATCTTTAAAAGACACAGTGAACATTAACAAAAAGGCAAACCGATCTCTGAGCCCAGCCTGCCAAGATAGCCACCCCCAGTGTCTACTCGATATCTTTTGCACTTTACAGCTTGTCCATAATTTTAGTTAGGGGTCTCACCTGATCTAAGACGTAGTTCTGGCGTTAGTGACACAGATGGCCCATTCCTTCATGAAATCATTATTGATATGTGATGCAAAAGGTAGCATCTGAGGCTCTATTTCGAGAGTGGCACGGACGTAACCATCATGGCCAAGTCTGGTACATTCCATGTTTAATTTCACACTTATGTCCTTGATGAGAGTTTTATGCAGGTTCAAAGTTGTATATGCTGCCACCAGTGGGGTAGGCATTCACTCTGTGGCATGTGGATGGAGTATGAATTCGAAGTTGAATATATTGTCTGCAAATCGCACCTCCTCTTCAGGCATAGACTAAGACTTCTCTCTTGCCTCAGGAATGTACTTCCGTCTGCACTTATATTTGCTCCACTTCATGTGCGGAGCTTTTTCTTCATCATCCACTTATGAGGCTGAGTTTTTGTCCCAATCAGATGAAGTTGGGTCTGTGAAGGAGTGTCAGAAGATTCAGACGACTTCTGGGCCTGAGAATACCCCCATGTGATCAAGAGCAGTCAGTCACTGTGGTTGATGACACTCAACACATTTTATGTGAGTTGGGACACATAGACGGTTGTAGGGCCTGCAGTAGCTCCAATGGGCCTCTTACTTATTTTATTAACATAATCTTCTCCTGTAAAAAATATATAAGAAAAGGCGTCCTGATCATACATGATTTTCGGAATGCTTCGCCCACTACAAAAGTAATTTTACTCCTCAGTTATTGTACCATACTTTTTATGTTTACTTTCCCCAAGCAATTAATGCAGTAAGGATATTATTCGCTCCTATCATTTTCCTCATGCAGATTCACGGAATGAAATGGCGAGTTGAGATTATGATTCGCCCTTTTTTGCTTTACTGAGTGTTGATCCTGTGTCATTTCCACTCAGCTAGACTTTGCCTGAAGCCCCCATGCCTAGCCAGTGCAGTAAAAGATCTGGTGTCTCCTCTGTCTAAGAGTATTAGCCAAATTATCAACAGCTTGAAATGATCAGATCTGCAGCAAGTTCCTTTGACACACATAGTGGTTTAGGCATTACTGAAGGATCCTACTCTGGATTAAAATGAATCTGCAACTTTCTTTTCATCTCTCTCCTGCCTTTTTTGGTGAAAAATTCAAGACGGGTAGTATCCACCAACTTTAATTGTTTGCCAAGCAGTATGCTCTCCTAGATCTTGTATGGGTAGAAATTGGAGAACAAATGGGAACCAAATGTATTCTTAGTGCATTCACTGGTGATACCAAGGGTGATGATGGATAAGGGCAGTGCCAGTGCTCTGATTGTTCTATCAGCACCATTCAACACTGTTGATGACCACATCCTTCTGGGATGTCTGCACTAAGTTAACGACTTGGCATATGCTTGTTTTTTCTTTTTTAAGAAGTACGTCCCATGCTATTGATTTACCGGCTTATGAATCAGCTCAGTCCCAGTCGGTCTGCAGTATGAATTACTTAGTCTTACCACTTAATTAAAATGTGCATGCAGCCTCTAGCAGACCTGATAATCCATTCACTCTGCCCTTATGTAGGTGCGCAGATGCTACTTAGAACCTCCTCTACACAAAGGTGATTTTGATGTCGCTGAACATAGGCTTCACACCTGTAAAACTTTGCATAGCAACCTATTTAGTAGTCTAAATCATTAATGTTCTATTTAATAATATTTCTCATTCATTGAATGGTCTATTTGCTGTAAGGACATGTACCCCTACCAATGGTAAGCACCTTTTCATGGCAATGCTCTGTTCTTTATGGTACGATTGTGAAGTGTTTCTGGCAAAAGTACTACTCTTTGATCTCTAACAAAAAAAATATAAGCAATAATGTGTTATAAGGCAGCCTAGAGTTAAGGTGAGTTGTGATTTCTAAAGGAAATCGGAAACAAATGAATTGCTAATAACCTTTGAACCATGTGACCGTTTTAGTTGAAATGTTGTATGCCCCATAATGCCACATAGAAGGGGAGGCCCTCTTCTCTCAAAAAAAGAGTGATATTCCAATGATGCTTGCAGAAGAAAGGCTGAGATGCATTTCAGAAATGAAAAAGCAGACATTGTCTCTCAAAATTCTATTGCTAATAAAGTTTGACTTGCTTGATGGATTCGAATAAAATTTTCCAAAACATAAAGTTTGTAAAGTGCTCCTCCCAAACTGGACATTTTTAAGAACAAAACATTATGAAATGAACAAATTACTAAGAAAACAAAACACCACAGTTTCTAAGTTTTCAGCCCATTCATTTTCCAAATGAGAAAAAGTGCAGTTTGTGTACAACTGTAACGCGAAAACTGTGTGGACTTAAATTTCTTGACTGTTTGGGGGCAAATACATCCAGTAGTTTTCAATATATTCAACAGAGATGTGGGGGTGCCCCTGTTCCTTAAAACCTTTATATATATATATATGTATATATATATATATATATATATATATATATATATATATATATATATATATATATATATATATATATATATATATATATATATATCAGCTTTGGTGAGAGAAGCTGAGAGGCTTTTCAGAAATGAAAAGCCACTTTTCTTTTTTTTGCTCAATGCGAGAGATTCAAGCGATATTACCGGGAGAAGCCGCAGATGAAAGAATGCAAAACGCTATTTGTATGAGGAAAAAGGATGCCATAAAACTTTGGAATGAACTCCCCCATGACCTTACATAGTCTAATAATGTTCTCGACTTCAGAAAGAGACTCAAAACTCTTCTGTTTATGTCGTCACTCCTGTGGGAACACTGATTGTTAAGAACCACAGCGCTTAGATGGCCTGGCCATAGGCGTTATATAAATAGCAATATCAACAACAATCACACTAGGCTAGAGGTTCGGAGTGGGGAAGAAGACACCATGTGAAGTTAGGGATTTAGGGGTGGGTTGCAGAACCAGTTATGGGTAGAACATTTTTTGTTTACAGGGGAAGACCTCAGGAATCTCACGAGATTACAGCGGTAAAGCCACAAGACGCGGTCAGAAAACAATGTGCGTCACACAAAGCAATGAGTGATAGGGAGTAATGGGAGAGGGAGCAAGCTATTCAGTGGAGTGAGGAGACCTGCAAAATGAAGGGGGACACATGTTGAGTGCCTGTGAGGATGTGCAAGACTTTTTAATTCAGAGCAATTTTTCCCGTTATCGCAGGAATCGGCAAACCACTATTCTACCGTAGGAATTTCTGTTATTGGAAATGATTACTGCGAAATTGTTGCGGGAATAAGGAGTTAGAAAAAAAAAGGTTACAATCTGCAGTGCCCACATCTACTGGACAGGGTGCAATTAGTATTTGGTAACAAAGTAATGGTTTGATATTTCCAGTGGCCATGGCTAGTGGGCCTAAAAGATAGATATTAGTGCAACACACGCAGAGGCCACAGCAATGGTCATAGCTAGTGTGACCTCAAGTAACTATGCAACATGTTCCACCATGGCCTCTGGAAATAGCTACTGGGCCCAAAAGAAAACTATTGGTAGAACATTTGCAGTAGCCACGACCAAAGGACATGGCTAGTGTGCCCTAAGGAAACTAAAGTATATCAAAACCCTTGAAATTCAGTGAAAACCGATTTAATAAGAGATAGTTAAGGTGATCTCATTTAATGCAATAAACTCCCTGAAATTCAACAGCATATCAATCAAGTCCACCTCAGGGAACAAAAATGTGTCACAAAAACCAAACAATGATAGGGGCTACTGGCAAGGAAAGGGCCATGGAGGAAAATAGCAAATGAGGGGAGTGGAGGGGCCATGGAAAGAGGAGGGGGGCACTTGGTGAGTGCCTGTGAGGACAGGGAGGAGTTTGGGATTTTCGAGTTTTATCGGGGAAATCGCACAGGAATGGGTCGTTCAATGCTGCTGTATGTGTAGTTAGTTGCCATTATCGGGATTTTTTGGGGAATGCCTTCGGTGGGGAGTGAAAAACAAAGTAATTTTACACTTGGAATGATCACATCTTCTAGGCAGGGGGGTAAAGGATATCTGTGCCCAAGGGTTCAGCTAGTGGGCCCAAAATAAACCTATTGGTGCAACATGTACAGTGACCTCAACTGAAGGCCCTTGCTAGTGGGCCTGAAGAAACTATGGTATAACAAAACCCTTGAAATTCAGTGAAAAAACGTTAGTAAGGAGAGAGATAAGGATATCAGATTTAACGTGACAAAATATTTGAAATTAAGTGAAAAAACCTTGTTTTAGAGAGTGTTATGGTGATGTGATGATGAATCCCCTGATGTTGTCACTTGTGCCCCTGAGGGGGACCCTTCCCATGGGACCAGGGAGGTGAGGCAGCTACCCAATAGTCCCCCTGGGGGAGGTACCTAGTGGGAGGATCCCCTGGGAGGGAAACCCCTCTGTGGGAAAAGGGGAAGACTATCAGGGGAGAAACGCAGTATATCAACCACCATTCTGCCCTACATTATTCACCACACCTCACAGATAGGGCCCAAGCACCCCCATCTCCTATGCTAATTACTTTATGCATAGTAGCCATGTCTATAAGATAGACAATATTGTGACGAGGAAGAGAGAGGAAAGTATGGATATAGATGGCTCTGCAAGTATTGACACGAAGAAGAGCAGGACAATATAGAGCCCTACGCGAAACCAAGACAAACCTACTTGCTATCCAAAATTCAAGAGCCGACTAACCATAAAAAATTGATGAAGAACTTTCCTCAGGGTCAGTCCTGGCCCAGAGAAGCATCAAGCTGTGAAGCTACGCCGCACAGAGAGGATACATTACAGACCCGGCGCCCGGAAAAGGATGCCAGCGCCAAAAAATGTTACAAAGAAGCCAAAATTATGTACCTGAAAGCTGGGATACCTGATGATTGGTGGCAGGAAGGAAGCCCACTGATTGGTCCAGGCAAGACCCGACGTGCGGGGAGAAACCAGTGTGGTGGGACCGCTGAAAGCCAAGAGCCGACTGCGAGAACCAAGGGAAAGACAGAGAAGCTTGCTGGTGTTGCTAAGGACCGGAAACCTTGTGGACCAATTGGAAGGTGCACAGAGGGGGACCGGGAAGGTGCTGGGAACTCCTAGAGGCTGTGGTTGAGAGGAAGTGGGGGACCATCTTCCTCGTCCCAGTGGAACCGAGCAGAGATACAAAATATAGGCATATTGGGTGAGAAAGCACCCCAAAGAAACCAGAAGAGATTACAATACCTGGCAGGATAGTGAACGGGGCCTGACTGGGAGACATTATAAACCTAAGAAGGGAGCCTGGGACCCACGAAGAGAGGCAAGGGTCTGTGACCCGCATGTTGAAAGAATTGAAAGATTTTACTTGTGAGACAATGCCTGGCAGGATAGTGAACACGGCCTGATTGAGAGACATTATAAACCTGAGAAGGGACTCTGGGTCCCAAATAACGAGAAGACCAGGGGAAGAGAGAGATATCCTTTGGCAAAAGTCAAACGAAGACACTGAGAAAAGAGAAATATCCTTAGGTAAAAGTCAAAAGAAGAGTAGGGGAAGAGAGAAATATCCTTTGGCAAAGGGTCAAGAGAGGAACAGAGGAGGAAAGATATATCGTCTGGTAAAAATCAAGACATAATATAATTGAGACTATTTAAAAACATATATATATTGAAGGTGTTTAGCTCACAAGGAACCTTTCACAATTCACATATTTTAAAACATAATATGACATAAAGCAAAAGTAAATTATTACATTACTTTGATTAAAATAACAATAAACAACATAACTCAGCAGATATTTCAGCTTAAGGCAACTCTAGGGTCAAAGATCTTTCATTTATTGTCCAGATTCGAAATAAAGTAATCTGCAAATGCTTTGGGACTATTGATGGAGAGCTTAAGAAAGGTCTGGGGAAGGAAACTATTGCCCGCACATTTGTGGACTTATAAAGAATCACCTGAGAAGGTCTGGGGAAGGAAGACACCCTCACCCCTTGTGTGGAACTTTACAGAAAAGTCTAGCGTAGGCCAGGGGAAGGAGGATATTCCCTCATCATTTACTAACTGCCTAAAACCATGCAGAGGGAGGTAGCCATCTTTCTGGGTTGTGAAAATAATCAATTATTTCGTTTTCTTTTGAAGTATAAGGGACGGAAATAGATTTGGGACAAAGGACAGAGGACTATTTTGATGTTGACGGTCGTACTGACAACATCCTTAGTTTTATTTGAGGCAGGGAAAACCCTCTTAGTTACAGGGACAGTTAGGATTCTTCCTTATTTTTCTGTTAAATAAAATGTTATGCCAGGAAACATGCCACCTTTGTGCCCTGCATCTACTTCTGCACTTTTACAGTGACCAGATTTAATGCAACAAAACCCCTTAAATTCAGCAATTGCATTTTAAGCAAGGTCACCTTAACTATGCGCCCCCACCTTGTGCAGCATATGATATCACAGATGATATAACTGATGACATCGCAGGTGATATTACTAATTACATCATACATGACATCAGCAATGAGATAATAATTATATCAAATGTGACATTGCTGATTAAATATGTTAGTTCATTTTTGCTGACCTCTTTTGATACATATTCTATTTTATTACACTTAAAAGGAAAACAACATGACATGGAACAATACATTGATACAGAATTATTTTATGATTACATGTGGAACATTCATCTGTAGCACTTATTAATTTATAAAGTTTAAACTAAAAATATGCAATCCTATACAAATTGTTTGAATTTCATGTATTAGTAAACAATTACAATACTTCATTGCTGGGAAAGTACCTGAATCTGGTAAATCTATTTAGTTATTTCAAACATAATATAATAAGTATATGTAGTAGTAAAATAAAAATAAGAATAGATAGAAACTAATGTTTAATAGTACGTTTTATGAAAATAGTCATTTTCATAAAATGTTAGTTTACAGACTTTAAGGTGAAAATGTAACACAAACCCCTGAAATTCGGCAGACAATTCAGCAAAGCCATCTTAACTTGTGCTGAAAGCAAAATGTTCCTTGTAGCCTGTTTGGAAGAGGTGCAAGGGAGTGCACAATGCATGACACTGTTAAGTTGAGTACAAAATAGCCAATGGAAACTGAAGTGGAGTGGGTGCACTAATCCAACATGCATGAATATGGCAAACTAAATCAAATGCAGCTGTAGCCTTAGGTGCTGCTGAAAAAGCATTTGATAGAGTGGAGTTGTATTACTTGTTTGATGTGCTGTGTTGGCATGGTTTTCATGAGAATTTCATATCCATGACTAGAGCTCTACACTCCAACCATGAAACCTCTATTTTTATTAATGGTCAGATGTCTCCCTTTTTCCGTTTAGGCAAGAGATACACGGAAAGGATGTCCTCTTTCCCCTCTGTTATATAATTTAGCCCTTGAACCATTTTTAGACTGTATTACACTACATCCTTGTATCCAGGGAATATCTTTTGGTGATTTGCATGTGAAACTGGCAGCCTATGCTGATGAAATTCTTCTATTCCTTAAGAATCCTGAAACGAATTTAATGAATTTGCTTGATATTGTATCATGTTTTGCTTCAGCCTCAGGTTACAAATTGAACATGCACAAAATGGAAATTCTACCTCTAAATATTTATTGTACCAAACATCTAGTTCAGCCATATGGCATGAGATGGTGTCCTAAGAATATCAAATATCTAGGACTGCAAATGCATGCGTCAGTCAAGGATATTATTAAAGAAAATGCTAATATTGCATTAACCAAAATTAAAATTGTCATAGATTTCTGGACCTGGTTATACTTATCCTGGTGGGGTCATCTTCAATCCATTAAAATGATGATTTCCCAAATCATCTTGTATATTTTAATCATGCTCGTCCCAATTCCCAATACATTCTTTAAAGACGTTGTTTCATATCTTGTCAAATTTTTGTGGGGTAACAAAAAACATAGCATCTTCCTTAGTAGACTAAAGGAGAAAGCCATATTGGGAGTGGGTTTCCCAGATGTTACTAAATATCATTCTCCCTTTATATTAAATCAACCACAATGCTGGTTTCGCCACCCTGAAAAAATGTTCACCCCTTCATGAGTTCGGGAGGAAAGCAATATGGTTTGGCTTTTTTTCTCTATCTGACTTTTGTATTTGATACTAAAAATAGATTTATTTAATGTAAAACTGCTCAATTTACAGCTAAACAGATTAGAATGTATTTACAGTCTATAAATCCCCACAAGTTCATATCAGTGTTCATATGTTTCAATAATCTTATACGGATTAATGGCAAAGCCATTTGTTGTAAACATTGGATACTTAAAGGAATTAAATATGTACATCAACCTTTTAATCAATAGACACTGTTAACTTTCAATGAATTCAGAGAACAATGTCTCACTCCCAAGTCTTTTTTTATCACCAATACTCTCTATTAATGGATGCTATTATAGAGAATGTTCAACTCCTGATGGAATCCTTCAGACTAACAAGTGTGGCCACACAAAATCATTTGTATAATTATCAGCTTTTAGCCTTTCTCCTCTATAAGGAACTTACCAATTTCCTACCGTCAAAGGATTACACTATTTAATATGATATCTTTAGTTTGGTTTAAAATAGTACCCTTATCATATCTTTTCCCTGGCCCCCTGACCCTTCCCACTACCTCACTTTCTCGTCTGTAATGTATGTTATATGTCCCCCCAACTCTATGAAGGCAAGTCTTATTCTTTTCGCTTCGACACATGCATTGTCCAAACCCAGTGCATCATACCTTTTATCCGTATCAGTAATGTAAGTTACTAAAATTGATTATTATACAAAACGTTTGAGCATTTTATTTTACTCTAGACTATGGTGTATTTGTATTGTTTGATGCCTTTAATAAAAGAAATTCTCACGATTGCTTCTCATTCGGAAGTCCATGTTGAAACCACTTATCCATCCAATGATGTACGCATGAAGCCTGTAAAAGCATAGATTAGCATTAACACATCTCCAAAGATAACCATGCATTTGTCTCAGGCAAATCTTGTGCATGCCAGTGTGGTTTCCACCTAGCACCACCCACTAGAGAGAACGGAGGGGTGCAGTTAATTTTTTTTCCGGCATATTGACAATGGGAAATAAAGAAGTAAATCAACCAGAGGTCACAAAAAAGGCAACCAGTTTTATTTGTGACAAAGTGTGCATTGCATGACGGCTGATATTACCAATGTCAATGATAAGTACTGTAGGTAGGTAGGATAAGTACTGTAGGTGCATGCCTTCCATTTGATTTCTATCACTGCAGAAACAAGGTGTCAAGTCAAAGCTCTGCATAGGACAGCTCCCCCGGAGCCTTCTTCATATACACAATAGAATGCTCTTTCTATTAACTTCATCAAAAGGGGAGCTTATATAGACCACACTTGAAGTATGAGAAATGCATTATGTGTTACTTCTGTGCATGCAGTCATGGATACTCCCATTGACAGTATTACTTCGCACTTACTGTTTAATGGAGCACAGTGCATTCTTTCCTGTAACTGTAATTAAACCACAGGCACATTACAATAATGTTTCCATGAGCAAATACAGCTTTGCCAGAGTGTGATTGCCAACTTTTAAAAAACCTTCTGAGACCAATGCCTGTGATAAATGTGATATATTATTAACAATTGGGGCAAGATCAGCTGCTTGTTAGCTTTTGGTGAAGATTCTACGTCCCCTAGAGTCCTGATCCACACAAATTTCATTCAAGCAGCACATGTCAAAGAGCTGATTGAGCATGGACATTGTTCTCATTGTTTCTCATCTCTCTCAACTTCTTTAGTCAACTTGGCAGTGGTGTAAAGCGATAAGTAACCACCAAACATTGACTACATTTCTGGTCCACCTTGAGTCGGGTGATGTATTGACCTGAATTAATTTTTTGGGGCATTTCAGAAGGAGTAAAGCAATGATTTTAACAGGCATCAACAAAGCCAATAATGTTGGTGTTTTTAGTTGCATTGGGAAATTTGCACGGACATAAATTAATATAGTGAATACATCACTCCAAGTAACTGCTTTAAAACTTCCAAAAACTATTGTTTGCAAACACAACATTTGGAATGCTAACTAGTACATACTAAAACTAATTTGTTTGCTGCAGTGAAGCAGAGTCTTTTCACAATCTCTATTAATACAAATTATTTTTGTTTGTATTAATCTTCTGTGTGCAGCAATCCATGGAGCAGAAGCTCCCCAGACCACTGCAGGAGCAGTGGGCAACGCTGGAGATCTCATCTGATGACATCCATGGTCGCGCTAAGCGCTTTGATGAATGCACATGAAGAAAAAACGAAAACACAGCTTTCACCATAATATGATCCGACTACCCTACGAATATTGCTATTAGCGCCTCGTTGTGCTTAATAGCACCTTGCCATCTTGATTCAGGCTCTGTTGGCCTGTGCTGGTGTGTTTCTACATTTTGTGTCCAGGCGACTCCATTGCCTGCCATGTGGAAGGAAACACCTTCCAAGATGGCCGCCTGCTGCATGGCCCTGCCTTATTCCACCTAACCAGGCCCAGTCTACATTGCAGGCCACTGATTGGCTTCCAGGCTATCTTTAGCAGCCTATCCCGTGAGCCGGCAGGCAGAAGCCAGCCCAAGTCAGCAAGGCCCAGGGAGACAAGGCCATCACCTGTCCACAGCCTGTCACCAGCCGTTCATGCCGTTTGCCAGACCCCCTGGTCATTGTGGCCTCTCCCCGAACAAGCGCTATTGAGGTAACCTCCACACCTGACTATGGGCCTCATCACGAGTTGGGCGGTAATGCCGGCGCTATTAGCACCAGTGCTAATAGCCCTACCGCCAAACCCCCCGGCACTATTAGCGCCGGATCACAGGTTTGGCGGAATAGTTATTTCACATTCCCCATTGGGCCCATTCGGGAATTCCTCATTCCCCATTGGGCCCAATGGGGAGAATTCGCGCTTTTACCGCCGGCGGATTTCCCGCCAGCAGTAATCGCGCCAAAAAATGGCAAATTTGCTGCAGATTTCCCCCCAGCTCAAAGCTGGGGGGGAAGAGAAAGTTAGACTGGGTAGCCGACTATGACTGTACAGCTACCATCACCTCTATCCTGCCATTAGCGTGGACAGATCACTCCCTTGTGTCCTTCACTCTATCTACTACTAGAGCACCCCATATGGCACCCCACACTGCCCCACCCTGCCCAACTAGAAATAGAAAGAATATCACAACGGATAAAGTGATCCCTGCCATTCTCCCTACACTAAACTCATTGCCTGACAATCTATCCCTGACTCATTGGTCCATGAATACAACAAAATTATGCTCACTACTTTAGACAAGATCGCACCACTCAAACTTAGACCAAGCAAACCTAAAGCCCACCTAAACAAACAGTTCACTCCACAACTAAAAGACCTATGCCTCCTAAAAAGAAAATCTGAAACTACCTGGAGATTATACCCGTCCAATGAAAACAAAGGTAGATTAGCTAAAATCTCCATGCAGTACAAAAATGAAATTTGTCTGGCCAAACAAAACTCCTATAATGAACGTATTGCCAACTCCATCTCAAGTATGAGGGAACTTTTCACAATACTAAAAGAATTAAAGTCTCCAATTCCCATACCTGACATTTGCATCAAAAATAAAACTTGGTGTGGTGTTCAGATAATCAAAATGCTCCAGCCAATAAAGTAAAGTTACTTCAAAACAAAATAAACCAAAAAAAAGACTCCCTGAACTCACAGCACCCCCCTATTACACTTCGCCCCAGTGACACACCCACTGCCCAGGTCACTAGATTCTGCTTCACTAAAACCTCTGTCTTAGAGGTAGAAAAAGTTATCTTATCTCTTAAACCCTCCAACTGCAAAGGTGAGCATTGCCCAGCTCATAATATAAAAGACGCCGCCAGAGACTTGTCCCCATTCAACTCCAAGTTGATCAATGTCCCCTTCACTTCTGGCACCATCCCCTACAACTTAAAACAATCATGGGTACTCCCCCTACTAAAGAAACAAACCCTAGACCCACTCATACCTACCAATTACGACCTATCACGACGGTACCATTCCTCCTCAAAATACTGGATAAAGTCACATATACACAGATCCAAAAATATCTTGAACTACAAAAGCTCCTAGGAGTAAGACAATCTGGTTTTCGCCCACTTCATGGGACGGAAACTGCCCTTATCGATTTAAAAACACAGATTGATGAGCTGAGAGATAAAGGTAAGGCAGCCCTCCTCTTGCTTTTAGATCTCTCAGTTGCATTTCATCGTGTGGATCATAAAGTCCTTTGCAATCATCTGGACTCTGCAGCTCACTTTTCCACAGAAGCCATTAAATAGATTGAATCATTCCTGAGTGACAGAACCATGAGGGTCTTCTCACCATCAGCAGCAGCGGACCTTGTCCCTATCACATGTGGTGTACCCCAGGGCTCTTGTGTTTCCCCCACCCTGTATAACATATTCACCAAACCTTTGTTCGATGATCTTAACCTTCTGGGTATCACCTACACTAACTATGCAGATGATACGCAGATTCTCCTCCCACTTTCTGGGGATTATGGCAAGGATTTGGCGCTGGTGAACAGGGTATATCTCATCATCCAGGCGTGGATGGCCACACACGGACTATGCCTGAATGATGAGAAAACAGAGTTGATAATCCTGGATACCCATTGTATCCTTAACAAATTAGACCATGAATACTCCTCCTTTACCATAGATGGAAATCTCATCAAAGTAACCAAGGAGGTAAAAACGCTGGGCTTCTACCTCGATTAGACTATGTCCTTTGACAAACAAGTGAAATCACTGGCTTCCACTACCGCCTACCCTTGTGAGCTTGTCAGGGCAGGTAAACCTTTCCTTTCAAAGGATAGCTTTATGATCCTGGCCAGAGCGCTAGTATTATCGTGATTAGATTATTGTAATGCTCTATACATTGGCGCCAACAAAGCTATCATCCAGAGGCTACAAACTCTCCAAAATAATGGCCTAAAATCTGCACTAGGCATCAACAAAAGAGAACATATTTCTGCCACTAGAAGGCAATATTAATGGCTCTCCATCCACAATAAAATCATGCTAAAAACTGTCTCCTTGACTCACAAAAGCATTAAATAATGCTGCCCGAGCTACCTCGCAGACAGACTAAATAGAAGAACTACCCTCAGACCAACTAGAGCTGGCAATACCAACTGTCTCATGGTTCAGAGATTTAAACTTACCAAGATTGGCAGTAATAGCTTCCCTTTGAAGGCGGCTAAACTATGGAATGCTTTGCAACACGAGCTCAGAGCAGACCAACCATATCTACACTTTAGAAAAAAACGATATCAACCTACTCAGCTCCGCTGACCATTAGTTTGTACTACCTCTAGCTATGCTGCATTAGCCCACCTTGTAAATATACTGCTCTCTTGAACTCAACCTGTTATATCAGGTACTCCTGGCAATATTTCGCTCTGTAGCCATACTTGGAATTATTTTGTATATTCTGTTTTGACTGCAGTACTATGACCCATTTGTAAACTTGTAAGCTGTTCATCTCCTTATTGCTGCGCCCTGTTACCCTCGGGTTTGGTGCGCATTAGAAATTAATAAACAAACAAACATTTGTACAGTACTTTTTGAAGAACTACATAGAATCAAGTATTTTCTGTGTCATTACTATAACCCTAAATTGCAATTAACATCTACAAACGCCCAAACGACTGACTTTGCCAATGATTGTTTATGTCCTCAATTTTCTTCAAATGTACTGTTGCATGTAATTTTAATGGAGGGCCTGATGCTGTATGAATACAAGCAGGAGAAAGGGAATAAAGTCACCTCTATATAAGTATCTCACTAGCCCTAAAGGGTGATAGATCTTCTTACTCCTGTACACCCTGAAATAATGGACACAGAGTTCACCTAAATTCAATTATATTAATAAATTTAATTCATATCAAAAAAGATATCATTACACAAAATAAGCTCTTTTCTGAAAAGATTTTCATAAAACACATTGAATAGACCCTTATAAACCACAAGGCGGAAGGTCACCATGTGTGCTTATCATTGATAAATCACAAACATCAACATATTACAATTCACAAACACAGATGACCTTACATACAACATAAAACACTCTAAAACGTGTCACTAAACAATATCCCAACATGTTTCTGTTCCTTTTGTCATTAATGGCTGAACATTCTTTGGGGGAAAAACTCTTCTTTATGTAGATTCCGTCAACACCACATGACACAGGTCACAACACTTCATAAACGAGAAGTTTAAAACCTAAGAATGATAAAAAAAAATAAAAAATAAAACACCCTCACAAAAGCTGTGAGAAAAGAAGGCTACCAAATAGCACCCAAACCAACCCACTGTGTCTAATCAGTTGGGTAGGCCCATGAATCGTAAAACACTGTTTAAACCGATTTGAATGAACATATAGACATAACCTCCAAATGGTATTTCGTCTCTGGCACGTGTTCTCTCATTAATCGCCCGATACTCATAAATTTTAGCACCCAATTAGATGAATGATGCTTATATATAGCCTCAGAACACCCAGATGTCTGCAAAAAACATTTTTAAAAAAAGTCATCACTTTTTGGGAAGTTGCCATAATTCTATCAGCACTAGTACCCAATCAAACCACTATGGAGCTCCATATGTAGCTGCATATACAGCCTCAACACATACCTGAATGCGTAATTGAAAAGGTGCCGCCAAAAGCTGCAAACCTCAAAGGAACTCTTCCTATGTAGTAAAGTGACAAGCACTTTCTGATCCCCAGTCACAATGTGAGTAAATCACTTCGAATTTAAACTGGCACCTGCAACAAAGTAAAACAAAGCTCTGCTTCACTCATCCGGATACCGTGTTATTTTCTTATATTTCAACGTCTTCAACAACCAGTGACAAGTGCAACAAGCAGATTATTTAAAGTTCCACTGCTGTTGCGTAGTAGCTGAAAAAACACGCTCTGGCTCGCAATCGTGAAAGTGTAACTTTTCTACGACGGAAAACATGCGTTCTTAACCTGTGCGGCTCGCTATGTCAACACAACTCATAACATCATGACAACCGACCATAACGGCTGTTCATATACTGATGCCATAAACGAGATAGGAATAAACGGTCATTTCCTCACTTACAGTTTCATGCGCACGTATACGTCAATCCTGCACTCACCATAAGGGCGTCGGAGAACAACTCGCAAAATTACTCTCCTGCAATTCAGTACCTAGCCATTGCTTACATGGTGTTCCTTAAGTGAACACCATGTAGGCCTAATGCTGTTCTCATGTTAATATAAATGTGCTTGTATCTTATTCTAACATGGTAGAAATGTGAATAGTGCTCTAATGCTGGAATAGAGGTGTCTTAATGGCTTGCCAGATCTTTGCCTCCTAGGACTCTTTCTCTGCCTTTGTACAGTCCTGCAGGGACCTCTATCAATACCCACACGGCCTCAAGCATGCGTCTTCACACACATACGAGGCAGAGACAGGAGAGATGTCCAGCACGTCTTTATTGTATAACTTCCAACCTCCAACTGACAACACCCACCCACTTCCCGCCCCTCCCCTTCCCGTGTTGCCTGTCCGCTATCACGTGATGAGGGTTTCTAGCAAAGGTGACGACATTACACCCCCTCGATACTAAACATGAAGTCCACTCAGTTAATTGTGTCAATAAGTCTCAGAGGCTTTTTCTGTGTACTCTGAGGCCTGGGGGCCACTGGTTCCTCGCTGTCCTCTTGGGGACATGGCACTCCTTCTTCACTGGAGTCTTCTCCATCCCCTTCATAGGGTGAGTCCCACGCAGGGCTTGGGACAGCAGAGGAGTGATCATTGACTGGGACAATTCCTGGCATCCGCCGAAAATGTGATGAGTTTCTGATGATGGTTTTTCTGTCACCTTCGGCTGTGATGAGGGACCCCTTCACTCGAACCACTGTTAAAGGTTCCTCCCCAAAGATGGCCATGCTTTTCCGGCTTTGCACTTGCCAGGCAATGACCACGTCTCCCGGTTCTAGGTCATTCTCTCAGGCTCTCTGCCCTTCATCTACCTGACTCTTCATCTCTTCTATACTGTTGGAATCTCGTTCCCGCATCTCACAATCTCCGCTGTACCTTTCCTCCTCTCGGGTTAGGTGGGATAGTCTTGTTCGTATGCTTCTTCCAAACATCACCCCAGAAGGTGTCTTTCCTGTGGTGCTGTGAGGAGTGTTCCTATAGTCTCTTGGTAATTGGCATAGAATTTTCTCCACAGGCTCCCCGTTAGTCGAGCGATTTGCACATTTCTCTTTATGTTACTCATGAAGCACTCCATTGTGGCGTTTCCTTGGGGTCACAGCGGCGTTACTTTCCAGTGGTGGAAGCCCATGTATTCAGAGAATGTTAGGCCATGTATTCAGAGAATGTTTTGAAGTCTTGCCCCGTAAATGGGGGTCCCTTGTCTGATTTTAGCACTTGTGGAATGCCGTAGATGGCGAACATTCGGTCAAGAGCTGGGATAGTGTGAAATGCCGAGGTGGAGGGTACTATTCTGGAAATCGAGAATATTCATCGACCGCCACTAGTATGTGGTCACCCCATCCAAAGGTCCAAAGAAGTAGACCGCGATTTCATCCCATGCTCCTTCTGGAAGAGTCGTCATACATAGGGGTTCTAATCTTGTGTGTGGGTTGAGGACCGCACAGGTAGGACAATGTTTCAACAGATCTTCTACCTGCGCGTCGAGGTGAGGAAACAAGAGTTTTTGCCTGAGCATCCTTTTGGTGGATACTGTGCATCGGTGGCCCTCGTGGGCCAGTTCCAAGACTTTCCGGCGCAGAGTCCTAGGGATTACCAGCTTGGTGCCCTTCAGTAGTAATCACTCCTCCGTTTTTGCCAGTTTGTCCTTGACAGCAAGGAGACAGCTCATGTCCTGTTTTGTTTCTTCATTTGTGTTTTCTTTCAACTGACGGGCCTGTTCCCAGTGTCCGGTCTCCAGGCACCAAAAGATTATTTGCAGCCCTTGGTCATTGTCTGTTTCTTGGGCTATTTGGTGCGGGTTGAGACCTTTCGGGGTGCTTCCATGTATCACATAGTGAATGTACTGGTCAGCATGGATGGTGGTGGCTGTGACTCCTTGCATGGGTGCCGCGAGAGGAAGTCGGTAGGGTTGTGATCCTTGGCAGGTCTATGGATTATGCAGTCTGTGGAACTGTAGAGTTGCAGTCTTAAAGCCCACCCCGCTATGCGCGGTGGCATTTTGGCCTGTGGATTCCCATAGATGAACAACAGGGCTTGGTGGCCCGTGACGATTGTGAATGGTTTCCCGCAAAGGAACAGAAGAAAGTGCTCACAGGCCCATACTACAGCTAGTCCTTTCTTTTCTGCCTGTCAGTACACTTGTTCAGTTTTGGATAGGCTTCTGCTGGCATAGGATACAATGTGTCTGGATTGGTTGTCTCTCTCGTCAATCTGCGTCTTCATGGCCCCTAGGCCCACGGGCTGGCATCCACGATCAACTCTGTTTCTCTTCTTGGCTTAAAGTACGCCATGTTCTTCGCATCAGATATGCGTAGCTTGATCTGTTGGAATGCCTGTTGACGTTTCTCTGTCCATATGAAATCTGTGTTCTGTTTGGGTAGCGCCCTGAGTGGTTCGCTGACAGATGCAAAGTCTTGTATGTAATGAGTACAATAGCTTGCTAGGCCGAGGAATGATCGTAGGTCTGAGGTGGAGTTGAGTGGTTCGGCGTCTATAAGTGCGATGACCCTTTCAATATCAGGTGTCATTCCTTTTGCGGAAAATATGTGACCAAAGAAATGGAGTGTCTGTTTTCTAAATTCACAATTGTCCTTGTTCAGGGTGAGCTTTGCCTCTTCAAGGGCCATGCACACTCTCATGAGTGTGTTATCATGTTGCTCCTGGTCTTGCCTGAACACTAGGATGTCGTCACTATAGTTCAGACAACTGGGTATATGCTTAATGACATTATACATTTCTGCTTGAAATGTTTCCGCCGCCGAGGAGACCTCAAAGCTGAGGCGCTTATATCTATATAGCCCCAGATTGGTGGCGAATGTGGTGATGTATCGAGACACCTTGTGCAGTTCCAGTTGATGATACCCCTTGTTGGGGTCTAACTTGGAGAACATTGTAGCCCCGTTTAGGAGATGTACCATATCTGTTATGCGCGATGCTTGGTGGCGTTCCCAGACTATGGCCTGATTTGGTCGCCACATATCCACACATATGCGGATATCTAAAGAGTCCTTCTTGGGTACCGGGACTATGGGGGATACCCACGGGGTGGGTCCTTCCACCGGTTCGATGATGTCCACTTCTAGCAGTTTTGTCAGCTCTTCCATCTACCTGTTTTTTTATATTTCTGGGGATTCCCCGGTAATGGATCAGTGGATCCGGTGCATTTGCAGGGACTTTGGTGTCAATGTGAAATTCAATCTGGCGTCATTTAAACTTTCCCAGTCCTTTGAAGTGTGTGGGGGATATCTGCTCAATTTGTGTAGTGGTGTCAAGACTTGATGGTCGTGTAGGCGATGATACCTCTGTCCCCAAGTTCCACTCGAGCAAACAATCAATATACTGCTCGAGCAGCCCTTGAGGCCACAGGTGGTGAATGTCATCAGCCGGAACCAGGAATGCCAGAATATGTCCCCCCGACCACTGTAAGGCAAACACGTGGGTTAGATAATAAATACACCCTGTACACAATCCTTAATGTTTATCTACAAGGGAGCATACCCTGAGTTGTTGTTTAGAAACCAGTGTTGATGTGGGGTGTTTGTCTGAGGGAGCCGGCAGGGTTGACGACAAGGTAGCAGCCTGGCAATGCACTTGAAGGATGGAATCACCACCTCATACGGATCCTGGTACTGTGAGCCAAACAATGGCACGTGATCCAAAGAGCAGAGTCTAAACCAAGGGGCAATCCAATTGCAGTGCAGGAGGAAAGCCGAGGTCGTGTCCAGGGGGAGTGGTTCAAGACAAGGTACCAAACAAGGGAAATCCAAGAAGTAGTTCGTGGGAGGAGCCGAGGTCAAAGCCAGAAAGAAGCAGGTCCGGGCAAGGTACAGAAGGGGAAGCGGGTCGGAATCCAAGGGCAAAATCCAAGATCAAGTAAAGCAGCGTCAAGTCCGTAGTCCGTAGTCCAACCAAGATCAGCTGTGAAGCGCGGATGGGAGTTCGCGCGTCGCTTTTGAACGCTCGCTCCAGTGACCATGTGACCCACGCACGGGATCGTGATCGGACGCTCCTGCGATCACGTGGCTCACACACGTGATTGGCGCACACGCGATTGGACGCGTGGAGGAAGAGCGTCCAAGCGCCGGCAGCGGAGACACGGAATGCCCGTGGCGCGTCTCCACGGCAACCGCCAATGCAGAAATGGAGAGCGAGGCATAAACCAGCGCCGCTGAGTTCGGCCAGCCCCTTGTCGGCAAACCTGAAGGTGAGGATGTGCAATGGTGCGTGTGGAGACTTGCTGTGCTCTATGTCTCTGCCGTGTATTGATGGAATTACGGGGTGCAACAGGAGGGCTTGTGGATGTGGATGGGGGCGTGACAGAGCCCCCCCTCAAAGGCCCACGACCCCGTGGGCTTGAAGGGTACTCCCTGTGGAATCGAGCCACCAACAACGGAGCGTGAACGTCAGGAGACGGGACCCAAGACCGTTCCTCAGGACCATAGCCCAACCAGTCTACCAGATACTGCAGCTGCCCTCTAACAATCCGGGACCCCAAAATAGCGCTAACCTCATAATCCTCCCGGGAGACCAGTGGAACAGGACCGGGAGTGGGCGTCATGCGAGTGGCATCGAGGCAGGGTTTGAGAAGGGACGTGTGAAAAACAGGGTGCAGTCTCCATGAAGCGGGGACAGCGAGTCGGTAAGCTACTGGGTTCAGGACCTTGGAGACCCTATATGGGCCGACGAAACGGGGTAGTAGTTTACGTGAACCCGGTATGTGTAGGTGACGTGTAGACAACCACACCCGATCACCCGGTGAGTATGAAGGGGCTACCTTTCTCCTTTTGTTAGCGGCTGTCCGCATCAACTCCTGTGCTTCCCGGAGATGGACAAGGGTTTGGGCGTGTATGGATGCGAGATCCCGGGCACAGTCATTTGCCGCAGGAGTCCTGGTCCGTAGTGCGGGGGTATTGGCAAAGTCGGAATCAGAAAAAGGGAGAGTACGTGGATGTTGGCCGTAGAGTGAGTAGAAAGGGGAGAACCCAGTGGATGAATGCAGGGTGTTGTTGTAAGCAAATTCTGCGTACTTTAGTGAATCAAGCCAGGTGTATTGGAATTGCAAGGCTAAACAACGTAGGTACTGTTCCAAGGCCTGATTTACTCTTTCGGTCTGGCCATCGCTTTCGGGATGGTAGGCCGACGAGAAGCGTGTGTCAATACCCAGTAGTTTGGTAAGGGCCACCCAGAAACGTGACGTGAACTGTGTTCCACGGTCTGACACAATGACACATGGCAGACCGAACAGACAGAAAACAGACCTGAAAAACATCTGGGCCAAGGAAGGAGCGGTGGGGATGCCTTTACACGGTACAAAGCGGGCCATTTTGGTGTACGAGTCCACTGCTACCCATACCGTGTCATAACCCCGAATACGTGGTAATTCTGTTATCAAATCCATGGACACCGTATGCCAAGGTCTCGGGGGTATGGGTAAGGGCTGTAGTAATCCCAATGGACGGCCTCTCTGTGTTTTGCACTGTGCGCATGTAGAGCAGGTGTTGACATAAGTCTCCACATCTCGTCGCATCGATGGCCACCAGCACCAGCGTTTCAATAATTCCAGGGTTCGTCGCTGACCTAGGTGACCATTGATGAGAGCATTATGGGACCACTCTGGTTACGAGTATCATTGGTGGGTAGGAATAATTTCCCTTGAACAAAAGGCAAGCCGTCTTGTATGTCAGGATCCCAGTCAGCTAGTATCTGGGGATGTTGTGCAACCCATTGTCGAATAGCAGTCAACATAGGTGGGGGTGGAGTGCAAGCACAAACTACATGGCCTTCGCCTAGAAGCATTTCGGGATACGAAGGAAGGGGTACCCCCCCTGGTGAACGGGACAAGGCATCAGCTTTTCCATGGATCACCCCAGGTCTATGCTTGACAAGGAAATCATAGGCAGAAAAGAAGAGATGCCAACGAACCTGTCTACTGTTGACACACTTCAATGATGCTAGGTCCTGTAGGTTTTTGTGGTCAGTGTAGACTGTGGTCTGGTGCTTCGCCCCCAGGAGATGATGTCTCCAGACCAGAAACGCATCTCTGATTGCTAGGAGCTCTTTTTCAGTGACCGTATAATGTGTCTCGGTCGGTGCGAATTTCCTGGAATGGTAGGCCACCGGGTGTAGTGCTCCGGTGGAGGGACATGGTTGGGACAGGATGGCCCCCAAAGCGAATGAAGAGGCATCTGCTTCCACGACATATGGGAGTTCTGGGTCCGGGTGTTGCAAGACAGGAGCCGTGGTGAACGAGGTTTTGAGGGTATCAAAGGCTACTTGATGTGTAGTGGTCCAGTCAAACAACACTGCGGGACTGGTCAATGCGGTAAGGGGTGCCACAATGGAAGAGAAGTTGGCGATGAATCTCCGATAAAAGTTAGCGAACCCCAAGAAAGATTGCAGTTGTTTCACAATGACAGGGATCGGCCAATCTATGATGGCTTGGACTTTGGACTGGTTCATAGTCAGCCCCCCAGGGGAGATATGAAAACCCAGGAATTCGACTTTGGCTGTGTGAAATAGGCATTTCTCGGGTTTGGCATATAAGGAATGTTTTCTGAGTCGTGTGAGTACTTCTCTAACATGAAGGACATGCTCGGCCATAGTTTGGGAAAAGACTAGTATGTCGTCCAGATATACTACGACATATACGTCCAGAATATCACTGAATATGTCGTTTATGAACCGTTGGAAAGTGGCGGGGGCATTGCAAAGGCCAAAAGGCATCACCATATACTCACACAACCCCTGACGGGAGCAGAAGGCCGTTTTCCACTCGTCACCAGAGCGCATACGGACCAGAGTGTATGCTCCCCGGAGATCCAACTTGGTATATACAGAAGCATTGGTCAGCTTGTCTATCAAGGTCAATATGAGTGGGAGAGGGTAGCAGTTTTTTATGGTGACCGCATTCAGGCGTCTGTAATCTACACAGGGACGGAGGCCACCCTCTTTCTTCGGAACAAAGAAAATGGGACTAGCCACAGGGGAAGAAGAAGGCCTGATATGACCTAATTGAAGGGCATGATGTATGTATTCCTTCAGGGCCATTTCTTCTGATGGTGATAGTGAATATATGCGCCCCTTGGGAAGCATTGCCCCATCGATCAGATCAATGGGACAATCATACGGTCTGTGGGGTGGTAGTACTTCGGCGGAGGTTTTGTCAAAAACCGAATGGAAATCGTGGTATTCCGGGGGTACCCCTGACACAGTGGCTCCCACTGTGTGTGCCCCTTCAGGAGGACTCTCATCCTCTCATCCACTATGCGTAGCCCCCCGAGTGCCCTTGCGGGACTGATGAGGACATCGTCTTCCAGTAGGCAAAAATGCTGGCATACCTCGGATTCAAATGAGACCTGACCAGTACCCCAATCGATGAGTGGGTTATGCTTTTTCAACCACGGAAGGCCCAGGATTATCCCGAACTGTGGTGTTGATATCAGATCAAAGGACAGTTGTTCCTTATGGTTGCCCTGGATGGTCACGTCCATTTGGGCGGTCTGTTGCTTGATCGGACCGGATACGAGGGAGGACCCGTCCACTGTCTGGACTGGTTCGGGATGTATCTTGGTTACCAGTGGAAGGTTCAGTGACTTGGCCAATGATATGTCGATGAAGCAACCGGTAGCTCCTGAATCAATGACGATGTGGACTTCATGTGAACACTCCCTGGCCGGGTGAAGAACCGCTTGAACAACTACTGGCCTTACTGGACCGAATGAAGGCACCCCGGGGTTATAAACCGAGCTCGCCTTGTCCCCCGTACTCAAGGGCGAGCTTTCTGAAAACCCGAAGCCTTGTTCTTTGGGCGTCGAGGGCACTCCTTGACAAAATGTCCACTGAGGCCACAATAGAAGCATGCATTGTCGGTTCTCCGACGCTCTCTTTCGGTTTGGGTAATAGGGCTTCGTACACCTCCTATTTGCCTGGGTTCACCAGCACCATCTGGGGAAGAGGGCAAGGGTTTTACAGAAAGGCCTGACTCCATCCGGCGTTCGTACTTCCGAGCATCTACCTGGAGGGCTAGGTCTACCAGATCAGAATAGGTGTCAGGCAGGGAAGGAACAACAGAAAGGGCGTCCTTCATAGTGTTACACAAACCTTTGTAGAACACCACAGCTTTCTTGTTTTCTGGCCATGAGGTTTCAGCTGACAACTGGTTGAAGTGTGTGATGTATTCTATCAAGGATTGTCTGCCTTGGGATAGCTCTAGCAGCTCCAGGTCCCGGGACTGGGCTTTATACCTGGTGTCAAATATTTTGGCCAACTTACTCACCAGGAGGTCGAAATCATAAAGGGGCGGGTGATCGTTTTCAAGGAAAGGATTAGCCCAAGTAGCGGCAACCCCGGACAGATTGGAAAGCAGAAAAGCGGCCTTTGTGGTGGAATCATGAAAGACTAAGGGCCGACAAAGGAAATTAAGCTTACACTGATTGATAAAGGTACGGTATTTTCTGGGGTCCCCCTGGAACTTCTCAGGGGATGCCAAAGGAAACTGGGTGGGCAATACCATGGGAGCAGGTGGTGTGAGGGGTGAAGAGGGGCCTGGGGTTGGTGTTGCCGGATCCCCAAATTCGGCATCTGGCGGTAAAGGGTTGCGGTTGCTCTGGATGTTGTCTAAGCGATGATGAATAGCAGTTGTGGCAGCCGCCACTTCCGTTCTAAGGGATGCAACGGCTTGCATTAGAGCGGCCACGGGATCCCCGGCAGCGGGTTCCATCGCCTGAACGACCAGAAAGGGCTTCACAGTCTGTCAAGACTTGATGGTAATGTAGGCGATGATACCTCTGTCCCCAAGTTCCACTCGAGCAAACAATCAATATACTGCTCGAGCAGCCCTTGAGGCCACAGGTGGTGAATGTCGTCAGCCGGAACCAGGAATGCCGGAAGATGTCCCCCCGACCACTGTAAGGCAAACACGTGGGTTAGATAACAAATACACCCTGTACACAATCCTTAATGTTTATCTACAAGGGAGCTTACCCTGAGTTGTTGTTTAGAAACCAGTGTTGATGTAGGGTGTTTGTCTGAGGGAGCCAGCAGGGTTGACGACAAGGTAGCAGCCTGGCAATGCACTTGAAGGATGAAATCACCACCTCATACGGAACCTGGTACTGTGAGCCAAACAATGGCACGTGATCCAAAGAGCAGAGTCTAAACCAAGGGGCAATCCAATTGCAGTCCAGGAGGAAAGCCGAGGTCGTGTCCAGGGGGAGCGGTTGAAGACAAGGTACCAAACAAGGGAAATACAAGAAGCAGTCCGTGGGAGGAGCCGAGGTCAAAGCCAGAAAGAAGCAGGTCCGGGCGAGGTACAAAAGGGGAAGCGGGTCGGAATCCAAGGGCAAAATCCAAGATCAAGAAAAGCAGCGTCAAGTCCGTAGTCCGTAGTCCAACCAAGATCAGCTGTGAAGCGCGGATGGGAGTTCGCGCGTCGCTTTTGAACGCTCGCTCCAGTGACCATGTGACCCACGCACGGGATCGTGATCGGACGCTCCTGCGATCACGTGGCTCACACACGTGATTGGCGCACATGTGATTGGACGAGTGGAGGAAGAGCGTCCAAGCGCCGGCAGCGGAGACGCGGAATGCCCGTGGCGTGTCTTCACAGCAACCGCCAATGCAGAAATGGAGAGCGAGGCATAAACCAGCGCCGCTGAGTTCGGCCAGCCCCTTGTCGGCAAACCTGAAGGTGAGGATGTGCAATGGTGCGTGTGGAGACTTGCTGTGCTCTATGTCTTTGCTGTGTATTGATGGAATTACGGGGTGCAACAGGAGGGCTTGTGGATGTGGATGGGGGCGTGACAAGTGGGGTCCAAGTACTTGTGTACCACGTGTCTCTACAGGATGTGGATGATGCCCATGTTCATTGCAGCCTTGTAGCTTAGAATGCACCTGCTCTCGGTGGTTGCTTCTAACACGTGCATGGGGATTTCCTTGGCTTGTCCTTTGTAGCTGCACGATGCTGTGAAGTAACCCTTGCATGACAAAGGTGCCTTTGATATTTATGGGTAGATTAGTGCTTTTGCAGGCCCTAGACGTGGAGCATATGGTATGCCGTTCTATATTTCTTCTCTTATAACATTCACAGTTGCCCCTGTATCTACTAGGAATTCAGCAGCTGTCTTGTTTATTCTGATGATCAATGTTGGACTGTGCTCCTTTGCTCTCGGGTTCCCCAATGGGTATAAGTATACTTTTCTTCACAGTTCTTCCCTCTGTTTTCCGCTCCTTCTGGAGTTTTCCTCCGGGGATTCAATAGACCCGCTGTCAGATTGTGAGTGTTCAACCAGATATTGGACATATCTTGTGGGACTCCTTCTTGACCTAGAGGCCGGTGGCTTGCTGTTGCCCCTGTCTCCTGAAGTTCGCTCTCATCTTCCCTCTGTCTTCTCTTCCTTGTGCCTGCTTTGAGGATGTTCGTACTCTTGGCTGAGCGCTCTGGGCAGACTCTGTGTCAGTCTTTCCCTGTCTTGTGATGGTTTTCCACTCATTCCTTCTCCTCACATTCGACTGCGGTACATGCAGCATACCGCTTTGAAGTGGTTGTCCCCCATACGCGGAACATTGTTGGCCTATGGCTGGGCATTGTCCTTCATGTGTGAATTCGTAACTGCATCGATAAAAGAATGGCTCCCTATTTCCCTTGGAGGCACCCTCCAGCTTTGTGATACCCTCGCATTTTCCATGGGTGATCTTTATCTGACCTAGACCTTCCACTTGAGATGCCAACACCGCATCTGAGCTAGCTAGGAGCAGGATTTCTTCTAAGTTCCATGGTTTCTGTAGCAATCTTTTCTGAAAATCTGCATATTCACACCCAACTATGATTTGAGAGCAGAGAGCTTCTTCATTTGAGTAGTTATTGAAGTCGCAGTGCTTCATTTTGAGTCTTAAGCGCATCACAAAGGCGTCCATGGGTTCACCTTTTGTCTGCTTGGTTGTGTGAAATATGTGTCTCTCGTAATCCACATTTGTGTGTGGCGTGAAATATTCGGTGAGTGTTGATTTCGAGCTTGCATAGGTGTCGTTAGTGCTTGATGGAAGTTCATCAACGATGTCCGTGACGTTTGAACCAATGGATAGTGTTAATAGGCTATGCTTTTTCACTTTGTCAAGGGGGCCTATCGCCTTTATGCACACCTCAATGTCTATTATCCACCTCTTGCAGCGTGGACCAAATGTGCTGTATTCGGTGGGATCAAAGTCCGTGGGTAGTTGCGATGTAAGGCTACCTTGCATCCTGGTGGGCAGCGCTGGAGCCGGTGTCAGTGGGACAGTTAGTGTGTCAACTTCTGACATTATGAGCCTGGCTTGGATATTTATGATATGCCCTGTGTAGCGTAATGGGCTGTGTAGTGTGGTCCGCTTCTAGAGCAACCTTTATTGCTGCTGAATGGCGGGACAATGTTTTGGGGAAATCTTTTCATTCCTTGCAGAAGCATTGCATGTTATTTTCTCTTTGCGCAATGGTGTGCGCTTTCAAATTTGAGGAAATTACCTTCTTGTTGGGCCTCGTCTACTTTGCGCCCTGTGGGGTCATGTGTGTCTATGTGCTCCACTTTCTGGTTGCTGACAGAGCTGTTGCAGCTGTTTCGTGCAAGCCGCGTGACCCGCAGAGTTCCAGCGCCACGTGCGCTGTGGTGCTGTGGGACATGCCGCGGTTGCAGGCCACATGTTCATCTTGTTTTCCTCTGCAGGGATCTCACGAGTGCTCAGACCCGCATCAGTGATCAGCTGATGGCGGGGAAATCACCAGCCCGCTTTGTCACATGAGACGTGCTGTGGTTGCGGTCCACGTTTCCGCTTATGATTATCTTCTTGCAGGGAGCTCTTTCACGCTCCGACCCGCCTCAGTGTTTATTTTCCATTGGCGGGGAATTTTCAAGCCCACCCGGACACTGAATATGAAGACAGCTCATACCTTGTGAGCCGGTCCGAAGTGAATAGGGACGTCCTTATTAAAATGGAGAAAGTTTACCAGGTAAGATCTTCTTCCTCGGCACAGCGGAGGCTTTTCCACGGTGCTGCAGTGGCTGTCCCACGGTGAAGCGGAGGCTGTCCCATGGTGCAGCAGCGGCTGTCCCACGGTGCAGCGGCGGCTGTCCCATGGTGCAGCAGAAGCTGTCCCACGGTTAGATTCGTCTCTAAAATGCGGAGATGAGATACTGTCTTTACCGAGTGCAAACAACAGAAGGAAAACCAGAGAGTTGCCAAGTACAAACCAGGTCGCAAATCCAAGCGGGCAAGAACAGGAACAGAAGGAGAAAAGCCAGACGTAATCGAGGGACAAAAGCAAGAGTTTGTTACCAAGAGGACAAAAGTTTACAAAGCAGGCAAGGATGATCCAAAAGAGTAGTCGAGTCAAAAGCCGGGTCAAGAAGGTGTACGTAATCAGAACAAGAAAAAAGGCCAGAAACCGAACGCCAAAAAATGCTCGATCAGAAGCACTGAACAAACGTGGAGGCGTGGTTTAAATAGTCCAGGTCACCTGTTCAATGCCGTGATCCCAAACGAACGTTGCGCTTCCTTAGCAACGTGGTTACCAGTCAAATGGTCGAAAACATTTGGTCGACAGACAATTTGGTCGACACCATTTGGTCGAATGCCAAATGGTCGAATGTTTTTTTTTTTTTTTTTTTTTTTACCCATTTTTTGTTTTTTTTTGGGGGGGTCCCCCCCAACCCCCTTTTTTTTCTTTTTTATTTTTTTTCCCCACACGAAGACCCACAAAACACATATATATATAAAAAAAAAAAAAAATTCGACCATTTGGCATTCGACCAAATGGTGTCGACCAAATTGCAGTCGACCAGTTTGTCGTCGACCAGTTGACTGGACACCTAGCAACGTGTCACATAGTTTCCATGGCAACCTCCATTCACTGTGGCGAGCCGCGCTTCGGGTTGAGTGTTTTCTTACTGCATTTGCTGGACTAAAAATGTGTGAACCATCGCGCAGTGGTCTATGCATGACAATAGCCAAGTTGCTGGTCCCACGTGTGCCGTCACGCAGGCCTCTGCATCTGCTTCTCAAGTGGCGGCTGGCCACCTTCCCCATGAGCGCAGAGTGTGCGATCACAAGCGTCGTGAGGTTCGAATGACCTTGTCGCCAATGTACAGTCCTGCAGGGACTGCTATTAATACCCAAACAGCCTCAAGCATGCGTCTTCACACACATACGAGGCAGAGACAGAAGTGATGTCCAACAAGTCTTTATTCTATAACTTCCAACCTCCAACTGACAACACCCACCCAATTCCCACCCCTCCCCTTCCCGTGTCTCCCTGTCCTTATCACGTGATGAGGGTCTCTAGCAAAGGTGATGACATTACAGCCTTCACTTAAGGTCTAACTTGCCGGCTTGGTTCGCTGGTCATGGTGGGGTTTGATCTAAAAGAGGGGCCCAGCTCCTAAGCGCTCCCTTCCTCCTTCGTCTGTTTTGCCTTCATAGCGTGCTGGTCCTCCCCTGCCTCTTTCTAGTCTGGTGTTTCGGTCACGCTCTTCTATAATTTCATGTTGTCCTTCAAATCCAACTCTGTCTTCCTTGACAGCTTCTCCATTACTCTCTCTGCCCGGCATGATCTTATTCTCTTCATTATATCCTTCTCCTGCTTCCCAGCGAGTACCTGTAACTCACTTCTTCAAGGTGGCACACTTCGTTCTCACTCCACAAGCAATCCCTTCTACTCTTTCAGTAAACCTCAGACTCCCTTTCTGGTTGACCCGTTTTTCTACTTCCCTGATTGTGCCCCCTTGTTTTCCTCACCAAGCTGGTACCTTTCTCTTCAAGACACACCATCTCTACACTATCCAATTCATCTACATTTGCCCACACTTCTCCAATCTTACCTCTCACCAGTGCTTCCTCCATGCAGCACTTCCCTGTCTCACTCTTCAGTGGACCCTGTCAGGTCCAGGCTTTCCAGAGTCTGCTGCTTTCCAACGTGTAGCTCACCCCTAGTCTGCCGTTTCACTACCAAGTTTCCCGATTTGGGTTCACCCAAGTGCTGCATTCCTCACAGATCTTTCCAGTACTGACCATCAGTGGCCATGTGCTCCCACTTGGGTTCAACCAGGATCTACTTCCCTCCGGGTCCTTGCCAGGCATGGCTGTCAGCTGCCAAGTCCCACGGATCTACCCAGGATCTACCTTCCTCCAGATCCTCCCCGAAAATGAAAAAGGCTGTAACTTAGATAACTATACACTTCATCAGTTCCAGGACGAATAATATATCGATAAGTCTCAACCTAGAGACCTGTTCTAGAGACCTGTTTAGTTCACCGACTTAAGCCTGAACTCTTTCAATACTTCTTAACCTTAGAGAACAGTACCCTACATAGACTTCAGTTTAAACTCTTTCAATTATTATTAGACTTCTACAACTGTGCAGAATGCTTTCAATACTTTTGATAATTACAATGTTTGAAGTCTCTATAGGCCCTTCCAAGGACTATAGGTCCCAGCATGCATGAATCTTTATCTGCACACAGTTACTTACAACATGGCCCTTGATTTTCCATCATTATAAAAATTCAAACCTTTCTCTTAATCTCCCTCAATGATCCTGTCACTTGTGCTGAGATTCCTCAGAGTTTACAGTGATTCACGCCCCTCTTGGTGGGTCTGAGATTGCAGGTCCCACAATGCACCAGTCGTTCTCTTCACATAATGGCTAATGAGATATCCTGGACTTTCCCAGCATTATATAATGATTTAAGTCTTTGTTGGTGTGGCACAGACTACAATCCCCAACATGCATTAGTATTTCTCTCTCATGTGGCCCTGAAACACTTGTGTACAGGCGCGTCATAAATGCCATATCATATCATACTTATGTCCCTCTTGCACTCAAGTCTTGGGGCTTAAATTTCTGATTCATTCGGCATTGCTGGGTGAATTTGTCTCTCCATTATATGTATGATGTACCCTTGATGTTATGCTCTATCCTCCACAATCCTGTCTGGCATAACTATATATGCCCTCCCAAACATAGCGCTCTATTCTCTTTTCTGGGGTCTTCTTTGGCTCCTCCTCACTTCTTCCTCTTTCTCTTTTTCCATGAGACTCTGTCAGGGTAGAGTCTCCCTCATGTCTTTCGGTGCCTTTCATAGGTAGCAATTTCCTCTTGAGGTATGTTCAGCTTTGTTTCAGCATTGGCTCTTTTCTCACATTGAAACACCTTACGTCTAGTTACACAGTCTCAGTCTCTTCCCATTGAGATGGCTGCAGCAGGCCAAAAAGTATTTTCCTCGCTCTCATCTGCCCCTGCAGGATTTGTGCTGGCTTCCCAGGGCTCTGACACTGGGCACTTTTTTCAAAGCAGTATCTCACTTGCTGCATCAAATACCACCCTGGGCCACACATAAGGGTTCTCCACCGTTCTATGCTATTCACATTCCTCCCCTCCGTTTTCCACCCATGCTCCTCCGCTCTCTATAGCTGAGCATTCTTAAAGGGTTACCGCTTCACCTTTGAATGTTTCTACTGGCCTACTTTCGATGCCAGCACAGCACAACCTCTCTGACTCACCTCACCCCTGCATTATTGCATCCCATCACCTTTGTAAATTACTAACCAATATCCAATATGATTATCTGATTATTACAAGGCTAACTAGTTTTACACTGTAGAAAAATCTTCACAAACATACATGCAACTTAGTTGCAATCCATACTATAGCTGCCCGGACCACAAATGCTGCTGTCACTAAAGTGCTGGAGTCTCAAGAGTCTGAAAAGTTAGCAATGCTCACTGGCCAGGCCAAGTGCACAGTTTCAGATGTACTTGTCGTACATAACTATATGTTCTCTGTAAAGAATCTGGTGTGTACTCGATCTGGCCTCATATAGTAAGTGGATGAAATCGCTCTAATCAAAGACATATTCAGTGGCTTGCCTTTAACAGTTTGTATTTTCGTTGCAATGGCGGGTTGCTGATACCTAACAACACATAGTAGGTCCATGAATTCCTGCATCCCCGGAAAGTCAATTAAAGTTACTCTCTTATCACCCTTTTTTATACTTTGTACGATTTGTTTTTAAATAGCATAACCCTGATTCTGATTGTCATGAATATGTACATTGTTACCTCAATGTACTTCTGTACTCCGGGCCTCACTGTCATCCCATTTGCTATGTGGGATACTTGACCATCACCCTTCAGGGACTGATTGTAATGTTTGTACTCTAAGCATTGATAGTTAAAACTAGTAATTCTACCCATTTAAAATTACACTTCTGGTGTCTCAGGTTCATGCTACGGGGAAAGGGGGCTCCAATATAAACCATAATTTGTCCGTCAAATAGGACTAGCATGTTGTATTTTTGACAGAATAGCAGTTTGGCGGGGCATGCTCATCGAAGAAGAACTTAGAAATGATGAACATCAGTCTACAATGTTTTTGTACTATGGAGTACCACCACAGACATGCACAACAACTTTGAAAATTCTAGTCGCTCAAGTGTGTGTCATTATTTGAGAGGGCTACATGCAACCTAGCCAGTCAACATTAAGCAATATTGCTTGAATGAAAGAAGGCTTAACCAAGAATTCCCTGTGATCCTAGCCATATCTCCCTCAGACAAAGCCCCAAGAGTTTTCCCAATCCTTCTCCCAACATATCCCTCAACTAACCCCAATGGATCACCTGAGCCTTCTCCAGTCTCTGCTTTCCCCCCTTGGGCACCATATGCAATGCTGCACATATGGGAGAAAATCTTGCCTACTAGCCCCCTGAAATGTACATATGACCCCAGGACCAGTAAACAGTTATCAGCTGCCCCAGGAGATGTGACATGTTGGCACCTTCCCTCTTTTGCTACTGCTTTGCCTTCACACAGAGGTTGTGCCTGCAGCCTGTTGGCCCAGATGAGATGAAGTATTATGGAGCCATGTGTATGGGGGACATTGTATCCTTTTTTTAATTCGGCACAGAGAACTGTGAGCCTTCCACCCACAAACATCAAGGAGATACGTCTGTAGGTCAAGTTCTTTGCACATGATGTCCCGCATGGCCATCTCCTTCTGCAGCATCCTTCCATGTATGGAACCACGCACTTGCTATGATAAAGAAATCATTATGCGTGTTCATGTGTAGCTGTAGAAAAGTCATGCATTTCATCCACCTAATTCTGCATCAGTGTCACCTTTCTTCCATATGCTTTCATGTTTGGCTGCCACAAAACTAGCACATCCTGACAACATGATGGTGGACATGGGTCTGATACTTCTCCGTTGTGTGCTACCTAGCACAGGAGTGTTCTAATATAATGAAGCATAGTAAACTAATGTGTGTGTGAATTCACCATGGCCTCAATTTTCTCACTGTTCTGGCTTTTGTCAATAGCCTCCCTGGAAGGTTGTGTGTTTGTGTGTGTTCGTGTGTGAATCGTGCTCCTCATGATTTGATATGTATATGAATCTTCATCAGCTGCATATATGTGGTATTTTGCGGATGACTGTGCCATTAGGGCTGGGCTGAGATCTAAAAACCATCTGAGATTGTCACTGTGGGGTGCAGGCATGTTCAGGATCTGTGAATGAGGTTTCAGTATGCACTCAGATGAGTGGTGGCTGTGTTTCACATTGTGCTTTCTATTTCTGTATTAACACCATGGCAGAGCCAAGTCCATTTAAGTGTGTGGGACAAACACAGTAGCTGTGTCTCCTATCTCATTGCATATTTCTACAGTTCTGGTTAAGTTTGTGTTTTAGATGTGTGGATGGTAGCCTACACTATAATGGGTAATGCTGTGATCTCAATGTGGTCCTTTTTGCCGAAAGCCAATATTGCAGAGTTGTGTTCACACAAGTGGCACAACATTCTATGCACTTTCATACTAATCACACACGCCCTACAGCAACATCTAATTTCCTTGAGAGAAAAACGCACATTCGTATCAGTTAAAGTTATATATGGTTTAGGGGCATCTCAATTGTCCTTTAATTTGATTGTTCTAGACACTGGTGGTGCCATGCGACAAGGTCACTGCCCATATCTACGATTCAAGGTCACTGCCCATATCTACGATTCCATCCAATCCTTGTGTGTGCAGCCTTTAATTTGTTTATGTATTTCAGTTTCATCTGTGTGAGGGACAAAATGCCCAGAGGTGGGTGCCTTGCTTGCTGTGTCATAGGGAGCCAAGCTGCACCTAACTGATGAGGCTCAAACAGGCTGACACATGTCTGGGGTTGCTTGTGTTTCCATGCCAAGGGGACCTGGTCTAGCATTTTGGGCTGGGCTGCTCCCGTTGGTGGCAGTGCCTGACTAATTTGCATATGGCTGGACACCTTTCACAATGGTGCAGTTAGGCTATAAAAACGGTGGTGTGGAAAGTTGCCCAGAGCAGTGCCAGTTGTTCCGATTTATTCAAAACCTTCCACACATCACATTTTTGGTTATAGTTTGTCTCCCTGTGTGAGAGAGGGTATGCTCAGACATGAGTCCCTTGCTCAATGCACCATAGAGAAACAAGATTCACCTCACTGATGAGGCCCAACAAGGCTATAACATGCCTGGGGTTGCTTGTGTTTCCATGCAGAGAGGACCTGGCATAGTAGTTCGGGCTGGGCTCCTCCCATTAATGGCAGTACCTGACTGATTTGCATATGGCAGGTCCCCTTTCACACAGTGGTGTGGAAGGTTTCTCAGAGTAGTGCCAGTGGTTCAGATTTATTCATAACCCTTCACCCATCACTTTTTTGGTTATACTTTATGTTTCACTTTGTCAACTATAGTCTGAGGACAGCTATACAATGGCTTGGAAAGTCGAACAATACCTAAACTAAGTCAAGATCAAAAGCCTTACTGTATCCTCACATACATACATGGCTGCCTCAATATCTGCCAAATATCTCAGAAGAGTACTCAATCGGCTACCTAATGACAAGTCGCTGGTTATGATAGCTAACCGAAATTCTATAAAGCCTTCGGTGAACAGTACCAAAATTGCTTTGTTAGAAACCATTCACAATGCAATGAAGAACAATAGCAACCCAGCACCATAGACAGGGTGCCAGTCTTTGTTTAGTGTGCTATACCTTTTGGGTCATCTCATGGGGACCGAATGTGGTGAAGAGTGAAAGACTTTAGCAGTGAGGAGTTATTGAGGCAGGTGTGGTGGAGTGGGGTCAGTGTTCAGGGACCTCTTTGGGTGTGGAGTCTTTCATTGCTTCAGAGATTTTGGTCAGATCTTGAGTATCGAAGGAGAGCAGATGGCCATCCTGGGCAAGGAACCACTCTTTGCAATTTTGTTTCGACTAGCCAGTGGTGCAGCACATTAGTCGCCAGTGTAGAGCGTCATTGCTTGAGGATCTAAGTACCTAGTTCCTGTAAAAACCTACACATAAGGAAGCAAATATTTCCTGTTGTGTTAAACTTGGTTTGTTGCTGTTTATCCATTTCAGTTCATTAAAGAGCCATGTCTTGAGTTGTCTTTTAAAAGATAGTTGGTTCATATCCTTGCAAAGATGCATAGGTAGGGATTTCCATAGTTTGGTAGCCAGCAGGGAGAATGAGGATGCTCTTTGTCTTTTCCTGTTGAAGTTAGGAACAAGGACTAGAGTGGTGTAACTGGACCCTGGAGTCCTGGAAGTAGTTAAATGCTGGAATGTTCTTCTGAAGGAAGCTGATCCCTCTACATGGTCTGCACAGTGGGCGATGCAGAGGGTTTTGAAATGTATCATTTTCTTGATAGGGAGATAATGGAGCATATCAAGTCCAGGGGTGATGTGTTCAAACCTTTTCATCCTGAGGAGTAGTATGGACGTTGCATTTTATACGCTTTGAAGTTTTTCACCAAGGTATTCTGGGCGTCTGAGATATAGGCTGTTTGTGTAGTCCAGTCTTGTTACGACTAGTTAGGGCAGCCATGGCCCTGTGAGTAAAGTATAGGTACGGTATGATGATAGTCAAGGTTTTAGAGTGTGGATTACGAAAAAGCAGCATCTATAAATTGCTCTTATCTATATTTTGAGCACGAGGCTACTATCCATTTTCTTCCTGTACAACAGTTTATTCTTAGGAGTAAATAGAGGCGTAGCCAGGATTTTCTAGCAAATTGGGCCTGAAGCTAATGTAGTTGGGCCCACTGCACTGACAAAATATCTGTAAATGCACACACAGCGCTGCTGAGTGGGCATTTACAGATTTTGGGTGGGCCTTACCCCTCAGGCCCTACACTGCCTACGCCTCTGGGAGTAAGATCACCTGATGAGAGTTTCCAAAGTCACTCACAGATTTTCTGGGTCGCCGGGATCCTGGGTCCCATCCTAATGATTGCTGGTGGTTGTTGGACATCCTAAGCAAATGCTGATTATGTTATGTTGTTATTATTACGTTGTTACTCTTTTATACTGTGTATATCACAAATGTAGTGGTCTTAAAATGCTGAGCCTTGTCCGTGTAGAGGTGAATTGTGACCCTCACAAAGGGGACAGCCAGACCACAGGCTTTGAATTGAAAAGGAAATGGGGAAAAGGAGATCAGGAAAGGGGAAGAGCAGGAAAGGGCATGGAGCCGAAAATGTTCAGCCTTAACTCACAACGTGAACCGGTAACTGACAGTTTGGAGATCTCTGGGATGAATATATAGTTTGTAATGCTTTGAATAGAATAAAATGTAATACAAAGAAGGGATAGGAACTTGCCTATTGGCCGGCAAAACCTTCAAGGAGGGAATTACTAGTGTGGTTGTGGTATTATGTTAAGACATGTTGTGGATGCGTTATGCCTTGAGGGGTGTTCAAGAGTGCCTAGGAATTGTGGGGGATAATAAGCAGATAATCATATTGAATTCCCTCCTGCTGATAGCCGAAAGGGGTTCTGATAAAGCTGGACCTGCTGATGGAGGTGTCAGAGGCAGGAATTTACTGTGTGTATAATGAGTGCTGAGGACACAAAATTAGTGATTGACAAAATAATCAGATGAAGGCGTATTTCTTTTCTGGCCATCCTGGATCAATTTCCAGGCTCCAGTCATTATAAGCGCTTCAGCCAAGTCAATACAGTACCGGGATTCACTGAGCTTGTCTAGCACAGCATCTGTAGGAACCTCCTGGTACTGTACAAAGGTGGCTTAATTTCTTTGGTGAATTTTAGTGACCCCACCAGAATCTCTATTATTGCTACGGCTAGCCAGATTATTCTACCCCTTAGCTCTGTTTCGGTCTTTAGGCTTTGCCCCTAAAGGTCTTTGGGAACCTTTGTCAAGGTTCCGATCTCTCTCAATGCCTATACTCTGGCTGCTCCTCAGCTCTGGCCCCACTGGCTTAGACTTACTCTTATCTGACTCTTCTCCAGTTTTGGGCCCTGTTGCCTTGGCCAGTGCTGGTAAGATTCACTGGAACTCTGTCCTCCTCCACCAACTTCCTCCATTGTCAACCCTCCTTCAATGATGTCTTTCTTCCTCCTGCTCTTTGTCTCCTCTACCCTCCTCTTTGCTCTACTCTGTCCCTTCTTCTAGTCTCCCGGTCTTTCCCTCCTCCAGTGCCTTCTTACCCTTCTCTTGATTGCTGTCAATGTTTGTTCATAGTTTCCTCCGACACAAAGAAAAGATTTGCTCATTGTCACAGTGCACATTGCAATCTGCGCTTGTGTTCCATCTCTCCAAGGCCAGGTGCTGCATTTGCAATCTCCACTTGTGGATTGCTGGTGCCTGTGCTGATCTTTGCTAAGTGTTTCTCACTCCTAAGATTTTGTGGGTTGCTAGTGGTCCTGTTCTTCCTCTTAGGGTTGGCATCTCTTAAAGGGTGGCCTTGCATGGTCCCTTTTACCCCACTTCCCAGCCTCACCAATCACACAATGGAGCGGTACTCCTCCAGCCATCAATAAGCAAATTGTCTTACTGCCATACCTATAATGAGGCCCAATATATTTAAAATACAAGACCAGATGAAACCAACAGGGGCTAATAACCAGTTTGCAGAATCAATTAAAATCAACTGGTATTTTCTCCATGGCTAGTCTGGTGGTGGTCCCATTTCTAAAAATTGGTCAGCAGTAAAAAAAAAACAGATGCCCCATCACTACCATGTTGTGTTATGTTATGTTATGTTGATATACCGCACACCTCTACCACTTCAGGCCAGTCTGTAGGTGCTTGCGTGGCTCCGCAAGAAAGAGGACATGGTTGGTCAGTGAGGGAACATTGATAGGATAGGCCCAACACCAGGTCAATGAATTTCTGAGGGGAGGCAAATGATGGCAGACAATGCTCTACACATTCATAATATATGTTACTGCTGGCAGCCCAGAAATTCACTGTTGTAGACTTGATGTCACATATGGGGTATTGCAGAAGTGAGCCAACACTGGCTGAAAAACCCTACACCACCACCTATAACAACCTCAATGTTATTCACTTCACCAAGCTACATATTTACCACAAAACCGCAGCCACAAGAACCATGGCATATTACACCCTTCATCACAAGACAAGTTACAAAAGCTACAACCACCCCACAAGGATAACAGGATGATGTCCCTCACACCAGAAAAACATGCTCAGCCTTTTTGGTTTTGAAAGCCTTAACCAGGAAAACAAAACAATGAATAAGCCACAGACACCCACCCCTGTCTACACTGCCATTACCCACCATGAAATGATTGGCACCAGATGTCTCTTGATCAATGCATAGTCAATCTCCAAGCACACTTTGGATATATTTGGCCTCCTCTCTGAGGAAAAAATAGATGTGCTTTTCTTCACAGAAACCTGACTCTCTGATTATCAAACGCCAGTCATTCATGAACATATTTCAGCATGCTATAAGATCAAATAAGCTACTAAAGCCAATGAAAGGGGTGGAGGGATAGCACTGGTCCACAGAGACGCTACCAAACTCTCAACACCCTCGGTCAAACAAAATCACAAACTGTGAATCCCTTGCCCTTAACTGTTTCATCTCTCACAACTCTTCACAAAGTGTCTTCCTTATATATAAACCACATTCCTGCATCCCAATCCTTGCTTACAAACTCACAGAAGGGGCTACCAACCTATCTGTGGCTCACCATTATCTCACAAATCTGATGTAACTTAAACATCTGGTTTGAGAAAGAAGACAACCCTGGCCCCTTGCTACAACTTTCACTGCACTACATCTAAAACAAATGTTTAAGGATGACACCTATATAGCGGGTCACATGCTTGATCACATTTTCTGAAAGGACGGTCTGCTCTCCAATTCACCTCCCATGGGCAGGCCATTTATCCATTCCATTTGAAATCTTCAAAGAGGCCTACTACTTGTGAAAACATCCATAGGACACATGATCTTGGCCACATCCTGCAAAGAAGTATAACTGAACACTTCACAAGAAAGACTTAAAGCAAACAAATCAATAATTACACTTGACCCCCAACAAATACAGTGGAGGAGATTCTCGAAACCTTCATAACTGGATTGACTCAGCCTGGGACAGCATTGCACCGAAACCATATTTTAAAGACCTCACAGAAAAACAAATGTGCTAAATAGTTGTTAGGGAGAATTCTCAAGAATGTGCTAATTTCCCTTACCTTTTGAGACCCCCAGCAACTTTGCTGGATTTCTAGGATTTGATTTCTTTTACCTGGGAAGAGTGTGAGACTTTTTTTCCCACATTTCCATGTATTTTGAGGTGTGTTTTACTTTTGTGTTCTCTGGTTATGGAGTTTTAAGACAACTCCATAGGCATTATCTTTTTCTGTTTGTCACACAGCACCTTCAATACAGTGACACAGGGATGTCATTCAGTCTTCCCAAGGTTTAAATACCTTCTCTGGGACTGACTACTGTCTCCCAGAGCACGTAAAGTTAAATTGACTTTACTAGTCTCTTTAAATTTACAGACCCAGCACACACTATCTTCCTATAGAGTGTTGGAGGGGTTGCCCAGCTTCCCCTAAGTCAAAACACTCATGTAACAGTCAAATGTTACCCTTTCCTACTTTAAATCGCTGGTGGCAGTGGTTAAGATCAAACTACCATGATTTTTCCTGACCGCGAACAACAGTAGGTAAAAATCGGGTCAGCCATGTTTTCCAATATGGTGCCCAAGACCTATCTGTAAAAACAGCCTCTGGTCGACTTTTTTCGCCATTTCTTTTAGGAAAGGTCCTTCTTGTGTTTGTCTCTGTGCGCCAAACCAGGTTTGGTCCCTTTGTTTGTTGCCTTTGGTGGGCTTCAGTGCTGAAGCCCTCCTCTGGTGCCAGGGTGTCTGGGGTGGACAGGATGTGAGGGAGATGCCCGAAACTCCCAGTGCTTAGTCTCCTAGGAGACCTGAATGCACTCTGGCGTGATTGGCCGGCTGGCTGTCCAGCAAGGACAGCCACCCTGCTGTGTGAGTGACAGCCAGGCTGGAATGAATGGGGGAAAACTGTTTAAAAGCAGGTCTTTGGGACTTGGAAAGCAAGTCGACCACTGGAACGAAGGAACCGAAGACGAGCTGAAGGAAGAGGACTGCTGCAACTCCTGAACAACCGGTGAAGCTGCAGGTCCGAATTGCCTGAAACTCCATCGACAGAGAAGCCCTTCAAGGTTAACTTCTTGTTACGCTCACCTGGTATCCACAGAGACGCCACCCAGCCGGGTTACTCGCTGGTATGCTTCTCAGCTTTGCCCTGATATGGTCTGCGGGGAAGGTTCTGCCTGAAAATACAGGAGGACTGTGTTCAAGACTGACCGACTGGGGTAAGTATCCTCCCTCCTCCCCCGTATGATTTCAGTCCCTCTGGCGCCCTCTCCTCAACTTGTGGTAGAATTAGGCGTGCTCTCCGTCCTGCCTTCTTTGCAGGGGCACTTTGTCTTTCATGGGCGAGTGCGGTCCAGTTACTTCACTGACGCCGGCCCGTTTGATATTGTTCAGGTAGGTCTTATTGCTGTTCTTTAGTCTTTTTGCTATCCTGCATGCCTTTCATTGTTTAAAATGTCTCTTTTTTCTCCCTTAGGTATGCAGGCTTCAGCGCGGCAAACTGGCTTGGTTGAGCCCCGCTGGTAAATGAAGGTGCATTAAGAGCGCTATGATGCGGTAAGTAAGCGCTATGCGCAGCGCTGCGAAGTCTTGCATTTGCTAACCTGTGTTTTCCTTCATTGTAGGTCGCAGTGTTCCTCAGCGCGAGTGGAATGTCTGGAGTGGTGACAGCCGAGAGGCGACCAGCCAGGTAAGCCTTTTGAGCAGTTCGTAATTTGTAAATGTCTCTACTACTTTCTTTAATGTTGCCTCTATCTTCCTCTTTCAGGTCGTTCTGTCCAGGAGGCGTGCAGATTCGAGGAAGCTGTTCTCAGTAGCTGCGAGTGTATAAAGTTGAAGACTGCAGGTAAGATGCTGCTGCTAATGATGCATGTTCTGCTTCTCCGCGGTTCGAGGGAATAGCTAGACACGGTGAGCGTCACGTTGCAAGCTGCAAAGTAACACGAAGCATGTTGTCTTGCTCGGGTGTGGTTTAAATAGCCCCAACAAAATAGTCCAGGTAAAGTAGTCAATAGGCTACCACACCCAAAACACTAGACCGCATAGCTTGGTTCTTAGGAACCAAGCTATGTGGATGCCTCCATGTTGGCTGATAATACAATAAAGTAGTTCCCAAGCACATTGTTTTTCATGGTGTATGAGCCTTGCACCATAGGTGCCAGGACTGGCCCCATGAGGGCTTTTGCAGAGGATGCCAGGCTCTAGAGGCCTGAGTCCTGACTCCACCTGGCCAATGGGTTTGCCAGAGGGGGTTTTGGGAGAGGGTCCTGACAGCACTCCCCCCTAAGGCCCCTCCCATGGTGTTCCTTCTGTCTGGCCCAGGTTTGGTTGGGAAGTTCCGATGGAATTTCCTGATTAGACGTGGTGCGTGGATATTCTCACTGGGCTCCCAGGATCTATCTTGTGGTCCAAATCCTTTCAAATCGACGAGATAATATATCTTGGTCCTAGAGTATTTAGAGTCCAAGATATCTTTGACTTCGAATTCTGGTTCTCCGTCAACAAGTATGGGCTTAGGTGGTGTCACAATCCGTGTGTCGGGTTGCATTGGTTTCAGGAGGGACACATGGACTACCGGGTGGATGTGTAGATTAGGTGGTAAATCCAGTTTCACGTCTGCTGGGTTGATAACTGCCTTAATGGTATAGGGTCCTAAGAATCTGGGATGAAAGGTCTGGGTTCCCTTGATGGGTTTGAATTTAGCAGCTAACCAAACTTTGTCTCCTACCTGATAATCAGGGGCCTTTTTCCGGTGTTGGTCAGCGAATCTCTTTTGTTTTTCTTTGGCATGAATAAGGTGTTCCTTTGCCCTTTTGAAAGCCTGAGTAATGGTTGTGTGTAGAGTCTTTACCGCTGGCATTTCCAAACTGGCTGGAAGGTCTAGTTCAGAGGTACGTGGATGTCTGCCATAAAGGATATAGAAGGGCGTTTGTCCCGTGCTTGAATGCAAAGAATTGTTATATGCATATTTGGCTATCCATAGTAGGTCTTTCCAATTCCTTTGTTCGTGGTGCAGCATGCACCGTAAATATTGCTTGAGTGTCTGATTGGTTCTCTCGGTTTGGCCATCCGTTTGGGGATGGTGACTGGTAGATAGCCAAACGTCGATCTGCACCATTGCACAACATTTTTTCCAGAAGTTTCAAACCAAACTGGCTGCCTCGATCAGAGACCATAACCGAAGGGAAGCCATGTAGCTTAACCACGCCTTTGCAGGAACACTTTTGCTAAAGTGGCTGCATCGGGGAGGCCTTTGAGAGGAATAAAATGCGCCATCTTCGAGTATAAATCCACAACTACAAGGATGGTGTTGGACCCTTGGCTTGGAGGTAGATCAGTGATGAAGTCGAGAGAAAGAGTGTGCCATGGAACTGGAGGAATCTCCAATGGTTGTAGACCAGATGGTTTTTGTTTCTGTGATTTATTTTGTGCGCAGACACCGCAGGACTGAATATACTGAATGATGTCCTTACTCCAGGTAGATTAACAAGGGGGGTCCTGGGAGTCCCTCTGCCAGACATTAGTCCTGGTTACAAGAGACTTACCCAGAGTCTTTAGCTCACTATCTTTCACAGAGAGGAAATATCCCAAACATATCAGTCTTTGTCCTGCCCTGGGGCAGTCCAGCACCGAAATTCTAGGCAATTCTCCTCTGAACAAGAGTACCAACAGCATCCCCAGACACGTGTTTCGGTCTGGTTGGACCTCATCCGTAGGGAGGAGCTGTGCCTCTCTAAGAGTAGTGAGCAAGGGGTCCACATCTGGATTCCTCTAGTAACTTAGGGTGAGACCCAAAGTTACTTGAATATGCAAATTAACAAGGGGGGTCCTGGGAGTCCCTCTGCCTGACATTAGTCCTGGTTACAAGAGACTTACCCAGAGTCTTTAGCTCACTATCTTTCACAGAGAAGAAATATCCCAAACATATCAGTCTTTGTCCTGCCCTGGGGCAGTCCAGCACCGAAATGCTAGGCAATTCTCCTCTGAACAAGACTACCAACAGCGTCCCCAGACATGTGTTTGCTTGGTTTTCTGTGCAGAGGGGACCTGGCCTAGCAGTTCGGGCTGGGCTGCTACCTTTGGTGGCGGCAGCTGCTGACTGATTTGCACATGGCTGGTCCCCTTTTGCAATGACGCAGAAGGGCTAAAAAATGGTGGTGTGGAAGGTTGCCCAGAGCAATTGCCAGTGGTTTAGATTCATCCGAAACCTTCTACCCATCACTTTTGTGGTCAGTTTGTTTCTCCTTGTGAGAGAGGGTATGCCCAGACGTGGGTCCCTTGCTCGCTGCGCCACAGGGAACCAGGCTGCACCTCACTGAGGAGGTCCAACAAGGCCGAAACAAGTCTGGGGTTGCTTGGTTTTCTGTGCAGAGGGGACCTGGCCTAGCAGTTCGGGCTGGGCTGCTACCTTCGGTGGCGGCAGCTGCTGACAGATTTGCACATGGCTGGTCCCCTTTTGCAATGGCGCAGACGGGCTAAAAAACGGTGGTATGGAAGGTTGCCCAGAGCAATTGCCAGTGGCTTAGATTCATTCGAAACCTTCCACCCATCACTTTTGTGGTCAGTTTGTTTCTCCTTGTGAGAGAGGGTATGCCCAGACGTGGGTCCCTTGCTCGCTGCGCCACAGGGAACCAGGCTGCACCTCACTGAGGAGGTCCAACAAGGCCGAAACATGTCTGGGGTTGCTTGGTTTTCTGTGCAGAGGGGACCTGGCCTAGCAGTTCGGGCTGGGCTGCTACCTTCGGTGGCGGCAGCTGCTGACTGATTTGCACATGGCTGGTCCCCTTTTGCAATGGCGCAGACGGGCTAAAAAACGGTGGTGTGGGAGGTTGCCCAGAGCAATTGCCAGTGGTTTAGATTCATTCGAAACCTTCCACCCATCACTTTTGTGGTCAGTTTGTTTCTCCTTGTGAGAGAGGGTATGCCCAGACGTGGGTCCCTTGCTCGCTGCGCCACAGGGAACCAGGCTGCACCTCACTGAGGAGGTCCAACAAGGCCGAAACATGTCTGGGGTTGCTTGGTTTTCTGTGCAGAGGGGACCTGGCCTAGCAGTTTGGGCTGGGCTGCTACCTTCGGTGGCGTCAGCTGCTGACTGATTTGCACATGGCTGGTCCCCTTTTGCAATGGCGCAGACGGGCTAAAAAACGGTGGTGTGGAAGGTTGCCCAGAGCAATTGCCAGTGGTTTAGATTCATTCGAATCCTTCCACCCATCACTTTTGTGGTCAGTTTGTTTCTCCTTGTGAGAGAGGGTATGCCTAGACGTGGGTCCCTTGCTCGCTGTGCCACAGGGAACCAGGCTGCACCTCACTGAGGAAGTCCAACAAGGCCAAAACATGTCTGGGGTTGCTTGGTTTTCTGTGCAGAGGGGACCTTGCCTAGCAGCTTGGGCTGGGCTGCTACCTTCGGTGGCGGCAGCTGCTGACTGATTTGCACATGGCTGGTCCCCTTTTGCAATGGCGCAGACGGGCTAAAAAACGGTGGTGTGGAAGGTTGCCCAGAGCAATTGCCAGTGGTTTAGATTCATTCGAAACCTTCCACCCATCACTTTTGTGGTCAACTTACTCCAGGTAGGCCACCAAAAGTTCTCTTTCACCTTAGCTAGGCTTTTGGTGATCCCAGGATGCTCTTCGATCAGTGAATCATAATAGTTTGAAATAATATGCTGTTGTAACTCCTTGTTGGGTACATATAGGCGATCCCTAAAAAAGGGTAATTGGTCCTTGATGGTATATTGTTCTCCTTGAGTTTGCCATGCGAGGTAGGCATCAGGATTCATTGTCCATTGGATTTCTTTTTGTAGTTCTGCTTGTGTTAAGGCTGTCGCGATACCCAAGAGTTTGTCTTCATGTATAATAGGTACTGGGTCTGGAGTTGTATATACTATTTCATCTATGCCCTTGCGAGATAAGGCATCCGCCTTTCCGTTTCTGACTCCCGGTCGAAATGTGATTACATAATCATATTCGGCAAAGAAAAGGGCCCACCGTAATTGGAGCGAGGACTGGGCCTTAGCTATTTTGAGATATTGCAGGTTTCGGTGGTCTGTGATGACTGTAATGGTGTGTTTGGCCCCCAGAAGGTAGTGCCTCCAGGCTTTAAAGGCAGATTTGGTAGCCAGGAGTTCCTTGTCCGTGATGGCATTATTAATCTCTGGAGGTGAGAACTTTTTCGACCAGAAGGCCACAGGATGTAGCTGGCCGGTTTCCGGGTCTCTCTGTGAAAGGACAGCCCCCATTGCGAGACTGGACGCATCAGTTTCAACGACATAAGGGAGGTCTGGACGAGGATGTCACAGGATTGGAGCGGAGGTAAACCTTCGTTTAAGTTCCTGAAAGGCTTCTTCTGCTTCTTCGGTCCAAGCAAACTTTTTATTGTTTTTTCGTAATAGTACTGTGATTGGGTGCACAACCTGAGAGAAGTCTGGGATGAACCGGCGGTAGAAGTTCGCAAAGCCCAGCATGCTTTGTACCCCTTTCAGAGACGTCGGTGAAGGCCATTTCAGAATGGTATCTACCTTGTGCACGTCCATTCTGATGCCTCCTGGAGTAAGGATAAAACCAAGAAATTCTACTTCGGTGATGTGAAAAAAGCATTTTTCAAGCTTTGCAAACAAGCGATGTTGACGGAGCTTGGTGAGGACTGAAAAAACGTGCCTGACATGATCTTGTTCCGAGGCTGAGTATACTAAGATGTCGTCTATGTACACTAAGGCACACACATCAATTAACTCCCTTAAGACGTCATTCATGAAATATTGGAATGCCGCAGGAGCGTTGCATAACCCGAAGGGCATGACTTGATATTCAAACAAGCCGTACTTAGTACGGAAGGTGGTTTTCCATTCATCTCCTTTTCTGACTCGGACCAGGTGGTATGCTTGTCGAAGGTCCAATTTGGTATAAATCTGGGCATCTTTAACTTGGTCTAGCATCTCAGGGATAAGTGGCAAGGGGTAGCGGTTCTTCACGGTGATCTGGTCCAATGCGCGGTAGTCAATACAGGTTCTCAAGTCTCCTTCCTTTTTTGGAAGGAAGAACAAAGGACTGGCTGCGGGGGACTTCGAAGGACAGATAAATCCATTTGCAAGGTACTGGTGTAAATAGGATTTCAAATGAAGGTTTTCTGGTTCTGTGAGAGTGTAGATCCTGCCGCAAGGGATTTGTGCACCAGGAACAAGGTAGATCTGACAGTCATAGGGCCTGTGCGGCGGCAATGTATTAGCTTGGTCCTTTCGGAAAACATCCTGGAAATCAAGGTATTTACTTGGCAAGGTATTAGTTGCTCCCAGGGTTGATACTGTCGCTCCGGGAGTCATGGGGATACAGACGTCATGTTTCTCCTCTTGGTAATAGCAGGCAGGGGAGCAGTCACCGGGGAAGGTTCATTTTCATGCCCGCCAGTTTATCAAAGGGTTGTAAGCAACCAACCATGGCATCCCTAGTATTAGCCTGAACTGAGGTGCCTTGATGAGATCGAATAAAATAGACTCCCGATGTCCGCCCTGGCTGTGCACTGGGTTACTGGTCCGGAAGCAATTTCTGTCCCATCCACGGTGGTTACCTTGTCCATAGTTGGCTTAGAACACAAAGGAAGCCCCATCTCTACTGCCAGTTCTTGATCAATATAATTTCCAACTGCTCCGCTATCGATGTATGCTTCAACGGCATGCATTCTTGATGACTGTTGGTGGTTAATTAAGATCACTGGTATTGCAAAGTGCGAGGTCAGCAACTCTTTCTTCTCACTCGACAAACTGACCTCTACGTTTGTCGAGTTTGGTAGTTTTCCGATTCCTTAGCTTCATCCTTCTCGGTGGCCCCGACTGTTCTTCTTGGGGGCTTTACTGGACAGTCCTTCAGGAAATGTCCTGGTTTCCCACAATACAAACAAAGCTGTTGTTGTCTTCTTTTGTCCCGCTCTTGTTTTGTTAATGGGGAGCATGGGTTCTACAGCATTTTCAGGTACACAGGGTGTGTTTTCCCTTGGTCGAACTTACACGGTCTGAGGGTCCATCTTAGACTGGTCTGCCTTTCGGTCCTGCAACCGGTGGTCTAACTGCACGACCAGATTTATGAATTCTGCACAGTCTCTGGGTGGATCAACCACCTGGCCTAAGACGTCCTTTAATTCGCCTCATAAGCCTCGATGGAATAACGTGGTTCTTTTGTTTTCTGGCCACCTAGCTTCGGCAACCAGTCTGTTGAAGGTCAATGTACGTTAACAAGTCCTGATTCCCCTGTCGGAGGGACAAGAGGTCATTGTCTACTGCTTGTTCCTGGGTATGGCGAGTAAAAAGTTTTTCCATTTCTCTCTGGAACCCCCCAAAGTCATGTAATAGAGGATCGTCATGGGTTACCAACGGCAGTGACCAATCTGCTGCACTACCACTCAGGTATGATAAAACAATAGCTACCCGAGTTTGGAAATGCTCCAGGCCTACCAAGAAAATGAAGGCGGCACTGATTGATGAATGCCGCATACTTCCGTGGGTCACCTGAGAACCTTTATGGTGGTGCCAGGGGCACTGTTCCAGGTAACGTGATCTGTACCAGAGTGGGTGGTATGGCAGGGTTTTGCATCGTTGGATTGCTTCCAGGTAGAGGCGCCTGTCCTGCCTGTGATTGCAAGTATTGCCTGCTAATCTCTTCAGTGCGTTCTTTGGTCACTATTAGGTCTCTCCGGAGGGCATTAGTCTCTTGTCGGGCAGAATGAACCTCAGAACGAAGCTCTCCTAGTAATTGGGCCAATTGGTCCATTTCTGATGTCTCCATGGCGCCCAGGTGGATTTGTTATGGGAGGCTTTGCATTCTGTTATGCTCACCTGGTACCCACAAGGACGCCACCCAGCCGGGTTACTTGCTGGTATGCTTCTCAGCTTTGCCCTGATGTGGTCTGCGGGGAAGGTTCTGCCTGAAAATACAGGAGGACTGTGTTCAAGACTGACCGACTGGGGTAAGTATCCTCCGTCCACCTTCGTATGATTTCAGTCCCTCTGGCGCCCTCTCCTCACCTTGTGGTAGAATTAGGCATGCTCTCATCCTGCCTTCTTTGCAGGGGCGTGTTGTCTTTCATGGGCGAGTGCGGTCCAGTTACTTCACTGACGCCGGCCCGTTTGATATTGTTCAGGTAGGTCGTATTGCTGTTCTTTAGTTTTGTTGCTATCCTGAATGACTTTCTTTGTTTAAAATGTCTCTTTTTTTCTCCCTTAGGTATGCAGAGCTTCAGCGCGGCGAACTGGCTTGGTTGAGCCCCGCTGGTAAATGATGGCGCATTAAGAGCACTATGATGCGGTAAGTAAGCGCTATGCGCAGCGCTGCAAAATCTTGCCTTTGCTAACCTGTGTTTTCCTTCCTTGTAGGTCGCAGTGTTCTTCAGCGCGAGTCGAATGTCCGGAGTGGTGCCAGCCGAGAGGCGACCAGCCAGGTAAGCCTTTTGAGCAGTTCATAATTTGTAAATGTCTCTACTGCTTTCTTTAATGTTGCCTTTATCTTCCTCTTTCAGGTCGTTCTGTCCGGGAGGCGTGCAGATTCGAGGAAGCTGTTCTCAGTATCGGCGAGTGTTTAAAGATGAAGACTGCAGGTAAGATGTTGCTGCTAATGATGTTCCTTTTGTCTCCTTGCAGGTTCTGCTTCTCTGAGGTTTGAGGGAATAGCTGGACACGGTGAGCGTCACGTTGCAAGCTGCAAAGTAACGCGAAGCGTGTTGTCTTGCTCGGGTGTGGTTTAAATAGCCCCAACAAAATAGTCCAGGTAAAGTAGTCCCTAGGCTACCACACCCAAAACACTAGACCGCATAGCTTGGTTCTTAGGAACCAAGCTATGTGGATGCCTCCATGTTGAATGACAATACAATAAAGTAGTTCCCAAACACATTGTTTTTCATGGTGTATGAGCCTGGCGCCATAGGCGCCAGGACTGGCCCCATGAGGGCTTTTGCAGAGGATGCCAGGCTCTAGAAGCCCGAGTCCTGACTCCACCTGGCCAATGGGTTTGCCAGAGGCGGTTTTGGGCGAGGGTCGTGACACTTCTTCCCTTGAGTTTGGTGGGATCAACCAACTCATAAACTGCCTGGACACCATCCCCTCCTGGTCGAATTTTCTGCAGAGTGCTGTGGAAAACCGGATAGCCAGTGGGAAGGATACCAGTTTTTGGTCTTTAAGGCACTCACCCCTTGAACCAACGTGTTTACAAGCTTGTGGCTTCATCCCTGGGCAGTGCAGGAACCTCCCGATGTCCTCCTTCTTGTCCCCACAACTGAAGCTCAGGAACAGCGAGATCTGCTCGAACTGCCAGGAACAACTGCCTCAGCTACAGCCCTTCTTCAATCTAAAGGTACTGTGCAAAGGCGGTCCGTAAATCTTTTCGGCCATCGCGAAAGTTTGTGGAACTTTCGCAACTACGAAGACTTGTCCTTCCCTAAACATTCGTCTAACTTTTTGCTTAGCCAAATTCTTCTAAACTCTGTGGCAAAGACTTAACCGTTTACTACCAGAACTGTGCTATCCTATACAAAGACTCTGAACTATTGACTTTGGCCCAGGCCTATGAACTGAATGCTGGTTGTAGTTCAGTGAAACCCTTTGCCCTCCCTATGAAAGTATTTGTGCTACTGATTCTTATAACCTTGTCTTTTTAACCCTTTTAAAAGTATCTGAAGTGCCATTTTGCTCCTACTTCAGGGGAGCTGAACTTGTTCAGTAACTTATAGGTTGTGTACTTTTGGTGTATTAAGTATATGATATTGAGCTGCTTTTGCTAGTGTAATGTTTTCAAACTGACTGTGTAAATAAATGTATATTCTTTTACCGAGAAACCTTGATTAAGTGTTTGTTTGAATCTCTGTATTTGTTGGTCCTTTGTGTAACGTGTTCTACTGCTCACTCAACTCTTGAGATAAGTCTGGCTGCTCAGCCACTGCTACCACGTAACTGTGTAGTGCAGGCTTGTACCAAATGTGAAATTGTACTGACACTTGTAGTCTTAATTGCATGTAGGGTTCCCAAAGGGTATTGCATGTGATTCTGCCTAACAATAGTACACTCCAAAATGACACTGCCTGAGAAAGTAAATCGAAAACTGGAGAAAACCAGGAGGAAACACAACTTGAAATCAGACAAATGTGCCTACCATCAACAACGAAGTTTTTACAGTGCAGATATCATCAAAGCCGATGAAGTGAACTCTCCAAAATGTATAGAATAATCATAGCACCACCAAGATGTGCAATATCATTCAATAATTCAAAGCTTCTACAGCCTGCAACATAACCCCAATTCTGACTGAAGAACTTTGCAGTCAGATTGCAGCCCACTTTAGCAAAAAGATCCTACAAATCCAAGGACACCTGGATACTCTGCCAAGGAGAAATCACCTCTGGCACCCACCACCCCCTCGCTAACTATTTCACAACTATTCTCCTTTCCAGACCTACTCACTATGATCAACTTGGGGCAAATCTCTGGAAACTAGTGACCATTTCTATAGGTAAACCACCACAAAGCATCCGGAACTGACAATTGACACCTGTGTTCTTATCTTTTCTTAAATGCTAATCACTACTGGGAGCATCCCTCATCTTTGAAGTCAGCCTATGTGAGGCCACTCCTCAAAAAACAGAAAGCAGTCTCAAATGACTCTACACGCTACTGCCCCATCTCAAACACTCTGTTCATCTGGAAAGCCCTGGAAAAAAATGTATGTATGGTCAACTCCAGGATTTCATTGAAACAAGCAACCTTCTTTATGAATCACAGCATTGCTTTAGAATGATGAGGGGCAAAGAATCATCCCTGTGCTCAATATGGGACATACTAAAGAACAACACAGCCAAACGTTTGATAGTGGGCACATCCTTCTGGACATCACGTCAGCTTTTGATACCATTAGCCAAGGTATTCTTCTAGAAAGACTGAGAGATATTGGAATAAAAGGAGCCACTCTACCTTAAAACATGCTTTGCACGCGTGGATGCATGGATGGTGCCAAATAGACTAACACTCAACCCTACCAGTACAGAATTCATGCTTTGCAGTGAGGATCCCCCTAACACCAACGCAATCCACTGACCTATGTCTAGTACCTATGTCTAGTAGTCACCCACAAATGTGTCCATCTTGCCGCCCCAATGTACCTTTCCCAGAGGATCCACCTGGTCTCCTCCACAAGACCCACTAGATCACCCTATGCCAGCATGCTCTCAGTACCTAGGGTAAAAAGGACCAGAGCAGGGGGCTCCAGTTTCCCGTACCTCGCTGCCGTACACTGGAACACCCTCCCTAGCTCCCTGCGCTCTGAACCCTCACTGACCGCCTTTCGGAAAACCCTGAAAACGACCCTGTTCATCTAACAATTACATGGCCTAGCCCTCATAATTGTATTGTATGATGTATTATGTGGTATATCTGATCACAGGTCACTGCCTCACTGTAACCCAAGGCACAACCTGCACACATTGTAACTAAGTCTTCCTTGCAAGTAACAGTGCCACAATGCACCTGGGCTGCCTGCGCGCTATATAAATTTAATAAATAAATAAATACCTCTTACCCCTGATTAAACTAAATCTACCTGGTTGGCAGATCGGATGAGGATTCACAAAATTACTGCATGCTGTATTTATTAAAACCATTTCCACCCTTATTTTGTAGATGGAAAATGCTCAAAAGGCTGGCACAAAAGGGTAGATTTTGATCCTTTTGTGGTTTGTATGATAAAGATGTGTAAAGGCAGGCATCAGGGATATCCCAATCTTTTCACCCCATGAATGTCCTAATACACAAATATGTTATGTTGAACTGAAGGGAACCATTTACGCTTCTTTTTAGAACAGATTTTTCTTTTCCAAAATTACATTGTCAATGTCAACATTGGTTGCTGGTAAACATTGAAAGTAGAAATTGTAGTTTAGCAAGTTGAAGTTAAAATTGAGGTATAATCAATGCATGCTGTAATTTCTGAGAACACTGCATGTGGTAAATCTGGCAGGAAAAAAATAAGCTGAGCGGTTAAAACAGCCATTGTTTCCAAACACCACCTGTTATAACTCTTTAAAGCCAGACTCATAATACGGGTCACAGTAGTTAATACTATGGTTGGAAGGAGCACACAACAGTAAACGTAGCAATGAAAGACAGACATGAAATACTTCTTCAACATATTTATACAGAAAAGCAATCCAGTGGTGAAGGTGGTTGGAAATCATTTGGGGTGGGTGATAGCAGTTTACGACCCTATGGCTACCTACTGGGAGAGAAGGTGGTTCCTAAGGGTCAACCTAAAGCAAGTTATGGTTGGAAGGTCCTTTCTGGGGATAAAGAGATCCAGTAAATGGGAGTCAGGAGGGTGAAGGCGCTGAAGTAGCATGCAGCACAGGGTGGACATGGAATGGGAGTTGCTTAGGAGGAAGAGAGCTTTGGAATGCACAGTGTAAAGGATGAGTATTGGGAAATAGATGCAGCCAGGCTGAGCAGGGATAGCACATTGATGGATCTAAAAATAAGAAGGGGGAATTTGAATAGGGAGATATTTTTAATGGGTATCTACCCAGCATGAACGCGGGACCCCCATATGAACGCAAGAACATTAATGAAGCCTTCTGAGGACCATAGTGGTGATGAGTGAAAAGTAAGATGGGAATGAAGTTTACAAATTTTGAGGAGCTTAGACCTTCCAGCTGTAACATTGGAGGTAATGAAGTTTCATGTCGCTGTCAAAGAAAACCCTGAATTGTGAGTGTTGGGGCATGGAATAACGAGGTCAGTAGAATGGCTTTAGCGAGGGGTGATTAGATGTTGTATTGGAGTCAAAAGTGCACGATTAATACAGTTTTACAGGAGTTGAAAATCAGGCAACGCCATGCCATCCAGTGATTTTGAGCAAATTTGCTGTTATAGAATAGAAAGGTCAGTAGGGGAAAAGAAAACTATTTGAGTATCATCAGAAAAGAGATGGAATGGGAAATCAAGTGAGGAGATAATTTTTGCCATAGAGGAAGTGTAGCATATGGAGAAGAGGGGACCAGGAACTTTACTTTGTGGGTCCCCTAATAGTAGGGGGCTGGTGGGAAACAGCACCATGTTCCATGACAAAGAGGAATCATCATCCTGTTAGGAACCTCCCCAAGTGAAGACAGTGCTCTGAGAGCCAAGAGAGTGATGAAGTCTGGAGGGATGGATGATCAAACAGTGTCGATGGTGGCAGAGAGAATAAGAAGGATGAGAATAAAAGACAGGTGTCAGAGTCAGGGTCATAGTGAGGGATTTAGAGACATGGGTGAGCCCTTCATGAAGTGTCTGCCACAGAACCTGGATTGGAGGGGAACAGAGTCTATTGCCCACCAGATAGTCACGATGAGGTTGAATACTGCACATTCAAGGAATTTAGAATATTGAGAAAGAAGTAAGATGGATTGTTAATAGGAAGGTTTGTGGGGATCCGCTATTAAAATGAGTATGATGATGTCCACATTGAAAAAGAGTGTGAAGTGCCAGAGGAATGTTTAAGAAAGAAGTGGGGAAGCAGCAGTTTAGGGTTGGCAACTCCCTTACTGTTTATGATGCAGATGGGTCTACAGGTTTACATGTGGGTTTGACAGCCTGGAAAATAAGGGTCATCTCAGCTTGAATATTAAGTGGGAAGTGTGATGGTGAAAAGAGGGTGAGGTGTGTTTGAGAGAAAGAATAAGAAGGAGAGAGAAAGAGTAAGGAAGATAACGTTGTCCAGCTTCTTAGAGATTTTAGTTGAAGCAGCTGGCAAAGTTTTCAGCTGTGAATAAAGAGGAGAAAAAACATAGCTGTGAATGGGAAAGGATGGACTGGAGTATCAGGGAACTCTTGGGCGATTAAAATGAGAGGGAGGAAATTAAGTTAGTCTAATAGTTGGAATTGGCTGAGTCCAGAGCAGTAGTGAGGCAAAGGAGCAATTACGTGTAGGACCAGGTGAGAGAGGAAAGTTATTTGGCACAGTTTGTGGTGCATGGTTATCATCGGCTATTGGATCCCTGGGTAGATCTAGGATTGAGTGTGTGGGTGCAAGAAAGAGTCCAAGAACGAGCAAAGTAATGGTGCTCAAAGGGAGATGCCAGTGCCAAACTGAACTTCAGAAATGACAATTCATTGCAGTAGGCAAGAGCGGAGAGACTGTGTCAATAGAAGTCCTGACCTGGTCTATGTAAGTGACCATAGAATCAGGTTTATTTTTTTGTTTTGAGATTTTAGACGAAGGGGGACGGTGGTGGAAGCACATAGACAATGAACCGTAGTAGAGCATGCTCAGTGGGTTGAAGGTTTCCAGTGGGGTGGTAGAGAAGGAAGTTAGTAAAAATACAGTTGGCACTGAGGGCTGTACAGCTATGTATTTGAAAGGATAGGGGAGCAGGTCAGGTAAGAATAGGGAGATAGGGAGATAAATGCGGTCCACACCACTGCCTTTCTTTGAGAGGTAAGTGGAGCTATAAGGGTAGCAGAGCCAGTGTTCACAGCTGTAAGAGAGGCAATGTCATCTGGAGAGATACATGTTTCAGTGACTTAAGATGGGGCTCATTGGAGGCAAAGTGGTCAGTAAGAAATCACGGTTTACAACAAAGACATTTGCCAATCCAGATGCCCAGAGTGAGTTCAGTGGAGGGACGAGCTGTGTTTCTGGAGGAATATGGGAGAAGTAGATGAGATTGCAATTGGTGTAGGTTCAGTGAACAGTGGGCCGTCATGGAAAGGAGGAGGATTGTCTTATGGAGGGAAGAAAGAGGAAAGAGGGTGAGTGAGGGCCCATTTGAGGGAGTGCATGAAGTTCATGGATGAAGGGTAGCTAAGTAGAGTGGTTTAGTGGAGGCTGATGACATCCAGAATTATGGAGGTAGGAGAACACTAGAGTATAAAAATAGCTTCAAATTTGACAATAGTTGATGTTGACATAAGGGTTCTTGGTTGCCGGTCAATGCTTTTTTTCTCCAGATAGGAGCATCTACCTTTCAGCTATAATTCACATTTTCTCCTCTCTTTCCAAAAGCCTCTATAAATCTCACATACCCCTCTGCAAATCAACCTAATTGTACAACTTGGTATATGACAATGAGTGTTCTTTTGCTATTCCAGACGATCTGTCTACTAGGATGCATAATCCAAAGTTCTACACTAGTACATCCATCTTCTGTTTTCAAACATTAGATCCTCTCACTGATGCATTAAATAAGTATTAGTTTTCGATGGCATAGCCATGTGTTTATAACTACATTACATAAACCTTTACAGTCTGTCCAAACTATTTCTAGAAATGTATAACTGTTCTTAGTAGAAAGCAAGTCACTCCATGTATGATTCTTGTACTGGAACCAGTGTGATCTAGCAGTGAATGTTTGTTCCCATTTTGATGAGGATGTTTGTCAACAGGGCTGGTATGATCTCATAAGCCTCAATACAAAAGATATGCGCTCTGACTGGTTGGAGGGTGTTTCTACAAAACAAGCTCTACTCTGTCTTTAAATCCAGAATGGAGAGCTCTTCTGTGGTGAATTCCAACCTGCAGCTACCACTGCTCAGCTCCACTGAACGATTTCTAAGGGGAAGTTTGGGTACCAGATATTAACCATGTTGCCACAAGACGGTATCCAACTGCCATACGGGAGCTATGTATATGTCTGAGTGGTAGACAGAGCCCATACCTGATACTTTGTACCTAACAGTATGTATCAAAAGACACCTTCATAAATAGGTGATGTATGGATGTCAAACTGATATGCTATTGAACATTCATCTCATACATATAGATTTTCATGAACTTCAAGTGACATGTTCATCCCTCGTAATTTCCACTTCAGTGGTGGCATACACATGAATTCCACATTGAAAATCCACACTGTCTCTGACACCAAGCTTTACCATGCCGTTTGTGTACAGTGAACTCCATAAGTGTACAAGGAGTGAACATGTTGTGAATCTGTGCTACTTTTTATATCCATGCCTTCAATGTCTTGCCTTATCTGCATTTTAATAGTACAATAGTTGCTGATCGCACCATGCCTCATGTGTGTTGCATTATGCTAAAATGTGAAAACAGAAAAAAAGTTTTCCCACCAAGAATGATTTCTAATTATTCTCACTACTGTGTACCCCTTGGAGTTACACTGCAGCATCTCTAACATATGAATGAATCATCAATCTGATGTGTCAAATTGCATACAATCTCAATAATCCAAATTAGAGACATTTGATCACAACATGAGAGAAAATAAAAAATGTATTAAATATCTTGCATGATGAATCCTTATACGCTAAGGAAAAGACAAATTAATGAAACTGACTGGACTGTATGAAAAATAGAAAATCACAATACAAAAAAACAGAAACATTGGGCCTCATTACAAGTTTGCCGGTCTGGTAACAACAGTGCTGGTAAGCTACCGGCACCATTGTTACCGGACTGGCAAGCTACGAGTTCTGCAACAGGTGCCTTTCAACCCGCCAGGCTGCAGACCTTGACCATTCATGAATGGTGCCGGTGCATACGTCCTGCTCATTCCCATTGAGTCCAATGGCACTCAAATAGGAATGGGGAGTAATATTTTCTGACGCCCGGGAATGGCTGATTACCCGGTCCACCGGGGCTGTGATGCCTGGTAATTGCCCATTCCCGGCCGCTGGAAAATTCATGACTACGGTATTTACCGGCACGGCTACCACCAGGGTCGTAATGACCCCCATTGTCTAACAAATTCCAAGTACTCTAGGATACTAAAAAATATTGATGGCATAAACAGTGTCAAGTCCATGAGAGGACGTGAACTGGTGGCCCCCAAACCAACCCTGCAATAAATAACAGAGACCAGCTATACCTACTCTTATAGGGTCACTATGCCCAGGGTCAACTTATGGAAAAGCTCTCAATAAGTAGTGCATAAAGACAAACTTAATTGGTTAGTCATATGCTATATACCATACATTTCAGCAGGTAATCTTAGTATTACCACCTTCAACAGGACCAAAAGGTTACACCCTTATTTAAGGTTTGTGAATTAGACCCTGCCATGCCAGCTTACTCTAGGTCTACCGCTGGAATTCCTATAATGGCAAAGATTTGGACAAATGAAGACTTTTAAAATCCTGTCAATTGCGGAAAAATAATCTTCTTCACCCCACTCAGGCTTCAGATGTGATGTGCATCTATGATTGCCTTAGTATAATCCTGTGAAGATGTAACAAGTGAAAAATCTCTCTATATATATAAAATGGAAAATCTGTTAGTTAGTTAGTTCGTTTTTCCCTCAAATTCCACACTGTTCCACCAATCTGCACCAAATGTTACATAGTTAGCTGTTAATACCCTCTGGGCATCACTGGCTACATTACACGTGGACACCCCACTCCGTTCCCTGGATTTCAGCCCCTGCTCACATGAGCAGGTTGCCTGGAAGTGGCCAAACATCAAGGTGATCATAGAAGGACTGGACAAAGCTCATTTCAAGTGTCTGAACATGAGGAAGAAAACACAAAGGACCCCGAGGGGCCTTGAAAACCATGTTTCAAGGCCATAGGATGAATGGTTTCTGAGATATACTGCAATGCACTGCAATGTGCAAGAGTGAGGTGACAGGTGGGGAGAGCGCACAGAAGATTCCATTATACTGCAGCACGCCAACACTTCCCTACCCTCCGCGTCTGCTCAGTGGTATGTTAGGCAGTCACATGCGCCCCCATTCTCAGTGCAGAGTGCAAAGCACATCAAACGATAACCAAAACAGAACAGCGACCTACAGGTTCATTGATTTCCATAAGCGATTCACAAGAGGGACCTACAGGATCATTGATTTTCAACACTTCCTGAGTGTCATCTTGTCTGTCTACAGAACCCGTGCAGAGTATGGGTAAATGTGCACCACAATGCACGAAATCTCCAAAATTAATGAGGTCGTAGAAGAACCGGTCAAAGCTCATTTTAAGCATCTCAACGCAAGGAACACAATTCAAAGTTCCTTTGAAAACCACATTTCAATGCCCTAGGACGGACGAGTTCTGAAATATGTGCACCATAATGCAGTGTACCGCGCCAGGGTGAGGCATCAGGTGGGGAGAGTGCAAGGAATTAGGGACCTATCAACATACATTAACATCAGAGTGAGTAGTCACTCATCTCTGTATGTTTAATGTTATTATTATGGATCCTAAGATGAAACACTCCATGTATTTGTTTACTAAATTGCTTATTAAAGGTTCTTGTTGAATGCCAACCACGCCATGCAAAACACTTGAGCACTGTAAATTAACTATTCTATAACACATATGTTAATCCAATGTGGTTTGTGAATGAATTTGTAGATTATGCACATCTTAAGTAGCACAACCATCCCAACCAGCCAGAGCTGACGACACAATGAATTTAAACATTCGATAATCGATATTTCCAATATGCTTGTAGAAGCTAATCAATGCACCAGGTGACTGAATGTAATAAATATATATATATATATATATATATATATATATATATATATATATATATATATATATATATATATATATATATATATATACACAATGCAAATAAACATGTGATGTATTTATTATTTATTTATTTACTAAGCATATGTTAGGAGCCTATACAACAACATGTTGTTTCCAGGTGCCACAAGACTAAGTGGGAAGGGAACAAGAGGAGTAAATATTAATGGCAAAAACAGTGAATAGACAATTGTGGTTCTGTTAAGCCTTGTGACATTCGGATGTGCAAATGCAGTGAAGAGAAGTGCAGGAGGTGAGGAAGGGAGGGGGGCTGGGTGGGAGAAAGGTGTGGGCAAGTGCCAAGGGGTCTCAGGGGAGGAGGCCGCTGGCAAAGTACTAGGGCAGAGGAATCCCATGGGTTGGATGCAAGCCACCAGGTAGGGGGCCACAAGGGCAGTGCTGGGTGAGAAGGGGCGGCTGCTGGTGTGGACTGGGCAGATGCCTGGTAACCTGCAAGATTCATGAGGGTCCAGGCTGCGAGTCTCAGCGGCGGTGGGGTGGTTAGCATGGAAGGAAAAGAGGTAGAGAAAAGCAGAGTTTTGAGAGGTTTCTGGAACTTAACAAGGTTTGGCTCAAGTCTGAGAAGGGAAGGGAGGCTGTTCCAAAGAGAGGAACCAGCTGAAGAGAGAGATCTGCCCCTCACTCTTGAACAAGCGTTTGATAAGCAGAAAGTTGGAGTTAGAAGCATGGAAGGCTCTATCAGGGAAGTATTTAGGGAGAGAAAGTTGGAGATAGCATGGATCCACGCCCCAGAACACCCTGTGGATGTTTCAGAGGGTCTTGAATGTGATCCTTGCGGCCACCCAGAGCCACTGGAGAGATCTTAGGGCTGAAAAGCTATGGTCCCTGGCCTTGAAGCCAAGGATAGGTTTTGCACCCATATTCTGGATTAGCTGAAAGGGGCATAGGAAGTGAAGGGGGAGACTGAGGAAGAGGCTGTTGCAGTAGTCCAACCTAGAGAGGACCAGAGCTCTGGAAACATTGAGCTTCTGGGCAAAGGTGAGGAATGGCAGAATGTCTCGAAGGAGGTGAAGCTGGAAGTGGACCTTCTTGGCAAGGTCCAAGATGTGAGGAGTGATGGAGAGGAAGGAGTCAAATATGACCCCAAGGTTTTTGGCCTCACATGATGGTGGGGGTGAGGGTCCCAAGCAGGGCGGTCAGAAGGTAGGCGGGAAACAGGGCGCAGGATGGATATCCGTCTTACTGGCATTAAGACAGAGGTTGTTAGCCGCACATCATGACTGGATAGTGGTCAGACAATCAGGGATGAGAAAGGAGGAAGAGGAGGAAGTAGAGGGAAGTTTGTAGGAAATCTGCGTGCCATCAGCATAACACTGGAAATGAGGAGAGAAGGAGGAAATCAGGTGAGCAGGAGAGGCAAGATAGATGCTAAAGAGCCATGGCGATAGGATGGAGCCCTGGGGGATGCTGCAGGTTGAGAGTAAAATGGTGGAGGACAAAGGTCAGCCAGTTCATTGTGATGCTGAGGGTAACACAGAGCTGTTTTCCGAGGATAGAATGGTTGAACATGTCAAAGGCAGAAGGGAGATCAAGGAGAATGAGAACAGCAGGAGAGTTAGAATCAGGATTTGCGATCATGTCTTCACGGATGTTCAGGGGAGCAATTTCTGTGCATCTGGATGCCTGCAATCCAGATTGATGGTCATGGAGGCAACCAACAAATTCAGTATGAAGGATCAATTGGGGGAGGACCAATTTCTCTGAGAGTTTACCCAGGTAGCTCTACGATACCTGATATTGTATTACCTTATTCAGTTGTGCTTAAAAACCTATGCATACCGTACACTGAATGCAAGTACTTATGTTTTTCTGTTACGCCCAAATTATAGTTGTTTACTCAAATTGTCCTTGCCCGCACAACTTAAAAAAAATACTACTTGCATTCTCTGTTTTCAATGTGGAATGACTCATCACACAGTCTTTTCAGTAAATGTTTGGATAACTTCTTTAGGTTCATATTTATGAGCAACCTCATCTTTCCTGGTTTATGCATCCCAGTGATGAGGGCTTAAATAGTTTCTTCAAGTTCTACTTCTTGGTATTCGTTTGAAAGGATGGTGGCAACTTGATTTTTACAGATGATGTAGAATATCACTACTAAGTTGTAATCTCGAATGGGTTTACTTACTCTGACATGGGCTCAAATAGTCAATTTCTTTTGTGTGGGTCAGTCTTGACATGTGCAATCAAAACATTGTTCATCTTCAGGCTCTTCAGAAACACCAGTTTGATATATTGCCTTGAAAAACTCTTCAGTGATCCATTGGGTGTCTCTCAGCTTCTTTTACTTATCAGTAACGTTATACCCACATTCTCTCCTTGTTCATAGTGTATTTGTTTAATGTGAAATATGGAGTGTTCTGCTTAGCTAGAGAGGAGGTTGTTTCGCTCGTACATTACTAAGCCCTAGCTAGGAAAAAATGGCATATATTCATAAGAGTCAGGTAAGAAACCTTTGTTATGCCATTAGTAGGGTGTTATGTTATGATGTTATGTAAAGGGAACTTGTAATGCGCAACTGTGACCCACAGGTATCCTGGCGTTATTGAAGAACTCAGACAGGGAGACATAATATCCATAATAGGAATCAAGCAAAAAGGGTCCATGTTACAGAAGAAGTGAGTTTTTAGGACTTTCCTGAAAAGAAAGCAATCATCAAGCCTATGAAGGCAGAAGATGAGGACATTTCATAGAGTGGCAGTCGCCACTGAAAGGGCTCTACCCCCTATGGTAGCTCTGCAAAATGTAGGGACCCAAAGAAGACAAAGGTTTGCGGACCAAAGATATCTGGAAGGGACACAATGCTATCGGGTCTCATAGGGATGTTAAATGTGTGGTCGCTGTCATACAAGTGTGGTCGCTGTCGAATTACAGACAATCTACCCAAGTGAGGATTACTCAGAAGTGCGAACCCATCAGAGGAAGGGTAATTGTTCAAAACTAATGTTATAAGACACATTGTAAAAACTTTAGCTTTTTTCCCCTGAAGAATTTCCCTAGACCATTTTACAAATTGTTGGGAATGAAACATGTGGGGTGTATATACTGTTAGATTGTCTATGTTGTTATAACAAGGCATTCATAGCCAATCACAGATGTGTAATTAGAGAATCTGGTCACGTTAAGACTGGTTCATAACTAGATACAGGGATTTTCGAACTGAAACCAGTATTAGTATTGAGTGAATGCGTCATCCCAGTGAATATGTATGTTTCCAATCTTGGTCATTGAAGAACATGCAGTTTTGAACAGTTTTGTATTTATTTAACAATTGTTTTTTTATACATCATTTGTATAATTTATTGAGGCATATTGAATGTATTGGATATTTTTATGAATTTTTGCAATAAAGTAGTAGTTTTTAGATTTTGAATTGTGAGTTTATAATGACAGTACTCACTTTAGGTCAAGCATTAAAGTGTACAAAAATAGAGTTCTAATTTGGGCACGCAAAGCTGAGATTGCTCCCCGAAAGGGCACTCCTCCTGATTGGGGGCGTGGACCTATACAAGGTGTAGCGAAGAGGAGACAGGACTTCTTTGCATAAGGAGTTGTTGTTAGAGGGGCACAGTCCTGTCCTCTTGTTTTAAAAAAAACCCTAGTCCTTTTTGAGTCTTCAGGGACATATTGACTACATTTCTCCCTCAGGTAAGAAAACCACTAGCAATATAAAGCACAGTGAACATTGCAGAGGGACTTACATTTTATTCAGCTGCCAACAGGCAACCAGTGGAGGTCTCGCAACACTGGGGAGATGTGAGCAAACTGCTACAAAACGGGCGGCAGAGTTTTGCAAAATTTGTAGCCTATTGATGTAATACTTAGGCTGTGCAAGCAAAGTGGCATTACAATAGTCTAAAATTTGCGATACTGCCAAAGAAACAACCGGCCCACAAAGATCAGCTGAATTGAATGGCAAGACTTTTTAAAGTATCTTAGGCTTGGAGTGACCCGAGCTACATCTTGCTTTAATTTGGAGCTCAGGAGAAAAGTAGGCCGAGATGTTGACTCCCAAATTTTTAACACAGTCTACTTAAGTGGCTAAAAGGCCAAGAGACGATGCAGAGTAACAGAGGTTCGTATTCCGGTTCTGCACTTAGAAACCTCTTCGGTAAGAAGCGTGTCATAAAAAAACAATTATAATTATAATTATAATACACTTGCTGATGTCATCAAGGCATTTCTTCAAACGGGCAGAGGCCAGCCCCTTCTCAAGGACTACCCAAAAGATCAGCTGGGTATCATTTGCATATGAATAAAAGCAGCACCCTTGAGAATGTATACATTTGGCCAGTGGGTGGACATAGATATTAAACAACAGGGGCGAGATAGCTGAGCCCTGAGGAACCCCGCAGGGCAAGGATGCTGGAGAAGCCAGTACGGATGTAAGCGAGCATTTGAGAGTGCTCTTAGAGATAAGATTTAAACCAAAGAAGTGAAGTGCCAGTGACCCCCACCTCCTCAAAACACAGACACCGGGTGCAGTAGTAAATGGTATCAAAGGATGCAGAAAGATCCAAATGGATCAATATAGAGCAACTACAGCATGGTCCAAAATCATGTTACGTCATCAATCACCGATACCAGCACCTAGTCTGAGCCCATAGAAGGGCCAACACGGGATTGATATGGGCTGATAATGTGCACATCTTCTAAAAAAAAACTCCTAATCTACGGAGTTACAATGGCTTCCAGAACTTTCATAAGGAGCATTAGGAGAGAGATTGGCAGACAATTGGCCATGGGAGCAGTCTAAAGAGGGCTTTTTCAATAAAATGTTGTGTAATGGTGACCATTTCATGCTTGGCACTTCAGTTGTTGATTGACGTGTCTTGCCTTATTTTATCATGAATACTTTTAAAAAGGGAACTGTTATTTTTGCCATATATTTTCGTTTGTTTTCTTTTAAACACATGTTATCAATTGGGGATTTACAGTTCTCCATATTCCTTCCTGTTGTTTTCGCTTTATCAGGTTGCAGGTATAGGTTGAGTAAAATCGGGGGTCATCTGTCATAACCATCTGCAAGTTTTCACCGTTTTATAGTATTTGTGTAATCACATTACAGTGAATCCTATTCACTGTAATGTGATTAGTGCCAAGAATATCTATCTTGTATTAATAAAATCCGTTTAAATCACTTTTAGTAATTGCAGGATCTTCTTTGCTGTGGAACATAGCTTTTCAAAACAAATGTGCTTAAGGAGACGATCGTAATTGCTTGCATACAGGGGATGAGAGATTTAGATAGTATTTCTCATTAAACAAAGTGCTCATAGAACTCGGGAAGTGTCACACCTATTGTAGGGCAGCGTTCTGCAACCTTTGGTACTGCAGATGTTTTGTAATACAACTCCCACAAACCCTAGCAAGCAAAGGAAATGGTAAGTGATCATGGGAGTTGACGTCCATAACATTTGGATGGCTGCAGGTGACAGATCCCAGTTGTAGGGTGATAGGAGATACTGTTCAATGATCTCTAGAATACCCACACGTCGATACTGCCTTAATAAAAACATGAAATTACAATATGTAACATAACTAAGCATGTTCTTATAATCGTAATAAGATTATCTAATGCTGGTCTCATAAATAGCATTATGCATATGCATGTTCCAGCACTACATACAATACCATCCATAAGGCTGGTCTTCTGGAACATCAACGCAGATATTCAGTTGTGAACATTCCTGATACTCATGTTGGATTTCACACAACCAACGAAAAAAAAACACTTCTACCACACTAAATTGTACTGGTCCACTGGATGACCATGGACTAGAATAAACATTTTTCAGACTCCCTGATGCTGTCAGGCGTTTCCCATGCAGCTAGAAAATTCGTTCCAAGATGTTACCTACTATGCACTGAGAATTATGAAGACTAATCCTATGCATCCAAAGGTTTCTGGAACTAGGATCTAGCAATACCTGAAAAAATCATTAGATCCAGGAAGAGAGAGCACCTGCACCAATGCTCTGAGCTCACCCAAAGCTGAACCCTTGCAGATGTCTATTTCAGCCCCCTTTCCCAATATTGCACTGTGCCATTTGATTCAACACCAAACCAACTCTAGGACTGAGTGTTGTGTTTTATTCTTTTTTGTGTGATATTGCTTGAGGCAGTGTTCTCTTCAAAGCCTATGTTACTGCCTCCTAAATTGGTTTAAAAGGTTTCTCAAAGATCGTACTGCATTTTGAACTGAAAAGGATGAATCCGTATTGTGTTTTTTTAACACCAAACAATCATGCTCCCCTGTTTAGTAACCCACTTTCCTTTTTGAATGTCCAGAATCTACATATGAATGCTAGGTTTAACACCTAACAATTCCTTTTGGGTTCTTTTGATCTGCGGGCTGGTTATCCCTTGTTCCCTCCCATTCTAGTAAAAGCAAAACTACAAATGCCAAAAGGCAAATTCAAAACAAGGGCTGGCTAAAATACTTTTATTCGACAAAAAAAAGAGAGGACTGTAAAGGATAGTTGTCATTATTAACTGAATCAGTGGTACTCTGCACGATCATTCTCAGGTTCAACTTGACCTTTTGAGTTGCTCCATCTCAAATGTGAGTATCTTATCCAATCATGAGTTTTTTCTTTACATTGTGAGGCTTGTAGTCCTTTATTTATAATGGGGAAAGCAAAACTACAAGTATCAGAATGCAAATAAAAACAGGCTTGGAAAAGAAACACATTATTTTATTTATAATGGGGAAAGAAAAACTACAAGTATCAGAATGCAAATAAAAACAGGCTTAGAAAAGAAACAGACCAATGTCACGATTTATTAGGCAGTCACACTCAACTCAGGGAGTTCCTTTCCCCCAAGCAACGTGGTGCACAATAAAGCACTTTTTTAATTCAGTTTAGCTTTGGTGAGGCCTCCAACCCGTCTCACACCCAACCCCAACAGGTACCATGTGTCACCAATGGACTAGAAACCAGGCCGGTGTATAGTAAGAATATGTATTTATTTATTTAATATTTGACACAATGCTTACATCACCCACCAATGCTGTGGCAACACCCGAGATCACAACAATAACTCCATTCAACCAACACAGATGAAATCTTGAAACATGCAATAAGAACTTACAATAGATTTAATTTAGATTTAACCAATGGAGAACATTCACCATACAATATAGGGTCCACAAGAAGGACTTATTTGAAACAACACTTTTCTCCCAGCAACCCCGAACCTACAGGGCTCAATTAAATATGACCCCTTTAAAAAGGCAATGTTGGGGCATGGAATTCAATGGGAAAAATCGTTTTGGGCTTATTACTAGCAATCTTATGGAAAGGAATACAATAGGAAAAATCGTTTTTCAGCTTTTATTTAAAAGGCCATGTTAGGAAAAAGGAACTGAAATGAAAATAGTTCTGCAACACACATGAAAACAAAAGGCAGGAATTGATAACGGGGTCAGAGGAAAATGGGAACCAAAAGGGAAATTTCGTTTTGTACACACATGCAGATGAGATGCAATACTTTGTAATTCTGATTTTAAATGATTGAGGAGTTTCGTTTTGCAACCCACCTACAGAGTAGATGCAATACTTTGTAATTCTGATTGAAAATGAATGGGGAATTTCGTTTTGCAACACACACACCGATGAGGTGCAATATTTGGTAATTCTGATTTAAAATAAACATGGATGAATGGGAAATTACGTTTTTGCACCCTTCACACTGACTTGAAAGGTGGTATTTTGTGGATTACTTCTTTTGGGGACTACGGACACCCTCCTCCCCTTCTATATGGAAGTCAAGGATTTCGGAAACAGTCAATTTAGTCTTTATGAGCTATACCAGCTATAACACACTAGTTATGAATGTTGTTAGTTTCGAATTCTAACAACACCCAGCCGTGATTTTCGATATGGGAATGAATTGATTTACTTTGATCCAATGTGCTAAGGATCTACACAGCTTCCCCCACTCCCCACACTTTAATGGAAAGGTTTAAGGATGGCTGCTCCCAACACAATTCAATTTCAACAGAGAGGGTGGTTTTCTATGGGGAATTTACTTTGAATGGATTTAATAAATTGTGCTAAGGGCCTATCCATTTTCACTCCCTCCTTGACCCACCAATGGAAAAAGATAAAGGCAGGTGACTCGCCAAACAATTGATGGCTTTCGGATGTCTACTTACAATCTATCGGGTTTTCTGCTGCGCGGAAATAGCTAAAATTGGGACCATTTCCTGTTTGAACCATATTTTCAAGATCTACTTCTGTGCCAGCTTTCCCATTTTCCAGGTGTATAAAAATGGCAAAAATCATACTTTTCCACATAACTTAAATTATGTACATCACAAACATTTTACAGGGTGCCAATGGGCTTTTTCTCCTGTTTAATTTGAACCTGGGGTGGGCTCCATAGGACACACGCTTCTCCTTTTATTAAGGAAAACCGTATTTAATGTGTAATCAATTGCAGTTTCATTTCTCTCAAGACATGTGACAAGCCATCTGGTTTATCTGTGTTTATCTTATCATGTTTCAACTGGGCTTCAAAGCTTTTCTCAGTGTTTAACCCAGGGCCTTTTTTGGTGATTTCGGTATGTTGCCATTCAATGGCTTGTAACTTTTTTGTTACATGAGGTATTCATGGCCAAATTTGGATCCTTTTTTCCCACATGTAGGCGGTCGTAACTCCGCCCAGGAATCCTAGGTTGCTGTAGGGGGGTGAGAGAAAATAAGCAAAAAGGGCAAAAATGTGGGTTTTTTTCAAAAAATGCCAATAAAATGATGTACAAAGAAGCCTGCGGTTTTTTCCTTGTAAGAGCTAGGAACAAATGCTTTGCTGTGCTGAATTCCCCAATTTCCTGGCTTTCAAGAACAGGTTAAGTGGAAACGAAAAAACATTATTTTGATTTGTTTATCAACCGTTTTGTGAGAGGTAGGCGATTTTCGCCATTTTTGCCAATTGGACATGCATGGACGGAATGGAAGAAAAGGGTAGGAAAGCCGAATTGGAGGACAGAAAGGCAAGTATTTCTGAAAAGTAGACACAATTCCAAGTTTCAGAAGGGGTGATTTGCGTAGGTCAGGCAACAGCTAGGTAGGGGAAACTGCCATTGATTGGGGGAAAAGCGGGAAAATGACCGAAAAAAAGGTATGTGTTGGACATGGTTGGCTTGGTACAGCAATGGCTTCTATGAATTTTGAGAAAAGCAATGCTCCGCTACATTCCCCCGACGCTTGCAGTTCGGAGAGCACACATTTTTGTAGTGTTTTACAAAACAAGCCATACCACAAGCCAAACACTGAGCCATGGTACACAGGAGTTTTACGCTCACGGCCTGAACAGACGCATTTAGCATGTGTAAATCGGGAAAACCAATGTGGTGAGGAATGGCAAGCATACATTTTCCGAAAGAGCACAGGCAGAGCTTTTCAAGGGTAGGTGACTTGTGTAGGTTACAAAAGTGTATGGTGCCTAAAGCAGCGACTAAATGTAGGTCACATTTGGGAAATGAAAGGGTTGTGTAACAAAGGCCACCAGCAAATGGTTCAAAACGTTATGAAAACCACACAAACACAACACATGGCCTACTGTCCCGCGTTCCCACAGGTGTCCCGATGAAAACGGTACCCTCCCATGTGTGGGTGCACCTACCTGGCCGCCAAGGGGAAAGCCTAAAACACAAGTAACGCCAAGTCTATTTTCAGACCGGAATTTGAGACGCTCTGCCAACCGGCACAACATACAGATATGGGCCTCGGGTGTCCAAGCCACCAGGGAAAACAGGGAACCCCATGCATTTCCAAAAAGAGGACACCCGTGGGAATCCGCAGAGGTATGATATGCCCAAATCACCCCAGAATTTATTACCCAGAAACCCCCGCAAAGTCTGAAATGTGGGAAATAAAACACATTTTCCGCACATTTCACTCGGCTCACCCATCGAAACACGCCCCCAACAACACATGGCCTACCGTCCCACGTTCCCACAGGTGTCCCGATGAAAACGGTACATCACATGTGTGGGTGCACCTACCTGGCCGCCAAGGGGGAAGCCTAAAACACAAGTAACCCCAAGTCTGTTTTCAGACTGGAATTTGAGACACTCTGCAAACCGGCACAACATACAGATATGGGCCTCGGGTGTCCAAGCCACCAGGGAAAACAGGGAATCCCATGCATTTCCGAAAAGAGGACCCCTGTGGGAATCCGCAGAGGTATGATATGCCCAAATCGCCTCAGAATATATTACCCAAACACCCCCGCAAAGTCCGAAATGTGGGAAAAAAACGCATTTTCCGCACATTTTGCTCGGTTCACCAAACGAAACACGCCCCCAACAACAAATGGCCTACCATCCCGCGTTCCCACAGGTGTCCCGATGAAAACGGTACCTCACATGTGTGGGTGCACCTACCTGGCCGCCAAGGGGAAAGCCTAAAACACAAGTAACCCCTAGTCTGTTTTCAGACCGGAATTTGAGACGCTCTGCTGACCCGCACAACATACAGATATGGGCCTTGGGTGTCCAAGCCACCAGGGAAAACAGGGAACCCCATGCATTTCCGAAAAGAGGACATCCCTGGGAATCCGCAGAGGTATGATATGCCCAAATCGCCCCAGAATATATTAGCCAGACACCCCCGCAAAGTCCGAAATGTGGGAAAAAAACGCATTTTCCGCACATTTCGCTCGGTTCACTGATCGAAACAAGCCCCCAACAACACATGGCCTACCATCCCGCGTTCCCACAGGTGTCCCGATGAAAACGGTACCTCACATTTGTATTTGTATTTGTATTTATTTCATTTATAAAGCGCAGCCAGGCCCGGGGGCATATGGGCGCGTAAGTTAGATCTGGTTACAGTTACAATTTAAAGCAGTCAACAATGGTTACGTTACAGTTACAGATAGGTACAAACATAGTATTTCTAGTGCGTACAACTATACATTAAATTGCAGAGTGTGCCGGCAATAGTCTAGCGTGCTGGGTTCAGGAGGTTAGGCTGTCGTAGAGTCCAGATTGTGAAGCCAGCACTTTGTGTTGTGTTTGAACAGGTTGAATGAGGATTCTGCTCTCAAAGGCACGGGGATAGTGTTCCATAATTTGGAAGCTTGTACAGGGAAGCTAGCTCCACCCGAGTTATGAAGTTTGAATCTCGGTATGGTCATAGTGTTAGTTTGTGCTGCTCTGAGTGGTCTTGAAGAGGTGTGGGGTGTAAGTTGGTTAGTAAGGTATGCTGGCGCAAGGTTAGCCCTGGCTTTGTGTATGAGGGCCAGTGTTTTCAGGGATATTCTATGCTCGACAGGGAGCCAGCCTAGTTTACGTCTGGTCTCCGATATGTGTGCCTTTTTGGGAATGTTGAGGGCAGCCCTAATGGCATTGTTTTGGACAACTTGCAATTTGTGTATATTTTTGTGACTAGTGCCCAAGTAAAGAGCATTACAGTAGTCTATTTTGGATAGGACTAATGCTCGGGCAAGAGTAATGCAATTGGGTGCGGAGATGAACAGTCTACATGCAGTGATCAGCTTACAGGTGTATGCGGCTGATGATGCTACTGAATTAGTTTGTTTGGAGAAGGATAAAGTGGCATCGATGTAGATACCAAGGGTTTTAGTGTTATTTGACACAGGGATGAGATTGCCATCTATGGTAAAGGCTTTGAATGAAGGATTAAGATTTTTGAGCTTGGCATGAGTGCCCAGGATGATCAACTCGGTTTTTTTGTCATTGAGACACAGTCCATGATGTGCCATCCATGCTTGTATTACAGAGTAGATTTCATTGAGGGTGGTGCTGTCAGTTTCGTAATTACCCGTGATAGGAATGAGTATCTGGGTGTCATCCGCATAATTGGTATATGTGACACCCAGATAGTCAAGGATATCGAAGAGGGGTTTTGTGAATACATTATAAAGTGTCAGGGACACGCAAGAGCCTTGCAGGACTCCGCAGGGTACTGGTGAGGGTTCGGCAGAATCCGCTGGAGAGAAGACCCTCATGGTTCTGTTCGCCAGGAAGGAATTGATCCAAGCCGTGGCTGCGTCTGAAAAGTGTGCTGCAGATTTCAAATGGTGACAGAGTGTTTGGTAGTTGACCAGGTCGAAAGCTGCTGACAGGTCAAGCAGTAAGAGGAGTGCGATTTTGCCATTGTCTTTCAGGGTTTGGATCTGGGTAGTGAGGTCTATTAGTGCAGTTTCCGTACCGTGTCTCGGTCAAAAGCCTGATTGCCTAAGTCCTAGGAGGTTGTTTGATTCTAAGTAGGCCTGTATTTGTAAATAGGCTGCTCTGTCCAAAGTTTTTAATAAGAACGGTACAGTCGTTATCGGCCTATAGTTAGACGGGTTGGCTGGGTCAAGAGTAGGTTTTTTGAGAAGTGGAATAACCAAAGCGTCTTTAAGGTTGTCAGGTACTATTCCAGATTTGAAGGAGGCATTGATGAGGTTGGTAATGAATGGTGCTAGGTCGTGCGTGGCCGCTTTGATGATCGGGGCAGGGCAGGCATCACCTTGGCAGTTTGAGGGTTTAAGTTTCCTGATGATGTTTTCTACTTCCCAGGTTGAGAGGGGTGAAAGGCTGAACGGTTTACAGGTTGATATAAAGGTAGATGGATTGTTCGGTAGTTGTTTATAGTCAGGGTCAGCTAGTAGTAAGGATTTTTTTGCGTTGATTTTAGATTGTAGGCGAGCTATTTTATCTAATAAAGCCTTCTGAATATTGCTACACCATAGTGTGTCAGTAACACATTTGTCTATGGGGGCAATGGGGATTCTAGTTCTTTCAGAATCTTAAAGAGTTCTTTTGTGTTGGATTCCGCTTGTGTAATCCTTTTATTATAGTTATCTTTTTTAGCAAGAAGTATGGCTTCTTTGTAGCTAGAGGAGGCTAAGGTTAGCTCAGTCTTATTGGATACTGTGGGGTGTTTTTTTCAATGAGCCTCGGCGGTTCTTTTAGTTTTGCGTAGTTCTCTTAACTGCGGCGTGAACCAGGTGTTAAGGTGACGCTGTGGTTTAGGTTTCCGCAATTTTAGAGGGGCAATGGAGTTCAGTGCTTTGAGTATAGCTTGGTTGTAGGTATCCACTAAGACTGTGGGGTCAGCATCTGAATCAATATTATTCAAAATAGGGAGTAGTATAGGTAGGAGTTTGTCAGGAGTAATATCTTTCTTGTTTCTCGTGCAGGTGGCAGGGGCGATGATAGGCACCGGGAGGGGTGTGTTGGCTTTGATAGCAAAGGTTAATTTATGATGATCCTACCAGATGCAAGGGTCATTGGATAGGAGGTCAATAGGGCAGTTGAGGTGGGAGAGCCAGTCTAGTGTTCTGCCTTTGATATGAGTGGGTTCATGGATAATGTGCGTATGACCCAGTTCAGATAAGGTGTTGGCAAGGTCATGGGCGTTAGTGTCCTTAGGGTCGTTGAAACCAAGATTGAAGTCCCCAAGTAAGATGGTTTGAGAATTTGGTTTGGTATTTATGGATATAAGTGATGCAATATCCTCTATAAAAGAGGAAATGGGTCCTGGTGGACGGTAAATAAGGTGCAAGGTTGCCGTGTGGTTGGGTGAAAGAGGTAGTTTAATTGATAGGGATTCAGCAGAAGGGATTTGAGCGTCTTGGATGACTTTAATGTCGAAGGTATTTCTGAATATGAGGGCGAGTCCGCCTCCCTTCGTTTGAGTGGTGTTTCTATCGGATCTAGTGATAGCATAGTCATTAGGTATGGCGAGGGCCAGAGATGGGCCGGATGCAGCATAAAGCCAAGTTTCTGTGACTGCGAGGAGGTCAAGATTTTCATAAGTTATAAAGTCAGCGATGTCGAGAGCATGGGCAGAAAGAGACCTTGCATTCACCAAGGCTGCTTTGATTAGTTTGTCTTTTTTTGGAGATTTTTCAGATGGTATCGGTCGACTATGCCGAAGGCTGTGGGCTAGATTGTCTGAGTCAATATGGGAATTGCCAAGGTTATGGTCAATATGCAAGTGTTTCATGCTACGGGCGCTTAGTGTAGAGATTCTGGATAAGATGCTAGGGTGGTGAGAGTAAGGAGAGGTAGGTGGGCTGGTTCTAGAATTCAATCTAGCGTTTCTATTCAATAGGCTAGGGTGGTGAGAGCATGGATAAGTAGGTAGTCTAGTTCTAGAATTCAGTCTAGTGTTTCTGGTAGCGATGGTGCAAGGTTGGTTAGGTGTTGGTCTAGTACCAAAGTGGCGTATCCAGAGTGCTGGATCATCCAAGTACGGATTTGCAGGTGTCATGGTGCTGGGCCACGAGGAGAGGGTGGTGGTTACCATACATGGGCTGGTGAATGTGTCTTGATTAGAATGTGGGTTGGGTTGACTAGTCCAGTGTCTACTGTATGTATACAGTAGCTGGATGAGAGTCGATAGGCACCAATACATGATGTGGGTGGCGTCGCTAGTACACAGGGTAGCAGGTGTGGTCTGTTAGCGACCAGAGGCACAGCACAGATTGATTCAATGTAGTCAGGGTAGTCATAAGGAACAACACAGCAATCAATGTGGTCTGTTGGCTACCATAAGGAGTAACACATCAATCAATGTGGTCTGTAGGCGACCGTAAGGCACAACACAATCAAAGTGGTCCGTTAGTGACCATAATGCGCAAATGCAATGGGGGACAAATTAAATGCATAAATCAGGGGTACATAGATTCAAAATTAGCATGAGGAGCCAAAAAGGCACTAACTTAAAATGCAATAGGACACAAGATCAAAATGTATGAACAGAGAACACAACAATGTAATTTTGCCAAAGGATGAGAGGGCAAAGTAAGCATAGTAGGGATGCCCATCAGTGTGTGGAGAATATAGGGCAGACTGGGGTGGCGCACTGTTGTGGAAGTTTAGGCAACCTTAGCGACCAGTGCAGTGACTGCAGTGCAAGGCAGGTGCTAGAAAGGCAATGAGGAGAGCTGTTTGAGAGGATAGGGTGCAAGGGAGCAGGTAGTATAGCCAGATGCAAATATAAGTTACTCACAGCCTCAAAACAAGCAGGGGGTATGGCCCTGGGCTCTGGTCAGATCAGGACAGTCTCTGGACAGTTGTTGGCCTTGCCCTCAGGGCCTTTCCTGAAAGGGCCGGCTAGCGCCTCCCGGTGCCTGATCGGTGGAGAAGTAGGGTGCAACAGCCAATCAACCGGCGCCTCTGGTCGGCAGAGTAATCACAAAGGAGGGGAGGCTTCAGATGGCACGGGCCGCCATCTAGGAATGGCTTCAGGCTGGTGTTGTGCAATGGCTCTCAAGTGGTCAGTGGCAGCAGAGTCTTTGCTCAAGTGTGAGTGTCATTACACCAATAACAGGTGTTACATCCTCTCAAATCTTCAAGACTACAATTAAAACATCCAAAACCTGACTCTCCAGGAAGTGCAAGCGATTGTATTCCCGCAGCTCATCTTCCTGGGTTGTATTGACACCTACCTGGCCCCCAAGGGGAAATCCTAAAACACAAGTAACCCCAAGTCTGTTTTCGGACCGGAATTTGAAACGCTCTGCCGACCGGCCCAACATACAGATATGGGCCTCGGGTGTCCAAGCCACCAGGGAAAACAGGGAACCCCATGCATTTCTGAAAAGAGGACACCCGTGGGAATCCGCATAGGTATGATATGCCCAAATCACCCCAGAATTTATTACCCAGACACTCCCGCAAAGTCCGAAATGTGGGGAATAAAATGCATTTTCCGCACATTTCGCTCGGCTCACCCAACGAAACACGCCCCCAACAAAACATGGCCTAGCGTCCCGCGTTCCCACAGGTGTCCCGATGGAAACGGTACCTCACATGTGTGGGTGGACCTACCTGGCCACCAAGGGAAAGCCTAAAACACAAGTAACCCCAAGTCTGTTTTCAGACCGGAATTTAAGACGCTCTGCCGACCGGCACAACATACAGATATGGGCCTTGGGTGTCCAAGCCACCAGGGAAAACAGGGAACTCCATGCATTTCCGAAAAAAAGGACACCCGTGGGAATCTGCAGAGGTATGATATGCCCAAATCGCCCCAGAATTTATTACCCAGACACCCCAGCAAAGTGCAAAATGTGGGAAAAAAAGACATTTTCTGCACATTTCGCTCGGCTCACCCATCGAAACACGCCCCCAACAACACATGGCCTACCGTCCCGCATTCCCACAGGTGTCCCGATGAAAACAGTACCTCACATGTGTGGGTGCACCGACCTGGCCACCAAGGGGAAAGCCTAAAACATAAGTAACCCCAAGTCTGTTTTTAGACCGGAATTTGAGACGCTCTGCCGACCGGCACAACATACAGATATGGGCCTCGGGTGTCCAAGCCACCAGGGAAAACCGGGAACCCCATGCATTTCCGAAAAGAGGACAACCGTGGCAATCTGCAGAGGTATGATATGCCCAAATCGCCCTAAGAATTATTACCCAGATACCCCCGCAAAGTCCGAAATGTGGGAAAAGAAACACATTTTCCACACATTTCGCTCGGCTCACCCATCGAAACACGCCCCCAACAACACATGGCCTACCGTCCCGCGTTCCCACAGGTGTCCCGATGAAAACAGTACCTCACATGTGTGGGTGCACCTACCTGGCCGCCAAGGGGAAAGCCTAAAACACAAGTAACCCCAAGTCTGTTTTCAGACCGGAATTTGAGACGCTCTGCCGACCGGCACAACATACAGATATGGGCCTCGGGTGTCCAAGCCACCAGGGAAAACAGGGAACCCCATGCATTTCCGAAAAGAGGACACTCGTGGGAATCCGCAGAGGTATGATATGCCCAAATCGCCCCAGAATTTATTACCCAGACACCCCAGCAAAGTGCAAAATGTGGGAAAAAAACACATTTTCCGCACATTTTGCTCGGCTCACCCATCGAAACACGTCCCCAACAACACATGGCCGACCGTCCCGCATTCCCACAGGTGTCCCGATGAAAACATTACCTCACATGTGTGGGTGCACCTACCTGGCCGCCAAGGGGAAAGCCTAAAACACAAGTAATCCCAAGTCTGTTTTTAGACCGGAATTTGAGACGCTCTGCCGACCGGCACAACATACAGATATGGGCCTCGGGTGTCCAAGCCACCAGGGAAAACAGGGAACCCCATGCATTTCCGAAAAGAGGACAACCGTGGCAATCCGCAGAGGTATGATATGCCCAAATCACCCTAGAAATTATTACCCAGATACCCCGCAAAGTCCGAAATGTGGGAAAAGAAACGCATTTTCCACACATTTCGCTCGGCTCACCCTTCGAAACACACCCCCAACAACGAATGGCCTACCGTCCCACATTTCCACAGGTGTCCCAATGAAAAGGGTACCTCACATGTGTGGGTGCACCTACCTGGCCGCCTGGGGAAAGCCTAAAACACAAGTAATCCCAAGTCTGTTTTTAGACCGGAATTTGAGACGCTCTGCCGACCGGCACAACATACAGATATGGGCCTCGGGTGTCCAAGCCACCAGGGAAAACAGGGAACCATATGCATTTCCGAAAAGAGGACAACCGTGGCAATCCGCAGAGGTATGATATGCCCAAATCGCCCTAGAAATTATTACCCAGATACCCCGCAAAGTCCAAAATGTGGGGAAAAAAACGCATTTTCCGCACATTTCGCTCCGCTCACCCATTGAAACACGCCCCCAACAACACATGGCCTACTGTCCCGCGTTCCCACAGGTGTCCCGATGAAAACGGTACCTCCCATGTGTGGGTGCACCTACCTGGCCGCCAAGGGGAAAGCCTAAAACACAAGTAACCCCAAGTCTATTTTCAGACCGAAATTTGAGACGCTCTGCCGACCGGCACAACATACAGATATGGGCCTCGGGTGTCCAAGCCACCAGGGAAAACAGGGAACCCCATGCATTTCCGAAAAGAGGACACTCGTGGGAATCCGCAGAGGTATGATATGCCCAAATCGCCCCAGAATTTATTACCCAGACACCCCAGCAAAGTGCAAAATGTGGGAAAAAAAACACATTTTCCGCACATTTCGCTCGGCTCACCCATCGAAACACGCCCCCAACAACACATGGCTGACCGTCCCGCATTCCCACAGGTGTCCCGATGAAAACAGTACCTCACATGTGTGGGTGCACCTACCTGGCCGCCAAGGGGAAAGCCTAAAACACAAGTAATCCAAAGTCTGTTTTTAGACCGGAATTTGAGACGCTCTGCCGACCGGCACAACATACAGATATGGGCCTCGGGTGTCCAAGCCACTAGGGAAAACAGGGAACCCCATGCATTTCCAAAAAGAGGACAACCGTGGCAATCCGCAGAGGTATGATATGCCAAAATCGCCCTAGAAATTATTACCCAGATACCCCCGCAAAGTCCGAAATGTGGGAAAAGAAACGCATTTTCCACACATTTCGCTCGGCTCACCCATCGAAACACACCCCCAACAACACATAACCTACCGTCCCGCGTTCCCACAGGTGTCCCGTTGAAAACGGTACCTCACATGTGTGGGTGCACCTACCTGGCCGCCAAGGGGAAAGCCTAAAACACAAGTAACCCCAAGTCTGTTTTCAGACCGGAATTTGAGACGCTCTGCCGACCGGCACAACATACAGATATGGGCCTCGGGTGTCCAAGCCCCCGGGGAAAACAGGGAACCCCATGCATTTCCGAAAAGAGGACACCCGTGGGAATCCACAGAGGTATGATATGCCCAAATCGCCCCAGAATTTATCACCTAGACACCCCCGCAAAGTCTGAAATGTGGGGAAAAAAACGCATTTTCCGCACATTTCGCTCGGCTCACCCATCGAAACACGCCCCCAACAACGAATGGCCTACCGTCCCACATTTCCACAGGTGTCCCAATGAAAACGGTCTGTCACATGTGTGTGTGCACCTACCTGGTCACCTGGGGAAAGCCTAAAACACAAGTAACCCCAAGTCTGTTTTCAGACCGGAATTTGAGACGCTCTGCCGACCGGCACAACATACAGATATGGGCCTCGGGTGTCCAAGCCACCAGGGAAAATAGGGAACCCCATGCATTTCCGAAAAGAGAAAACCCGTGGGAATCCACATGGGTATGATATGCCCAAATCGCCCCAGAATTTATTACCCAGACACCCCCGCAAAGTCCAAAATGTGGGGAAAAAAACGCATTTTCCGCACATTTCGCTCGGCTCACCCATCGAAACACGCCCCCAACAACACATGGCCTACTGTCCCGCGTTCCCACAGGTGTCCCGATGAAAACGGTACCTCACATGTGTGTGTGCACCTACCTGGCCGCCATGGGGAAAGCCTAAAACACAAGTAACCCCAAGCCTGTTTTCAGACCAGAATTTCAGACTCTCTGCCGACCTGCACAACAGACAGATATGGGCCTCGGGTGTCCAAGCCACCAAGGAAAACAGGGAACCCCATGCATTTCCGAAAAGAAGACACCCGTGGGGAATCCGCAGAGGTATGATATGCCCAAATCGCCCCAGAATTTATCACCTAGACACCCCTACAAAGTCCGAAATGTGTGGAAAAAAAGGCATTTTCCACACATTTCGCTCGGCTCACACATCAAAACATGCCCCCAACAACACATGGCCTACCGTCCCACGTTCCCACAGAAGTCCCTATGAAAACGTTACCTCACGTGTGTGTGCACCTAAATGGCCGCCAAGGGGAAAGCCTAAAACACAAGTAACCCCAAGTCTGTTTGCAGACCGGAATTTGAGACGCTCTGCCGACCGGCACAACATACAGATATGGGCCTCGGGTGTCCAAGCCACCTGGGAAAACAGGGAACCCCATGCATTTCCCAAAAGAGGACACCTGTGGGAATCCACAGAGGTATGATATGCCCAAATTGCCCCAGAATGTATTACCCAGACACCCCCGCAAAGTCCGGAATGTGGGAAAAAAAACACATTTTCCACACATTTCACTCGGTTCACCCATAGAAACACGCCCCCAACAAACCATGGCCTACCGTCCCGCGTTCCCACACGTGTCCCGATCAAAACGGTACCTCACATGTGTGGGTGCACCTACCTGGCCGCCAAGGGGAAAGCCTAAAACACAAGTAACCCCAAGTCTATTTTCAGACCGGAAATTGAGACGCGCTGCCGACCGGCACAACGTACAGATATAGGCCTCGGGTGTCCAAGCCACCAGGGAAAACAGGGAACCCCATGCATTTCCGAAAAGAGGACACCCGTGGGAGTCCGCAGAGGTATTATATGCCCAAATCGCCCCAGAATGTATTACCCAGACTCCCTTGCAAATTCTGAAATGTGAGAAAAAAAACGCATTTTCCTAATATTTTGCTCGGCTCACCCATCGAAACACGCCCCCAAAAACCCATGGCCTACTGTGCCGCGTTCCCACAGGTGTCCCGATGAAAACGGTACCTCACATGTGTGGGTGCACCCACCTGGCCGCCAAGGGGAAAGCGTAAAACACAAGTAACCCCAAGTCTGTTTTCAGACCGGAATTTGAGACGCTCTGCCGACCGGCACAACATACAGATATGGGCCTCGGGTGTCCAAGCCACCAGGGAAAACAGGGAACCCCATGCATTTCCGAAAAGAGGACACCCTGGGAATCCACAGAGGTATGATATGCCCAAATCTCCCCAGAATTTATCACCTAGATACCCCTGCAAAGTCCGAAATGTGGGGAAAAAAACACATTTTCTGCACATTTCGCACGGCTCACCCATCGAAACACGCCCCCAACAACGAATGGCCTACCGTTCCACATTTCCACAGGTGTCCCAATGAAAACGGTACCTCACATGTGTGGGTGCACCTACCTGGAAGCCTGGGGAAAGCCAAAAACACAAGTAACCCCAAGTCTGTTTTCAGACCGGAATTTGAGACGCTCTGCCGACCGGCACAACATACAGATATGGGCCTCGGGTGTCCAAGCCACCAGGGAAAACAGGGAACCCCATGCATTTCTGAAAAGAGAAAACCTGTGGGAATCTGCAGAGGTATGATATGCCCAAATCGCCCCAGAATTTATTACCCAGACACCCCCGCAAAGTCCAAAATGTGGGGAAAAAAATGCATTTTTCGCACATTTCGCTCGGCTCACCCATCGAAACACGCCCCCAACAACACATGGCCTACTGTCCCGCGTTCCCACAGGTGTCCCGATGAAAACGGTACCTCACAATGTGTGTGCACCTACCTGGCCGCCATGGGGAAAGCCTAAAACACAAGTAACCCCAAGTCTGTTTTTAGACCGGAATTTGAGACGCTCTGCCGACCGGCACAACATACAGATATGGGCCTCGGGTGTCCAAGCCACCAGGGAAAACAGGGAACCCCATGCATTTCCAAAAAGAGGACAACCGTGGCAATCTGCAGAGGTATGATATGCCCAAATCGCCCTAGAAATTATTACCCAGATACCCCCGCAAAGTCCGAAATGTGGGAAAAGAAACGCATTTTCCACACATTTCGCTCGGCTCACCCATCGAAACACACCCCCAACAACACATAACCTACCGTCCCGCGTTCCCACAGGTGTCCCGTTGAAAACGGTACCTCAAATGTGTGGGTGCACCTACCTGGCCGCCAAGGGGAAAGCCTAAAACACAAGTAACCCCAAGTCTGTTTTCAGACCGGAATTTGAGACGCTATGCCGACCGGCACAACATACAGATATGGGCCTCGGGTGTCCAAGCCACCGGGGAAAACAGGGAACCCCATGCATTTCCGAAAAGAGGACACCCGTGGGAATCCACAGAGGTATGATATGCCCAAATCGCCCCAGAATTTATCACCTAGACACCCCCGCAAAGTCTGAAATGTGGGGAAAAAAACGCATTTTCCGCACATTTCGCTCGGCTCACCCATCGAAACACACCCCCAACAACGAATGGCCTACCGTCCCACATTTCCACAGGTGTCCCAATGAAAACGGTACCTCACATGTGTGTGTGCACCTACCTGGTCACCTGGGGAAAGCCTAAAACACAAGTAACCCCAAGTCTGTTTTCAGACCGGAATTTGAGACGCTCTGCCGACCGGCACAACATACAGATATGGGCCTCGGGTGTCCAAGCCACCAGGGAAAATAGGGAACCCCATGCATTTCCGAAAAGAGAAAACCCGTGGGAATCCACATGGGTATGATATGCCCAAATCGCCCCAGAATTTATTACCCAGACACCCCCGCAAAGTGCAAAATGTGGGGAAAAAAACGCATTTTCCGCACATTTCGCTCGGCTCACCCATCGAAACACGCCCCCAACAACACATGGCCTACTGTCCCGCGTTCCCACAGGTGTCCCGATGAAAACGGTACCTCACATGTGTGTGTGCACCTACCTGGCCGCCATGGGGAAAGCCTAAAACACAAGTAACCCCAAGCCTGTTTTCAGACCGGAATTTCAGACTCTCTGCCGACCTGCACAACAGACAGATATGGGCCTCGGGTGTCCAAGCCACCAAGGAAAACAGGGAACCCCATGCATTTCCGAAAAGAAGACACCCGTGGGGAATCCGCAGAGGTATGATATGCCCAAATCGCCCCAGAATTTATCACCTAGACACCCCTACAAAGTCCGAAATGTGTGGAAAAAAAGGCATTTTCCACACATTTCGCTCGGCTCACACATCAAAACATGCCCCCAACAACACATGGCCTACCGTCCCACGTTCCCACAGAAGTCCCTATGAAAACGTTACCTCACGTGTGTGTGCACCTAAATGGCCGCCAAGGGGAAAGCCTAAAACACAAGTAACCCCAAGTCTGTTTGCAGACCGGAATTTGAGACGCTCTGCCGACCGGCACAACATACAGATATGGGCCTCGGGTGTCCAAGCCACCTGGGAAAACAGGGAACCCCATGCATTTCCCAAAAGAGGACACCTGTGGGAATCCACAGAGGTATGATATGCCCAAATTGCCCCAGAATGTATTACCCAGACACCCCCGCAAAGTCCGGAATGTGGGAAAAAAAACACATTTTCCACACATTTCACTCGGTTCACCCATAGAAACACGCCCCCAACAAACCATGGCCTACCGTCCCGCGTTCCCACACGTGTCCCGATCAAAACGGTACCTCACATGTGTGGGTGCACCTACCTGGCTGCCAAGGGGAAAGCCTAAAACACAAGTAACCCCAAGTCTATTTTCAGACCGGAAATTGAGACGCTCTGCCGACCGGCACAACGTACAGATATAGGCCTCAGGTGTCCAAGCCACCAGGGAAAACAGGGAACCCCATGCATTTCCGAAAAGAGGACACCCGTGGGAGTCCGCAGAGGTATGATATGCCCAAATCGCCCCAGAATGTATTACCCAGACTCCCTTGCAAATTCTGAAATGTGAGAAAAAAAACGCATTTTCCTAATATTTTGCTCGGCTCACCCATCGAAACACGCCCCCAAAAACCCATGGCCTACTGTGCCGCGCTCCCACAGGTGTCCCGATGAAAACGGTACCTCACATGTGTGGGTGCACCCACCTGGCCGCCAAGGGGAAAGCATAAAACACAAGTAACCCCAAGTCTGTTTTCAGACCGGAATTTGAGACGCTCTGCCGACCGGCACAACATACAGATATGGGCCTCGGGTGTCCTAGCCACCAGGGAAAACAGGGAACCCCATGCATTTCCGAAAAGAGGACACCCGTGGGAATCCACAGAGGTATGATATGCCCAAATCTCCCCAGAATTTATCACCTAGATACCCCTGCAAAGTCCGAAATGTGGGGAAAAAAACACATTTTCTGCACATTTCGCACGGCTCACCCATCGAAACACGCCCCCAACAACGAATGGCCTACCGTCCCACATTTCCACAGGTGTCCCAATGAAAACGGTACCTCACATGTGTGGGTTGAACCTACCTGGAAGCCTGGGGAAAGCCTAAAACACAAGTAACCCCAAGTCTGTTTTCAGACCGGAATTTGAGACGCTCTGCCGACAGGCACAACATACAGATATGGGCCTCGGGTGTCCAAGCCACCAGGGAAAACAGGGAACCCCATGCATTTCTGAAAAGAGAAAACCTGTGGGAATCTGCAGAGGTATGATATGCCCAAATCGCCCCAGAATTTATTACCCAGACACCCCCGCAAAGTCCAAAATGTGGGGAAAAAAATGCATTTTCCGCACATTTCGCTCGGCTCACCCATCGAAACACGCCCCCAACAACACATGGCCTACTGTCCCGCGTTCCCACAGGTGTCCCGATGAAAACGGTACCTCAAAATGTGTGTGCACCTATCTGGCCGCCATGGGGAAAGCCTAAAACACAAGTAACCCCAAGCCTGTTTTCAGACCGGAATTTCAGACTCTCTGCCGACCTGCACAACAGACAGATATGGGCCTCGGGTGTCCAAGCCACCAAGGAAAACAGGGAACCCCATGCATTTCTGAAAAGAAGACACCCGTGGGGAATCCGCAGAGGTATGATATGACCAAATCGCCCCAGAATTTATCACCTAGACACCCTCGCAAATTCTGAAATGTGGGAAAAAAAACGCATTTTCCGCACATTTTGCTCGGCTCACACATCGAAACACGCCCCCAACAACACATGGCCTACCGTCCCACGTTCCCACAGGAGTCCCGATGAAAACGGTACCTTACATGTGTGGGTGTACCTACCTGGCCGCCAAGGGGAAAGGGTAAAACACAAGTAACCCCAAGTCTGTTTTCAGACCGGAATTTGAGACGCTCTGCCGACCGGCACAACATACAGATATGGGCCTCGGGTGTCCAAGCCACCAGGGAAAACAGGGAACCCCATGCATTTCCGAAAAGAGGACACTCGTGGGAATCCGCAGAGGTATGATATGCCCAAATCGCCCCAGAATTTATTACCCAGACACCCCAGCAAAGTGCAAAATGTGGGAAAAAAAACACATTTTCCGCACATTTCGCTCGGCTCACCCATCGAAACACGCCCCCAACAACACATGGCTGACCGTCCCGCATTCCCACAGGTGTCCCGATGAAAACAGTACCTCACATGTGTGGGTGCACCTACCTGGCCGCCAAGGGGAAAGCCTAAAACACAAGTAATCCAAAGTCTGTTTTTAGACCGGAATTTGAGACGCTCTGCCGACCGGCACAACATACAGATATGGGCCTCGGGTGTCCAAGCCACCAGGGAAAACAGGGAACCCCATGCATTTCCAAAAAGAGGACAACCGTGGCAATCCGCAGAGGTATGATATGCCAAAATCGCCCTAGAAATTATTACCCAGATACCCCCGCAAAGTCCGAAATGTGGGAAAAGAAACGCATTTTCCACACATTTCGCTCGGCTCACCCATCGAAACACACCCCCAACAACACATAACCTACCGTCCCGCGTTCCCACAGGTGTCCCGTTGAAAACGGTACCTCACATGTGTGGGTGCACCTACCTGGCCGCCAAGGGGAAAGCCTAAAACACAAGTAACCCCAAGTCTGTTTTCAGACCGGAATTTGAGACGCTCTGCCGACCGGCACAACATACAGATATGGGCCTCGGGTGTCCAAGCCACCGGGGAAAACAGGGAACCCCATGCATTTCCGAAAAGAGGACACCCGTGGGAATCACAGAGGTATGATATGCCCAAATCGCCCCAGAATTTATCACCTAGACACCCCCGCAAAGTCTGAAATGTGGGGAAAAAAACGCATTTTCCGCACATTTCGCTCGGCTCACCCATCGAAACACGCCCCCAACAACGAATGGCCTACCGTCCCACATTTCCACAGGTGTCCCAATGAAAACGGTACCTCACATGTGTGTGTGCACCTACCTGGTCACCTGGGGAAAGCCTAAAACACAAGTAACCCCAAGTCTGTTTTCAGACCGGAATTTGAGACGCTCTGCCGACCGGCACAACATACAGATATGGGCCTCGGGTGTCCAAGCCACCAGGGAAAATAGGGAACCCCATGCATTTCCGAAAAGAGAAAACCCGTGGGAATCCACATGGGTATGATATGCCCAAATCGCCCCAGAATTTATTACCCAGACACCCCCGCAAAGTCCAAAATGTGGGGAAAAAAACGCATTTTCCGCCCATTTCGCTCGGCTCACCCATCGAAACACGCCCCCAACAACACATGGCCTACTGTCCCGCGTTCCCACAGGTGTCCCGATGAAAACGGTACCTCACATGTGTGTGTGCACCTACCTGGCCGCCATGGGGAAAGCCTAAAACACAAGTAACCCCAAGCCTGTTTTCAGACCAGAATTTCAGACTCTCTGCCGACCTGCACAACAGACAGATATGGGCCTCGGGTGTCCAAGCCACCAAGGAAAACAGGGAACCCCATGCATTTCCGAAAAGAAGACACCCGTGGGGAATCCGCAGAGGTATGATATGCCCAAATCGCCCCAGAATTTATCACCTAGACACCCCTACAAAGTCCGAAATGTGTGGAAAAAAAGGCATTTTCCACACATTTCGCTCGGCTCACACATCAAAACATGCCCCCAACAACACATGGCCTACCGTCCCACGTTCCCACAGAAGTCCCTATGAAAACGTTACCTCACGTGTGTGTGCACCTAAATGGCCGCCAAGGGGAAAGCCTAAAACACAAGTAACCCCAAGTCTGTTTGCAGACCGGAATTTGAGACGCTCTGCCGACCGGCACAACATACAGATATGGGCCTCGGGTGTCCAAGCCACCTGGGAAAACAGGGAACCCCATGCATTTCCCAAAAGAGGACACCTGTGGGAATCCACAGAGGTATGATATGCCCAAATTGCCCCAGAATGTATTACCCAGACACCCCCGCAAAGTCCGGAATGTGGGAAAAAAAACACATTTTCCACACATTTCACTCGGTTCACCCATAGAAACACGCCCCCAACAAACCATGGCCTACCGTCCCGCGTTCCCACACGTGTCCCGATCAAAACGGTACCTCACATGTGTGGGTGCACCTACCTGGCCGCCAAGGGGAAAGCCTAAAACACAAGTAACCCCAAGTCTATTTTCAGACCGGAAATTGAGACGCGCTGCCGACCGGCACAACGTACAGATATAGGCCTCGGGTGTCCAAGCCACCAGGGAAAACAGGGAACCCCATGCATTTCCGAAAAGAGTACACCCGTGGGAGTCCGCAGAGGTATGATATGCCCAAATCGCCCCAGAATGTATTACCCAGACTCCCTTGCAAATTCTGAAATGTGAGAAAAAAAACGCATTTTCCTAATATTTTGCTCGGCTCACCCATCGAAACACGCCCCCAAAAACCCATGGCCTACTGTGCCGCGTTCCCACAGGTGTCCCGATGAAAACGGTACCTCACATGTGTGGGTGCACCCACCTGGCCGCCAAGGGGAAAGCGTAAAACACAAGTAACCCCAAGTCTGTTTTCAGACCGGAATTTGAGACGCTCTGCCGACCGGCACAACATACAGATATGGGCCTCGGGTGTCCAAGCCACCAGGGAAAACAGGGAACCCCATGCATTTCCGAAAAGAGGACACCCTGGGAATCCACAGAGGTATGATATGCCCAAATCTCCCCAGAATTTATCACCTAGATACCCCTGCAAAGTCCGAAATGTGGGGAAAAAAACACATTTTCTGCACATTTCGCACGGCTCACCCATCGAAACACGCCCCCAACAACGAATGGCCTACCGTTCCACATTTCCACAGGTGTCCCAATGAAAACGGTACCTCACATGTGTGGGTGCACCTACCTGGAAGCCTGGGGAAAGCCTAAAACACAAGTAACCCCAAGTCTGTTTTCAGACCGGAATTTGAGACGCTCTGCCGACCGGCACAACATACAGATATGGGCCTCGGGTGTCCAAGCCACCAGGGAAAACAGGGAACCCCATGCATTTCTGAAAAGAGAAAACCTGTGGGAATCTGCAGAGGTATGATATGCCCAAATCGCCCCAGAATTTATTACCCAGACACCCCCGCAAAGTCCAAAATGTGGGGAAAAAAATGCATTTTTCGCACATTTCGCTCGGCTCACCCATCGAAACACGCCCCCAACAACACATGGCCTACTGTCCCGCGTTCCCACAGGTGTCCCGATGAAAACGGTACCTCACAATGTGTGTGCACCTACCTGGCCGCCATGGGGAAAGCCTAAAACACAAGTAACCCCAAGTCTGTTTTTAGACCGGAATTTGAGACGCTCTGCCGACCGGCACAACATACAGATATGGGCCTCGGGTGTCCAAGCCACCAGGGAAAACAGGGAACCCCATGCATTTCCAAAAAGAGGACAACCGTGGCAATCTGCAGAGGTATGATATGCCCAAATCGCCCTAGAAATTATTACCCAGATACCCCCGCAAAGTCCGAAATGTGGGAAAAGAAATGCATTTTCCACACATTTCGCTCGGCTCACCCATCGAAACACACCCCCAACAACACATAACCTACCGTCCCGCGTTCCCACAGGTGTCCCGTTGAAAACGGTACCTCAAATGTGTGGGTGCACCTACCTGGCCGCCAAGGGGAAAGCCTAAAACACAAGTAACCCCAAGTCTGTTTTCAGACCGGAATTTGAGACGCTATGCCGACCGGCACAACATACAGATATGGGCCTCGGGTGTCCAAGCCACCGGGGAAAACAGGGAACCCCATGCATTTCCGAAAAGAGGACACCCGTGGGAATCCACAGAGGTATGATATGCCCAAATCGCCCCAGAATTTATCACCTAGACACCCCCGCAAAGTCTGAAATGTGGGGAAAAAAATGCATTTTCCGCACATTTCGCTCGGCTCACCCATCGAAACACACCCCCAACAACGAATGGCCTACCGTCCCACATTTCCACAGGTGTCCCAATGAAAACGGTACCTCACATGTGTGTGTGCACCTACCTGGTCACCTGGGGAAAGCCTAAAACACAAGTAACCCCAAGTCTGTTTTCAGACCGGAATTTGAGACGCTCTGCCGACCGGCACAACATACAGATATGGGCCTCGGGTGTCCAAGCCACCAGGGAAAATAGGGAACCCCATGCATTTCCGAAAAGAGAAAACCCGTGGGAATCCACATGGGTATGATATGCCCAAATCGCCCCAGAATTTATTACCCAGACACCCCCGCAAAGTCCAAAATGTGGGGAAAAAAACGCATTTTCCGCACATTTCGCTCGGCTCACCCATCGAAACACGCCCCCAACAACACATGGCCTACTGTCCCGCGTTCCCACAGGTGTCCCGATGAAAACGGTACCTCACATGTGTGTGTGCACCTACCTGGCCGCCATGGGGAAAGCCTAAAACACAAGTAACCCCAAGCCTGTTTTCAGACCGGAATTTCAGACTCTCTGCCGACCTGCACAACAGACAGATATGGGCCTCGGGTGTCCAAGCCACCAAGGAAAACAGGGAACCCCATGCATTTCCGAAAAGAAGACACCCGTGGGGAATCCGCAGAGGTATGATATGCCCAAATCGCCCCAGAATTTATCACCTAGACACCCCTACAAAGTCCGAAATGTGTGGAAAAAAAGGCATTTTCCACACATTTCGCTCGGCTCACACATCAAAACATGCCCCCAACAACACATGGCCTACCGTCCCACGTTCCCACAGAAGTCCCTATGAAAACGTTACCTCACGTGTGTGGGTGCACCCACCTGGCCGCCAAGGGGAAAGCATAAAACACAAGTAACCCCAAGTCTGTTTTCAGACCGGAATTTGAGACGCTCTGCCGACCGGCACAACATACAGATATGGGCCTCGGGTGTCCAAGCCACCAGGGAAAACAGGGAACCCCATGCATTTCTGAAAAGAGAAAACCTGTGGGAATCTGCAGAGGTATGATATGCCCAAATCGCCCCAGAATTTATTACCCAGACACCCCCGCAAAGTCCAAAATGTGGGGAAAAAAATGCATTTTTCGCACATTTCGCTCGTCTCACCCATCGAAACACGCCCCCAACAACACATGGCCTACTGTCCCGCGTTCCCACAGGTGTCCCGATGAAAACGGTACCTCACAATGTGTGTGCACCTACCTGGCCGCCATGGGGAAAGCCTAAAACACAAGTAACCCCAAGTCTGTTTTTAGACCGGAATTTGAGACGCTCTGCCGACCGGCACAACATACAGATATGGGCCTCGGGTGTCCAAGCCACCAGGGAAAACAGGGAACCCCATGCATTTCCAAAAAGAGGACAACCGTGGCAATCTGCAGAGGTATGATATGCCCAAATCGCCCTAGAAATTATTACCCAGATACCCCCGCAAAGTCCGAAATGTGGGAAAAGAAACGCATTTTCCACACATTTCGCTCGGCTCACCCATCGAAACACACCCCCAACAACACATAACCTACCGTCCCGCGTTCCCACAGGTGTCCCGTTGAAAACGGTACCTCAAATGTGTGGGTGCACCTACCTGGCCGCCAAGGGGAAAGCCTAAAACACAAGTAACCCCAAGTCTGTTTTCAGACCGGAATTTGAGACGCTATGCCGACCGGCACAACATACAGATATGGGCCTCGGGTGTCCAAGCCACCGGGGAAAACAGGGAACCCCATGCATTTCCGAAAAGAGGACACCCGTGGGAATCCACAGAGGTATGATATGCCCAAATCGCCCCAGAATTTATCACCTAGACACCCCCGCAAAGTCTGAAATGTGGGGAAAAAAACGCATTTTCCGCACATTTCGCTCGGCTCACCCATCGAAACACACCCCCAACAACGAATGGCCTACCGTCCCACATTTCCACAGGTGTCCCAATGAAAACGGTACCTCACATGTGTGTGTGCACCTACCTGGTCACCTGGGGAAAGCCTAAAACACAAGTAACCCCAAGTCTGTTTTCAGACCGGAATTTGAGACGCTCTGCCGACCGGCACAACATACAGATATGGGCCTCGGGTGTCCAAGCCACCAGGGAAAATAGGGAACCCCATGCATTTCCGAAAAGAGAAAACCCGTGGGAATCCACATGGGTATGATATGCCCAAATCGCCCCAGAATTTATTACCCAGACACCCCCGCAAAGTCCAAAATGTGGGGAAAAAAACGCATTTTCCGCACATTTCGCTCGGCTCACCCATCGAAACACGCCCCCAACAACACATGGCCTACTGTCCCGCGTTCCCACAGGTGTCCCGATGAAAACGGTACCTCACATGTGTGTGTGCACCTACCTGGCCGCCATGGGGAAAGCCTAAAACACAAGTAACCCCAAGCCTGTTTTCAGACCGGAATTTCAGACTCTCTGCCGACCTGCGCAACAGACAGATATGGGCCTCGGGTGTCCAAGCCACCAAGGAAAACAGGGAACCCCATGCATTTCCGAAAAGAAGACACCCGTGGGGAATCCGCAGAGGTATGATATGCCCAAATCGCCCCAGAATTTATCACCTAGACACCCCTACAAAGTCCGAAATGTGTGGAAAAAAAGGCATTTTCCACACATTTCGCTCGGCTCACACATCAAAACATGCCCCCTACAACACATGGCCTACCGTCCCACGTTCCCACAGAAGTCCCTATGAAAACGTTACCTCACGTGTGTGTGCACCTAAATGGCCGCCAAGGGGAAAGCCTAAAACACAAGTAACCCCAAGTCTGTTTGCAGACCGGAATTTGAGACGCTCTGCCGACCGGCACAACATACAGATATGGGCCTCGGGTGTCCAAGCCACCTGGGAAAACAGGGAACCCCATGCATTTCCCAAAAGAGGACACCTGTGGGAATCCACAGAGGTATGATATGCCCAAATTGCCCCAGAATGTATTACCCAGACACCCCCGCAAAGTCCGGAATGTGGGAAAAAAAACACATTTTCCACACATTTCACTCGGTTCACCCATAGAAACACGCCCCCAACAAACCATGGCCTACCGTCCCGCGTTCCCACACGTGTCCCGATCAAAACGGTACCTCACATGTGTGGGTGCACCTACCTGGCTGCCAAGGGGAAAGCCTAAAACACAAGTAACCCCAAGTCTATTTTCAGACCGGAAATTGAGACGCTCTGCCGACCGGCACAACGTACAGATATAGGCCTCGGGTGTCCAAGCCACCAGGGAAAACAGGGAACCCCATGCATTTCCGAAAAGAGGACACCCGTGGGAGTCCGCAGAGGTATGATATGCCCAAATCGCCCCAGAATGTATTACCCAGACTCCCTTGCAAATTCTGAAATGTGAGAAAAAAAACGCATTTTCCTAATATTTTGCTCGGCTCACCCATCGAAACACGCCCCCAAAAACCCATGGCCTACTGTGCCGCGTTCCCACAGGTGTCCCGATGAAAACGGTACCTCACATGTGTGGGTGCACCCACCTGGCCGCCAAGGGGAAAGCATAAAACACAAGTAACCCCAAGTCTGTTTTCAGACCGGAATTTGAGACGCTCTGCCGACCGGCACAACATACAGATATGGGCCTCGGGTGTCCAAGCCACCAGGGAAAACAGGGAACCCCATGCATTTCCGAAAAGAGGACACCCGTGGGAATCCACAGAGGTATGATATGCCCAAATCTCCCCAGAATTTATCACCTAGATACCCCTGCAAAGTCCGAAATGTGGGGAAAAAAACACATTTTCTGCACATTTCGCACGGCTCACCCATCGAAACACGCCCCCAACAACGAATGGCCTACCGTCCCACATTTCCACAGGTGTCCCAATGAAAACGGTACCTCACATGTGTGGGTTGAACCTACCTGGAAGCCTGGGGAAAGCCTAAAACACAAGTAACCCCAAGTCTGTTTTCAGACCGGAATTTGAGACGCTCTGCCTACAGGCACAACATACAGATATGGGCCTCGGGTGTCCAAGCCACCAGGGAAAACAGGGAACCCCATGCATTTCTGAAAAGAGAAAACCTGTGGGAATCTGCAGAGGTATGATATGCCCAAATCGCCCCAGAATTTATTACCCAGACACCCCCGCAAAGTCCAAAATGTGGGGAAAAAAATGCATTTTCCGCACATTTCGCTCGGCTCACCCATCGAAACACGCCCCCAACAACACATGGCCTACTGTCCCGCGTTCCCACAGGTGTCCCGATGAAAACGGTACCTCAAAATGTGTGTGCACCTATCTGGCCGCCATGGGGAAAGCCTAAAACACAAGTAACCCCAAGCCTGTTTTCAGACCGGAATTTCAGACTCTCTGCCGACCTGCACAACAGACAGATATGGGCCTCGGGTGTCCAAGCCACCAAGGAAAACAGGGAACCCCATGCATTTCTGAAAAGAAGACACCCGTGGGGAATCCGCAGAGGTATGATATGACCAAATCGCCCCAGAATTTATCACCTAGACACCCTCGCAAATTCTGAAATGTGGGAAAAAAAACGCATTTTCCGCACATTTTGCTCGGCTCACACATCGAAACACGCCCCCAACAACACATGGCCTACCGTCCCACGTTCCCACAGGAGTCCCGATGAAAACGGTACCTTACATGTGTGGGTGTACCTACCTGGCCGCCAAGGGGAAAGGGTAAAACACAAGTAACCCCAAGTCTGTTTTCAGACCGGAATTTGAGACGCTCTGCCGACCGGCACAACATACAGATATGGGCCTCGGGTGTCCAAGCCACCTGGGAAAACAGGGAACCCCATGCATTTCCGAAAAGAGGACACCTGTGGCAATCGGCAGAGGTATGATATGCCCAAATCGCCCAAGAAATTATTACCCAGACACCCCCGCAAAGTCCGAAATGTGGGAAAAAAAACACATTTGCCGCACATTTCGATCGGCTCACCCATTGAAACAAGTCCCCAACAACAAATGGCCTACTGTCCCGCGTTCCCACAGATGTCCCGATGAAAATGGTACCTCGCATGTGTGGGTGCACCTACCTGGCCGCCATGGGGAAAGCCTAAAACACAAGTAACCCCAAGCCTGTTTTCAGACCGGAATTTCAGACTCTCTGCCGACCTGCACAACAGACAGATATGGGCCTCGGGTGTCCAAGCCACCAAGGAAAACAGGGAACCCCATGCATTTCCGAAAAGAAGACACCCGTGGGGAATCCGCAGAGGTATGATATGCCCAAATCGCCCCAGAATTTATCACCTAGACACCCCCGCAAAGTCCGAAATGTGTGGGAAAAAAGGCATTTTCCGCACATTTCGCTCGGCTCACACATCGAAACACGCCCCCAACAAACCATGGCCTACTGTCCCACGTTCCCACAAGAGTCCCGATGAAAACGGTACCTCACATGTGTGGGTGCACCTACCTGGCCGCCAAGGGGAAAGCCTAAAACACAAGTAACCCCAAGTCTGTTTTCAGACTGGAATTTGAGACGCTGTGCCGACCGGCACAACATACAGATATGGGCCTCGGTTGTCCAAGCCACCAAGGAAAACAGGGAACCCCATGCATTTCCCAAAAGAGGACACCTGTGGGAATCCACAGAGGTATGATATGCCCAAATCGCCCCAGAATTGATTACCCAGACTCCCTCGCAAATTCTGAAATGTGGGAAAAAAAACGCATTTTCCTAATATTTCGCTCGGCTCACCCATCGAAACACGCCCCCAAAAGCCCATGGCCTACCGTCCCGTGTTCCCACAGGTGTCCCGATGAAAATGGTACCTCGCATGTGTGGGTGCACCTACCTGGCCGCCATGGGGAAAGCCTAAAACACAAGTAACCCCAAGCCTGTTTTCAGACTGGAATTTCAGACTCTCTACCGACCTGCACAACAGACAGATATGGGCCTCGGGTGTCCAAGCCATCAAAGAAAACAGGGAACTCCATGGATTTCCGAAAAGAAGACACCCATGGGAATCCGCAGAGGTATGATTTGCGCACATCGCCCCAGAATTTATTACTCATTTATTACTCTGACACCCCTGCAAAGTCCGAAATGTGGGGAATAAAACGCATTTTCCGCACATTTCGATCGGCTCACCCATTGAAACACATCCCCAACAACACATGGCCTACTGTCCCGCGTTCCCACAGATGTCCCGATGAAAACGGTACCTCACATGTGTGGGTGCACCTACCTGGCCGCCATGGGAAAGCCTAAAACACAAGAAATACCAAGCCTGTTTTCAGACCGGAATTTCAGACTCTCTGCCGACCGGCACAACATACAGATATGGGCCTCGGGTGTCCAAGCCAGCAAAGAAAACAGGGAACCCCATGCATTTCCAAAAAGAGGACACCCGTGGGAATCCGCAGAGGTATGATTTGCACAAATCGCCCCAGAATTTATTACCCAGACACCCCTGCAAAGTCCAAAATGTGGGAAAATATACGCATTTTCTGCACATTTCGCTCGGCTCACCCATTGAAACACGCCCCCAACAACACATGGCCTACTGTCCCGCGTTCCCACCGGTGTCCCGATGAAAACGGTACCTCACATGTGTGGGTTCACCTACCGGGGGCGCAAAAGGAAAAGGGTAACCCACTGGTAACCCCAAGCCTTTCACCACTGCCCATTTTATTCATGTAGGCAACCTACAGATTTGGGCCTGGGGTGTCGAAGCCAGCAAGGAAAACAGGGAACCCCATGCATTTTCCAAAAGAGGACACCCGTGGGAATCCACAGAGGTCTGCCTTGCGCAAATTGCCCCAGTTTTTATTAGCCACAATCCCCGACAAAGTGTGATAATTGGTGGGGAAAAAACACAATGTTCACTTTGTGGTTCTGGGTAATAAATTCTGGGCCGCTTCGCGCAAGTCAGACCTCGGTGCATTCGCACGGGTGTCCTCTTTAGGGAAATGCATGGGGTTCCCTGTTTTCATTGCTGGCTTCGACACCCTAGGCCCAAATCTGTAGGTTGCCCACATGAACAAATTGTGCTGTGGCGAAAGGCTTGGGGTTACCAGCGGGTTACCCTTTTCCTTTTGCGCCCCCGGTAGGGGCACCCACACATGTGAGGTACCTTTTTTTGTCGGGACACCTGCGGGAACGCGAGAAGGTATGACATCTGTTGTTGGCGACGTGTTTCGGTGAGTGGACACAGGGAAATGTCTCTGAAATTGGCTGGAAATGAAGACAATTCTCAGACATTTTGCTCTGGCCACTCACCGAAACACACCGCCAACAACACATGGCCTACCTTCTCGCGTTCCCAGAGGTGTCCCGATGAAAACGGTACCTCACATGTGTGGGTACACCTACCGGGGGCACAAAAGGAAAAGGGTAACCCACTAGTAACCCCAAGCCTTTCGCCACTGCACATTTTGTTCATGTGGGCAACCTACAGATTTGGCCCTAGGGTGTCGAAGCTAGCAAGGAAAACAGGGAACCCCATGCATTTTCCAAAAGAGGACACCCGTGGGAATCCACAGAGGTCTGCCTTGCGCAAATTGCCCCAGTTTTCATTAGCCACAATCCCCGACAAAGTGTGATATTTGGTGGGGAAAAAACACAATGTTCACTTTGTGGTTCTGGGTAATAAATTCTGGGTCGCTTTGCGCAAATCAGGCCTCGGTGCATTCGCACGAATGTCCTCTTTTGGGAAATGCATGGGGTTCCCTGTTTTCCTTGCTGGCTTCGACACCCTGGGCCCAAATCTGTAGGTTGCCCACATGAACAAATTGTGCTGTGGCGAAAGGCTTGGGGTTACCAGCGGGTTACCCCTTTCCTTTTGCGCCCCCGGTAAGTGCACCCACACATGTGAGGTACCTTTTTTGTTGGGACACCTGTGGGAATGCGAGAAGGTATGACATCTGTTGTTGGCAATGTGTTTCGGTGAGTGGACACAGGGAAATGTCTCTGAAATTGGCTGGAAATGCAGACAATTCTCAGACATTTCGCTCTGGCCACTCACCGAAACACACCGCCAACAACATATGGCCTACATTCTCGCGTTCCCGCAGGTGTCCCGATGAAAACGGTACCTCACATGTGTGTGTGCACCTACCGGGGGCGCAAAAGGAAAAGGGTAACCCACTGGTAACCCCAAGCCTTTCACCACTGCCCATTTTGTTCATGTGGGCAACCTACAGATTTGGGCCTAGGGTGTCGAAGCCAGCCAGGAAAACGGGAACCCCATGCATTTTCCAAAAGAGGACACCCGTGGGAATACACAGAGGTCTGCCTTGCGCCAATTGCCCTAGTTTTTATTAGCCACAATCCCCGACAAAGTGTGATATTTGGTGGGGAAAAAACACAATGTTCACTTTGTCTGGGGTTCTGGGTAATACATTCTGGGCCGCTTCGCGCAAGTCAGACCTCTGCGCATACCCACGGGTGTCCTCTTTTGGGAAATGCATGGGGTTCCCTGTTTTCCTTGCTGGCTTCGACACCCTAGGCCCAAATCTGTAGGTTGCCCACATGAACAAATTGTGCTGTGGCGAAAGGCTTGGGGTTACCAGCGGGTTACCCTTTTCCTTTTGCGCACCCGGTAGGTGCACCCACACATGTGAGGTACCTTTTTCGTCGGGACATCTGTGGGAACGCAGGAAGGTATGACATCTGTTGTTTGGCGACGTGTTTCAGTGAGTGGACACAGGGAAATGTCGTGGGAACCCACACATGGTCAAATTGGAGGGGCGGCCCATCTCATGTAGCTCTCCCCAGGGGCAGATAATGGGGGGGGCTGTCCTGCACTCTTCCCTGGGCTCAGGCGTCCGTTCCTAGGAGCAGATATCTGGTCCCAGTGAGGGCTGCATGACATGGCACCCGCTCCATTGCAGCTGGGGGAGGAGGGGGTCAATGCCCCATCCCATTAGAAACTTCCCAGACCCTTTGGGGTGCCCCACAGCCCCCCTAAAAAGCGTTCCACCATTTTCCATTTTTGTCTTTGTTTACGAAACTTGCCTTGGTGCAGAGGGGCACATTGGTGTGCCAATCTGGCCCCGGGGTTCCCAAACCTTACTGCCCCACCCACTGGGGGGCATGTCCCACCATTTTTGGGGGCCCTCTCCCCCCTCACCCCAAATGGGTGGCAGGGGCACCTCATGCAGGCCTCCCTGGGCCTCCTGCAAACGGCTGCGTGAGGTACACCCCCCTCCATTTGGGGTGGGGGGAGAGGGCCCCCAAAAATGGTGGGACAGGCCCCCCAATGCATGGGGCAGTAGGGTTTGGGCACCCTGGTGGCAGATTGGCACACTAATGTGCCCATCTGCGCCAAGCGAAGTTGGGTAAACAAAGAAAATAATACAAAATCATAGGCTGCTTTTTAGGGGGGGCTGAGGGCCCCCCTAAATTGGCAGCGAATGTTATACTGCAACGGGGGGTGGCACTCACCTACCTCATGCAACCCTCCCTGGGGACAGATATCTGCTCCTAGGAAGGGGCATCTGACCCCAGGGAGGGATGCATGAGGTGGGGCCCTCCATTTGGGGTGGTGGGGGGAGAGCCATCCCCCGTTACAGTAGAACATTTGCCGGCAATGTAGGGTGCCCCTCAGCCCCCCCTAAAAAGCATCCTACAATTTTGTATTATTTTCTTTGTTTACCCAACTTCGCTTGGCGCAGATGGCCACATTAGTGTGCCAATCTGCCTCCAGGGTGCCCAAACCCTACTGCCCCATCTATTGGGGGGCCTGTCCCACCATTTGTGGTGGCCTTCTCCTCACCCACACCGAACGGAGGGGGGGCACATCATGCAGCCCTTCCTAGAAGGCTCAGGGAGGGCTGCATGAGGTGTCCCCCCCAGCCATTTGGGGTGGGAGGGAGAGGGCCACCACATAAGGGGGGCAGGACCCCCAATAGATGGGGCAGTAGGGTTTGGGCATCCTGGGGGCAGATTGGCACACTAATGTGGCCATCTGCACCAAGCGAACTTGGGTAAACAAAAAAAAAATAATACAAAATTGTAGGCTGCATTTTACGGGGGCTGAGGGGCACCCTAAATTGGCAGCGAATGATGTACTGCAACGGGGGGTGGCCCTCATCCCAACCCCACCCCAAATGGAGGGCCCCACCTCATGCAACTCTCCCTGGCATCAGATAGGGGAGGCCCCACCTCATGCATCCCTCCCAGGGGTCAGATGCCCCTTCCTAGGAGCAGATATCTGCCCCCAGGGTGGGTTGCATGGGGTGGGGCCCTCCATTTGGGGTGGGTGGGGGTGAGGACCACCCCCCGTTGCAGTACATCATTTGCTGCCAATTTAGGGTGCTTACTAGGTAAGCAGCCTCCCCCGCATCAGAAACGGGTCTGTATTGATCCGGTGGCATTGCTGCCCGCGGATTGCACGCCCTGCGCCCGATCCGCGGGCAGCAATGCCACACAATGGGTATCGTTGGAAAGGGGAGGATCTCCCCTTTCCAACGATACCTGCCACGATCTCCGGCTTGAAATACAGCTGGAGATCGAGGCGGAGCAAGAATGTCTCTTACCTTCTCTCTTCCCTGTAGTAGCCGAAAACGTCTGCTGAGGGGTATTTACTTTCAGTTTCACGCCGATGTGCGTTACGCACGCTGACGTGAAACTGAAGGTAATCCAGCCCCCTGCCAGTGAGGGGGGACCTCCCCCTCACATAGCCCGGGGGTTGGATTACATCTTTGCTCGATCCCTGCGTTACAGGGATCGAGCAAAACAGAGTGCCTAAACCGACGAGCAACCTGGAGCGCTTGCCAATCGAAGAGCCGGGTCGGTGGCACTTAAGGGGTTATGTACAGTTTATGAGAAGCTTGACCTCAAGGTTGTTTGTTTGTTTATTTATTTCTAGTGCGCGCCAGACCCAGAGGTTACTTCTGCAAGAGATGTTATCAGCAACTAATTGACAACCAGACATTCTTCTTGGTGGGGTGCACGTCTGTCAAGGACCAGGTAAACATACATGCAATACAAGAAAGATGTCCTGACAGGAAAACCAGAAAGTATTACTACAGCGATATGGATCACTAAATTTGGAACTTAATGCAAGCAGTCAACGTTTTAGGGAGCACTCAGGACTATTCTGTAATTTTTTTAACAGAAAACGTCATTCTTTATCGTTTAGCTATATCACATACAGTCCTAAGTGCTCCCTAAAAATGTAGGAGATATACCTGTAAATGAACTTTGTAGGCTGCTTGCATTAAGTTCTAAATTTAGTGATCCATTTTGCTGTAGTAATTCTTTCTGGTTTTCCTGTCAGGACATCTTTGCTGTATTGCATTCTTCTTGTTGGGGCCAGGCCCAATTGGCCTGGAGTTCAGATTTCAAAGTGTATTTGTTCAGAACTAAATGGACTTTGAATGGGCAACCTGACCTTAAAGGTAGTGTCTGTTGATTGTGTTATCAGCAATTCTCCACAAATTCGATTTCTAGCTTTGTATTTCTCTATATTATTACTGAGCTTACAGGCCGGTTGCCTTGGTGAACATAGCCCCCAAAAGTCAGAGTCACAATTCCAGATACCCAGCAGCTTAGTGGAGGAAAACAACAGCAGCCAGTTAACTGCATATTCTTAAAGGAATAACAATTCCCATTGGCACTGTGTGTTTAACACATTGCTTTTCAGATTACATTTATGCCTGATGTCCATAAATGTCATTTTTCTTTACATACTTTATAAACAGAAATAAGTTCAGTTTCGCCACACAGATAGTCCATAGTTACATTAGAAAACAGTATTCAAATCTACCCCAAATGAAATAGGCCCTCCTTTGTTCATGCTGTCATTTTACATGAAAGGCTTTATGTCCCTTTCTTCCCGATGAATGCACTCAGTCCTTCATTTTATTTCTTAAATGTCATGTATCATTCCTCCTTTTTAGCTTCCAATTGCACAACTATTTCTTTTCCTCCCAGGTTTTCTGCCGCAGATTTAAACTGGCCATGTGTAATGTATTTCTTTAATATAACAGTGGAAATAACATGAGTATCACAATGCTCCAAGTAGGCCTTTCTCCACTTGCAGACTTGTCCATTTTTATAGAGTGTAACTAAGCCCATTTCTTTCAATGTCACTTGTCCTTAAGTCAGAAAAAGAAGTGTTTTGGGACTGGCCTGCATTTTCCAATGGATAGCACCAGTCAGCTTCACTATTAAATACTCACCTTGCCTATTTATTTCTGACATTCAGGGGCTATATTTTACCCCACAACAACTTGGGATGGTTATTCCAGCAAATCTTACACAAACAGAAAGGCAACACTGCACAGGTTCTAAAAAGCAAATCATTTATTTTAAAATGTACAACATGCTACTTATAATACTAGGGCGGTATATGTCTGGTCTGGAGGTGATTGCTTGAGTAAATAAACTATCAGGTTATTTAGGTCTCCATTCACCAGTCTGAATCCACATAAAATCAAAAACAGCACGCCTCTATTTTATAATGTTTAATTTAATTGCTGTATTTTTGTAAGCTACCTTACCTGATGATGACAGTAAATAGTTTCATTTTAATTGATTGGCAAGCTCAACTATTTGGCCCCCACTGCCAACTGTAATATCCCTTTAAGTTAACCTTTGAAAGTAGCTCAATGAGGAGCCTTATACATTTACTAGCCATTCCCGGCATAACATACGCCACTCTATCATATCTTAGAGGTCAATATTGTGGCAATAAGAACCGAGGCGGTGGGCCAATACTGCCCCAGGTAATGCCCTGGGCCGTATTTATAGGCCTGAGCATAGTGAGGCCCTTAACGAAGCCCCCGGGCATTACCTGCGGCGGTATTGGCCCGCTGCCGAGGGTCTTATTGCCATTAGTACCCCAGCCAATTGGATCGGGGTGCTAATGGCATTTTTTTCTGTTCTGAAACATGTTTCGGAACAGAAAAAAAAAAAAACGTCAAAAAAATGCCCGCCGCCATAGAAAGGGAAAACGTAGTTCATTTTCCCTTTCCATGGCGGCCATCGGGAGCGGACGCGCTGCGAACAGAAATGTTCCCAGCGCGTTCGCTTTCAAGACCAGAAAAAAAAGAAGGTAAGTGGGGTCGGGAGGGTGGAAGGGAGGGGATGGGGAGGAAGAAAAAAAAAACGTACCGCGGTCACCGGCGGGGGGATGGAAGCATCCAGCCGTGTGGAGGCTTGGAGCGGGGATGGCCCCGCTCCGAGTCTCCACATGGCTGGAGGTTTCCATCATCCCCCGCCGGAGACCATGGGATAGAAGGTAAGTGGGGTGGGGAAGGAGGAGGGAGGAAAGGCTTGGGGGAAAAAAAAATCTTACCTGAGTTCCAGGCGGGGGACGAAGGAAGCCTCCAGCCATGGGGAGGCTCGGAGCAGGGATTGCCCCGTTTTGAGCCTCCTCATTGTCTGAGGGGTTGCCACGCCCCTCGCCAGGAGTAGCCGGCACGCACGGCGTGGATGGGAATACCGTGTGGTATGGCTCGCAAATGAGCCAATCACCACACAGTATTCCTGTTCAGCCGCGCGTGCCGGGTACTAATGGTTGGTAATTCACAGGGTCACTTCTGTCCCCCTTCTTAAATATTGGGATTACAATTGATCGCTTCCAGGAAGTTGGCGTAGGTCCCTGTGACGTATTAATGGTCACCGCTGATCGCTTCCAGGAAGGGGGCATAAATCCCTGTCATTTATTAATGGTCATTGAAAAGGCTAAAGTTAGAGGTAACTGTCTTGTGAATTTGAAAGGTATACTTGTATCAGATGGAATGAGAGGCATGCACGGTATAAGAATAGTATCTAAGTTACATCGATTACACAGGCCTCTATGAAGTATCTTTGTAGATGCGTAATTGTCAACCCTGTTCCATCGTAGAGTGTCCATAAGATCGCGTTGTAGCATAATTACAGCATCTACATTCAATTTTAGCTCGTGAGGAGGCATTTGTCCTACAGTGTTTAGCTCTTTGGAGACTGAAATGTTGAGCCGTTAATTAACTGTTCATTGACACTTGAACCGCCGTGCCCTATGTGAATAGAAGTGGGGTTGGAAAGAAGTAACTTGAAATTATTCCAAATGTTTGTGATATTGGAAGGTGAAGGTGACTGCATCAAACCGTGCTCATTCTGTTAGTTATTATGATGGCTGTTGTTGAATTGGAAGGGCACACAGAGGTGCACTTTGCCAAGTGGACAGGAGAGGGCAACTAATAAATTGCATCACCTGATTACGGAAAAATATCTAAGTGATTTTTATATTTAGCTAGATTTCGATATCAAACAGGAACAAGCCATTTCTTATTTTCTGGAAATGTGTGGACATTTAGAAATTGACACAGGTTCTTTTCACGGTGAGTGCACATTTGTAGTTCCTTGATTTCACAGATTGATTTGATTTCTCTATTGTTTTATGCCGGAACCTTCCAGAATTGGAACACATTTCTCAGGTTGTCAAAGAGTAGGTGCGAGTTGGTTAACATGCATTGTTTTTTTAACCTGGCAATTATAGATTTCTTTTTCCAATTATCTGGGATTCTAGTTCAATAATGTCAGCCAAAGAAAATGGCAGCCAAAAAATAAATCCCCAACACAGTACAATTTAGGCCCTCAGGTACCCATGACAAGCTCAAATATCTTAAATGACCCTGTTTCAAGTATGGCTAACCCATTGAGTCCTTTTTGTTCTGCATTATATAATTCTGGTGTCAAATGTGTGATGAAGTAGGGGTATAAAACTACAAGTACCAAAAACAGAAATCGCAATTAGGCTATGAAGAAAAAACAGGACTGGATAGATTACAACTGACTGATGGAGTTCTAGTGGAGAGCTAAGCCCAAATGCAAAGGCAAGTTTGTGACTTTTTGAAATGTGATAAATCAAAACAGTCACATCATCAAAATGATAACCTTCGGTGATTGGCCTTCCACAGAGCAAATTATCATGATTTGGTTTCCAAATATTGCCAAACAAGAACATATGCAGGTTTGTATTTCTACTGCAGTGATTTATTCTGGTGCTTAGTTTTGTTCATGTAGATACTGCAATATACATGGAAGGAGGTTATATGATTTTCCCAGGATAACATAATTAGAGCATGTGGGGAATATTAGGAATGGGGCTTTGATCTCCATGGTATAAATTAAGCAACCTAATTACTTTAACCGATGTACTCCAGAGCACACATTGTCGGACCTGCTGTTTTCCCATGCATTATCTAATAGTCATGCATTTAAAATGGAATACAGAAAGCTACACATACCAGAATACAAAAGAGAAAACAGGCAGGTCAGCCTCCCAGCCTGACATGGGAACATTTCAGAGCTTAGCTCCTCCCATTATTATTAATTCTAGATGAAGATTGATTACTTCTCTTCCAGTGGGAATGCACATGAAAAAAGAATAAACACGTTACACAGAGCTAGACCAAAGGCAGTCAGACGATGCCAGTTCGTTCAGTGCACAGTTTTAATGATAGTTGGGTTTATTTTCTTCCATTAACGCACCTATATGGGTGGGAAGGCAAGGGGCGGTCAGTTGTTGGACGCTCCCTGTTGTTATGCCAAAGTGATTAAGTTGCTTTGTAAACTTTCCCGTGGAGCACTCCTTCCTGAATGAGCCACGCACATTCACCATGGCTAGTGGATAGAGTTATCCAGAAGGTACTGTAGACATGCATTCCCCTGAGGGCTTGCACAATAAATAGGTTTGGGCGCATCTTGGGAAATGGAGTCCTGTGAGGCCTGCGAGTGAGTAAAGGAACATGCATTCTGTCATTCAGTGGGAAATCCCTACCATTTTACACCCTCCTCCATTCAAACTTATTTCAAGAGATACCAACCCTCAAGAACAAAGAAATCCTCCGATTTCTACTTCTTACAGTACCAAGGTTTTAAAAATCACACTTCAGCGGCCAGGCATTTGCAGTACATGCACCGGCTTCCTTTCTTCAATCTCAGAGGTAAGTGAAAAACGAACCCGTTGTGACACGTCACACAATTCTGTCTCCATTTGTAGTATGGTAATCAATCTCTCTCCCCTCCATACCCTCCATACCTCATTTTAGAGATGGAACCATGTGTGGACCTGCCCTTTTACTTAAGGAACTTCACTGGACGGGCCACATTTTAAGTGAGGTATTGATACCCTGGAAACTACATCTGGAAGTTCCCATATTCCCATGCCCTTTTCAATACTGATCAGTGAACACGCTTAAGTCTAGACACCCTATATGTCAGCCAGCACATCCAAATTTGATTGGGAAGAGATGCTGTTGGCTTCCCTCCCTGAACAGGGGACATGCACAAAGAGTGCATTTCCTGCTCAATGCTCCTACTCTGTCAGTGGTATCCTGATGAACATAGAGCAAATGGTTAACAAAAACAGGGGGAAAGCTTATCTCTCTGCCTGTTTTTTGCCATCAATGTCATTTAATGCTACAATGAAAAAGAGTAAATCTATAACATGTAGTGCGTATTTTTGTATTACCTTCCTGATTTGAGGCAATGCAGGCTGTAGGCACGCATTTGTGCCTTTACATAGCATAACCATGACACATCTAGACGGTCGTGTACATTTATTTGATTATGTGTGATTTGTAAGAAGAATGAGCCACGCACAATGATGGTGCACTTCAGGGCAATTTACATCACGAGACTTAGAAGAAAGTCTGACTTGTGCAGGAAGACGGGAAGTGTAGGCATATGAGGCATTGATGCTGCGTGTACTGGTCGTTAACAGTAACTAAGAATAGATTGGATACAAAAATGATCCTTTAGGAAGGAGATTAAGAATAAAATACACCCACTGTACAATCATTACTTTAATGTCAGCAGGGTAACTTCCACGGTGCTTGCAAGTGCTGGGTGTTCAGTATGTATTTTGGGATTATGGGTGCATTAAACCTTCATTGCCTGGAGCTTGCTACATGTTTGTCAAGTATTCTATTTTAAAATGTCTCTTTGGTACATTAATCTAGTCTGTGTTCTTGTGGGATGGAAGATCTTTTGTCTGCACAATGTTTTATCTCAGGAAGACCTTGGTGATCTGCTCGGCTTGTAAAGTTTGAAACCACTAATCATGTCGTCTGAAGCTTGGGCACTTTTGTGTGTTAAACTGAGAGTCTTGTTTTTTTTCTTTAAAGGTTAGTGAAATGTGTTCACATTTCTTAAGGTCGCATTGTGGGCTTTTTTAAGTGGCATCGGCAGGTATCTAGGTAGGCCCAGGTGTAGAATGTTGCAGTACTGTTGTTTGCTTCAGAGAAGTGGCTGGGCTAATTCACCTTTCTGATTCGTATTTAGGAATGGTAGGGTTTTTTAAAATTTTATTAATTGAAGGTGGACACTTGTTCATTGAAGCTGAGTTTAGAAGCAAAAGTGATTGTTAATTTCTTTACTGATTGGGAGGGATGAGGTTGGGACCCTAGTGCATTTCATATAGTGAACAGTAAGTCAATCTGTGGGTTCAGGCCCAAATCTACAACAATGGTTATAATTAAGCAATAGAACCCGAGCGTCGGCCCCGGGGCATTACCAGAGTCGGTAATACCCCCCGACGCGATGGTTCTATTGCTATTAGTACCCCGGCCTGCAAAAATTGCGTGACCGGGGCACTAAAAGCTTTTTTTTTTGTCCTGAAATGCTGCAGCGTTTCGGGAGAAAAAAAAAGAAAGAAAATGGGCCCCGCCATGGAAAGGGAAAACGGAGTCCGTTTTCCCTTTCCATGGCGGCCATCGGGAGCGGACGTGCTGGGAACACAAGTGTTCCCAGCGCTTCCGCTCCAGAAAAAGGATCAAAAAGAAGGTAAGTGGGATTGGGAGGGCGGGATTGGGACGGGGGAAGAGGGAAAAAAAAAAAAACATACCTGCGTCCCCAGCTCCGAGTCTCCACACGGCTGGAGGCTTCCCTCGTCCCCCGCCAGGGACGCAGGACCAAGAAGATAAGTTGGGGGGGGCCGGTGGGAGGGAGGGAAGGGAATGTAAAAAAAAAAGACTTACCCGAGTCCCTGGCAGGGGGCGAAGGCAGCCTCTCAACCGCGGGGAGGCTCAGAGCGGGGATGGCCCCGCTTTGAGCCTCCTCATTGGCTAAGGGGTTGCCACGCCCCCCGCCGGGGACAAAGGCTGTGGAATTCCAACTGAGGGATTCCCAGCCGGGTAGGGACCTGGCGAGAGCCAATCAGAATGCTTGTTGCATTCAGATTGTCTCTCGCCGGGTTACTAATAGTAATTAAACAGATTTTATTGCCTAACATCCACCAACCGGTGGTTGAGAGGCAGTTTGAAATCTTATTAATCGTCAGTGTTAAGATCACCTTAAAATATGAGTTAAATAGTGTCCACATAGATCTGGAATGATTCCGTAAAGCTGTTGATTAGGTCTGAAACAGAGTGATGTAAATATTACGTAGACCAGTAAGTAGATAGAAAGGAGCCTTGTGCAAGCCCAGAGCTAAGGGTTCTTAAGGGTAACATTGCATCTTTGAACCACTATAATTACTTCATGAAGAAAAGATTCCAAGCATGTAATGGGAGTGGGCTTAATTCAGCATTGATTTGTGCGAGAAGCTTGGATAGCTCTTTAGAGAGTTCAAATAATTATTTAGTTTTATTTTATTTTTTTTGTGCTGACACAATTCTATTTCCATTGTATTTTTGTTGAGTTCTCTTCATTGCTATTTTGTATCCCCCAAAATGCCTAAGGCAGAAAATCTATTTTTCTTTATTCTTGGACGAGACATCCCCTTACTTTTTAGCTGCATGCTTTACAAACTAGGGTTATACACTGTATTGGCCACTTTTCTCTCAGGCTTAGGATCTTTCGAGCATGGTGGGGCTAGTATGTCTGTGGGTATTTTCCTAATTCTATCAAAATGGCTTGGAAGATGGTATTAGGGACACCCATCCCACCCCTCAGATGAAATGATTGGAGGGGAACTTAGAGGTCTCCACAGACATTTTGTTTGTTTTTTGCTGATCCTTTGGTCATTCACTGGTGGTTGGAGGTTGCAGTGATTTCCCTTGTGATCAGGTGGGGTCTGTCCACAATTGTTCTGTTGTGACAAGGAGTGTGATCGAGATGTTTAGAGAGAGAACATAATATCCATGGTCTGATAGCTTTTGTGTGTGGGTTGGATGTTATTCAGGAATCCCTGTGAAGTTGTGTTTGATTTGTTCTCTAGCCTAATGTTTAGATCACCTAGGATCAAAATTATCTTTTTTTCTTTTGGAGGTTGCTAAGATATTTTAACCAGTGCTCCATGAAGATAATATTTCTCCATGACAATCAATAATGCTGTTACTACAATATATCTGTATTGGGAGTTAGTATAGTGTTTTTAATAACTTCGGTTTTGAAGGATGGACAATGTTTATTGGGGACTTGGCTACACATTATTTTATCTAGTAGAATGGTGGCAACTTCATGTCTGGTTTTATTGTCTCTGTTTCCTGGCATTATTTTGTACCCATGGGGTAGTAAGGTATTCCGTACGGTAGTGAAATTGATGGAGCATCATGTTTGTGTTCCAGGATAAGGTTGTGTACCTTAGCTACATTTGTATTAGCTGGTCTAGTGTTGATGATTCCTGTCCTCCGCTTTACTGTTTCCTGTATCTCCTTGTGATATTTGTACCCCTTAGACTTGCTTTTATTAAATGGTCTGTTAGTTTTGTATGGAAGCCTGTGGACAGGGAATAGGATGTTGGTTGCCCTGAACAGATATTGTTTGGTTTGCTATTTCCAGGCATTTTTTGTATAGCCCCATGCGATTCCCCATTTTATCCACTGGGGAGATTGGGTTGCTATTTTCCCCTGTATAAGCAATCCTAGGAGAGTTGTTGGTTAGTACAGACAAAGAGTAGTAGTTCACGAAACGTTAGCAGTTTCACCTGCATCAGGATTGTGCCATTTGTGTACACATTGACAGTGGGTTTGTCAGTCTGTGTGATTGGATCTTCCATGGTGATTATTCCTCCTTATTGTATAACCACTAAGGAGTAGCTTAAGAAGAATGTCTTAATGAATACATCCCGAATGTGGGAGTTGTCATTGTAGAAGATATTAAAGTTGTCAGTGCGGTTTTATTATGTTGATACGTATCTGCTAATGGAGTTTCCTAGTGGTCGTAGAGGCAGATATTTCTGAAGGTTCACTTCCTGACATGGAAATAATGTGGGTGAGGTAACTAATGCTAAATTGCAAGGTCATAAGCAACCTTATGCAAGGTAAATTACATCACTATAGATGACAAAAAATAAACCAGTTACAAGACTATAAGTGCCCTAATGCAAGGTAAATTTAAATACTATTAGCAACCCAATGCAAGATAAATAACAGGGTCATAGGTGACCTAATGAAAAGTAAATTACAGGTTCATAGGTGAACAAAATGGTTCTCAGATTGCAGATCCATAAGTGGCCTAATGCTAGGTAAATTACTAGGCTATACGCAACCTTCTACATGATGAATTTCAGGGCTGTAAGTGACCGAAGTGCAGTTCCAATTACTGGACCATGCTGGAGATATTTAGTGGCAACAATCAATGCAGAGAATACTTTCCCTCCCCAGTCAAGAGGACCACACCAATACCTCAAATTATCGGATAATTTCATTAGCCCGACCCCTGAGTTATTTCACACCACTATCCGCCCTCACCCCTTTTCTACAGATAAGCGAAGAATCAGGCCAGTGTGTAGAAAGAATATATATTTATTAATAAATAGGAACATTCATATTTGCACAAATCACAAGACATGCCACCTCACTACATGGCCCAAATCCTGACAATTCACTTTTCACACACATTGAAAACACTGGTTGGTAAGATAACTCAGATCACAGACTCTTTTAACTCAACAACATATACAGTTCACCTTCTTGGGTTCTTTTCCATCCTGGTACTTAGAAACACAGGTCTATAGAATATTTCATAAACCTTTTTCGACAAATTTGTCGATAAAAATCTGAATCAACACCAATTCAAGTTTGTATATGATGGATTTCACTAACCTGGACAAGCAGCCGTGACCGGGAAGACAGTAGAAATTTAGAGACAAATATGAGAATACCCCTGCAGGCTCTGCCCCCTCTCCCTGGGTAAAATAACTAGGAGAGCACTACCAGGGAAACCCTCTATGGGAAGAAAACCCTGTGCAGCGGCGAGGACAGTCAGAGGTCGTCTAGTCTTCGGGAGCGAGAATCCTGCAGTCACTTGCCTTTGTACCAGAGTTACGATTTCTGCAGGGAACGTGCTCTGTGAATAAGAAAGGACAGGTAAGAAGAGTTTTGGGTAAATGAGCTGAATGGTATCCCAGAAAGAATGCCACCCACCTAAGATCAGCTTCCAATGTATTTAAGGCAGATCAGTTAGACTCTCTACTTCCTGTAACTCTGATGGCTGCAAGAAAGGATGATTGATCCTAAACAAGGGGTGAAATGGTTAGTCTAATAGAGACAGGAGCTAGAGTGGAATCCTAGGGAAGAATGTTTCGTACCATATGAGAGTAACTGTGTAGTTGTTGAATAAGGATCCCTGTGAGAAGGTCATAAGCGAAATGCTAGGACGAGTCGGAGAGAACGTTCCGAAGAGAAACATGGAAGAATCTCGGAGGGAGGAGTCAGGGATTCTCCGAAGTCTGGATCAGTCAATTCTGAAGCCCACAACATAAAAGAGGTTAGAAAGCAGATAGGAGGCAAACACAGTAGAGATCCCTAGATGGTGATCACTTACAAAGCGTCTGGACTAGGAGTAGCGATGCACTGAACCAATACTCTCGATCCCTTATATTCGGTCACCTGACCAGCCGGCAACGTCGGGTCTGCACGTGTAACAACTGACCCGGTGCTCAAAGAATAACAAGAAAGGCCAACGGCCATCTTGGAAGGTTTAACGAACACAGAACTGCACAATCGGCCGTGATGCCACAATGACCAACTTTTGTAACAGGATGTAACAGGATCACTTATTTGTGCAGCCCCGTGGACATGACAGAACAATTTAACCCAATATCCTTTGCATGGGCTTTACTTTAAATAACATGGAGCACCTTCAAACATGACTGGAGTTATTGCTTGGCAACATACTTTACATGAAGTTTAATTTGAATAACATGCAGCACTTCTTTATTGATAAAAGCAATGTCACACACGCAGTGCTCTTTATTTTTTATCTCCCTGCACACTTGGTGATGCCAGCAGTGTTGTATGCATTTTAGCCATTATGGGGATTGTCAAACTTAGGTGCCCTCTCTCAGCTGTATGTATGCATTTTAGCCATTACGGAGATTGTCAAACTTAGGTGCTCTCTCTCATCTGTATGTATTCATTTTAGCCATTACGGGGATTGTCAAACTTAGGTGAACTGTCTTTGTTGAACCTACGCACCTTCCTACATAATGCAGATGTGACTACATAATAACTTAACATGCGCACCACCAAGACTCACCTTATATACACACTCTGCTCCCTACTCTGGGCTACTCTAATAATCACCACTATAATGGCCCACACTATCTCTAGACCCTGTAACTTGCAGGAGAGAAACACTCGACTCAGAGCTAGGTTGCCATGACTTTACGATCTTAAAAACAAAAGAACCAGACCATCAGTCTCCACACCTACTTTAACTACCACTGACCCCAACCCATCTGCCACAGTCGTTGAAAGACTTCCAAAAACGCAGGCCCACTCTCTTCACAACCAAAAGAGACCTAAGCACCCCAAACTAAGACCTATCCAAGAAAGAAACACAACTCCCACCATCTCAGGAGCCCTTATTAATGCGAGGTCCCTCATAGCACATAATATGGAAATCGCTGACATACTCGCTATGGATAACCTAGACTTTCTGGCTGTCTCCGAGACCTGGCTCCACGATGCTGCAGGTCCCGCACTGATGATTGCCATACCAGACAACTACAATATATGCAGAGTCGATCGGCCCAACTCTAGAGGAGGCGGCCTGGCTATTATTGCTAAAACTAAGTTAGCGTTAAGACTCACCACACCTCCAGCAATCAAATCTGGTGAAATACTATCAGCTAAACTACCCATCTCTAATAATAGTACACTAACTATCCTCCTTGTGTACAGGCCACCAGGCCCCCTAGGCAACTTTGTGGAAGACCTCTCCAGCCTCCTCACTAACAATATCAAAGATTCCACCCAGCTCCTATTACTAGGCGACTGAGGACATAGAGGCCCAATCTATCCAATCGATTTTAGTCGAACATGGCCTTACCCAAAAAGTCTTAGATCCCACACATATAAAAGGACGCACAATAGACTGGATAGCCAACCTGAACTGTGCCACTACCATCTCTAATATTACCCCACAAACCTGGACAGACCACCACCTCATTTGTTTCTCATCCACTATAGAGCCTCTATAACCAGTCACTCATGAAATAGTACCACCCCTGCTAACCAGAAGTAAAAAAGAAATTACCGCTGAAAAACTACTCCCTCTCCTCCTACCAGCTCTCACTGCTAGCGCTAACAACTCTGACCCAAACAGACTAGTCGAGACATTCAACAATACCATGTCCAAAGCCTTGGATACTATTGCCCCAGTCAAACTAAGTAAAAGTAAACAAGAATCACACCTCAATTCATGGTTCACCCCCCATCTCAACGAACTACGGATCCAAAAACGTAAACTCCAAGCAATCTGGAGGCACTCACCTTCAGCTGAGAATAAAACTCTACTTGCTAATCTTGCGAACAAATACAAGAAAGAAATAATCCAAACCAAAAAAAAACACATTTAAATAGAGAATCAGCAAAGCTAACTCTAACTCCAAAGAACTCTTCTCCATCCTCTGGGAAATGGAAAATCTGATTGCTCCCACAGATAACGTCCCTAAGGACAAACAATGGTGCACTAGCATCCAAAATGCCCTAGGAAATAAAATAGTAACTCTACAGTCCAAAATTGCTAAAAAGAAAGCCTCCTTGAGTTCCACAAGAACACATACCACCCCTCTGTCAGATATACCAAGCACAGATACAACAAGTAGCTGCAAACCATTCAGGTTTACCAATATATCCATACTGGATACTGAAAAGGTTATATCATCTCTGAAACCATCGAACTTCCAGGGCGACAGTTGCCCGGCACAAGTTATTAAGGACGCAACTAGAGATTTAGCACCCTTCATCTCTAAGCTAATTAATGCCTCCTTTAATTCAAGCACAATGCCTACCAATCTTAAAGAATCCTGGGTACTGCCTCTTCTTAAAAAACAGACCCTTGACCTGGCTATCCCAACTAACTATAGGCCCATTACTACAGTCCCGTTCCTCCTCAAAATCATTGATAGAGTAGCCTACCTCCAGATACAAAATTATCTGGAGACGAACCAACTTCTAGGATCACGCCAATTTGGATTCAGACCACAACACGGTACTGAAACGGCCCTAATTGACCTCAAGACACAAATCGACGAGTTGAAGGATAAAGGTAAAACAGCTATGCTCCTCCTCCTCGACCTATCGGCGGCCTTCGACCTAGTGGACCATGCAGTGTTATGCAAGCATTTAGCGTCTGCCGCCTATTTCTCAAGTGAAGCTATAGCCTGGGTACAATCCTTCCTAGCCAACCGTACGATGAGAGTGTTTTCCCCTTTAGCATCAGCTGACCAGATACAAATCACCTGTGGCGTCCCATAAGGTTCATGTGTCTCCCCAACAATGTACAACATCTTCACTAAGCCACTCTTCGACAATCTTGACAGATTGGGGGTAACTTATACTAATTTTGCGGACGACACGCAGATCCTCATACCACTATCTGGCAACTTTGGCGAAGACACAGCTCTAGTAAATAAGATTTACCTCATCATTCAGGCATGGATGGCCTCTCACGGCCTCTGCCTGAATGATGACAAAACAGAGATACTGATCCTGGGTTCCGACTCTAACCTTAAAAAACTTAGCCCCAGTTACACTGCCTTTAACATAGATGGTAATGTAATCAAGCTGGTAACCGAGGTAAAAACACTGGGTTTCTACCTTGATTCCACACTATCTCTTAAAAGACAAGTCAACTCATTGGCCTTTTCCACAGCCTACACCTGTAAATTGATCAGGGCCTGTAGACCCTAACTTTCCAAAGCCAACTGTATCACACTAGCTAATGCTCTAATAATGTCGAATTTGGACTATTGCAACGCCCTATATGCAGGGGCCGACAAATCTGTCATAAACAAAATACAAATATTGCAGAACAATGCTCTCAGAGCAGCCTTGGACATACCCCGTAGACAGCATGTCTCTGATATCAGAAAAGACCACCACTGGTTACAAATTAGTGACAGAATTCTCCTCAAGACAGTATCTCTCACCCATAAAGGACTGAACAATACTGCGCCCCCATACATCTCTGCTAGACTGACCAGAAAATCCTCCAGTCACCACACCAGAGCCTCCAACCATCTCTCACTATAAATACATAGATTCAGACTAACAAAAGCGGGTGGAGCTAGCTTCCCTGCCAGAGCTGCCTGTGCCTGGAATGCACTCCCCACTGCACTGAGAGCTGATCAGCCCAACTCGAGATTCAGATGGTTGTAGGTCAAAGGATCGACAACCAAAGGGTTGAATGGTCAAAGGGTCGACACTAAAGGCCCGAAAACAAAAGGATCGAAATGTTTTTTTTTTAAAAAAAATTTTTTTGGGGGGAGGGTCCCCCCTACCCCTGTTTTTTGTGGTAATAACCACTTTTTTACATAAACGAAAACCCCCCCAAAAAATCTAATTTAAAAAAAAAATGCAATCCTTTTGTTTTCGGTCCTTTGGTGTCGATCCTTTGACCATTTGACCCTTTGTAGTCGACCCTTTGATTCAGATGTAACATGAAAAGCTGGCTCTGGACTAATGACGCCCATCAAACTGCTCCCCTGCACTAGAGCTAGGATTTCTGCACGTAACTATCATGATTTTCCTGAAACCTGTACTTAGACTATCTCTCCTCCTCATTTGTGATGTGATGTACTCATATCTTGTATATATGTACTGTAAATACTGTAATAATCTTGTACTGTAACTATTGTATGATATGATATGATTGTTTATTTATATAGCACCTATACATAATGTGTTTCAAAGCGCTTCAAGGCAAGGGAGGGAACAAGGGAAAATACAACCACATTCTTACAGGCCATGAACATTAAGGATGTGAAATTAACTATCGTACTCGGCCTAACGACATTTCAGATAGTGCAAGAGCTAAGACATAGATAAGGAAGGGAGGGGGAGACTGGGAAGGAAATGGAAACAGACAAGTGACTACCGTACTAGGCCTGATGACATTTCTGGTAGAGCTGGAGGAAAACAAAAGGTGAGGGAGAGGGGTGCAGAAAGGGAGGGGAGGAACAAAACAAGCGACTATCATACTAGGCCTGGCGACATTTCAGATAGTGCTGGAGGGATGGTGGGGAGGAAAAAACAGTAATGGGAGGTTGGAGGAAACAGACGAGGTTGCTATCATATTAGGTCCAGGGACAATTCTGATAGAGTAAGTGCATAGAAGAAAGTAAGGGGAGGAGATAGGAAAAGGGAGAAGGGAAAGGAGGAGAGAAAAGAGAGTAAGCAGTCAAAAAGAGTGGAGAAGCAAGAGTGGAGAGCGAATACAATTGCAGAAGTCAGTAGTAACACATAGGGCCTCATTACACGGTAGGCGGTAAGGGTTTACCGGTACCGGTAAACCCTTTCCGCCTTACTACGAGGTCCCTTTGCGGGTTGGAGAATTTAACGCATGCTTTTTGCAGGTGTTAAAAACCAACCCGCAAAGGGACCGGGGAGCTAACTACGGTACTGCAATTTGCGTGCCGTAATTAGCACCTTCCCATTCCCATTATGCCCTATGGGGCAAAAATGGGAATGGGGAAGGGCAATGGGGGAAGGGGGAATTACCGCCCCACCAACCTTGGAATAGGGCAGTAATTCCCCTTTCCCCCAAGGCGGTGCCAGTATTTTACTAATAGCACCTTGGTCCACCGCTGTCCGTGTAATGAGGCCCATAATGTTGCAAGCCAGGATACAAGATGAAGAGGGGAACAGCATGATTCAGGGCTACCATGAGTACAAGATGCAAAGGAAGTCCAGCATGAGAGTTGAGAAAGAGTGACACACCATGAATGAATGAAGTCCATAAAAGTAAAATCCAGCATTGGCCACAAGACAATGCAAAGCTTAGTTAAGCTTAAATATTCTTGTTACCGCTGTGCCCGGCTACCCCAGGGTTTGGAGCGCATTATCAAATAATAAACTATTGACTGCTATTGACTATTGTTGCAGCACAACATACTTTTAAGAAGCAAACACTTTTTATAAGTAAGAAACCCTTTCTCCTCCAGCACTACGCAATGATGAATCGCTCTTCTACCAGGAGGTCACTTTCTCACACTCCATAGAGTGTATGTTTTTAAATCAGGGACTTCACTCTATTTAATTTGGTAAGGCACGTTTCTGCTCCAGCACAAACCCAGATATTCAGTTTACATTTAACACCCCTCTGCTTTAAGGCAAGGTCTGGAGAAATGTGAACAATTAGGAATTTCACTTTTATAAGTACACCACTTCCCTTTAGGGGATTTTGGAGTTGGCCACGATAAGGTAAGGGATACCCACTTATATTTAATAACTATACCTTTAAACAGTGCTAGGAGAGAGATCAGAGGTTTTGAATTCACCCTGCGTTATTGACTATATGGGAGTTAATAAAATGATTTATTAAAAATGCTAAGGATCTACGTAGTCTGCCCCCCCAAATCAATAAGGGGAAGAAAATAAATCAAACAGATCCCCACAAGACTTGGTTTGGTTGGACAAATTTACTTACATAGAATATCTCTGGGTTTTGTGCTCAGGAAAAAACATCAAGGTTTTTCGATGCTCAGGGGAATCATAGGGACTTGGTTAGATGGCCTCTCCAAGTTCAGTCATGGAGACCTCCAGAATGTATCCCTTTATTTAACTCTCCAGGTTCCCTCCAGATTTGAGTCTTCCTCCTGTTCTACTACACCTCGCAGACAATGTTGATTCTCCGTCAATTTTTCCAGCAGTTCCTACTCAAATGATTTCAGACAGCCCCCCCCTCTTCCCCTCTTGTGCGTCCCATTGAAACCCATAATCAAACCTCAAATGATCTAAATTAGGAATTGCCAACTAGGAATCACTGACTATTCTGATTGGACATCTATTGTCTACCCCTATTGCAATGATTGAGTCCTTTAGTTACTAAAAGCATCCCTGTGAATTATAACTCCACCCCATTGAAATTGCATTTTGACCACTTTAGTTATGACCATAAAAACTACAACATTGTAATTTTGTTTTTAATTTACAGATAACATGCCAAAATGGCTTCATTAGGTGCGGTTTAAGCATTTGATTTGCTTGAATGGCCATAGTTGTTACAGTTATGAAGGCTTATGGGTTTCGAACCATGATCGTGGATTGGCTGAGACTCCTTTACAGTAGCCCAATGGTCGGAGAGAAGACGGGAACCTGGGTATTTCAGAAGCCTTCAAAATAGCGCATGTCAAACCCCTCCTAAAGAAACCATCAGTCGACCCTCTCGAACCGATCAACTACAAGCCCATTTCCAACACTTGACTCTTGGCAAAGCTCATTGACAGCACTGCATATTCCCAGCTCAACTCTTTTGTGGAAACCAACAACCTCTTATACCCCGCACAGTCAGATTTCCATCCTCACCACGGAACAGAAACCACACTGATCTCCATCTGGGATGACCTGAAAGTCACTGCAGACTCAAAAGGATGTGCAGTGCTCATTCTACTTGACCACTTGGTGGAATTTGACAATCTTAACCACATGCAATCGGAGATTCAGCACTCAACTGCATCACTTAATTCCTCACTAACAGACAGAAAATCACCTAGCTGCCCTTTATATTCTCCCAAGGTGCCTGCCCCTCACCCCTTCTCTTCAACCTTTACATGACCCTGCTGCCCGGGCTCATCTGCTCTCACAACCTCACCTGTTATTGCTATGCCGATGACACACATATCATCCTTGAGGATTCTTAAATCGACCTCCGATCCTAACCCTGACCTAGCAGCTTGTATTACAGACATTGACCTCTGGATTACGAGTAACCATCTCATTCTGAACCAAGGGGAAACAGAGATCATGGGGTGCAGCAAAGAGCTCTATTCCCGCACCCATCTCCCTGGTCACCCTCCCTCAGCTGCCCCACCCACAACCTCCACCACTTTTAGAAACCATGGCTGCACAATGGACTCTGACCTAACTCTGTCACACCTCATTAACAATGTATCCATATCCTGCCACTTCCACCTTAGGGTTCTGAAATGCATCTTTCCTTACCTCACTTACCCCAATAGACTGGCAGCAATTATGTCCAATGTCATGGTCCAGACTTGACTATCCAAACTCCCATTACCTGGGTGCACCGGCCTACCAAAAGAAAACAACTCCAAAGAGTCAAAATATCGTGTGCCAGACTGCTCCTTGTGCTCAAACAAAGGTATCACACCTGACATGCTCTCCGCTCCCTACGCTGGCTCCCAATCAGAATTGTTTGAAAAATGCATCGAAGTGAGATGAGGCACCGGGAGGCTTAAAAACAGAAAGTAGAAACGGATTCTGGGAGTGCAACACACAAGGGAGCGTAAAGTGATAGTAACAAATGAGGTAGAGAGCAGCGGGACCATGGATGCAATTGAAAGATAATTGAAAGGAAATGGAAAAGAAGACAAGACTTGAAAGTAAAAAGAGACATGGAAAGTAGGGAAGAGAAAATAGAGGAGTGAGGGGGGAGAGAATATGAATAGATGAATTATAAACAGAGCAAAGGGGAGCAAGATGAGAAGCAGAAAGACCATGAAGAAGGGCTGAAGAATAATCATTAAGAGTGAAAACAAGACAGGTAATGAGAAATGTAGTGGTGTGGAAAGAGAGATGGAGCAGGCACAACAGATATTAAATAAAGCATGGTGTCAGGATGAGGCGGTGTTAGAAATGTGGAGCGAGAACGAGAGAGAGGGGTCAAAGATGACACCTACGTTACAGATTGAAAAGAAAAACTGGAAGAAAAGATGGGGAAATAAAGGGGAAGCGAAGGAGTAGGAAGGGGAGAAGGGTTGGAAGTAGCAGAAAAAAAGAGAACCCACGTTTTAGAAGGATTGAGATAGAGGAAGCAGGAAGACATCCAGAGTCGAGAGACAGTAGAGGCAGTAAAGTGTAATGAGTCTGAAAAGGAGAACAAATTTGAATGTCATTAGAGTAAAGATGCAAAGAGAGATTGTAATTGGAGATGAGTGTACAACGTGGGATAATATAAAGCAAAAAGAAGAGAGGACCAAGCACAAAGCCTTGGAGCACCCCATAGAGAGAGTGGCATGGGTGAAGAGTTGTTGTCTGACCAGGTGATGGACTTGGATCAATTAGAGAGATATGAGTATAACCATCTGAGGACAGAACCAGAACAATCTAGAAAAGTGAGGGTGGAAAGAAGAACCAAGTGATTGACAGTTTCAGATACAGAAGAAAGGTCAAGAAGAATAAGAACAGAAGAGAGCCCAGGGTGATGGGTTGTGAGGAGATCATTGAAGAGATACAGAAGGGCAGTCTCAGTGGAGTGAGAGGGGCAGAACCCACACTGAAATGACAGAAGGAACAAATGAAGATTGAAATAGGAAGAGACTTGACAATAAATATCATTCTCCAGGAGTTTAGAATAGGAAGAAGAGACATGTGATGGAAGTTAGCAGGGAGCAAAGGATAGGGATTTTTGTTTCAGAATCCATAAAATGAGAGTGTGTTAAAAAAGGACTGAAAACAAGAATTAGTGAGAGAAGAAATAATAAGTTTGCGGAATAAGGGTGGGGTTAGTGGATCGGATGGGGAGGCTGTCGGATGGGCCCAAGCAAGGAGGGCAGTAGTATCAAGGTCAGAAAGAGAGGAGAAAGAGAATAAGGAGTAAGAGAGAGAGGAGGGGAAACAGTAAGGGAGGGGGAAAGGTAGGTGGAAAGGAAGAGCAGAGACATACAACATTAGAAGTGAAATAATTAGCAAAATCAAAGGAGTCCTTGTCCTTGTGCTCCCTGCCTCATTTGACTTTAATCCCAGTAAGAAAACAGAGCAATTATCGAACGTTGATGGTGTAGTCTATACACCACCTAAAGAAATGGATATGAACGCCACAAATGCGAGTATGCCCGTATTCTGCGAGGATGCCCGCGCTGTCACTACGGCGCCGGCAAGCTTTAACAATGGCGAAGGTTTTTGTACTGAGCCTGCTCCGGCAAATGTTAATAAATCAAATGTTGCCGGCGCAGTTGCATCTCCACCAATAGAAATAGATAAAGGTGGGGTACATACACCGATGTTAGGATTGTCCCCCGATCCCAAATACGATCAGATCAATTGTTCCAGTGAGTTTGGAGTCAATGAGATTGACGAGCTGGACAAACAAGTTTGTACATCTATTGGGGTGCTAACTCCGTTCATCCCTAAAAATAAAAATCAACACAATGTCAGGGAAGGAGGAGGTGATATCTATTCCCCTACCTCCCCTGCTCATTCTACTGGAGACCAAATAGACTTTACCTCTAACAAATATGATTTTAAGGTGAAGAAACATTCCATTGGATTTGGAGAATATTCACCCTACCCACCTAAAACAATGGTTGTCCACTCCTCCCCCGTTCCTAATGAACAAAATACTTTTCCCGTTATTGTCCGTACACTTGATCTACTGGACAAGGGTCATGATTTAACCCATTTGGAACTACATGAGATTAAATACAACATCCAGGCTATCACATCCAAGTTGGATCACCTGGATGGGTATGTGATGGCAAGAGATGGGTTACCTAAAGAATGTTGTAAGGGACTCTCCCTGCTCTAAAGATTACTCATGAGCAGGGGACCCAGTGGATAGATACTTTGACTGAAACCTATGAACAGGAACCAACCAGCAAAAAACTTGAAATATTTTAGGTCTTGGATAATGTCTTAAACGTCATTGGTATAACTAATTCTTGCCCAGTGGACTTGAAAAATGAGGTTAATGCCGTCATGCATCAGTCCTCTACGTTTTAATCAAAAAAGCGCTGAGGTTTTGGATAGTCCCTCAGCATTGACCAACATTATCGAATCTCAAGCTAAAGATGCTTCCTTAGCTGACTCTCCGGTGGCTTTTCAAGACTATCTTTCAAGACGCCATCGTAAAAACCAACTGCGAGAAATTAAACGTGCCAGAAAAAGCGTTGATCGGCAAATGAAAAATCGAAAAAAACAAAAAATAAATCCCTGACAGCTCCAACCGATAACTCTTTAGGACCTTCCCTTCAAAGCAATGGGGATAAAGAGCTAATCGATTTGGATCAACTTTCTAAAGAAAGTCAGATACATCTGGGTAATGATGGGGGTGAAAAATATGTTGCCCAGAAGGGTCCAATTGTTGCTAAAGATACTGCTAATGTTACAATTGTTCCTATAAATTCTTTGGTTATGCCCACTCCTGTGGCTCTGAATCCGAATTTGGCCAAGGAAATGACATCATTAGGAACACCTAATAGTGTATCTGTGAAATCACAGAAATCACTGGCTTGTTATTTTCCCAGCAATGGTAGGAAATGTACCTCAGTGATTAAAGCCATTATTGACCATTCTAATCAAACGACGTCCGTTAACAACTCTTCCAGTGCTGTTGTGGCACAAAGGAAATTATATTCTGAAAAATGTAAGCATGTGGATAATATTAATGGTTGCTCTTACCTGCTGAAAGCGAACACTCCCATAATTAATATAGGGGCTGGAAAATGTAAGCTATTACCCTCTGATGACTACCCCGTCCGTTCCGTGCTATCGTCTAAAACAATCGCTCACCAGGTAGCGAGCAACCCAGTTTTGGTTGTAGCAGATTCGACTAGGAGTGCCCATCTTAATAATCCCATCGACATGAATCGTAATGTTGTATGTACGATAAACAATGATAAATCCACTTGTGATCTACAACAGCAAGTGGTATACAATGCAAATTACGTAAATGGTAATGTACCATTTAATGGTACTTTGACTCCTGAAATACTATCACAACTACTTAAAATCGCAGAAACTGCTACTATGTCCACCGTCCCTGTTATTATCGACCATTCTAGTATGTCAGATCACTCTAATGATCCTCCAGCTGCCTCTGCCACCTCACCCAACTCTATTCTACTGGCCACCACCCAAACAATACCGCATAAAACATTCTATAATGGCTTGGTTGGAAATAAGGTCGAACAAGAGAAAGTCCTTCTGGATACGCATTTGAGTAAATTCAATATAATGGGTTTAGAAAGTAGCAAAGACATACTAGGGCAGAAGAGAATAAATAGGAGATATCTCTTAGATTTGATGTACAGGATCCCTTCTTTGAGAATTCTAACCTCCAATGACTTTGAAAAAATCTCATTGGCACCTGATAACAATTATAGGATGATCTGCCATCTTATATCTGAACAAGTGCGAAAACTCATTTGGTTGTTTCGTCAGGAGATGGCTTACATGGGCTTTGTTTTACACACATTTAATGATGCGAAAAAGGCTGAAAAATTTCTCGACTTTGTTCTTCCCATTTCACCTGTTAACTTAGGTGGCGAGATTGTTAATTCTCAAAGTGAAAAATGTTGCATTTCGCAATTGTTAGATATTGCTTGCAAACTCTAAAATCTGGTCTAATGGAACCTTTATTAAAAACTCTTTTTTCTGCAAGTGCATCGAGAAGATGTTAAAGAGTAAGGAATCTCAGAATTTAACGATTATCTCATGGAATTCATGTGGGTTTGCCAATGTCTCCAAGTGGATTACATCGATGCCATCTGACTCCGCTCCTGACATCATTTTTTTACAGGAGACAATGTAAATTGATGAATTTGTACTATTGGACTATTGTACCTATTGTTCTCCTTCCTGTAAAGGTGCCGAGGGTCGTCCCTCTGGTGGGTTAGCCATCAGCATAAACAATTCAATTGATTGTCCATCGAAAATGATATTTTTTCCCCCCCATATTTTAGCTGTTATGATTAGTCTCAATAATGATGAATTGGACCAGATACTTTTGATTTGTTTATATTGGAATCCATTAAGGTTTAGGATTGATGAGGTTTTAGATGATATCGATGTTTGTCTTGAAAATGCTTTTGCTCTCAACCACAAATTTTAGATAATTGTGGGGGAAGATTTCAATTCAATATGTAATACTCCCATTCAGGGGTTAAAGGATAATCTTTCCGCAAGAAAGCTTATGATGTATAAAAGAGGTAAGAAAGGGATTGATTAGTTTTTGGCCTGGGATATGTCATTTGTTCAATATAGCGGCACTTCTGAAGTGTACACTTGGCAAAGAGGTTCATCTCGCTCTACAATTGATCACTTTTGTCTCTCCAATTTACTAACCACTAAGAGTAGAGAGCTAACAATAAAGGACCTTACGGGCAGCGACCATTCCCCCATCCAATTGGTAATTGGGGTGGAATATAGAGTCTTAATGGTTAATGCCCAACTGGGCATATTAGAAACAAAGTGTACCTTTTCCCCTATTAGATGGAATCCGATGTAGCAATTTGGCAAAAAGAGTTCAACAGCACCTCCATGGGAGAATTGACTCGGATAATCTTGTATGGGATGATCTGCAAGCGTGGGATGGATATGTAGCTGAGGTAATTCGGTAAACTCTACAATACATAACCAATGGATCAATGTCATCACTTTAATGTAGAGATTAAATACCTGAAGAGGGAAAAAAAAATTGAGAGATTCGCACACTAAAGAATCAAAACATCAACAGATCCTTATTTGTTTTCCTTAAAAAACGTATCATCCAAAAGTATAAAAATAGGATCAAAGAATTGCAGATAAGTAAGTACAACCAACAAAATTGTGAATTGATGTAACGCTCACCTGATTCCCGTAGAGGCGCCGGTCTTGACTGGGCGTATACCGTATCTGCAAAGGTGATGTGTAACACACGGCTGGCTCTTTGGGCTGGACCTCTGTGCAATGTATGTCTGACTTGAAGGGTAAGATGTCTGCAGATAGAAAATATGGGATTAAGGAACTGGGTTATTGAATGTCTCACTCTTCTTCCCTTTCTCTTCTCCTGTAGATCCCCAAAGGTTAACGCTCTCACCTTAGGTAAGTGAACGCCGTGCTCTCCATCTGCCTCGGGGCAGGGTGCTGTAACCAGTTTCTTCACTGGATAAGGGGAGCAGGCCTCTTGACTCCAGAGGACTGCTGTCCGTCGTTTACTGCACGAACGGTAAGTTTCGAGTAATTCTAATGTCTTTAAAGTCTTTAGTAATGATGTTTCTTGTTTTGCAGGGTTCCGGCGATGGCGGATGACGGGCTAAAGTGAGTTGAAGATGGAGCCCGTGTGATGAATAGAAGCGCCTGGAAGCACGTAAGTAAGCGCTTGTTGCCTGCTTCACGATGCGCTCTAACTGTCTTTTTATTTTGCAGGTACAACTTCGGAGCGGCTGCAGGATGCCGGAATACCCACTGGGTTAGATGTGGAAAGGAGTAATGGCACGTGAGTATTAAAGTTCCCCAATGTCTTTAAACGCACCTTGTTTTGTCTTTCAGATGCGGGATGCAGCGCCGAAGGCCTCCGGAGCGTGCGAAGAGTTGGTAAGCTTTTGTCTTTCAGATGCCGGAATGCAGTGTGAAGACCTCCGGAGCGCATGAAGAGTAGGTAAGCCTTTGTCTTTCAGATGCCGAAATGCAGCACGAGGCGTTGGTGACAGCCGATGGACCAGGTAAGTGAAGAGCTGTCACTGAAGACCGTAATGCTAACCTGTTCTTTCTTGTCTTTATATGTGTTGCTGAAGACTGGATTCAGGATGGTAAGCCTTTTTCCTTAGGCCCAGGATCAGATGCAGAAGACACGATGAGCGTTCTGCTGCAGAGGATGCAGAATAACGCAAAGCAAGATTCATCCATCGGGTGTGGTTTAAATAGCCTCCTGTAGTGCTTAGGTGTCTCCTTCCACAGCCACGCCTAGGTAAGAAAAGAGTTCCTGCTTTCCAGAAGAGTTCCAGTGTTCTGAATCTAGGGAGTGGCTCCTGCCCCACCCAACAGGAAAAGTAGTTCCAAACAGAAGAGGATCAGAGGCTCAACTGGCAGGCAAGTAAGCAGCATGGTCTGCTGCAGGTAAGTCCACCCAAGCATTATGAGCCCGGCGCTTCCAGCGCTGGGACTGGGCATATTTATGAGCCTGGTGCCACTGGCGCCAGGACTGGGTCCAAAAGGTCCCAATTGGGACTGGTTGGCACTCGGAACCTGGGTTATGGATCTGCTTCCAAGGGAGTTGGGAAAACCCTGACCTTTTGGAAGCAGAGATCATGACAATTGATTAGACAACTATGCAAACACATAGTAGATATGTATGGTCTATAATTAAATCCAATAATGGAAATCCTGAGTGTAATCCTAATACTAACATCTCGGCAGATACTTGCAGGACGTTTTTTGGCAATAGATTTACAATTCCAGAAAGATTTACACATATGAAATTTGAAATTTCAGCCAATGATCCTGATATCCCTTTTAACTGTCCCCGATCAAATCCCTTCTTGTGTCTCCAAAACCGATGCAAAATTTTGGGCATTTATCCTCAAAATTTAATTCGATAAGATATTGATGTCTGGAAGGTTACCAGAGTCTTGGGTATCTGCAATTCGTATTCCTATTTTTAAAAAAGCCGATCCATCTTGCCCAACAAACTATTGGCCCATCTCTCTAACGGATGCAGCAGCAACAATATTTTCCATTCTGGTGCTCTTCGATCTAGAACTCCATCTGGAATCATCAAAAACGTATTCTAAGTTCCAGATTGGTTTCAGAAAAAAAATGAGTACCTCTTTAAATGCAACAATCATGTCCCACCTGCTTGCAGGCACGAAGGCAAATGAATTACCCACTATCTATTGATATGACTGCCGCCTTCGACATGGACGTGCTTGACTTGCTGTGGAAAAGATGTTTAAGAATGGTATTCCACCTCATTTGATCAGATGGATCTCTAAATTTCACCAGAATACAACCTATCAGATCCGGATTACTAAAGATGGAGCTGTCACCGCACCAGTAAAATCATTCTTGGGTCTCAAACAGGGTTGCAATTTCGCTACTATCCTATTCAACTTGTATCTAAGTGACCTAGATCAGATTTGGCACGAATAGGAAATGCATCCAGCACGGTTGTGTTCCTTGAGGTTGAACTGGTTAGCGTTAGCTGACGACATCGTCCTATTTGATTTTACTCCAGCAGGATTACAAAGAAAATTGCAAATATTTTGTGACTACGCTAGCTCCTAAAATCTAAAACCAAATGCAACTAAAACAAACATTATGATTTTTAATGGGAGAAAAAAACTTGAGAAGTATGTATGGAAAATGGAGGGCGCACTGATTACACAACCAGATGAATTTGTATACTTTGGTTATCGGTTGAGTAACGACTGTACAATCAAAGCTGTCGTTGATTATTTACATGTCAAGGCGAGACCACTCTCGAATCAGATGCAACTTATTTTTTCAAAATATTGCAAGTGTTCATTAATCCCGCTATTGGATTTTTTTACTTTAAAGGTAGAGCCCGTACTTCTGTATTCATTGGACATATGTTTGAATAATGTTATGAAACAACTAAACATAATTCAGGGCAAAATGATTAAAGATGCACTACATCTCTCAGCAGCAATGCCCAACTCCATTATTCGTTATGAATGTGGACTGATCTCCCTCTCTTGTAGATGGGAATGGCGATGCCTAACCAATTATAGTAAGATCACAAATCTGCCAAATTACTCTTCATACCAGGATCTGGGGTGTATGATTAAAAGTTGTTCCTCCAGCTCCCTTATGGCGTAAGGAACCAGAATGAATAATATTCTGCATGAGTTGTGTGTCGACCTAATGGACTTACATAGGCGCCTGGATATGTCAAGCGCAAGCTTTTCGAGAGGGATTGGATTGGCTTGGCACTGTCGATTAATTGACTATGTTCAAGACATATAAAGAGTATGTAAAATATCCTCAAAAAAGGGATGGCAGCTGTTCCTATCTTTCTATCTTTCCCTGTAACTATGCACGTATGACCTAATTGAGATTTAAATTGAATCAGATCCCGACCCTGGAAAGAACTAAACACTGGGGTCTGAAGCCATTAGTTATGCGGAGTAGTAATTGTAGATTCCCATTCTATGATGAACCTGATGAAACACTCAAACATTTAATATTAGAGTGCCCCTTTTTTACCAGTTATTTGTTACGTTTTGTAAATGTTAATCTTGATGACTGTATGGAGAAATTATGGGAAAGAATGATGATTGGGCATGGAAAAGCTCTTATCCTTATATATATATATATATATATATATATATATATATATATATATATATATATATATGCTTTAATTGCATTTATTAAGGAAATTGACGCAGGGCTTCGAACAGTGTCAACCGGATGTATTGAAACACCCGAAGTTTAAATTCTGTATGAATCTTTTAATGTTTTGTAATTGTCATAATAACTTAACTAATCATTCTTATTCTTTGTAAACTGTATCATTTTATTGCAAATTTTGTAAAGGTTTAAAGAAAATTATTTTTTGTAAACCATGAACAAATAAAAAAATAAAAAATAAAAAGGAGTTAAGAGATGACAGAGGGGAGAGATCTGGAGGCTGAGGAGAGAGAACTGAGTACAGAAGCTGAAAGAGCCAGCAAGGGTGATATGAGAGAGGTCAAATTAGTTCAGAAAAATATCCTTGTTTAGCTTTAAGCAAAGATTAGGTGCAGGAAAAATGGAAGGAAGATAAGGCAGTGAAGGGGCAGGAAGGGTAAATGGAGTCAGGCAAGAGAGAGGTGTGTACGAAAATGTCAATATCGTCAGGAGAAAGAGTAACAAAAGAGACAGGAAATGGTTTAGAGAAAGAGGAGAAGTGGTACTCAAATGGCAAGGGAGAAGGGAGACCAAAAAGAGAAGGAGAAGGAGTTCAAGAAGAATGCTAGAGTGTCACAGTGCCACTACTGTGGCTCGAGGAGCGGAGGGTGTGGGAAAAGTAAGTAGTAGAGTTATGAAGAGATTCAGGGGTAGAAGTGGTATCAGGGGTGATTCAGATCTCAGTAAGACAAAGAAAGTGCAGATTGAGAGGAAGGAAGAGGTCGAGAATAAAATGGGACTTATTACAGATCGAGCAGGTATTTAAGAGACCAGGATTAATAGGGGTAGAGGAATCGGGGAAACAGGTGGGTAGGAGAGATTGGATACATTACAAAAACGATTAAAAATAGAAGGGTAAAAACATCGAGAATAGAAACTACCTGGAATAGAGGAAGACATAGTAGCCAAAAAGAGGACTAAAAGAGGGAACAATGAGGGTAAGTAATAATGAAGGCAAGTGGGGCACATGATCAGACCTAACCTCATGAGTCTCGAAATCCAGTCCGATGTTTCTGGGAGTCTGCAACTGCTGCAAAGTATTTTCAGTCACTCACAGACTCGTGGTGGTTTATAGCACCCCAGAACACTTTTTTATCCCTTCGGACCTCTACTTCTAACTCCCTCAGGGTTGGTTGTTTTTCAAAGAAACAAGCTGGTGGCAGATCTCTGTCTTCGGCTGGGGCCTCCCTTTCGAACAGCCTTTCAACCACCTTGAAACTGGAGGAGAACCATCCTCTTCGCTTCTGCCTTTGCCCCTCTTCTCCCCTGCTGATCTGCTTCTCTCTCTCAGCACCATGCACCTGGCCACCCTCTGTCCCTCAGGCCCAGGTACCTGCTCACCCTGTCTCCCTCCTGCACTGCCTCCGGGCCACCCTTGGCACTGGGATCTATATCTGTACCCATACAGTCCCCCATTCTTCTTCTGCACTTATCAGATATACCCTATCTGACTAATCATGCACTTGCCAATTGCTGGCTGCACTACCATTTTTACTGCATTTATTTATTTATTTCACTTATTTATTCTGTTCTCTCCTCTGTTCCACACTTTCCACTTCTCCCCCTTTCACACATTTTCCCCCTTTACCCGTTTCCATGCACTTGTGCATTCTTAATGTCACTGGGCCTAGTAAGATTGTTATTTTTGTTCTCTCCTGTTCCCCTCCCTTTGCTTGGCCGTGCTCTGGAACACGTGTGTATGAGCGCAATATGAATAAAATATCATATCATATCTTGTTATTGAATTGTTCTGGTCTTTGTTGAGGGCTTTATTGTTATCCTGCTGTGGACATTCAGTGTCTTTGTCTTGGCCTTGCACATTGCTCCCTGAATGAATTGGTGGTTTTGTCTCTACCTGTGGTGCACCGCTCTCACCCGTTAAGGCTGTCAAAGTTGTGTTACTTTGTGCAAGCCATGTAAGTTAACTCTATCATCCAATCTCGCCAGTTCCTCTAATCTGAACCCCATGAAGCTGTGAGTGAACAGCCTCCAATTTCTATGCGTTTCGTAACTTGTTGGGTTTAAGCACTCTGACACCTCTCCTATTCTATAGGTGGCCTTCTGAACACATCCTCACAGGTCCTGAGTAGCTTGTACTTCTTCTCCCTCGCTGCTCATTGACTCGCTACTCTACCTCTGGAATGTGGTCTGCCACACAACTAGGAGACGTCTGCCTCCTTTTATACCAGTGGCGGAAGAGTAATTGTAGCAATGATGGATTTGATTTGTGGGTCTGTTTCTCCATTAAGTATTTTTAAAGTGATTTTCCCTTCCCTTAATGGTTCCACCCCTTCTTCTTCCGTGAGAGAGAGAGAGAGAGAGAGAGAGAGAGAGAGAGAGAGAGAGAGAGGGGGGGGTGGGGGGGTGGGGAAGGGGGTGTGTGTGTGTGTGTGTGTGTGTGCGTGCGTGCGTGCGTGTGTGTGTGTGTGTGTGTAACTCAGGGGTGTTGTTAATTCTTTAATACGACGATGTATCAGCTTGAGACTTGGACTCTTGGGCTCTGCGGTCTAAGTTTTCAAAACACTGTCTGCCATATTAGGATTAAGCGGGTGTTTTGTGGCAGGTTCTGGAGCAAGCATTCCAGCTCATTTATTTGTATAAGCTACAATTGTTGGTGTTCGTGCACTAAGTGAGAACGCTTCATCTGTCTTTCCTCTCCCTGCCATAGGATTCGCCTGAGGCCCCCATTCAGGCTCAACTCCGGGCTTCTACAGCTGACCTTTTGCTGGATGTTTAAATGCACTCCACATAGGAAATTATGAATAGGGTTTAGAGAGTTTAGAGAATCACTTGCCTGTCTTTGCAACTTGACAAGTCATCTCATATGAGCATTTCTTGGAGATCCTTCTATTGGGAAACACAGGTTGATCTGGATATGCTTCTACACACTCTTCACTGGGTAGAAATGGACACATAACTCCCTGTGAGGTTTTCTAGTTCTGCCCTAACTTGAGTAGCCTTAGATCACCCTAAAGGCCTTAGGGAGTACACGGGACCTTCTGGGTGATCCTCAAATCTTTGATTCTTCCCACTATCAATCCCTTCACAGTCTCCTATGAAATCCCTCCCTTTCTTATTGTTCCTTTCCTTCCTTTGTACCTGTGTAAGTATTTTATGACAGTTTCTTCAGCAATGATATGTTGCAGCTGAGCTCCCATGTCACCAAACTCTTTATCAATATTCCTAGCTGCTAACTTGAGTGGAACCACAAGCCATGTATCTGATCCTTATTCGTCACCCCGATTATCCAATCCAACTCATCTTTTCTATTTTCCTGACGGAAAATGATTCACTCGAGACATAGGTACCTATAAAATGTGTGTAGTTGTGTTGTGGTATCAGTGAATATAATAATATTAAAATGATATTTCATAATGCATGGAATCCCTGGCCCTAAGACTAATGACGATTATTAATGTCTAACTAGACTTCCTCTTTTACACAAACCCATTGCTACCTTCCCAGTTCTATTAGCGTGATGCACTTTCTTCTATTGTATGCTCAGGCTTGAAGCCATCTCTCCCTTCTTGATGGTATCTTATTGGTCGCATTTGTCATCTACATCTGTTAGGAAAGATTTCTTTTTTTGCAACTTTCCCTCCATTGTTCTATTGGAACCCCAATCTTTTGCTCTATTTTTTTAACCTGTTCTAACTTTTTTAAGGAAAGAAAAGCCTTCAGCTTCACTTCCCTTGCCTTTTGCTCATTTGGTATGAGGAATATGATCAGTCCTTCAGTTATAAGTACTGGGAAACTATGTTTCCCTTTTCAATACTTGTACTTGATGACATTGCACACATCAGCTCACAATGCAGTGCAATGAGGAAACATTTATATCACCCTAGCTTTTTCCACTTAGGATTTTTGGTTACTTTTATGTAAAACAAGCTGGTGGCAGCAGATATATTTTGACAATGTTTACATTATCTTTGTTGTGCACATTTGCGTTTACCGTGTATTGACTACTAAACATGTATCGTGCCCTAAAATGGCTGTGCCATGAGATTTTCGCTTGTTCTTTGGCCATATTGTTGTTTCGCTGCCTTCCTGTCTTACCAGGTAAAGAAATCCCTTACAAGGTCCTGCGCTTGCCAGGGAAAGCTGCTGATTGTGTGGGCTAGTAATGCCTTTGTGTGTTTGTAGCCCAGGAAGGGGTGGAAGTGTCTGGTCCCACTCTACATTCATGGTGCCAGGGAGTCTGAGTGTGGGGTATGAGTGAAACTAGTATTTGTCCCTGATTGGACAAATACTCGCTGTTTGAATGGTGCAGATCCTTACCAGTAGTGGGCTTTGATTTGCTTGCAACCTGAGTTTTGGATAGGATGAGGACTCCTGTACCCATTTCTTCAGATCAGCGATGGAGCCAAGAATCCCTCGTAGAAGACACGCTGACTGAATACCCGAAGAAGACATCTGAAGAGGCCTGGCATCCCTTCATACGACTGGCCTGGTGAAGCCCTGTTGGACTACCTGATCTCTAAAGACCCTGAGCGGTGCTACAGCCTTTGGACTGGTGGGACCAACTAGTCTTGACACATTCTCTAGGACCAGCCATCCTGAGCCTTCAGAGGTATCCCTTGACAACCCTGTGACTGGTCAGTTCTCTCATGAGTTACCTCACAAGAATGGTCGCAGTTCTGCAGTTTCAAATGGAACTTTGCTAGTCGCCACCATGTGCCATAAGTCACATTCCCTCTGAATTTCAGCATCCCAGCATCAAGAGATACTGTTCAAGAGAATCTTTTGTGACCGTGACTGGAAAGATGCCTGTCGTCCCCTGTGTGCAGAGACCGTTGTTGGAATTCACCTTCCGCCGACCTGTGGAGTGTCCTGAAGAGGCCTACATCAGTGTTTCTTGCTTTTCTTAATTGCATGTGGTTGCATTCTGCAGCAGTGTCCGACCGGAAGAATCCTTTCACCCGCAACTCCTAGGCACCTCTAACTAGAACCAACAGCAGGAAATCCAACTCCCCGCGACCCTGAGAAGATCCACAAAGTCACCTGGGAAGATCAAAGTCAAGGAGGTAAGTAAACACAGTTCACCAGTCACCCTATGTTCCCCTCAGGATAACACTCTGGTGAGAAACATGTGATTTCTGGGCACAAGGCCCTATTCAAAGTGTGCTCACTCTTGGGTCTTAGGCCATAAGGTAGAATACCAATAAGCAGCTTCTGCCCTTTCATAGATTCGATGTCTTCAGGATAAAATGTTGATAGGGCGTGATTACAAATAATTATTGTATAATGCTAAAGGAAATATGCTAGCGCAGCACAGTGAATTGTATAGGTGATACAAGACTACATAGTTGTGTTTTATATGGAATAACTAGAGCACATGTGACTAAAACCATATCACACAATTTAGAAAAGAAATTAAATGTTGTACAGATAGACAAACCATAGACCCCCCCCCCCTTCCAGAAATACATTGCAGGGTGATCAGTGAAAAATGACATCCTTCTTTCATAGAAAAACGCAAAGAAGTCAACTTTAGTGCAACAAATGGTGAGCTGTCTTCCATTTAAAGCACTCAAATGCAGTCTGCAGCACGACCATGCACACCCCTAATATAGGGATCAGTGTTGATTGCTTACCATTAGAGCCTGATGTGATTATTTGCACCCAAACCAAATACATAAATTAATATTCCATCACATTATTCATTAAGGGAGTGGGAGCAAATTCTCTCTGAACTGGTTGGTCTAACTTCCCGAGTGTGGAAAGAGAAAACCAGGGTAACTTATTTTGTAAACTAGAACACGTAATCTGGATAATTTATTGTATTGATGAACCAAGAACGTCTTCATTGATGTATGCAGTGATAAATGCACTGTAGGGAGGTCAAGCAATAACACACATGACAACAACAAGTTGTGTTGAAACAAGCAGATTTTATTAATGGGATTTTCCAGTTATGGGTAGGAATAAACAACTTTTGGAACTTGAGGGGTCCCTACAAAAGAAAATGGACTTCTAAATGTATGCATTGTCAGGAAAGGATGAACGTGAAGTGAAGGATTCCTCCATTGTCCACCACCTCCAGTGGCGTCGTTCCAAAACAGTATTATTAAATGTGGGCATCTACAATTGACTTTCTGCGATTCTAGGCATTATACTTTCCCCTAGATAACTCCTTTCAGAGTTTCCTTTTCCCATATTCATGCTAGGCGGGAGTTGGGAATGTTAGTGACACATTTTGAGAGCCTTGTAAGGATGTGAGTAGTACGGTCCTTGACAATGCTCCCTGTCTACTTGAGGTTATCCACATTCCCTTGGTCTTTTCCTCCACAGTGTATTTTTTGGAAGCAATACTGCTGTAGTCCCCTAAACCAGTGCATCACTCTAGTACTTGAGCCTTTCAGTTGCTCTAGCCTCACCAGCATGATTTTGTTATACAAGTAAGCTGTCTTCCGTCCATTTAGTACTTGAGGGACTCAATACCCCTTTAAATTGTGAGGGACTCCAATGTGCTGGTTCCATAGTTATGTTCTCTGGGGGACAAACTCCTACTCTTATATGATATAGGATGTTGTTTGCCATCATGCTTTTGTGACAACGTGGCTCCCAACAATATGTTACTAGGCATTTGGACAAGAGGATAAATGATTTTGAATCTTGGGGAATGTTTAACAAGGGCGAGTTGCCGACACATTCATTAAAGTTATCTAATGTCTGATCTTCCTCACACCATATTAACACTACAGGTTGATTATTTTTCAGGAGTATCTCAATGGTGGAAAGGGCAATAATCACTATTTGCCTACCAACACCAACCATGAGGCATTCCTGACAGCGTACCCCTTTTCCTGTGGTTGTATCAGCACATTCCTGATGACAAACCCAAGATATGTCACAGCGTCCTGGGCCATATTGCCTTCAGATGGATTTGCTGTTAGGCCGGCAGCTCTCAAGTCATGTTATTACAGAGTGGTGATGATGTATCTGCTTGATCCAGGTGGAAGCACATATGATTATGCCATCTAGAAATGGAGGGTGTTAAAATTATATACACAAACCTTTAAATCATTGTTGGTGTGACATACAACCAGAAAGGTGAATTGGTCAAATAGGATTTTTTTCTTTATCCGCTGGTGCTAAAAGTACCTACCATTAGCCTCTTGTAAAATCTAGTTTTAAAAATAATTTTCATTCCCCTAATCCTTCTACCAATTCTTCTACTCCTGACATGGGGTATGCCCTAGTGCAGGCATTGCATTTACTTTGATAACATGTAAATAGCAGTGCCATAAGTCATCTGGTTTCCCAACCAAGACTATAGCACAGGACCACGGGCTCTGGGATCATTCTGTTACTCGAAGCTGCAACATCTTCTGCACTTCCTCTCAAATGTGTTGCATCAGGCTTCTGGCATTCAGTAGCGTTTTATGCATACTTTAAAAAAATGTATTTAGTGTGATAATAGTTTAAAAAAATATTTAAACACAAATTATCAAATAACAGAAATATATCACAACATCTTAATCAAAATTCATAATTAAAACACACTTATAGTACACTACAATGTTCTAAATTCATTTATCTAATAGGACATACAAATATAAAATCCATAAAATTTACATTGATTAATTAATAGTTAATCAGTAAATCAATACTTTTCCAAGAGTGTAGAAGTGCTAAATTCAGTAAATCCAACGGGCAGAGTTACAAAACACCACAATTCCTCCATAGTAAAACACTCAGAACTAACAGCAAAATGTTCCAGGTAGTTGCATCGCAGCTCAGAGAGTTTGCTCCATTCCGTTATAAATTACGTTAGGATACCGGCAAAGACCATTACTGTTACAGCCGTCTGATATCCTGGAATTACCAGGATATTACACGCGGAAGCAATACCAGTAAATCCCCATTCTAGGACTCCATGGAGGGGATCGGTGGTATTACGGGCACTGGTAATACCGGTGCACGCAATACCAGCTCTTTTTCGCTGGTGGGGTCCTGATTTTCCTTCAGCTCTTGGCTGGGGGTAAATCAGGTAACCCCCACCAGCAAACCTGTAGTTTGGCAGTGTGGGAAAAGTGTCAGTCACGGAATTACCACCCCTTTTTCCCCTCATTGACAAACTTTTAATGACCCCCATTATCTTTGTCTTGGAAAAATGAATGCGCAGGGATTTGCAGGCTGCGTACGCATCTAATGCATCTAATGTATGTCTAAGGCCCACTTGTGTTTGGTCAAATATGGCTAAATCGACTGCGTAGGACAGCCATGCAGTTTGACTACCACCCGCTCTAGAGGGAAAGTGACTAATGTTTTTATAAATTCAGGAAGGTCAGCCAAATATACATTGATGAAGGCAGGGTGAGCACACATCCCTGTCTAAGGCCTGTTTTTATATTAATCGGGTGGGATAAAGTGCAATGTTGGTCCAACCATATTCTGACAGAGGTCTGGGAATGCATCCTTATGAGCATATGTAATAGGTAGCTACAGGTATTCCCCATCAGGGTAGCTTAGCCCATAGTTTGTTTCAGTTCACTGTGTCAAATGCTGTGCAGAAATCCACAAATGCTACACACATAGTAGTTCCTGCAATTTTAGTTCTCTGAATCAGCATTTGAAAAACAAATACATTAATGGTCATGGACAGACCCCCCCCCCTAGAGCCAGTTTGGTATGGAGACAATGTCCAGCTTTCATTGGGCCAGGAGGATAGCTCAGGTGCAACCCTTTGTCTTGGAAGCAAGACAACGCAGAGCAACACAGATTTGAACCCTGGCCCGTGCTTATAGTTTGATCTCTGGTGTTAAGTGCATTATAAAAATGTAATCAATTAATGAATTACTGAATTCCTCTAGTAAGTTGTATTAGAAGATCTTACTGCTAACATCAAACATCCCCAGCAGGCAACAATAAGTAGGGTCAGCCCTATCTCCTTTTTTGTGGACTGGGACGAGTATAGATACCCTTCATGATTGTGGGATCTGTTCATTGTATGTAATATTGGTGAACAGTGCATGTAAAGTTTCCCCCTATAGTACTAGGAACTTTTTTATGACACTTGAACATAATCCATCCGGCCCAGGGGCAGGAGAGGCATTCATTTTCATAGTTATGCTAATAACACCGTCCACATCCCAGTTATACTCATACAAAGTTTCCAGTCTCTTATCCACTATGCCAAAGGTCAGTGAGGGAGCCATTATTGTGGGGCCTCCATCGTTTGCCATGTCTATTCTGGTATAGGGTTCAATAATGTTTTCACAGTACCATTTATTAATGTATTGGCCATGTGCCAGAACTTCTTGCTGTCTCCTGTTCTTATGGTTCACAGGAAGAGGTGCTAGTGTGCAGTTATGGTAGTGCATGTATAGTGTTCTAACCAATTACTGTAAGTATTATTTGCTTTCCTTATCAGCAATCCACCCTCTTCAGAGATCTCTCCGTATATTTGTGTTCAATATTTTGTTGTTCTACTTTTAATTTTATTTTGTTCGGCTATTTTAGCATCTTAAACCAGCATTGTTATCACTGATGATGTCATCAGGGCATTCCTAGTACCTACAAATTTGGTAGTCATGGGTTTTATCCAAGACACTCAATCTTCAGGATCAATAATATGTCTACGGCGCACCATGTTCACAACTTCACAAAAAATATTGTGGTTTTAGTCTTGCTGTACCCTCATACAATTTAATCCTATTTCTTGTTATAGAGCTTTCTAAATGGCCTTTCATATTTTTACCATTATTGCAGCCGATGCAGTTCCATTTCAAGGTTAGCATTGCATGGTCGCTTAAAGAAGTTTATCCCCCCCACTCGTCCGGAATTCAGGGAGGACACATCTGGTCCAGTCTGTCTCAAAGGTCTTGTTGTTCTTCCAAGGTTTTCTGAAATGAGCTTGGGTGTAACTCCAGAGCACATCAATATGGAAATTGATTACATATGGATGCTAGCATCTTTCCATCCCTTTAGGCATTTAAAATGAAATACTTTTCTGCCTTCTATCGGGTTGCCTTATGCTGTAGTCAAGGTTACTAAATACTTCAGTCACATTCTAAGCCCATGCCACTTAGCCAGTAATTTGTTCTCTAAGGTGGGAAGTAGTACAAGAACATATCACCCAATGTTGGACCTACAGAGGCTGCCTTTATTGATTGTAAAGGGCTTTCTGTCTCTCTTGACCCTTTGCAAAATGGTCTTCAACTAACTACCTGATGAAGGTCAAATGGGCTTAGGTCTTTTGGTTAAACATGGCTAAGTTCTTGGATTGTTGGTGTGGGCCCTCCCAGTCTGCCTTTAGTGTTTCAAGTACATCACGTGGTTCTCGCATACACTAATTCAAATGGTGACTAGCTGGTGGAACTCTGCAGGGTTTTATTAATATAAAGAATGCCCAGGTGTTAGGTCTATTCCAATTTCAGCTGCCTTAATTGATGAGTTTCCAAAGGATGGACTTCTGAGTGTTGCTAAATCCTTCTGTCAACCCATATGTCTGGGGTTGGTACGCTGTGATACACAAGGTATTGGTGCCGAATAGTTATTTTTTCTACATCATTAGCTTGGACATAAATGTCTCCTGTTCTTATGATTCCTAGGTGGAGGTGCCATTGTGTAGTCATGGTAGTGCATTTACAGCGTTTTAACCAATTGCTGTAAGAGTTCTTGCCATTCCTTATCAGAAATCCACCCTCTTAAGAGTTCTCTCCATATATTTTATTGTTCTACATTTTATTTTATTTTATTCGGCTATCTTGGCATCGTAAAGCAGCGTGTTGTTATCACAGGTGATTTTACCCATTAGCGAATTCCCAGTTCCTCCAAATTTGGTAGTCAAGATGTGTATCCAAGACACAAAATCTTCGGGATCGCTAATATATCTATGGTGCACCATGTTCTCAAGTTCAGAAAAGAAATGGTAATGTATGGCCTTGATGTTATCCTCAGGCCATTTAGTCCTATTTCCCGCGTTAGAGCTTTCTAAATTACCTTTCATATTTATTCCAGTATTACAGCTGACAGTTTCATTTCAGGGTTAACATTTACATGGTTGCTTAAAGAAGTGTCCCCAACAATATATTCATCTACAATGCAATACATTATAGGGGTGACAAAAACATAGTCTATTGTTCTACATTTACCAATCAAAATCCACATTATTTCTCTGGGGTGTCACATTTGGTTCAACCATTCAACATTACCAAATTCAGCGAAGTCATGCAATTAAGACATTCAACTCCTGCCTGTTTATAGAAGAGTGGTTAAAAGATGAGGCAGGAATACCTGTGTTAGCCCATACCCTAGCTAGCGTATCATTCTGTTTACCGCAACAGCCATTACAATCACCTCTTACGCTAGTAATGGGGGAATTTGTTTCATGTTGCCAGCTACTTATAATGCCCTCTACCATAGTCATAATCTGTTTAAAGTATGATTCTTCCAGTGGGTCATAGATATTAATCACAAGACCCCATCTCCAGACTTTACCCAATTTGTGTCTTAACTTACCCGCTATGATATGAGGGCATTGCATGAAACACCCCCATTACTGCCACCCACGTCAGTGCCTGCCCCAGACAGACTTGCACCAATACCCTTCTTATCGTTCCCTCTCCCGACCTATGGACCCTACATATGGTCGCTGTTCTCTCTCCTTTCTCTTCATCTCCCATTAATGGTGGCACACGATGGGAGGTCCTCTTGGCCTCCTTCCTGTCCTCCAAGAGCATCATTAATGTCTATATAAATGGGACAGGGCACTCAGACCAACCTCCTCCTCCTGGATAGGTGTCTCGCACAACTTAGCAACTTCCTCCCTACTCCTGCTACTCTATCTACCACCTCTCTAGCCCCTCAGACACCTTCCTCCTCTACCTCTCTGGCTTCTCTGCCACTCCCTTCCACCACTGCTGTCTCCTCTACGGCTCTCCCCTCTGCCTTCTCTCTGGGCCCTTTGCCGCCTAGCGCTACCTCTAGCACCTCTCTGGCTCATCTGCAACCTTTCACTTCTACCGCTCTGGCTCCTTTGCCACTCACCTCCTCCACTGACTCCTCTCGGGTGCCCTCCGCTTCCTTCTCTCTTGGCCATCTGCCCCCTCTTTCTACCTCTGCCCTCTCTTGGGCCCCTCTGCCTCTTCCACTGGGTGTACCTCTCTCTTGTACCCCACCCCAGTCGTCTTTCAAAAGTAGCAACCTGGTCCATGTAGCTACTCTCAACGCTTGCTCTGCTTTTAAACACTCCTCTGACATGTGCCACCTCCTCTAAAACCTTCCTCTGGATGTTTTCGCTCTCACTGGGACTTGATTCACGGCCAACTCTGTCACAAGTTTTGACACTCATCTCCCTGAGGACTACAAGATCCTCTCCGAACCCAGGACCAATCGGGCCAAAGGTGGAGTGGCCCTGATCTTTCCTGAGTGGGCCCCTGCCTCTATCATTCCTACCCAGGCTCACTCCTCCTTTGAATGTCTGGTCTGCAGGCTCTCTATCCCTCCTGGCCTCTCTCTGACTCTGGCCACCATCTACAGGCCACCTGGCAAGGTTGCCCTCTTCCTCTCTGAATGGGCTAATCTCTCCTCCTCTCTCCTTGCCTCTACCTCTAAGATTCTCCTCCTCTGGGATTTTCAACATCCATTGGACTCCCCTGACCACTCTGGGCTTTTCCAAAACCTCTGTGACTCTCTCTCCCTCTCTATTCTTCCCTCTGGTCCGACACACTTAGCTGGACACACCTTCAATGTTCTCATCTCCTCAGACATACCCCTCTCTAACCCACTCACTATCTCCACTCTCTTGGACTGACCACTTTCTGCTTTCCTCTCACCTGAAACGGTCTGCCCCCCCTGGCAAAACCTACCCCAGCACTGCCACCTTCCTTTGAGGTCATTCCGCCTACCAAGTGGGTGTTAGGCAGAATCACCTGCTGTACCCTTTGGTAACACTACAGGCAGTTAGGACTACAAGTTTAAGCCCAATTTCACCTGTGGTACAAGCCTGTACTACACAGTACAGTGGCAGCGATGGCTGAGCAGCCAGACTTATCTCAAGAGTTTAAGTGAGCAGTAGAACAAGTTATACAAAGGACCAACCAATACAGTGATTCAAGTAAACACTTAATCAAGGTTTCTTAGTAAAAGAATATACATTTATGTACTCATTCATTTATAAAACATTACACGAGCATAAGCAGCTCAATATCACACACTAATACACCACAAAAATCCAACCGGTAAGTACCTGAACAAGTTTAGCTCAAAAATGAAGTAGGAGCAAAATGGCACTTCAGATACTTAAAAAAGGTAGGAAAAGACAAGGTTATAAGAATAGACAGCCCAAATACCTTCATAGGCAGGGCAAAGGGTTTCAGTTAACTACAACCAGCAATTCTTCTGAACAGGTCTGGGCCAAAGTCAGTGGTTCAGAGTCTTTTGTAAAGGATAGCACAGTTCTGGTATATAACGGTTAAGTCTTTGCCACACATTTTTAAAGACTTTGGCTAGGCGAAAAGTTTGACGAATGTTTAGGGAAGGACAAGCCTTCATAGTTGAGGAAAGTTTCACACACTTTCTCGATAGCCAAAAAGATTTCCGGACCGCGTTTGCACAGTACCTTTTTAAATGAAGAAAGCTGTAGCTGAGGCAGTTGTTCCTGGCAGTTTGAGCAGATCTCACTGTTCCTGAGCTTCAGTCGTGGGGACAAGAAGGAGGACTTCGGGAGGTTCCTGCACTGCCCAGGGAAGAGGCCAACAGCTGTGGCAAGACGTCGGTTTAAGGTGTGAGTGCCTTAAAGTCCCCCTGGTTTCCTTCACTCTGGCTATCCAGTTCTCAACAGCACTCTGAAGAAAATTCGACCATAATAGGATGGTTTCCAGGTGGCTTGCGAGTTAACCTTGAAGGGCTTCTCTGTCGTCGGAGTTTGAGGCAATTCAGACCTGCAGCAGGGCTTCACCGGTCATCCACGAGTTGCAGCAGTCCTCTTCCTTCCTCTCCTCTTTGGTTCTTTCGTTCCGGTGGTCGACTCTGCTTTCCAAGTCCCAGAGACCTGTTTTTAAACAGTTTTTCCCCCATTCATTGAGCCTGGCTATCACTCACCCAGCAGGCTGGCTGCCTTTGCCGGACTGTCAGCCAGCCAATCACATCACACTGCATTCAGGTCTCCTAGAAGACTAAGCACAGGGAGTTTCGGGCACCTCCCTCACATCTTGTCACCCCAGACACTCTGGCAGCAGAAGAGGGCTTCAGCACAGAAGCCCACCAAAGGGCACGAACAAAGGGACCAAACCAGGTTTGGCGCGCAGTGACAAACACAAGAAGGACCTTTCCTAAAAGAAATGGTGAAAAAAGATGACCGGAGTCTGTTTTTACAGATATGTCTGGGCCGCCATGTTGAAAAACATGGCTACCCCTGATTTTTAGCTACCATTGTTAGCGGTCGCAAAAAATCACAGTAGTTGATCTAAACCACTGCCACCAGCCATTTAAAATAGGAAAGGGTAACATTTTACTGTTACATGAGTGTTTTGACTCAGGGTAAGCTAGGCAACCCCTCCAGCACTCCATAGTAAGATAGGGTGTGCTGGGTCAGTATATTTAAAGAGACTAGTAAAGTCAATTTAACTTTACAGACTCTGGGAGACAGTAGTCAGTCCCAGAAAAGGCATTTAAACCTTGGGGAGTCTGAAAGACACCCCTGTGCCAATGCTCTGAAGGTGCTGCGTGACACACAGAAAAAGATGATGCCACTGGAGTTGCTTTAAAACTCGAAAGAAGACAAAAGTAAAACACATTGAAAATGAAGAATTCAAAGCCCCAAAATATAGCAAAAGAGCTGGAGGGCTCTAAAGTAGAGGGAATTAAGCACTTATGTGAGAAATCTCCCTAACAGTGGGTATCAGTTGCCACTTATGCCTCTACCTTCACTCCTCCAACTACCCCTGTGACTGTCTCCCACTGTGACACAGCCATCTCCAACCTTCATCTCTCTATCTCCAATTCTCTCGATATCCTTTCCCCTGTCATGAGGGTCCATCTGAAGCCTGCCTCCAAAGTTCAATTCTTGGCATGACTCTGACATGGCTGCTCTGAAACACAAGTGCAGAGTGAGCGAGCGGAAGTGGAGGGCTTTGGGCACATCCCCGGACAAACTGGCCTGCTGCCAACTCCAAAGGCTAAACAGACTCTCCGTCTTCACCAAGAAGAGGGTCAACATTCAAGCCCATGTCTCTGCGACCTCTAACAGCACAGGAACACGTTTAAAAATCTGCAAGGAACTGGACAATCCGACTGCAGTCTCTACCGCTCCTTTTCCTTCCCAGGACTTCTGTACAGTCCTGGCTTCTCATTTCACGACTAAAACTCGGGACATCCTGTCCACGCTAGCCTCCACTGCTCATCTCTCTCCCTCTACCACTCTCATGACCCCTCCAGCCACTCTTCCCTCTCCTTCTCTCCCCTCTCTCTCTCTCTCTCTCTCTCTCTCTCTCTCTCTCTTTCTCTCTCTCTCTTTTAACACCTGATGATGTTTCTACACAAGTCCGGTCTATGGAAGTTTCATCCAAACAGCTGCTCCCCTGCTCCTCCAGAACCTTTATGTGCAACATTGTTTCCCTTACTCCAGACTGGCCAATTTCTGCAATCATTCCTTTGCCACTAGATATTTCCCCTTTCCTGGGCAAACTCCTTGAGAAACTGACCGTCTCTCAGCTAAACCTCCACACTGAATCTGCTGGTTATCTCCATGACCATCAGTCTGGCTTCAGATCAGCCAGAGGCATGGAAACTGCTCTCCTGAACTCCTGTGAAGATCTGCTCTCCAACCTTGACTCCAGATCTCACTCTGTCCTCATCCTCCTTGACTTCTCCTCTGCCCTTAACATGGTCAATTACGTCACCCTGATCACCCCTCTCAGTGTGAACGTTGGCATCACTGGTCAGGCTCGGGTGTGGCTGACGTCCTTCCTCTTGCACCAACCCTCCCAGGTCCAACCTGGTTCCTTTCTCTCCACCACCTCCCTTTCCACATATGGAGTTCCCCAGGGCTCTATCCTCTCATCCTGGCTCTTCAATGTCTATCTAACCCCCTGGCTGACCTGATCTCTACTTTCTCCTCTAACTTTCAGTGTTATGCGGATGGCACACAGCTCTCTTTCGAGCTACACTCAGCCTCCTCTGCCTCCTCGCTCATTCCTCACTGCCCATCTGCTATTCATGGATGGTGCGCCTCTAACAACCTCTGCCTGCATGCCAGTAATACAGATCCTTCTCATTGGGACCCTTGCTCCTGCTTTTCCTCTCTCCTTCTGGTCACCCTCGTTTGGCCCCCTCCCCTCACCCTCCTGTGAGGCAAAAAACCTTGGCATCATCTTCAACTCCACTCTCTTCTTCTCTCTACATATCACAGACCTTTCCAAGAAGGCCCACTTCCAGCTGCACCTCTTCAGAGGTATCCTACCTTTGCTCACCTTCCCCCAGAAGCTCACTGTCTCCAGAACTCTGGCTCTCTCCAGGCTGCACTACTGCAACACCCTCTTTCTCAATCTTCATAACTCTACTATTCTACTATTCACCCTCTTCAACTAACCCAGAACAGGACTGCAAGACCTATCCTTAACCTCAAGCCAAGGGACCAAATCTCTCCAGCTCTGAAATCTCTCCATTGGCTCTCAGGGGCTGTCAGGATCAAGTTAAAGGCCCTTTGTATCATCCACAAGGCTTTCTGGGGCTGTGGTCCTCTCTATATCCAACACTCTCTTCCTAAATACCTTCCTTCTAGAGCCCTTTGCTCAGCTACCTCAAACTCTCTGCGGGTCAGATGCTTCTCCAAACAGAGAGTGGGGTTAAAGTTCCAGAAGCTGCTTAAGACCTTCCTCTTCTCTTCCTCCTTCTCTCTCCCTCTTCCCAGTTTATCTACCTGTCTGCTCATCCTGACTGGTGGTGTGGGTTCCCTTAGAGTTACACAGGGTACCATGTTCCCCCTCCCCCTTAACAGGTCACCCTGCGCTGCCTTCTGACCTACCCAGCACTTTCAGGTCTGGGACTGCACCTAAGTAGTCCTCTGCCATTCTCGCACATACTCAGAGCCCTGCTGCCCTGACTGTACTTCCCCTCGTAACCCTCCCCTGCACTTATCCCCACACCCTCTCCACTGCACTTCGTTGCACTTGCGCGATCAGAATTTCGCAAGGCCTAGTAAGATCATTGTCTTGCCATCCCTCTGACTCCCCTCCTTGTCTTGTGGTGCCTAGAAATATTTGGGTAAAGGTGCATTTTAAATATCAAAACATATCATATCATACCTTAGCAATAGTGAGCTGGGTATCTCTATAATGGGTAATGGTTGTAAGGGTCCCTTTGGGACTGGATGGTGCAAGGTCTTCTGGCAAATAGGGCACGAAGCGAAATAGCTCTTGATATGCTGGTACTCCCCAGCCAGTAGAAATGCAAAAGGATGTGGTCTTCGGTATTTGCAACTCCCTAATGTCCTGCTATAAGATCTGAATGGGCCATCTCTGTGACATTGTATTGGAAAGTTGTCAGAACCAACAATTGGTATAGATGTTTTCCATTGCACGTTAAATAGCTTTTCACCCAGTAAATAAACTTTTAGCTTTAAAAAAAAGTATGGTCCCGTAACTCTGCACCTGCAGACTCAGAAGCGATCTGCCAGAAAACATGTCTCAAGAGGGGTCATTTCGCTGAGCGCTGGGAAATTGTGGTAAGGGAGCAGCAAGGATGTTTAGGTCCGTGCCCAAGGAGGGGGCTTGGTGTCAACATCTGTGAGGGTCTGAGGCGTTTTGAGAGAACCAACCCCTCCTCTTCCTCTCACTGTATCCTCCAAGGTGGTTACCTCCCCTATTCAGGATGCATGATAAACTTGCAGATCAACTGCATGATGGGATTGCCAACTTTGGTATCATAGTTGGTATAACCATCGTTGGTGAGGATTTCCTGGACTTCCCCTATAATTCAGCATCTACTTCTCCAGTCTTAATGCTCATCAAGTGCAGAAGTGCCAAGCTGGACTTTGTCAATATCCTACCATATGTACCAGTGACAAGCTGGACTCTCATTTGTGTTTTTATGCTCACCTGTTCTCTTGGAATGGTCATTATGGCGCTGAGCAGATCAAAGCCAGAAGAGCCTGGTGTAGCTTGCACTGGCAGTTTGGTATCTAGGGAGCACTATCTTTAGAACCTCCTCTACAGATTGCTATTGGGTGGTTGTCATTGCATCACCACTTCTAGAGAGGTTGAACAATGACACATGACAACAACAAGTTGTTAAAAATTCAGTTTAATTTAATGGGGTTTTTCCAGATATGGTTAGGAATTAATTGTCTTTACAAATGAAAGGGACTTCTAAATCAAACAGTGCCAGAGAGCAAATCATTTAGTGTCCACCTCCTCTAGAGGTGTAGTTCCATAACATAAAGTATAAAATAAACCATTTTCCATCCTGGGACTCCCTCATCTATAAAACAGTATTGAAAGGATGTGGATAATCAAAAATTCTAAAACTATGCTTAATAAGCCCATAGCCTCCTGGGTAGTACATAAGTTAAAACAAACAAATAAGTCCTGGCCAACATAAACATTCAGAAACCCTATGCTACAAAGTTCATTCCTAGTTTAAAATTGAAAAAAGAAGGCCCACCTGGGAAGGCTCTTTCAGGGTATAGTTAGAGTTGGGAGTCCCCAAGGCCATTCTGTTATAACTCTGACCCCTCAGAACTGTTAGAGAAATTGTTCTTTTTGCAACTTTCCTACCATTGGCTTGTGGGCCTCCGGTATATTTGACTATATTTTGTAATCCTGGCTAAATGTTGAGGTAAATAAACCCTTCACTACCTGGTCAACTCATTTATTTTTATGTAGTCAAAATGGCTTACCTATATAGTTTAGGTCCTGCCGTTTGGCCATCTAACTCTTTGGCAATCGTCCTGCTCTCTCCGATTGGAAACTGGACTTGATACCACCTGTACCCAGTCCACACTACTTCAAAGGGCTGTCTTTTGATCAACAGATGTGGGATAAGTGGCTTTTCATGATTGAACAGCTGTTATCGGTTTCAATTGTGCACATCCTTGCCATTGGTGGGCTGGAGCAATCCCCAAGCCTTGATTTTGGATAGGAACAGGAGCCCTTTGGTTGTTTTAGAGGTTGCTCAGTGATGTCAAGAATCCAGAAACGTGAAGACTGCACTGAATTCCCAGAGGATGAATGTTGAAGACAACCAGATTGGCCCAAGCCATCCACCGGTGTAGCACTGCTGCCTCGCTTGCGATCAAGGAATACCCTCAGTGGTGCCTTCCAGCCTCAAATTAGTGGCATCAACTATTCCTGCTTCCTGCATCAGCATCCTGCATCAGTGGATATCAGAAGTATCTTGTGACCATCCTGTGGGCTGACCATTCACTGACTCTGCTGCTACATCCCAAGCTGAAGATCCTCTACTTGTGGCCCAAAAACATCGTTATCTTCATTTGCTGGTCTTCTGCCTGTTCTTTACCACCACTATGAAACAAACCTGATGTTCCCTGACTGGGGTTTCCTCACTGCAAGTCTTTTCCTGTTGTGACATGGGGCTCCCTCCACATCATTGGAGTCAATGTGGCTGCTGTCCTGCGGTGTGTCATTGCAAATCTGCTGGGACTGTTGTGTAACTGTAGATCGATGCCACTAATTAGCCAGACCCAAACCTGACAACTACTTCAGCCACTGTAACTGCGACCCCTCGATCCCCACCAACGGGTCCAATGACAGTAAGTTTTCTGTACTGGCCCGACTTTGTGGAATGCCCTTCTTTTGCACCTTTGGAGCATTCAGGCCCTATCCATCTTCCGCAAACAGTTAAAAACTTTTCTGTTTTAATTCGGTAGCTCTCCCCTCCAGTGTTTTCTTTTCCCAAGGGCCCTGATGCCTTTTTTGGTCTTTGGTACGCTTTATAAAACCTTATAAAATACAATACAATACCCATAGCTTCTGAGTACTCCAGGTAGTGGTTATTTAGAACATTGGAGTTAGGGTGCAAGTATATATATAAAACACTAGCGCCTTGATGCCTTATGGTCTGCAAGTGCGCTTAACAAATGCAAATAAATAAATAAATAAACTATTTGTGCACCTACCACCTCTTAGGGATTGCATCGGCTTAAAGTCCATTCCCTACACTTCCTTACATGTCTGTTATTGGTGGAATTCAAGCATAGAAGTCCCCCTTGGATAACTTTTTGTGGTGGAAGTGGGAGTGTACCCCCAATTGTGTTCTAAACCTTTACACTCAAATTGTTCTTTTAAACTAATTGTTTTACTTATCTACTGGATGTATACAAAACCTGTGCATTTGAACTATAGGAGTTAACACTCCCTTCCCCCCATTTTCAGTTTCTTAGCTGCATCTTAGACTCTTGAGTCTCTGCCCTGATAATTATAATGCAGGGTGCATGATTTATGTTTTCTTCTATCACTTTCTTTCTAATTGTCCTTGGTAAAGTTTCTGCATTGCTTAATTGAATTGCTTTTTACCGTGATGCAGTGTAAAGTGTTGTGTAATCTCACTTTCAGATTACACATTTATTTAGTCTAATACAGGTATTGATTTAGTGTTGTCTTTTGTACAAACACTATAAAACAAGGTCTGCGGTATCGACCCTGTACTTATGGTTAAGTTGCCTTTCCAATAGGAAGACCAGTTTTTGGGCAGCTTATAAATTTGACAATGTTTGATAAATTCTCACAAATCTTTGCAAAAAAAAGTATAGAGCTACCCCTGAATTATTTTGTGAAGTTTTGTGTGGTTTTGTCAAGGGGGGAAAAAGTTGTAAAGGGGGTCGTAAAACCTTTGAAATACAGAAAGACATGACTGGAAATAAATGTTGCTCACTGCTACAGCATAAATCACTGGATGGATTTGCAACAAATGCGCATGAGGGGCAGCAGCCTCGCCCCAAATGTGTGCTTTTGTGAATTTGGTGTAAATCGGTCCAGTAGATTTTTTGAAAATGCTCAAATTGCGGGCAAAAAAATGAGTGATATCTCCGTCCGGTACCTGGACTCACTTCCTGATTTGCTGTCTGCTGATGCCTCTGAATCAAACAGAGAGCTGCGTAACGTTTGCGGACATATCATGCAGCCGATGATTGGTCAATTGAACAATGTGAGGAGTGCCAAAGCTTTTGAAATGGATGCCATGTTGGATTCAAACTGTGCTCAGAGTCTACAGACATTGGGTATATAAAAGCTCTGAAAAATGCATTTCTGGTTATTTTGAGGATGAAGGAGCATCAGGAGAGGGTAGGGGATAAAAGAAAGTTATTGGGCCTCATTACGACCCTGGCGGTAAGGGGTTAGCGCCAGCGTTAGCTGCGCCGACCCCTTACCGCCAATCACGAGTTCCCTTTCCGCCATGGCGGATTTTACACCTGCTTCTAGCGGGTGTAAAAAACCATGGTGGTAAGGGAACTTGATGTTAATTACGCCACCGTAATTTACGGTGGCGTAATTAACGCCTTCCCCACTCCCATTATGCCCTATGGGGCAAAAATGGGAATGGGGAAGGGTAAATGGGGATTGGGGACTTACCGCCCCGCCGACCTCGGAATGGGGCAGTAAGTCCGCCAACCACCATGGCGTAAACGTAGTTTACGCCATGGTGGTAAAGTCACGGCCCAGGCGGTAACTTACCGCCTGGGTCGTAATGAGGCCCATTGTGTGTAAAAATGGTGGCAGGGTTGTCGCCATGTTCGCAGTCATTTTTACTGTTTGCAGTCATTTTTACTGTCCGTGTCCAATGCAGACAGGATTACGTGTCTGCGGACATCCATTGAGAATGGTGGTGTTATATGCTACAAATATTATTAATTTTGGTTTAATACTTATGTAATGGAACTAGTCAGTGTCACTGTACTAAAGCCAATTTGTTCAGGGCATGGTTACAAGAGTACATTTCCTTTGGGTTTAATGCCCCCAACAATCTGGCCAATGGCTATGCTGAGAATATTATGCTTTCCTTGGGTCTAATAGTTATATAGCTTGAACACTGTGAACCCTGGCTAGCGGCAGAATAAGACTTTTGCAGTGTGGGTATAGTAGTATTGGTAGTAGTAGTCACAGTAAATATTGTTATGGTCATATCCAGTGGCCCGATTGTTTGGGGCATAGCAACGCAAACAATCATGCCACTGGCCCTGCCCACAATAGTATGCTTACTTTGGGCCTAATGACTCAAACAATCTGGCCACTGGCTATGGTGAGAATGGTGCGCTTACTCTGGGTTTAATAGTCATGTTGTTTTAACTACTTGACCACTGTATAGAGACAGAGTAGTACTTTTGGAGTGTGAATATGGTAGTAGTAGTGGAAGTTACAGTACAAATTGTTGTGGTAATGGCGAGTGCGCAGATTGTTCGGGGCATGATCACTTGGAGTATGGGTCTAGTAGTAGTACCAGTACATATTCTGCAATGCCCTGAACAATCTGGCCACTAGGCATGGCCACAACAGTATGTTTGCTTTGGGTTTAATGCCTGCAACAGATTGGCTACTGGCCATGGCCAGAATAGTGAGCTTAGTTTGTGTTTCGAATTATGTAGTTTGGATAATGTGACCTCTGGTCATGATGCAGTCACTATGGGAGTTTTGGAGTGTGGGTATAGTTGTAGTAGTAGTAGTCTCAGTACATATAGCGCATAGTGGATTGTTTGATGTTGGGAAGCAGTGGACCTGGTAACAAAGGAACATCTGGGTGTATTTATAAAGAAACAAAAATATAGTTAGTTGTGGAACATGGCATGGAAGATATACGTACTTTTGGTTGTATACATACATTTACTTTTTTTGACCCTCGTAACAGGTACATTGTATGTACTACGTTTTCTACAAAATGTGTGTGTGATACTTTGTTGTTGTATTAACATATTGTAATCATTGGGTCATGGGGAATAAATAAATGGTGGATTCAAAAAACATTTTGTATATTTCCTGTTAATAAGAATTTACATTTTTTTTTACTTTTTCAACTTGTAGCTAGCATTACAAGTATATATGGATAGGAATGTAATAATTGATACAGAACGTTTGCAGGATTGTTACTAGATTAATTCAATACTCTTAGTTATATTGCTTGGAATGCTTGTTAAAGGAGTATCCTTTTTGTCTAATGAGCCACAACACATTCATGTAATGTTTTGGAGGCAGAAATAGGTGCTTCTTCAATTTTCTTTAAATATATCATTATTTTTTTTATGCTAGCTTTGTAATTGAGGTATTTCTAATCATGCAATTGCTCACTGCTATAATATGTAGGACCTGTAGCAGTGAGTATGCAAGCGGAAGTATTTTAAAAGCACTAATGAAACATTGGGGTAGGTGCTGTAGTAAAACATGTTTTGCAGCATAGAAAAGCTGTTGTAGTTGAAGTGAAGTTAAAGGCAAGGTTATATAATAGAGTGTAATATGAAGGTCTGCTAAACTTCTGAGAGAAGGCAAGTTATTTTTTATAAAAATATGTCATTATTTGTTGTACTCTAGGTTGGTAATTGAGGTTGTTTTTATCCATGGAACTGTGCAGTGCTTTAACTAGTAGGACATGTAAGTCACTATCCAAGCAGAAGTACTTTTAAAAGCACTAATGAACTAGTGGGATAGGTGTTGCAGTGTAACATGATTTGCAGCACAGAAAAAAATGTTTTACCTGAAGTGAAGTTAAAGGCAAGGTTGTGCAATAAAGTCTAATATGAAGGTCTGCTATAGTTTTGTAGAAGGCAGGTCATTTTTTTAAAAGATGACATTATTTGCTGCAGTCTAGCTTGATAATTGATGTATTTTTAATCATGGACTGTGCACTGGTATAAGAAGTAGCAGATGTAGTAGTTACTATGCAAGAAGAAGTACTTTCAAAAACACTGAAGAACTATTGGCGTATGTGCTGCAGTGAAGCATGTTTTGCAGCACAGAAAACCAGCTAATAAGTCATATTATAGAAAAAAGTGGTATAGAATATTACTTTTGAAAATAAAACATACAAAACATAGCTGTAGTATGTCATTTTAGATGTAGATTCTGGAACATAGATTCTGTAGATCCTGTAAATAGGAACCCCACAAAGGTTTGTACAGTAGGTTGTGTTAGAGCAGGCCCCGAACCACAGAACAAATGGACTCTCAGAGTTGAAAGATACATCTCAACTGTTGAAATAAGGTGAGAGGGTTCGATGTAGGGTTTCTGGATGTGATTGGTGGATGGGTGTACGACTGTTTGAATATAGCCAATCAGGGAGTATTACAGAGATAAGTGTAAAAAGGGCTGCCCTGTGCCCCGATGTCCGCAGACATATTGGACTTTTCTCGGCAGATTGCACATGCCATCCGGCACTTTTACCTTGCCCTGCAGGGAAAGAGGCCTGCAGAGACCGCAGACATCGGAGATATCCACGCACGAGAAAGTAACACATCTCAGAGCTGAGGCACAATATTAATTGGCTTTCAATTAATCAAAGAGTGAAGCTCAAGACCCTCACTCACACATAAATGTATACACGACCAAGCACCGACATACCTATGTAACAAATTCAATCTGAACACCTCAGTCAGACAAACCAGATCATCCCTATCCAACTACCTGATCATTCCTACGTTTAAATTGCAAAAAGCAGGAGGAAAAAGCTTCCCACTCCTCACAGCCAAAACTTGGAACACACTACCACCATACATTAGACTAGAACCATCATTCAACAAATTCCGGGAAGAAGCCAAATTCTGGGTCATGATGAATGAAAACTAATCCTGCTGACCCTGCCATACAATTTACGCTGGTGAACGCCCATGTTACTCTAGCACTTCTGTGTAAATACTTTTGATGTATATATGCGGTTTATATGACCTTAATAACCATATGTGTAAATATTTTTGATGTATATATGGGGTTTATATGACCTTAATAACCATATTACCTGCTAAGTGTACAAACGTTGTTCATGAATATGACAGTAACTGTAAATATTGTAACTCCTGTACCAAGAAATGTGCCCAGTTGCCTCAGGGCTTGGAGCACTATGCAAATAAATACAATACAATACGCTGGGAGAGTCAACCAATCAGGCCTTCTCTTTGTGAAGGAGGAGTTAAACTGCAGAGAAGGACAAGGCAGCTTCATTTCTTGTTTGAATTGTGGTAAGCATGGACTCTTATAGGAGATTCAGGGGTTAATTGGATGCAGACCAGCTTGGTATCTCACATAATCTTGGCTTTGAAAAATCGAAAGTGGTATGGTATGGAGTTTGTGACATGAAATGGAGTCAGCTATTGCCCATATGTGAAGATATGGTGCATTTAAATCACCCATAAATGACTATATTACATTGTTGAGGTAATAGATTTAGTTATGTAACTGTTATATCTTTGCCATTTGCCATGAAAGATACTTTCAAAGGTCTGATTAAAATTTCTAGTAGTGTTTATTTTTTCACGAATTACACAGAGACAAGTGTGAAAAGATCCAAGTTGTTTTGTCCACAAATAGAAGAAGCACGGCGGAATGTGAATAAAGCCGTTTGTGCATTTTTGTGAGATTTTGGAATGTCATCTTGTGAAAATGTCAATATACTACATGATGGAGTGACATTTTCGTAGAAAAGATAGAGTGCATCTTACAGATGTTGGAAATTAGCATTTCTTTACAATATTCAGAATGCATGGAACATGTTTTGAGAAACAAATTAAATTTGAAAAACAGAAGTATGTCATAAAAAAGTTATATAAGTACACATTACATGTACACATATTAAGATCACACTCTTACAAGAACAAAAAGGCAATTTTAAGAACCAATAAAAAGGACTACCAAAAAAAGGAGTCAAGTTGATACAGCTTCCATTTCATGTTTTTTGATGATATTGTCAGCGTATATATTTGCATGTCCATGGACATCAAGGGTTGAAATACACAGAAAGGGAGCTCATGTTCTTCGGCGTTGTACATTAAATTGAAGGTGTAAATGCCTTGAGTAAGGCTTCAACGGCTTCTATTCATGCATTGCTTTATTTTCAATTGTTGTATGGCAGAGAAGAAGGGTAGAACAGAATTTTATTTCTGTAACGTTGTTTACTTTGTGCTATACAAATGCTCCAGTATTTGTACCAGCATCGATTTTAATGCTGATGGAAAAGCTGGAGATTCCAATGAAGTCCACCTTCTTTATGCATCAACATGAAGCAGGCAGACACCATAAGGATCTGCTGTACACACTTGTTTTACTATATTTTTAGACTTTGAAAGGTAGTTCGCGATGGAACCTACTTTTTTGGGTGTTTTTAAACACCCTATGAAAGAGGGACATGTGGAGAAAGGAAGATGTTGGGTACTGGTGATATAACTAGGGACGGGGACAATCCTTTCCATGTGCCTAGTGCCTACACAGCGGCCTCGAAGGCACTGCGGAATTGCGTCTCCCCTCCCCAACAGAGGAGTGCATTGCAGTATATGCAGAGGACAGTTGCCCATGAAGGAAAGAATCAACTTCTTCTTGTATAGACTACGATGCAGCAGATGGAACTCTTTGCTCAACCCAGGTGAAGCGAGTATTGGCAGGAGTGGAAGGTGGTGGTGCAGTAGAAGAGCTGCATGGTAGTCAGGTGGAAAGTCTGGAATGTGTTGATGCATGCAGGTGGTGTGTTAAGGATTTCAATCAGGCGACGCACACCTTAGTCTCGGCCCAGTATACAGCGCGCGATTGAAATGCTTAAGTTAGATTAGATTCAACATTGAGATGATACACCACTCATATCACACCCCCTTTTCAAATACCCTGGGGCACGATGGACCTGGAACCAAGCTTGTGGGTAAAGGTAATATTTATTCATTTATTTTAAAATTCAAACAAAATCATACAATTTTAATATGGGGCAGCAATCACCAATGGGGTGATAAGAACAATAGGAATGTAAGCAATGCATTTAGTTTACCCTTCTATTGACATCTAAAAATATCAGGAAATAGGAGCACTTTTTGATTTTAGGTAAGATAGCACTTGAGTTAGAATTTCCCCCCGCAAGGTCCCCATAAGCCACAAATAATCAATTCTAAGTGGAGCAGCAGGTAATCAGGAATGACAAATGGAAAACAAAATTAAAATCTGACTTTCCCTCCCCAATCAAGAGAGAAAAAAGGATTTTAAACCCTGGCAAAGCTAAAATGACACTCGGAAATGGATGAATAACTGAATGAATGTGTCTAAAATGCTTGAAACAAAAACAATTCTTTACTGGAGCAACGCTGGAAAGATACTAGCAATCACAAACAATGGATTGAGCACAAGCATACAATTCGAAATTAACTGGAAGATTTAAAACAGTTTATGATCAAAATGACACGGAAATTTAACACACTTTTGCAATTCCCGCCTGAATTTACCAAAACTTTTTTTATATCAACGGCTGAAATCGCGATGCAGTTTTTGTGTTGGGGTAGCTATGGATCCTGGGTACAATAGGAAAGTGAAATGAGGTCTCTAGCTGTTAAATTGAGTGAGTTATGCAAGATCTAGTGAGGTGCGTTTTGAGAAAATGAAGGTGCGAAAAAGGAACAGAAATCAGTTTTGACAAGGACAGTTTTACTCTACACTAGGGCATTAAATCTAGGCTACCAGATTGAGACACAGTAAGCCCCGGGGTTGACTCATGAGTTCAACCCTAGTACCTCTGCGCCCGCCCTGGCGGACCCAGTCCGATCACTCCAAACAGGATTAATAGCTCATGATTTTACAAGACAAAATTATTAAAGATGTTGGCGCTAGCACAAGGAATCAAAGGCAGGGTTTCAAGAATGATTTTGACAATATTACAATGATCAGGATAAGGATAGGAGGACTTAGAGAGTGGTACTAAGGACAAGGCAAGGCCAGTTATGCTATGGTTTTCTATGGTTCTTATTGATACTTACAGTCCATTTTTAGTTTGGATTTTGGACAGTCAGCGGTGTTAGGCAGAAACTTGTGCAGTTCCCTCTGGGACCACTGCAAAAGATTTAAGACTACAGGTGTTTGGGTGTAAACCCACTTGGTAGCAGCCTGTACCACACAGATTCACTTGGTAGCTGTGGCTGAGCAGTCAGACTTCCCTCAAGAAGAGTTAGGCAGTATACAGAGTATTTACAATAGGTCAAAAGAACACAGCGGAACAAGCACACACTGACTAGAGCTTGGTGTAAAAGAGATGTCATTATTTATTTTAAACCACATCTAATAAAACACACTGGCACTAATATCAAGCAGTTCAAAAACACGGTCATGAAAATATATACACTCCCTTAAAAGAATATTAGACGAGTCTTAAGTAAAGCCCCACTTATTTTCAGAGAGCGGTGAGCGCTTAACGCAGATGGCACTCTAATAATTCGGTTTAAAAGGGAGAGAAAGGCAGAGCATAAATTGAACCAGATCCCAACACTTTCAAAAGAACACAGCAAGAGAGGAAGGCAGAATCAAACCGTGAAGTTAGAGTTCAGAAAGCCAGATCCACTTTAAGAGGATCAGAACGAAATGTGTCCAAGGTCACACGGTTGAAAAGTGCACAAGAGTCTCGAAAAGGTTCAGAAAGAAGTTGGACCAAATGAAAGGGACCAGTTAGAGGGTCAAAGCGGCCAGCCCAGTCCAGAAGGTTAAGGGATTATTATTACCTTGTAGCAATCTTTAGAAAGGGAGGCCTGGCGGACACGGTTCCTTAAAGTGGTGAGAATACTCCAGCGGGGGCAGTTGTTCCTGGCAGCGGGTGCAAGTCAGTGCTTCGTCCAGAGGAAGAGAGGATCTCGTCGGGGAGGAAAGCAGGAGTCCGTTGCACTGCCAGGGAAGAAACCAGCCGCAGAGTTCTCAGTTAAAAGGAGCGGTCCTTTTGTTCGCGGTCCAGTGGTAAATGGCTATCCGGTTGCCGGGGTGCTTGGCACGGGCAATTCGACCACAAGACGTCCTGGGATGCGAGAAAAAGAAGGTAAACTGGTTGTGCCCACCAGTCAGGGGAAGAAGACTCTCCAGCCGGGAGATCTTCTCTGTCGTCGGGAAGTGGTGAGTCGGTTCCGCAGGGCTCCACCCGTAGTGTCGTCGTAGCAGTTCGGCTCAGCTTCTCCCTCGTCAGATTTTCATGTCCTGTGGCGACTTCTAAAGTTCCAGTCCCAAAAGCCCTGCTTTTATGCAGCACACCCCCATTCACTCAGCCTAGCTGTCAATCAAACATGCTAAGTGGTGAGCCTGGCCGGCTCACCACTTGGGCCAATCACACAAGAGTGCGACTTGAGTTACCAAGGTAACTCAGTCCAGGGTGCCTAAACCCCCTCCCACACCCCCTGTGGTACCCAGACAGAGTGGCACCACTTTTGGAGGCTTCTGTGGAGAAGCCCGCCAAAAAGTGGAACAAAGGGCTCGACTTGGGTTGGAGTCACAGAAGAGAACACAAACGCCATTTTAGAATCGCGTTCTGGCAAAAAATACCAACCGGCGAATAAATAATAAATAAATAAACCGGCGGTATATTCGAGGCTATGAGAATTAAATAATTAAAGTTGGTAGCCTCGAACAATGGGAAAATCCCATAGGAATATATTTGCGGTCGGATATAAAAAGTAGTATCCACTGCCACCAGCCAAAACTCGATCAGGGGGGACGGAGACGTGCCCCCTCGATTAACAGACCCTGGGGAAATCGATTTGCCCCAATCAGTACGTCCACAATATGATGGTTTGTACTGGTTTCTGTTCATAATTTGGGACTAGTAAAGCCAATGGTGACTTTACATGCCCTGGGAGACAGTAGTCAGTCCCAGGGTATGGAGTCTATGGTGGGGTGTCACTATGACACCCCTGTGTCACTGCACTGAGGGTGCTGTGTAACACACATAGTAAAAATACATGAGACCCTATGGAGTAAAAAGACCCCATAGCCCATAAAACACATTAACAGTCAAAGGAACCCCTCAAATCATGTCCAAGAGTGTGAGTAAAAGAGACTCACTCTTGGCAGGAGAAAAAAACAAACTCCAGAAATCCAGCAAAGCTGCTGGGGGACTCACTAGGTTAGGAAATTCAGCCTTAACAGAGAATTCTCCCTAACAAGCGGTTCTGGTCGCCACACGGATCTGGTCTAACACAGGACAGCCGGACAAAGTCAGCGGGACAGGACCAGCTGGTGTGGACTGGTTACCGGGTAGCACTTCTGGTTACTGAATAAGATAGGGCATCAGGAGAGCAGGATGGCAGCAGCATGCAGTGAGTGGCACGCCAGGTTAGTTCAGGATGCTTCCGAAAACACCACAGCGTTTCCCTTGGTTATTGGGATTATTTTAGAATTGAGGCTAGCTGAAACAAGATCAGCAATGCTTGGCCTTGAGGTTTGGATCTGGAGTTTAGATGAATAAATGCAAGCTGAAGACACGAACAGACAGGAACAGGAGCCGGCGTAGGAAATCGGGAATCAGTCTCTTGTGTGTTGTCAGGGGCTCTTATTTATCATGCCAGGTGACATCATCAGAGTATATGACAGGAGCAGGCTTTACTACCGCCGCCTCTAACAATAGGATTGGGCAAGGGTAGAAGTCTCCACCTAGCCTTTGCTGGTTGGATCTCAGAAAAATTATATTATGTTCATGGGGTGATATTTACAGTGTCCAGAAACCTCCCAGAGTTACTGGAACTAAAATCTAATTTTGCTACAAACACATATTTACACAATTGCAACCCTTTAGTAAATCAGATACACAGGTTACATATTTTTTTCTCACATTTCAATCCAAACCCCCAGTCCGTGAGGCCTGGTTTCGCTCCTCTACCAGTTTTTCACATTTTTCACTGGGAATTACATTTATCCAACTTCTACAACTTTACACATGAGTGAGGATTGCAATAAGGAAGATATGTACAACATTTTACATTTGCAACATGGATGCTTTTCTTGTAATTCCACATATATCACCATTTCTGTCCCCTACATTCTACCAAGGTTTAAACTAAAGGACACACATGTACTTTTACACTGTGAAAATCCTACATTTTTTACCAATTTTGGTTGCTGAGTTAAAAGTCCTTAAAGTTTCCTTATGGAATAGTCTTTAGAACAAATGGGAGTCACTGTCTCTTTTTTCTTTCCAGCTGACACCAACTGGCATTTCCTTTCAGGCAGGATGGGGGTTACTTCAGCCTGATTGAAGTTTTAGGGTCTTTCACATCTCCGGCTTCCTTCCCTGAGAACTGCATTGTCCTGGGTTCCAACAGAGACAAAGGTCTGTTCCACCCTATAATTATCAGTTGGTTGGCAGGATCTGCTGGGAGAGATAGCCCTTTTGGCAGAAAACCTGTTTTTCAACTTTGTAACTCAAGCCACCCTGGATTTAACATCTTTCACTTTTGATCTTAAATCCAGAATTAAATAAGCCAGTTACATCAAATAACACATGTGAAATATTCTCCCCAGTAACAAACCCCTTTATTTTTCTAAAGACAAGTACAACTTTTATTTACCAGTGTACTGTTTAAAAACACAGACATTGTTTTTCCCTTATTTTGTAAGCAGCCTATTTTCACACGTTGTGCAAGCTGAGATTTCTTTCTTTAATTCGGTTTTGGGCAGCTCACTCAGATTTTCCCAATGTCCTTGCAGCTAAAGTCATTTTTCTTTGAAGCGTGAGTTTTATCTGAACAGTGGTATATGAAACTGGCCAGGCTCAGATAGTTAGTTCCTTTGAAGACAGCTCATTTTTACTACATTGTAAAGAAAATGAACGCGCGTTGCCGAGTTAGTGAAAATAAAGACCCTTGTTGATTTCTTTCCAAGCTATTTTGAGTGGGCACAAGGAATTCTACTGGGCCTGGCAGGGCCTTTTCAATCATAGTAGTTTCACGAGGAATGGATGAATTTAGCATCAATCAGCATTTTTAAAGGTGAACATGTTTTCATTTGGAAAGGGAATATTGGTTTTTCAGCAAAGCAATACTGCCTCTTTCACCTAATTCCAGTTAAATGTCTCAGAGCACCCTGGCACGCTTCTGCAGTGTATCCCCTGTTCCAACCTGCCTGAAATGTGGGTACAGGATGATGCAGCCATCTTTTTGGTTGTTAAAAACGTAGTTTTGAGATATTGGTATGCACAGGAGCCAGCGCAGCCATTTTGCTGTGTCTTGCACAAATGCAGCAAAGTGATGTGGTAAAGCACAGCTGAGTGGGTCAATATATCCCACATGTGCCAATGGAGTACTGCCTCTTCTGGCCATGACTGAGTGTGACACAGCACAGTGCACACGGACAGCTTGACCAATCCCAGGCACCCTACCAATGCTGGTAAAAACCACTACAAACAGGATCCTTTCCAACCACCAGACATAAACCTTTTATAGACCTCTTCTACTGCATCTTCCTCCTCCTCTTCCTCCTACAGTTCATTTGATCCAGTGCCCCTGTGTTTCCGAAGACCGCGACTACACTCCGATGTTTGCAAACCAATTAAAAGTGTGTCATGTAGTTGCAGACATGATCGTTGTTTGCGAACATTCGCGTTCCTGGGTGCACTGCGGCAACAGGCTCCAATGGTCATTATCTAATTAAAAGTGCATCATTGGTGCTGCGGACCTGGCGGTCTGTAGGTAAACATTAGTGCACTGCGTAATGTTACTGTAATACAATGTTACGCAAATGCGCATGTATATAGTTGTCGATCTTCAAATTGTGGTTGACACATATTTACATTACATTATAATAAATTACGATAAATTATGATAGGATGGGAGAATCATTTTGGGAAACAATAATTGGTGAATTTTGCGTTGGTGTATGTTCGTGATTGGGAGAATTAGGGATATAGATCTCATCAAAACATTGATCTGCAATGTCCTGTTGCAATGATTGGATGATTGATGGGGTAAAAGGGTCACATGTACAGATAGGGCAATGAAAATCAATATTTCGAATCAAGTGATTTTTGACATATGTACACAGTTCTGCAATTTGATTTGTAATTTGATTCACATTTACACATAATTTGTTCATTTGAGTATTTTTCTTTTTTCTTCATGATTGCTTTGTTTTTCTTGTTGTTGTTGTAGATTGTGTAGTATGGGAGATATGTAATCAATTGATTTTAATAGTATATATATATAGGTAACCGAATTGTATTATTTTGTAAAACATGGCAATGTATGGCCTTGATGTTATCCTCCGACCATTTAGTCCTATTTCCTGCGTTATAGCTTTCTAGATGACCGTTCATATTTATCCCATTATTACAGCTGACACAGTTTCATTTCAGGGTTAACATTGCATGGTCGCTTAAAGAAGTGTCCTCAACAATATATTCATCTACAGTCCCATACATGATAGGGGTGACAAAAACATAGTCTATTGTGCTACCTTTACCAATCAAAATCAAATAAATCGAATAAAATAATTCTCCTGAGTACATAGCCCCTGACATGGGTTTCCTGTAAATCATAATAGGGTTCTTCCTTCTCAAGTTAGCTGGAAAAGGTGGTGTTGTAGGCAAACAACAGCAACTCCATCCATCCATGTAGCATAGAGGATATACTTAGGGGCAAGGGGGGTTCTTCCAGGAAGTCGCAAGGAACAATGCCCAGAGTGTGAAATCCCATTCATGGAGAGTGCAGAACTGCATTGTGGCTAAATGACGTCTGCGGTGGAAGGAACAGCCTGGTATTAAGATGTGGAGGCATGAAAGCCTGAATGGCACCTTGTGAAGGATGCAGAACCCAGTGGTAAGTGTGGGTACTGCAAATGCAGTATCATAGTACACTAGCTGAGGTGGCTGCAGTGGAATGGCTTCATCAAGAGTATAGAAATGCCAGTGATTTGAAGAAGAGGAAGGGGAACAGCACACCCTATTTGGACACAAGGGCATTAACCTGAGCAAGCAGGTTAAACATGCTGGCCAAGTCAGAGTGGGTTCCAAAGTGTTTCAGGAAACATACAATGATTGCTCACAACACCCTTGGTCCCTAGTTTAATTTAATTCATATAATGTTGTACATATTTTACTTGATATAAATAGTCCACTTTGCATTGTTTTCTGGGCATAGAGAGAACAACACGGGTGCAAGCTGATGGGAAAACATTTCATACTTCACATTGCCTAGTTTAATTGAATTCATATTAAGTTGTACATCTTTTACTTGCTGCAAATAGTTCACTTTGCATTGTTTCAGGGCATAGAGAGAACAACAAAGGTGCAAGCTGAATGGAAAACATATCATACTTCACATTAAATTAATATAGAGTCTTTAAGTTCTTCTCAATGCACACAAGGGTCACTTTATGTATTTGTTTTATTTATTTTGAATGTATACAAGTGCGCTTAGCCCATAGGCATCTAGGCGCTAGTTACAGTGTTAGAGTTATAGTGTGGGTCGATGGCACAGAGAAGAAGACAAGTAATTAGTTGAAGAGATGGGTTTTGAGTCCCTTCCTGTGGTAGGACGGTTCCTCCTGCAAGGGGAGGGGGGTTGTTCCAGAGGGTGTCACGGCAGACTGGGAAGCTAGAGCCTCCTGCCCTTTTGCTTTTGAATCTTGGTGTGATGAGACAGTGCCTGTAAGCAGATTGGGACCTCATTGAAATATGTCTCTTGAGTTTCTCGCCAGGTAAGAGGGTGCCTCGACAGGCACCGGTGGGCGATGGACAGGATCAGGAATTTAATTTGGTCTTTGACCGGGAGCCAGTGGGCAGATCTTCTGGCATCAGTGATGTGGTTTTGCTGTGCCTTATATGCACAAGCCTTAATGGTGTAGCCACAAAATACCTACAGAACAACTCAGTAGACAGATGAATGATTACCAGTAGTTGGGCGGAGGCGATGGGAAATGCTATCCTCGGACCTAAGAAACTCTTTGACACTCATGCAAGCTCCCACGTATATCCCAGGGATATGTGACACTTTCTTAGTATTTGTTCATAAATATTTTGGACTCCTAACCACAATGATATGGACCTGGTGAAATGGAAGACAATGTTTCTTGATGATCTAACTTCGGAAACTCAACTGAGAGAAGTTTGTTAGGGGCTCATATTGATTGCACCAATAAATTGCACAGACTGGTCTGCTTACCACCATGGCATTTGTATTGTTTACAGAAATGGGTACTAAATATGCACCAGAACCCAAGCAAAGGGAATATTTAAATAACAATTCACAAGCAGTGATATGGATTTCTCTCCTCATGCAGTTCATATATTCTTTAATGATTAAGTGAGATGCTTATAAAATGTTCAAGAACTGTTTATTCATTATCATTCATTAACAGTTACTAAATTGTTTATTACATTCCAAAATGACAATGTTTAGAACATATTACAAAGCAGTTCAGAAAGCAGCTTTAAGCATTTGCTTGACATTTTCAAGTCAGCATACAAGCTTTATGTAATTTACATTTTTCGTGCCTTGGGTAGGGCTTCGTAAATGCTTAAATTGGGCATTCTGTAAACAATTTGCTTGCTTAGTCAATGCTTATGAAAGGCCTTTCATTTTGACTAGAAAAGTGGTCTTTCCACATATGCCTAGAAGGGAAATACTTATATTTTTTGAGTCAAGAAATCCCTACTTTGCAACTACAAATCAGAACATTTGTCAATTTTAGAGCACATTCATGGGAAGAATCTCTGACTGTACCTTGAGACCTTTTCCAAACTCCTTAATAATGGGAACTAAATGTGGGAAAGCGAGGTCCTTGTTATATTGGTAAGCTAAAACATAGCCTAAGCAAAAACGAAGATTTGCCACTCCGTATACGAAAAAGGTTGCTTTGTAGAGGGCCTAAATGCATTAGAGGCTCCAGTTTTAGCATGTATAATCTCATACTGACAGAGGAAAGACTAACCATCGTAAGTCCCCCTGTCCTCATGAAAAAACCCGGCACGAACCCTTGCTAGTCTCCTCATCACGATTTTACCATATATCTGACTTGTATAATGCATTAGAGATTGTAATGCCATGCATATGTCCTTCTTCTCTTTAGGTATGTGGTGTAATAGTGCTACACAAAATGTAAGATTTGTTTGGCCTGTTTTGATGGTATACCTAAACACCTCAGGGGAAAAGGCAGCCTTTTATAAAGAAACACCAGGAATAGCTTACTGAGGTGATATGCCCCGAGGCTTCAGGCAGACCCTATAGGTAACAGGCTGCCGCCCAAGTTAAGTTTAGTTTAGTTTAGTTTATTATTTATAGAGCGCGCCAGACCCTGGGGCATCAGGGCGCAGAAAACAAGAATATGCACAGCTTAGTTTCAGGTGCATGTTAAATAGGATAGTGCAGGGGCATCAGACAAATTGCAGTAAAGGCAGATATATACAGGCAGTGATATCAGGTACACAAGGTTACAGTAAAGGCAGATATATACAAGGCAGTGAAATCAGATATACAAGGCAGTGATATCAGATACACAATAATAAAAGACACAATAATATTATACATACATCAGGAACATTGCATTGCAGGAAAAGGCTAGTGATAGGGTGCACGTTAAGACTTCAGGTTAGTGCGTCAGCAGATACCATCATATCAGAGTGGTTAGGTGTCATTTGCTCTCAACCAGTTGGTCAGGTTCTGTCTGAAATTCACAAAGGGCTGTGATTCTCTAATGCCCTTGGGGTAGGGAGTTCCACAGCTGCGCAGCCTTGACTGGGAAGCTGTGTCCTCCTATAGTAGCAAGTTTGAACCGCGGGACTTGTAGGCAGTTTGCGTTAGTTGTTCTTGTGGGTCTGGTTGAGGTTCTTTTACGTAGCCTATCCTTGAGGTAGGGGTGTGCTTTGTTGTTGAGGCACTTATGAGTGAGGGAGGCAATTTTGAGTTGAATTTTGGCCGAGGTGGATAGCCATTTGTATTCTCTTCTTGCCGATGAAATATGCTCATTCCTGTTAATCTTAAGAGCTGCTCTTAAGGCATTATTCTGGAGGACCTGAATTTTATGGATGGTCTGTTTATTAGCCCCAATGTATAGTCCATTGCAACAATCCAGTTTGGAAAGTATGAGGGCTCTGGCAAGCGTGATGCAACTGTCTCTAGAGAGGAATTGTTTGCTAGCTCTGATAAGTTTGCATGTGTATGCAGAAGCTGAGGGTAGAGAGTTGACTTGTTTAGCAAAGTTCAAGGTGGCATCTAAGTAAAAACCTAGGGTCTTTACTTCCTTAGCTACTTTTATGTTATTCCCATCGATAATGAAATTGGCATAGTCCAGGCTGAGTTTAGATATGTATGCTGGGGTGCCTAGGATAATGAGCTTTGTTTTGTCATCGTTCAGGCATAGACCATGTGTGGCCATCCATGCCTGAACGATGCTGTATATTCTGTTCACTAGGGCCAGATCCTTGGCATAGTCTCCTGAAAGCGGAAGGAGGATCTGGGTATCGTCTGCGTAATTAGTGTAGGCGATACCCAGATGATCCATTTCATCAAAGAGGGGCTTTGTGAATACGTTGTAGAGGGTAGGTGACACACAAGAACCTTGTGGTACATCACAAGTTATAGGGATCGGGTCAAGTTAAGGGGCCGAGGGCAGTCGGGGTCCGTTCACGAGGGTGGTGCTGCCGTTATGCTAATGGTGTTAATTTTAAAAAGTACCTTTGAAGTGCAGCCTGACGTTGTGCAGTGCTGTTGGACAGGAAGTCAAGTACCGATGTTGATGACGTCGCACATCATCAACATTCAAAACAGGCTTGCTGGATGACAGCACAGCGCCCCGGGCTGTGCTTAAAAGGTAAGCTTCTTTTTTTTTTCTTTTTTTTCTTTTAAAAAAACACACTCTTAGCAACAGCATAGGAAACTACACAGGTGCTAAGAGATGAGGTGGGAGGATGATCAAGGAAGGGGTTGCTGGCTTCCTAGGCAACTCGGAATGCAAGCTTGTACCATACAGTACAACCTTCGTTAGGAGCATCTGTTCCGATTCTCCGTTCCAAGCCTCCTGATAGGCTGGCGCCCGCCTGCAGGGTAGTAATGTCTAATCACATGGCCAAGGACCCTTCCCTTTTGTTATACAATTGCTGTATTAAAACAATTCCTAAACGTAGAGGGCATGTCCAGGTCATTAGAGTATTAATATGAGAGGGGAGGAACTCTACTGTGAAAAGAAAGTATGTGATTTGGCCCCAGAAGGTAAAGCGCGCAGGAGTAAAGCTCATGATCCATTTTCTGGAAGGGGTCTTTAGATAGTATGAAAGCTCTCTTAGTCTCTTCTTTTGTATAATAGTTTGGCAGCAAATGTCATGCTTTGTTTGCAGCATGGAGATTTTATGCACATCATGATAAAAGACATTGGCCCTCATTACGACCCTGGCGGAATTCGGAAAACGATGGCGGAAATGCAATACCGCCATCGAATAGCGCTCGGTGCGACTATGACCCGTCACCGCAAAGTACGAAGCCATTAGCGACACCGTAGTGAACGCCAACGCTAACTGCACCAAGCACGCGCGCGCGCCATGCCAAACCGTAAATACCACCATGGCGCAAGGGTACGCTAATTCCGACCCTAGCGGACATGTACCTAACGCCATCAGGCATGGCGGAATGTACCATTCCGCCATGGTGAGAAGTACGGCATCGCGAATCAACCGTAAACGGCCCCACTGAGTGCCTGTACACCGCTCCCTGCCCACAAAGTACAACTCCCCGTAGGTGCAATGAAGTCACAATGCAACCAGTGAAATGTACAAGTCACCCATGCATGCCAACGAACAAAAGAAACACAAGAGGGGCCAATGGGAGCTGCAGGGCACAGATGGCACGAATACAGAAGCCAATCCAATGGACATGACCACAGTCCCCCCCCCCCGAAACGCACGCAAACACAGGCACCTGTGACCAGCAATATTCCGAAAATCACATCATTCCACCAGTCCACCTGGCTGACCGGCATCTGTTACACAAAACCCAATCCCCCGCCCCTGAGCATGACAACATTCAAACAGTCATATTGGCAGCCCCCATCCCTGACCTCACTGGGCTTCGTAGGCAAACGCGCCCAGTACAGTACCACGCAACTAAACTCCGAAGCTGAAACCCAATGCAGATCTCCTCCCAATACATCGCTCCCCAAATAGGAATATGCCACATCACTTGCAAAGAAGAACGCTACACGGGCCAAATCAGAATAGAAATTTAATGCACAACAAAATCACCAAGCCCATACAGCCATTAGGCCATGAACTCCAAAACACATTTCACCATTGTGGGCTGCATCCGCAAGAAATGACCAGCCACTACTTGTGTGACGCCCTGTTCCATCATGGTACACAGAGCCACATTCACGTACGAAAAGGCAACATGGAAGCGCACAGAACCGCAGGGCCGTCCCAATGGGGAGGCACTAGTCCAGCTGAAAGGCCGAAATGTTGCTCCGAGCCACTAGTACTGCGTAAGGGCATGTGGCCCATTGGCGATCGTCCCATAAGATCGTAATGCTGCTCCACTGATTAACACGAAGCAGCAGGTGTCGGGAGTAAAAGCCATCTGCAGGAGTGGCATACAGATGGCAGTGGCAAAAGGGGAGGAGATACCTGTCAACCAAAAGAAAAGAAAAAGAACAGAATGGCAATCAGAACTACATCCGAACAACTCACTTCAATGATCACACTAAATCCACAGCCATATGCATGCTAGCCCACTCCAAAGGATCATCACCACCCCAAAACCACTTGCGACTCATAACCATCTATATCGAGGTGTAAACACCATCACAAACGAGTGTACCTGTGCATGCGTCTGTCAAAACAGAATCCATCAGATGGGATTGGTAACGTGCATGGACACAAGTGTCTGAGGGCGCGTCGAGACAGGGAGGGCTCAACAAGGCCAGATAGACGATGGTCCCACTATGGCAGCCCTGCATCACATAGCGCAGGGGAGGCGGATAGATTCCAAGAAGCCCTGTACATGGCAAACTCTGTATCAAATCACCTGCCCATGCATCCATTCATCATTCCCTCATCCCGGGATTAAAACGCCTGAATATTTACTCACATAACATTAGAAATATCCATTGAGTCTGTACGTTATGCAGCCTGCAAAATCCACAGTGCCCCAGCCCGTAATTCCAGTGTAGTGAAGTAACATGTATTTGGGAACGTCCGGCCTCATCGCCCACGTCGCTATTGCGCATCCCAAACCATTCATATCAATCATTGCATCCTCGCCATGGCCCCTGTCTCAAGGACATTGAACAATAGAACGTTATATTTGCAGTCAGACCTGTGGGCATTTCCTCGCCGCTAGCTGAAAACCGAAAGCGCCGCCCTTCGAATTCCTCATTTGCAACATCACGTCGAAGAGGCATCTGTGGCCGTTTGAAATCACTAATTAATCCATCTAGTGCGGCTGTGTGTGAAAATGGCAACTGCCTTCACCCACAAATGGGACGCCCCGCCCGTCGTTGCAACTCGGTACAGTGATGCATGAGGGCCCACCGTTACTCGAGTACTACGTTCCACTGACCCTTCACAAGTCTGTTCGCGACTGCACAGATAGTATGTGAAACAATGGGACCACAGCAGAATGAACATATCAACCAATGTTACACGGCCATCGGGTACAAATACATGATTGCAATAGCAAGATGCCATTCCTCGAATTGCAGCGTTGTGTGCGGGACGTGCTCGGCCAAAGGGGAGAGCAGTTTGCACAGGTGGAATGAATCACCACAGGTGGAGGCCATACAGCCTGAAAACACATAAATTGCACACCCAGTCTCCTCCCACAACCACACCCACTCCGAAATGCTACCGGCAGGACTCGCGATGTTGGCCCTGGGGGACCTGATAGCACTGCAAGTACTCCAACTCCAAGAAGAAGACGAACACCAACTACAACCGGCCGCACGGTGGAGACGCAGGAGGAGGAGGAGGGCAAGGCAGGGCCAGCAAGGGCCGCCAGCACAGCCACTACCACCACGCAGGCAGCCCGCAATCCCACGCCTCCGAGCACATCCGTTCAACCTCACTGATGAGCAGATCCACACCCTCTACCGTCTGGACCCGGACACCATAGCCGCCATTGTGGACATGACACAGGCTGACCTTGTCAGCATGATAGATAGCCCAACCGCCATCCAACCCCTACTGAAGGTGGTGTCTGTACTCCACTTCCTGGCCACAGGCACCTACCAGCACACAGTCGGACAGTTGCATGGCATTTCTCAGCCACTGTTCTCACGGACACTATTGCAAGTGCTCGATGCCCTCCTGCAGCACGCAGACGACTACATCTCTCTACCACGCTCGGAGCAGGAAATTACAAACACAAAAGTGGGATTCCATGCACTTGCCGGCATACCGGGTTGCATTGGTGCCATCAACTGCACCCATGTGGAATTGGTCGTCCCACATGCCATGGAGGCCCAGTACCGCAACCGTAAACAATTTCATTCCCTGAATGTACAAATGGTGTGTGACTCCAACAGGATCATTACACATTGTTGTGCCAGATTCCCTGGATCAACCCATGATTCTATGGTCTTGAGGAACTCTACTATACCACGCTACATGGAGCGACACGCAGGGAACAGATCCTGGCTACTCGGTGAGTCTCATTTCATGCATGATGATGTGGGGTATGTGATGCGGCAATGACCTGGCAGGAAGGGGGGGGGGGTGCGTACGTAGCAATGGCATTCCACATCATACGTTTCTCGTCCACATACAGGTGATGCTGGGTATCCACTGAAGAGATGGCCCCTCACACCAGTCCGGAACCCACGGGACCAGCATGAGGAGGACTACAACCATGCCCACTCACGTACCCGTGTAGTCATTGAACAGGCATTCGGCCTACTGAAGACTCGTTTCCGCTGCCTCAGCAGGTCTGGCGGGGCACTCCTGTACCGCCATGAGAAGGTTGCAAAGATGGTGATGGCATGTGTCATGCTCCACAACATGTGCGTACGTAGAAATGTGCCCATGCCCCCTGACGCAGAACTGCAAGCACCTGATGATGGTCATGATGAGGGTGGGGATGTGGCAGCACCTCAAGGAGTCTGCGAGGCACCGGAGGGCCGTGACATTCGTCAGCATCTCATTGATGCATGCTTCTAGCACTCACGCCTGGTGGCTGATACATGGACACGGGACTCGTGGCACTGTGTGTGTCTGGGACATGCACAATATGGACTGTACGCCTATGATGGCCTAGTACACAAAGATCAATGTCCACACATCTCATTGGTTGATCGTGCACTGTTTATGGCATATGTGATATCATGTTGAACACCCTATCGACCCGCCACCCAAGTGAGCCCAACACACCCCCTCCACCCTCCTACCTCCCCCCCGAACACCAGTGTCCAAAGATGCTCATTGTCAGTGGGCTGTCGCTATTGCAAGCCCCCTCTGCGGGTATCAGGGGCACCCCTGCCTGTGGAGCGCAGGTTCCTCCCAGATCTACGTTGGGGGCTGCCCTGGACGGAACTTGCAACGGATGATGTCTCTGCCTGCTCACGTCCATGCATGTCCCTAAGGGTCTGCGAGAGCTCAGTGAGCACACGGCGCACTGCGGCAAGTTCGGCACATACGTCTTTGGACGTCGCATGCAGTTCCCCCCTCAGGCTCTCGGTGCTTCTCTCCATTTGGACTCTCAGGCTCTCGGTGCTACTCTCCATTTGTGCCCTTAGTGTCTCTGTACCTCTCTCCATTTCTGCCCTAAGTGTCTCAGTTGATGTTTCTATGTCTGCCTTAGTGCCCCCACATTCATCGGCATGGTCCTTGAGGAGCGTGGCCAGTTGCTGCTGTTGCACGATTAACTGGTCGAGGGACTGTTGCCTCTGCTGGGCCATGGCCATTTGCGGGGGTGTCACAGAGGGGCTGTTGACCTCATGTTGCCTTGCCACAGGGCTTGTGGGGGATGGCCAGTCGTCGTCTTGTGGGTGCCCCTGCGTGGTATCCTCATGTTGTACGGGATGGGACAGACAGGGGGATTGGGACAGGTCATGGATGGATCTGACTTCGACATCCCCGTCTTCTGTGTCGGAGCATGCTGCCATCAATGGGGTGTCACCTATGGTGCTGCTGCCACCAGAGGCAGTGCCGTCTGTGGCATCCGTTGGGGGGACCTGTGGTGGTGGTGGTGTGGGCATGCTGGTTGCTGGGGTGCCTGTTGATGTTCCCTCCTCTGTGCTGCCACCTGATTTGTGCTGCTGCCGTGTCTTGATGCGTGCAGCTGAGGTGGAGGGTCTTTGGCCGTTGGTATTGGCCCTCTTTGCAGGTGTGCTGGTAGGGGTGTCCTGATGCTCGTCGTTTGGATCGGACCCTGTGGTGGAGTAAAGGAGGGCGAGGGTTATTAATGGGTCTGTGGGAATTGGAATGGCATTGTTTCACATGCATTGGGGTGGTACCTGAGGGTGATTTGGGTCGGGGCCTTGGAGGTGCTTTCATTTGTGTGTGGAGTGAGGGTGCAGTTTGTTTGGCAGCCTGCAGTTAGGGTGTGCCTGCTGCACGTGTAGTGCGTGTTTTAGGGGTTTTTAATTATTTATGTATTTATTGTGGGTTTTAACGTGCGCTATCAGGCCGATGTGTGTGGACGTTCTCCTGGACATGTGTTTCTGTTGCACTATGTGGACACATGGTACTTCACATGATTGGACTTTGTGGATTTGGCATTGTTTGATCTGGCCCACCTACCTGAATCTTCGGATGTCTGCACTCCTTTCTCCATCCCTCCGACTCCCTCTATGCTCTCCATTCCGATGGTGGAGGCACAGATTTCTTCCCAGGGGGTCAACTTGATGGGTGATTCAGGACCTCCCCCGGTGGCTGTGGCAATGTTGCGGTTGGCAGAGAGTATGCTGCGGACGCGTATCCGCAGGTCGTCCCATCGCTTTCTGCATTGCTGTGGGTTGCGGGGTGCGGTCCCCACCGCACTTACCCGCTGTGCCACCAGAGCCCATATGGCCTTCTTGTTCGCAAGTGCCGTCCTGGTCATTTGCGTGGAGAAGACGACGGCTGCATTCTCCTGGAGGGTCTCTGTTAGCACGGTGAGTTCCTCACGGGAGAAGTGGACCTGCCGCTTGCGGTCGCACGCTTTCTTCGCTACTTTTCCCATTTTTCTTGGTTTCGCTAGGGTGGATGACGGGTTGGGGTGTGTCTCAGGGTAGTGTTTTTGGTGGTTTTAGTGGTTTTAGTGGTTTTATAGGTGTACGGCGGGATGTTTCCCGTTCCGGGCCCATGTTTTTACTTCCGTTTCCGTATATTTCCGGTCACCGTACTTTCCGGTAGGCGCACACTGCGGTGTCCGCTGTGATGGGTGGCGGTATTGCACCTAGGGCGCCGTACGGCGGCGGTGTGGGCCGTTTTGGGGTCATTTCCGCCATCGCGGACTTTGCACTTCCGCCATGCCGTGGTGCTCGTGCCCGATGGGTCGGAATGGGCCGCACTTTGCTCCTTCGTGCAATGGCGGAAACGCTATTTACGCTGTGGCGGTCCGGTCAGTCACTTTCCGCCAGGGTCGTAATGAGGGCCATTATGTAAAGCCTACCATGATCTGCTATGAAAATTGAAGCCAAAATTGAGTTTCAAGGACTGCTGCAGGTTTAGCTTTTCCTCTTGTAAAACAAGCTCAGGCTGTCCAGGCAAGGAAGTTTCCTTCTTGATAGCACTATATGATAAAAAAACGGGATACTGAAAGTAATAATAATAGGCCTTTACGTAGAGCATGTGCTTTATGCCAGAATATTGCCTCGTCTAGAAACTGTGCTAATAGCTGTGATTATTAAACAACTTAATAGCCCTTCATTTAGAAAAGTGAAGGGCTGAGTTGGCCCAAGCCGCAATACGAATTTGGGAAAGGCAGTATGTCAGAGGCAAGTGTGTTACAATCAAAAGCTATTCATCTTGGTACATATGACTATGGTAAAGCTTGAGTCTAGGGGTGAAGTCCCGCAGTTCTGACTGTTCCCTTGCGAATTGGATCACTGCTCAGTTAGTCCATATTAATTATGCTATGCTATCCTTTGCATTTGAGGAACACAATATGTGAACCATAACCAGTTAGCATAAAACATAAGATTTAATTTTTCATTTTTTTTATTTTTATGTTAGTGTGTTTTATTACAAATTTAACTTTACACACATATATATCAATTCACATATTGCACAGCCACGTTAGTGGCTGTGTAGTTATGGTTAAGTTGTTAATCCCATAGGAAGAGCACTTTTTGTGCAGCTTATAACTTCGCTCCCCCTGTACAAATCTTCACCAAACTTTTCAAAGAAAACTATATGGCTCACTCTGAATGTTTTTGCAAAGTTTGGTGAGGTTTGTTCCAGGGGGGGCAAAATTATAGGGGGGTCCCAAAACTTATTTTTTTCCCATAGACTGAATGGGGAAAAATCTTTGCTCACGCCTAGAGCCCAAACCGCTGGATTTTCACCAAATTTGCGGCAAGAGCAGCGGCTCGGTCCCAAAAGCGTGCTTTTGTAGATTTGGTGAAAATCCGTCCAGTAGTTTTTTTTAAACGATCAAAAAGTAGGTCACAAAAAATGAGTGATATCTATGTCCGCTCCGTGGACACATTTCCCTGTTCGCTCTGCAGACAGGACACCGATTGACTAATCGGCTTGCGTCTTGCGTCATGTCCACGGACATATGACGTGTTCGCTGATTGGATGGTGAAGAGCGTGAAGTGCGTCAGATTGTTTCGATGCGCCCGCCATCTTGGATCCAGACAGCGCAGTGACAAATGGGGGAGAAATACAACTTTGGCAAGTGTGTTGGTGTGTAAGAGTGTTTGGGGAGGGTGGGGGAGTAAGAGATGGGTCAAATGCTGTATTTATTTAGGTGGCAGGCACCCCCGTTGTGTTTGTCTTATCTGCGGACAGCCGTGCTGCCCGGGATGTCCGTAATTAGTCAAAATGGGGGTGTCCTAAGGACACTATGGGCCTCATTACGACTCAGGCGGTAAGGGTTTTACGGCGGCGTAAACAGCGCCGACCCTTACCGCCTGAGTACGAGGTCCCTTAGCGCCATGGCGGACTTAACACCTGCTTTTAGCAGGTGTTAAAATCCATGGCGCTAAGGGACCATGGAGTTAATTACGCCACCGTAATTTACGGTGGCGTAATTAACGCCTTCCCCACTCCCATTATGCCCTATGGGGCAAAAATGGGAATGGGGAAGGGTAAATGGGGATTGGGGACTTACCACCCCGCCAAGGTCGGAATGGGGCGGTAAGTCCGCCAACCACCATGGCGTAAACGTAGTTTACGCCATGGTGGTAAAGTCACGGCCCAGGCGGTAACTTACCGCCTGGGTCGTAATGAGGCCCTATACCTTTCCGTGCTGTACGCGAGCAAAATGAAACTGTTCTTAGAACACATTCTGTGTCCAGGATGTCCGTAATTAACCAAAATGAAGGTGTCCTAAGGACACTATTCCTCTCCGTACTGTCTGCAGGCAAGTTGAAACTGTTCTAAGAACACGGGAGCTGTCCGGAATGTCCGTAATTAAACAAAATGGAGGCGTCCTAAGGACACTATACTTGTCCATACTGTACGCAAGCAAAATAAAACTGTTCTTAGAACACATTCGGTGTCCGGGATGTCCGTAATTAACCAAAATGGAAGTGTCCTAAGGACACTATTCCTCTCCGTACTGTCTGCAGGCAAGTTGAAACTGTTCTAAGAACACGGGAGCTGTCCGGAATGTCCGTAATTAAACAAAATGGAGGCGTCCTAAGGACACTATGCCTGTCCATGCTGTACGCAAGCAAAATAAAACTGTTCTTAGAACACACGCGGTGTCCGGGATGTCCGTAATTATCCAAAATGGGGGTGTCCTAAGGACACTATACCTGTCTGTGCTGTACGCAGGCAAGTTGAAACTGTTCTAAGAACACGTGCGGTGTCCGGGATGTCCGTAATTAACCAAAATGGAGGTGTCCTAAGGACACTATGCCTGTCCATGCTGTACGCAAGCAAAATATAACTGTTCTTAGAACACGCGTGGTGTCCGCGGACATAAATAATGCCCATATAGCACAGTTAAAATGTTTGATTCTATGGGTGTGATCCATGGGTGTGATATGCTGAGATGGTTGTGGCCAGGGCCTAGAGTCTTAGGTGCATGGCCGAAGACGACTCTTGCGCCGGCGGCCGGATAGCCAAGCTTTACCACTTTGACCGCGAATAAAAGGAACGCTCCTTTTATTGACGAACTCCGCGGCTGGTTTAATCCCTGTGCAGTGCAACGACTCCACGTTTCCTCCTCAACGAGATCCTCTCTTCCCCTGGTCGCAACAACAAACTGCAACCACTTCCAGGAACAACTGCCACCGCTGGAGCTTCCTCTCTGTTTAAGGTACTGTGTCCTGCCTGGCCTCCCTTTCTTCGGTTTGCCCAAGGTGACCCTTAAATCCTTGGCTTGCCAACTGGGTTGGCCCCAGACCTTCTAACTTTACCTCTTGAATCCCCCCAACCTCTTTTGAACATTCTGCAAAGACCTTTAGTGCATTTTAAACCATGTGATCCTGGGCACATTTCGCTTTGCTCCCTTTAAAGTGGGACTGGCCCATGAACTTTGGCTCTACAGTCTATACTGCCTTTATTCTCTTGCTGAGAACTCCTAAAAGTGTTGGGACCTGTTTTATTTCTATGCTCTGTCTTTTTCTCTCCCTTTAACTGAACCATTGGAGTGCCATCAGGTTATGTGCTCACATCTGTTTAACAAATCGTGGTGTTTTAATTCTGACTTGTCTAATAGTTATTAAGGGAGATGTTTATACTTTACCTGACTGTGTTTTAACTTGCTTTTGGTTTAGAGTGCTAGTATATTACCTAAAGTGTGTTTTAAATAAATAATTATATACTTTTTATACAAAGCTCTGGTCAGTGTTTGTTTGCTCTACTGTGTTTTTGGCCCTATTGTGTATACTCTATATACTGCCCTACTCTTCTTGAGAGAAGTCTGACTGCCCAGCCACAGCTACCAGGTAAATCTGGGTGGTGCAGACTGCTACCAATTGGGTTTACTGCTTACTCCAGTAGTCTTAATCTTTTTGCAGTGTTCCCTAAGGGAACTGCACAGGATTCTGCCTAACACTCAACTAGTCAGCACCAAGTTCCATCAAGGGGGTCCAGAGTATGCTGGGTTTCGGGAACTTCTACTGCCGCTTCATCCCCGGGTTCTCTCAAATTGTGCACCCAATTACTTCACTCTTACGGAAGTGTAACAAGACCTTTCGCTGGACAGAGGAGGCGGAGAAGGCGTTCCAGGAACTCAAAACGAAGTTTACCACGGCCTCGATCTTGCGGCATCCACGCCCAGACCTTCCCTATATTGTAGAAACAGACGCGTCCAGCATGGCGATGGGTGCAATGCTGTCGCAGAAGGACCCACTCACAGGCCAACTGCATCCAGTGGCCTTTTCGTCGCAGAAGTTCACGTCGCCGGAGCCCAACTTTGCCATCACCGATAAATAGCTACTGGCCATTAAGGCCGCATTCAAGGCTTGGCGACATTACCTATTGGGGGCAAGGCATACCATCACAGTGATAACTGATCATCGAAATCTCCAATATTTGAAGGACGCGAAAGCTCAGTCCTCCCGGCAGCTACGTTGGGTTCTTTTTTTTTTTTTTTTTGCAGAGTATGATTTTGTAATCACTTATCGACCTGGGGTTAAGAATGGCAAAGCAGATGCCCTTTCGCGCATGTGCACCGAGAAAGCGGCACTGGTACCCCCCCAATCCTGTGGCCATTATGCCTAATGACAGAATCCTCGGCATCACCGCCACTATGACCCAGGATGAGCTCTTATATGAAGTTTGGCAAGTGCTAACTCAGGAACAACTACAAGAATGGGGCTCCAGAGGCGAGCACTTTTGTGTTAAGGGCCAACTGCTGTACCATAGGAACCATTTGTTCGTGCCGGTGAAGGAACTGCAAGAACAAGTTATATCTGAGTACCATGACTCTCTTATAGAGGGACACCCGGGAATTGCGAAGACTTTGGCCAAGGTGAAAAGGAGTTACTGGTGGCCGACGTGGCACAAAGACGTAATTGAATTCGTCACGTCTTGTGGAATCTGTGCCCAGAACAAATCCTCCAAACAGAGACCCGCAGGACTCCTCCAACCTCTGGACATTCCACCGGCTCCGTAGCGCACACTATCCCTAGACTTTATCACGGACCTCCCTTCTTGTCACGGCTACGACACAATCCTAATGGTCATGAACCTATTCTCCAAAATGGCCCATTTCTTCCCATTCAAGGGTTTACCCAATGCCCGCGGCCTCGTCGGATCTTCAATGAGCAGGTGTTGCGCTTACATGGATTCCCTTCGGGCCTAATATCTGATCGCAGAACTCAGTTTGTGTCCAACTTCTGGAAAAAATGCTGCTCTGTAGCCCAGATAGACATCCGACTGTCCACTAGTCACCACCCTCAAACAGACGGTCAAACCGAGAGAACGAATCAGACCCTTGAGCAGTACCTATGGTGCATGCTTCACCAAACCAAAGGGGATTGGAAGGACCTCTTATGGATTGCCAAATATGCCTACAATAACTCTTTACACAGCAGCACGGGACAAACACTGTTCTTTACGGTTTACGGAAGACACCCACGCATGTCTGAGCTAGACATTCCAACAACTCTGGAGATGCCAGCCGTCACCACTCTTCACATGACCATCACCCAGGCCTTCAAGAGGGCTCAGGAACACCTCCAACTAGCCAAGGCACGCCAGACAAAATATTCAGATCAACATCGCATCAAGGCTCAGGACTACTTAAGTAGGGGATCAAGTATGGCTAGCCTCAAGACACATACCTATTAAGGGGAAAAGGACATTTCGCCCATGGTTTCTAGGACCGTACCCAGTGGAATCTGTCATTAACTCAGCTGCTGTAAGGTTATTGTTACCTGCCCACATGAAGATACACCCAGTATTCCACATGTCACTTCTAAAGCCAGTAAAGTGGGGAACCCGGTTTACTACCCCACCAGGGCCCGTAACCATCCATGGAGAACCGGAGTATGAAGTAAAGGGCATCCTGGACTCTAAGGGCCTCATTACGACCCAGGCGGTAAGGGGTTTACGGCGCCGTAAACAGCGCCGACCCTTACCGCCTGAGTACGAGGTCCCTTAGCGCCATGGCGAATTTAACACCTGCTTTTAGCAGGTGTTAAAATCCATGGCGCTAAGGGACCTTGGAGTTAATTACGCCACCGTAATTTACGGTGGCGTAATTAACGCCTTCCCCACTCCCATTATGCCCTATGGGGCAAAAATGGGAATGGGGAAGGGTAAATGGGGATTGGGGACTTACCGCCCCGCCAAGGTCGGAATGGGGCGGTAAGTCCGCCAACCACCATGGCGTAAACATAGTTTACGCCATGGTGGTAAAGTCACGTCGTAATGAGGCCCTAAGTATGTGAGGACAAAACTCTACTACCTGGTGGACTGGAAAGGCTACGGTCCGCAGGACAGAACGTGGGAGACCAGTGAATGTATCCATGCTCCGCGCCTGCTTCAACGTTTCCATCAAGAGCACCCAGACCAGAGGGTCACCATTAGAGGGGCCTTAGGGGGGAGTGCTGTCACGACCCAGAGCCCTGGCTGTGGCTCTTGGGCACCATGGCCTCCACCTCAGTACCATTCCAAGGCCAGAAAGGCCCACACTAGCCCGTCGCGGGTGCCTTGGACACAATCCTGGTGCCATTTGCACCAGGTGCACTTGGCAAGTATGTTTTCCAATGGACAATGGGGGAATATGGCTGCCCCCACGAGGATTATCGGGGAACTGCAACAAGCAGGCTAGCTTCTGGGTGGGGTCCACCCCTAAGGCACCTGGGATACCTGCCAGGTATTTAAACCACACCCGACCCGAGGCACGTGCTTCGCGTTATTCTGCTTTGCAGCATGACGTTCACCGGGTCCTGCTCTGTATCCTGGCCCGCTCGGGCGAACAGCCTGGAAGAACATTGCTATTCTTACCTACTCAGCTCCAACTATTCATCCAGTAGGAGCCTTCGAGGGTATCTCCATCGGTCCTCGGCTACATATGCAGGATTACGAGAGGCAAGAACAAGAAACTACTTACCATCTCACCTGGAAGGCCTCCGCCATTACGAACCTCACCTTTGGCGCTCAGTCCCCCAATCCATCGTCGCTTCCAGGAATTCTCTGCGACCTGAAAAGAAAAAAAGCACAGGTCAGCTCATTTGCAAGGACACTTTCAGTGCCGCATCTAGCGGATCCTTACCTTCTCGAACTCTGCAGTCAGCCTCGGCATTCTCCATCAGCCTCTACAAGACAAAAGAAGAAGGTTACTGGAACATTCATCAACATAGACTTCAAAAGAAACATTAAAAGACTTACCTGAAATGAGGAGTCGCAGCCGGTCTGGACTCCAGGCGAACGCCAGTGAAGTAACTCGGCAGACCACGCCAACAACAACGCCGCGCCCCTGCCAAGCATGGCAGGACATAGAGTGCAGCATAACGAAAATCAAGGTGAGCGTAGTCCCAAGTGGAAATCGCGAGGGAAGACTGGGAGATGGGACGCGGGAGACAAGGAGAAGCCGCTAAACCCCTCTCCCTTTTTCTAGAACTGATCCCAGGTAGAACGTCCGGGAGTTGCAGAGAGCCCAGAGGTGTCCCGGACCAGTCCAGAGGCAGCCCTGTGGATACAAGGTGAGCGTTACAGGTATTGATTTATCTGTTTGGTTGTTGCAGAATCTTGGGGCAGTTAGATACCTGTTGGCGTACTCTAACTGTTTATAATTTTCTAATTGAAGTTTTATTAATGTTTATGCACAGATTAGTTATTACATTTTGGTTTTAAGAATATTAAATAAGTGTTTATAAGATTTGCTGGTAATCTTTGCTTTAAAGTAATGGTACTATCATTACATTCGAACCATCCACAATTCTTTTTATATATGCAGTGTAGTGACCTGCATTGGTTGTGGTTCCTGCATGGTAGATTATACCTATGGTTGTGAAGGTTTTCTTACCAAGTGATAATTGACCATGTGTGAATCCAGTCAGCTTGCAGTTGTTTTTAGTACAATTTGCATTGTAACGTAGAAGCATTATTATTACGTATTTACTATGTGTTTGTATTAGTAAGGTGGAGCGATTATCTGAATTGCAGGTAGTACATAATCTGCCATGTTTTGCATTTTGTACAAGTTGCTGAAATGGAACGGATTCACAGTTAGGTATTGATACATACACAAAACGTTCATTAGAGATTTCTTCGTGCTGCATATTGTTGCACAGAGTGCATGTATGTTTCCACATGTATGAAATCTGGAAGATTTTATTTATAGGTATGTTTTTGTTTTCCAGTACTTGTAGTAAGTACATTAGAAATTTCTGTGGATCTTCTTGTGAGTTTATAGTGAATTTCACCATTCCAGCACAGTAGTCCAATTATTGTCTTATTCCATGAACACTATATGTGTTGTCAGGATTGTTGGTTGCATTTCTATGAAGGACTAACATTTGCAAACACACTTGGTCTGTACTGTGTAAGTAGATGTTGGGAACAATTGGTGGCAATTGAAATAGAATATTGATTGCTACATTTGCATAGCAATTTACACCAGTTATATTTGAAAATTTAAATGGACCAGATAGTTCTGTGTCCAAGTCACAAGTACCTGAGTTACTTTGAGTAATAGATCCTTCTTTGGTTGTAGTAATTGATGAAGTATTAGCTTCTTTTACTCTCTTTGGAGGATTTGCAGTGAGATCCTGTTGCATTTCTGTTTGAAGTCGTTTTCTTTTACAACTTTTTTCTTTTTGTGGAACAGGATATGTTTTTAGATGGGGTGTATAGTGAACGTAGTCTATTGTATTCTAAAATGCAAGTATATCAGCGCTTACTTTACGTGCATCAAAGTTGATTAGCAATAGACCGTCAAGTGTATGTAAGCGTGATAGTGCTACGTAGCTCATGCCTTCTTTAAAGACGGTGTTCCCAATATCTATCAATGCTTTATCTAGGGTAAGACCTTGTGATTTGGAATGGTGTCTGCATATGCTAGAGTTAGAGAAAATTGTACTCTGCGTACATACATGTCTTTGAAAAGAAGAAATCGAGCTGTTGAGCGCTCTATCCTTTTTACTTCTGAAAGTTTGTCAAAGAGAATATTGACAAACTGAATGTTGTCACTTGGGTATGTTTGAAAGCCAACAACTGTACCCAGTGCTCCATTAACTAGTCCTTGCTCCATGTCAAGGTTACGTTTAAGCATTATTCTACAGTTTAAAGATAATTTTAATATTTTCTCCAAACCAGCTGTGTTGGAGATAGAATTTTCTAAGGTATTTAGTTTTTTTGTGGCTTGTTGACACATGGGTAGTGTCATACCATGTACGTCCAGTTTGTCTGTGGAGCAAATTTCAATTATTGGTTGCATTTCTTTTTTCAACATTGTTTCATTGAATTTGGAACATCTTGCAAGAGTTGGCATCAAGGACATACAATTGACATTTTTGTGTGCAAATTGTTCCATGACATCAGTAGCACATGAGTTATGGCCATAAAAAGCATGGATGTGCCGGGTTTTTAATATTGCTTGTGCTTCTTGAGATAGTACACCAACTCTAATACTTTTCAAAATGTTGGCGTAAGTGAGGTCTGCAGATTAGCGCATGTTTTCTATTAATTCCCTGTGTTGGAAATGTTGCCAAAGATTGACATTTCCTATGCTGCCAAGAGTTTTACGGCAGAGTTTGTGTCCTAAGGTTTTAAAAATAGGTTCTCCTTTCACTGGTGTCAATTGAAGAAGATCTCTGAAAATAATAATGTGTTTTCCTCCAAAGAGCTCTTCGTAGTTTATTTTAAGTACTTCTTGTAATCTGAGGTGAATCAAAGCCAACATTAGGTTGGAGGCCATGCTCACTTCATCTATTAGTAGCATTTTAATTTGTTTTAACACTCTGTGTAGTTCCATTGCAGCCTCTGTAGAAAGTTTGTAATATTCTAATTTGTTTTGGTGTTCTACTGGAATGAGTAGTAATCAGTGTAAAGTGACACCGCCTATGTTGTAAGCAGCTAAACCTGTGGGGGCAGTTACAACAGCTGACAGTTTGTTGTTTGTCAATTGTTAAAGGAACTTGCTTATGATTTTGATCAAGAATGTTTTGCCTGAACCAGCTTCACTACTGACGTATAGTAGTGTAGGTTTGTAAATTTGGCAGGTACATTCTTTATTTTCATGTTGTACACCATGTGCAATTTCTTTTGTTACTTCTTGAAAAATGCTATGCTACTCTTTGTTCAATTTTGATTGTAGTACAGTTAAGTCTCCTGTATCTTCTTCATAGTGACACATGGTGTTTTCTACTTCTGTCATAGCTAATTCTGCCTCATTTGCTATTAGTGGGTGTCCCAATGGTTCTTGGCTTCCTGTTACAGAAGGTTGACTAATGTCAAGAGTGTCCTTATCTAGTTAGGCCTGGAGTTATTCTTCATGTTGCTATTCATTGTGCAACATTATTTTGTACTGTGTAAAGTTTACATTGGTTATAGTGCTTTCATTTGCTTTGAAACCGTCTTCATAGGAGTCATAGTTATCTAGTATCTCTTCTTCTTTTCTCCATGGTTTAAGAAGTTGTAGCAGGGATATGTAATATAGTTCTTTATGTTGAGGAGTTTTTAATTACAATTTGATATGATTAATTAAGCTTGGTTTGGTAAATTTCACTAAGCTGCCTTCACAATTTGTCACTCTGTATCTACCATTTTTTTCATCAGGTTTTATATTATTTTTGTATGTGAAGTTTTGGGCTATGTGGTATAGACACATGGTTTCCAAAGTGGTACTCCTGTTTGGGTAATATGTGTCTAGTAAATCGTTTTTCAAAATGTCTTGGCTGTTGGGATCATATTTGGCTATTGTTTCTATGTTGTCGTATGATTTGGCAGGACCAAGACTTAGCCATACTATATTTTCAGAGTTTCCATACAAAGCAGTACTGGTTAAACAATCTGCAGCTTCATAGCAGCCACATTCTCTATGAGAGAGTATTTTTATGCCTAAGCTGTACAATTTCTGAGACAGTGTTTTGTCTGATGATAGGTCATTCCAGAGGTCTTGAAGCTCTGTTTGTTTTGCTTTGGTTAAGTAGGCTGTAACATATCGTGCAACTGCAGTGGAATTGTCTGCTATGTACTGCGCATCTATGTTTGCAATCCATAAGAGGGCAATGATTGCATTGTAATCATTGATATATTTTGCTTCTTCTGTTCTTTTTATGTAATATGTGTTCTTAGGTGATTTACCTTTAACACTTTGGGCCTCATTACGAGTCCGCTTTGTGGAATGCAGTGATTCCGTGTCAACGGTGACTCCGCTTCCGCGACTGTAAGGTTGCGGAAAGAAGGGCGCAGTTGGGTCATGCGCAACACACCGAGGCGGAAACTGAGTCACCGCCATCACGTAAACACCTACGCGCGCGGACTTAGCGCTACAGAAAACGGCGCTAGAACCGTGTCCGCCCCCGCCGACACGGAAACACCAGAAGCGGAAATACCATGACTGCGGGGAAAAAACCGGAAACAGCGAGGCGGCCATTATATAAAGCACAATCCACTGCCATCCTCAGACACCACAGGTCAGATCACCTCCCTGAGACTGGCAAACCATCCAACACCATCATGGAATCCAGGATACCAGCACGCAGACAGAGAAAGCAGCGCTTCAGTGAGGCTGAGCTCACAGTACTGGTGGAGCACATTGTTGAGCATGCCGAAATGCTCTTTAGTGCAGATCAGCGGCGCGCTACTCAGCAACGCCGCAAGGAGGTGTGGGCAGAGGCAGCACGCAAGTGCACAGTGGTTGATGTGACCACATGCTCAGTGAAGGAGTGCACAAGAGGTGGGATGACCTCAGGCTCCGGGTGCACAACCTCATCACAGCACACCGCCAAGACAGCACTGGTACTGGTGGAGGCCCTGCATCCCCTCTGAAGCTGCAATTGTGGGAGGAGCGCTGCAGCAGTGTCATGCACCTCGAAGGCATCCACGGCATAGGAGAAGCAGAGGTAGGAGTGAGCCCACCTGCAGATGCTGGTAAGTGCACAGAGTACAAAGCCATACATGTGATTGGGAGTGACCCAATGGACCCACTCCCAATGCCCCCCCCCAACATGGCAAGAGTGACCCAATGTACACACTCCCAATGCTGCCCCCATAAACAGGGCAGGAGTGACCCAATGGACCCACTCCCAATGCTGCCCCCCCAAACAGGGCAGGAGTGACCCAATGGACCCACTCCCAATGCTGCCCCCCCAAACAGGGCAGGAGTGACCCAATGGACCCACTCCCAATGCTGCCCCCCCAAACAGGGCAGGAGTGACCCAATGGACCCACTCCCAATGCTGCCCCCCCCAAACAGGGCAGGAGTGACCCAATGTACCCACTCCCAATGCTGCCCCCCCAAACAGGGCAGGAGGGACCCAATGGACCCACTCACTAGCCAAACGACAAGTATCACATCCCCAAAGCACAATCCCTCGAAATTCACACAGTGCGTGCCTGACTGGAAGCAGAGACACACACCTGTGTGTATCAATAGTCAAAAGTGTTGAAATGCAAGTGTACATGGATTGTGATGTTTGATGCATGTGATGGACACATTACGTAACACCACACAACTAACTGCATGCCCTCTGTATCCCCACAGTCATGACAAGTGACAACGACGATGGACAAGAGGCTACGCAGCAGCCACCTGCAGGCGCACAACGCAGCACTCATGTCCAGGAGGATGATGCGAGCTGCTCTGGCACACAGGCACAGGCTGCAGCAGGCACACCAGCTGCAGCAGGCACACCGGCAACATCAGGCACACCGGCAACATCAGGCACACCGGCTGCAGCAGGCACACCGGCAACATCAGGCACACCGGCTACAGCAGGCACACCAGCAGACATCATCCCCATGCAGCCACCCACCCTGGCCCCGGATGATGATTCGCAACCCATCTGCACAGCTGAGGAGGCTGCATCAAGTGATGGGAGTGTCCCGGCCATGCTGGCCGAAGCAGTACAACAGGGTGAGGGGGACAACATGGATGGCCTGTCACCCATCCATGGCCTACAGATCAGCCCCCCAGGACTGCACAGCCCCATGCGCTCCCCAACTCCATCCATGGGCGAGCTCTGTACACAATTGCAGCACATCGAGCAACAACAGGCCAATCTGACACAGCTGGTGGAAAGACAGTGAGGAGGCCATGCAACAGCGGGAGGAGGCCAGGCTGCAGCGAGAGGAGGCCAGGCTGCAGCGGGAGAGCAATGCCACGTTGGTGCATCGGCTCACCAGCTCACCAGGTCGATTGGACGATTTGCAGCCACAATTCTCACCCTCGCACGCCATGTCAGGGAAGGGAACAGTGTGCAGTCCAGCATTGCCGAGTCAATGTCGGTAGCCCAGCAAGCGTTTCAAGGACGCTTGCCCATAGTTACACAGTCACCTCAGCCAGCACCACCCCATCCAGCTCTGCCACTGGCAGCCCACGGAGGCATTCAAGTCGGTTGACTGGGTCCACCAGCAAGGACACACCTGCACACAAGCACCCCCGCAAATAGTGGCATGTGGGGATGCCAGTCAACATGACATTTGGGGACACCATGGGTGTTGGAGGTGTGGGAACGTTCGGGTGGCGGGGTGGTGGGCGTTGCCCATTAGGTGGTTAGTTGTTAGGGGCCTGGTTGGGGGTGGGAATGTTTGGGTGGTTTGGGTGGTGGGTGGGCATGGGTGTACAGCTTCCCTACCCAATGCATTTTCTTCCCTGTTTAATTGATAATACAAAACCTTTGAAAACTACCATAATGAGTGGACATCTGTCATTTCATCAGCAGACAAAAATCATTTATTCACTGGCATCGTCATATCCATGCTTTGCTGTCAATGTGCAGTCTCTCAAAAGTAAATTCAAATGAGTGCATCCCGTGCTTGTTGGCCATCTTGCGCACCCCTGGGAGGTTGTGCTGCCACCCCATCCCCATTCCCATCGCCATACCCATCTCCATCCCCATCTTCATCTTCTGCGTCTGGGGGCAGCGGAATGTTCCTGCGCAAGCACAGATTGTGCATCCCGTGCTTGTTGGCCATCTTGCGCACCCCTGGGAGGTTGTGCTGCCACCCCATCCCCATTCCCATCGCCATACCCATCTCCATCCCCATCTTCACCTTCTGCGTCTGGGGGCAGCGGAATGTTCCTGCGCAAGCACAGATTGTGCACCATGGCACACATAAGCACAATTTTACCCGTCTTCACTGGGTTGTAGAGCAGTGATCCTCCAGATCTGCTCAAGCAGTGGAACCTGGCCTTCAGCAGGCCAAATGTCCTCTCAATAATGCCACGTGTGCGGACGTGTACCCTGTTGTACACCTCCTCATGCCTGTTGCTTGGCCTCCATACAGGTGTCATCAGCCATGGCGTCAGTGCATATCCAGCATCACCTACATGGGATGTAAATGTGTGGGACATGTCAGTGTTTGTGGTTCATCTCACGATCTGATGCAATGCAATATTGTGTCATCATACATTCATCCATATGGGCCTAGCCATGGTCGGAAGGGCGGGTGATTGCCATCCATGGGTAATTGTTGTAGATGGCGGCATTTGGACATTGCACTATTACTTGCTGTGCATATGAAGTGGACCTTATACACGATAGTGGTTGGTAAGTAAGGCACTGTGCAATGACAAGCACACATGGGGAGTCATTCCATGGCCTGTGATGATTTGGCTGTTGCAGGATGTCTCATGTGCAGCTGTCATGTGCTTTGGGGGGGAAGTGGTCCTAAGTGTGGGTGGCTGGATTGAGTGGATCAACTTGTGTGGCCTGTTAGTAGCTTTGGTCGTATGTCTCCTTAGGCAGGGTGAGTACTGTGGCAACCGGTCATGTGCAGATATGTGATGTGTGGGTTATGCTGACCATCCATTACATGGGCCAGGGGGTGATGCATGTGCAGTTGTAGCAGCCCACTTACACAGGTCATTGGCCTGGGCACTCAACACACTTCAACAGGGCCTATGCATTGGCAGTTGTACTCACCCAATAGCCATGTGCTTTGTCCAGCGTAGCGTTCCATGTAGCGTGGCAATGTGGAATTCCGAAGGATCATTGAGTCAAGTGTTGACCCCGGAAAACGTGCGCAGCAATGTGTAATCAGCAGTCTGGCATCTGTACATTTAGTTAGTGGTGCTGTTTCCTATTGCGGTACACCATCTCCATTGCACGTGGTACTGTCAGCTCTATGTGGGTGCAGTCTAATGCACCTATGCAATTTGGCATGGCTGCAATGGCATGGAATTCCAACTTGGTTTCAATGACCTCTGCAAGTGTATGGGGTAGGGCGATGTGTTCCGACACATGGCGCAGCAGAGCGTCCAGTACCTATCCCAATATTATTGAAAAACAGGGTTGTGAGAGCCCGTGCAGCTCACCAACTGTGTGCTGATAAGTTCCGGTGCCTAGGAAATGCAGTACTGACACCACCTTCAGGAGGGGGGGATTGCGATCGAGATGGCAGTGTGGCTGCTGATGTCGTCCTCAATCATGGCGGTGATGTACATGATTGTTGGATGGTCCAGCTAGTATAATGTGTGGATCTGTCCTGGGGTCAGGTTCCAGGGTGAGGCCCTGATGTGGGGTATTTCAGGCTGCCTGCGGGGTCGTGCCAGCTGCGCAATTGGGTTTGGCATGGGTGCAGGGTTTGCTAACTGACGCCTGCGCCTCCGCCTCATCCTCCTCTGCACCATTGCCGCCACCATGTGCACTGCTGCCTGTAGGTTCAATAGTCCCAGTCCCAATGCTGCTGCTGCTGCTGCCTGCATTGTTGTGTTTGGAGTTGGCCTCGGTGTGGCCCTTTAGTAGCCTCCAGTGACCTGCTGGGTCCGGCTGGCCTAATTTGGGGCACCTGTGGCCTGATTCACCTCACCTGGTACTGTTTAATGTCATGTTCGCGGTGGCGTCTATACCGCCTCCATTGCCACGGTTTTTCTGCCATTTTTGTGGCAGTGTTTCCAAGCCTGTGGTATTCGTGATGCCCATGGTGTTTCGTGTTGCCGGTAAGTGGGTGGTTTCGCCGCCGTTGCATTCTACGGATCCCTTAACTCCGCGGCGGCAGTTTGTGGTGGTGGTTTTTCCGGGTCCGTTGGTCGTGATTGTATGGTCACGGAAACGACGCGGTATGGTTTTCCCGGTGGCGTTAAGTCCGGGTCGGCAGACTGGTAATGAGGCTTTATGTCTAACTGAAGACATGAAGTTGTTCACTTCACCTGTTTCTGTAACTGGTCTGGGGAAACCAAAGCGTCATTTGGTGTAGTATTTCCCTTTGTTTTTGTATTTGGGACGACAATATTTGCCACATTTCTGTCTTTGAAATTGTACAATGTGTGCATGAAGATCACTATTTGATGCTTCTGTTGGAATTTCACAAGTGACATATTTTTCGATAAACTGTAAAACAGTGGCATCACTGTCTTGACCAAATTTAGGACCATCTTTAATCCATAAAAGCATATGGATATGTGGTGCTCCTCTGGCTTCGTATTCTTTTCTCCAAAAGAAGTGTTGCACTTCTCCGAGGGGAGGAACAGTTTTATTACAAATAAAGTGGAGCATAGCAATGAAACGATGATGGAAATATCTTAACACATTAACAGGATCTAGTTTTGTTTTTGTTTGATATGCGTAGGAAATCATGTAAATCTTCCCATGCATATTCTGCACAACTTAATGTAACAAACCAAGTGGGTGGGCCAAGGTTTCTTATCATACCACGTACATCTCCGTGATGTCGAAACCAGTACTCTTTAGTACCACACATGTTTGCTAACAGATTTGTAATGCTTGATTGTAAAACCTCATCTTTTTCTTGCACTTTTTGTGGTAATTGCATAGCTGACATATTTTGAAAGTGGGTTCCTGATTTCAATGTGTGTACAACTCCGTAACATAGAGTTGCTAGTTCACTTTCAAAGAGTAGGTGGAATATGTATTCCACATGTTGTCTAAATCTGGGATCTTCCGAATACTTTCGTAATGAGCGGTATTCTGATGCTGTTATCAGAATAGGTCGATCATCGCACCTTCCTCCTTTGCCAGTAGGAAAGAGTAGAGGAAAAGCATGTGCTTTCTATACTGTTTTCGAATATGCTGATTGCTGATCCTTGGGTTTGTTGCTGTTGGTACATTTCTAGTGCATCATCTATGGTGTCATTAGAGTGTAATGGATGAATTGTATAATTGTCTAAAATATTGGATACTGTAGCAGGATCTAGAAGTTGAAATTGATCAGTTTCTGGTGACTCTTGAATTATTTCAGTTGTTTCCCTTAAGTTTTCTTCAATATTCATTTCTTTGTAGTATTCATTATTGTCTTTTAGATATTGCAAGGCTTGTCTAACTTTATGTAAGTCTACGAGTTGTTGCCAATTTTTTTTGTCTTTTGTAGGTACACCATTTACTAAGACAATTAAAGATTACTCTATTGGACGTTGCACTCCCAGAGTGTGCACATTTTCTTTTAGATCTAATGGTAAATAAACTACTTTGCCATGAATGCCTTTCACTAATTCAGAGGGAGGTAATTTTGCTGTTTTTGGTTGAATGTGTATTATTGCTTGAAATGGGTGCACTGTTTAAATTATGATGCTCTCATATAACTTCAGTTGTTGCAGGGGTTTTGTAGACAGAATAATTCCAAATTATTTGTGATAGCACGTGAAGGAGTTTGATTGTTGCCAATTTTGTAGTGCAGTAACTGCATAGTATTAAGGGGTCAGTTATTTCGTATTTGTTTTCTGCTATGAGGTAGAGAGCTAATTCAAACCATTTGGAATCTTCATTGTTTTCTATTTTTGTGTTACTTTTATAAAAAGTTCTACGGCAAAACACACTCACATGGTCCGGTACTTCAGCAGATGTCATTTTACATTTTAGTATTTCTTTTTTGTATGTGTGGAGTAGAAGGTTGCCATCTGTACAATTGTTGCTAGTCTGTTGTAAAGCTACTGCATTTTGTAAGTGGCTTTCACTTCCAAAATAATTTTTCTGGATATGCTCTATGTCTTCGAGTAGGTCTTTGGCTGTACCATGTAGAAGATTGTTATTTAAATTGGCTAGTGCTAAAGCAGGACTTTTAGCATAGTACAGTTTATAGACTAGATTTTCTTATAGATTAATGATGTGCTGATTTCATTTTGATATGATGGAAGGTGCTTTTGCAAATAGGTCCTGAAATGCAGGCTAATGAATGTCCTTGTAGTCCTGTGTATTTACGCACTGGACAGGTATCCATATTTTGCAGCAGTTTCATTTTGATGTTGTCTTTGCCTTTCACATACTGATTGAGGAACTGGCGTAAAGATTTGAAAGATTTTTTGGCAATGATACACATTGACGTGCATGGCCATTTGTATACTGGACGTTCTGGTTCAGTCGAATGGAGAGGTAATACTGAGTTTTCTGGGGATATTTTTGTAAGCAATATTTTTTGTTGCATTATGGTATTATTACGTTTTTCATAACCTCGTCCACTGCTATGTATGGCAATTGTGTTTGCTTTTGTTTGTATGCTTCTTCATTAAAATATGGTTCTGTGCTCGTGGTGTGACTCCATTCACCTCCACAGATATTTAAGAAGTTATTTTTGTTGACATTCCGTTTATTGAGAAGTCTTTTTTGTAATTTAGTAGTTAGTTTTGTTAGTGGTTTCATTCTGTTTAACACTAAAATACATAACTTTCTTTTTTGAGAAGGATTGCACTGTCTATCAAAGGTTCTAAGATTAATTTTCCAGGGTAGGTTTTAAGGGTTGTGCATGATTTGTCTCCTGTTTTTATAAGATAAGATCTGAAGGACTCTGTGGTGCAACATTTTTGCTGAAATACTTTTTTTGGTATGGTTAATTGCCACTATATCAAGATTTATAGGAGCAGTTTTAGCAGTAGTGGTAGCTGAATTCTTGTTAATCATTTTCTGTTTCATTTTACATTTTGAAGGAGGAGGCAATATTTCTGTACTGGAAGCTTGTTTTGTTTCGCTAAATGACACTATTAGCTGTTTTGTTTGAACTTTTTGTACAAACTCTGCTAGGGATGGATGCTTATTTTGGATACTTTTATTTTCATTTGCTCTATTTCTGCATTGATTTCTATGGACTTGCTTTTTGGTAGGCATTCCTTGGGGTCTGTTGAAAAAAAAGAAGGTATCGTTTGGGCTGTGCTGCAATATATGTGTGCTGTGTGTATGAGTGTCTGAGTATGATGGTAAAGATATATGTGGTGGTGTGTGATTGTGCATTGGACAGCTACAATTAGTTGGGAAGGCTATTCTATTTGTGTGTTACTATACTGCGGTTCAGATGACAGTAGAAAGTGAGCCAGTGGTGAGGAGAAGCACTAATAGTAAATCTAATGGTATAAAATTAAAACGGTTCTTTGTTTTGTAATACTAACATTCTAGGGGCTGAGTTATGTTATTTGTGTTCCAAAAAACAGGGATTTGTGTGCCATACTGCCTGCTAATCCCTGTTAAATAAATGGGGATTTGTGGGCAGAATGGTGCAGAAATCTCTGTTTCTTTGGTGCACACATTACATGAATCAACCACACAGTGTGTTTGAGTAACAGTAAGAATATTAAGGTAGTATTGTACTTACTCTTTTTTGTGGAAGGAGCAGGTTTCTTCTGAGATGTTGTTTGTAGTTCAGATGCTGCTGTTTTTCAGGAGAGTGGTCTTCACTGCAATTGTAAAAGAAAGAAGTTGGTAATTGTGCTTGTTTATAGCACTGATGTCAATTTAGATGTTGATTTTTATGTTTTTGTAGTAGTATTCTTGTTTGATATCTGAACATAGTATATGCATGCATTTCATTTGACTATGTGCAGGCTTTTGTATTTTATTTACAATATGTTAGTTCAGCATGCTTTGCAAATGAGTAGAATATTAAGCGTATGAAACTCACTTGGTTTTTTAAAGCTGTGTTATAGAATGTTAGGAGAAAGAAGAAATAATTTTATATTTATTTTGCGTGGTGGGTAATAAAGCAGAAGGATGTGATTTACAGGCAGTGGTGTTATTGCAGCTGGGAGCTTTTCAATGATAGTGTCTATGTGTGTGAGTGTATGAAGATGCATGACCTTTTCCTGGCTGTGTAATTTTATAATACACTACTAAGTGTTTTTCCACAAATATACTGTTATTTCTCTCATCTTCTAATATTATAATTTTTTTAGATAGGTGTGTGTGTAAAGAAAAATGTAGATAGCAGACAGGTTTGGAAGTGACAGTTGATTATAGCAGATGGGAAAAATTGTAATAAGTTCATTTTATAGGTTGTACAGGTTTAGTGGCATTACTCTGTGTATATACATTCATAAGAGTTGTATATGTACTCTGAATAAAATATGCATACCTGTAGTTTGTATTCATGCATGTGGATATGCATGCAGCTGTAAGTAGAAATCTTGGAGACTTGTAAAGTAGTTTTTGTAGTAGGTGCTTTCCAATGATATGAGACTTGTACTCAGAGTAATCAACAGTACATTTGAAGTGCTGATCTCTGATGATGGAGTTAGATGTAGAGGTCTTGGGTGTGATTGATGGATGGTTGTGTGACTGCTTAGCTGTATCCAATGAGGGAATGGCAGAGAGAGTGAAGTGGAAAGGGTAGAAGAGCTGTCCAAGAGTTTTGTGGTCTGCGGACACCACGGCTGTCCACGGACAGGGCGTGCCACATCTGGGGTTTTCCAGCAAATGCAGCATGGAAAGGGGACTGTAGGGATCAGCCAATCAGATGTTGAGGTTGTGGATTTGTGTTGAAAGAGGCTGTGTGTAGTGAAGATGGCAGAGGTGGAGAAAGTAAGGGTGTTGGTGCTCGGAGATATGTGCCTGATTGCAATGCACAGGAAATTGTACAAGTTTGTGAAGATATGGGCAGGATGAACAGTCCCCATGTAGTAGTTTTGCATTATGATGCTTTCCATTTGGGCTATGTCAGTGCCCCTACTTTGTTGGCAGATTTGGAACACTTGGTTCAAGCAGTAATGAACATCCTTCCAAATGCCAAAGTATTTTTTTCTGGATTAGTACCTAGGGCAATATGGAACAATAGTTCTGTTTTTTGTCCTCAGCAAAACATTGCTAGGTATGTAATCAACCAAGGCATGTGTGCTTTCATGCTTAGAGCTGGTATGTTTTTCTGTAATAATGAGAATATTGATTCCAGTAATACTGTTTGTTTATTTTAAAGAAGATGGCATTTCCTTATCTTTTTTGGGAAATGCCATTCTGTTTTGGAATGTAAGGGTTGCTTTGGAGAAGGTTATGTGAAGATTTTAGTAGTAAAGTAAGAACAAAAAAAACAAAAAAATACAAAATAACAGGTGTTTGTCAAGCATCTGCAAAAAAATCAAAAAAAGGCTCTTTTAAAAAGCCAACCTCAAAGGGGAAATGGGGCACACTATTTAAATTTACATTCACCACGCTCAGATTTTTGATATGTCTGCGGACATGGAGGATGTCCGCGGACATCGCATATTACATACAGGGATTTTGGGGTGCTGAGGCATGCAAATGAGAATGAGCAGAGCAAGGGATTGGTCAGTAGGGTTTACTTGGTGTGTTGTGTAAGGAGAGAGTTTGTCAGAAAGCCTTTTCCTGAAAAAAGAACAGTTAGCTATGGCTGTGTGTTTCAGAAAACAGATCATCTGCATTTTGGGAGACTCATGGATACATTGGTTGGAGGTGCATGCAGAACTCTGGAGTAGCTGCAGATCTTGGATTCCCTCATGTGGAAGTGCACTGGCATGGGGTGCGTGGAATGAAGTAGCTGGACTTGGTACCTCTCTGTGCTAGTTTGGAGACAGAGCATCATCCAGACATAATTATAATTCATTGTGGAGGGAACAGTTTAGGACATGTTTCTGGAATTTCTTTGCAATTTGCAATGAAAGAAGGACTCGGGAAGGTCATGGACATGTTTCCAAATTCCCAAGTAATTTTTTCTCGTTTTGCGCAGAGACAAATGTGGCTGCGTTCCTCTTCAAATGGAGAAAGCGAGGCACAATGTGCCTTTCTAAGAGATGTTGGCATGTCCTCTTTTCACAATAAAAATATTATGTTTAGTAGCACATACATTTTTCGCAGAGATGGAGTCCATCTTACTTATGCTGGTAATCAGATTTTTCTGAGATATGTACAAAATGCATTGCAACCTTTTTTGGAATAACAGCCATCCATTTTGCAGTAGGTGTTGACTATTTCAAGTTTTTCAAGCACAAAAAAACACCACCAAAAGGCTCTTTTCAGAGCCACCACTTTCTCCCAGAGAAAAGTGCAATGGTTTTGATAGGGCAGCACCCCAAAATTTTAGATGTCCGCGAACTGTCACGGACTTCTAAAAAATGCACAGGGTCCTGCTCAATTTATTTGCCACTTCTATTTTTAGACTGTGAAAGGCGGCTCTGAAAAGAGCCTTTTTTTTGGGGGATTTTTGTTGTTTTATATATTTTTTGTTTTTTTACACATGACACATTAGGAGAGGAGGGGAAAGGAGGGTAAGGAAGGGACACCAACCACAGGGATAAGAAAGGGCAGGTGGAGAGAGGAAGATGTAGGGTGGGCCTTATTTAGGTAGTGGCCAGACCTTCTCATGGTCCTTGACCGTAGGCTCAAACTCCGAAGACTCTCCCCCCTGCAGATTACTGCATCGCAGTATATACACAAAACAGTGACCATTGATAGGTAAGGGTCAACAGCATCATGGATGGCCTGTGAGGCAGCTGGAGGGATGCGCTGTCCCACAGGAGTGATTGTGTTGTTCCAGTGACAAGTGAAATTATAGATGCAAAATGGAGTGAATTTATTGTGAGCAAATGTAAAGCTAAATATACATCAGTGAATGTCAGGGTTGTAGCTACCAGTAATTTTGAATGGGAGATATATATGGAGTAATTATGAAATTGAAATCATCCAGGGCCCCGGGTCCAGACAGGGTTTCCAATGTTGTGTTGAGAGCCAATCCCACAATGTGGGCAGATATCCTATTCCACATGTTTAGTAAGATCATTGAGCAGAAAGTGATCCCTGATTCCTGGTGCATATTATCCCTGTGCACTAAAAAGGTAGAAGGGATTCTCCTGAGAATTACAGATTGTTATTCCATTTGGAAGGGGCCAGTAAAATCTTTGCCTCTTGTGTACTGAAAGAGTTGACTCGCTGGTCCAATATGAATCCGTTATTGAATTGCTTTCAAGTAGGATTTAGGAAAGGGTTATCTACAATTTACAACATCTTGATTTTGAATGCTTTGATTGCTCAAGCTAGAGATCATAACAACCCCCTTTGTACATCTTGTTTATCGACTTTGCAGCAGCATTCGATTCAATTGATAGACCAGAATTGTGGGATATGCTAGTGGAACTGGACATCCCAGAGCATTTATTGCTATGTCAATTATTACATCAAAATACTGTGGGGCGAGTAACATTGGACTGTTTAGGTGAGCTCTCTTTGTTTATTCCGATAGGATGGAGGTAAAGCAAGGTTGTGTGCTTGCCCCTCTTATTTAATATGTTTTTGTCAGATATTGGAAAATCTCTGGAAGGATTGAACAACTTTCCACCTAATTTTGGAGCATGGAGAGCATGGAGAGCATGGGAAGTATCTTGGCTCACCTATGCCGATGATCTAGTCATTTCTGATACCATTTTCGTCAGGATATCACAAAGTGCACAGGCAATCTTAGACTATGCCCAGGAGAATGGTTTAACCATAAATCTTACCAAATCCAAAAATATGTGTTTTGACAAAACAACATGTTCTAGGAAAAGTATTGGGACTAAAGAAGGAGTATTGGAGAAGCTTGAGCAGTATTGGTATCTAGGCTATGATATCACACTTCATTCAAAGGAAAGCTTTCTCTTCTCAAAAAGGAAGTTAAAAGCTACTTCCTTATTAGTGGCAACAAAATATATTTTGCAGAGAAATGCAGGATACAGTCCTATAGGCCCCATTAGAATACATAATCAGAAATGATTACCAGATACAATTTATGCCCTAGAAGCCTTGTATAGAAACTGTGGTGAGTGGGCTGATAAGGTTGAAGGATTCATCTGGTGTAAATTGTTTGGCCTATGGAATGCTATGGCACTTCAAGCCATTCGACTCAAACAAGGTTTAACACCTCTAGCTAATTTGACCCGGACAAATCTAAGCAGTCTTAATATTATAATAATGTGTGCCGAAGAAGGTTCAGTTCTTGCACTAATTAAAAGAGAACTGATTAGTAAAAGATCTAGAAACGTGGCTGCATTCCAAAGAAGCAATGAAAGCTATTTTGAATGTATAGCTTGGACTCAAATTGGTCAGAAAATGTAGGTGTCTTGCTGCGTAGCTTTAAATAGCACATAGTGAAATGGGACTGTGTTCTAAACCATGAGCACATAGCCCAGTTACAATCATTAAACACCTTCTCTAGAATGTTTTTCCCTTTCAAAAGACCCCAGCAATATATATTTCAGTTCCCCTTCTCAGCCCTAAGAAGGACGTTTTTGTTAATAGGATTAGATACATTGAGAGTCCTAGAGAATGCAGGAGCCTGGGAGGGTGTGCCCTGGAAACAACGGATGTGTAGAATGTGTCACATGATAGACTAGATGGTAACTGCTTGACATGTTCTAACCTCATGCAGTGTCATGTGGTCCATTTATCAGAGTTTTCATAAAATCCATGTAAACGACTTGAATGATATTACAGATGAGGTGTTCTGGTTGAGATGTGTTTTGGGGCAAAGTTTGTCACTGACATTGGCAATAGCGAAGGTTTAGAAAATTGTAGAGGCTAAATTAATGCCCAGTTGAGGATTTGTTTGATGATGCTTTATACTTGATGATGTACTATGTATAAGCATGTATTCATTTAACTTTTAACTGTATAATTGTGATTTTAATGTGGTTATATATATTGTTGTACTGTAGTATTATCGTAGATTCAGTAAAAAACTTTGTGAAAGGGACGTTATGGTTAAGTTGCGCTACTAAAAAACTATCGAATTCAGTAAAAAAGCTTTGTTAAAGTGACATTATGGTTCAAAATAAAACCGAAAAACCCCTGAAATTCGCTAGTTGTGGTAAGCTAAGCAACCATAACTCGCGCCACCACCGTGCATTGCTAAGACTAACACCCAGGATATCAAAGATGACATCACAAATGTCATTGATGACATCACTGATGGCATCACATGTCTGACTCGCTCATTTTTCCTTTAGTGCTATATCTTGGCCAGTAATAGTTAGGAACAAAACATTTAAAAAGTATTATATTTGTAGACTTAAATATGTTCTTACAATAATTCACTTAGGGTCCACTCACAGCATATGAAACATATACATAAGGAAAATACACACTTGAAAGACAGCAATTCTTTCTGTGCATGAAGAGAATCAGTAAGGTTATCAACACGTTCTTATTGTTCTGCTGTTTTTTTATTACTGTACTTTCTCTAGATATGCTCATATTTGTATTTGCATTACTTTCTTTAGGGTGCAGTCACATCATGTGATACTTATACATAGGGAAGTAGTAGGTTTCAACCAGAGCAATCATTTCTGTGCATAATAATCAGTTAGGTTATGAACACTTTCTGGTTCTACTGCTGCTTTTTTTGCATACTTCCCTTTCCCTTTATATACTCATATTTGTATGTGTTGTTCTGTCTTTTTGTTTTGTATGTAGTAATAAAATTATGTAGTAAGTGGTTTAGTAAGTGGGTTTTATTAGATACTTATTACATGTTGCACAGTATGCAAAACTCTATTAGGAAAGCATTTATCATTTCACTATTCAACATGGGAAGATTATGAATATTGCACCTCCATGATGTATGCTGCACACAATGCTTATGTTTATACATGAGTAGCTTACTATACTTATACTTCAAATATGTTCTTACAATAATTCACTTAGGGTCCACTCACAGCGTATAAAACTTCATAATAGAATGCTATTTATATCAATGCACTACATAGCTCATGATATTTATTCCAATGCTTCTTGACACTTTTTTGTGAATATTATAATAAGAATCCTTTGTACACTTTTCATGAAAAGTAAATGAACATGTGATGTCATCAGTGATGTCATCAATGACATTTGTGATGTCATCTTTGATGTCCTGGGTGTTAGTCTTAGCAATGCACAGTGGTGGCGCGAGTTATGGTGGCTTAGCTTACCACAACTAGCAAATTTCATGGGTTTTTCGGTTTGACTTTGAACCATAACGTTCCTTTACCAAAGTTTTTTTACTGAATTTCATAGGTTTTTAGTAGCGCAACTTAACCATAACGTCCCTTTAACAAAGTTCTTTTACTGAATTTCATAGGTTTTTATTAGCGTAACTTGACCATAACCTCCCTTTATCACATTTTATTTTACTGAATATACATATTCATAGTGTGAAATTGATAGATGTTTACTAGGATTCCCTTACTTTATATACATGTAACATAGAATATACTGAACCCCCAGCTAGTGATTTTGATGTCCGCGGACTGTGCGTATGTCCGTGGACGGATGCGGACAACATCAACACTACCCAAAAACTCAGGGGGTATCTTAAATTGTTCTATCATGCCATATGAACACTGCACAATTTCAAAAAGCAGCACATAAACACATTATATGTAATAATAAATAAGAAGTGGAACCTATATATCTAACACATCAAACATCCATTTAAATACCATATGTACTAAAATGGAATATACCAAAACAAACAAGATATGCTTCCAACATAATTACCTCAGAGAAAATGCACAACACGCAGAAACAGCAGACCTACAGAACAGTAAGAACACAACTTACCAGAAGCTAGTAAGTAAACTTCATTGTTCTTATATATTTCTAAACTTTCTGTATTAGGTACAGTAAAAGTAATATATTTTTTTTTACACAAAAATGTCCAGTACATTAGAATGGCTTGAGGAACATTTCCCATGTGAGGAAATGTCTGAAGATAGTGATACTAATGGTAGACACTTCTCTATATAACCAAATTAAAAAATCATTACTTAATGTGCACTTAACATATATATTTCTTTTTAACAGACCATACAAACATTGAAAATAATACATCAAAAGAGACATCAGAAAATACTCTGCAGCGCATGGAACAAAAATTGAACATGCTCATGGAAAATTATAATCTTTTGAAACATTTTGTCCCACATGTACCTGTTCCCCCTCTCCATATCCCAGTCAACTATCTCCAAACCCTCACCACCAAGAAAAACATTGCGATGAGACTTCCATCCATTCATCTCCTCCCATCCATCCTCTCCAAACCCCCAATTCCCCTGTGTTTGTGTCAGTTTCTGCTTCCCCCTCTCTTTCATAAATGTTACATCTGTATATAAATAAATAAAAAATATTATGTGTGTTTTAATTCAGTCCTTTGTGTCTTATTTTTTTTTTAAAAAAGGCAGTTAAGATGTCTGTGGACAGAACGGGAGTCCTGGATGTCTGTAATTATCCAAAATGGGGGTGTCCTAAGGACACTAAACCTGTCCGTACTGTCCGCAGGCAAGATGAAACTGTTCTAAGAACACACGTGGTGTCCGGGATGTCTGTAATTAAACACAATGGAGGTGTCCTAAGGACACTATACTTGTTCGTACTGTACGCAAGCAAAATAAAACTGTTCTTAGAACACGCGCAGTGTCCGGGATGTCCGTAATTATCCAAAAGGGGGGTGTCCTAAGGACACTAAACCTGTCCGTACTGTCCGCAGGCAAGATGAAACTGTTCTAGGAACACACGCGGTGTCCGGAATATCCGTAATTAACCAAAATGGAGGTGTCCTAAGGACACTATTTCTGTCTGTACTGTCTGCAGGCAAGGTGAAACTGTTATAAGAACACACGCGGTGTCCGGGATATCCATAATTAAACAAAAGGGAGGTGCCGTAAGGACACTATACTTGTCCGTACTGTACGCAAGCAAAATAAAACTGTTCTCAGAACACGCACGGTGTCCGGGATGTCCATAATTATCCAAAATGAGGGTGTCCTAAGGACACTATACCTGTCCGTACTAACTCTAGAACATCTACGCACATGTGCACCACACCCATAAATCCTACGAACATCACACCTGTCCGTAACTGTCCGTCTCACTTGTGTCACACTTTTAATTAGTTTCAGGACCCGAACACTGTCGACACCATCATCTTTATCAATCTTATTGAATGTGCACCAGAGCATTTTGGTATTTCCTTATTAAGAATTTCATATATTTTCTGTAAATTCTAATTGTGTCCAGAAACATTATACAGGTGCAACCAATGTCTATTTTTGTTTTTAGATATTTTCATATCCCTTGATTTTATCAAGGAATCATTCACATTGTTGTTAATATACAACAAACCTTTGCTGCATTCTCCTCTTTTCCGCCTGAATCCTCTTATTATAAGGAAGTTGTTTGATCTCTTATAGGATTACTCTTGCCCATAGGTACAAAATGGCCTGCATTGCTCGAAATCAAGTGCACGATCTCATTAGGAGTAGAACGACTCCTAAATTCATCTGTAACTGTTGATATATAATTTGAGATTGTGTCACAAATTCAGTCAGACCAACCCAACCTTTTTTGTTGTCCTTTGGTCCACACTTTACCCACCTATCCATGGATGTAGAGAAATATGTTTCAATTTCAAAGTAAGCAGATAACAAAGCATGGTTGCTGTAGTCATTGAAGCATGCATCTAGCTCTCCATTGTTTCAATCGTAAAACTAGAGGCAAATATATAGTCAATGATGGAACACAAGGTTCTACGTCTCCAAGTTTTCCCAGGTGGAACATCATCTTTCACTGCTCCATTAAACATCTATAGTTCCATGTCAAGGCAAAATGTGTTAATTGGCATGACCTCACCCTTCATAACTACATAATCAATCAATTAAAAAGTCCCCACCCAAAACTATCCCACCATTCGAGTTAACCACCGACTATGAGGTTATCCGTTCAAAAAGTGACATGTGTAATGTTTCCATACAATCACCATTGGGGTAGACATATATATCAGGGCTAACAAAGGCTTGACGATCTCTGCTTCAACTGCAAGCACATTATCATTTGCAATCTCACTGGGTACTTCTCATGCTACAAAACAATTTGCAACCAATTTTAACAACCCCCACAAGGGATGACACTCATCCAACCCTTGGGGCCCTTCTTGTATAAGAAACATAGCCATCAAACAACCCTGATCCAACAAGATAATCTTCACCATGGCCAATAGATCTATTGACTCTCTTTTTAGGAACAGATGTACATGTGCTTGTGTATTCCAAGATTTTAATAAGAAATCAGGATCAGGGCTTCTTCACCACTGGCAACAGAAATGACAATAAACATTATGAATGCTTTTTACACACCGATTCATTCATTTCTTGCACCACCTCTTGGCCCACTCTAGGATTAGACCAGGCTCTCTTCACATCGCCCTGTGAGCCCTGCAAAATATCTTGTTTTGATTCAGAGGCCTTGCTTACTAAGGCGTGTAATGGGGGGATCTATATCAAATCCCCATTTGAACAACTATTCAGCATTTCTCACACTAGTGTAGCCACTTCCGATGACACAAAATGAACTTTGTTCACTGCACATTTAAATACTTCTAATGGCTCCAGAAAGTCAAAGTCAGTGGAAGATAACACCCTCAGAACAGGCAAGTGATTAATCCAAGCTAAAATGGATCCGCGGTTTATAGGGGATACATCTGTCTCAAACAGTCTTGTAACAATGAACAATGTTAAAGGGTTCAATTCATTCCTAGGCTACAAGTCATTCTTATCCAGGGGACCATCTTGCTCCTACTCGGTTCATTTGCAGCCTTCACATTGGGAATTACTGGTTCTGACTAGGTCCACTCTGCAATCGAAGCATCCCCTATGCTCATATTTACTTTCTTGTTCTTTTCTAAGTTTGTGCCATGACCGATTTTAGGATTGCTCACAATTTTATTTTTTTCCTCTGCTGTTAATAGCCAGCTATTCAGATTACCTCCACGTCTTAATCGCTGAAATGCTCTCTTTCTGGCCTTTTTAGATCTACTAACCCTCATGTCTCCAATATTCAGTGTCATCTCCTGGATAGTCATTGGAGATGCAACTTGTTCTTTACTTCTTTTGTTACATTTTTGTTTTACTATTTTCTTCAGCTTACCGCTTACCCACTCTTTCCTATAGAGCAGAGTCATATACCGGGTGGTGGACTCCAACACATCCGCTCTTGAGGACTCTACCTGAATCTCACCTTCTGCCTCATCATTAATTGATATCACCAACAACACATTTATTACAGGTTTTTGCAGAACGGGGTTGTGGACCACGTCCTTTCTCCATTTACCTTTTTTGACCTTCCATTAAATACTCCAACAGCCCCATATGTGCTCTGTGTTTTGTTCCAGATGAGGTTACACAATTTCACCAATTTCTTTTGTGTGAAATTGGTTGCCTCATTACTCGTTCGTGAGGCACTTGAGTCATTAATTGGACCACTCTCCTCCAAACCAGAGATTTGCAAAATTGGGTTTCACTGATCATAAGGGGGCTCCCATGCGGCTCCTCCTGTAGCAGCCCTGTCAACCTTGGGGAACTCGATAACCTTTCCCGTGGTGTTAGTACATATTGACCCACCGGAACTGATTCTTCCTGAGCTTTGTGATGAATCAGGTGGAGTCGTCACTGGTTTTCCAGCAGTGACCTCCTCCCATGTGGCCAGGGAACAGCAGCCACTACCGGATTCTGACCCAGGGGGTGGCTATATGAAGGAAGATCACATGGGGGAGACAACCTCTGAGAGATGTCAGAGCTTCATTGGGTGAGACATGGTAACCCCAATTTCCTCTTGAAAATACCCCTCCCATATCTAATACCCTCTTGGCCTATTGTTATATACCCACTCCTTCTCCCATGAAGAATAGGGAGATTGCCCTCTCCAAGTCCACTTATCATTCAACCAAGACTCATTCATCATTTAAGACTACTGAAAATGTTTATTCAAGTTTTGCAAATCAAATCCGAAAACTGGACTTCCTCTACCAGACTGAACAAAATACTGTGACGAGGAAGAGGATTTGAGCAATGCAGAGCGAAGAAGGCCACAAGCCCAGTGAGCGCTCTAGTACCATACTCACCTGTGCCCGGGATGTTTAAAAGGCAATTGAAGCAGGGAATTGAGTTCTGCTGCTGGCGAAAGAGAGCTGTGGCTCTCTGTGAGGTTGAAGAAACCGAAAGGCAATTATTGGCATGGTGGAGCCAGGCATCTCACCAGCGAAGAAGGAAGAGGCTGCTGTTTGAGGACACACTGCGGCGACACCGGCAGCCAGCAAGAGACTCCTGGGCATTCGCAGGTGCCCAAGAGCAGCTCTTTACTTACCGGAGCCCAAAACAAAGCAGGCGTGTCAAGGGAAAACTGCAAGAGCCGAAGAAACCAAGAGGAAGCTGTTGCGAGAAGGATGCAGACTCAGACACTTCTCCAATCGACTGTGGGAGAATACAGGAACACCGACAAGAGCCGATGAGTCCACCCAGAGTCAGTGGGAACCCGGCGTATTGGCGGCGATGCCGAATGCAAGTAAATGAATAGCAAGCAAGCAAGAGAGAATAATCGAATGAACTTAATATTGAAAGGGCAATTAATTTACAAACAAAACCCCTACGAGCAAATCAACATAAATTGTGCTGACATAGGAGAAACCAGGACCAGATAATATATCCAGAAGGCATATTTACAAACAAATTATGTATGCACTTTTGGTCAAGGGCAAAGAGTCTATGTGAGTACAAGAAGTCCTGGCAGGAGAGTATACCAGGCAGTCACAGGTGTGTGAGTACAAGAAGCCCTGGTAGGAAAATATACCAGGCAATCACCAGTGTGTTAAAACAACAAGTCCTGGTCGAAATAAATACCAGGTAACTAAACTTTGTGCATAAAGAAGTCCTGAAAAGAAACATCAGGACTGAGAAAAGAGCTGTGTTGGGTAAAACAAAGAAGTTGTGAGAAGAAATATCAGACGTGAGAAAAGGATTGCGTTGTTTAAAAACAAAGAGATCCTGAGAGGAAACATCAGGACTAGGAAAAGGGATTGTGTGAACTAGGAGTTCAAAGGGACATGATTGCAAAGCCAGGCAGGTTTATACGTCAATACTGTTGTGGGCCAAGAAAGGCACAAGGAACTGTTGCATGTGAAACTTCAGAGAACAGAGGGGAATCCAGGGGAAGGGAACTACCCTGTGGAGCAAGGACCTTTATGCGTGAAGAACGTTTGTGTTGAAGACGTTTATTCTTCGTTTGTGAACCCTTTTCTAAACCACCCAGGCCTAAAGACATTTTCTCTTTAGTTTTAGTGCGAGGTTCAGAATAGAACTTTGGGCATGGAACAGTTTTTGTTTTGGACATTCTGGCATCGATAGATCCTTAGTTTAGGTTATAAGTAGGGAAATTCCTCTTAGAGCAGGGTCAGACAGGCATTTTCCCAACCTCTTTTAATAGATGTCTTTAACCAAAATCATGGCTGACTTGTGTCCGAGTCTTATTCCTGACTCCTCACAGCTTCCTGCCCGCGCTACACCACCGGACCCCCAGTAGCAGATAACTCCAACTGTTGAACCTCTGATTGGAGGGAATAACAGAGGTTCAGCAGTGCACTGTTATTGTCTATTTCCGCTGACATAGTCTGTAGGACAGCTCCTAACTGACACTGACACATCATTAGCGGTAACCACTTTGCTCACCATAGGCTCTGACACATTTTTAAAATAGGACATAATCGACCCTATCGTTTGACCATCACTCCCTCTATCTGAGTCAGCAGGGGCCTCAGCCACATTGCCAGGCATTAACCATTTGCCAGCGTAATGTTCAGAAGTTTTGTTTATTCTTTTGTTTCCCTGTAGATTGTAAGATATCTTACCTCCACCACCACGATTTGCATACATTTGTGTTACGGGGATCACACCCACCATCCCCAGGAAACAGTCTCAATGGTACAATACGCCACACCACACACCAAACTGCCAGACTGTAGTGCACCTACAATGCACTTTCAAAAGGCGCGCGTGCCAGGGACGGGCTCTCGCTTTGTATTCTTCTTCCAGCGGGTGGGGGCGGGGTCACAAGCTCTCTTCCAGTGACTCACCAAAGACTCCACAGGTAAAGAGTACCTGCCAAACCGTAGTGCACTTGCAATGCACTTTCACATGGCGCACGGGCAAGGGGCGACACACTCGGTTTTGATTCCTCTCCGGGTGGGCGGGGGGAGTCACAGGCTCCCCTCAAGCAATTCACCAATGACTGCACAGGTAAAGAGTACCTGCCAAACTGTAGTGCGCTTGCAATGCACTTTCAAAAGGTGCACCTCATAAGATTTAATTAGTAGACGAAAATAGGAAAAACAGAAAAAAGTCCAATGGATTTCGGACTGCAGGAAGTCCTTCTTCGAGGACCACATCTGTACCTATATAACAAAAACAGAACCGTCTCCTTTCTAAGTACTCATAATAAATTCGAATTTGAACCATCCAGCAGCAGATGATTCTGTGGTGATGCAAAATCAGACTGACTTGCCAGTAAGTTTACTCCATGACAGCAGCAGCCGGATCTCAGGCCAGTCGAAAGGAAAGTGCGACACACATACTGGCAAGTCCATTGGTAGTGAACATGACAGTAAGAGAACTGTACTCAGACAGCCCAGGCAAGATGTAATAATTCTGTGCTGGTGCCAAACAAATCATACATTTCATTACCTCTTTAGCATAATTAATGGTAACCATGAAAGCTTATTTCCAGGAAAAACATTTAGTCCAGTGTATGTAAAAAAGCCTCAGAGGGGATCTGACGAAGTTGGCTAGGGACTAATTAAGCTCCGAAGTATGAGGAGAATGTCTTGCTGGGGAAGTTCTCGCAAATCCTCAAACGAATAACTATTGGCAATGTTGCAGGGAAGGATGATAACGCCTATTGCAGCTGCTAATTGTAATGTAAGAGTATTGAAACACAAAAATGTAAGCCAAGGCAGAATAACCTCACCGTCACTATGCAAATAATGGAATCCTTTACAGAGGTGCCAAGTGTAGGATATTTTCAATTTGAATCCATAAACGCAGGCAGGAATGCAGCGAGAATGCACTGTACCTTCCAGGCACTGCCCAAATGCTTTCCTGGTGGACTGGGTGTGTGGGGTAGGAGGTTCACCACGAATGCCACTGAATATTCTTTGTAACAGTGACACTGAGTGCTTTACAATGGTTCACGCCTCATCTCTTACCACACTATTTAACACGGGTGTCACACAGTAACGTGCATTGTGTTCCTCACAGCAATTTACTGTAGGCCTCAGCCAGTTCAGCTCGTCTCCTGGCTACTCAGAGGTTCATTTTTTTTTTACAGTATATGCACCGTCGCACCGTCGTTGATACACTTTTGACAGGAAAGGAACATTTTGAATATCGAAATGCTATATCTGGCTATTGATGTAACAAATCAAAGCATTCATTTTTGCTTACCTTGAAATTCAAACCTTCATTAAGCCAGTTACGGAATTTGTTCATAATTCAGTGAATGCATATAACCAATAAATGCAAAGTAGAACACGCTGTTTTCAAATAGAGTGCGCTCAGTGGTGTCTACTGTAAACGGTGACCATATAGCATTGATTGAGTGATTATTTGAAGCCCGGTTCCCAGTTGATTGAGGGGTTCACCAAGAACAAGCTGGGTTTCCAGACGATTGTGGGTACAGCAGGCGTGTGCTCAACCTGGGGACCAGGAAGATCATGGGCAATGACGGGTGCCTGAACATCAGTGCCCTTAAAAGGACATGTATCATGTATGTCAGACTCGCCTCTTCACTCAGTGTGTGTAGAGGAGAGAACGTGCAGATGCAGGTGCTTTCACCCCGGGTGCCAAAGTGATGAACCACATCTCGGAAGTCTGTGTCTGGCATGTGTTAGGGAGAAATCGGGATACACCACTGGCAATATGTGTTGGTGAGATGGCCGGTCCTTCAATATAAAAGAGCACTATGCACAAGTGTTGCTCTCGAATACAGTAAAGCAAATTTAAATAGGAATCTTATCATGTAAAAATCTCCAAACCTAGAAATACTAGCCTCTATGGTGCCAAATACAGGCCAAGGATAGGCATTTATATAAAAAATAATGCTGTTTTTTTAGAACGCCTTTTAGGAATAGGGCACACATTGCCCTGGTGCAAAAATGCATTGAAAGCATATGTTTGTTGGACTGATACCATGCAAAATTCCATAAAGATTGTATTAAAGATATTAAACATAGATCATGAATAGGTTGTGAATACATAGGTTTCTGTAATGTGGCCCATGTGAGATAAAAGAACACCTATCTGGCATGCATAATCACTACCTCATAAACTACCGGTCCAATAAATCCAACCTGCAAGATAAAATACTATGTACACGAATTCACTGGATTTTAGTAGCACCCACATTATATTGTGTATAAAAGAATATACATCATTAAAAAAACATTACTTAAAATGATGTCATAGTTACAGCATAAGGCATCAAGTCCATAGAAGTTTGCAAATTGGAGTTAGCATGATGTTAGGCATGACATCACAGATGGCATTGCAACTGGAATTATTTATAATCTCTTAGAAAGCATGTACTTATAAAATAATAATACATTAAAAAACATCACTAAGGGTCGCATCTTATGTTACTATATGAAACTAGATTCGTTGGCTGAAAAGAAAGGGTGTAGCACCACAGGTTACTAGAGGTCACTGTGAATCAAGGTTTATCTGATATACAAGGTTTCAGGACTTCGTGATTTTAGGGGTGTTCCTGTAAAACTCACCATCTGATTTATACGGGTGAAGTACCACAGGCCAGCAGTAGAGGTCACTGTGGAAAGGGATAACAGCTGATGTGCAAGGGTGCACTACTACTAACTTTAGCCCAAAGTCCTGTTAGCTACCCAGAAACCCGACTCAAAGGCCCAAGGGGAGAGAATTCCTGCCTGCTCTCCCAACCCCATCGGGTCCTAAGGATGTTAGCACCCGGCACAGAACCCCGGAGCGTATCGCGTTTATTTTCAGACATTTTTTTCGATGTAATTTCCGATGTTCGAAATACTTTGAAAAAAAAGTCATCAAAATATGTGGGGGGAGAAGGGTAAAAATGGATGGGGACGGGGTTGGGGTAGGGATTAAATAATAGAGAAATTGAGGCTTTGGGGGAGACCCCCCCAAATTAACGTAGAACCCACCTGATTTGGGATCCCTGCCTCCCAAGAAAATGGGCCAGTCAGGCCCAGGCGTCCTAATTGCACTGTAAAGCCAGGGAAACATGGCCAGGCAGGGTGGGGGGCGGGGGGCCAGAGAGGCTGCCACATGGAGGAATTGACAAATAAAACAGTTTGGGCTTGTGTATAAGTATTTGCAATTTGCCAGACACGGCCATTATATGCTCAGGTATTCTCACCATTTGGCAGCTGCTACCATCGATGGCCAGTTAATACCACCACAGCAGTCCCTGGCAAATGCCTTGCCCATGTCTACACAAATCCCAAAACTGTTGGCATTGCCAATGCTTGTTGATCTTGTGCGTGCCGAATATGTTGCTAACCATCACTAGTGCATTTCAACGCTACAGGTTTTACTTTTCAAGCCATCGTTTTTTTTTCTCTCAGTATCTAAAGTTTTATATTAAACGTTTAACAATATTGTCCATTTGAATAGATTTTGTCATGGAATTCACTTCGGTCGCTTTCTGATCTTTTACAAGGGTTACTCCGTGCGTGAATGGCAAACTGGTCTGTGATGACGTAGACAGTTCTTAAGGAACTGGCTGTCAGGATAACGTGACATACAGGACAATCCTTCGGCCAACTACTCTAAACATGGCCCAGTGCCTCTGGCTCGAGGGCCTGGTCTATTTGGGACATGCAGAGGATCAGGTTGTTCTTGTTTTACATTTTATTGGCACAAACATACTACCATGACGAGGATCTCCTCTGAGCAGTTAATGGCCTTTATGCTGATTTCACCTTCAAGCAATGCTGCATTAGAAGTAGTAACTTGCAACAGAATGGGCACTGATTTGACTGCTGCTTCTATCCGTCTATAGTTGGGCGCAAGCTCAACCCTGGGATGCCAAGGTCCGTTCAACTCAGCCCTTTGTACTCTGAGGAGCAAGGAATTGGGTACTGCAAGTGGGTAGATATGGGGACACCAATTATTACAGAGCTGAAAAGCTGGATGAATTTGTCATGAAGCACATTGTGGAGAGCCACATGTTATTCAGATTTATTAAAATTCTGCATACTGGACCAGTTGGACAGGGTTTCATTTCAAAATGATTTCCATTATTCCATGTGTCTGCACCAATTTGTAAAGTTTCTGCAAAGATTTTGCAAAGGCAGGTGTGATTCTTAATAACTGCTGTACATATAAACTAGTGCCAGAGTCATGCATTTTTGCAATAGTGTAGTGCCTTAATCCAGCTTGGAAAAATATGAATATTGTTTCTAAATAGCAAATGCATTTGAAATATTTCATTGAAAAAACAGAGTCATGGAGCGATCCCAACGCTCACCCTCACTCAGGCCTTTCAAAGGACCCTCCAGGGTGACTTCAGGTAAACATCGAAAGCCTCGTTTGTTCGTGCAGGCTAACTAAAATCATCCTCTTGTGTTTTGGAATCAATGGCCTACATTCACAAATGCCGGTGGCCACATGATGCAATGGGCAAAGTGCTTGTCGCATTCTCCTGCCGTCAGGGGTCCTGATTCACAGAGGAGAGCTGCGTGTGGAAAGAGGGCTGGAGCTGTAAACTATCTATGGGCACAGCCCTTTTCGGTGCTGGCCGTTTCGGTGTGGCGCGTGCATGCATTTCCCCTTTGGGTGCAGCCTGTTGGCAACAGCCAGAAGCGCGTAGGCCCCTATCTGCAGCTGGATATTACTGTTTGCTTAATTGTATTGTCACCCTAATCACTAATAAATGCAGTATAGTTAAGGCAAACATTACAAACTCAATACCTGGGGCAGTGCTGTAACCGAACGCTCCATGCACAAATAGATCACTGTGCCCCGCATGCATGAAATGCTCCACAAAGAAATGTCTTTGTCCATGGAGCTTTCAGTCACAGTCCTGCTCCAGATACCGAGGGTGCAGTGCTTGCCTTAAATATACTGTCACCCAAATCACTGCTTTTATTAGTGCTTAGGTTGACAATATATTCAAGACACAGTAACATCCCGGCACCTGTGACTTGCATGCTTGAAAGGACGTGGGCCCTGCAAAAACAACCCGCGCTGACAGGGCTGCTCCGGAATGTCTAGCTTCGGGCTGGGATGACACTTGCCCCAGAGTCCCCACCTTCCGGTCTTGCATACCTAAGTGTGAACCTGCAGTGCCCATTTCCACACACAACTAGCTAGTTCCAAGCAACCACTCCAGGCAGATTGGGACATAATAGCTTTATAGATCACAGCCTCGGGACATACCGGGAGTTATGTGCCCCAGAAGCCTCTTTAAATGCCCTGCCTGTGCATGGGCCTTTAACTTGGTCTTCGGGGCCCATAACTCCCAATTCAGCCCCCGTGCTATGTAGATAAAGCTTAAATACTGGTGCCAAGATACTATTTATTTTGCTATTTGCACATCGCAAACTTGAAATTAAATTGCTTATTGACGCCACAATAGGAGTTATTTCCCAGTTTACAGTCAGGTGCCTCACCGACTTGATCTAGAGTTTGACCCTCTTCACCACGGTTAATATATGGTTGTCCACGCACACTTATTTTTCAAGAGTTTCCCATTATGCACCCTCTTCAACTTCTGTTCACTGTATATCCTGAACAGTTCAATGATCAGCAAGGCGAAAAAATACTGAGGAGTGAAGGATAGGCAGGAGTCAAACAGGTAACCTCTTCATACCCTTGATGGTGTCTGTGGCAGACCTAGATTCCTCTTTCTGCCTCTCAACCAGTGCTTGTGCCCCCGCCTCGTCCCTGTCTTTTTCCCAGTGCCTGAGCCAAGCACTGTGAAGGCTTCTCCTGCCACTCACGTGGGGCCTGTGTCCTTCTCCAATGACCACCAGCTGTGAATGTCTTTGTTGGTCTCTGCATCAGCAACTCCTCCAAATTCCTCCCTGCCGTCAAGATTTGCACCTCATACTTAAAGTATTTCCCTACTTTATTTACAGCTCATGCTGCACCACAATAAATTATTTCTGATTCATATAATGTGATGTGTTTTTCCTTTTTTAAAGCTTTTGACATTTCACTGAGGAGGAGTATGTAAGCACTGTAAACCATTTGGAAGTGCCTGCATCTGTCCTGCCTCAAACAGGTAGAGTAAGTCACCAATCCAGCTCCAGTGCCTGTGTCAGACTCTGTAGGTTGCCCTCTTCTTCTCAGAGTGGGCTGACCTATCCTCTTCTCTCCTTGCCTCTACCTCTCAACTTCCCCTTCTCAGAGACCTCAACATCCAACTGGATGCTTTTAATCCCTCCTCTGGGCTCTTCTGCAACCTCTGCGACACTCTCTCTCTCTCGCTCCAGTCTACCCTCTGGTCTCACACACTCTCCCCAACATACCTTGGATGTTCTCATCTCCTCAGAAATCCCCCTCTCTAACCCCCTCACCACTCCTCACTCTTGGACTGACCACTTTCTACTTTCCTCTCATCTGAAACTCTCTGAACCTCAGGCAAAGCCCACCCCAGCACTGCCACCTACCTTCTCGGTCATACGGCCCATGAAGCATGTGTCAGCTAAAACATGCGGCTGCGGACTCTGAGTGGGTACATTCCCACAAAACAGGTTATCATGCTGTGTTCTTTCTTGCAGAGGGGCAGCGTGACCTCTTTTTAAATGTAAAAGGAACTTGTGGTTGGTCGCCCTAAGTTACCTAGGGTTATCCAGACGTTGAACCCTTGCTCACCGTGCTCAGAGAGGCACAGCTCCACCTCACTGATGAGACCCGACTAGGGTGAAACACATGTCTGGGGTTGTTGTTGGTACTCTTGTTCAAAGGAGTATTGCCTAGCATTTCGGTGCTCGACTGCTCAAGTGGGCGGGACAAAGACTGATATGCAAATGGATATTCGTCCTTTGTGAAAGGTACAGTGAGCTTAAACATGTGGCTGCGGACTCTGAGTGGGTACATTCCCACAGAACAGGTTATCATGCTGTGTTCTTTCTTGCAGACAGGCAAACTGATCTCTTTTTATGTGTCAGTGGATGCCTTTGTCTCTACTTTCTCTGCTTCTCATACTCCTGCAGCTGACTCACACTCTGACACAGCTCTCTCTAAACTGCATCTTTATATCTCCAACACTCTGGATATCATTGCCCATGTCATGAGAATCCCTCTGAAGCATACCTCCAAGTGCAACATTTGGTATGACTCCGACCTCGCTGCCCTGAAAGGCAAGTGCAGAGTGGCTGAGAGGAAGTGGACAGCTTCAGGCGCATTCTATGACTAACTGACCTGCCGCCTGCTCCAAAGGGAATACAGACTCTCGGTCCTGTTCAAGAAGAGAGTCCACATGCAAGCCCACATCTCTGCGGCCTCTAAACAACACAGCCAAACTCTTTAAAATCTGCAAGGAGCGGACCAATTCTTCTGCAGTCTCAACCCCTCCTGTTCTCTCCCAGGCCCTCTGTACGGCTCTGGCTTCTCACTTCACAACTAAAATTCAGGGCATCCTGTTCTCGCTCGCCTCTTCCTCTCCTTCTACCTCTCTCGACTCCCCTCTGGCCACCTCTCGCTCTCCTCCTCCTTTCTCCTCTTTCTCTCTGATAACACCTGACGATGTTTCTAGACAAGTCCGATCTATGAAAGTGCCATCCAAACAGGTGCTTCCCTACTACTCTAGAACCATCAAGGACCACACTGACACCCTTGCTCCATCCTTGACTGATTTCTGCAATCACACTTTTGCCACTGGATCTTTCCCCTCTCTCCTCAAGCACTCCCTTGTGCACCCCCTCCTTAAGAAGCCTTCTGCCGATCGAACCTGTCCGACAAACTATCGCCCGATCTCCATCACTCCTTTCCTGGGCAAACTCCTGGAAAAGCCGGCCTTCTCCCAGCTTAATGTTCATACTGAATCTGTTGGTTGTCCCCATGACCATCAGTCTGGCTTCAGAGCAGCCAGAAGCACAGGAACTGCTCTCCTGAACATCCGTGAGGACCTGCTCTCCAACCTCGATTCTAATGCCATCTCTGTCCTCATCTTACTTGATCTCTCTTCTGCCTTTGACACGGTCAACCATGCCATCCTGCTCAACTGGCCCCGTGATAACCTGGGTATCACTGATCAGAGCCTAGCATGGCTGACCTCTTTACTCTCCGATCGCCCCTCCCTGGTCCAACAAGGGTCCTTCCTCTCCTCTATCTCTTTCTCTACCTGTGGTGTCCCCATGGGTGTAACCTCTCTCCCTGGCCGTTCAACCAATACCTGGCACCTCTTGCCGACAGCATTGATGCTCTGTGCTCCAACTTTCAGTGCTATGCGGATGACACTCAGCTTGTTTTCAGGGTCCCTTCTGCCATCTCTTCTCCTTCTCTCATCTCTGATTGTCTGTCTGCTATCCAACATTGGTGTGCTGCCAACGATCTCTTCTTTAATGCCAGTAAGATTGAAATTCTCCTCATCGGTCCACCTGCTCCCTGCTTTCCTGTCACTCTCTGGATGGCCTCCCTTGCCCCTTTTCCTGCTCCCCCCTTTGAGGCTAAGAACCTTAGGGTCATCTTCGACTCCACACTCTCCTTTTCCCCTCACATCTCTAACGTCTCTAAGAAGTCACACTACCAACTGCACCTCCTCAGAGGTATTCTTCCTTTCCTCACTGTCTCCAGAGCTCTGGTTCTCTCTAGGCTGAACTACTGCAACAGCCTCTTTCTAAATCTGCCTGCTTCTATTCTCTGCCCTCTGCAACCTATCCAGAACAGGACTGCAAGACTTGTCCTTGGCCTCAAGCCCAGGGATCGAATCTCCCCAGCACTGAAATCTCAGCACTGGCTCCAGTGGCTGCGAGGATTAAGTTCAAGACCCTCTGCATTGTCCACAAGGCCTGGGGTCTCAATACCTCCAACTCTCTCTTTGTAAATATCTTTCTGCACAAGCTCTTCGCTCCTCTGCCTCCAACTCCCTCAGAGTCAGTCTCCTCTCCAAGCAACGAGTTAGTGGTAGATCTCTTTCTTCGGCTGGGCCTCCCTCTGGAACAGCCTCCCTGCCTCTCTGAAACTTGAGGAGAACCATCTCCGGTTCTGTAAAAGCACCTCAATATGTTCCTCTTTGCTTCTGCCTTCTCTCTTCCTCTCCCCTGCTGAATTCCTGGCTGAAACTGAAACTGCACTGGTCACCTGGCTACCCTCTGAACTCGGGCCCAAGTCCCCTCCCCACCAGTTGCACACCTGCACTACCCCCCCAGCAACCCTTGCACTTGGGTCTGTACCTGTAACCCTAAAGACCCCCTACCTGCACTTTGCACAGCCGCTGTCTGCACTTACATTTGCACTTGTCACCAACTGATTGTTTGATCCCATGTACTGCACTGCCCCTTCCCCTTTCCCCTCACACTTTTCCCCACACCTCTCCCCTGCACGTGTGTGATCTCAATGTCACTTGGCATAGTAAGATCATTGTCTCTGTGTCGTCCCTTGTTTCCCCTCCCTTTCTTTGTTGCGCCTTGTAACACTTGTGTATAGGCGCGTTATAAATGCCATATCATTTCATATCACCGAAATGCACTTTTGGCTACGAGTTTTATTTCTGGGGTGAACTTTGCTTTGGCTACCTTTTTTATTTCTGGGGTGCTGGGAACCGGCGTCTTGTACACAGACGTTGGGAAATTGACCTTCTGGCAAGCTTGTGGTTAGTTACACGCCGCACAGAAGTAGCACAGCAACTGGTCCCAACTGGCTAAATGCCTGCCATTGTGCTTTTATAAAAACCCAACAGCCTGATCTTAACTGAAGAGGATGGGATTGCAACAACAGTGTTTTTGTTAACACAAGGCTGAAAATGATCATGCACTCTTAGTTTGGCCCTCCTTTGAAAGTTGATGTTGCTAAATCAAAGCCACACAGGCTCTTTAGTTTCCAATAATAGGCAGAATATACACTTGCAGCAATTCAAATGGGTTGTGGCTCTTCCCCATTATATGCCATTGTGTTCCCACTATTGTCTGACGAGTTTACATGTAAATGCATCATACCAACATTTTTAATTATTTGGTTAAGAGTATAGACTTGATTTTATTAAATTGACGGGTGGAGGCAATATAGGACATCTAAAATATAAGACTTGCTATGACAGGGATTATCGCAGGGTCAAGACGATGTTATTTGGAGAATTAGAAATGCTGGGTAAAAGTGATCCCAAAAGAATAACAGTCCTAAGGAAAGAATACAAACACATTCCTAAAACGAAACAAAAAAAAGAGCAGACAGAGATGGTGTGGAAGAATTTCAATGCATACACACAACATCCACCAATACGCAGACGACACACAGCCGTACCTCAAGATCGACTCCATCAAGGACTATCCACAGGCTCCAAACCTGCCTCTCGCATATTTGAAGCTCAACCCCTCCAAGACTGAATTCCTACTCCTCACCAACAACACTGAACACCCAGACATACACACCTGGCTATCAACCATAAACCCTGAGGGCTTCCCAACCGACCTCACCTCCTGCACCAAGTCCCTCGGGTTCCACATTCACAAACACTTCTCCTTCAAGGCAAACATAGCTAAAAAAAAACTCAATTTGGTATGAGCTCTCCGTCCTGCACAAAGTCAAGCCCTTGCCCCCTCTGGACAGCTTTAGATCCACCGTCAAGCACTGATCCTATCCCAATAGGATGGGGCAATGCCCTCCTCATCGTCCTCCCTTGTATCCCTGAGAAGTGTCCTTCACTTGGCTGCATGCCTCATCAAAGGTCTATGCAGATACGACCACATCACTCCGGCCCTCATCAACCTTCACTGGCTCCCACTGCACACACATATCACCTCCAAATCTTGCTGCATCATCTATAAGGCAGTCGCCCTCAAGTCACCCAGCTACCTTGTGGAGAAACTCAAGACCCACCTCTTCAAAGAGTCTCTCCACCTCAACACCTAGGCCATCACATCACCCCACGCGTCACCCACCTCGCTAGATGACGTCCAAGCCTCTCCTCCCCGCCATCATGTACAGTTGCACCCCTCATCTGTGCCCCTCTATATCCTACCCCCGCTGCATATCTGTTCTGTTATTAAGTCTGAAAAGTCCTCCGTTATATATCTGTACTGTTATATACCTCTGTAAAGCACTCCGTTGCGTATCTGTATTGTTGTATACCTCTGTAAAGCGCACTGTTGCTTCTCAAAGCTGGGTCTGCACTCAATAAATGCCATAATAAGAAGAAGGAGAAGCTCCCAATACTACTTTGATCTTTACGGAAGGGGAACTCACATGGGGTCGAACAGTCAAAACGATGTTGGTTATGCTGAGAGGGTGATGGGCACTGGAATGATAGCCAAATTAGTTGAGGAGAAGGCAGCCTACGGAGCACTGGCAATGATATCGGAGGATGCTGAGGTGCTGAGGTGGAACGCATTTAAGGTTGGGGTAGGAGTCATATTTTTTCCTCCTCAAGTCTTTCCAAAATAATAAATTGGATTTCAACAGAGGTGACCCATGCAATAGCCCTCCTGTGTTTCTCCCTGAAAACGGAACATTTGACCTGTGCAGCCTGCTTTCTTACTCGAAGGAGGGCAAATCTTTGCAGGTCTTTAGGGGGGCATTCTCCTCTTCCTTCTGAAATATTTTCCATATCATGGTAGACACCTTACATCCCAACAGTGGCCTATACATTCACACTCTGTACAGAAAGCAATCTTGGCTCATTAGGATGCACCCCAGCACACAGTACTTTGATGGGCCTAATACTGTATGGCTAGGCAGTACCACAAGGTTAGAAGCAATTTTTACACAGCAGCTTTTGAGCAGTAATTGTGCAAGATTCTCCTCCAGCAACTGCTTGTGAGAGGGGGTCAGTTTTATATCTCCCAGGTTAGCCATTTCTGTACAGTGATAATTAAAAAGAACATGCATCATACATATCTCCCTACAGCTTTCACTTTAATGAAGAACCTATTTTTTTAAAAAAGTTTGATAGCCTTTATTAAGATTATAAAGAGGGGTTATTACAGCAGAATGAAGATCATAGGGATAACCATATAAACATAGAATGTTCAAAGATAATATGAACAACAATTGAGCAAAGCTGTTGAAGATAATGCTGGAAAAAGAACGCAGGCAAGTTAATGTTCTAAAAATGTCATGTACCAGCTAATTGCAATGAACTCTGTATCTAAAGTATAAAAGAATAGATAAAAGACAGAGAGGGGAACAAACATAAAAAAGAGAGGAAGTAAGAGAAGGAAAGGAGCATATAACATTAAAGCATTATAAACTCTGAAGTTAAGGCACAAGTCAATAATAGCAAACGTGCAATTCAGAATGATGAAGAAAGGATGGTGCATCAACATCTGAGAGCGCTTCGAAGGACAATTTAAGAACCATGGGAGGACAAGCTAAAGTGATCTAGATGGCAAATAAAATATGCCAATTTTTCATTATAATTGGGGATAGCATCAAGATAAATGGCCATGCATTGTTCCATTCTCTGCAAATGACATATGTTGTTCCACCATCCACTGTCCCCAAAATGTTCCACTGACATTTTGCAAATATTTCCAATAAGTAGTGACAAGCTTAAGGGCAAGAGTAATAAAGACGTTGTAGAGCTTAGCTGATTCTCGTAAATGGACAGTATTGATGGCATGACAACCGAGATGGGGATGTGGAAAAGGAATTTAAGCTGTTGGAATGAGAGAGGAGAGCCATTATCACTAATCTGATTAAAAAAAAATCGGATTCCTTTGTTTAACCAGGACTTGCGGTAGAGTGCCCTGCCATTGACACTGATGGCTTTATTGTGCCATACAAATGGAGAGAGATTCTAGACAGGGGATCTGCAATGGGGGAAGAGAGACAGTTTTAAGACTGAGGTGGAAGCCTTAATGGTGTCTGAGAATGTAGAAGAGATATGACTGAAGGTGTAAATCAGATCAGTGATGTCATACAGGAGAACCAGGGATTTTTCCAACATACACCAAGCGGGAGTATGAGAAGGAGCAGAGTTGGTGAACCAGCAACAGGTCTGTTTGAGTAAGAAGGCAGAGTGATATAGTTTAGAATCTGGGTATCTGACCCCTCAACCCTCATATGAGGCTCTTAGCTTGCAAACAGCAATTCTTTTACATTTCCCTGACCACCAAAGGAAATTGAGAAGAGTAGAATTGATGAACTTGAAACATGAGGAAGGTAATGGGATCGGGAGTAGCTGTAGGTAGTATAGAATAATAGAGGGCAACATCATTTTAATAGTATCAAGACGACCCCAGCAGGATAGATTAAGGGTTGACCAACTCATTGCGAGTTCTTTGAGTCTATTGATGAGTGATTTGGTGGTAATTTTGACGGTGTCGGCCACAGTAGATGCACATCATAGACCTAATTATTTAATTGAGTCCTGACACCATTTAAAACCAAACATGTCCTTATCATGCTTAACGCAATAGGAATTAAGAGGAAGAATGTCGGATTTATCTCTATTAAGCTTGTAGACAGAGACCAAAGAGTACTGATGTAGTGAATCTAGAAAAAAAGGAAGATGGAGCTTGAGGGTTTAATAAGAATCAAGATGTCATCTGCATACACAGCAATTTTTGTGCTGGAAGTTCCATATGGGATTCCAGGGATATTTCCATCAGTTCTAATGAGTTCTAATAGAGGTTTAGAGAATATGGGAGAGAGGGCAGCTCTGTCTAGTGCCTCTTAGTAAAGGGAAGAAGGGCGATGTCATGATCTCTGCTTCCAAAAGGTCAGGACTTACCCAACTCCCTTGGAAGCAGACCTATAACCCAGGTTCCGAGTGCCAATCAGTCCCAATTGGGACCTTTTGGACCCTGTCCTGGCGCCAGTGGCACTAGGCTCATAAATATGCCCAGTCCCAGCGCTGGAAGCGCCGGGCTCATAATGCTTGGGTGGACTTACCTGCAGCAGACCATGCTGCTTACTTACGTGCCAGTTGAGCCTCTGATCCTCTTCTGTTTGGGACTACTTTTCCTGTTGGGTGGGGCAGGAGCCACTCCCTAGGTTCAGAACACTGGAACTCTTCTGGAAAGCAGGAACTCTTTTCTTATCTAGGCGAGGCTGTGGAAGGAGACACCTAAGCACTACAGGAGGCTATTTAAACCACACCCGATGGATGAATTTTGCTTTGCGTTATTCTGCATCCTCTGCAGCAGAACACTCATCGTGTCTTCTGCATCTGATCCTGGGCCTAAGGGAAAAAGGCTTACCATCCTGAATCCAGTCTTCAGCAACACCTATAAAGACAAGAAAGAACAGGTTAGCACTACGGTCTTCAGTGACAGCGCATCTCTTACCTGGTCCATCGGCTGTCACCAACGCCTCGCGCTGCATTCCGGCATCTGAAAGACAAAGGCTTACCTACTCTTCGCGTGCTCCGGAGGTCTTCGCACTGCATTCCGGCATCTGAAAGACAAAAGCTTACCAACTCTTCGCAAGCTCCGGAGGCCTTCGGCGCTGCATCCCGCATCTGAAAGACAAAAGAAGGTGCGTTTAAAGACATTGGGTAACTTTAATACTCACGTGCCATTACTCCTTCCCACGCCGAACCCAGTGGGTATGCCGGCACCCTTCAGCAGCTCCGAACTTGTACCTGCAAGATAAAAGGACAGTTAGTGTGCATCGTGAAGCAGGCAACAAGCGCTTACTTACGTGCTTCCAGGCGCTTCTATTCTTCACACGGGTTCCATCCTCAACTCACTTCGGCCCGTCATCCGCCATCGCCGGAACCCTGCAAAACAAGAGACATCATTACAAAAGACTTTTAAAGACATTTGAAATACTCAGAACTTACCGTTCGTGCAGTAAACGACGGACAGCCGTCCTCTGAAGTCAAGAGGCCTGCACCCTTATCCAGTGAAGAAACTGGTTACGGCACCCTTCCCCGAGGCAGATGGAGAGCACGGCGTTCACTTACCTAAGGTGAGAGCGTTAACCTTTGGGGTTCTACAGGAGAAGAGAAAGGGAAGAAGAGAGAGACACCCAATAACCCAGTTCATTAATCCCATATTTTCTATCTGCAGACATCTTACTCTTCGAGTCAGACATACAGTGCACAGAGGTCCAGCCCAAAGAGCCAACCGTGTGTTACACATCACCTTTGAAGATACGGTACTCGCCCAGTCAAGACCGGCGCCTATGCGGGAATCAGGTGAGCGTTACAGAACGCAAAGCCTACCGCAAAACTCCCGCCCAGGCACTATGGAAACCTCGGATACCGACCAACTAGCCCAGTTACTTGTGGAACTAAGAGCAGAAGTGCATGCAGCCCGTCAGGAAACGAACGCTCTAAGAAGGGAACTGATTATTTCCAAGGAGCGAACAGACAATCTCGCTAGACAATTGCTACAGTCACAAGCCGGACAGACCCCGTTACCCGCATCAGGGGCAAATCTTCCTTCAACATCCTCTATGAATCCAGTGCAGATCAACCTACCTGGGAATGTACCTCTGGCTCCGCCCGAACGATTTTCTGGTGACCCAAAGAGGTTTGCAGTATTTATTAATCAGTGCCGGTTGCATTTCTTATGCCGGCCAGCAGCCTTTCCAACTGATCAAGCTAAAGTAGCTTTCGTGCTTTCGTACCTTAGTGGCAATGCGGCAGACTGGTCGATCCCTCTAGTTAATCAAGATGATCCGGTTCTCCATGATTTTCAAGCTTTTCAGCTCAGTATGGAAAAACTGTTGGCAAGACATTCACAGGGGCAGGCCTTGGACAATGAGCTTCTTTCGTTGCGACAGGGTAATCAAGACCTTTTGGCTTATATTGCGTCTTTCAACAGACTGATAGTGGAAACTCAATGGCCTGAGGACAAAAGGATTACACTGTTTTATAGAGGTCTACGTGGAGAGCTCAAAGATGTGTTAGCCCAAGTAGTGTATCCCCCGCAAGACTGTTCGGACTATATAGACTTAGTCGTTCAAATAGATCACAGACTGCAGAACAGGAAGGCCGATCGTTCCAAGTTTGATGCTCGAGTATTTTCCAAACCACCAACTCCTTCCAAAGGAGTAGACTCCGGGGAACCCATGCAAATAGGGGGCCTGAAAGGACCACTAACACAAAAGGAGCGGGAAAGGAGAAAACAGTTGCAATTATGCCTCTATTGGGGAAACTCAGGGCACTTTCTTCGAGACTGTCCAGTGAAACCAGCCAAGAAGGCAGTAGGAGCTGCAGTTACCAAGGTCACAAACTCTGAGCAGGGAAACGACCTTGCCCGACAAGAATAGAGGTCATCTTGCCGAGCGTTAAAACCAGTTCCGTGACCTCGCATTTCGTGATACCTATGGTCCTCATTAGTCCTGATCATCCGGATCGATTACATGCGATTGAAGCTTACGTCGACAGCGGTGCCATCGGCAATTATGTGGATCATGAAATGGTTTTGAGGATGAATCTAACTCTTTGTCCCAAGGCTGTAAATGACGTCATTACTACGGTGGACGGTACGGAGATAGCCTCCGGACCAGTAATGCATACCACTCAAGAAGTGACGCTAGTAAGTCAAGATGGACACCATGAGAAGATCGTGTTCGATGTGATCAAGGCCCCTCAGTTCCAGATTATTCTGGGAATACCTTGGTTAGAGAAACACAATCCTCAGATCGATTGGCGAGCAAGAACGGTTCAGTTTCCAGAATGTGTCTCTACTTGTCACCCTCCACCTGGTGTTACACTGGCAGCAATTTCTTCAGAGACTCCCCAGTTACCTCCCGAATACCTAGAATTCCAAGATGTTTTCCGGAAGGATCAGGCTAACTCTCTACCTCCTCATAGGTCTTATGACTGCCAGATAGACCGGATACCTGGATCTACTCCTCCTTGTAGTAGAATTTATGCCCTCACCGAGCCTGAGAACCTTCACCTCCGACAATACCTGGATCAATACCTAGCAAATGGGTTTATTCGTCCTTCCAAGTCCCCTGCTTCTTCAGCTTTGTTCTTCGTTCCAAAAAAAGAAGGAGACCTTAGAACTTGTATAGATTATCGCGCCCTGAACCAGATCACCGTTAAGAATAGATATCCGTTACCTTTGATCCCTGAACTCCTGGACCAAGTCAGAAAGGCATGCATATATACAAAGCTGGATCTTAGAGGAGCCTACCACTTGGTACGAGTAAAAGAGGGCGATGAATGGAAGACGGCCTTCCGCACCAAGTATGGGCTATTTGAATATCAGGTCATGCCCTTCGGACTTTGCAATGCCCCGGCCGCCTTTCAATATTTTATGAACGATGTCCTCAGAGAGCTCATAGATGTGTGTGTTGTTGTTTACATTGACGACATCCTCGTTTATTCTTCATCGGAATCTGAACATCGGAAACACGTGAAAATGGTCCTCGAGAGATTGCGTCAACACAAACTTTTCGCTAAGTTAGAAAAATGTGTTTTCAACGTAACTGAAGTTGAATTCTTGGGATTCATATTATCACCTAGCGGAGTGCGTATGGATTCAAAGAAGGTCGATGCAATTCTCAAATGGCCATCACCATCCTCTGTAAAAGGTGTTCAAAGCATGTTAGGCTTCGCTAACTTTTACCGCAGGTTTATCCCCGAATTCTCCCGAATAGTCCAGCCCATCACCGCCTTGTTAAAGAAAAACAAACGTTTTGAATGGTCTACCGAGGCGGAACAAGCTTTCCAGAATTTGAAGACTAAATTCATCTCTGCACCAATTTTAAAACACCCTCGCCCCGAACTCCCCTACATCGTTGAAACTGATGCTTCGAGCCTTGCCATGGGGGCAGTTCTATCACAAAAGGACCCAGTAACCAATCAGTTGCATCCCGTGGCATTTTGGTCCCGCAAATTCTCGCCTCCTGAAATCAATTACACGATTACTGATAAGGAACTTCTGGCTATCAAGTCTGCCTTTAAGGCTTGGCGGCATTATCTTTTGGGGGCTCGACACACTGTTACTGTGATTACGGATCACCGAAACCTGCAATATTTGAAAACCGCAAAAGCCCAATCCTCTAGACAACTCCGTTGGGCACTATTCTTTGCCGAGTTTGACTTCATAATTACCTATCGACCTGGTACAAAAAACGGTAAAGCTGATGCCCTTTCTCGGATGGGAGTGGAAGAACACTTGATCAACCCTAAACCTGTACCTATCATTCCCGAACAAAGAATTCTGGGTGTAATCGCCACACAATCCATAGAGGAAGTTAAGGATAAAGCCAGGCAACTTGTAACTCCAGCAGACATACAGAATTGGCATCTGCAGGGAAAGGACTTTGCAGTGAAGGACAACTTATTGTATTCCCAAGAACGATTATACCTGCCCAGCACAGATTTACAGAAAAAGGTAATCTCTTGTTATCACGATTCTTTAATGGAAGGACATCCCGGTATGGCCAAAACCTCAGAAAAGATCAAGCGCTACTTCTGGTGGCCGTCTTGGAAAAAAGATATCAGAGACTTTATAATGTCCTGTGGAGTATGCGCCCAAAACAAGAGTCAAAAGGAAAAACCAGCCGGCCTCTTACGCCCTATTGACATCCCACCTCGCCCTTGGCATACGCTTTCTATGGACTTCATCACCGATCTACCTCCATGCTCCGGATACAATACGATCCTAGTAATCGTGGACTTATTCTCCAAGATGGCGCATTTCATTCCACTCAAAGGCTTGCCAACAGCAGCAACTCTGGCCCGAGAATTTCTCGAAAACATCGTCCGACTGCACGGTTTTCCTTCAGTTCTAATTTCGGATCGAGGTAGTCAATTTATTTCTCATTTTTGGCGAAGTTGCTGTCGGTCGGCTCAAATTGATGTGAGACTATCGACCAGTCACCACCCTCAAACCGACGGACACACCGAGAGGACCAATCAAACTCTGGAACAGTATTTACGCTGCATGCTGCAACAAACTGAAAAAACTTGGAAAGATATCCTTTGGATAGCCGAATATGCCTACAATAACTCTGTCCACTCGGGAACTGGGAAAACCCCATTTTTTCTTTTATACGGCAGTCACCCTCGAACCTCGGAGTTGGATCCACTCCAAGATCTTGGAACACCAGCAGTAGACTACCTGCATTCTACAATCACCCAAGCCTTTAAGGAAGCCGTTTCTCACCTTCAAGAGGCTAAGGAACAATACAAGAAAGGAGCAGATCAACATCGGAAGAAAGCCCCCCAATATCAAGTAGGAGATCAAGTCTGGTTATCCACCAAATATCTACCTCTAAAAGGACCACGCACATTCAACCCAAGATACCTTGGTCCCTATTCCATCACTACCATAGTAAACCCAGTAGCGGTCAAGTTGGACTTGCCCCCTCACATGAAGATACATCCGGTCTTCCACGTCTCTCTATTAAAACCCGTGCAACCTCAAACCCGACTAACTAAATCTCCAAAACCTATCCTAGTCGATGGAGAACTCGAGTTTGAAGTCAAAAGCATTCTGGACTCCAAGATCTCCAAATCTAAACTATTTTACCTAATTGACTGGAAAGGCTACGGCCCCCAAGAAAGATCCTGGGAACCTGCAGAATATGTCCACGCTCCTCGTCTAATCAAAAGATTTCACCGAACATTTCCTGACAAGCCAAAACCCCCGGAGAAGCCCGGTTTGGGAGGGGCCTTGAGGGGGGGTGCTGTCATGATCTCTGCTTCCAAAAGGTCAGGACTTACCCAACTCCCTTGGAAGCAGACCCATATCCCAGGTTCCGAGTGGCAATCAGTCCCAATTGGGACCTTTTGGACCCTGTCCTGGCGCCAGTGGCACCAGGCTCATAAATATGCCCAGTCCCAGCGCTGGAAGCGCCGGGCTCATAATGCTTGGGTGGACTTACCTGCAGCAGACCATGCTGCTTACTTACCTGCCAGTTGAGCCTCTGATCCTCTTCTGTTTGGGACTACTTTTCCTGTTGGGTGGGGCAGGAGCCACTCCCTAGGTTCAGAACACTGGAACTCTTCTGGAAAGCAGGAACTCTTTTCTTATCTAGGCGAGGCTGTGGAAGGAGACACCTAAGCACTACAGGAGGCTATTTAAACCACACCCGATGGATGAATCTTGCTTTGCGTTATTCTGCATCCTCTGCAGCAGAACGCGCATCGTGTCTTCTGCATCTGATCCTGGGCCTAAGAGAAAAAGGCTTACCATCCTGAATCCAGTCTTCAGCAACACCTATAAAGACAAGAAAGAACAGGTTAGCACTACGGTCTTCAGTGACAGCGCATCTCTTACCTGGTCCATCGGCTGTCACCAACGCCTCGCGCTGCATTCCGGCATCTGAAAGACAAAGGCTTACCTACTCTTCGCGTGCTCCGGAGGTCTTCGCACTGCATTCCGGCATCTGAAAGACAAAAGCTTACCAACTCTTTGCACGCTCCGGAGGCCTTCGGCGCTGCATCCCGCATCTGAAAGACAAAAGAAGGTGCGTTTAAAGACATTGGGTAACTTTAATACTCACGTGCCATTACTCCTTCCCACGCCGAACCCAGTGGGTATTCCGGCACCCTTCAGCAGCTCCAAACTTGTACCTGCAAGATAAAAGGACAGTTAGTGCGCATCGTGAAGCAGGCAACAAGCACTTACTTACGTGCTTCCAGGCGCTTCTATTCCTCACACGGGTTCCATCCTCAACTCACTTCGGCCCGTCATCCGCCATCGCCGGAACCCTGCAAAACAAGAGACATCATTACAAAAGACTTTTAAAGACATTTGAAATACTCAGAACTTACCGTTCGTGCAGTAAACGACGGACAGCAGTCCTCTGAAGTCAAGAGGCCTGCACCCTTATCCAGTGAAGAAACTGGTTACGGCCCCCTGCCCCGAGGCAGATGGAGAGCACGGCGTTCACTTACCTAAGGTGAGAGCGTTAACCTTTGGGGTTCTACAGGAGAAGAGAAAGGGAAGAAGAGAGAGACACCCAATAACCCAGTTCATTAATCCCATATTTTCTATCTGCAGACATCTTACTCTTCGAGTCAGACATACAGTGCACAGAGGTCCAGCCCAAAGAGCCAACCGTGTGTTACACATCACCTTTGAAGATACGGTACTCGCCCAGTCAAGACCGGCGCCTCTGCGGGAATCAGGTGAGCGTTACAGGCGAGTATAGGCAATTAATAAAAACAGAAGCTCTATGGCAGGAATAAAGAAGTTTAACAAGGAATATATAAAGTGTTCGCCCCACCCATGCCAGTGCACAGTTTGAAACATAAAATCCCAGTTGACCTGATCGAATGCCTTTTCAGCATGAGTGCAATAGCGGCATATCCTAAATTGTACTTTTTGCCCTTCGATAGCATATGTAGAGCATTCAGTAAAAGGCTGGCATTCGCAGAGATGTTCCTGCCCTTGACGTAGCCAACTTGATCAGACTTGATCAAAGCGGGAAGAGAAGATTCAATTCTATTGGCCAACATTTTGGCAAACATCTTGCTGTCTACATTAATAAGGGAGATTGGGCTATAAGTTTTGAGAAGATCGAGGTCTTTGTAGGCTTTGGGAAAAAGAATAAGAAGAGCCTCGGAAAAGGAACCAGATGAACATTGCTGGCATTCAAAATAAGAGTATAGCATCTTAAACTGGGAGAGAGGGAGCTAGCAAAGTGATAACAAAATTCAACACAGAGCCCATCGGGAACAGGGTCTTTCCCTCTGCCTAGTCCTTTAATAGCATAATTAATCTCAAGAAGAGTAACCCCTGCCTCCAGATGGGCAAGATTGGTTTGAGTTTATGAGGTTCTATTGATTTTTTCCAAAAAAGTGTTGATACGGGTGGGAGAAATGGAAGTTCGGGGGGATGTAGCTCAGAGTAAAATTGTTTAACGCAATTGAGAATGTCATCGGATTTTTGTCATAAAAGTACCAGATTTATCTTTAACGCGTGATATGAACGTTTTTCCTTTTTAGATTTAAGGTATGAGGCAAGAGACTTGCCAGCCTTATTGGAAGTCTGATACATTTTGGTTTTGTATTTCGCACAGCACACCTGAGGCCAACTCAGTGAGTTCTTTATTAATCTGAACACACAATGAGATAACCAACCGTAGATTAGCATCTGAGGGAGAGCAATACAATTGTTTTTCAGCTTTAGAAAGCTGGAGGTACACGTCATCCAGGAATGCTTTATGTAGTTTCCTTTTCTTACAGGAGTAAGCTATGATAGGACCACATAGCGTCGCATTAAAGGCATCCCAATTGGTGACAACTGGCAACTGGAGACAACAAGGTCTAGATTGTCAGCAAAATACTGTTGATGGAAAAAATGTAATGACTGGGTAAACTCTTGATCATATTGTTAAGTCTCCATCGGGAAGGTGTTTTTTTTAATATCAACAAGGTTAAACATGGTGGAGACCAGGGCATGATCAGAGATAATGATGTTGCAAATAGAAGATTCAATGATTGTGCTAGTGAGAGATTTAGATGAAAAAATGTAATCAAGACGAGATTAAGTGTCATGAGGGGATGAGTAGAAGGTGTAATCTAAATGAGTTGGGTGAGAACGCCTTATGAGATTTGGAGGTTTTGAAGATGCACTTAGATTTTCTATCTAAAAGGGGATCCAGTACCTGATTAACATTGCCACACAATATGAGGTTATTGAGGCTATAACTAAGAATTATTTGTTTAATAGAATCCTAAAAACCAAGGACAGGAATAGTGGGATCATACACATTCATAATAGAAAGGGAATCAGAGCCAATCCGAAGTTTAACCCAGACCCATCACCCATTCCTGTCAGCGTCCTGTGCTAATATCTTGCAGGGCAGTTTCTTGCTAATAAGTATAGCAACACCATTTTTCTTGCCAATGGCAGGGCTATGAATAACATCTTTAATCCAAAATGATTTGAGCTTCATGGTTTCAGGAAGAGATAGATGAGTCTCCTGTATACAAGCTACAGATGGCTTAAGTTTATTCAAGTGGGAGATGATCTTGTGTCTTTTAATAGGGTTATTGCACCCTTTAATGTTCCAAGTTATGCACTTAAAAACCATAGAAGTAGATGAGTGTGGGTGAATAAAGCTGTAACATATGGACCAAAACACAGAGAATAATCCAAAAATAAGTGCATCGATAAATCACATGCAGATTCAAAATCAAGTAGGAATGAGAGAAGGGGCTTCAAAATGAAGGCCAGACATAAAAAGAAAGAACATGAGGATAAATGGGAAGGAAGGGGAAGCCAGACCAGGTTAGGGAGTGTTTACACATAGAGCGGGAAGAAACGCCGTACCAGGTGGTAAAGCACATGAAAAAATTAATGAGGCTGTAGGGTCTGGCTAAAAAGTGGAGAAAACTGGGGAAAAAAGTAACAGGAGTGAGTGACACCACAAGGACCGTCATATAAACACAGACAGTCCTCTACAGGAGATGGGTCACGTAACCACATTCGACCCATCAAAAATACAGAACATGAGATGCTAACAATATTGCATACAATAAGTTCAAGGAAACCGCCAATTGCAGAGGAGAATCAAGGTCTCGAAGTTGACGGTGAGTCAAGGGTAGTGATGTGTCCATGCCTTCTTTTTTAATAGAGCGAATAAATGCCTACAGATCGGCAGGTTCGTCAAAGCTGACTGTTTGCACGTCGTGAGTTATTTTGAAGGATCAAGGATTAAAAAGGCTGTATTTTATGGTAAGCTGTTTCAGGACTGGGAGAAAGGACAAATATTCCTTACGACGTTGAGCAGTGATCTTTGCCACATCTTGCGTGATATTAATTTTGCTACCTTGCCAGCTGAGGGGATTCCTCTCCTTAACCTTCAAAATTAGGAGTTGGAGTTTAGTCAATTCTAGAAGATAGAATATCAGCGTGCAAGGAGGTTGATTAGATGATGAGGAGTTTCTGACTGGACCAATGCGATGGGCACGCTGGATGTTGAGTGAGGTATTTAGTTGGAGACGAAGCAGGACATGCAGCATCTTCTGTACGAATGATATAGGGTCAGACCCTTCAGATCCCTCCGGTAGACCAGCAGCACGCAGATTGTTTCACCTGCTTTTGTTCTCCAACTCCTGAGTGTCTTTTAAGGTCCTTGATTGTTTTTTCCAGCATTGCCACTTTTCGGGAGACATCCTCCACAAACCCGACCTATCTCTCCATTTCATCCATTCTGCCTTGAAAACTCTTCCACCTGTCATCCAGTTGCTGCATTTTCTGGTTGGTGGTTTCAATGAAGGGTTTTAGAGCTCTGATCTCTTGTAGAATAGCATCAATGCCCAGATCAGAAGGAGAGAGCTGTGGCGGTGAGTCACTTTTAGGTCTTTTGAGATTGGCCAGGGGAGGAATAGAGTCCTTGATAGTGGGCTGTGATTTTTGGTTGCCTTTACCAGAAGTCATGCCAAAAAAATAAGGTAGGCGAAGAGGACCGCAGTAGAAGCGAAGAAGGGTGCCAAATATAAAGGTCTGAGCCTTGCAGGCCTTAAAAACCCAGACCAGTTGCAGTAATCAACATAAGGTGGGTAGACGGTGCCAATGGTGCAGCATCCAGAAAATAGAAAAATACAAAAAGAGAAAAAGGAAGAAAGTAACAGTAGGCTAAGGAATGAAAATGAAGTGCTAACATACAATATTTCAAGACCCTCAATAGAAATATTGCAGGAATGTCAGAATAAAATAAAAGCCAAGTGCACCTGTAGAAGGTAAAGCGCCAGATAATAATGTAGATGCAGAGAGGTGGCCTTAAAACATCAGGAAAGCGTCTCACAGAGGATAAATATCCGAAAAGGTATGAGAAGCAGGCAAAATCCAGTAATGCCAAATTCCTCGCAAAAAAGCCTGTAATATCTAGGCAAAAAGAAGTCAAAGCACAACATGCTATTTAAAGAGCAAAAGTCAAATTAAGGCAACATAGCAGGCGTAGCAATAAAATCCATTAAAAAAAGTGATGAAGAAGCACTTGTCTTGTGTAAAGCGTTTAAACTGCAATAATATTATGAGGCAGGTGGTGGTGCTTAGCTCAGGAATGAACCCGACATGATCAGAAGGTCCAAGGCGGCTCGCTGAGTCATGAGCAACACCCAACGCTTCTTCATGGGATAAGGCTGTCAGTCAGAGCAGCGGGCGCTCACCTCTCTTCGTTAATGGTGTATGCTGCAAGAAGACACCAGAGCCGCCGGAGCGCTGCAGAGCTTGCGGGCGAAGACCAGAAGAGCAGGCAGCAGAAGAGGACCGAAGGTGAAAGGCGGTAAGAAATTAAAATATTGTTGTAAATACTGAGATTGGCCGGAGCCAGTCCTCGAAGTCAGCGGGAGCTGTTGGGAGAGGAGCTCCTCTATTTTTTTAAATCAAGTTTTACTGTTCGTATAGTTTTATTTTAAAAAGAAACCGGAATGGTTTAATTCTAAAATAAATGTACAGGAAGAAGTTCAAACTTGCACTTTCAGTGTACTACGCTGGACGTTGCCTTAAAAAGCAGGTGTATGTATTGGGGAGTTTGTGTTGTGTTTGGGAGGGGGCGTGGTAATGGGGTTTGTAGGGAGTGGGTGCAAGCCAGGAGGGAACATAGTTTCACTACTTCTTTTTGTACACTTTGACCACTGGCCGGAGCCGTGTGGCTATGCGGCAATTCTCCCTGGTGCCAAGCCAGGCCCCCTCCCCAGGACCGTTTTTAGATCTCACCAAATGCATGAAGTAGAATGGAGTAGGATAGAAGATAGGTTTGTATCATGCATTTATTTAGTGGCGATGGTATGCTAAGGGTATCCTTGTATTTTGTTATTAAACCATCTCCTAATAAATAATTAATGAAGAAACAAACAGCTGTTTATATTCTTGATTTATATTTCACATGATTCATCAAAATTTTTAACAGGGGTGAAACATTAATATGCGATTGTTGGTGAGAAGGATCAAACCCACAGTTCGCCAAGATGCTCACTCCCTCTGGTACATGTCAATTGCACATACCTGAGTGCACAAAGCCTTTTTCAGCCCAAGACACCTGTATGCATAATGGGAATCTTGTGCATGGGCAGGCCGTGCTGAATGACAAGGGAACTCCTTAAATAACAAGGAGACACCTTGTAGCGGAGTTATAGACTGCATCTTATAAACATCTATCGGCCATGTACAAACTATGTGAAACACACAAGGGTACAAATGGAAGACTTGTCATCATTGCGTCAGACGCAATTCAAAAATATTTGTTATGGGCGCACAACCCGAATGAGGGAATACTCATAACCAGGGAGAGATTTGATTGTCTCCCTTTAAGAGCAACTTTGTCTCGCTTGACAAAACACAGGGAGGGAAAATGTTGCCCCTTTTGCCAAGAGGCAGAGGAGAAGATTGTGCATGTTGTGTTATTCTGCACATAATATAAATATTATAAGACCTAGAACTCTGATGCCTACTCTAAGAGAGGTACATTTTACACAATGTCGCCCAGCATGGACGTACTTGCTGTGGGCTGGTATATCAAAAGTTAGTTTGTGCCTAATGTAGTTTTTTTTTTTTTAATAAATGTGTTTATTGTTTTCAAATGCAGACATAATATTCAACATCAAACATAACCCCCCTCCCAACTTCCTCCCTCCCTCCCCAGAAGGATCTTGCAGTCTTTCTGAATGGGGGAACTTATGCACTGAACATTTCTGTAAAAATAATTTTGTGGGGCACCATTGCTCCATGTAGTCTGACTGCAGGTAGTCTTGGACCAACCCCCATTCCTTTGTGAAGGATCCACCTGTGGCTTGAATTCTGTGGGTTAGCTTTTCCATTGCCATATGGGACCAATCCTTCGGGAGTCAAGTGAAGACTAGTGGCGGGTCACGCTTTTTCCAAAAAAGCTAGAGTTAGTTAGAAGAACGTCCTTGCTGCCTCATCAATTGGAGCCATGTATTGGAGATAACTCAATGTCAAGCCATAATGCTTCTGGTAAATGCTGATTAATGGCAAGCGAGTAATAGCAATTTATTGGGATGGGTGCTCCTCATATTGCATCTGAATTATGGCTTCTATGAATGAATAAAGAATTGATTTAACTTTAACCATTTGAATTTGGTGATTTTAGCACACAATGCAGAGATCTTAATATACGTATACGTTCTTGATGTCTTTTGCATACAATGTATTTGAAGCATTTGAGTTTTGACATCAAATACTGGTCTCCTCAAACTGCGAATTTGTATTTTTATTGGTGCTGTGCTTTAAAATTATACCTCTTTTTTGCCTGTTATGGCCAACAAATGAATTGATGATTTTATTGTTTTGACTTGCGATCAACAGTGATTCTAGCATTTAATAGATTCTTGCATCACTGTTTTCAAACAGATCCTTGTGCCTGTATGTAAACCCGAGAATTATACAGATTGGTTTAATTCTGTGCAATAGTGTAAGTGTTTGTAATAAGGACGGTGATTCTATCACGTATAATGCTGCTGCTTTTGTGTTTTTATGTAACTGTAGTTCTGGAATAAACATTGATGATGTTTTTAATATTTTTCGTCAAACTGTGTCTAAATTTCTCCATCCTTGTCTGATGATTATGCAGCAACAGCAAATTGCTCTTACGTCAGGACTGGAAACAATGGGATATGAAATTGCAGTTTGCCCACTACATGTCAGTAGTCAGAGAGTTAGTATGTGGATGCAAATCCTTCTAAATTTTGCGTGGAGAAACAGAGGTTTGGGTCTGGGAGCCAACCTCAGTCGGCTGGAACCCGCTTCTCTGACCACCAGCTCTAGGATCATGTCTGCAGATGGTGTAGAGGACCAGGAACCAGGGGTTCCTTTTGTCATTCAGTTGAAACTAGTTCCAGCGACCAGGGATAAACGAAGTTCTGTTTAGCAGCTAAAACATCTAAAATATGGCTGTCTGTCTTCTCTTTTACATATTTACAGATTACACTTTTTAACGTTTTATTATCCTTGCACTTAGCATATTGCAGTGCATCATGTGCTTGTCTACCTCAATGCTCCATAGATGGCCTCCAGAACATACACAATTCTACTGCACGGGTGGTACTCAAACTACCCAGGAGAGAATATATCATCTCTGTCCTTCGTCAGCTTCAATAATTAACAGAGAAAAAAAGAATAGACTGAGAAGTGAAATCTTTGTAGCAATCAAAATGTCCTTCACACAAACCCTCTCATTGCAAACCAACTTGTCAACAGGGGTGGACTGGGAACCAAAAGAGGCCCTGGAAATAATTTTAAAAGTGGCCCCATCTCATACATTTTCAGGAAGCGCAACCTGTTTTCTATGTGAAAATGTGGAAATACCACAAAAAGGGAGGGCCAGGGTGCAGAGGCCTACCGGGAAATGTCCAGAGTTCCATATAGCCCAGTCCACTCCTGCTTGTCAACTTCAATCTGTTCAGCATCTATAAAATGAAATTGCAAAAGTGGGAAGGTCACTCCTTTTCTAACTTTGCAACAACGATGTGGAATGCCCTTTTAAAATAAATTCCAATTTAGAAAAGGCTTAAAAATTAGAAGATGCATCTTTTATTAATGTTTCTTCCTCAGTGGCATACTGAGTGACAGAAAGTCCACTGTCTCTCGACTAATGAAATTCAGTGTCACTGACAGCCAACTCTATGAGTTACGATTGTGTAATTTCTGGTGTCAATTCATAACTTCACTTAGAACCCATTTGCTGCCTATTTAAGAGCCCCTGGTCTTTGTAACAATTAGGGGGCTAGGATGAAACTGAGTCATCACTGTATGAGTCATTGGCTGATAATGTCACTAACATTTAACAAAGGTGTGTTTGCTTCCCTTTTGTCTGCATATTGTTTCAGTTTTGTTTTGGCATTGATGCCTTGTTTTCAAAGTAGATAGCCATCAGAATGTATGTTGGGGTGCAGCAGCCATTTTCTGACAAGTCTTCCAAACATGGTTTCTGACATGCACTGCTGATGTGTGAGGAGTGTTACAGTAGCCCCTTGGCAATACATATAGCAGTTTACCAGCGGTCTATTTGTAAGATGCAACATGTGTAGGGTTTTCTTGATGTTAGCCATGAATCACTCAAAAGTGCCATTTGCTTGAGGCTACAGGCCTAAATATTCAGCAAATGTTTTAACGTCCTAGCTTGGTATGGCATATGCAGTAAACATCTTCTCAAGGGCAGGAATGACACTGGAGGCAGCTGTGGAATTATGTATTTGGGTCTCAGAATACCAAGAGCAATCATTCACAGCTAGGATGTTAAATGGTCTGAAGAAGTCAACTGCTACTCCCTCCCATAGAGCTTGAGATAATGGTGTCATGTGAAGTGGTTCTGATGTAGTGAGCAACGCTTGAGAACATCTTCCATAACCACATCCATTTTAGGGAACCATACTTCAAGACTCAGCATTCGTTTAGTTGAGAAAATGCCTCTGTGCCCTTCGCCAGCTAGATTAACCACCTGTTGATAGAGAGACATGGGTATCACAGTCTTGTTCCCTTTTAGATTAATGTTGTGCTTAGTTTACTAATAGCAAATTGTGAAGCAAATTGTGCATTTCACTGTTGTCACAAATGCCTTTTTGGCACAATTTCTTTGGCGTGTTTCTACTTGCCAGTTCTAAGAGAGAAATAAATCTTGCTCCGATTCTAGTTGGGTAGTCCTAGACGGGTAGGTTTGGCATGATGTATGACATAATTTATGTTTAGGTCAACTGTAAATAGCCTTATCTGGGATGTCTGCAAATGATCCAAAAATCATAGTTCTCGAGGCATAATCCCCATCTGGCAATTCTAGGAGACATGCATGCGTTCAGGTTTCTGTAGATGGTTGTTAGTGCTTTGAGGTCTGTGACGAAAGTGAAAGCTTTACCGTAGAGAAAAATATGAAAGTGTGTGCATGCCCCTACCACAGCAAAAATGTCTTTCTCAGTTTGAGAATAGCTTGTTCTGTTGCTGTTGAACTCCTGCTTGCATATGACACAATGCATCTACTTGAGGTGTGTATGGGTTCATGCTGCGCCAGAGTAGCCCCTAGTCCTACCGGACTCGCAACAACTGTGAATTCAGTGGATCGAGTCGAATCAAAATATGACATGCATGCAGCAGATGTGATCCTTTGGTCTATTTATTCTAAAGCTGCTTCACATTCTTGGGTCCGGGTAAACTCAAAATTCTGTTTAGGGATCAGTGATTGTTGCACAATCCTGAATGTAGCAGGTGCATTACAGCTAGTCATAATAATGACCTCAGCACTGAGAGGGTGCAGGGTAACATGGTATTGTTTAATGCAGACAACTTTTCCGGGTCTGGTTCCATGCCTTGTTCTGAGAAGATGTGTCTGAAGAACTTCAGTGCGTGATTCCTGAATCCTTATTTCTCCTACTTTATGGTGAGGGGGGCATTTTCTCATGTCATGCCCACGTGAAGAAGTGTCCCATTATGGCATTCTTGGGTTTTGCCAAATATCAGTTTATCATCAATGTAATTTGTGCAATTCAGCTTATGTCAAATTAATTTGTGTATTTCCTCCTGGAATATTTTCACCACCGATGAGATGCCCAAACGAAGACGCTTGTATCTATAGAGCCCAAAGACAATGTATCCCAACTCAGGTGCCTATTCCACTTGACGGTATCCTTTATTTGCATCTAATTTGGAAAATGCAGTGGCTCCATTTAAAAGGTGAATCATATAAGTGGTCCTTGGTGGATGGTTTTTTTCTCATTGTATTGTTTGATTGGGAAGGTTGATGTTTACGCAGATAGTAATGTGCTTGTCTTGTCTGATCCTTTATTAGGTGCAGGAACAATGGGCGCTACCCACGCTGCAGGGCCCGTTGCTTGTTTGATGATGTCTTGTGTAAGAAGGTGGTGTAGTTCATGTATGACTTGTTGAATAGTAGTGTTGTGCCGTAGGTTTGGTCGATTCAATGATGTGTAGGCAAATTGGACAGTTCTAGTTTTCCTAAAAAGACCGGACAACTTGTTTAATTTTGTCTTTGGTTTCAAAATGTTGAATCATCATTAGATGGTACAATATGTGTACTAATCCCATATTTAGTGGAATTTTGGAAATGATTATAGAGCTACATTTACTTGCCGCTTCCAGGGCATGGAGTAACATTTTTGCAGAATGTGTTTTATATAGGCCTGTGGCAACAAATCTGCTTTGGCATTCATCAGTGTGTGGGAGCCATAAGGGAAAATGTCAACATCTGATGGGCACAACTCTGGTAGATGAGGCAGATGTAGGTAGTCTTATTTATCTATCACATTTACCATCACATCTGTGTTGATAGGCAACTCAATAGGATGATCAATTATCTGTAGCAACAACACCGGAGCTGCTTGGTAACCAAAAATGTAAATATAACTTGTTTGTGATTAGGTCCAGATGATGAACTCATCTCACTGCCAAACAGAGTTTTTGATGCAAGGTAAACCTATTTGACATCACGATTTGTGACATTTCCTATCCTCTGGTGATTAATGATGACTATGCAATGATTGTTTTCTGGTTCGGTATATCAATTTCTGTATCTGTTGTCTTGTGGTACCCTTGGGGTTCTTGTCTTCTTGTGATGGTCAGGATATGAAAACGAAACAGAACTGGGGGTTTTGGAAGCTCTGAATTGCTGAAAACCACCTTAAACTGGTTCTCCCAGCCACAGCGAGGCCAGAATTGACCCAAAGCTGGGCATGTGACTTCTTTGGGGAAATCTTAGCTGCAGCAATAGCAGATTATGCTTGTTTACCTCCTGCGTTTGCGCCACTGATGATACCTGATAGAGCGGTACTGTTAAGGAAGTACTATGTTTGATTTTGTCCACTGTCTCCAATTGGATTTCAATGGGCATATTAGTATGTACCATGTCCAGTATTTCTTCTAGTGTAAGTGTCTTCTGTAAAAGGTAATTGCTGAATGCAAAAGATTCACAGCCTGCTATGATTTGAGACTTAATCGCTGCCTCGCTGGAATTGAGTGAAAGCCACAGTGCTTCACGTGCGTTCAAAGGAGGATCACAAAATTGTGCATAGTTTCTCCTTTGGACCAAGTGGTTTTGTGAAATAAATGTTGTTCATAGTCCACATTTGTGTGTGGTGTGAAATATTCATTCAACCCCGTTATTAAATCATCAAAAGTGGTACTTTTTTTCAATAAGTTCATAGATTTTATAGCGGATGGAGGAGCCAATAGACAAGGAAAGTAGACTTTTTTTACATTGGTCATCTTGACGGCCAATGTCATTGATGTGCACGTTGAACATATCTATCGTGTTCATCAATGTCCTAAATTTCTTGTAACAAACAAGTCAAATGCCATTGGCAGGGCATGCCTGGCAGGAGTGACTTGGAATATGGGCAAGACAATGTCATCTGAAATGATACAAGCCGTGAAATGTTGCAGGAAAATGCAGATAACTAAAATGAGTCTGTAGTATTCATGGTGTAAGATTAGTATCTGCAGGGGACTGTTTCACTTTCTGACCTGGAGGGTTTGTGTCCAAGAAAGAGACAATCAGGAATGTGTTGGACAGCTCCTTTCTTTGACATGCTATGTGTACAGAAATATGGCAGTAGAGGTGTTTTCTACCTTTATTGGGCTTGTTATTGACAATGTGCACCAGCGAGCATGAAGCAGAGGTCCTGCTGCTAATAAGGGACAGTTGTGGCAGCACCTTGTAATGCAGTCAGGAAAAGCCTAAGACACGTACACAGGTTGCCAGCCAATCTGAGCACTCATGCACCTGAGACTCTTAGAGCAGTGTGGGAGGATGATGCGGACCACACAAGCGGGTGGAATAGCTCAGGCATGTATTCAGAGAGCCAGCCGATTAATGTGCTCTTGAGTTTTTCAGCATAGCCTGGAGAGCCGATTGTCGTATCCAGCAAGGACATGGTTAATGGAGCTTGGCTCCACACCACAACGGTCACCGGCATCCAATAAGAGGCCAGGACTGCAGCGCGTGTGCAAGGCTCTTGCCTAGAGCTCAGCTGTTGCTGCGTGAGAGAATAAAGAGGTTAACCAAGCTACTGGCCTCTGTGTGTTTCTTTTTCCCTAAGGGCCCATTTGTGCAAGAGTGTGCACACCAACACGACAATGGCATTGAGGATGGGATAGGCATATGCAACCTCATCATGCAAAACAAAAATGTTCTTCTTCTCCCCTCCTACCACGAGGAACGAGTACTGTACTACTGTACTCTGTTTGCAAGATGTCGAGACAAGACCAGGAGCAAGAAGAGCGTTATTAAGATGGCATGCCGGAGGCAAGCACATTTCGCGGGCCAGAGCCATTCGACATGCAGGATCAAGAATCTCTTGGACCACGGTGGGAGAGATGGCTGCAGCGATTTGAAAATTATCTGGAGGCTCATGATGAAAATGCACCCGAACGATTTGCACCCGAACGATTTGCAAGAAGACTGCTAGTAAGCCTTATCAGAGACGGCGTGAGTGTCCTCATTACCACTTTCCTACCCATGTTGGTCTGAAGGAGGCACTGTGTGCTTATTTCGATCCACATAGAAACAGTGACCATGAAAGGCATACTTTTTTGTTTTTTTATTTTTACTGTGCTTGTAAAAGACTTTTCACAAATACATATGAAAAAAGAAGGTGAAAGAAAACATAAAAGACACTTACAAGCAAAAGAAAACAGGTGTAAAAGTTCATCATTCCGAAAAAAATTAAAACTTTTGACTTATAATGTCTCCAGCAATATCAAACCTACATTACAATTTTATAAAACCTAAAACATTTAAAAATCTTAATACCTCTATTACCAAACTAAGTTCATGCCCAGCAGCCAATCCCTTCCTAAATGGGAGGTATGTAAGCCACTCCTAATGCACCACAAAACGAGAGAAGTCCTTGACTCGAAGACTTTGAATCGCATTGCATTCAGCTAGAATGTGCCTCAACGATTGCACTTGATGGAAACTACAAAGGCTACATCCTGGGGTCTCCTGGTCCCATTTAATTCTTGCCCGGATCTCCCTTATCTCCCGAGTGGCTATAACATTCATCATAAGCCTTAAAATGTCAGTTCTCCACCTGGAGTTAGGGGTCCGGCAGAGGTAGGCCGGGTAAGTGCCTCTAGGTTTATCAATAGTTGAATGGGAGGCTGCAATGGCTATAAAACGCATTATGTCCACAGTGCAGGCCCAATCATGATCCAATATTGCTTTCTTCATGCCCACTGGATTTACCATTACATTATCAATTGGCCTATTAATATTGGATAAGATCTTAATCACAATTTCCCGCAACTGTATCAGCACAGAGTGTGCCCCCAGCTGTAGATGAAGGACTAGGTCTTCGTACAGAGAATCCCTCTCCCGTACTTATATGTGCCTGTAATGAAGAATAAATCTGCAATCCAAGTGGGCCATCAATGATGTCAAGACCAACTCATACCACAGATTGGCCATTGGAAGAGATGCAGGGAGATTCAGTGCTCTTTTCCAAATCCGCTCCTCTTTCCTCACAAAGTCTATGGACCAGGAGTGGGGTCTATCTCCATATCGTATAGAATTTTTGGAATAACTTTGCAACTGTAAAAACAAATCAGAGGGAGTATGGAAAACCGTGCACTCATTCTCTTCTTTTGGGAACAAAACTGGTCTGCCCAACGATCCAATCTCTCCACAAAGGGGGCCATAGAAGGGCTTGAGGTCAGCATAAAACCCAAATATTTGACCTCTGGCACAACTGGTATCAACGTTCCATTTATGTGGCAGGCGAACCTTGGCACACACTTCCCATGCCGATGGAATCTAACTATGTTACATCTGGTGGGATTTATGGTTAGTTCATTTTCTTCTGCATATTGACAGAAGGTGTCTAGCTGCCTCTGCAGCCCACGGGCATGTAGTCCAATAGGACAACATCGTCCGCGTATGTCAGCCAGGATATATTTCTAGCCCTAATCTTAGGGCTTGCCAGTGTGGATGGTGATAAAGTCCTGCCTACATCCGCCAGGTATATATTGAAAAGACAGGGAGCCAATCTGAACCCTTGCCTTAGTGCCCAGCCCGTAGCAATGAGCCGTGAAAGATGACACTCACTATGGAGACGTACCTGGATATTGGAATTACCATGGAGGTGGATCAGGACAGTGAGCAAACCCTGCGGAATACCCCAGTTCAGCAGTTTACTCCAAAGATGCCCTCGATTTATCGTATCAAATGCGAGGGTAAGATTCAGCCATGCACCATAAAGAGTTAGACCACCCTTCCACCATGATTTCCCAAAATCCAGATTCGCAATCAACCCATTTAGGGAAGTTGAAATGCCCCTCCTAAAACCAATTTGTTGTCTATGCAGGATGCCCTTTCCTTCTGCCCAGGCCTCGAGATCCCTTAGAACTGCACCTGCAAAAATGTTACTGTCAACGTCCAGTAATGCTACCGGCCGGTAATTAAGTAAAGAAGTCCGGTCCCCTTTTCTATGAATGGGGATGACTATTGCTGTTTCCCACGAGTCTGGGAGCACTCTGCGTTTTAAGATGTTATTAAAAAGATCCCATAGGATCCCCATCCACAGCGGGGCGTCTGCCCTCATAATGGAGTTTGTCAGCCCGTTATGCCCCGCTGCTCTAGAGGACAATGACTTCCTGATCAAGTCTTCAATGATTGCTGGGAGAGATTAATATTGCAGGGGACCAAATTAACCCATTCAAACTGGTCTCTTTCTGCTTTCCTGTACAGTTGTATGAAGTGAGACCGCCATACTCCTTCGGGAACAGCATTGGCCTGCAAGGATGACTGGGATTTCGCTGCCCGATTTACCACTTCCCAGAGGTTACGAGAAGATTGGCATCCCAGGCATCTGAGCATAGCCTCGCTATCCTTTGGAGACGTAGGAAACAGTGCACCCATGACCACCCTTTATATGCGTTCATAATGGCTTTACGCTGAGATAGATAGCTCGTTGGAGAGGATGTGACTCTATTAAGAGATCCAATCTCCTTCCTTATAGCTCTTTTCCATATACAAGTGGCCTCATCATAATCGTGGATGTGGGCACTCCTCCCAGCAGCTTTAATGTGAACCGGTGCATCCACTAGCCACAAAAACTCCTGAAAGAATTTGGGATTTTGAAGATCTTCCGTCCCCCCATCCTCTCCTTCCACCAAAACACAGTGCAATTTTTGGTTCAAAGCTTTCCCATTCCCTTTGAATTTTGAAATTTGAGACCCCTTCTGGTTTACCATCAGTGCTGGGCATAGTATCCTATCCACTTGCGGTCTGGCAACCCTCATAGTGAGGGCTAACATTTCATGGTCGCTGAGTGCAGTCGGTTCAACTTCAAAACGGTTGCATTTGACAAATAAATCAGGTGACAGAAAAACAGTCAATAATACACATTTGCAAGGGCATACTTTCAACACTGCATGCCAACTCACAGGAGAGTCCCTGGACACGTTTGCGACCAAGCTTTGTAAACTTGTGGCGCATTGCGAGTTCCACAAGTTCTCGAACAAGTAAGCGATACGTCTCTGGATCATTAGTGGTGGACTATCAATGTTTTACTTAGCCTAGAGCACACCTTCACTATATGTTAGTTAACACTTTGGATAAGTAGTGGGGTGCCGGGGAGAAAATCAACCCTGACACTCAGATGCACTAACGAATGTGAAAACATCAGAAGTCCACAACCTTGTGGAACTCTCCCGTCCCCTGCACACCCAATTGGTATTGTGTATACAATCAATTATTAGGTTTTTTCAAATAATGTTCAATAATTACATTTAAGGAAAATCATTTATGCAAAAATTGAAAAGAATTGAAGGAATTGTTTTTTTCTCACACAATCTTTGATTAAAAAAAAATCAAGTATTTTACTTCCTATTGTCCTGAACAATTTGAGTTGATTTTAGTCATTTATACTCCAAAAAGATTTCTTGATTTATAGTTCCAGGTAGACAATGTATCACAATAGATTTCAAACAATCACCACATACAACTGAATTGAAAAAGTCAATATTATGTAATGTATTCAATCCTTTTTTTCCTTTTTTTTTATTAATTGTATTACAATTTTTACAAAAGAATGCAATCTCAAAAAAATGCCATATTGGATATTCTTAATCTTCACATAAAATCCATCATTCTTCATAATCCGACCTACAGCTGTCTTCTCCCAGTAGAAAATCCAGTTAACTGTCCAAATTTTCCAAACCAATGTTTTTCATAAATGATGTTACTGCAATCACCCACTGTGTTTTTTCACCACTCATCAGAAAGGATCACCACGCTTCTTTATGCAGCGATTTTGTTGATCTCAAAATCTTTCCCAAATAAATCTCTCTGGCTGCCTGTGTACCACTACAGGTCAGCAAAAGATGTCACATAGTTTCTATTTGATTAGGGTTTTTGCAAAAACGACAGTTGTTTGCAATAGATTCATCTCTAGTGGCTATTATTTCTCCGGTTTTCAGTAGGTTTTGGCTTTGATTATCTGGGAATTTTTTCAGGTAACCTCTGACTTCGTTAACCTTCTTTAGATCAGTTGAGACCTTCACAGCAAGTTTGTAGGCCGCCGTCTCTTCTAGGGTTTTACTCCAGTCAAATTCTTTTAACTTCTTTATCGTTTACACAGATTATGTATAAGCTCCTCTTCCGATGAACGTATTGCCTCTAGTAAGTGAATATTGTCCAATGCCCATTTTGTTAGCATGTGGTTTTTTTACCTTCTTCCAGTTGTTTTGCAATTATTTCGAACATTTTTGGCTTCGGTTGTATGATGACCTCTCGATACAACAATAAGGAGTTTCGCTCAATTATTGTTTTTAGTGATGTCAAGCATAGTTTTATTCAAACCAAAACCACTAGGGTAGAGGCTGGTAGACCCAGTACCTGACACCAAAAACAAACCTTTGAGTTTAGGCCATATATTTGCCAGGATCTTAGGCATAGCTTCAGCTCCATATGTTACACTTGCGTCCACTTTTACCGTGTAGTAGTTCAAGATCGGAATCAGAGAGAAAATGGACAGAATTTCTTGTCTAGCGCCTTCGCTTGAGATATTGAAGATTTCCTTTTTGCATAGATGTATGTTTGCATAGGTTTCTCCAAAGGATTGTTGTTTTAAGTTATGTACAAATATTGAAAATGTGTCACTTTTTCCAGAATAACCCCGTCGGCGTGCCATTTCGATGTCTTCAGTTTTCTTGAGGTCTTTTCGAAGGTCATTATTTTTGTTTTCGTTTTGTTTAATTCCAAGTTGTTTTCTTTCAAATAGTTCATTAGGTTGTTTGTTTGCCTTTGTAGACCTACCTTTGTTTGGTCCATCAAAATATTGTCGGCATAAAGAATCTGAGAGATCTTTGAGGCGCCTACTGTCGGTGGAAAGGCTCTAATTCCTTTTTCACTGTCCTCGAAATCTGCCATATAGGCACTGTAAGGGGCCGGCGCAAATGGACATCCTTGTTTGACGCCTCTAGCTGTCGGGATATCTGTTGTTAAGTTTCCCTCCCGACTTAGCCTTATTTTCATAATTGTTCCTGAATGAAGGGCTCTGAGTGGTCCCAAGAGGGATTCTGGGCAGTTTCTTTGCTTCAGCTTTCTCCACAGGCGGTCCCAGTTGACCTGGTCAAAAGCTTGTACCAACAAACACCATATATATTCTCAGTCTACCCTGCAAGATTCTTGCTTTAAGGTTACTTAAGAGTAAAACGTTAGCTGTAGTTCCTATGTTTTTTACAAAAACCCGTCTGTAACCAGCTTTTTGTAACCAGGTCTGCAATTCATCCAAAAGAAGGGCCCCAAATACTTTACCAATCACGTCAAGTAAAGCAATAGGTTGGTAATGGCATGGATCGTCCTTAGCCCCCCTTTTGAATATAGGCACTAGATTTGCCGTTTCCATTTGGGGGGAATTAGATTGAGTCTGTTGCAATTTTCAAACAGTTTTGACATGAATTTGGCCCATACTTGGGGATACTTTTTTAGATCTATGTTACAAATCCCATCTGGGCCTGGGGCCCTTGAATTCTTAAGTTTTGTGATTTTGAGTAAAATGGATTCTGTGTCACAAGGTACCAACCATGGGCAAGTGATCTGAGACAGTGAGGCAAGGTGTCCTTTTGTGGGTGTTTATATAGATTTTCAAAGTGGTCCATCCATTGTTTTCCCCCACGTTGTTTAAGATGGGGTCTATGGTGTTTTTCTTTGTTGTTCTTACTAAGGACCAGAAGTCTCAAGATTTTCTTTCAGAGATCACTCGAAGCATCACTGGTACATTATGGATCAGTATTGATCAACCAGTTTTTATATACTTTTTCAGCAGTCTTGGCCCTCAATAGATTTTTTCTGGTGATCGAATTTTCCTTGCTAACCGCTTTAGTTGTCGTAAGGTTCTACTTTGTTCAACCACTTGTTGATCATATATGTGGTTATAAGTTTGCAAAGGACCCCTTTTTGTTACTTTCCCAAGTGGGTGTACCAAACGAAGTGGTACATAGTCCACCATGGATTTACTTTGGGTTAAGGTGTTTATTGGATCTGTTTTATAAAGTTCATATTGACTTGAAATTTGAGTGATGGCCTTTTCTGAGAGCTTGAGGCGTGTGCCTCTCTCATTCATTTCCAGGTCAGCTTCCATATATTCTCTTTGATCCTGCGGTGCATTACATGCTGTTATTAGAATGTTGTGGTCACTATTTCTATCATTCAATCAAGGGCAGCATAGATCTTGACACGTAGGTATGGTCAATAGTACCCCTCTGATTCTGTCGTTCCCATGTAGAAATCATTAAATTAGCTTTTGTTCTTAACCAGTGGAGGTTATGTAGATTTATTTATTTATTTATTCATATTTGTTGAGCGTGCAACAGCCCGTGGGCATCGTGGCGCTTGTTACAGACAGTGAGCAGAGCTTAGTTGCAAGATGGGAAGCAGTTACACATTTTTTACATATATTACACAATACAGTGCAGAGATATCATGTGTGCATGATGGGATGTATGATGTTAGTGTGGTTGTGTGCAACGGGGGAGGAGAGGGTGTTAGATAAAAAGGGAGGTTTTCAGATGTTTCCGGAAAGTCGGGAGAGAGGTCTTGGCTCTTAGGGCAGTAGGGAGAGAGTTCCAGAGCTTAGGGGCTATGAATGAGAAGCCTATCCCCCTTGCTTTAGCCCTATTGATGCACGGAGTGTTAATTTGATTAGTATATCGTGCTCTGGTGGGTCGAGAGGAGGTGGTTCTGGATATGGTTTCTGATAGGTAAGATGGAGCAGAGAGGTAGAGACATTTATGAGTAATAGTGAGGATTTTAAAGGTAATGCAGTCTTTGACCAGGAGCCAATGGACTGCCTGTCCGGCTTGGGTGATGTGGTCTTTTCTTGGGATGCTTAGTGCTGCTCTTAGGGTATTGTTTTGGGGGACGTGAAGTCTGTTTAGGTTTTGCATAGAAGTGCCAGCTAGTAGAGCATTTCAATAATCTAACTTAGCCCTATGGTGGCTCTGGCTATTGAAAGACAGTTTGACTTGGTTAGGTAGGGTTTTATGGCAATAATGAGTTTGTGCTTAGGGCAGATGCAGACACAATGGCGCTGACATGCTTGTTCATTGATAGGGTGGCATCAATGTAAACCCCTAGCATCTTTACGGAGGGGGAGACGGGAATGATGAAGTTATCTATGTTGAAGTTAGTGTAGATGGGGTCTAGCTTGGCTAGTGTGGCCTTTTGGTCGAGAATCAAGATCTCTGTCTTATCCCCATAGGCCGTTTACTGCCATCCAGGCTTGGATGGTAGAGTAGATTAGGTGAGGAGGCTTTGAAGAGGGGCTTCGTAAAGAGGTTGTATAGAGTTGGGGCTGTGCATGAACCCTGTGGGACTCTGCAATGGATAGTGGTGGGGGCTGCATTTGCTATGTTGGAGAATACTTTCATACCTCTTCCTTCTTCCTTCGAGGAAGGAGGTGATCCAGGAGGCTGCTTGTTAGGAGAAATGTGCTGATTGGGTGAGGTGGGCGGTAAGAGTCTTGAGGTCGACAAGATCGAAGGCTACCAATAGGTCTACGTGGAGGAGGAGGGAAGGCTTGCCTTTGTCCAAGATTTGAGTGATTTGGTTTTTTAAGTCTAGTAGGGCCGTTTCTGTGCTGTGCCCTTTACGGGATCCAGACTGTCCTTTACCTAAGAGTTTGTTTCTAGGGATTATTGGATCTGGTTGTGAGCCGCCTTTTCCAGAATTTTGAGAAGGAAGTGGACAGTGGTTATAGGTCGTTAATTGTTGGGCTGGGCAGGGTCTAATGTGGATTTTTTCAGAAGGGGGAGAACCCAGCCATTTTTGAGGCTGTCCGAAACAATGCCTGTTTTAAATGATGAGTTGATGAAGGCTGTCAGAAGGGGGCAAGGGCACATGTCTTCTTTACATAGTGATGGTTTGAGGTGTTTGAGGAGGTCTACGACTTCTGGTTCTGAAATGTCTCTGAAGTACAACCATGAGCTTTGCCCATTGCCTACCTCTCTCCAAAGCTATGGATGCCTTTGTCGAGGGGCCTTTTTGCTCCCCGATTTCTGGGCAGATCGAATTTAAATCTCTGGTTATTATTATGTGATCAATTTGATGTATTATGTAAGCTTCGTCCAGGATAGTTTCAATTTCCTTGAGGTAGACTTCAGTCGATACCGCCTTAGGATTCCAGTAGGTGTTTACCACTAGAATAGTGGCATCTGCAGATTTGTTGGATAATATGGGCCGAGTCCAGGAAATTATGCTGATCTGTGTCAAAGCTGAAACGGAAATCATCGTTTTAAATTCTACTCCACGGCCTGAACGAATAGCTGTAATCAGACCAGCTGATGGACGACCTACCAAACACTTAACCGCTGGTCTAAAGGCAATTGAACATCCATCCAAATGTGGTTTTGCAACTTTCCAAGTTTAACATTGCTCTTTGTGGTGAGGTGATTAAAACCTCTAGTGTTCAAGGAGGCCATTAGAAGCTTATTTATAGTTGATTCTTTCCCCTCTGTTAATAGCTTTCCTGGTTTTTGAACATTGATCTCAATTTGTGATGGCTAGTTGTTTAGGTCGTTATCAAGAGCTCCCGGGAACCAAGCCCACTTGCTTTGTGTTGCAATTTGGCAGTCAGGCACCGATCTCTTTGATGATTTTAGGCATTTCTTTCTCGTTTGGTATTGGTCGACTGTTAATTTCAATTGGCGGCCCTGCGGTCTCCTGTCTGGGTCTCTGACTGTTTCTGTGGAATCATCCCGATTCCCTCTACTCCATTTTTTGTTCTAAGGGCATAGGCGACTGAATTTTCGTCTTTATGTGAACTTTCCTGATCATTATGTGTAGAGATTTCTCTTCTCCTATCTGCTTCATTAGTCATCCACTCTCTGGGCGATTTCTCTCTTCTATAGCTTCTGTTGCTTACATCACAATGGCTCCCTTTGTCTGTGACAATGTTTTCCTGTTCTTCCCGATGCTCTTTTCCCTCCATATGTTTTTTAACTTCTCTCAGGTCATATCCCAAGAGTAGTAGATTTTCCGCTGCTTCCAGAAGCAATTTTCTCACTACTGGTGAAGTAATATGAAGATATGAGCAATCTGAATGGCCATTTGCAGACGGTTTCACTATATAAAGATCTTCTGAGTGGATATCTCTCAGACTCGATATGTACTTAAAGAGTCTTATTATTGTTTTCCTATTGAGGATTAAACCGTCCGCAAGGTTCAAAAGGCGGTTCATTTTCAGAATACAACTGCTCTGGATTTTTTGAGTTATGTTTGGTGGTCTAGTTTCTCTTAGACTATCTACATCTTCTGTCTTTCTTCTCGTTGAATTTATCCCTAGATCCTTTTGGCTCGTGCTATCTGTCTTCTGCTTTGTCGTCCTCATTGTATTTTGTATTGTCGAGTAGGAATGCTTTTTATCTTGCACAGACTTCGTGGTGACCTTGCCACTGCTTCATTTACCTTTGTTGGAATCAGGAGAATAGTCGCGTTGTTTCCTAAGTTGTTTTTGCGTTTTTTCGTCCAATGAGAGGAAAGTCAGCAAAGCCGGATCGATTATTATCACTTTCTTTTTTGGTTCCGAATACTCTGTGTTTGATGGTAGCTCCTTTGCTTTTCTTTTCTCTCCAGGAATTTCATAAAGCTCTGATTCTGAGTCCTGGCCGGTGTACAAAAGTATGTCCATTAAATACATTGAGCAGTCATTCTGCTACTCCTTCGGGCTGGCTGCTCCTGCACTTTCTTTCTTGTTCTCCTCCCTGACGACACGTTGATTACTTGAAGTTGTTCCCAACTTGCTAGTTTCATTAGTGTTTTTTTAATGAAGTTGTCTTTGTGTCTTTAAGTATTTCCACTATACTTTGTTCCTGATGGTTGCTTTTAGACTCCTGCTGCGATTTATTTCCCTGTTCTTATTGCTTGGTTTGGGTGAATATTCCATATCTTTTCAGTTTTTTAGGGCTATTTCCACTTATGGGATCTAAGTTTTTTTTTCCCCCATATCAAGTTCGTCACTTTGTCTGGGGTCTTGGTAACTACGCACCCGTTATAATTGGTCTTAATCGATTTTTCTACCCTTTTCTGTTCACTCAGGGACGGGCATGTTTTCAGGTACTCTACACTTTCGTCTGTATTGTTGTTACTTCAGGAGCCTGGTGTAGTAAGGTCTCGTTTGGATTTATAGCCTTATCCGGCGTCGTCCGTGTCTTTATTGAACCTGACGCTTCCACCAAGTCACCCGCAGTTTGGGAACTTGTTGTACAAGTTCCTATAATGTTAATTTGATGTTTCCTGCCTTGGCTCTGACCATCACTGAAGCGTCAGAGTCTCCCTGGTTCTTAAGCTCTTCTCTGTTTGGATTCAGTTTCTTTTGCCATTACATAACCCTCCAAATATACCAACTTAGTATGCATTAGCGCGATCAGGGTTGTCTGATCCTTAAGTGAATAATTTACTGCTTCAGAAAATTTACTGAAGGGTGCTAACACGATGGTCACTGTAGACATGATGGCCATCAGGTCTACTTTCTTCTGTGGTGTTTCTTTAGATACATTTTTGGTGATTTCACTTAGTCTCCTATTTTGTGGGGGCATACCCGGGAGGGCATAAAGTTTATATGTGGGGGTGGCATCACTTGTGTTTATTTCCTCAAGGCTTCTTACTGTTAATCGTGGAGATTTTGTTCTGTCTCTGCTCCCATCCCTCAGCTCTCTGATCCCCTGTGTGATAGTTTTGACCATCTAGAAAAGTTGTAGATAATTTATTTGTTGTCGTAGTTTGAATTCCTTCAAACTGTGAGCTTTCTCGTTTTGGTCACTTTGATCTTCTTTAACTGGGCAGATGTTGAGTTCCCCTGAATTTGTTTTTTCTCTTTTTTCTTTTGCTTGATTTTTAGATGGAGCCACCGGGGGTTTTCCAAAGTACCATTATATAGGCATTAACAGGTTTCCTGTCTGTGCTTCAGGGGGTTTGCTTGTGTCTCTTGTACTTTTTTCCTTCTCATTCATAGTTGGAGTTTCAGTCTCTTGCAAATTCTCCACACTCTCTACTATTTCAGCGACCGACAGCTCTTCTTGTGTTGACTCAAGGTCGTCACATTTTTTCTTAAATAAGCTCATTAGAAGGTTTGACCCCTGACTTTTTGATGCTTTTAGTGGGCTAAACATCTTCAAAGTTCGGCAGTTCGCAAAACCCTTTCTTGCATCACGGCTATACTTGAATCTAGGAGCTATAACCACTGAAGCCGGTTTTTGCTTATTAATCGGCCGAGAAATCAGCCTATTTTATTTTTGCTGGACTCTAGTCTTAATCTGCCCCTCTGGCGTTTCAGTTTCATCCGCCGCCTCAGATGGAGTCTCTAAGGTTGGCTCCACACTCACTAACGGTTTCTCCTTAATTATTGCAGCCCCAAAAATGTCTGCATTTCCTGCACATTTCCCATGTTTGTGTTCCTGCTCTGTGGTGTTTGTTTTCTGGTTTATAGTCCCCCCCTTTTCATTCCAAAGGCCCTTAGTTTCTTCCATCAGGCTTTTAAATGTTGGGCTCAGGTCCCAAGGGCTTTTCAAATCTTCCTTCTCAATGGGGGGATGTATATCAATTGGTATTTTCAATTGTTTTTTCACTTGGTTTCTGGTGTCCAGCTTTGCAGCATTCGTCTTGATTGCCATAGGTAAGTGTGAGTCATTCCTTTTGTATTGCGAAATGAGGCCAGACACTTCTCCATTCTTTGAGTCTGGGACTGGACCGCTTTTGGTACACGTCTCAAATCCGTCGTGCTAGCACAGACACTATGGATTGATTGTCCTCGAACTTGTAGGAGCCTTGAGGTTGATTCCGTCGGCATCTCTTGGAGAGGGACTGCCAAGGTTTGTGCAGCATCATCTTCCCTCTCTGCGCTAACCTCGTAGCCCCTGCTGACCAAGAGAAAGGCACTGGTAGGTTGCTCGAGATCACGCTTCGCTGCCTGTTCACTCAGTGATGCTGGACTTTTTTGCAGTAACTTTAAAACCGCTAGTTTAAGGACAGGTTTAACAGTTTTGCCCGACATAAGAGCTTTTACCGGCCGGACCAAATGCCATCTACTTTCCAGGGAAATAGTAGGCAATATGGGAAGAGGCAGCGCAGCATTAGGATCATGTGTCTTACCTGCCTCTTGCCGTCAAGCTGTTGACTCTTCTCCCGGCTCCACCTGCTTAGATTCAACTGCAGACGAAGACACGTCTTTATATGTTGAATCCTCTTTCCTCGAGCGACCTCTCCGAAGCCGACATCCCTCGTCACTCTCCTGCATTCTCCACTCAGCAGCTGCCTCGGCTGCCTTGTCTGCCAGGACTGCCAAGACTGCAAGTAACTCAGCAGTAACTCCGCAGTACCCTCCACGTAGCGAGGCAGTCTTTGTAGTTTAGCCACACCTTCAGGCAACAGCAACAGCAATAACAAACAGAAAGAGCAGACTCCGCACTGCCAAGACTGCAAGTAACTCAGTAGTAACTCTGCGGTACGCTCCGCATAGCTAAGCAGTCTTTGTAGTTTGGCCACACATCCAGGCAACAGCAACAGCAAACAGAAAGAGCAGACTGCGCATTGCCAAGACTGCAAGTAACTCAGCCGTAACTCTGCGGTACACTCCGCATAGCGAGGCAGTCTTTGTAGTTTGGCCACACCTCCAGGCAACAGCAACAGCAAACAGAAAGAGCAGACTCTGCACTGCCAAGACTGCAAGTAACTCAGCAATAACTCCTTGTAAATCTCTCTACGCGTTTCGGGGTCTGTATACCCCCTTCATCTGGAGTTGTCTACCAGATTTTCTGGTTGTCTTTCATATCTACAATAGATAACAAATAATCATGATAGGTTTAAAGTTTCAACACCTAGTCTGTCATGTTTCTATATTTTATAATCACCTGAATGTGTTTCTTCCAAGTAATGGTTCCAAAAGACTTCTTCCTCCTATCTTATTCAAGTAAATAGGTATGTAATTATTCCTACAAAATTAACCATAAATATATTTTTGTAAGCGCTAAATAACCCTTTAAAAGGGCAATGGATGCAACACCCATTGTTTATGTCTATCATTGGCATTTCATCTTGGTGCAGAAATTGATCCTATTTTTAGTTACCTGAAGGGTCTCGAAAAATATCTTAAAAAGGCGTTGAATAATTTGGAATTGCTACCCCTCCAATGAGATTTAGTCCTATATTAAGGCGCTCTCACAGTAGTGCTGTGCTTGTGGACATAAACTATCCATCGCAAATATGGAACTAATACCGGTTTGACTTGTGCATTTGTAAATTAAAGTATTTTATATTCCGAATCTTCCCCTAGTATGACCTTTGGAATTATGGAATTATGTATCAGGCCATTGGGCCTCATTACGCGGTAGGCGGTAACCATGGCGCTATTAGCGCCATGGTTGCCGCCGGTACCATACCGAGTCTGCCTTGGTGGATGGCGGAATTACCGCCCTACTCCAACGTGAGCGGGGGCGGTAATTCCCCATTCACCAAGGCCCTTCCCCATTCCCCTTTTTGCCCCATAGGGCATAATGGGAATGGGGAAGGTGCTAATTACGGTACCGCAAATTGCGGTACTGTAATTAGCTCCGAGGTCCCTTTGCGGGTCCCGTCCTTAACGCCTGGAAAAACCAGGCGTTAAGGGAGGACCCGCAAAGGGACCCCGTAGTAAGGCGGTAAGGGTTTACCGGTGCCGGTGCCCTAACCGGTACCGGTAAACCCTTACCGCCTACCGTGTAATGAGGCCCATTGTTTTTCACGTGTGGTTGTTGTGGTTAATGTCCTCCCATGTACTGGGTTCCTGCAAATTAAAAAAGGGGCTATATGAAATCTCACAGTCTAAAACCTACTTCTGTATTGTATCCCAGGTGACGCCTGTATGTCGAAGCATCCATGTCTGATTCTTACCTTTGGAACGCTTGTGTGTATCCCGATCTTCACTCTGGTGCCACGAGAAAAACGCAGTTTCTCAAAATGCCCACTTTTGTTTACTGACGTCATCACGCTGCAGCATGATGACGTCATTTTGTAGTTTTTCAATTCTGTGGTATTCAAATAGTTAAGAAAACGTAAAATCCTTCTGATTTAAGTTGTTATTAACTGACTAGATTTTGATTAGATTATGATCAAGGCTCATAATTCAGTTAAATGTGAAATTTGCATTACTCAGCATTGATTTAATTGTGCTGCAATGTGATGTACGATATCCCCACAACATGGTTTTCTTCAAGCAACGTTGCAAGATTTGACTACTTCATGTGTCCAGATCCTGTCCAGAAGATATGGGCAACGTCTCAACTTGTTCTGTCATATGAATTGGAATGAGTAATAATAAATGTTTGCAAATTCTGAACTTTAGTCTACAATTGTTGTCTGGCCTTAATGAATTGCACATCCTGTCCAGTTGATTTGGATTTGGGCAACGTCTCAATTTGTTCTGACATATAAATTTTAATGAGTAATGATAAATGTTTTCAAATTCTGAACTTTAGTCTGATGTGATGTGACCTCACTGATTTACAGAAAGGTATCTCATTCTGCACATTGGTCATGATTAACCTCAGTACTAATAAACAAGACTGTCTTTCTAGTTACTTATTAGATGTTTTTTTCTGTGACGGTGCATCCTCATGTAAGTGTTTAATTAAGCCCTTACCTATAAGTTGAGCTTATGTGTCATCTACCTTGTATTAGATATATTTGCCCAGGAAATCCTAGCTTCATATTAGCCAAGTACACTCGGCTATTTTTCGGATAATATGTTTATCCAAATGTTCCATCCTGATGATTATAAAATATATGAATTATGCTCACAATCTGTAAACCCATTTCTGCCAAAAATACTGCAATGCGTATCATTTACACAATCAATATTTCCATTTCTATTAGGATTTGTAAAATGTGGACCAAGTTCACAATCTATAATCAGTAAATTCATGTGTGCCAAAATGTCTGTTCATTCAGTTTAGAGGGCTTAGTTATTAGTTCTTTAGTGATTATGAAAAAAACAGAATTGATTTGTCATATCATTATTCACAGACATGCCCCCAGGTTGTAATCCTCATTCATGCCGTTAGGTGTCAAACTGTTAAATTTTTCAACCCAAAAGATCTCTCTTTGGTCCATACGTTTGGTATGGTTACCCCCTCTCTGGGATTTGTTTCACTATCTCCAAAATGATTACCTTCAATTGGGCTACATTGTGTTTATTCTCTGCAAAATGTTGTGCCACTGGCGACCTCACATTGTTAGTCCTGATATTGCTCTCATGTTCATTGCAACGTTCTTTCACCTTCCTGCTCGTTTGGCCTACATAAAATATACCACATGGGCAGCTTAGTCCATAAATCAGGGATTTAGAGTCACAGGTAGCATAGTCATTCAGCTTAATCTTATTTCCATTATTAGGATGTCTCACATATCCGCCTTTCATGATATTGTTGCAATTGCAACAATTGAGACAGGCAAATGTTCTTTTTGCTGTGTGTCTGTTGTCTGTCTTTCAGGGGTCTCTCTGCTTTGATCAATTGGTCCTAAAAGTTCTGTCCTCTTTTATATGCTATAATAGGTGGTTTTGGGAATAATCTGTTGAGTTGTGGAACTAATTTGATAATTCGCCAGTTCTATTTAATGATTCTCGTTATGTGGTGACTTTGTCCCGAGTATCTGAGTGCGTATAAGAACGGTATCTCTTTTGATTTGTTTTTGGGGGTTAAGAGGTCACTTATGTCTAATCTCTCTGTCTTTTCTCTTGCTCTCTCAATGATGTAATTCGGGTAACCCCTACTTCTGTATTTCTCTGTCATGGTCATCATTTCTTCTCATAATGTAACAACTGAAGAGACAATTTGTTTAAGCCGTAGAAATTGACTATGGGGTAAATTGTTTTTCAAATGCTCAGGGTGATGCTCAAGTAGTGTAATGAATTATTAACATCTGTTTTCTTGTGGTAAATGTTAGTTATAATCCCCTCGGCTCCAAACTCTAATTCAACATCCAAAAAATGTAGTTTGGAGGTACCAACTTCCATTGTAAATTTGATCCGTTCATGTAAGGAATTCAAAAATTCCAGAAATTTCTCCAAATCAGTTTGAGTACCTCTCCAGACTACAAAAACATCATCTATGAACCTCTTCCAGATGAGTACGTTTATTCGCCATCTTGGTTCCGTTAAGATCTGGGTACTCTCTAAGTGAAACATAAAGACAATTGCGTAGGCTGGTGCCATTGATGAGCCCATGGAAGTCCCCAAGTTCTTGTGTTGAAAGTAGTTGTTAATCAGTATAATCTTACTCAGTTCTAATATGAATATTTTATTGGCTTCAAAATTGTTGTTCCTCAGTAGTGTCCATTCCAGCGCTTCAAGTCCATCCTGGTGGGGGATAGAAGTGTAGAGGCTCTGCACGTCAAATGATACCAAAAGATCGGTCTCAAGAGTATCTGGTAGGATTTTGAGATTGTTTAAAAAATCTGTGGTGTCTTTGAGGTATGTGGATGTAGCTTGGACCAATGGTTGAAGTGCTCTATCAACATATACTGCCAGAGGGTTGAAGATGCTGTCAGTTCAAGCGACTATAGGCCTTAATGGCTGTGTTTTCAGGTTTTTATGGATTTCTGGTAATCCGTAAAAGACTGGTGTTATGGGATGGTCATTTGTCAAGTATTTCTTAGTTTTTTCGGATATCCACCCTTGTTCTGCTGCTTTGTCCAGGGTTTCCTTCAACAATCTGTGTCGTGGGATTGTGATCAATGTTTATGTATGTTCCTTCATCCTCTAGTAGTTCATTAATCTTACTTTCATAATATGTAGTGTCCATTATGACAATAGCTCCCCCCTTGTCAGCTGGCTTCAATGTTATACTGTGGTCATCAGCTAGATCCTTGATAATCTGACTCTGATGTGTTCTGATGTTGTAACTTTTGGTTTTGGAAACATTTATCTTCTTCAGGTCCTTCAGCATTTGTTCCTCAAACATTTTAATTAAAATGTTGTTGACCTGGGGATAAAACTGACTTTTTGGTTTAATCTCTAGGTACTCATGTTCTTCATGTTCCTCTGGTTGTAACTCTGTTGTTACTTGTGTGTCAAAAAAGATCTTAAGTCTCATTTTCTGTGCCAACCTATGCAGGGTAACCTTCTCTTCAAGTAGATTAGAATTTTGTGTTGGTATAAAGGATAACCCCAAATTCAAAGTGGCCAGTTGATCTTTAGATACATTTTTTGTGGAATTGTTGACAACTTACTGGTCTGCTTGTTTTTGGACCTTAGACTTCTTGTTACCTCTTCTCGTTGTCTTTTTTCTAAAAAAAGAGATTTGTTGAGCAGTAGAAGTTGTGGCTTCATGTGATGTATGTAAGTTTGAAGGTCTTGATCCAGTGTTAGTACTGCCTTCTCCACTCGTTGGAGCTTCACTACAGGGATCACTTGTGTCCTGTTCTGGTCATTTCGGGTTCTGAGGTGGTCTTTTATTCGTTACTGGTCTTCTTGGGGCATAATACTCCTGCCATGTGTAGACTATATCCTGTGAGTAGTCTAATGTATCCCTTCTAAATTTGCATACTTTTTGTTGTTCAATTTCTTTTCTATAGTTATCCAGGGTACCATTTACTTCCTCCAGGATTATCTTTAATTCTTCTTTATTTGAAAATTTAGCCAATTATTGTGTTAGCACATCGATTTCTTTGTCCAAATCGTTAACCGATTTTGCCAATTCTTCGATGGTATGAAGGATTAAATCAAGTGAACACTTATTCAGAATATATTCCCATCTGTATATGAAGTCTGGATTGTCATTGCATAGATGGGGTCTCAAGTATACTCTTAGGCCTCTCGGAATGCATTGTGTATGATAGTACTGAGCCAATGAAGTTTTTGTGATATCTCTCTCCTAATTACCCTTTCCAGTTGTGACATCCATTTTTCCGGGTGTGTAGGTGTTGGTATACTGCCTTCTATATCTTTGATGAGTCCCACAATACGATTTGCTTCCTCTTCATTAAATGCTAGGGTGGTTGCTTGTTTTTCCGTTATGGTATTGATTTTTTAGAATGACATATCTGTGGATGTAATCTCCTTGGATGCTACTATGGCTATTGTGTCACACCCTTTGTCTAGGGGATATGTACACGGCCTATGTTTTACTTAGCATAGAGCACACCTTCACTATATGTTAGTTAACTATTACTTTGAATAAGTAGTGGGGTGCCAGGCATTAAAATCAATTCTGACACTGGATTGTACTAACGAATGTGAAAACAGCAATAGTCCACAACCTTGTGAAGGGGATTTACAGACCCCGAAACGCGTAAAGAGATTTACAAGGATTGAATAAATTACACAATATTGACTTTTCCAATTCAGTTATTTGTTAATGTTAATGTTAATGTTAATGTTAAAGGATAATTGTACCGTGTACTATCACCACCAAAGTGGTCCCCTGGCGCTCTGGCGGCTCTGAAAAAAGGGAAGGGGGGTGAGTTAGTGGGAATAAGCTGGGAAAGTGCAAGAGAGCAGTGATGTGCTGTTGGCGGCCTCAGCCCGTGGGGTCCGTTGGCTGGGCTTGGGGTGTTTTCCGGTCGGTAGTCGGCATGTACTGTTGTGCGAGTCTATGGGCCTCATTACGAGTCCGGCGGTAACAGAGGCGGTAAAACCGCCTGGTTACCGCCGGGCTCGTATTACCATTCCGCCTCCGTGACTCCCAGAAATACCAGGGCATTACAACCCTAGTGTCCCGGGAATTCCGGAGGCGGAATGGTGTTAATCCCCATTCCCATTGAGTCCTGTAGGACTCAATGGGAACGGGGATAATGGAAACACCGTCACCATCTTGTGATGGTGCTGGTGTTTCCACGTCCGCCTGCAGGCAGGCGGTGTTAAACCCGCCAGGTCAGACCTGGCGGGTTTGACGCCTCCACCCGCAGGAGTTGTGATCGCCCGGCATGGAAACAACGGTGGCGGCGGGTTTACCGCCACCGTTGTTTCCATACCGGGCGATTTGTAATGAGGCCCTATGTGTGGTTTGTTTTGTTGGTGCAGTGTAGTGAAGATGGTGCGGATTGTTGTGTTGAGGGCTTCTGGTTGTCTTTGGTTAGAGTTTGAGAGGTGTATGCAGAGGGGTGAAATTGTAAATGGATTGGTTAATTGGCATTGCTGTCTGGAAGTGAGGCGCTGAATTTCCGTATTTTCTCCAGCTGAGGTGCGGGAGCATCTTTGCGTCTCTATCCTGATCTGGGCCATCCGATACTCATTGTCCCTTTCACACATGGCATCCATTCATAACCTTACCCAGGTTCGGCCTCGTCCCCCTACGTGACACCCGTCTGTGTGCAGGGCAGGCATGCGTTTGTGCGTCCCTTCAAATCCGGCCCGGGGAGCATTCCCAATCTAGTCTGTTCCCCGCAATTGACTAGCCAAGGCTACTCCATCCACATGTGGCGAAAGGTTGGCATTCATCAATTTATTCCATTGTTTATGCAGGCTATCGCTCCCAGCCCCTTCAAAACGTGGCACATGCCAGCGCTTGCAGTTACGCTCAGGGGCGGCACCTGCCTTCATTCACAACTCCATATGGGCAATGCCCATGCAAATGTCCACAATTTAGTTTAAGTGTGGCAAGTGCTAACATTCACACAACTCTATATGTATGTAAGTATGATGCCTGGTAGCAATTATGGGGCTGGTGAGGTTGGGAGGGTGATTATGCAATTATGTTGGCTGGAGTTGGCTAGGGAGGGTGATTCTGTCCTCATGGGTGTCGCTTGTGTCCTATTCGGCTTATCATCTTTTCTCTCTCTCGTGTTGTAGTAAGAGTTTCTCTGGTCAGTTCTGGTTGTTGTCAGTGTCGTCCTAAATTTAGTCATCCATTTCTTTGTGTTTCCCATTCGGTTGTTTCGGTTTTTCAGTTTGAATCTGTGGTGTTGAAGAGCCAGGTTTTTAGTAATTTTCTGAATTGCAGGCGGTCATTGGTGTTTCTTATTTCTTTCAGGATGTTGTTCCAGGTTTTTGAGGCTAAGTGGGAGAAGGAGCAGCCCCCAATATGTGGTGATTGTCTATCTGGAACTAGAAAACTAGAAATCTGTTTGGAGTATAAATGACTAAAATCAACTTAATGTAATTACACATTTATCAGGACAATATGAAGTAAAATAATTGATCTTTTTTTATCAAAGATTGTGTGAGAGAAAAGACATTTTCTTTCAGTTTTTTTCAATGTTTTCATTCATTATTTTCCTTAAATGTAATTATTGAACATTTTTTTAAAAAACCTAATAATTGATGGTATACAGGGAATGGAGAAGTTCCACAAGTTTGTGGACTTCTGCTGTTTTCACAGGCCTACCTTTGTCATTCAGGAAAAAGTTACTGCGAGAGCCTTTTCCCCTGAACACCATATTGCAGATGGCCAGGACCAAAGCGCGCCCCGATACGCAGGCAACTCAGATGGAGAGCAACAAGGGATCTGCAAAGGAGCAAATATATCAGGTAACCCCAGGGGGGCGCAACTACTATGCTACAAGTGGCCTCACAAGAAGGTATATCTCCACAGGCAGATGCTATTGCTGCAGACATCCATTTGCACAACATACAGGAGTGAAATGGCCAGCGTTTCGATAAAAGTGCACCACCTCTGGTTGGGAAAATCATCTGGCAGTCGTGTGCAATGCCTCGCCAAGCAGAGCTCCAGGGCTCAAATATACCACCATAAGACAGGAACAACCTGGACGCAGCACCATACCCAGAAGAGACACTGTTACCCGGATGGAGGCTGTGAGACATATGCATCAAATCACAGGAAGGTCTCTGTCACCCCCGATCCTCGAAGAAAGAGCACTTGTGTGGCTTTGCATATATCATCACCCGAGAGTGACGTTACCATGATGATAGGTGCCACTGTCAACATCGTATACATCTCAGAACACAAGAAGATGATGATTCCTACATGTCTGGTTCCATCGGAGCTGAGGATATTCAAGCTCTTTGAAACACATTGTGTTTAGGCGCTATATAAATAACTATCATATCATTAATGGGGAGCAAAGTGCCCGTCTTCAACCATGGAAAGTTCTCCACAACTCTCTGGTACAAAGGAAAGCATGCCCACAGAGCACGTGTTACAGGATTAAAACCCTGGGAGCAACCTGCTAGGTCGCCATACTGCGCTCAAAATGGAGATAGGGGCAGTGACATGCACTATGTGGCATGACAACTCCATTGTCCAGATCTTTCCAGTGCTATTCACCAGTCTGGGGTGTCTTAAAGGGGACCCCATAACTCTGCGTATTGACAAGTCCATCATGCCTGTTACTCAATACCCAAGGAGGATACCCGTTCACCTTCAAGCACAAGTGGAGAAAGAAATACAAGGACTCCTCGAACAAGACATAATTGAGCCAGACAGAGGCCCTACCCCCTCGGTGTCTCACATAGTGGCCGTTCCCAAAAGGGCACACCTCGTGCCATACGGATATGCGTCGATATGAGACAGGCGAACAAAGTGAATGGACGTGAGAGACATCCCAGAATGCATCTTGATGACATGGTCAGTCTACTGAATGGAGCCCAGGTTTTCTCAAAGCTTGATCTCAACAATAGATATCATCCGATAAAGATAGACGAGCAATCATGTTACATCACCACCTTTGTCACGCACGTTCGGCTCTTCAGATACAAAAAACTCTGTTTTGGTATCTCTTCGTAGGCAGGGATATTCCAGGAGAGCATAAGAAAGGTCATTCGTCAAATCAAAAACTGTTTCAACTACAGTAACGACATCCTAGTGTTGGGCGCCACCCAGGAGGGGCATAATGAAGCACTGCACAAGGTGTGCACTGCGCTAATGGAAGCAGGACTGATGCTGAATCACGAAAAGTACACCTTCCACAAAGCGCACCTCAAGTTCGTTGGGCATATATTCTTGCAGAAAGGGATGAGCCCTGACCCGATCAAGGTTGCTGCCATTACAGGGATCTCGCCACCGCAGGACGTGAGTGATGTCAGATAATTTCTAGGAATGGTGAGTTACTGCAGTAGATACCTGCGTGACTTTGCCACCGTCAGTACGCCGCTCAGAGAGCTCACCAAACAGGGGCAGGTCTTTCAGTGGACTCAGGAGTGCCAGTGAGCATATATACAGATCAAACAGGACATAGCGTCAGAGGAACACATAGCATATTTTATCCTGAACTGTGCATAGAACTAACAGTGGACGCTAGCCCAGTAGGATTGGGAGCCATTCTCGTACAGCGCATACCGGGATGAGAAACACCACAGGTGGTTATGTATGCCAAAAAGAAGTTATCGGAGGTGAAAACACAATATTCACAGCCCGAAAAAGAGGGGCTACCGTTTGTACTGGGCCTGTGAGCACTTTCAAATGCTTCCCCTAGGAAAGGCGTTCACCATTGTCACTGACCATCAGGTGCTAGTGACTATCTACGGAAACTCACACTGCAAGATACCCCCCTGCATAGAAAGGTGGGGCTTACGACTGCAGGACTTTTATTTCACTATATTAAAGAAGCCTGGTAGGGAATATAACACTGCAGATTTCATGTCACGTCACCCCCTGCCCAACGCAACTATGGAAATGACGATGGTTGAAGAATACGTCAACTTTCTCACACAACAAAGAACCCGGAAAGTGATTATGAACACAACTTTGCAGGAACACACTCAACAGGATGGCTTGTTAGAGACGTTAAGAGAACTGATTGATACGGTCTGGAAGGTGGGGAGAAGTGAATAGCGAAGAGTCAAATGACCCTCAGGGGACACATTGGAGCTGGCTGCTGCTGCTCCTCCTCAGAGGTATTCTGCCTTTTCTCACCTTCTCCCAGAGGCTCACTGTATCCAGAGCCCTGGTTCTCTCCAGACTGGACTACTGCAACAGTCTATTTCTCAATCTTCCTACCTCTACTCTTCGACCTCTTCAACTTATCCAGAACAGAACTGCAAGACTTATCCTTGGGCTCAAGTCCTGGGACTGCATCTCTATGGTGCTGAAATCCCTCCACTGGCTCCCCGTGGCTGCAAGGATCAATGTCAAGTTCATCTGCATAGTCCACAAGGCCTTCTGGGGCCAGAGCTCCTACTATCTACAACGCTCTCTTTCTGATAACTCTCCTTCAAGAGCCCTCCACTCAGCCTCCTCCAACTCTCTGTGGGTGAGTCATTTTTCCAAATAGAGATTTTGGGGTAGATCCTTATCCTCTGCAGTCGCCTCCCTCCGGAACAGCCTACATGCCTCTCTCCGTCTTGAGCCGGACCTCCTTAAGTTCTGAAAATTCCTCAAGACATTACTTTTCTCTTCCTCCTTCTCTCTCCCTCTCCTTTGCTCACCTCTTTTCTCTTCTCTCCTACTTCCCTCCTTTGTTTTCATCCCCAACCTGTCCAGTCAGCTGACTGGTCGCCTGGTGCACCTCCAGAGCCTCACAGGTGCCAGACTCCCCCGCCAGTCTTGTACTTGCCTCCGGGCCTCCGCACTCCGCCTTGCATTACTGCACTCGGAATACATTCCATCAGAGTGGCACCCTCTCTGCACTTAACCCTGACCCCTGCTGGACTGGGCACACTTGTCGCCCTCCCCCTCCCTCATACTTCAGTCTGCTTAGTTGTATGACCTTGAATGTACTAGACTTAGCATATTTGTCTGTCATGTCCTCCTCCATTCCCCCTCCCTAGCTGGTTGTGCCTGCATGCTTAGACGCAAGGCTGACCAACCCTTTTGTCTTGATTGTTTCTTTACCCCCACCCACTTCTCCCCCACTCTTTGTCACGCACTCATACTAGTAGAAATGCCCTGGTCTAGTATGCAAGTTATTACTGTTAGATCATTCAGAATCTTCAAGGCCTAAGAATGCTAAGAGTGAAGACGATATCCCCTTGTTCTCTTACCGCCTTGAAGCACTTTGAAGCACTTCACTTGTGTAAAAGCGCTTTACAAATAAACAATTACAATTACAATTATGCGAGGAACTCTCGATATCAGCAGATGGCCTTGTAATGTGAGAACATTGGATAGTTATCCCAAAAAGTCTGCGCAAATCTGTCATTGAGCTAGCGCATGAAGGGCACAAAGGAGTTGTAGCTGCAAAGCGGGAAATAAGGGATATCATGTGGTTCCCAGTATTAGATGAAATGGTGGATCGCACTGTCAGCGCCTCTCATCTATGCCAAAGCACCTTGTGGGCAAATGCCCTGGAACCACTTTGAATGTCTGAACTGCTGGAACGACCACGGACCCACCTTGTATTGATTTCTTCGGACCATTCGGAGAGAACAGTTGCTGGATGGTCGTTATTTCCGCTTGTTCAGCTGCTGTCTACTTTGGACAGTTCAGTAAGACCGGAGCTGTACAATATCTTCTCAGCGTGAAATGCTGAAATCGGATAATGACCCACCTTTCAGCAGTGTCAAATTCTCCCGATTCATGGAGCACATGGGCATAAAGCACTCGAAGGTAATGCCATTATGGCCTCAAGCTAACGGCATGATTGAGAGATTCATGGGGAGAGGAGATGATAAGTGGAGGATGGTCGATGCGGCCAAGAAAAGGAACATGAAAGACTACGTTGATGTGAATCATCATTCAGTGCAGAGACAAAGTTCTCGTGCGCCAGAGACAAGGCAAGACGACACTGATGTGTGCATCAAGTGTAACGGTTAGTGGTTTAGGAGCAAACATAGCAGCACCAGGACCTCCACCAGTACAAAGCGTCTCCATGGAGCAGGTTGGTGGCAGAAGTTGCATGGGTTTTCATTACAGCTAGTGACAACGAAATGGAGGCAGATGTGTTGTCTTTGGTATTCTTCATCTTCTTTCTGCCATTTCACTTCCCCCTTACGTGTCACTTCCTTGGCTTGACCTAAACACGGCCCCTCCTTTAAATATGGTTGTGAAATAGTTATAAACACACAAGAAAACAAATCATTGCAATAATATACATAATATGGGTCCTAAAACTGAATTTGTTTCTGTTCGTAAATGATGCGATGTAGGTAGTGGGTTAATATAATAGGTCTTTGTTTTTTACCCTGAGTGGTGTTTTCCCACAACTCAAAGGGAGACTTTCCTATTGGTATAGAGCTGGCAAAAGTCTGAGGTCAGTTATTGACTTGGTGCCTATGGTGCACTGCACAAATACTGGCCCTCCAGCACAAACATTAGATTGCCTGCTTTTCTCAGAGCTGCTTTTGCGCCATTGAAGAGGACAGGCTTGTAGTTTGTCGTCTCTTTTTCAGGGTTTTATTGAAAGAGGGTATTGAGCTACTTCCTGAAATGTTTAAGCGAAGACCGAGCCTGGTGTCAATGGAGCAGAGGTTCCCGAGTCTGAGGGAAAAGACAGAGAAGCCCAGTCTTCTAGTTATTTCCTTCCTACACCACTGGAGTTCCTGTCTTCACATCTTCTGGCTTCTGATGGATCGTATGCCTTCAGAGATGCTAATCTTCTCAGCAAGATATCTTGGAGACTTGAGGGTGACAGCCTTTGTAGATGATGTAGCATGATTTGAAGGCAATATGTGATTGCAGGGAGAGCCAGTGCAGTTTGATGATGGTTGGGGGGACCATCTTTTTTCCTATGATTCCATCCTTCTTCTCTTCCGTCAGTTGTTACACACAGCACTTGCTAGTCTGCTTCACCTTTCATCACCCCATCCCGCTCCTCCTATCACTGCCTCCTCCTCTGCTTCTCCTTTCTCCTCTTCTGTCTCCTCTCTGTCTTCCCCTCCTTTCCGCTCCTCCTGTCACCTTGTACCCCCACCATAATTTCCTTTCTCAACCGTGACAGTGGGCCTGTGCAGATGCCCTGGTTTTGGTGAGGTAATGCCCCCTTAGATGTTCCATCCTCCATTTTAGGCCCCTTGCCCTCCTTTTGTTGCTTTTTGCCTCCCCACCCACTCCGGTACCTGTTTTGTGACCCCTACCCAACCTTCTCCCTACCCTCCCTATGCATGATAAGCTACCCATTTCAGGAAGCTGCCCTCTTAGCAGAATACTCCAGGGCAGCATTGCCCGGGCAGCCATTGGCTAAGGGACACAAGGCAAAAGGCAGCTCCCTATAAGAAGCTCCACTCCATGTTTGCCCGTGTTCCCCTGGGGCGCCTGATGCTGAAAACCTATAGAGACTGATAAGGTAAGTCTGTTGTGGGCAGGAAGTACAGCCATTACTGTACCCCAGAAAAACCTCACCAGTCTTATTACCTAAAATGTCATACCTACTTGCATCTAGCCTAATTTTGTAACTGGTTGCCATTACACTGCCAAAGTCTGTCTCTAAATGTTTCTTCACTACACTGTCAAAGTTTGAATCTGAGGGGTTCCTCATTGCAGTTCACAACACTATTATAACACTGTATAGATTGCCTGCACTGCCGCTTCCCCAGACGGTCAGTTAGTTGTGTTGGGAGTTATCTGTGTACTGTACTTGGCTGTATTCTGGGAGTGGGAAATATGTTCACTTAGCTGGATTGTTGGAGGTAGGAAATGTGATGCACTTGAATGGATTTTTAAGTAAGGAAATTAGTTGTACTTAGATGGACTTTGGGGGTAGGAAATGTGATGCACTTGAGTGGATTTTGAGGTAGGAAATGTGACACACTTGGATGGATTGTTGGGGGTGGGAAGGGTGTTGCACCTAGATGGACTTTCAATGAGGTTGGGAATGGTGTTGCACTCTTTCCTTAGCCTGTCCATTTACGCAGATGTTTAGGCTGATGTCCTGTCGTCAGCACTCTGAAGATCATACAGAGAATCTGCCAATGCCCCTGGAAGTTCTTTGAGATAGACTTTTTGTTTGCACCTAGAAGAGGTATTAGGATTGCCCCTTATGCACTTCTGTCAGGATAGCTTCACGCTTCACCCGGCATTGGTACTAGTAGTAATTTGTGAAGTATTGACAGAGGATGACACTACCTGAACAGACAAGTGCATCTACAACAAATCTCCAACTGAGTTCCTAGGTACGAAGAAAAGCGCCATTCCGGTGGACAGTGGCGGAAGGCATGGCTACCCGCAAACATCAGAATACAGGAACGACTTTGACAAATTTGGTCTTGCTGGTCACTTAATTGTTCCACCTACTTACACCAGACTGCGCTTCAACACCTCTGCCATTAGTATGCAGTGAAGACCAATGACAAATTGGGGCCAGCTGGGCACATAACGAGTCTCACGCCATCACCTGACCTCTCATAGCATGTCACTATGCCTACCCCTGGGAACCCAGACCAAGTCCAGCAACCCCGGAAGCAGGCATCAAGTTGTCCCAAGCAAGCCCAACAACCCCTGCTAGGGGCTATTTGGGTGCAGTCCTGGTGCCTATGGCGCCAGGCTCATATGGAGAGTCAGCCATGGCGCCATAGGTGCCAGGCTCATAGATTAAAACTTACCTGATGCAGACCATGCTGCAAACTTACCTGATGCAGACCATGCTGCAAGAGCTCCAAGCCAAAAGAGGCTTGGAAGGGACTACTTTACCTAGGGACTATTTTTTTACTCGGATGGGGCTGGGGAGGAATACTTACCTGGGACTACTTTGGAGGCTATTTAAACCACACCCGAAGAGCAGCACTCGCTTCGCGTTATTCTGCATCCAGCAGCGTAACGCTCACCGTGCCTGCAAGTCTGCATCCAGTCTTCTGCCACGCCCGCCTCGAGTTTGGAGCTCCTAGAAAAAGGGAGAAAGAAGGAGAAAAGGTTAGAACAAGAGCAATACCTTTGATCCTTACCTGAATTCCCGATCCATCGCGCCTTCGAGCTGGAAGAAAGAAGTTATTTTATGCGCGTCGCCTCGCCTGCTGCAGCGCCGCACTGAACTCACCGGCTTTCGCAGCATCTTCACATTCCACCGCATCCTCCTGCATGTTCCCGCCGCACTCCGGCACCTAAGGAGAAGACAAGAACAGCAAGGTGAGCCAAGGGAATACACAAAGGAATATTAGTTATCCCTCATAGACTTACCTGATTTTACCACCGGGGGTACTATTCCTCTTCACAGGTCGGCGCAGCTTCCACTGCATCTTCGCCGAACCCCGACCCCTAAGGGGAAACAGAAGGACAGCAAGGTGAAACAAAGGGACTAACAAGGGGAACCCTCCTCACCACAATAGACTTACCTGATTTTACCGCCGGAGGCATTATTCCCTGAGACTTCATACTTTCTCTCAGTGCCTGAATAAGGGAGAAAGCAACAGATTACATATTGACATTATTTTATCGAATTGTGTTGGACAGTACAAATCCTTACCAGAATATTACCGGTTGCCACGAGGAACTCTCCACTAGGGTCAAGCTGCAACCTGCAAGGAATCGGAAAAGAGTGAAAGTCAGACATTTGAACTCTTACGAACTACATACTTACGGCGTCTTGCCGGGAGTCAATATTGTTCTGGAACTCACCAATTCCTTCGAGCCAGTGAAGCAACTGGTTATCTACGCGCCCCTGCGCTCAATGCAGGATGGAGAGCTCATCTTTTCAAACCATCAGAAGAATATTCCTACGGGCCAAGCAAATGAAGCTAGATGGGCCAGTCCAGTCCGTCATCTCGGCCCTACGCGTCACTTTGGTGGAGACCGCAGCTGTCCAGTTCAGATCGACGCCTCTGTGGGAGCCAGGTGAGCGTAACATAGCACCCATTCACATGCCTGAACTTGTGGGATGCTTTTTTATCAGAGCCCAGCCAGCCCTCCTATGCCTTACAATGCCCAAATGCACATACGCATTCTAATCCTACTCGTGATCTCCAACACTCTGCATTTCGGCCCCCAAGAGTGTTCACACCACTAGCGCTTTGAGTCTATAATAATGGTAAAAGGCCCTATATAAATGACAAATACAATAGAATACAATACAATATCAGATGGTGTTAATACAATTCAATGGTGCAGAAAATTGCCACATAATGAAACATTGTGTTCAAAGCTAACAGATGGAAAAAGATTCCTATATTCCCCACAAGGGAAAATCAGAGAAAACAAATCACAAGAAAACTAATATATAAACCTCTTACTCCCACATATACTTTAAAGAGTTATATGATAGGCACAACAGTATATAGATTCCTAAAATATATGCCTGTCACATTTACTTTAAAGGGCAATATGATCCATCAAGCAGTGAAAATTACATGTTATCAGTGCTGCACTCTGCAGACAAAAGAAACCAAAAAGAGAGAGCGTATACTCTACATTTGCTGTAAAGGCAATCACCCAACAGGTGCATGATAAGAATCACAATTCACAAAAAGCACTGCATGTTCAGTTCATCATTCATGCCTCCAGGGGCAAGAGAGCCCAGATGGTGCATCCAAAGGGCTTAAACTTCCCACACCCCACACATCTTCTCAAATTGTTCTCTTCACTGATCTGCATCACTAAAAATCCTTTTAATCCTTGGCAATTGCCGATAGGGTAAGTTCCTCAGTGCGTTAGGGGGATGAAAACTCTTCCTATAGAGAAGGTTATTCCTGTCGGTCTCTTTGGTGTATAAGGTAGTAGAGGTTCTCTCTTCTTTCACTAAAACCTTCACATGGAGAAAGTGTACCAGTGAGATACCAATTTCTGAACTGAACTGAATTCTTGCATCAATCAGATTCACACAGTGTAGAAAATGCCATGCCACATGGCAAACATGTCATCAATGTACCTGCTACAGAATTTCCGATATTTATACCAAACAGGGTGATTGAGTATGTGTGTCTTTTCAAACCTTTACATGAAGCAATTAGCATACACCAGAGCCATAGTGGCTCCCATTGCTCCCATGGCTGTACCAGATGTTTGTAAATAATATTGCACTTTTTACTTAAAGTAGGAGTTATGTGATATGAACACGCAATATGAGAATGCACTCTTTAGCTGCTCCTATCTCATCCGTCTGAAGAAACATCCATTTTACACATTTCTGGCCAAGATCATGGGGAATGTTAGTGTACAGGCTGTTCACATCTACTTTGAATAATATGTCTTCATCTGTCAATTCTATTTTCTCAAGCTATTGTAAAATATGTGTTGTGTAGTTTTAATATATGTAGGTGTGGCTTGTACAAAGGGCTGTACAAAATGATCAATATATGTACCTAGAGGCTGTAATATCCCATTAGTTGCAGCAACAATTGGTCTTACCGGAAGATGAGTGGAATGTTTATGTACTTTGGGAAGCAAATAGAAGGTAGGAATACTAGGATGTGGTACTGTAAGAAATAGTTTTTTTTTCACTGAAATCCAAACTGTTCTGTATCTCGTGTATGGTGTAGGGGAGGCATGCTGTCACAAATATGACACTGACACAAAAGTTACACATTTCAAAAACTTTATTAGATTCTTGGGGTTCGGAAAAACTCCTAACTTGCCCTATTGCTATGATGGGAGTAGTCTCTGCCATCAAATATTAAAGAAGACACAGTCCTAGTCAGTCTATGTCAAATCAAAATGTCATATACTAACAAAACATAATGCCTGCCCTATCTCGTATACAAAAAGTGTGTAAAAGGAATTGTGTATGCAAAGAAAAGTCAATGCTATAACATAAAGGATCAATGTGGCTGAGTCAGCTCTCCTCCCCACGTTGGACAGCACAGAGTAAGGCGGCCCTCGTAAACAGGATGACACACTCTTGCTCAGGTTATACAAAAAAAGGCAGTTCAAATTGTGGGTTGAGGCCAGCTTGGCCTTCCCCATTAAAGTCACTATTCCAGCTTTCCAAAAGTTCTTTTACAGTTCAACAAAAGTTCACAAAAATCTCCCTCTGTTGGGCTCAGACCTTTAGAGGCATCAAAAGTTCACGTAGGCCTCCATCAGTCTGGTTCAGACCTTTCAATCAAAAAGTGCCTGACTCAAGGTAGATCTCTCTCAGCCGGGCGCAGACCTCTCAATCACAGCCCTTGCAGGGGTTCCCTTCCCCAAGCTTCATTCACATTCTTTAGAGGTTCCCTTCCCCTAATTTATTTCATGTTTCTATTCTCCCTCAGCCGGGCTCGGACCTTTCACTGATGTTGAGGGTCCTGGAGACTGCTGTAAAGGGGGGTGGTGAGAGTGGGGGCTGAATGGGGAGTGGTAGCAAGGGGGGAGGTAGCCCGGAAAGGGGTGGGGCAGTGGAGGAGGTGGTGACGTGGACACCACAGGCGGGCGAGGCCGTTACCTAGGCGGGCGAACATACCTGCTGTTCAGGGTGATGAGTGGATCATGGTAGGATAGTGTGGCTACTTCCTTTTGTAGGTGGTACCTAATTTAGCTAAAATCATTTCTGAGTTGCTGATGGCAACAAGCCCTAGTTAAGTTCTCACTAATCAGGAATCGAATAAGAAAACAAATCCATTGACTAGTAACCAAATTCAGCGCACTCTTCGCAATATGAACTGTGGAATTGTATATGGTGCTAAAAATGCCCCAAAAAAATACAGAAAACTCTGATGAAACGGGCTATTGGCAATGGCTCCCACTAGCCTTCAAATCACATCCATCCCAACTGAGTCGATGACACTGACATATTGTATTCATGGAACACTACAGGGATTACCCATCTATTTGATGAAAATGGTCTGTGAAACTTTTCAGTATCACTGTTCTACAAAAAACATGGCTAATAGAAAACCTGTTGCTTGATGGAAGAGTAACTATTTAAAAAGCAGCATCAAAAGGCCGACTCAGCAGGCCTAAGGGTGGCCTGCTGCACAGAGTTAGCTCACCCTGGACTGTGGTGGAAATTCCCTGTGATTCCCCATCAGAGTTGGTTGGGAAATTATCAAGAGCAGGTCTGACCATCATCATAGATGTTTACGATCCCCCATCTAGAGTGAGGACAAAAATGTATTTGAAGGTGCTAAGAGACATAATTATGAAATATGAAAGTTAATTCCCTATAGATGTTATGGGTGATTTTAATGCAAATAACATTTTATCAGATGTGGAAATGGAGGTAAATTCCTGATCTAGTGCGAATAAACATGATAAACAAAATAGACGCAAAAGTCCATGGGCCAATATGCTTGCTGAATATGAACTGATGAGTTTGAATGGGTTGTGTTCAAATGACGAACAAAGAGGTTTCACCCGTGTCAGCGGAAAGAGTGCCTCCACTCTCGACTATGTGCTCACTAACACTTGGGGGCTTGAATGGGTGATGGATATGGGGATAGCGTTGCATGTAAAGAGCGATCATCTACCTTTGTGTGTACTGTTTAAGACCCTAGGTACAATCCCTAAGGAGAAGATATATGACAAAACTGGCAAAGATTTTTTGAATTATACAGGTAATCACATTCAATGGCACCCTGCAAATCTTGCCAAGGGAAAAATTGTCTGTGAACAAATCATCCCCACTTTTGTTGACTTCTGCCATACTTCTGGAAGTGGTGGACAGAACATAAGAAAGACTTTCATGACAACCATAGAACAAATTAAGAACCTAGCGGCCTATAGACGTGAATATAAATCCACCCAGGAACGCACAAACGTGGTACTGAAAAAACTGAATAATTTTGACGCAAAAATCAGTCAGGAAAAATAAAAGCTTTGCTCCACAATTGCCACTCTACTCTCGTCCTCCATACGGCAAATTGATGCGATCTTGGAGGGAGAGCCGCATTCTCCCGATATACAAGAAGGGTCAGCGCTGTGATCACCGTAATTATCGACTCTTGTCAAAGTGCGCCTTAATGCTATTGGCCAATTGTCAGCATCCATTCCCATTTGAAGGGGAGCCAAGCAGGGCTGCATAGTTGCTGCGACATTATTTAACTTATACTTAGCCGACCTTGCAGCATCCTTCAACCCAAATTCGCTATGTCCTGTTAAAGTAGGTAACAGCGCATAAGCTGGCTTGGCTATGCGGATGATGTATTTCTATTAGACTATATACCCAAGGGGTTATAAAGCTTGTTTGATGGCCTGGGCAGTTTGGTTGGACTGAATGGACTGTGAATCAATACCAAAAAAAGTAAAATAATGGTATTTGCAGGAACTCGAAAAAAACAGGTGAACATGAGTTGGGTCCTTGATAATAAGAAACTTGAGTGTGTCACTTCTTATACCTACTTAGGACTATTAGTTGATAAGCTTAATTGGAAATCACACTGGGAGAAAACTAAGACTAAATGTTGGATGTTAGTGGGTGCAGTGAGGGCCTTTATTGGAAGAAATGGTGGCCTCTTGGTTAAGACAGTTACTATACACAATGAAAATAGTTTTAACATATGGTATCGAGATATGGGGACACTGTTGAGCCGAAAACATTTGAAGCTAAAATGCTAAGAAAGCTGTTCTGCATTCCGCATTCTGTAACAGTGGAATTATTTTATCTTGAATATGATCTTACATATATTTTATGCATTCTTGTCAATAGATCATTTTTTTGTTCAATAGACCTAATAACCATAAATAGTAATACTATAACCGGGGATTACGTAAAGGCCTTTCTGAGCTTACGCAACTTCATTGACATATCAGTGAACAACACAAAACGAATACAATATTGCCTAAAAAAGATTAGATTGTTTGACCGTGACAATGATTTCATACAACTTTCAAGTAAATCAAATAGTGGACCTTTCATTGAATACATACATTCTCGAAACAGTCCCCCAAATTACATTATGGTGTTTCCTGAAGCATGGGTTATAAAACAGTATTAATAAAAGCAAAGTAGTGGAATGTGAAGGTGCGAGGAAAGACCTACAACGAAATGAGCGCAATTGCCGATTATGTGGAGAAAAAATAATTGAATCTTTAGAGCACATATTGACTGAATGTGAAAGTTTGACACGCATTAAGAGTCCAAATGCTGAAATCCTACAATAACTGTTTTAATTGCTGTGAACCAAAAGTACTGTGGAAAATGTTTATTGAGGGGAACAATGCACATTTTATTTATCATATGATTAGATTTTATAGGAATTTGCTCTGATATTTGAATTCTGATGGAATATGATTCTTATTGTATCTCCCTCTGTCAAATCTGAACAAATATGTCCCCAGCTCTGACTAATTATTATTGAGTTGGAGGGGCTATTTTAACTTTTTATGAACTTGTTCTTATGTGTTTTAATGGATTTATCTATGTGTTTTTATATATCATTGTATGTATTTCACATATTTATTATTTGCTAAAACTGTTGTTTTTATGTGGTATTTACAGCCATACCCCTGATAATTCGGCCTGGATGTTCACTTACGAATATGATCCCATAAACACGTTGTCACCCTAATGAAACACAGCTAGCTGAGCACATTCCAGCCTAGCTGTTAAAATAAGTGTTCCTCAGGCCTAACGCAGCCAAAAACCAGTCTGTGTGTCCACCCACCTGACTGCACACATCCAACTGATATCTTCAGCACCACAACTATCGTAAGAAAACAGCTTTCATCCAACAACTACCCCTGTTGCACACATATCTGGTGCACCCATGCACCATACAACACTTTCTCTCTCTACTGACTTGAACTACGGTTCCAGAGGGCGTTCAACCTACCAGCGCTTTGAGGTCATACCAATGATATATAAGGCACTATATCAATTCCAAGTAACATAACATAACATAACATAACATTTACAAAGCTTTTAGCTTTAGGTATATTAATACAATTTAATTGAATTGAATTTAGCTAAGCAAGAAAGAATGGTTATGCACCCAACACGGGTCAAACGGCTGGTCACTCCTGCAAGATCAGTGGCTAAACACCTGATGCAGATTTGATGGCTGTGTGCACACGGTGAGAACAATGGTGTAACATGTAATACAGATTCAGATGACTTAGCATATAGTGCAAGGCAGTAGCAGGTCACACCGTACATGCTGGATGGCGGTGCACACAATGTAGACTCCAGTGGCTGGGCATGCAGGGCAGTTGACTTGGCTGAACATACACTATGGGATTAGAGGTTCGGCGCACAATACATATCATATGGCTGGGCATGCACAGTGGGTCAGGTGAATGGGTATGCGATACAAGCTGGGATCGGTGGGAACACAATGCAGGTTAGGTGGCTGGACGTGCGATACAGAGTAACATATGGACAAACATTGTATAGTTGAGTAGCTGAGCACATAAGGTATGTAGCATGATTAGGCATACAATCCTAGTAGAAGCGGCGGGGGGCACAATGTAAAATCAAGGATTGGGCACACAAGCCAAAGCTAAAGGTAATGGATGAACAAGAAGTTACGTTACGTTACGAGAGTACAATCGCGTTGCTAGTCGGTCTAGCGAAAGCAGAAATCTGAGATACTTGAATAGTTACAATGTTACATGGGGAGCATAAAAGCAGATAAAAGTTAAAATTCAGTGTAGTGGTAATGGTAGCAGAAAGTGTGCACCAAAAGGCTAGATTTGAGATTGTAATGGGAGTGAAGTAGCAGTATAGAACAGGTAAGCTGACTGCGATAAGAATGATCGAGGGAGGCACTGGAATAGACATGCTAGTGTTGGTTAGTGAGTGCCAATCATCGGAGTAGCTGGAGGCCGGTAGAGCTAGTAAATTTTGCTTCCCTCGAGGAAGTGAGGCATTTACGGTCTGGTGTCCGAAAATGGCAATTGGGACAGCTTGCAAATGATGTGTCACAAGTTGTGCGACGGCAGTTCAGTAAAAAGGCTGCAATCTTACTGTGAGGGTGCAGAGAACCCAGGGGTGGTCGCTCTTTGCTCTGCAGACTCGATCAGGCTCAGTCAGAAGCCTTAAATGTGGGCCTTGAATGGAGGACCGGCTTTTGCCTGTCGGCACTCCCGATTGGCTGGAATGGGTTGGGCACCCAATCTGCTATCAGCAGCGATTTCCTTCTGGAACAAAGTCCAGGTCCATCGAAGATTATACGGTGGCGGCCATCTTAGTGCAGCATAACCAAGCGTGTGTATGGATGAGTTGCCATGGATGCAACACTTCTTCCGTAGCATGATGCTACAATGCAACACAAGCAGAGCCTTTAACTAGGCTTTTAAATCAAAATGTACGGCAGTGCGGTCAGAGAAGCCAATAGGGTTTACCTTATGGTGTGTTGGACAGCAGACAGCTGTATGTGCATGGCTCCTGCAGCGCACGGTTGTGGAGGAGCCTTCCTAGGCTGGGAGGAGCGATGGAGTGGAATGGTTTTGTTTCACAATAAAAGTGCAGGAAAAAGTTAAAACTTGCACTTTCAGTACACTGCACTGAACGCTCCCTTGAACAGCAGTTGCATGTATTTGGGGGTTTGTATTGTGTGTGGGATGGGGTGTTGGCGATGGGGTTTGTTTGGGGCAGGGACAGATTAGTAGGGAACATAGTTCCACTACTTCTTTTCGTATAATTTGACCACTGGCCATTGCAGTATGACAGTCAAACAAGTTACTTACCACTGGTAATGTTCTTTCGACTGAATGTTCCACCCACGTATTCATAGCTTATGATATTTCCAATATCCAGCTTAGCTGCTTCCGAAAAATAATTTCAGCAGAGTGCGCTGCGCGTTCATGCCTGTTGACTCGATGTCCCTCAGAGGCCTGTGTCTCGATGTCAACGTCACCGAAGTGTGCAGCATCCGTTGGCTTCAGTTCAATTTTTACGAATACAGAATCTATTCCATACCTGACAGTTACTCCTCCTAAGAGAGCGCAGAATGCAATAGGAAATTCTACTGCAGGGTAGGTTGGGAGGGTCGATAAGGAATACGTGGGAGGAACATCCAGTTGAAAGAACGTTACCAGGGGTAAGTAACTTGTTCTTCGAATGGATTGTGTCCTCCCACATATTCCTTACCTTATGATAGACTCCTGAAGCAGTTTCTAGTGTTTCTGCAGGAGGGACTTTGATGTTTTATGACTATTTAGTAGTTCTCATGGGTCTGTGTGCACAGAATGCCACACTGACTTACCAAATAAGCCGTCCTGGTCTGAAGAAGAGTCCAAACTGTAATGTTTCATGAAAGTATGTATGGACAACCATGTGGCAACTGCACTCATTTCTTTTATTGGTACTCCCCTCTGTAGTGCAGAGGAAGAGGCCGTGCCTCTGGTCGAATGAGCCCGAAGGGCTTCTGGAGGATCTTTTCCCGCCAGTGTGTAGCATTTAGATATTGCCAGTATTATCCATCTGGATAATGTCTGTTTAGTAATAGCCATACCCAACTTGTGGGCTGAGTAGCCTTCCCTGGAGCAGAACAGTGTGTACTTCCGGTTGACACTGGTCGCGAACAAATCCACTTGAGGGGTTCCCCAAAGGGTGAAGATCTCTGAAGGACTTACTGAGCTATTTCCCACTCGAGGGAGACTGTGCTATGCCTGCTCAGAGCATCCACTGCTGTGTTCTCCACTCCGGCTAGGTGAATTGCCGATAGGGATATCCCTTCTTGGATTGCCCAGTACCAGAGCTGCATTGCCTCTCTGCACAGTGGTAGTGACCCTGCACCTAGTGACCCTACACCTCCTCTTTTGTTGAGGTAGTACATGGCCACTGTATTGGCCATCATTATCAAGACATTATTTCCGCGTACAGAGGGCAGAAAGGCCTACAGGGCTAGTCTTATTGCACTCAGCTCTAAAAGGTTGATGTGTAGTTTGGACTCCGATGGAGAGCAAAGACCACTGATTGTCATATTGTTGGCGTGGGCTCCCCACCCCGTGAGTGAGGCGTCTAGCACTACTGTTATCTCTGGACATGGTTACCAAAAAGGTTCTCCCTTCAGAATGTTCTCCTGGCAGGCCCACCACCAAAGGTGCTCGGAAAACTTGCTCGGAATCTGTAGGAGGTCTGACATCCTTCCTGAGAAGTGGGACCACTGAGTCCTGAGAGCCCATTGGAAAGATCTCATTCTCAGGCGAGCTTCTGGCACCAGAAAAATGCAGGATGCCATGAGGCCGAGCAACCTTAGAAAGTCAAAGGTCGGGAGAGGCTGGGCACTATGGAATTTGGTGACCATCTGCAGAAAGTCTTGAGCCCTCACCGGTGGTGGCGAGGCTTTTCATGGGAATGCATTCAGGACTGCTCCAATGAATTGGAGCCTTTGAGATGGTATCATGTGATACTTCTTGAAGTTGAGAGTGAAGCCCAGTCTGTGAAGGGAGTGACAGGTGGAGCTGAGATGTTCCAGGGCCTGTTCAGGAGAACTGGCCCTGATCAGCCAATCGTCCAGGTAGGGGTAAACGTGAATCCCCCCTCTCCTGAGACTCTCTGCCACCATCGCCATTACCTTGGTGAAAACCCTCGAGCGGAGGTCAACCCAAATTGCAGAACATGAAACTGATAATGAGAACCACCAATGGCGAACCTCAGGTACTGTGTGTGCTTGTGATGGATTGGCACATGAAAGTAAGTGTCCTTAAGGTCCAATGATACTATCCAGTCCTGAAGCTGAAAGGCTTGAAGGATCTGAGAAAGGGTAACCATCTTGAACTTGTCCTTCCTGAGGAACGTGTTCAAGTTTCTTAAGTCCAAGATGGGTCTCAATCCTCTGTGCTTTTTTGGAATTAGAAAGTACAAGGAGTGCCCACCCTTGCACTGCTCCACTACAGGTAATGGTTCTATAGCACCTTTCTCTAGCAGGGTTAATATTTCCTGCATAAGGAGCGCATCTGGAACTTTGGAAGAGCTGTTCCCTGGTGGATGACTCTGAGGCTTTTTTAGAAATGGAACGCAGTAACCCTGGGCAAAGGTTTCCAATGCCCATGCATCTCAGAGGGTTTAGGGGTGACTGACGCAGTGGTTGATGGCAAAGTAGCCGCGGCTGAGGCAGTCTTAGTACCTCTTCCATGTCCACCACAGGGGAATCTTGTTTGGCCTCTTTGAACTGACTGTCCTCTGCCTCGTTCAAATGTGGAGTAGTGACGGAAGGACATACCCCTCCAGGGCGTACCTGTGGGGCGATTTGGAGGTTGTCTAATCGCAGCACCAAGGGATTTGGCTGCTGCCTAAGAAGTTTACAGGTTTTCCAGAATTTCATCAGCCTTGCTACCAGAAAAATAAGTGGCATCAAAGGGCATGTTGAGCAGTCTGGATTGTACGTCTGGAGCAAATCTTGACTTTCTCAACCAGGCAAACCTGTGCATAACTGTACTAGCCACCATTGCTCTGCTGATACTATCAGCGGAGTCAAGACCAGTCTGCAGGTATTCACACATAGCGTCCTTTCCATCCTTGACTATGTTTATAAACCCATCTCGTTCTTCCCCTTCGGGGATATGGTCAGCCGCCATGGATATACACTCCCAAAGGGTGTGAGTGAACCCAGCCAACGTGCATGTGGCATTAGCCGACTTCAGGGCCATACTTCCAGCTGAAAAAACATTTTGGGCTAGAGCGTCATAACTCTTATCATCCCTATCAGGAGGGATAGTAGGGTAGGCATTTTGCATGTGGTTGAGGTGACAACTTGTACCACCAGACTCTACGGAGTTGGATATTTTGATAAATAATAGTGATCACTGCTTGACACCCTGTATTTAGAGGTCACCTTCTTGTTAAAAGCCGGATTGAGTTCAGACGCCTCGCAATTGGTAGCTCCATGCTTTTGCAAAGCTGAATGGAATGGAACAATTAGGTCTACCTGAGGTCCCCTGTCCAGAATATTGGTCAAGTCATCCTGTTCAAGAACTGGATGTGGTCTAGCCCATCCCATATATCCAACTACCCTTAACATCAACTGCCTGTAGGTAACCTCTGCATGATCAGATGGATCTGATGTGCCAAACTCTACCTCCGGTGAGGTGTCCAAACCACTGGCCTCATGCAGGAACTCCCTGAAGATCCTTTATTCTGGACTGTTCAGGAATTAGGGCCTCAGGGAATGATGGCGTACCATATTGGAGGCCAAAAGGTCTAGATTCATCTGATGATGGCTAACCATCCTCATAAATGCAGGAAAGCAACTTGAAAAAGTCAGCCCTAGGCAAAGGGGTATATGTTTCTCCATAGTACTTAATGGGGTCATAATATTCGTCGACAAAGGTGCCGAAATTGTGGAAACTGTCGACGTTGAGGGCTTCAATGGCTGCATCAATCACTTTGACGCCTGTAGCATCGAGGAGCTCAAAGCTCGATCTTTGCAGAAGCAGCTAAGCTGGATATTGGAAATATCATAAGATAAGGAATACGTGGGAGGACACAAACCATTCAAAAGTTGTAATATATAAATACTCAAGCATTCATTGGTTAAAATATAAATTCATATATTGTCCCACTGTCCAATTGATAACATTTTATTTTTTGGTTTCAAATGTAGGTCATTATAGACCATTCTTTTGCCCAACTGTTCACAAAAAAAAAAGATTGATTGAGAGAGGTTTGATCAGAGCTCCCTTGGCTGATTCCTTTTTCAAATCTAGTTTTTATACCTCTGCCATGCTTGTGAAGTGTGTGCAGGCTACATAAGCCTATGCTCACTAGAATTCCACTATGCGCCCAGGACCATCTTGGGGATGTGGTTAAGTCCCTATGGTGCAGGGCAATAGATAATGCAATATATTTGTTATGGCTAAAGCCTTGCTCATGTGTACTGTGGTTTGTTTATGGCACTGCACCATGGAAAGAGTGGAGAGGTGCAGTATGTAAGTTCACATTTAGGCCATCAGCGATGGGGAAAAAATAAATAAATGTGTTTCTGCTTACTGAGCTCTCCAATCAATGCTCTTGGTTTCGGCCAATAATACAAATGTAGATTACAAGCACTGTACAGCCTGATACACAAAGAAGGTAAAATGAGTAATTCTGACATACACCTAGAAAATCAGACTTAACTTCCTAGTACGTTTGGAGCTAATCAGAGTTACAAGTACACCTTGTACTTGTAACTCAGAGATTCTCATAACCTATTTGTGAATCAAATAGCCCTCTCTAGGTTTAAGTCACAAATAGATCAGACGTACTAATAGTAACTTAATTGTGAATCAGCACCATATGTTGTAACTGAATAAAGGGACAAGACCCCTTTAAGAAAGGGAAACATATCAGGGCAGGAAGAGGGCCGAAGGGGAGGGACAATGGGGGAAGCAAGGTATTTGGAATTGGAACATGAATAAAAGAGGTTGATAATGTGCATGGCTCCGAGTCATGTTAATGAGAGTATGCCAGAGCGAATGAGGTAAACTGCCAACAACTGGTGACGAAGCTGCCGTCCCAGACGTGCCGCAGTAGAGGCTCGTCAGCCCAACAGGACGACGAGGCAACAAGAAAATGTTGCGGTCATCTGGCGGCAGCAGAGGAGGACCACCGCCCGCAGCGCTTGGCCCAGCAGTGCGAGAGGACGCTGCAGGGGCAGGAGCCCCGCAGCAGCAGCAGTGAGGAGAGCCGTTGGACCGGAGCCCAGCAGCAGAAGAGAGACGCCAGACCAAAGCCCAGCAGTGGAGGAGGAGCGCCGTCAGACCGAAGCCGAGCAGCAGAAGTGCGACACCGGACCGAAGCCCAGCAGTGGAGGAGGAGTGCCGTCAGACCTTAGCCCAGCAGCAGAAGTGTGATGCCGGACCGAAGCCCAGCAGTGGAGGAGGAGCACCGTCAGACCGGAGCCCAGCAGCAGAAGTAAGACGCCGGATCGAAGCCCAGCAGTGGAGGAGGAGCGCCTTCAGGATGCGGACCCAACAAGAGAAGGGAACCCCGACAGAGCTTCCGCGGAAAAGAAGACTAAGATGCCAGGTAAAGACCCCGCGCCCCCTGGCCAAATATGGGACTATGAACTACAAGTGCACACAAAGAAACTGGCCAGGGCAACAAAAAAAAAACGCATGCATACCCTACCAGCAGCACATGCCTGAGAGTATCGTTAAACGCTCACACTACGTGTGAGCTCTGCCAGCAGCATACGCCCGAGCATATCATTAAAAGCCTGCACTTGTGGACACGTGCAGCCGCCACCACCTCAACAAACATTACAAAGAAAGAAGGGAATAAAAAGAAAGGGGAAGGAAGACACGCCTGCCCAAATACAAGGCTCCCAGAACTCAACCCTCTACCACCAGTAGAATACCCAAGAACAGACAAGCACCGCACAGAGGGACCAGCGGACAATAATACTCATCTTTGAATACTGCTAACAGCTCCAATCAACCAGGACCACCAGATACCCTGACACACCATCCAAGGTGCAACCATGACCAACCAAGCACAAGCAGAAGCTGATGCATGATCTCCCCCACCTACCCCTGCCAGCCTCACGTCACATGCCAGCCTCATGAGGAGATCAAGCCCATTCACCCTCAACCCACATCAGGATCAAGGTCAACGATGGGAAGAATGGGTCGAGGAATTCAAAGACTTCATAGGTGCCAAGATCCTCCCAACAAGATCAGCATCTTCACAAATATAGCAGGAAGAGAAATTAAAAACATAATACATACAATTCCCCCGCAAGACCGTACCACCTACCCATGTCTCCTTGAAGCCACAAATGAGAAACTAGTCATAACACCAAATTGTGACTATGAACGCTATATCTTCAATCAATGCGTCTTGCTCCCCCACAAATCCATAGGGGAATACATAATTTGCCTCCAAAGAAAAATAACAAAATGCGACTTCGCCAACTTCAACGACGATGAAGCCATCAGATTGTGCATAATAGAAGGATGCATCTCATCCATGTTCAGAAAACACCTTCTGAAGAAACCCCTGTCCCTCAAAGAAGTGCTAGACTTGGCCAGGGTGTACGAAAGAATAGATGTCCAAGCCACAACCATAGAAAACCCAAATAAAGGGGACATCATCGCGGCCATCACCCCATACACCCGATACCCAAACTTTCAGAGCCGACAAACTCCCAGAACCACTATGCATGGGACACAAAGTGACCAGCAATGCTACCGCTGTGGATTCGAATACCCACACAGAGGGCCATGCCCCGCCATCGGACAACAATGCATGCAATGCGGCCAGGAAAACCACTTTCAAGCCATGTGTAAGGAACAACTTCCTGACATGGGCCCAAACCACCCACAGAATACCAATCGCCTTCCGTAATCACGCAAAGACCAACCTGACCAACAACCCAGCGAAAGGGGATTGACATTCTCTCCAAGCACCCACCAACGCCCAAACACCATCAGAGCATTATAAGGCCTACAAATTGAACCCGACAGAAAAGCTCATGAGCTGTCTGACTTTCGCCACTATGACCAAATGCAAATGGCCACCCCGGATAAAGCTTACAACAGGGAACACCCGCCGCCACAAGAACAAGAAACCCACATCCAACCATTACATCTGGACTACGACCCATACAACAACTCCCCACCGAGATATACTCAAGAAGAAGAACATCAAACCCAGTACCTACATGATGGATATGACAGGGAATATGTCTGGCTCCTCAGCGCCGACATCGAAGACACACCAGCCCCCAAGGTCACAATACAAATGGGGAACACCAGGAACAAATTCGTCATTGACACTGGAGCAACGGTGAAAGTCATGAACGAGGAACTATACCGTGAGATAGCAGCCGTCTACCCCCTATGACAATCAAGGACAATCAAGGACACACATCTTCCAATGGGGAGTCGCACTACCCATGACGTCCAAAGAACAGTTTCAATGTGATCTGACCCACAGAAACCTCACAACGATCACCATAATACATGTCATGCGGAGTCCCTCCATAGGACGCTGCCTCCTCAGCTACAGAACTGCCAGGGCTCTGGCACTAATTGACCTGCAATACGAACAAAATGAAGTCATCAAAGGACACCCATCAGTTAGCGGCGACATTATGGCTATAACATGCCGCCACCTCACCAAAGAGGCCCTTAAGACCCAATTCCCCAAACTATTTGAAGGGGTAGGAATGCCCAAAGACTCCGTCATCAAGCTGCACATTGACCCCACGGTCACACCAGTGTCACAGCACCCCCGCAAAGTGGGCTTTCACCTCCAGGCCCAAGTAACTCCAACTCTTACTCCTCAATGACATCATTGAAAATGCAGAAGGACCAACACCCTGGCTATCCCCAGCCTACCAGTTAACATGCGTATCTTGCCCTTTTACACATGTAAATATGGCAAATACGGATCATTTAATTTTGTACTGCGTACCGTGTACGCTTTGATTTATTCATTAAAAAAACATACTTTCCACCACTAGATGGCACTGTAGCATTTCTTTTGTCAGCAGCATAGCCTTCTTATGCATGATGGTGAATTTCCAACTGAAAGACCAAATCTGTGACAGCTAAGCGAGCAACACAATAAAGCAGGCACCCTTTTAAAATGTGTTCATACCATAATGTATGTGTTGGATAAGTTTTACTCTCTTGCAGAGGAGAAAACTCATTTTTACTCTCTTGAAATTGCATTTACGCTCTATGCGTAAAATACTCCCACCTCAAAATCTTATCTGGAGCACTGGCTATCCCCCATCGTAATAGTGCCCAAAGACAATGGACTGCGCATATGCGTCGACATGCGCATCCCCAACACCGCCATCCAAAGAGAGAGACATCCTGGACCGAGCTTGGAGGATATGCTCATCAGATTAAACCAAGCAACACATTTTTCAAAACTAGACCTCAATCAGGGCTACCACCAGCTCGTCATAGACCCAGCATCCAGGCCAATCATCACCTTCGCAACACACGAAGGACTATTCAGGTATAAAGGCCTCAACTTTGGCATATCTTCTGCCACAGAAATCTTCCAAGAGACAATCAGACGCCTAATATCAGCTGAAGTGAATGCCCTAAACTACAGTGATGACATCCTGATCTTCAGGAAGTGCCAAGAACAACATGACAAGGCATTTGTGGCAGTCTGCAAGATTCTTCATGACGCTGGCCTAACTCTGAACGGCCCCAAATGCAACATAAACAAAACCAGCCTCAAATTCTTTGGACACATATTCTCCGACCAGGGCATAAAGGCTGACCCGGATAAGATAAAAGCGATCACTGATCTTCAAGCCCCCACAACAACAGCGGAATTACGATCATTCCTTAGAATGGCAGGATACTGTGTGCGCTACCTCCAAAACTATGCCACGATCACCTACCCACTCTGTGCCCTCCTCAAGAAGGACAAACTCTTTAACTGGGACCCACAATGCCAGGCAGCTTTCCTGACCATCAAAGAAAGTCTCACCAACCATCACCAACTGTCATACTTCCACCCTGAGTGGCACACTATCATCACAGTAGACGCCAGCCCAGTCGGCCCGGGAGCCATCCTAGCTCAGGTTGACACCAAGGACAACATGCGACATGCAGTAGTATCCTACGCCATCCGCACCCTGTCTCACACCGAGAAAGCTTACTCACAGGCAGAGCAAGAAAGCCTTGCGGCCATATGGGCCTGTGAAAAGTTCCACCATTTCATAACTGCCCGACGGTTTACCTTAGTCACGGACCACTAGGCACTACTAGCATTATTTGAGAACCCCAGATCAAAAATGCCCCCTGAATAGAACGCTGGGGGATAAGACTGCAAGAATACAACTATGAATTAATCCACAAACCAGGAGGAGAAGCCAACCCGGCTGACTACTTGTCAAGACACCCACTGGCGGGAAGCGAAAACTCCCTAGTGCACGAGGCAGAAGAATACAACTCATACCTATCCTCCAACGCCATGCCACCGACTATCTCAACGGCAGTCTTTGCAGCCAGGAGCAAAGCCGACCCCACAATCAGGACCACTATTCACCTCACCCGCACAAACAAATGGAGAAAACTGCAAGAAAGAAGAAACTGAGGGGAGGGGACGGACAAGAAAGACTTAAACCGCCTGGCCAAGATACACTCAGAACTAGTGGCCACCGTCCAAGACATACTGCTACGAGGAAACAGACTACTTGCCCCGAAAGACCTAAGGAAAACACTAGTGGCGTTAGCCCATGAAGGCCACAGCGGGATTGACAACACGAAAAAGATCCTAAGGAACCACACTTGGTTCCCTTACATGGACACAGTAGTGGAAGACATGTTGGCACACTGCAGACCTTGCCAGCTAGCAGCGAAGAAGTCATCCCCAAACCCCTTGCAGCTGATAACACTTCCTGTGAGGCCCTGGCAAAAGGTTGCAATGGGTTTCTATGAACCCTTAGAGGAAGGAGGCTACCTACTTGTAACCATCGATGAGTACTCAAGATTCCCATTCATCAAACAAACATCGTCGACATCATTCGGCGAAACAGCACCCATCATAGATGAACTTTTCAGTGAATGGGGCATCCCCAATGTCGTCAAAACAGGCAACGGTTCCCCGTTCCATGGACCTGAGTTTGCTAAATTCGCAGACCATCTTGTCTTCCACCACCAAAAAGTGACCCCACTCTGGCCCCAGGTCAACGGAATGGTAGAACGATTCATGGGCACTATAAAACTAACAAGGCAGAAAGCCCTAGCCAAGCAAGTATCATACCCGCAAGCCTTCTGCGGCATGCTCAGGAGCTACAGAAACACACTACATGACGCAATGGGGAAAACACCAGCAGAACTAATGGTGAGATACAGACCCCGAATACGCATCCCTCAGTGGGAAGACTACACACCAGAAGAAGAGGCAGCCATAAGGGAACGAGACGCAGAAAAGAAAAAGAAAGCCAAAGAATGGGCTGACAAAAAGAGGAACGCAAAGGAATCTCAGCTCAAAGTAGGGCAGACAGTCCTAGTGCGACAGAACCAGAGGAGGAAAACAGACACCCGCTACGACCCAGAAGCTCGAATAATTATGGCCGTCAAGGGACCCATGATAACCGCAACAGGAGAACCAGGGGAGATAACACGGAATGCTTCGTTCTTTAGAAAACTGTATCTCGAAGATCCAGAAACAGCAGAAGTGATGTCCGAGGACTCTGAGCCCGATGAGGACGCGGGCCCCCCCAGCTGAAGTGATTGGCGAAACCAGAGAGTCTCCAGGCAGACCTCACAGGACAGTGAGGAGACCGGTGAGACTCATGGAGCAAATGTGACCTCAGCTTTCATGTTAAGCACAGGGGAGTTGTAACTGAATAAAGGGACAAGACCCCTTTAAGAAAGGGAAACATATTAGGGCGGGAATAGGGCAGAAGAGGAGGGACAAGGGGGGAAGCAAGGTAGTTGGAATTGGAACATGAATAAAAGAGGTTGATAATGTGCATGGCTCCGAGTCATGTTAATGAGAGTATGCTAGAGCGAATGAGGTAAACTGCCAACACTATAGATTGCAGGAATGGTCATTATAGCAGGATAACTGTGCACCCATAAATTAAAGCCTAAGGTGAAACTAAAGGCCACATATTGGGGAGCAGCAAACATTCTGAGCGATAATGACCTCTCCAAAGTTTATCAAACTATAAGCCATCTGTACACACGAAATACATGGCAGTTATTCATGATATCAAATATTTCTTTGTCATTGAAGTGAAAGTACATGAAAAGAACGTGTAATATCTGAATAACAGAGTAGAGATTTTTGGAACTACTCTACATAAGTTACGCAAACTGACACATTTTATTAGCGTGAACTGGTGGATTTGACTTGAGTATTCTTTTTTGTACAATGAGTGCAACAGTGACTTTAGAAGTAGAAAACAAACATTTGAATTATGTTGGTAATTTACAGAAAGTTGTATTAATCCACTAATTTTCTGTGAAACCTCCAATGATGTTAGAGTTTTGGGAAAAAGGGTAATCTTTTCTTACTGTCTAAGCAGTTCTACTAATGTCAGGATGTTTGACTTACAGTGTATATACCCAGAGTTATTCACTGCATTCCAAGCATTCTTCTTGGCTTGAGGAGTGGTCAATAATGGACGCGTGGTTCTACAAAGCAATTGAATATCTTCCTACTGCATTAGCAATGATCTCATCCCAATGAGGTCCATCTCATGCTAATAAATACACTTTGTCACGCTGTATACAAAATATACTCTGTGCATATTTTGCCGATATGTAAGGCTATATCCTCCCTAATCACCAAAAGGTTTCTAGATGTATTCTGTTGACATCTTTAAGCGAGAACAATGAAAGTTCAAATTGATTTCCAAAAATCTCCATAAAATAAACAATTTCTTTGCAGGCACGAAATAATGGCCCAACATTAGAAGCAAATTAGTTCAAACTCAAAATGAAACTAAAAATACATTTCATTTGTTGGCTTCACAATTATCTTCTATGTTCATCCTCTTTTAGAACCCTGAAATTAAGACATTATTGTTCATGTGTATGATGCCCCTATGCAATAACAAACTTTTCTTATGAGGAGAATCATTTTCACAGTTCTCTTCTTTTTTTTCCAGGTCTTTTTCCCATATCACTGTGAAGGTAATTCCATCAAGAATTTTTAAAGGACTACGTGATGTTGTAGTAACAATGTAAGTTGCCAGCATGTTTTTTTCAGCTTCATTTATATTGTAGAAACCAATATTAATTGTATCTGCAGAAAGATAATTAGGGTTTCTGGTTTTCAGTGTTTACTGTTTTGCCAATTGCTGTGGTGTTTTTCCAGTGTTTTCGTAAATCTGTGTGTATTAGTGTTTTTAAATTTTGGGGGGAAATAATGGAGCGCAACAGTTTTCTGCAGTTTATATGAAAAACATGCATTTATAAAAATACATACTTTTTGGAGTTAAAATGTCGCGGAATAAAAATGTTCTCAATGGACAGGCTATTGAGGTAACAGTCTCTCAAAAGTGGTAGCCAACATGCTTCTGCTGAGAAAGTTGGCAACAAATGTCAATGAGACGCTGCACCTGCAAAGAATGCAGGCAAGATAATGTACAAAATGATGCACTTTACCAATATCTAGGGCAGGTTCTATAATGTGTGAGGGCCTGTGTGGCAAAGAACTTGCAGGGGGCCCTAATTTGCATATTTATTGTTGCTTCTACTGTTCCATGTTTGATGTATTCTTGTTGTTAAACGGTAAAGCGCCTTGGATTAAGGCGCTATATAAATACAATAAATACAAATACAAATACAAATCAGTAACACATCACAGACAATTATGATACAAGAAGTGACATGAAGCTTTGACACTTGATCGTATCATGAAAAGCCACAAAGACAGTCTGGGGGAGCAAATACGTATGCTGCAAAATCTGTTACATCCTTGTTTAGGTTTCTTTTAAAGTCTGTGTGACTAGTTAGGCGCTATTTTGAGGAATCGTGTCAAAATTTTAGATATTTTATTTTTGCAAGTGTGTGAATTCATGCTCACATAAAAATGCTCAGCGTTGACTACAATTGCTCAAAGTAGCTTCGGCCCACTTACAAATGCTTTCTTTTACAAAAGAAACAATATACCATAAATGTTTTGGTTTCTGTCCAGGTCTTATTCAAAACCTACATTCCAGAGAGCGGGGAAAAAGGAGTGTCTGCGGGAACAAATAGAGACACTTAATACAAATATTTGTCAGTAGTCAATGTCTATTTTAAGGAATTTGGGATTTTGAGACGTGAATTGGCAGCCACAAAAATGGCTTAAAGTTGTCTACAATTCCTCAAAATAGCCCCTGACCACGGCAAAATATTTGTTTACAAAGAAACTGATGTAACATAGAATGTGCAGTGTTTTTTTAATGAGATCAGGGGACAGGAGAGGAAACAATGGGAGAGAGCATACAGTCATAATGGGGGGGGCTATGGTATGTCAGATTCAGGAGGTGGACAAGAGGTCATGGTTTAACACATGTATTTTATTGAACGTAAGAAGTATTCCTTATCTAACCCTATCTATAAAGTGTATTTTGGCCATATATAAAAAGAAAGAAGATTAAATGGTGCTCATAAGTAAGTCTTACAAACTTAACACTGTCCTCTGTTCCAAAAGCCTAATCTAACCTAAGTACTGATCCTACCACTAATTCAAATGACTAACAAAAAGTTCAGCAGAACAGGTCTCTAAAGGATTTCTTCCTTAGTAGTCAAACTGGTGGATAGCTTCTGAATCGCACCCAAACATCTCTGTACGGCAGAATAGTTCAGAGTTACAATACAAATGTCTTTTAAGTCTGTCTCTTTTTCTTGTAGAACAGTCTTTGACTTTGCTGATTAAATGTAGATTCCTCCACTCTGGATTACGGCAGGTTACCATCGACCTAGGGGTTGTCTGTCTCTCCCCCATCATCTTCTTGTCACATCTATTCTTGTCGCTCTTCTTGCGATTGTTTGGTTTTCACCCTGTCGCAGATCTTTCAGTTTTACACCATGCTGTGGGGTATTCGGTAGCCTACCGCTGCTTGGAGTTATGTGGCGTGCTCCCTGCTAAGGGTCTTCTTGTTTCTCTTTCCACTGTGGGGATCTGTTTCTTTTACCCGTTTTTGAGGTTGTGTGGCTTTCACCCGGCCGAGGGTCTTCCTGGTTCTCACACCACTGTGGAGATTTGTATCTCTTACCCATACTTGCGGTGATTTGGCTTTCTCCCTGCCAAGACTTTCTTTGTTCGTCACTCCGCCATAGGGTATTCATTCTCTTGCCCTTCTCTTCACCCTGCCAAGGTTCTCTTGGTTTGTTATCCTGCTGTGGGGTTTTCCTGCCTCTCTCCACTCTCCACCCTGCTCCTTGGAACAACCGTGTACCTTCTGTGTGGTGACAGTGTTTCCGGGGAGGTGCACTCTACTGTGGCTTTGGAAGGTGGTGCAGCTTTACCGCTGTTCTCCCATACCAGTTAATTACATCTGCCTCTTCGTTGGGTGTAAGCTTTTTTAGTTGGACTGCAGGGGCTGGTTTAACGCTTCAGGTCTGGCCGGTGCTCCTCTTTTTCTCAGTCATATTCGACTGACTCCAGACCGGTCTTGTGCAAACGGCATTCTGCGGGCGCCTTGTATCCTCTGACTGCATCAAGCTCTTGCTTATCTCTACCCTGAAGGAGGAGGTCTCCTCTTGCAGCTCGTTCTGTGGTGCTTCCTCTTCCTTCTGCTCCTCCTTCTTCGTTGTTGCTCCTGTGGTGTCTTTACATCCCAAGCTGAATTGAGATTGGTCGATCCATTGATTCTATGTTTCTCATAATGGGCGTGTGATAAGAGAGTCAGCAACCACACGATGCATTTCTAAAGTGTCATAAGTACAACTGCATGTGCCAATCCCCATACAGCCAACACACACTTGGGACTTTTCACATTAAGGGAGGATGAACAAAATCCCTTTCAGGGGATTTCTTGTACGCCAGAAGGGATCCTGGTGGCCCTGTTCCCCTAGAGGGTGTGAAGCTTAGCAGGCTCACCTCCCCTAGACCCACAGGGGGTGGCTGCCATTTGGGGAGAAGGGACGAATTCCCTGGATTCGTCACAGGCCCTTCTCCTATTGTATGCCAAGCCTCTACTCCAGCCACCTCTTCACCTCCCCCCAAACTTCCTCCCGTACTTGCTCACACTAAGGCACCACTGCGAAGGACAAAGCCAGTGTTTTTCAGTTTAAACCCAGGAGGCACCTTTTCTCCTGGTGGTGTTTTTACAGGGTTTATAAGATTTAACTGTAAACCGGAAAGCCTAAAGATAATATATTGACTACTGGAAATATGAGTCACTTCTACTCTGGAATTACAAAGGGGATTACTTGGTCAAAGACATACTAATTGGTCTTCAAATGCCTTTGCTACATGGTGCATTCAATATTTATATAGAGTTTTTATTTTTTTAACTATATGATCCTTTTCTGTTTGTTTGATGTTGTTTTGAAAATAGCTCATTTTCATGCTTTAATGTATGTGTTCATGTTTGTCTTATTTTACTTTTTAAAGTGCAGTTTGCAAAATAAATTGCAGTTAGGAAATGGCTTAGTAGCAAGGAGTTTGAATTTATGTTACATAAAATACCTGTCTTAATGTTGGCAAAATGGATAAACGACTTGGTGACAGGTTACACATAGCCCAAGAGCAGGTTGCAAGTACATACTTGGATGCTACAGAGCAGGGAAGGTGTTTGATGCAGGAGTCAGTAGGGGATTGGATGCTTTCTCAGCAAGATGTATTGAACACCTAAAGTTACGGTCTAGGGATAAGCGCAAAGTTGATGGTCACAAGTAAAGCTGGGCATTGAGGATGGGCCTGATGAATGGGCATTGTGGGTTTGAAGGTGAAGATTGTCCGAAAGCTGGGGAGGGGTAGTGAAAGAGAGACCTTTGCATGTTGCCCTTAAGATGTTTAAGAAGTTAGTGTATAACAAGTATAATGCAGCGCGGTAGTGTTCAATCTAGTCCTGAAAGTACTTTGGTCAGTTCCCATGTGTGCTTGGTAAATGGTGGATATATGGCCGGAAGTCCCTAATGGGAGGGGCATCTCTCCTTGCTCAGAAGGCCCTTCCCCATACTCTGATTGGTCAGGGTGCCTCAGGGCATGTTTATATTTCTCAATTTCATTCATCAAACTCTCACACCTACATCTACTGTTGGTCTTCAGAGAGCTGGCATTGTAATTCTGACACCAAGGCCTGACTAGTCTATAGCACCCTGTTTTGAGTGCAGTGCAGTTTGGGGCAGTGACCTTTATGCATTTTAGGTCAGGTTAAGCTATGTGAAATGCATACTGGCCGTAATTGGGGTAAGTAGAGTGCTATGTGAGCCAGGGGAACATGTTGCTTTCAGCCTATACATAGGATGGGTGCTACGTTGTGCACCTTTTGCAGCCTAGGATTTGGTAGGTTTGGATGGTAGTGTTGATGGTACTGCCATATTTAAGGATGGTGCTGACTATCCTGCCTAGGACCATGGATTGGGATTGATGTGGTTGTATGGGAGGATTTGCTCATAGGAAGCCTTTGCTTGAAGTGGTATGTCATTACCACAGTGACTACTTTGTCAGTGATGCTGAGGTTGGCATCTCAGAGGATCCGTAGTTTCTGCCTTATTTCCTGACAACTCAGTTGTGAGCACATTAAAGGACATTTATTTAATTCAACAAATACAAAAAAAACAATTAAGGAACAACATGCCGTTTAGGATTCGGAAAAAAAGCATGAGACATGGTTCATGAGAAGCCTCAAGTTTCTTGACTTTAATGAAAAATGAAGTACTTGGGAATAATGATCTTTCCTATATTTACTGTGTTATTTCTGGATGCTGTTCCAGCCGTAGTGGACAATGAAAACAATGCAATAATTAATGACCTCGAAACTAGTCACAAGTTTCAAGTCATGGCATGTCCTTGTGAATGTACTGTTTGCAAAATATGTTACATTTTTCAGTTGTTTGCAAAGTAGATTATAAAGTGGTGCAAATTCTGCATTTTGCCCTTTTCATAGCTAGAAAATGGGGTGGAAGGCAGGGACAGTCCTATTGAGGGACGGGCTGGACAAATGTAGAGACAGGAGAGGACACCTCATGTTTCCTTTATGGAGTGTTCGCAGTTCACCGTATTTGTTTTCAGTGGTTACACTTCTCACGTTTACATACTAGAGCATGTAGTCTGGAAAACCTGATGGCTACATTTGTATTACTTACTCCTAGATCATTTGTATACATGCATATACGACCCATGAATAACATTCATAACACATCAATTTATGTCTATAACTACTCAGATAATAAAGGTCAATGGACAAATGCATTCATTTTATGATTAATTTGTTCGACAAAAATACCTCTAGGAACTCAATCTCCACCCGAATAACCATAGCCACCAAAAGGTATAGTGCATAAGTGTAGCATGTGCACTGTGCAATATATATAATTTTGCTTGGTGAGTTAATTACAATCAGTAGCCCAACTGGGTCAGATCTCATGCCTGCATTGGTTTACGTTATTTTCATGTGGTGCACATTGTTCGTGTTTTATGAACATTCGATTGGATTGTATGGGAATTATGCTTGCTTCTCTGTATTTAATCAAATGTATTCCTATGCTTAGTATCAGAAATCTGATCTGCATTTTATGGAAAGAACAAGGACATGTATAATACATGTTTAAAGCTTACTTGCAACTAACAAAGACACCTGGTCCCTGGGTTTGGCATAAAAGGTAATCTCAGACTTCTTCTCACAACCAGTTTGTCATTTGAAAGGCTGATGAACAGATTTGCTATCTCCAAGAGGGCATCACCGCACTGTCTTCCCCCCACTTCAGCTCTCTTCTCCCGCTTGACTGGTCTGACCAAATAGCCATGCCTTTCAACATCCTGCACACTACCCCAGTCAAGCACTCCCAGCAGAAAACCATCAGACAAACCTTCAGGTGCGTCAAGAACTTCCCGGTGAAAGCCCTCACGGAAGAACTTGCCAACATTGATCTTACATTGACCGAACATCCCCAACTGAACTGCAACTCACTAGCGTAAGCAATGAGCACCACCCTCTCAGTCTCTATCGACAGAGGGGCACCTCTGAAACAACGCACCTGCAAACTGAAACCGTTAGCACCATGGTACATGCAAAAACTCAACCTCAGAAAAAGGGTCATCAGGAAGTAAGAGAAAACCTGGTGATTCTCCAGGACCGCATTCGATCAGGTGCTCCACAAGTAACACCAAACAACCCGCCAGCAACTAATCAACACAGCCAAGGCCTCCTACTATCATAATACCATAGCAGAAGCCAAAAATAAAAGCAGAGCCCTCTTCAAAGCGGTCAAGCACTGCGTTAACCCCCTACCTGACAACGTCATTACACACTCCATCAAAAAATCCACGGCCATCAACACCTTCTTCATCGACAAAATCAGCAAGATTCACCAGCACATAGACATCGGCTCTGCATCCACAGGCCCACCTCAAGTCCCTCCTTGCGATATCGCCAAAAACTAGGCAACATCAGAGACACTCTTGACAGAGGACCTGGTAGAAACCGTGGCCACCCTCAAAGTCACATTGTATACACACTGTGTCCTCCCAGAATCCATCCTCAAGACCCTGCCTGCAGAAGCTCACCTTCCCTACCGACAGATCATCAGCAGCTCCAGTGATTCAGTGATCTTCCAGGGAGCCTTCCTAGCCAGAAAAAAACATCCATATCCACCAATATGCCGATGACACACGGCAATGCCACATGATCATCTCCATCAAGGACATCATAAGCTCAAAACCTGCCTTTTGCTGATCCAGCTGTGGATGTCCAGTTTATACTTGAATCTCAACCCCTCCAAGACAGAATTCCTACTCCTCACCAACAACACCGAACACCCAGACATACAGACCTGGCTATCAACCATGAACTCCTTCACACCCGAGTTCAACTCCTGCGCCAAGTCCCTCAGTTTCCACATCAACAAACACCCCTCCTTCAAGATACATTTAGCTAAGAAAACTCAGACAGGTTGGTATCAGCTCTCCCTCCTGTGGAAAGTCAAGACCAATCTCCCTCTGGACAGATTTAGATCCACCATTCAAGCACTGGTCCTATCCCACCTGGACGGGGACAATGCACTCATCGCAAGCCTCCCTTTGTTCTCCCTTGTGCCCCTGAGAAGTGTCTGACATGTGTCTGCACGCCTCATCAAGGGTCTACACATATACGACCACATCACCCCGGTCCTCATCGGCCATCACTGGCTCCCACTGCACGCACAATTCACCTTCAAGTCTTGCTGCATCATCTATAAGGCAGTCGCCCTCAAGTCACCCAGCTATCTTGCGGAGAAACCAGAAGCCAGGACATGTGAAGACTTGAAATCTGCTGCTGCAAAAAGGGAAGGAGCAGAAAACAAGCCTTCTCTCCCTACGCCCCAAGACTATGGAACTTCCTCCCTGTCAGCATCAGACTCACCTCACGCTCCTACAATTCAGAAAAGAACTCAAGACCCACGTCTTCAAAGAGTCTCTCTTCCTCAACACCCAAGCCATGATGTTGCCACTTGCGCCTCCTGACTCACTAGATGCCGCCTGAGCCTCTCCTCCTCGCCACCCGGTACAGCTGTACCCCTCCTCTGTGCCCCTCTGTGTCCTACCCTCTGCTGTATATATGTTATGTTGTTACCTCTGAAAAGCGCTCTGTTATGCATCTGTACTGTTTTATACCTCTGTAAAGCGCTGCTTCTCAAAGATAGGCCGGCACTCAATAAATATTATAATAATAATAATAATAATAATAATAATAATAATAATAATAATAATAGAGCAATGGTTTTTCAAGGCAATAATCACTTTAGATGCCATTGCACCTCTCTTTAAATCCACCACGAAAATATAAGTCCCCGCTCATGCCTCTCATTGCTCGCCCCTGCAATTTTCCCTTCCCCCTTTCCCTGCACTTTCACGATCTCAATGTCACCAGGCCTAGTAAGATCGTTGTCTCGGTCTGCCCTCTGTTCCCCCTTCCTTGCCTTGTCGTGCCTTGAAACACTTGTCTATATACGCATTATAAATGCCATATCATATCATATCATTTGATCCATTAGACCAAAGCTGGTAAACATTGGAGAACAATGGCAAATGCAGTGTTTTTTCAACTGTGGGAACCACACGATCTAGTGCTAAGGCCCCTCCCATGAGCTTCAGTACACTGGCATCTGACCCCCGTTTACAAATTGTGAAGCATAATAAAGCAAGCCTTTAACATATTGCATAAAGCATTTCAAAACATCTAATTTAAAAAAGAAAAAACAACAAAACAAGAGCTTGCAGAGACTAACTCATATTTGTGCTACTAGCTTTCAAACCAACAGAGGTCCCCTACTCAGGCAACAGGATGGATAGCAAGATCATTTCAACTTGTGGACATTTTCTGAACAGCAGAGGATGGGGACTCTCTGATCCCTGTTATTATTCTGCACACCAGTGGATAGTACCCATCTGGGGCTCTGAGCGATACTCGTACCCTGCTGAAAAGTGGCATCCTGGCATAGTCAGTGGCCTGCAGTACTTACCCCCATTCGCTAGAGAATTCAAGACTTACAAAATATGGGCTACATCAGTCTAAGTGGGCTGAGCATTTCATTCCATACACCAGAAATGTATTGCAGTGTATGTGACAGTGTTTTTTTGTCTAATTAGGGCTCTCTTATGTTAGTCCCTAAAGATTGTTTTCATTATGTTTTTATGTGAAGTTCTTTTTTAATATTTTGTACGTTTTGTATTCACTGATTAAAATATGTGAATCTTTATTACTTTGTCTAAATATATTCAATGACATAGTTTTTGGCGCTACTTGCAACCAGACACACCTAGTACGTGTGAAGGCAGGAAGCTGTTTTTGTGGGATCCTCTGTATACACCTGTATCATTTGTCCACTTCCACACAGCCGCCTAAAAAAGAGGACTATATAGCTCTATACCTTGTATACCATAAAATAAGCAGTGTCACATAGCAATTTGCTAAGTTATTCTGTAGGCTTGCTAATTAAATTGACATTTTTGTAGCACAGATGACAATTTAAATTACCCTGCTCAATGAAATCACAGCTCACCCTACATTTCACTCTTGCCTTCAGGTCTCTCCACGTCCTCTATTCTCTGTTCACTACTAGTTCAAAGTGGCTAATGGAGAGAGAGTGCAACAGTAATCGTCTCCTCCTCTCTTAAAAGTGTCAAAGACCTGTGTGGGAGTGCTAGCCAAGAAAAGTTATATTTTTTTTAAAAATTACAAACTAGAAGTAATGAGGATGATACTTTTATTGAAACTATTTTCTGTTTGTCAAAGACCAGTGTATGTTAACATTATTTTTCAAAAGACAATCTGCAATTCCATTTATGTTGTTACATAAAGCATAATTACAGTATTTCTACTGTAAAAGACTCTATGGTCTCCATGTTTATCAGTAAAGGTTAGGTTTGTGTATCTTTATTTTTATTTTGTATGGGAAGGTGCATCATATTGACGAGTGAACACTCTTGAAAATGTACATGATCACATGGCCAAATGCTGTGATGGAAAACCTAGTTCTGTGAGCTACACGTTGCATACGTCTGTGTAACTGGTGCTCAACCGATGAACTGACCGTACACTGCTTAGTGTTCTATTTCATCACGCTGTTGCTATATACCAACTAAACTGAACGTGAGATGTCTGCAAACTACAATATTCCCCCTGGTTTTGCCAGTTATCTGCCTACTAAGCTATCCATCCTGCTTAGTCTATTAATGTATTTCCTCTTACATAATGAATACACAAAGCTAACTAACTGTTTACACAAAGTGCTGATCAATGCCCCCTACCCCAAATCCCTCCCCACCCACTTTTTATCCCTCAACCCACAAATACCTATATCTATCTACGTAAATTACCTTGAAGTAATTACTGTCATTCAAGCCACGGGATACGATGCAGTTAGTCCCCAGAGCTCCTTTTGCTCTACAATTATGATTGCATTATATATTAGTACCCGGGGTAGAATGCTGGCATATCCTGAGGACAGGAACGCAACCGGAATCTGCAATTAGCTCCCAGATTTCATGCCGGCCCACTGCACCTCTGCCCAGCCTCCATGCAGGTGATGCCCCAGGCCAAATGATATGATGTGATATGATGGGTTATTTATAACGCGCTTAATACCCAGAGGTTTCTAAGTGCTGACCTGGGGCTCGAACCTGTGGTGCTCTGTGTCGTCTTGCTTCCAAGGTAAGAACGTTGCCCCTGAGCTATCCTCCCAAAATCTCCACTGTAGTGCCTCACCTCTGCCCCCTTACCCCACCAGAGGCCCCCAGCCAAGCCGCTCACCTCGCACATGCTGACCCACCTCTAGGTCTTGGAAATCATTATTTCCAGTGATAGGCATATGTGTAATTTCTTTTTAAGGGAATCATGAATTGCAAAAAGCCTGGTTCCAGGGCCAGCATGTCCAGCTGAAGTTGACAAGTATCTTGCTTGCTGAAAAACCATACTACATACTTAGTCTCCAGCTATGACTTTCCTTTAACATTGTGACCTTTTTGATTTATGAAAGTGCTGACCTTCTCACTACACAGAAATGATGGGGCAAGCATAGAGTATATATGGCACACTGCACTGTGCAACACCACTGCACCCAGCTACACAGAGTCAAAACTGTTTTCACAGCCTTTTTATCATATCTATTTATTGGCATCCTTTCACGCAGTTAACCTTTACATTTTACAGAAACTAATTTCACTAATGTCTTACCACAGAGATACACAAAAATGCTGTTTTGTTGCTGATGTTATGTCTTGGGTTCAAATAACATCTGGCGAGATTAGAACAATGAGTACAAAATTGCTAATCAAATACATTTGTTTGCTAATAAATTTTAATCAGCAAACTCTGCTAATCAATTTTTGAAAACTAATGTATGCCTTGTATTTTAATGTCAAATAGATTATCACACTGGTATCTGACACTCTGACTGAAACTACAACCAATTTCAGCTGTTGGGTTGCAATACCATGTGACCAAGATAACACAAAAGGGTACTTGAAAACGTCCAAACTGTGCCTTACATAACAAACCTGGGTATTCGCCCTTGCTGTTTCTCATGTTAATCTGAAAGACCTCCTGGAGTCTTTGCTTCTGCTTCCTACCTATTGATGGGAGACTGTAGTGATCACGTTTGATCCACCATTGATTAGTGGAGCAACTTCATCTCTTGAAGCTCTGACAAGTTGCTGATACCTTTTCTGACACTGCCAAGTGCTTTAGTGGAGAATATTTTCCACATGGATGACCAGGCCTTACCCATGGCATTATCTGCCCACAAATGTTTAAAAAAGAATGCCATGTGCCACTAATACTGTCCCTGAATCAGTCAGTTTTCTTAAATTGGTGCAAATGATCAGGTGGTTGCTTTACCTTCATTCTCCTGACATTGCCCAGCTATTTTTACACAGAATTCCTGAGATTCATTGGATCCATTATCCTAGTGTCTTATAGGATATCTAAAACCATCCTGATCTGGCTTTCTTATCTTTCTTCAGGAACTATGATGATATAACATTTTTTCTGGCTCTAGCGATGATTCTATTAGTGTCTCTTACATTTTTTTGTGATGATAATAAGTATTTATGTGTCTACCTATTTCCAGAGTAACAGTTATCAGTTATTTTGTGGAGATCAATTCAGGGGACTGGGATGATGCACTTCAGTCATAAAAGAGGTACCTCCTTCTTTGAAGGATGGATTTACGTATGGCTATTGGGTGTCACAAGAACACCCAGTGCCCCTTTTCTTGCATGATTGTGAGGTCTGTGACAAAGTCTCATGTCTCAGACTGAGTGATGTTGCTGGATTGAACACAAAGGCTGTGTGCCACCACCCACTACATGATGTAGGTCAAGGAGGGGGTATATCGAAGATACCACCATGCACCGAGCCCATGAAACACCTTATAGGAAACATCCCTTCACCACAGTCGGAGGAACCCCAGGATATTTATTTATTTATATTTTTGTTAATTTTATTTCTTATTTCGCGCTGCATGCCCATGGGCCTCAGGGCGCACAATGTATGTGTAAACAGAGCCCTCTAAGGGTATGTGAAAATAGAACCTTCTAAGGGATTGGAAAGGCCTGAACCAAAGGAAACCAGCTGATAACAAGGAAAGAGGTGTACAACCTGTTGGAGAAGGAGAGCAAGAAATGCACTGAGGCAAAGAAATGGCTATTAGCAAATCACCTAAAACCCATGATCGGAACAACAGAAGATATTTATCCTTTTCGCTCATGGGTCTCTTTTCTACTTTAGGCAATGGGCCATCCTTTACCTTAACATTCCCTGCTGTCCCTTGATCCCTCTTCGCTGAAGGTGTGCCAATCCTGAAAGCACTGGTTCCCAAACCCCTATCTCCAACCAAAGTCTGGTGGGATTACAATGCACACTAAAACTAACATACTTGGGACTAATCATAATGGCACTGGAAATGCGCTTCCAGGATTTGCATGTCATATGTCCAATATAGCTACGCCATTGCAGCAGCACCTCTGAGAGAACAAAATAATGTAGAGTCTCCAAGCCTCAAGATACAAGCCTTTAACAATGGCTCAAACTGCAGGAAGAACAAAAGATAAGCATGTCCTGACCCGTACTGACCTGAAAACATGCAACAAGAACACTCACAGACATGGAGGAGATTTGGGTCACCCGGGCCAGCAGCTCTGGTGAAGAGGACTAGCTGAAACAAAAGCAGTAATTATTTGCAAGATGGTAGACAACTCTCTTCAGTCCGCGGAGCAGTGCCAGAAAGTGTTAACCATCCAAAGCTGTGAATTGTCATTCATAATCAAATAACCAATCCCTGCACTCAGTGTCTAAAGCATTGCAGGTGAGCATGGTTTGGTGTTTTTGCGGGCCCCCATGGTGGATCTGTGCTACTATTGAACCAGCTCTCCTACAGGACTGGGCATGGGTGTTGAATGGATGACACCAGTAGCGGTACAGAGAGTAAAGGCGTGGCAAACAAGAGTAGAAGAAGAGACCCAGAAGCAGGGAGGAGGGGGGGATGCAAAATAAGGGAGAGGCAGAATGGGGGAAGTGGGTGGTGGTAAAGGAGATTGGAAATACCTGCAAAGGGGTAAAGTAAGCTGAGGAGATGGGAACCAGAAGAGCAAAACGGAAGGAGAACAAGAACAATAAAAGAGAGAAGACATAAGGAATATGTAGAGGAGAAGCAGGAGAAGACTGGGAGTGAAGTGGAAACGGGGAACGAAGCAAGCACAAAATTAATAATTCACAAGGAGTGAAAAAAACAAATAACCTCATTATCTCATCATAATCATCTTTCCTTTATTCCACTGAACCTCACTAGGCAAACGACATATATAGAACATGCATCGTCCTGTATTAAGAAATAAATAATAAAAAGGCAAAAAACAATGAAGCTGGAAAGACATCATAATACAGGCCTGAAAAGCCAATTGTTGCAATGTGGTAACACAATGTTATAAACATGTTACTACCATACTACATTAACACACCTATCCCTGCCAATCCACGCTGTATGGCAATCATTGGCCTCTACATAATTATTGACTTTGTTATTTGTCATTTTTTACTCCCTATTCCAAGTTTGATTAAACTAGGTCTCGGGTATATCCATTGTACAGCTGGCAAATCAACATAAAGTGCAATTACTTCAGATTCTGTTACATTTGTACAATAAATACATTGATCTGTTAATATCACATCAGAGGAATTAGTTCTACATGCCAGCTGTAGTATCCCAAATCTAAATGTAATAAAAAGTGAGCGTGCTAGTTTAGGTCTCATATGAACTAGATAGCACTTAAAACAGTCTGCTAGTTTGCAATTATAATATCTTGAGAGCAGCGCAGACTTTAAGCTCTCAGATAGAACAACTTCTTCTTACTTGAGACAGAATTCTGATTAAATTAGCAATTTGATGCTTGCACCAATGGCAGCGGGATTAGCCTAAAACTCAGTACTCCCTGCATAGTATTGACATGCCTACACCATGGTCGATAAGGACCACCATCCTGCATCAATACATCCCGTAGAACATCACAAATCTTGCCAGGGAAGGTAAAATCCAAATCCTAATCCAATATAAAAGGAGTTTTAATGAAATAACATGAACAATGTAGTTTAAATTAGTTTGCTCATTGAATTGAATAGTTGGGGTATCCTTGGGTAAAAGCAGGATTTTCTCAAAACATTATTCTCGTTTATAATCACTAAATTGCATTAAAACCCCCAAAACTTTGATCCACATAGGGCTGTCTGACAAGCCTGGAGCTCATACATTTTCATGGATGGTCTCAATGCACCAGCAAAATATTATTTTGCAAATCTAACAATCGCCATATTACATCTATAGAGCTTTAGATTTGATTTTTCTAGTTGGTGGACGATTTACCCAAATCCATTAATCTGATTCCCGGACAATCATGTGTTTTAACTTGCTCTATGCCAACGCCAGCAATCTGTACAGAAAGTTTAGGCTGTTTTTCCCCAGTAGGCGTAAAAGCCATAGATTTCCTTTTTGAGCGATTAATTAACAGGACCTGGTGGTTACAAAAAGTTGACAAAAAGAACAAGCTGTTTCTTTAGGCCAACTGGAGGCAAAAATACTAGCACTGTGTCATCTGCAAAAAGGAGCTATGGATATTTATCAGTTCCCAATGTAGGAACGTTTTTGAGAAAATATAGTAGACTGTTGACTATTCCATTAATGAAGGGACAGTAGAGAGGGAAGACTAAACCACAGCCCTGGCAAACAGAGCAGTTACCTCACTTGTCAAGCTCTGTCTTATGACTGCTTGCTTGCTAGTATGAAGTGCCAGTAATGCATTACACAATGGGAGAAGGACACCTAATGTCTTACTTTCCCCCAGCTTTGCTCTTTGAACTTCATGAAAGGCAGTTTGCAGGTCTAGAAGTAAGACATATAGGTCTTCTTTCAGTGAAATTATATATTTCTGTATTAGAAGGAAGAATGTACAACTTTGGTCAATGATACTTCACCTGTATATAACTCATTATCTGTCCATATATCATGGGTTTCAGGTGGCCTAACAGACCCCTCACATTTTGCCCTCGGAGTCGTCTATCAAGATTGGGCAAAATCCTTCACTAGTGCCCATATCACCAGGTGCACGGGAATATAATCAAAGTGACTAACATGTGTACCACTAACACAAGTCGCTGCTGCATGGTGATCCCCTGTAGCTCTACTGTTGCATGCTCTAAGGCCCAGTGATGACCACACACATGACATCTGTAAGCAATTACGGTGCTGTCTCTTTGGGTAGGTTTAAATTATGTCTGGAATATCACAGGCTATGTCCTAATCATACAATAGTCGATCAGTTAATGCCAGAGGATCAAAATGTATGTTCAAGTCACCCAAGAGGTTGACATATGCATCTGGTCCCATTCCCGGCTGTTGGGCTATTGTACATATTCAGTAGGATTATGTTACTACCGTCCACTAGCCTAGCTTGCAATTCCTGCAGATCGTTGCTCCTTGTGTCGATTAAATAAATTGTTGCATTTAATGATGCGTCCACTCCCCACTCAGTATACCCACATTCCTTTTTGAAGCAAAGATATAATAGCACACAAAACCATGTAGGTATTCAATCTTATTCACCCAGGTTTCTTGGAAGCAGATAATGTGATCATCTCTTATAAAGCTGCACCATGAGGCAGCTACGATGTTCTTGGCCAGACCCGAAATATTACAAGACAGTATATGCACTTCAGGTGCAGCAGTACCGTTCTCCCCACTTTATGTAGTCAAAGGGGCCATGTGCCCAAGGTGCGCTGGTCATCAGTCAACTGCATCTAGTCCATTGTCTCTCTTTCACTGGCTTTAACCAGTGACTTCATATTGGGCTCTAAAAAGCTCTTTCACAGAGGCAGTGGAATTAATTTCCCTCTGCATCCCAGCTCACTGAGTATAATGGTCTGCTTCTCCAGGACTCAGCAAGTGTGTAGGTCCATATGGACATAGTCTTTGGAGCAATCGCTGGGTGCTTGATGTCTTGAGCAATCCACAATTTCCTCCTGTATCACTGAACAGCTACCTCTTTTATGCCTCAGCCAGTGAATATATTTGTGTACCTAAGACTCCCCATATTATTTAGTGCCATTGGGTAACATGGGTACATTGACCATGAAAATAGTGTTCTTTTCTGTAAACCTGGAACTATGATATGATATATGATATGATATGATAAGCTATGATGTGGGACTTATAACGCGCCTGTACACAACTGTTTCTAGGCACGGCTAGGAGGGGAAATCAAAGGGAGAACAAAATAACAATCTTACTAGGCCTTGTGCCATTCAGACCGTGCAAGTGTGGGAAAGAGGAAAGGGGAGAAGTGCCAGGGGGGAGGGAAGGGGGAAGTGCAGTTAACTCACAAGTGCAGCCAGCGGGTGGCTCATAAGTGCAGAGAAGGGACTGTAGGGTTGCGGATACAGACACTTAAATGCTGGGGAGCCCAGGGGCAAATGGACATGCAGGATCCTGGCCTGAGTTCAGAGGGTGACCAGGTGACCAGTGTGCCGAGCAGTCAGGTTCCTCTCAGAGGAAGAGAGAAAGCCGAAGCAAAAAGGAAGGTCTTGAGTTGCTTCCGGAATCGGAGGTGGTTCTCCTCAAGTTTGGAGGCTTTTCTAGAGAGAGGCCAAGCCGAGAAGATAGATATGTCCCCAACTCTCTGTTTTGAAAAGCGTCTGACCCTCAGAGAGTTGGAGATGGATAAGTGGAGAGCTTGAGAAGGAAGATGTTTTGGAAGTGAATGTTGGAGGTGGAGGCCCCAGGCCCCAGAAAGCCTTGTGGATGATGCAGATGATCTTGAAGTTGATCCATGCAGCCATGGGGAGCCAGTGAAGAGATTTCAGAGCTGGAGAGATATGATCCCTGGGCTTGAGGCCAAGGACAAATCTCGCAGTCCTGTTCTGGATAAGTAGTAATAGTCAAAGAGTAGAGGTTGGAAAATTTAGAAAGATGCTGTTGCAATAGTCCAGCCTAGAGAGGACCAGAGCTCTGGAGACAGTGATCTTCGGGGGGGAAGTGAGAAAAGGAAGACTACCTCTGAGGAGGTGCAGCTGATAGTTTCACTTATTAGAGACATCAGAGAAGTGAGGAGAGAAAGAGAGGGTGGAGTCAGAGATGACGCCAAGGTTCTTAGCCTCACAGGAAGAAGCAGGAAGAGGGCCCAAAGTGGCCGGCCAGAGAGAGAGAGGAAAGGAGCGAACGGGTGTCCCAATGAAGAGGATCTTAGTCTTACTGACATTAAGGCAGAGATCATTGGTGGCACACCATTCCTGAATTGCGGCCAGACAGTCTGGTATGAGAGAAGAAGCAGAGGTGGCTGAAGGGAGGCTGAAAGAGAGTGTCATCCGCATAACATTAAAAATTGGAGCAAAAAATAGCGATGTGGTGGGAAAGAAGTCCGAGGTAGTGGTTGAAGTGCCAAGGAGAGATGTTGGACCCCTGGGGAACACCACAAGTAAAGAGAGATAGAAGAGAGGAAAGACCCAGTTGGACCTGAGAGGGTTGGTCAGTGAGAAAGGACGTCCACCAGGCCAGGGCCTGATCTGTAATGCCAAGGTTGTCACGGAGGCCAGTGAGCAGGATGGCATGGTTGACCTTGTCAAAAGTAGAGGATAGATCAAGAAGAATGAGGACAGAAGGGAGATCAGAGTCAAGGTTGGACAGCAAGCCTTTACGGGTGTTCAGGAGAGCAGTTTCTGTGCTTCTGGCAACTCTGAAGCCAGACTGGTGGTCATGGAGGCCACCAAGAGATTCAATATATCGATTAAGTTGGGAGACGGCCAGCTTTTTCAAGAGTTTGCCCAGGAAAGGAGTGATGGAGATCGCGCAATAGTTAGCCAGAGAGGAAGGATCAGCCGAGGGGTTCTTTAGAAGAGGGTGCAGAAGAGAGTGCTTAAGGGCGGGGGGAGTTTCAGTAGCAAAGGAGTGATTGCAGAAATCGGCCAAGGCAGGAGCAAAGGTGTCCATGTGGTCCTTGATGGTTCTGGATGAGCAGGGGAGAACGTGTTTTGATGGGAATTTCATAGATTGGACTTGTCTAGAAACATCTTCAGAGGTTAACAGGGGAAAAGAGGAGAAAGGAGGAGGAGAGATGGCCTCAGACGGGCCAGGAGTGGTAGAGCAGGAGGAAGAGGAGGCAGCAGGAGAGAGGCTGGGTAGGATGTCCTGAGTTTTAGTAGTTACTTTAGAGGCCAAGGCCGTGCAGAGGGTCTTGGAGGGAACAGGAGAGGTAGAGACTGCCGCAGGACTGACCAGCTCCTTGCAGATTTTGAAAAGTTTGGCTGAGTTGTTAGATGCCACAGAGATGTGTGTCAGAGGGAGTGCCCGATGCTCTACACTTCCTCTCTGCTGCCCTAAACTTGCATTTAAAGGTGGCGAGGTCGGAGTCGTACCAAGAGTTGCACTTGGATTTGGGCTTCAAGTGGTTCCTAATGACAGGGGCAAGGACATCCAGAGTGTTAGAGATAGAGGGATGAAGGTTAGAGAGGGCTGTGTCAGGGTGTAAGTCAGTGGAAATCCTGGAGTCGGCTTCACCTGCGAGGAAGAGAGAGAGAAGTGGGAAGAGAGGAGGAAGTGATCACTCCAAGAGGGAGGAGTGGTGAGAGGGCTAGAGAAGAGGAGGTCTGGGAGATCAGAACATCTAGGGTGTACCCTGCAGAGTGAGGCGGGCCAGAGGGAAGAATAGAGAGAGAGAGTTGCAGAGGTTGTGTAAGAGTCCTGAAGAAGGGCTGGTAGCATCCAGGTGGATGTTCAAGTCTCCGAGGAGGAGAAGTTGAGAGGTAGAGGCAAGGAGCGAGGAGGAGAGGTCAGCCCACTCAGAGAGGAAGAGGGTGACCTGGCCAGGCGGCCTGTAGATAGTGGCCACAGTGAGAGAGAGGCCAGGGGAGATAGAGAGCCTTCAGACCAGGCATTCAAAGGAGGAGTAGTGCTGCATTGGAATGATAGATGCAGGGATCCACTCCGGAGAAATCAAGGCTACACCCACACCGGGACGGTTGGTTCTGGGTTCGGAGAGGATCTGTATGTCTATAGAACCTATGTGCCTCCCTTACTAATATTTTACCCTCACCAACTCCAGTTGTATGAGTAACCCTTTCCAGTGGCTAACCCACTGATAAAAGAAATATTATGATTATATAGTGGGCTTATAGGTTGCCTTTGATATTTTTAATTTAACTTCTTTCCCTGCCAGAGGCAGTCTATTAATGACATGCGCTCTATGAACGTGTTGATCTTCATCGAAAGTGTGGGCGACAAGCAATGATCAATTTTCTCCACTAGTAGATATTTACGGGTGTCTGGTCCACACTTAGGTAATTGTAAGGTTACTAGGTGCCAGTTTAGGTGTAGTTGTGGGCTTGATGGAGCAAGGTTCGGCATTACCACCCTCAATTTACCTGCCATTATGAGTACGCAATTCTTCCCTGATAACTTCCAGATATTTTTTCAAGGTTCTAATTATATCCCTTAAGTTAACCACTTTGTGTAATAACCTTTTAGAGCATGTACAATTTATTGTCAGTATAGGAACTGGGCGATTCACTTTGTAGAGCATAGCTCTGAGGCTGTCACCAATACAGGGTCTTGGCTGGGTAATTGCAGATCCAGGCAAGTGTGTTGTTTCCCTATTATTTATAACATTTGTTCTCTCAACAAATCGTTCCCTCCCCACAATCAGTAGTTCAACTCCCTCTGGGATAACAAAACAAGTTTTATGCACAACCTTTGGACTATAAAAATCATCTTCTAGAGTTAAAGCTTCATGTTTATTAGGAGCAGGTATATTGAATTACAACAATAAACCCTCACAGTTCTCATGATCATCAGTTCTGTTCACTATATCTCATTCACTTATTATATCTGGCTAATTAGCATCTTATGTATGTCTAATGGGACAATACAATTCCAACCACCTTCCTGGTTAGGTATTCCTTGAGACTTCATATAAGGTTAGGGCATCATCCAGTACTAGTACAGCGGAGATTGCTGGCCACTTTCCTAGTTTTCCATAGGAGATTTTCACGATATCAATGACAGTGTCCGATGGTCCATCCTTTATGTTGTTATCACCACCTTCCAATCTTCCATTTGAAGGAGATCAATATTATCATGAATTACACAGATAGAGGAACAGGAATTTCATTCCCCAGTCTGGGTTCCTGTTCCATTATATAATGAATTACAGAGGTTTCTATCTCACTAATAAATACGTTAGCCTTAGCAAGCGGTTTGCTAAGTAAAGCCAATCATTTTACAGATATACTAGATGATAGGTATGCAGTTGATTTTCTGTTAGTCATCTTGCAACTAGCCACAGGATGCAACTTCTTGTTCTGTAAGAATGTAATTGGAGATACAATTGTAAAATAAATGAATTTAAATAGTTGTATGAAATACTTATATCCACATTGATTATATTTGTTATCAACAGCTAAGAAAACATAATTATCAACCAAGATTGTTTAAGAAAAGGGACAATGGTACCGGTTAATTCAATATAATTATCTGAAAGCTGTAGACGCCAGCCAAACCACAGACTACCATTAGATAATAACAAAAGTCTGGCTAACAGTCTGCCAAAATCAAATAGTCCTGATCCGCGTGACTTCTGTATGCTCAGCCAAGTCTATTAGATTTCAAGTATAATTAAACAACAAAAATGATATTCTAAATTATAATCACATTGTTTCGCTCATGAAGCCATAATAATAAATGTTCAGCAGCCGATGTTGGGCACCCCCCACAGCCCGAGATGCCACCATAGTCTGACCCCCTTCGCCCATACATCTGGCAGATCAGTTCAAGCAAGAAGTAACAATAGATAATCTTAAGAGTAATTTATATACAAGATAACATTGTGTTCCTGCCTGCAATAGTATCCCAAGGCAAACAAAGGTCCACGAGTAATATGCAATGTATCATTCCACAATCAACTAGAGAATCAACTGGGGAGAACCAGTTTGGTATTCTAAGACAGCAAATCACTCCTGAAATTGTGACCAGCACAAGGGGAACCCACCAACGGTCAAGCTAATCTGATGTTATAGTGGGGCCCCTACCACTTGCACCCCCTGTTATCACCACCAGGCATGCCCTTAGTGTGGGATGGGTATTTGAAACCTTGGCTTGTCGGTCCTTGGTAATGGTGCATCCTAATTGCATATTTTGTGCTTCCTTCACACTCCCTCCAGCAACAGTAGGGGCACCCTTATTCCAGGCTTAGCCTGGCCAAGTATTAGAATCCTTGGCTTCCGGATCCTCAGTATGGTTGGGTTCCAATGTTGTCCTCCGTGCTCACACCAAACCTCCTCTAGCACTCCTCAGAGGAAAAGGACGCTTAATGAGAGAGGTGAGAGTGAAATATCAAGGAGGAAAAAAGGAAGGAGGGTAGGCGTCTAGCACACCAACTCATGTAAAGAGAAAGAGGGAGCATCAGAGAAAGAAAGAAAGAAAGAAAGAAAGAAAGAAAGAAAGAAAGAAAGAAAGAAAGAAAGAAAGAAAGAAAGAAAGAAAGAAAGAAAGAAAGAAAGAAAGAAAGAAAGAAAGAAAGAAAGGAAGAAATAACAGCGTAACAAGAAGGAGGAGGGACAAGTCAGAGGGCAAGAGAAGGATGGTACTTGAGGACAGGGAACAGAAACACAAAGGCCAGGAGACCAGAGAGGGACCAAATTCACCAGACAGCTGCTTAAACTGCAACTCCGTGATCCAGTGCTAAAGGAAACTGTGGAAGTATCTGCCAAAGGCACTGTGGCACCTGTGAACTATTATTCATTGCTAGGAAGGTCTGGTGTTCTTTCTGGAGATTTGATCAATGAGTCCAGACCCCAAACGGAAGGAAGAAGTTGGTCCACCTAAAAGAATCAGCATCCTGACCAAGATGATGACATAAAAAAAGTCAGTCAAAACTAGAAAGAAGGACAGGCGACGTTTGGAAACACACATACTTGATTGATTTTACGTTTGACCCCCAGGAAGCAGAGCCCAAGGGAGCTGGGTGAATGACTGCTTACTCAAGCCCTTAAGCCAGCTGGAATTTATCTTTTTTGATACCCGTAATTAGTCTTCATTCATTTACCCAGTTCACACCAAGCCCATGGCCTATAACGCTTGTACCTAATTTTACAAGGCTTGAGTTTCCTGTTGTTCTCCTGACAATAGGAGATCCTAGTAAACACAGTACTTGTCAGCAGCATTTGAAAGATAAGCCAACACGCGAATGTAAACTTTGTATCGACATGCAGCCTAGGAAACATGTATTGCTGTTTTACCCATTGCCATCAGGCTTCAAGACAAACTATCTGCAACTCTCCACTGTCTACATGGTCTAACGACAAAAAACACACTGCCCATGCACAAGGTTTTAGGAATACAAAGCATGTCCTGTGGAGCAGTCAATTCTGAAGATGGCACCAAGCCCATGGTGAAGTATGGTGACAAGCTGGGCGATATTTACACGTGTGCATGCTTGTACAGGTTTCATAGCCATAGCATTTTTATTTTAGTGTTTTTATCTTGTTTCCTAAATGGGAGCACCTGGGAATAGCACCTCCCTGCACTTCCTATATTGACTTACAATGTCATACAGTTACAAAAACATTAATGAGTATCTGTAGTCAACATTTTATTATTCTCTGGGAGCAATGAGCTTCACAGCTTGGTAGTCGAGGTGATCTGGCTGTGAGCTTGAGAACTTCAGGTTGTTTATCCGAGGATCAAATGTATCTTCACCTTACTGTAGTAAAGGCCCATTGCCCTTCTGGACGCATCCAGCAAAATCTATGCATCTTATAGATCGCTCTCAGCAGATAAAATCATTGAATATACTCTCTAAGTATCAGGTAGGGGTTTGAAGAGGAATGGGGAATTCCCTAAACGTCACTATAATTGCCCACATATCGGCGGCAGTAAAAAGGGGAGTGATGGGCCCGGTTTATATGGCATCTACAGACATGTCTAATGTCTTTGTGACGGTGAGTCAGGAGCCAGGCTATTTTATGGAAGAAACGTCTGCAAGGAAATGTCCCTGTGTGAACGGTGCAGATCCTGGCCTTGCTGCATAGCAACTCCTCTTTGAGAATTAGGTTGACCAGGGAGGGGGCCATCTTGCAACCTTTCCCCACTTTTGTGGGACTTAGACAGGGTTTGGACTGATTAGCCTTTGCAGATGGCATTATCATGAACTTCATGATAACCCATTGAACTTCATCGAAAATTAGCCCTTTTCCATAATTATGCTGTCCAAAACCCCCAAGGTGGTTGTCTTCTCGACTAAAAAATGACCCAAATCTTTTGTGTGAAAAAGAGGGGATCAACCCCTTGAAAAGGTAATGTCTATGAGATATCTAGGCTACAACATGACCAGTACTGTCTGTGGGGGCTTGGAAGGCCCTCTTCAAGGGAGGTTTTCTGCCTCTCTTAGCAAAAATGACGAGAGTGTACTCTCAGTTATGCCGTTATTCCTTGATGCCCTTGATCAAATTTTACACATAGACGGTTGAACCAACACTTTTACATGGGCTCAACTATTTGACATGGGGACATTGCTTAACATACTCCAGGGTCAGCGTTGGAAAATAACTTGGGGCCTGGATAATTTTGTACCTAACTCAGTGGTGAGGTATGAGTTGGGCCTTACCTCCTTGGCTGCAAGGGCTATCTGGAAGAAGCTGGCCAAATATGCTAAGTTCTTAAATCCCCCCTCACAATTCCCTCTACCAATGCTTGGGTAACCTGTCAAGCCTAAAGACAGTGACGACACTAAACGAATGTAAGGCTAACATGTGCATTATTCTGCACTGCATAGGTTCATCAGAAGATGACCTGAAGGGTGGTTAAGAGGAAATCATTTACATCCGATTGGGTAGAAAGCCTGGATTTATTATCCACTATTTCTCTCTTAGAGAAAACGCAAATTTAGAAGAAGAAGAGTGGACATTCTGATGTACGTTTCCCTGTTCCCCTGCCCAAAAATGTCTGGGGTTTATCTAGGTTTTCGCCTAAACCAATTTGCAACCCTTGAGCGGAAGAGCAGATGGGATGAGTTGGTCAAGAGCAGCGATTGCAGGTTTTGTTTGGGAAAGCAGAAAGGTTGTTTGCTAACACACTGCGCACACAGACAAAGTTTGAACTAGTTGGTTTTGATTTAAATTAAAATTTAATCAACAGATGGTGCTGTTCAAACTTTGTCTGTGTGCGCAGTGTGTTAGCAAACAACCTTTCTGTGTTCAACTTACCCAGTGGGCAATTTGGCAGGTTCCCACACTGCTTTCACCCTCAGCCCAATCAAACCAACTAAATTCAATAGTCCTTGCGCTTAACCTTGTGGGTCCTCATCTGCCACATTTGTTTTGTTTGGGAAAGTCAGAGGAAACGCTAAGACATATTGTTCTGCATTGTACAGTCTTTGGGGAGGCGAGAGAGTGCTACCTTGGTGCACCGACTCTATCTGAAATGTTTTGGGTTAGGCTGATGTGGGGCAACACAGTGAAATTGATCCTGGCTTTGTATGCTTTTTATGTGTAATTTTAAAGAAGTTAGATGAATTCTAATGTGAAAAATGTTGTATCTAAATCAAATGTATTTAGCAAACCGTTTCTATTGAGTGACTTTTTGTGTAATTGTCTTGTGAATGGTTTTGTTTGTGAAAGGCTTATTTTTGTAAACTATAATACAATACAAAATAAATAACAAAAAAACTGTGGTTAAGAACTACTAGACAACCAATGCTCACTTTGTTCTTTTTGCTTTACCATCCACAAATAGTAGAGCCCATGGATGATTGAGCAAAATTATTGGCCAAGGAACTGATTGATTAAAATCTGTGATATTGTGAATTAAATAAACAGATCTGCAATAGGGGATTGTGTAAAAGTAGGTGCTAAAATGATGGAGCAGAATTGACCACCTACGATGTTATGGCCTACTATTAACAATGAGTGCTGTGCTCAACCTTCTAGGCTAAGTGTGAAGACAAAGGCAAAAAAAAGGTGTTCACAGAGACAGCTGGCAGTTTGCAGACTGCAGCAGCCAAGAGACACGTGATAATGGCAATATTATGGAATATGTGAGCGCCTTTCAATCTAGGTTGTGCTAATGGAGCAATGCGGACTGGATGAGAACCTTGGGGACCCACTAAGGCTTCTCTCAAAATGCTCACTTCAAGCTGTATGACATTGGGAGGTTCAGCAGCTCATGGGTCGCATGGGCACATTAACCTGATAGGCAAGTCATGCTGAAAATGCAGGGTGCCATGACACAGAGCCAAACAGCCATCATGATGGATCCACCTGACTTCAAAATGGCAGTAGCAACCCTTAAGCCCTCAGCTACCATTACCTTCTCATCTAGGGAACTGAAGTGAGGGAAAGCCACACCCCATGAGTACAATAATTAGGAGAATTGAAACGCATGGCAAGGACGCAGAACTAGTGAGCCCTGACCAGGCATATAACCTGGGGCTAAAAAGGAGAAGAACCAACTAATCTCTAGCATTATTAAGGCAACTAGCATTGCATTGCTAAAAACCTATAAAAGAAGACAGGCAACGTGAGAGTTAAGACAGAGCTGCTGCATGCTGATGGAGATGGAGTCAGAGCAAGAGAAAGTGAGAGGGGCAGTTTACTGAGCATTGAAGCACAGTCCCTCATAAGGGCTATAGTCTACATCCTAGCAAGACCCACAGAATTCTCAGGAGAGTGAAGGTGTTTACAAGTCTGTTTGCAAATCTGCTGGGTGTTGTAGCCCAGAGCCAGGCTGGAGCCAGAGGGTCCTAAAAAGAAGGAGAACAATTAGAGCCAGTTGCGGGCTCATGTCCAGGAGGGTAACCCTTGACTAGTGGGTGAGAATAACTTTAGTCTGAAAAGCACCAAGGCAAAGGCACATGGAATTCCTTTTTTTTTATTTGTATTGGTTTATTACAAACCTTTAAAAAAATAAAAAACACATCATTACACATCACACAATCCATTTTAACAATAACAAGAATCACAGTGATTTTAAAAACAAGTCCACCAAATGCTACTCATTTAGTCAATTCGAACCGTCATCAATTAATTAACAGTAGAAGCAATCCGAGAAGAGATGATTTCCAATAGGAAAGTCAAAGCTATAGTAAGCTTCCTATCGCTTTCATCAAAATGTATTTGCCACCAATCCTCTAGGCTTAAAGATGGACGAGGACTACTAAATTTCCCCAAGTAAATATTTCTTTCATTAGATAAAGCTGGACATAACATTATTAGATGTTTCAGTGTTTCCTCCGATTCATTACACAGTCTACATGAATTTATGACAGTAGTATCATTCACCCATAAGTTAGTACGTTCTCTCGTCTGAAATACGTTCAGGCGAAATTTCATATAAAGATTCCTTCAATGTAAATCCGGAAATTTTGCTAAATAACTTTGGATTTCATTGATTCTTCTTTTCAACGGAGGCACATTTTTCATTATGCGATGTTTTTGGCATTGTTCACTAGTTAAAATCCAATCTTGAGTCCACAACTCTGACTTAACATAGTTAGGATTTGTCTGCAATGTGTGAGTGTCAATATCCAGTTCCATCAAGATCTTTTTGGAACATTCAACCCACATTGTAAAAACAGACTCATTTGTCATCTGCTTTGCTAAGCTCAATATTTCAAATTGGGGATTTTGCGAAGATAGTGTTATTTTTCGATACAAGCTAAGCGTAGGCCAACAAACTCTTGCATTAAGTGAGGTCAAACTTGTAAAGCAATAAACTGGGCACAAGTTGAACAAATGGTTTATTGCTTGTAGGGATAAGCTGGGTAGTAGAGACCCCCAACCATCTGCACAAGTAGACTGACTCCTCAAAGAATAACATTCTAACACAAAGCTCAGGATTGCTCTGATGTCATCAATAGCTAGGATTCCATCAGTAGAATAAGGAATGGGAATCAGATAACACATTAACATATAATAGAAAAGACATCAACATAACACACCCCCCTCCCTTATCTCAACACCAAATTTCTATTTACACAAAACAATTTATAATACATGTAATTCGAACGATGACATTATATAGAGAAAAAGGCGTCTGTTTGCTCAGCAATTTTACCTCCTCACCTTCACAACCCTTGACAGGCTCCAGACCTGTCCACTCTCCAATTTCACAGAACGGTCAAAAACTTGTACAACCTTAACCGGATCCGAATACAACGGATCACCCTTTTTCTTTATAACAGCTTTCCTTATTCTAACTAGATCGCCCACTTCAACTATAGTCTTCTTTCTTGGAAATTTTTCATTAACTTTCTCAGCACACTTCCTCTTTCGTTCATCCATATTCCTTTTCACTTCATCCACCACCTCATCCGTTTCTCTGGCCCGGCCTAACCAAGCTGGGGATAACATCGTGTTACTCCTCCGTCCTCTCATTAATTCAAATGGACTCACTCTTGTTTCGGCATTAGGAGCCATCCGCAACGCATACATTCGTTCCTTTACCACAACTTTCCTGTCCAACCCACACGCATTGGCATTCCTAACACCTTCCATTATGCAGCGGTTGACCCTCTCGATCATACCATTGGCTTGAGGGTAATACAATGCAGTCTTTTTATGCTTGATTCCACATCTGTACATGTACTCTTGAAAGAAACCTCCAGTAAACTGTGGACCGTTGTCCGTCAACACACTCCTTGGCAAGCCCTCTCTCTCAAATATCTCTTCCAGAAATGCTACAATAGATTGACCCATGACTTCTCTCAATATTTTGAACTCTGTCCACCTTGAAAACATATCTACTATGGCCAACACAAACCTACCACGACCTCTGCCCATATCCACTGGGCCTAAGATATCCATGGCAAGGTCTTGCCACACACCCTTAGGACCTTCAACTCCTTTCACAGGTTGCACTACAGCAGATATGCTCTTCCCTGACTTTATGCAGTCTACACATCCTCCCACTGTTTTCTCAATCTCGTGGTCCATACCCGGCCACCAATAATCGGCCTTAATTACTCCCTTGGTTTTATACGTACCAATATGGCCTTGATGCGCAATAGCAATTAGTTTTTTTCTAAAACATACTGGAACAACAAGCTTATCCCATCAATATATTAGACCATTCTTCACAGATAATTCCTGTCTCACCTCCCACAAAGCCCGCTCTTCTCCAGATAGCAATCTTTTCTCTGGCCAACCATCCTTGATAAAATTGGTTATCCGCCTCCACATTTCATCAGACAACAATGCTTCAACCCATTCTTCTTTGTGAAGTACACCTTCCACCATAGCAAATACCATACTTTCAACTTCAACAGACTCCTTCTCATCTTCCTCATCACTAATCCTTACTCTAGATGCATGATCAGCCTGCACATTGTCCTTACCGGCTACCACTTCAATGTTAAACTTGTGACATTGCAATCTTGTCACCCAACAGGCAACTCTCCTTGAAACTTTGTCCAACCCTTTGCTTTCAAATATAGCCTTCAGTGGCTTGTGGTCTGTTCTTAACACAAATTCTTGACCCCACACAAAGTTTTTCCGTTTTTCTATACCCCAATGGCATGCCAAAGCCTCTTTTTCCAAAACCGAGTAGTTCAATTCAGGACCTCTCAGCATGTAACACCACGGATTCTGCACCATCCATTCCCACTTGCGACATAATCACTCCAATACCAGTTTCACTCGCATCAACAGGCAAGATTGTCCTTTTTTTAGTATCATACATGGCTAAGGGTTTTGCCATATCAATCTCAGACTTAATCTCAACAAATTCTTTTCACACTCTGCATTCCAAACAAATTCCACTCCTTTTCTCAACAATGCTCTCAGCAAGGTAACCTTATCCGCATATTTTTCAATGAAACAATGGTAAAACTCTATTGTCCCCAAAAATGAACGTAACTCTGCCTTATTCTTTGGAGACTCCATTCTTTTAATTCCATCTACCAAAACTTTTTTGGGCCTTAAACCTTCCTCCGATATTTCGTGTCCTAAATACTCTACTACTTGAGTAGAAAAGACACATTTCTCACTTCGTAAGGTAATACCTCGTGTTCTGAAAATTTCTAAAACCTTATTGAGTTTCCTTTTTAAATCTTCAGTACTGTCACAAACCAACACATCATCCTGGAAGCACCAAACATTGTTAATACCTTTGAATAATCCATACATGACTTTTTGGAAAACTGATGAAGCTGATATTAATCCGAAAGGCATGCGCCGAAACTGGTAAATGCCTTCGTATGTGATAAAAGCCGTCAGTTTTCGTGACTCGGCATCAAGGTTAATCTGATGATAGGCGCTCGCCATATCCAATTTGGCAAAGTATTTGGCATTTCCTATCCTAGACAGAAGTTCTCCCATATTTGGAAGGGGATGGCGGTCAGCAACCACACATCGATTCAATTCTCTTAGATCTATGCATACTCTCAAATCCCCAACTGACTTTTTCACAACAACCACGGGGGAAATCCATTCAACCGCCTTCGCTGGTTCAATAATGCCAGCTTTCTCCAGTTTCTCCAACTCCACTCTCACAGCATCACGCAATGACATCGGTAACGGTCTAAGTTTTGCCGCCACGGGCCTGGAACCCTCCTTCAGCACAATTTTGTGAATCTCCCCTTTCAAACACCCAACGCTATTATTAAACACATCTGGATACTTGGCAATGAAACTTTTAGAACTATCATCCAAACTACAGTCCATGGATACATTTAACACTTGTTCTTTACTATTGGGATCTAATTTAATACATAGTCCCCTTTGTTCTCTCCATCCCAACAGCGTCTCACCCTTCTTGGTGATATATATTTTTCCGCGCGTAACCCTGTCTTTAAATTTAAAAGTTGCAGGACAACATCCTACCACATCGATCCTACTGCCACTATAGCCCCCAGGTGTCTTGTCTGACAGGCTTAAATCGTCCATCCTACCTCCCAGCACATTTTCATACACCGCCTTTGACATCAAAGTGATTTTGGAACATGAGTCCGCTAGCATTTTAACTTGGCAACCATTCACTTCCACCCAAGCTGAAGGGTGCTCGCATTCATCCATTCCGGAACATTGAACCATATTCACAGTAACAATTTCATTTTCTGAACCTTCATATTCATCTGAGGATGGCCCATCTGGCTCCTCAACCAACATAATGCTCCTCCCAGCACCGACACTGTAATTGGCACAACAATTTGCAAAATGTCCCCATCTTTTACAGATGTTACATATAGCTCTTCTTCCAGGGCAGATCGGAGAATTAGATAGGTGGCGGGCACTCCCACACCTAAAACACAGGCGCTCCTGTCTCCTTTTTCCCACTTGTACATTTTATTCTTGCACAGAATTATTTGCTATTTGGTTACCATTACCACCCTTGCTTTGATACATGTCAGTCGATTTGGCCATTTTGCCCTTCTTTTTCTTTTGGTCTTTTGCGGTTTCTATCCTCTTGTCACCTACTTTCAAGACCTCAACCTGTTGGACAGCTTTGGATTCTTTCACAGCAAGTTTTGCCACACATTTCAAAGTATGCTGTTGTAATGTGCACGGGCACCTGTAACGTGCACGGGCACCTGTGGAATGTTGATGCGTGTTTAGCAGTCAACATTCCACAGTGGCAGTTGAGAGGGACGCGGAGGAAGAAGGCTGCGCTGTGGGGTTCAGACAATAAAGATTATATATACACGCCTTACCTGTGTCTCGTGAGACTTTGACATTGGCGACGAGGATTTGTCTGAACCCCGGTCCCACGTGTGCGCTGGCCTGGTTTCCCTGTGCCGTGGCCCGTCCCCGGCGTGATCAACAGTGGTACGCGGACGGACTACCTGCGGGAGCTGCTGGTTGTACTCTGTACTGCAATTACGTGTGGGTGCACGTGCACAAGGTGACTGAGTGGGGACAGCTAATCATCAGAAAACCCCAGAGGCTTGCTTGGTGTTGGGCAAGTTCTTGTTGGGGGCCAATTCCAGGGTATCCACTTTAGACATGTTGAATACGGCTGCCAGGCCTCCCCCTGCCTTTCTCCCAAACCCTGGGGAGCCTGCTGTCCCTTGGGAGCAGTGGGTGGATGCCTTCAAGGTATACCTCAGGGCTGCTGGTTGCGCAAAGTTCAACGATGATGAAAAAGAGGCTGCATTGCTCAATTGTATTGGTACTGAGGGGTTAAGGGTTTTTCGTCACCTGTCTGGAGAGAATGTAATGGTTCAAGGGGAGGTGAGGGAGAAATGGTTATAAGTACTTATGAGACTGCTTTAAGGAAACTGCAAATGCGTTTTGGTAAGAGAGTTAATGTGGTTTTAGAGCGGTATAAATTCTTCTCTAGGGAGCAAGGTTCCACGGAAAGCATAGATACCTATGTTACGGCATTACGTGCACTCATGGCTACATGTGGGTTTCCAGGTAATGGGGATGAACATATAAGAGATCAAATTATGATGAAGACATCCAATCAGACAATCAGAGAAAGGTTGTGGATTGAGAGTGATCCATCATTAGAAAAGGTCTTGGAGATCGCCAGGGCAATTGAGGCTTCTAAAGCGAGCGTACAAATAGTTACTGAGAGGGATATGTCTAAGGAGGTGGTGCATGTGGTAATGCCAAGGAACAAGAAAGGTGTGGATAAAGCTGTTGAGCAAGGGAGTAAGGGATCTAAGAGCAAGGATGGGTGCAAAAACTGTGGATGGTCCAGTCATACTGCTGATTCTAAGTCTTGTCCTGCTTGCAATGTGGAATGCAGGAAATGTAAGTGTTTGGGCCATTTTGCACGTATGTGTAAGGGGCAGATGGTGGCTAGTGTGGTTCCAGACGATTCCACCATGTTGCTAGAGGGTGCATCAGGAGGTGGATCTAGTCAAGATGTTATACTGCATGTGGAGGGTGGCGGGCGGAAGGGTCCATGGGTGTCGGTATTGGTGGATCAGCACCCTGTGGATATGCTGGTGGATTCGGGGTCATCCTATACACTGGTGTCTCCGGAAGTCTATCAGGAAGTTTTGGGTAAACAGGTTTCAACTTTGTTGGCTTCGGACATCGCACCATGTGCATACAGGCAAAGTCCCATTGAGGTACTAGGGTACAATTGGTCCAATTTTTCTTTCAAGGAGAGGCAAACCTTGGGTAAACTGTATGTGGCCTCAAAGGGCACGAGTGTGTTGGGTTGGGATGAGCAAGCTGCGCTAACAATACAGATTCATCCTGGCGAGAAGGTGCCGGTTCTCAGTGTTGAGGAGGGGCGTGGCAAAATGACATGAGGGTTAACCCCACAGTACTCATGAGGGAGTTTCCTGAGGTATTTTCAGACACCCTGGGTAAGCTCAGAGGTTTTACCCATCGCATTGTTTTGAAGAAGGGAGCAGTTCCCAAAGTGCATAAGGTAAGAGGGGTGCCAGTAGCGGCTAGGGAGGCATTGAAAGCGGAATCGACTAAGTTGCAAGCTGCGGGGATAATTGAGCCTATCGAGTCCTCAGAGTGGTTGTTTCCTGTGGTTTTGGTTAAGAAGGCAGACGGGAGCATCAGGATGTGTGTAGATCTCCGGGAGCTCAACTCTAGCATATGGGTGGATCGGCATCCTTTGCCGAATATCAACGAGTTGTTGTTGACTTTAGGAGATGCCAGGTATTTTTCCACCTTTGATCTGTCAACGGCCTATCATCAAATTGATCTGCACATCGAATCCAGTCCCCTGACTTCACTTGTGACTCCTTTTGGGGCATACAGATTCTGTCGCATGCCATTTGGCCTTGCTTCGGCTTCTGCTGTGTTCCAGCGGTTGATGCAGCAGATGTTTCGAGGGGTGCTAGGTGTCAGTTATTTTAAAGATGATATCTTGGTTTGGGGCAGTAGCAGAGAGGAGCATGATGTCAGGGTTAGGAGCGTCATGCAGATTCTTAAAGAGAGAGGTCTAACGGTCAAGTTAACCAAGTGCCAGGTGGGTGTGGAGGAAGTTACTTATTTAGGACATACACTGAGTTCGCAAGGTGTGAAGCCCAAAGGGGAATTGGTAAAGGTGTTGAGAGACACACCAGCTCCGGTCAATAAAGAACAGCTCAGGGCTTTTCTGGGCCTTGCAGAGTACTATGTTAAATTTGTATCCAATTATGCTGAAAAAACGGTGGCCATGAGGGCCCTCATGAGGAAGTCGGCTAGGTTTGTGTGGTCTGAGGAGTGTGGGGTGGAGTTTGAATTAATCAAGAAGGATGGGGAGAATGCTCCTTGTCTGAAATCATTTGACCCGAAAAACAAAACTGTTCTGACGGTGGATGCGAGTGAGGTGGGTCTGGGTGCAGTGCGGGAACAATGGATGAATGGTGAATGGATGTCGGTGGCTTTTGCCTCGAGAACATTGACAGATGTAGAAACCAGATACTCGGTAATTGAGAGGGAGACCTTGGCCCTGTTATGGGCTTCAAAACATTTTAGGACATTTCTGTGGGGCATACCGTATATTGTCAGAACAGACCATAAACCGTTGGTGCAAGTGTTTTCTACCAAAGGAGTCATGGCAGTATCCCCGAGGATTGCAAAGTGGTCAGTGCAGCTACAGGATTACAATTTTTCTTTGCAATATTTTCCTGGGAAGTTGAATGTTGTGGCGGACTGCTTGTCCCGTTTGCCTATTATGGAGGTGGACAGTCAGATGGGATTGGTGAAAGAGGAGGATCTGCAGGGGTGTCAGGTTGCTTGTGTGACTTTGGCCGTGGAGAAGTCGTTGTGGGATGTGGAGTCTGAGACTGATCTTGAGTTGAGATGGATTAGGGAAGGTCTAGTTAGAGGTTGGCACACTGTCAAGAATAGGCCTGAAGGGAAAGGTTATGCTCAAGTTCTTCATGAATTAGCGGAGGGTCCCTGGGGTGTGTCTAGGGGCAGTAGGTTGATTCCCCCAGTAAGTTTAAGAGGAAGAATGGTGGAATTGGCGCATGTTGGGCATTTGGGTCGATCTTTGACCAAGAGGAGACTTAGGGAGGAATACTGGTGGCCGTCAATGGACAAGGATGTTGAACAGGTAGTGAAAGACTTTCAGGCTTGTGCTGTCAGTGATAAAAGCAAAATACTGCACCCACAACCCGTACATCCCGTGGAGGTTCCTGAACAAGTATGGACCAAATTGGCTTTGGACATCATGGGTCCTTTTGAATGTTTACAGCCTGAGTCTAGATATTTGTTGGTGTTGGTGGACTATACGTCCAGGTGGATTGAAGTGGCGGCTTGTTCTAGCGTCACTAGTGATTCAGTTATTGCCTTCTTGAGGAAGGTATTTGATCGTGAGGGATTACCTGCCAGTCTAGTTACTGACAATGGTGTGCCGTTTACATCCAGGGCTATGGGAGAATTTTTGGAGCAGCATGCTATTTCGCATTATCGGACGGCTTTGTATAATCCGTCTGCCAATGGATTGGTTGAAAGGGCCAATGGTACGATTAAGTCGGCTATACAATTGGCTTTAGCCAACGGTTTGGATTGGCAGGAAGTTGTGTCACAATACTTGGCTGCATATAGGAGAACTCCTGCCGTGGTTACGGGGAGATCTCCATTCGAGCTCATGAGGGGCAGGAAGGCAGGTACAATGTTGAGAACTTTGGCCATGGGTGGTGGTGGCCCATGTGATATGGATCTGCAGGCTATACATCGCAGTATTGTGGCGCGTCAGGAGGCTGCTGTGTCATCACAAAGGTTAAGGAAGGAATTGAGCGTTAAGCCGGGGGATTATGTGCATATAAAAAATCCCAGGAGGGTTCACAAAGGCTACAGCAAGTATCTGCCTTCGAGGAGAGTGGTTAATGTTGGGAAGGGCCATGTACATTTGGAGGGAGGTTCAGTCTAGAGTAAGAGACGGGTGGTGATAGATGGCTGCAAGGGTGATGAAGTGTCAAATGCTGAGTCTGATCCGGAGTCTGAGGAAAGTGGGTTGGACTATGATCCTGTGGGTTCACCAGTGGTCAGGTTCGAACGGGAAGAGGTTGTTCCAGCTCCAGGTCCTTCGGGCTCAGATGTGAGTGTGGAGGAACAGAATGTTTCAAATCAGCAACCCGAAGTGGGACAAGAAGGGGGCCGCCTTGCCAGGCGGTGTGGGCCCCCCATAAGGTTTAGAGATTACATTTGTCAGATGTGTCATGGTGTGGTGAGGTTTATATCATTCTGCATTTTTTTTTAAACTAATTTTTGTATGTAAGAAGTTCACATGTCTAAGCGTAAAGTTACGTCCATTGTTCATTTCTTGTTCTGCTTTGAATTTTGTTACAGGTTGTTGTTAATTTTTCATGTAAGGGAAAGGGATATGTTGTAATGTGCACTGGCACCTGTAACGTGCACGGGCACCTGTGGAATGTTGATGCGTGTTTAGCAGTCAACATTCCACAGTGGCAGTTGAGAGGGACGCAGAGGAAGAAGGCTGCGCTGTGGGGTTCAGACAATAAAGATTATATGTACACGCCTTACCTGTGTCCGGTGAGACTTTGACATATGCTCAATTCTTTTTGCAATCCCAATTACTTCATCGAAGCAAGGGTCATCTTTTAGCCACACTTCCTCTCTGATCCTGTCATTGGCACAATGTAACATGAACTGATCTCTAATATGTTCATCCAGACTTACACCAAATGTGCAGTTCAGCGATAAATGCCTAAGCGCAGTGATGTAATCCTCTACAGTTTCACCCTCATGCTGAGATCTCATACCAAAGTGATAGCGTTCCAACACAGTACTTATCTTTAGTTCAAAATGTTTATCCAGTTTTGCCAATGCTGCATCAAAGTCATTCATACCTTCCTCAACATCCAGTTCGCTCAATTCAGGTAAAGTTTCAAAAATGTGCTGCCCCTCATATCCCAGAAGATGCATAAGCATAGCCAAATTTCTTTCTACTGACATGCCATTGCCACATGTGGCTTTCACATAATGGAGAAAACCTTTTTCCAGGGCCCCCATTTAATTCTCGGGGGGCCCGGGGTCGGTAAAAACATCTGGGGACCCGGGATTCCGGATACAGCCATGGTGCCCATCCAAGTCTGTAGTGCTCTCCGAAATCAGCTACCAATCCACCAAAAGCGAAAAACAGAATGTCACTCACTTGCCACCTGCAGCCAATGTTTCAAAATATAAGCGCTCACCTCCTGTAAAAACACTGCTCTCCTCTTAACAATTCCACCATGTGATATCAAAACCAAGCATGCACAATATTGCTTGCAGGTCTCCAGAAGGTAAGCTCAGAGAAGGTTCAGCGCACTTTACCTTCAGTCCAACATCGTAGGCCAGGTCGGGGGGGCAGCTCCTCACCCGTAGGCCTGGCGGTTGGAGGTCTCAGTCCAGCTCCAGCTCCTCAGCTCCGGATAACTACTCCCACTCCAGCTGCTGCTTTCCTCTTGCAGCACATCCCATCCTCGTCGCCAATGTAAAGCAATAAACTGGGCACAACAAGTTGAACAAATGGTTTATTGCTTGTAGGGATAAGATGGGTAGTAGAGACCCCCAACCATCTGCACAAGTAGACTGACTCCTCAAAGAATAACATTCTAACACAAAGCTCAGGATTGCTCTGATGTCATCAATAGCTAGAATTCCATCAGTAGAATAAGGAATGGGAATCAGATAACACATTAACATATAATAGAAAAGACATCAACATAACAAAACTGAGCTCGTATCTAATACATGCTGTTGGGATACCCGATGGAAGAGACAAAACACGTGACCAAAACATATTTTCCAGACTATTCCATAAATCAGCACAACACCCAAAAGCACATTCAGTTCCATAAAGAAGAGCAGGTACGGCCTTTTGTTTATAAAATGATAGTACAGGCAAAAGCGAAAATTTGCCATATTTTTTGTTAAGCCAAGCCGCTTGAATTGCCAATTTCTTACATTTCATTTTAATATTATTTACCCAAGGCGCATCTGTTATGTTTGAGTTAAACACAGTGCCCAAATATTTAATTTGCGATACAGTGGTTAACATTTTGGCACCTAGATACCAATGAAATTGATGTCGGGTTTGTTTGTGAGACCCTTGTAGCTTTTGCAGTATTATAATCTCAGATTTAGTAGTGTTAATAACTAAATCATTATTTTCCACGTATTTTTGGAGAGCATTCAAGCTACGTTGCAAACCAATTGGTGTTGAATCAACTAAGATTAGATCATCTGCATATATCAAGTGGCCAATATGACAACCATTGATTTTTGGTGGGAATAAAACAGCTTCTTTCAAGGTCTGTTCCACATCTGAAAGAAAAAGATTGAAAATGATCGCCGCTAAAGGGCAACCTTGTTTTACCCCACGATAAGTCTGAATGGCCTCAGACAACCTACGAGTCTTATCTAGCCTAACACGTAGTATATAAATCTTTAATGGCTAGAAGTAAGCTGGCAGGGCAGTTACATTCAGACATCTTTTCCCATAATAGTTCACGATTAATACTATCAAAAGCATGGGATAAATCGATGGATGCAATATAAATTTTGCTACCGGTTCGCAGAGTGTCCATTTTCAACAAATTAAGCAAGAGCAAATTGAGGGAACACCCAATACCTTTGGGAAACCCTGTGTGGCGAATATCTATGTGATTACAAGCTATTGACCATTCCCTTAAATCACGTTGTAAAAGGGTTGCATAACTCTTTCCCAAAACATCAAGTAATGCAATAGGTCGATAATGGCTAGGGTCCAAACGGTTGCCTTTTTTAAAAATCGGTACGATGATAGCACTCTTCCATGTAATTGGTGTTGTAGCAGTGGCAGCTATCGTAGAAAAGAGTTTATAACAAAAGTCAGTCCATTCCTCTGGATTTTGCTTCAAACTAAAATTAGTCAACCCATCGGGCCCAGGTGCTCGAGAAGAACTTAATTTAGTGATGATGTCTAAAATATCAGATTTCTCAAATTTTAAGTCCCAGTGATCTAACTCTGGTACCGATGATTTTCTCATATCACCTTTGGAACTATAAAGTGTGGAATAATGGTTAATCCAATTTTCCTCTGATATCATATTATCTTGTAGGGCATCACGAGGAGCACTAAGCTTATTTATCAGGTTCCAAAAGTCTCGAGTGTTTTTATTTGCTAATTTTCGCATCATATCTTCTGCATCAAGTTGAAGCAAGGACGCCTTATACTGTTTTAACCAGTTTTTATATGATTGTTTTATTTTTTTCCTTTGCATAAGGGACGTACTGGTCAAATGTTTTGTGCATTGACGAATTTCCATTCTCATGATGCGTTTACGTTTCAAGATATTTAAATCAGAAACATGAAGTTGTTGAAACGTTTGGCGTCTGGGACCTTTGTTAGATTCTTTAAACTGTTTTAGTAAGTGCTGATATTCAATTTGTGTCGGTTCCCTTAGGAATGCTTGATTTAAGGTCTTAACTTCATTACTTTCAAGACGAAGACGAATCCTATTGGATTCGACAGAAACGTCATGTTCCCAATAGGTAGCCGGCTTATCAAATGCAGCAATTACCAGTTTCAGTAGGTTATGATCACTTTCTTTTTGTTCCACTACCTGAAGTGAATGCACCCTAGCATGAAGACTATCAGAAACATAAAAGTAGTCGAGATAAGATTTCTCCGACATCCTTTTCCAGGTTGGTTTCGCCGGGATGTCTCCCATGGTACATCCATTAAGCATCGACATTCTACGTGCAGACATTTCAGCAATCCACAACGCAGCATTATTTTGTTTCATGTTAATCACATCCAATTCCTTTATCTGTGTTTTTAAGCAATCGACATTCAAATCACCACACAGAATTATTTTTGGCGATAACTCCTTTTCATAGATGGTATAAATAAGTGTTGATATTTGATCAATAAACACATTTGCACAATTTGCTTGGTGTTGCCAATACACATTAATGATAAAGATTGTGTCGTCCACCTTTTTGACTACATTCACTAATTGAACGGCTACATATTGAACATATGGGGTTACATTTCTACTTTTTTTAATTTGATACCCAGAACTTTTCCTTATCATTGTTAGCAGGCCAGTAATAGGTCTACCTAATTTATGCCGAATTGCAGGGTTTACGGCCACTTCTCACTCATCGCATAATGGCAACTCTGACAGCCACGTCTCCTGAATGCACACAAAATCCAATCCCGTAAACCATGGATGAGTAAACAGATGTCTAAACCCACGGGTGTTCCATGATGCTATTGTCAAGACAGTTGGCGCTCGTGGATTTGGGCGTTAGCTACGATGATTGAGAGCCAAGGCTTTGGCCACCCAATTCCATTCATCCAGCTGAGTAAGATCCACTTCACTTGCGTCCGTAGCATTGTTATGTTTTGGAGCTAATCTGTCGCATGAAACAGTTATTTGGATGTGTTCGTTCAACAAGGCAACATTTGACATCTTAGAAGGCAAGCCATCATCAACATTAAGACTCCTCAGTGGCTCCGATGGAATCTCCATAAAGTGGGTTTTCTCTGATCCACCAAGCAGCCCAGCAACATGCTTATGTTGTGATGAAGTAACAAGTCTAGGTGATTTTGGAAGAATACAGTTTCTGCGAACAGTTAGATTAGAATCTTGAAAGGTTTGATCTTCGCGGATATCAAATCCCATTGATTGGAGAACAGATGCAGACTCCAAAAGGATATTCCGTATAATTCCTGAATCAATGTGTAGACGCACTATATCATTTTGAGGTATAGAATTCAACAATTCTAATATCTCCTGTTTCGATTGTACGAAGGTTAGGGACATAATGAAATAAACGAAGGACATTATTCCGATTTAATGTGAGACCATCATTGGAGGCCACTACACGTTCCAAAATCAAAAGATATTTGGAAGTTGGCTTTTGGCAGCTATGCACTTTAGATTGAGTCATCAAAGAGGTACGTGGTAAACCTTGTTCGTTTGTTAGAGTTCTTGTAAAGCTATCCTTCTTATTTTCACAGACGTAATATTACACGGTACAATTGGACAGCTCCCGGACCAGTTTTTCGCGTCATTGGGAGATAGATCCCTCAACTGACTTTGACCTTGCACGGTCAGATTTTTACATCTTTCTGCCAATGTGGGAACCCTTGAACTTTCAGTTTTAAGAATTCCAACAGATTGTGTTTCTTTCGTTGGCACAAGGACACAGAGTCTTATATTCTGCATAGAGCCAGCTGGTTCAATTTTTGAAGGAGAAGTTCCAACCATGTTTGCTTGATTAGTGTCGTTTGGATCATTTGTTTGAGTTTCAATCACGATTTCCAAATCATCAATATCGTCGTATGTAGATAGATCTAGAAGGTCAACATCCAAATCAGATTTTTTAGTCACAGTTGTTTTAGCGATGGCACAAGGAACAACCGTATCCGACTCTACCAGACTGGCCTTTTGTTCTTTATTATTTATGACAGGATTCAAGGTAAAGCTTATAGCTTTTAGATTTTGTAAAAATTTGCGAGAGCCATTCGTGACCCATGATTTCTTTCTGATGACGTTCTTTGGTTTTTTTTGCTGAACCACTTTCACACTCTGACATTTAGAGTCCGATTTGTTCTTAATATTAAATATGGAGAATACGGCCTCTTGATCATCAGAAGTGGCAACAACGTCTGTTATTACGTTATCTTGCAAAGGTTCTTGGGTGACTTATCAGATCATCAGCATCCAATACTATCTTAGAACTTGCGGGGTCCTGAATATCTTGATTTGCACTATTCAAATTATGCAACTCATCCAGAACAGAACTGCGAGACTTGTCCTTGGCCTCAAGCCCAGGGACCGTATCTCTCCAGGACTGAAATCTCTACACTGGCTCCCAGTGGCTGCGAGGATTAAGTTCAAAACCCTCTGCATTGTCCACAAGGCCTTCTGGGGCCTGGGGCCTAAATACCTTCAACACTCTATTCCTAAATATCTTCCTTCCCGAGCCCTTCGCTCATCCGTCTCCAACTCCCTCAGGGTCAGCCGCTTCTCGAAGCAACGGGCTGGGGTAGATCTCTCTCCGAGGCAGGGGCCTCCCTCTGGAACAGCCTTCCTGCCTCCCTGAAACTTGAGGAGAACCATCACCGGTTCCAGAAGCTCCTCAAAACCTTCCTCTTTGCTTCTGCTTTCTATCTCCCTCTCCCCTGCTAAATTCTTCACTGAAACTGCTCTGAATCTGCAACTGGGCCACTCTCACCGACCTCGGTCCTGGGCCCAGCCACTCTCCACTTGCACTGCCTCCCTGGCAACACCTGCACTGCGGGACTGTCTCTGTATCCCTACAGCCCCCCTTCCCAGCACTAGTGTGCACTTACCTTGCACTTGCCACCAGCTGGCCCTATTTATTTATTTATTTTTTATTCTACTTACTTTGTACTGCACTTCCCCCCTCTCCCTCCCCTTGCACTTTCTCCCTTCCTCCTACCCCTGCACTTGCATGATCTGAATGACACCTGGCCTAGTAGGATCGCTGTCTGTCTTCCCCTTGTTCCCCCTCCCTGCCTCGTCGCGCCTTGAAACACTTGTGTATAGGCGCGTTACAAATGCCATATCATACATCATATCATATCATGCTTAAGATTTTGTAATGCTGATGAAAAGGAATAAATGTCACTTGTTGGTTCGACCCTTCCCGTAATACAAATCTTCGTGTTATCGATCAAGTCATTAGGCTTTTTTTTGTTCATTATCACAGAACTTTCTACATCACAACCATCCCCAGGAGTTGGTAGGCAAATACAATCTGATGCCACTACATCACTTAGAGCTGAAGAAGGGATAGTGATAATTTCAGAAGTATTCAATGGACCCATTGGAAGAAGACGAGGTCCTATGAGTAGCGACAGATTTCAGGCTCTGTTGTTGCAAGGTATTTAAAGCTTGTTTAGTGACCTGCGCAAGTAATTTCTTATCATCGGCGTCTTTTAATCTTCACTCATTTGTGCATGTTAAACTATTGTCAATTCTATCTAACACTTTACCCAGCATCTGAATCGATGAGGTACTTGTGTTTTCAATTGCACAGATTTTTGTATTCAGGAGTGCAGTCAACATTGCCAGGTCTTTCACACCATCTTGCACTTGCTCATACAATTTCATAAATGGTGAGAGTGTTATCGACATGGAGGACATCAGGATTGGAAGAAGCTCTTGGGTAATTGTTCCCGTCATCTGGGCATAATCTGGTTCACATGGAGTTCGAGCTGCTGGTTTATGGTAGGTTCTTTGAATTTTTGGAAACGCACGTTCCATGACAGAAGATTCTAACGATTCATCATCAGAAGAACAATCTGTTGACTGATTCTCAACAGTTTCACTGTTTGGGTGATTGATAGTTGAGATAACATTTTGGTTTACACCGTTGTGTTGCAAGGACAAGTCCACATGTGGAGCAGAACCCATGGTATTAACAGTCCTGTTATTAACAGAACTAACTCTAGCTTGTGAGCAGTGTAATTCTGGGGATCCACTAAGTTCAGACCTTCTCGGTTTATTCGTGCCAGAGAAACAATTACTTTCAGACTTAGACACGGGTCTAATTAGGCCACTTGTGTTTTTGATTCGTGGTGGGGCGATAGTACAATTCGTATTGTGTTTCCCAGTGACAAGGGAACTGTTAATTTCTTCTAAATCAATCAGAAGTTTAGTTACAATTTCAATAGAGTTCCGTCTATTCGGAGGGTCAGACAATGAGGAAATAACAGGAGCTGTGTTGAATTCAGGGTCTGGCCATAAATGACTCTGACACTCCAGTGAACTGTTGAGTTATTTACTTAAGTTCAGGGCATCAAATACAGTTCTTGGAGTCAGGTAAGTAAAAGGGGACATAGGACACCCACCGGCATCCTCTCTCAGGGCTTACATCCTTGCAACTGAGAAACCTGGAACACACTCATAGATAAACATTCTAAGCCCTGCATTCCATCTCAAGATTCTAGTCACTTGCTCCAGATGCATGCAAAGTTAATCACAACACATCTTCCCTCCATAGGGACAACAAGAACAGCAGTAAAATATGAGTGACAAGATCAATATTTCATCAAAAAAATGTGTCCAGTAAAGTCCCACCTGAAAAACAAAAGATTAAAGAAAGCATTTCACAATAACGAAAAACAACTCCAAAAGTGTAGACCTTGTCACCACTTCAAAAATCTATTAACATTAATGTCCATCTGTGGAATAAAATGAATAGTCCACCTGTGGAGAGAACATATTAATCTACCTACATGGAATAGCTAATGATGAGCACTGTTATCAACTTAATAACTCTAATGAAGAAATAATCAACACTCATAACACTAATATCTCATGTGACTCCCTTCACACCACATCCACTGAAGCTACACATCATACACTTAGATCTAAAAATCCATGCACAGCACCACTCCCTACTCCTGCTACATCACCAGTGAGTAGTTTACATTTGCATTGCCATATATATCACATTGTTTTAGCTGAATTTAAAACCACACTCTTCTTGCAAGAGCTAAACACTATACCGTTGACATTGCACCTGAGTCAACAACCACCATTCCCCACACACATACCATATAGGCCAATTGAGCATTGAACATGGTAACCAAGTAAAGGAAACGCCCCATCAATGTCCAAAATTCAAGCCTGCAGGACCTTTACTGATAATGTGCCTGTGGCAAAATGTAGGGTTAAAGAGCCAGTTCCCAAAAACATGTGTTTTGACACTCATCCAACATCACACTTGTGTCAAAGCAAAAACTAAATAGTGCATCAAATTTTAAGCTTTAAAGTCCACCTGTGGAGAAAACTTGTTAGACACAATATTCCTACCAGCAATCATTGTACTGAATACACTGAACCCAGCAACCTCCACCAAACTTCAAAACTAGGAGCCAGCCCTTTCTGTAATGCAGCCACATAACAAAGGTGCTTCCATTGCACCTTTCTCCCATCAACCGCTGCAATGTTCATCTACGTGACTCCCTGACACAGAATTTTCTCATTTAAACTTTAACCAAAGTCACTTCAATTTTCAGCTCCTCACAGCGCCTGTAGCGCTACACTGAGCTCCAATCCACTGCAGCTCCTCACAGCTCCCTGTAGCGCTTCCTTGAGACTCCAGCCTCTGCCATTCCTAACCAATGGACCTCTTGACTTTCCACTGGCACTTTTAAGCAGCTCCCTTGACCTCCTGTCCAATTACTTTTACTCTGCAATGGCGCTTGACAGCCTCTTGCAGCACCTCAGTGCACACTGCAGCATATCACATAGAGGCTCACTTGCCCTTACTAAAGCGCATCTTCACTTCAGCAAAGCGCTATACTTCAGCAAAGCGCCTCTTCACATCTGCAGCGCCTCTTCAGATTTGCAGCACCTCACTGTGCCATACAGCGCCTTGCTGCCTCTGAAGCACCCCTTATGCAGCGACTCTTCACTGCATCTTGCAGCGCCTCACTGCCCTCGCAGCACCTCTTCACTGCCTCAAGAAGCGATCCTTCACTGCCTCATGCAGCACCTCACTGCCTCTGCAGCACCTCTTTGCACATAACAGCGCTCCACTGCCTCTGCAGCACCTCACAGCCTTTGCAGCACCTGTTGACAGCCATGGCTGCTCTCTGATTCCAGTGCCTTCGCAGCGCCACTGCCTGGGCCTTTCTTGCGCCACTGCCTCTATAGCACCTCTGTCTGGGCCACGCTTGCCCTCACTGCGCCTGCAGCGCCTCACAGCCATCCAGCGCTCTTACCTGAGAGAGGATCACTTCTCAGAGGGGGGGGCGGTGGGTGTCTCCCTTTGGTGCTGTCCCCCCAGCACAGCCAGATCCCATCCTCGTCGCCAGTGTTGGATTCAGGGTCTGGCCATAAATGACTCTGACACTCCCGTGAACTGTTGAGTTATTTACTTAAGTTCAGGGCATCAAATACAGTTCTTGGAGTCAGGTAAGTAAAAGGGGACATAGGACACCCACCGGCATCCTCTCTCAGGGCTTACATCCTTGCAACTGAGAAACCTGGAACACACTCATAGATAAACATTCTAAGCCCTGCATTCCATCTCAAGATTCTAGTCACTTGCTCCAGATGCATGCAAAGTTAATCACAACAAGCTGCGACCATTAGAAGATCATGCTCGCGTGGGCAAAGGTCAATTTGATTGAAGGAAGCGGCTGAAGCATACACCCTCTCCAAGGTACTGTCACAGAATAATGGAGATTTGAGTTTTTCAAGTGCCAAACGAGCCAAAACATCCAGCCCTTGAACAGTAACCACAGCAATGGTGCCAATAAGATCTTTTTTAGGACCAGAGGTAAGCATAGGCTTCTTATCCAATGTTTCCTCTATTAGTAAGTCACAATCAGGTATTGATGAAATCGACTCATCAGCGGAATTATTCTGGCAAGAAAAGTTTGAAACCATAATATTCTTACTCACTCCAAGCCCACACAAGGCAGATACAAGAGTGTTAAATTGCATATCGGTAACTTCATCTTGAGATACTTCAGCTACAGGGCTAATTTGACTTACTTGGCTTGCAACAGTCGTGCACAACGTCGTACGAGGAAATATAGATTGGCGTTCATCATTCCTCTCATTTTCTCGGCGATGTTGCAGAAGTGTAGAAGGGTAAGAAAGAGTCCTTACTTTACCGTGGAAGCCTTCGATGGTAACAGGCACTGGTTGATCAAAGCACGAGTGAGTGGCCACACGCACCGACTTCATTTCCAGGCCTTCCAGCCAAACAGCAAAACAGGGACTCCTCGCCCTTGCTCCTCAGGGCTTACGCCGCAAGGGCGGATTGCAGTTCAATTAGCGTTCGCAGAAGTGACACGTGATCAGTCACGTGCCTTTACTCGGCCACACCTCCTCCAGGAAGCGTCCAGCAAGAGCTCAATACGGCTCGCAGTGCTGGCAGGATACGAAGAAACAGGTAAGCAGTCTCTCAAAGGCGCACTTCCAACTGCAGAAAAACACCTTGAATTCCTACTGGTAATCGTTTTGGATATGTCATATGGAAAGAGGGAATACTAAGTACTTGCTTGCAGGCGAGTGCAGTGTCAACATCTGAGGAGGATAGGATGTGGGCCTGCAGCCAGAGGGGCTTAATATTTGAGTTTAGAAGGAACCCAAGCAAAAGCCTGGTGGTTCTGTGTAGAAATCCATGCAACTATGAGTGCTGAAGATAGCCAGCAGAGGGCTAAATCCCGGGAACTTTGTTTTAGACTAGGCAATTATGCCCGGCATGGGACACTATGGCCCTCATTATACGTTTGCCGGTCTGGAAATAAGGTGCCGGAAACACTGTTAACAGCCTTTTTATCAGGACCGGCAAACTACAAGTCTGCCGGTAGGGTCAGTGAACTACCAGCAGGCCTGACCTAAAGTTAGTTAGAGCCCCTACGGCAGAATTTTCACTAAAGCACAGGCACCGTTACTAACAGTGCTGGTGCTTCAGTGTTCCCATTCCCATGGAGTCCTATGGGACTATTACGGGAATGGGAACTTGCCTTTCCTCAACCACCCCTAATGTCTTGGTAGCAGAAACGGTAGGCCAATTTCTCCTAGATTCGACCCTTGCAATTGTTTTGAGGTACCTCCATCTTCAAAATAGTAGACCGAGTTATCACTCTTAAGTTCTAGTCGCAAACCCATATTCTCCTACCATAAGTGTAGAGGGTTGAGATAACCCATGGAAGGAGCATTTGGATCCTGGCAAGGGTGGACCAGGTTCAGTCCAGAGACTTTGGAAATCATACGCAACACAAATGCTTTATTTCTTATCCTCCTGTTCACAGTTTTCATAGTGCAGCCAAGTTGGCCACCTGTTTTGTTATAAATCCCCTAGCTTCTCCTATATATTCATGCAACTCCTCCAGTGGTAAAAACAAAGACACTAAAGCTCATTCCTTATCTGCTAAATCTTCTATTATTCCCACACCATGAAGTCTGTTGTCTCAGGTCTCAGTGTCCCTGCTGTGAAATATTTCGTGAAAACTATCCCAACATTGATTGGGGTTCTTGAATGATATGGAATCTTGTGCTAAACTCCTGCACAGCAGTACGTATTTAAGGTCCAGTTACCTCTGACCGCTTGTCTCTTGTGAGGGTCTGATTAGCCCCTTTTCAATGGATAATTTCTATCTACCCAAGATGCAAACAACAATTAACACTGATTGCCGCAGATTTGGTGAGGAGAGAGATGGGTAGTGCCAGAGCTAGGGGGAGAACACAGGAGAAACTGGAAAGTATATGAACAGGGTTCTTTCTGTGAGTATGTCATGAAACATTCTAATTGTTCACATTCAGCAGTTTCCCAATATCATGCAGGCTAATCGCATCCATGCTATGGCTACTACATGCAAGGCCACTCTACAGCACCAATATTGCGTTCCAGGCTAGGTGCAAATGTTAAAAAAAAGCATGTATGCCTTGTTCATTACAGAACTTCACAATGTTGGGTCAGGCTCACTACCAACAATAACTTGCAGATGAACTTCTGCTGTCAAAGTGCTGCCTCATCTTCTGTGTCCAGGTGCGTGCTGCACTGGGGTTACCGTATTATCTTGGATGATATGCAGTAAGTTGCATGCAGTTGTAATATGCATTCCTTGTATCTTTCTTTACTGATATTGTAAGCCATCCTACTGTAATATATTCTACAAGGTTTTGTTAGGCTTAAGTACAGTAGATTACTGATCACCCACGTACAGAACACAAATACATCTTTTACCTCTTCAAGCAATGCTTTGCCACTCTGCCTATGTGGTAGAGATGTTATCTTTGGTATATGCTGCACAATGTTTCTTTAGAAGTGCACCATGCCGCCTCCTCACAGGCCACTCCCATGATGATAAGCTACACCCTTATTCTGCAACTATGAACAGACAGGGTGTATCGTAGATAGTAGGTAGGGTCTTTCTCTGTAAAACAGGTTTGGGGTACATGTTACAACTGTCGCAGCTCTGGCTGCACCAAGTTGTATCTTTCCATGTGCAGTCATTCTGCCATTGCTAACAGGGGTTTTACTCCGCTTACATCTCTCTAGATGTTTTAACCTTCAGCTCCTGTCCATGATCATTGGCTGTGCTGACGGCAGTTCTGAGAGCTGTTTCTATTCCCTTACTTTGCTTGCTGGTGGAGTTTTCAGTCCCGGTAGCCCAGGTAATCATTTTGCCATGATGTTCAGAAATATTAAGGTATGGGATCTTTTTGATTTCCCATGGGTCGCACCACCGGAACTCCAGTTCACAGACAGACAAGGATTTTATTTTATTTTATTTTATGTTATGTTGATTGAACAAGAGTTTTGGTATAAATAAATATATTAATAAATGAGCCTGCACAATTGGGGGGTGTTTGATTGGGGGAGCTTGGTTGTGTTTTTGCCAGAAGTGTTATAGGTTCAAAAAAGGGTGTATGTTGGCAGGAGATTTGCCTCTGAACAGTTTGTTTTTGTTTAATTTGCATATATTGATTGCATAGGAATTTTGGCACAAATAAATATATTAATAAATGCATGTGTGTAATTGGGGGGTGCTTTGGGCGTTTTTTGGCATGTACGTGAGTCTCGTTAGAGATTAAAGGGACGTTGTGTGTTTGTGGGAGGTGAATGGGGGACAGAGTTAACTAACTAAAGGGGTAGGAGTGCTAGCATGGGAGGTGGAGGTGCAATGGTGGATAGACATGTCAGTGCAGCATCCTCGGGAATACATTAGTCTTCTTCTTCAAGTGCTGAGTGTGATCCTCTATGAACCTTGCTTGGATCAAGGACAGAGTTGAGGTCCTCAGATTAAGGGCAAGGGAGCCTTGTTGTCAGACACATAGCAGTTAACTTTTTCAAACAATTCCTGTCATCACTAAAAGGTAACCACATGTTTTACAGGAATGCTGGTTATCTCACCAGGAGAGAGAATGTAGTAATGGCTCACAATGGGTATAATCAGGGAACCAGACCCCTGCCTTGGAACAATGGGGTGAGGCAAGGGATCTGAGCTACTAAGCGGATTAACCAGGTCAGTGGAGTAACGGGAGAAAACAGTTTTATCCCCAAATTCCAGTACACTGGGAAGGTGGTGAGGTCAAAGCTGTCATCAGAGATGCTGTCAAGGGGATGAGTGTCATGAAGGATCAACCGTCATTTGGAGTGGGCAGGGTGTTGTGGAGAGGATGGAGGCAATTGAATGGTTGCAGAAGGAGTGGAGGAGAAGACAGTCTGAGGTGTAGGGCAGTGAATTTTAAGAGTGTTAGGGTGGAAATCATGAAAGATTGAGGTAGGAGATATGGTCATTGGATTTTATTTGAGCATTTATAATGTGCACAAGACAGACTTATGGACTGTAAAGAAAATGCCATACAGAAAAGATATATCATAACTGAGTAGAGTCAAACTTGTTTGGAGATACATTTCGACTTCAATTGGGCACAGAGAATTCGGAGAGTCATTCTACCCACTATAACATCTCTATGGGTTCTAGAACCTTCATTCCTCTAATCTTCCCAATAAATGAGAATCTCACTGTTGGTCAATACAAAGTACATTGTACATGTAAACACATTATTTCAGATATAAACACTATTCCAAATGCTGCCTAATCAATGATGAGATAAAGGAATGCTTGCCAGAATCCTAGTTGGATAATGAAAAAACATGATATGTTCAAAGTATTGAGAAACCGTTCAACTAGCCTATGTCAATAAGTCACTAGTACATGGAGCCATCTTGACTAGACCCAGTGTATATATATAGTTTCTTTTCTTCTAATATGTTTAACATAATTACCTGTTTCTTAATGTCGATAACATTCAATCATGTTCTAGGACCCCAATGTGACAATCGTCATGGCTTCCCACCTCTTGGTCGGGAGCACGTACCCTGGAAACAGAGTGCATCTTGTGAAGATATGCAGGGTACAAGGCCTACAGACATCAGTCATATAGCAAATTTAGAGAACTATTTATTTAATTGTGATCATATCACCAGTCATTTAAAACGTCTTAATCAAGTATCTCGATATCTGTTAGAAGAAACACTCACCCTGATCGTGTGTGTCCTCAAGACTTGTGCCGTGCGCCCTTGTATAGGGGGTGTAGACAACTTCTCCTTTCAAATCTTCATAAAAGTGCAATGTACGTGTTCTGAAAGCGGGTTGTGGATGAAACTAGAAACCAAAAATAGTCCAACCCCATGTTTCAATCTAGTCATCTAATAATAGAATGTGCATATAGTCAATGAGGGATAACTAAAAACTGCAATCCCCAGTCATAGAATACACTCACCCTAATCCGTGAGCGGTCGAGGATCATACTATCCTGAAAAGAGTCTGAATCGCTGGTAAAGACCTCAGTTTATAGTGCACTGTTCAAGTATTGCAGACAGGTATTCATAAAACTGTAAGTGGAAATGATAAGATCACCTATGACAATCAAGTCACTTGTGAATGAGATTTATATATTATCAAAGGTGGATGCATGTGTAATGCTATTCCTAATAACTAAATGCACTCACCCTCATCCGCAAGCGGTCGAGGTCTGTGTTGTCTTGGAAAAATTCTGTCTCTGGTGATGGTCTTGAATATGTCAATCAAAAAGGTTGGCATATGCTGTAAAGAATACCGAAGACATCCATTCGTCTGTGTGTCCCAATATGTGATGAAGTACAAAATCTAAGGGTGAATGTCTTACCTAAGTCTATGACAGCATGCTGTAATGCCGTGTGGGAACCAAGATGGTAGCGTCCGTTGCCATGGGTACAGCAGGTGCCACCTTAATGGTGCATAAGTAGTCTCAACAATCATAGTAAAGAGAAAAGACTAAACGTCTGCATATCCTCATTAGAATACAGACCCCATTTTGTAGTGAAGTGTGGTTCCATTGATTCTAAGTGATTTGGCCGTGGCTGAAACTACTGCGGCCGAAACGTTCGCATGAGAAAGGTGCAAATTACCAAAAGTTTGCACCTTTCTCATGCGAACACACATAGATACTCACACCCACACACACAACACACCCATAACACCGCTCCACCCACACCCTCAGCACACCCCCACCCAGACCACCAACATAAACAAACCCCACGTACCTTCATCTTCACGCTGTGTCCCTGCGGCGCCAGTTCTCTTTCACTTCCATGATCGGGAACCAGCGCCACAGGGTCCTTTTCTTTTCTTTTTTTTTTTTTTTTTTTACTTTAACGGAAGGCTGCGGGTTGTCCCCCGCAGCCCCTGCACACTATACCATAAAGTATAGTGAGCGGGGCGATGAGGGGGACACCCATGCAGACACCGTTGTTTTTTTTTACAATGCTACCACCAAAGGTTCAAACTTTTGGTGTTCGAACCTTTGGTGGTAGCATTTTTAGAACTTTTGGTCATTGCGACAATTTTTTGTCGGTAAAATCAGCCTATACCACTTCCATTAGTATCACAATGGGTGTAATTTCACGCGTAGCGTATCTAGGAGTAACAGCACTGATAATTAACACCAGAAGTCACTTAATAATAAAAGGGACTCTGGCAGGTATATAAAATGCCACAGTTGCTCGAATCAAGTATAGTTTATAGTGTGGTGTTCTATGAAGTGTCTAGCCACCAGTGATCGATGATTGTTGCACCTTATACTGGATTTGTGTTCCGTCCACCTTTCTTTTGCAGGTCTCATTGTCTGTCCTACATACAGTTTACCACTAAAGAGCAGTGGCATTTCCTTTTGCTGGGTCTTTGGACTCAAAAATTGGTCCTTTGGCGTTCAAAGACACAGAAGAAGAAAATACCACTGTGGCAATTAGACCCGAGGCGGCGGGCCAATACTGCCCCAGGTAATGCCCGGGGCCATAGTTATAGGCCCGAGCGTACCAAGGGCCTTAACGAAGCCCTGGGCATTACTGTGGGTGGTATTGGCCCGCCGCTGAAGGTCTTATTGCCATTAGCACCCTGGCCCGTTAGACCTGGGTCCTAATTGCTTTTTTTTTCTGTTCCGAAACGTTTCGGAACAGAAAAAAAAAAAGAAAACGACCAAGAAAATGGCCGTCGCCATGGAAAGGGAAAACGGAGTCTGTTTTCCCTTTCCATGGCGGCCATCATGAGCGGACGCGCTGGGAACACAAGTGTTCCCAGCGCGTCCGCTCCCGAAAAAAAAAGAAGCAGAAGGTAGGTGGGGTTGGGAGGGTGCAAGGGAGGGAGGGGAAGAAAAAAAAATAAAACGTACCTATGTCCCCGCTGGGGGACGATGGAAGCCTCCAGCCGTGTGGAGGCGCGGAGCGGGGACGGCCCGCTCCGAGTCTTCACACTGCTGGAGCCTGCTATCGTTCCCCAGCGGGAACGCAGGAGCAAAAAGGTAAGTGGGGTAGGAGGGAGGGAGGGTGGTAAGGTGGTAAGGTGCGAAGGCAGCCTCTCAGCCGCGGGGAGGCTCGGAGCGTGGATGGCCCCGCTTCGAGCCTCCTCATTGGCTGATAGGCTGTCACGCCCCCCGCCGGGGACAAGGCGGCTGGAATCCCGGCCGAGAATTGAAGGATTCTCGGCAGGGTAATGACCCGGTGAGAGCCAATCAGAATGCTTGTTGCATTCTTATTGTCTCTCGCCGGGTACTAATGCTCTTTATCTCAAACTTCTCTCGCCAGAGATTTCAGATCATCAAGACGATTAAAAAGCATTGGAATATCCTTCATAATGATCCCATCCTTTTAAAGCTATTTCCAAGAGCTCCCATGATTTGTTTCAAGAGAGGGAAAAATCTTAGAGATAAGTTGGTTAGGGCTGAAAAACCATCAAAGGATAAACAATTGTTGTTGAAAACCAAAAAAAAGGAACATTCTACTGCCTTAGTTGCACCCATTGCAACAATGTCATAAAAGGTGACACTGTTTCCCATCCATGCACAGGAAAGAAACTTAAACTCAAAGATTTTTCGATGTGCCTGACAGCTGGTGTTATCTACATGATTAAATGCCCCTGGGTTCAGCGGTAAATCTGCCGGTGCTACTGGCGGGTTGCAGCCAGATCCGTAAATAATTACTGGTGCCTGACTTCCCGGGCCACTGGGAGATTGCAAGTCTGGCAGCCGGGAAATCAGGCGTCAGTAATTTTGTTCATCCCCATTCCCATAGAGTCCTATAGCAACTCTATGGGAGTGGTTACACAGTGCCAGTGCTTCCGTGACAGCTTTGCCTACTGTGACTACTGTGCCCGGCAGGGTCAGACCTATCGGGCACAGCAGCTCTGGCAGGCAAACCCATAGTTTGCCGGTGCAGTAACAAGGGTGCCAATGAACCTACCAGCACCCTTATTTCCAGTCCGGAAAACTTGGCATGCGGCCCAATGTTTGTTATTGTAATGACACACCAACTCACCTTCAGAAAAACAAACATACTGAGAAGGAGAGGATACCAGACATAGGCAGCCAACCATACTGGGACTTGACTTAGAAGATTGAGCGATTGAGTAAGAGCGCTCATCAGAGAGATACAAAAGACTATAGTTCTACACTGGGGAGGAACCAGGACTTCCCATGAAAACAGAAGAAATACCAATGTACGTTATTGGTGGAACCCGGGAGGTTCAAAGCTGGCGAGAGCGAGAGACTAGAGAGCCACGGGAGGTCCTCAGCCGAGAGGTCGCCAGCAACCACGAGGAGGAAGAAACACGGAGAGGGCAGAGAGCCCAACTGTGTATGCCCAAGAATGAGAATTGAGGCCGTGGCATGACCCTGAAGAGGTGGACCGGCTGGACCTCAAACAATACCAAGATCGGAACTGGAAAGGCTCTGCGGAGCCACGCGCTGGAGCCAGAAGAGAGAAGATATGCTAGATGCACACAGGAGTAACCGGTGATGCTGCACCATCAGAATAGAGATAACGGGAGAGGTGGGAGACCTAGAAGGGGAACATAGCAGGAAGAGCCTGAAGTGACTAATCATACTCGTCCCAGTGGTTGTGAATACCTTAAAGAAAGTGCAGAATATAAGGGAAAACATTATATTCATTCCAGTGGGTGCGAATAACTTAAAGAAGGTGCAGGATATAAGGAGACTGATCATACTCGTCCCAGTGGTTGTGAATATCTTAAAGAAAGTGAAGAGTACAGAGGGACTCCTCATACTCATCCCAGTAGTTTTGATATTTGATGAGTGATAGGGTTGGAATAGGATAGCTTTTGGACAGAGGAAGGATCATTACTTTTGACTGCCATACTGACGACAATGCTCATAGATAGTGTTATGTTAGATGGGCAAACCTTTATGATAGGGACAGAAAGACCCTTTTCTTATTTTCTTAGAGAGCATCGTGCGTCGATGTGGTCGAGTCGAAGTCCCTCGAAGGCCTCCGTGGAGGATGACATCATCGGGTATAAAAGTAGCATGCGCGGCGCCCATTGGCCTCAGTTCAGTTTTTGCCCTCTTGCTTTGCTATATAGATAGTGTAGATAGCCAGGTGTCAGCCTTGCGAGAGTTGAAGTGGTAATAACACCGGAAAATCTACAGAGGGGTAGGATGGGAGGGCGATGAGGAATACGTTGGAGGACTATCCAGTCAAAAGAACGTTACCAGTTGTTAAGTAACTTGTTCTTCGAATGGATTGTGTTCTCCAACGTATTGCTCATCTGAGATAGACTCCCAAAGCAGTGTAACAAGCTCTCTGGAGGAGGGAGTAGATTTGATTTTTTTAGTTTTTTTTATATTATATAGCTGAATATAATACTGCTTTACCAAAAGCAAGCTCTTTAGAGTGGGAAGCATCCAGATTATAGAATTTAGAAAAAGTGTGCAGCGATGACCAAGTTGCTGCTTCACAAATAGATTTTATGGGAACACCTCTTTGAAAGGCTGTCGAAAAGGCTGTGCCGTGAATCTTTGCCCGCCAATCTGTAGCATTCTGAAAAGCAAAGCAAAATCCAGCGTGATAGGATTTGTTTTGATACCAAATGACCTAATTTCCTTCCGGTGTAGCCAATGAAAAGTTGATTATCCACTCTAAACTTGGAGAGCCTAGAAATGTAAAAGCTTAGAGCTCGTCTCAGGTCCAGCCTGTGCAATCTTTCCTCCTCCTTACTGGGATGAAGTGGAGGATAGAACGCGGGCAGAATAATTTTTTGATTTATATGGAAATCAGACACAACTTAAGGTAAGAATGAGGGTTCAACCCTCAATACAACTCTGTCCCTGTAGAACACAGTGCAGGGTGGCCCAGAAGACAGTGCCTGCAACTCGCTCACTCTTCGTATAGATGTTAAAGCAACCAAGAAAACAGTTTGCACCGTTAGTAATCTTAATGGACATGTGTGCAAAGGTTCAAAAGGGGCACACATTAAAAACTTTAGAACCAGATTAAGGTCCCAAACTGGGACATGGAAAGAGGAAGGAGGGAACACATTGGTGAGTCCCTTTAAGAATTGTATTATCACAGGAATTTTAAAGTAGGTTCATTCTTCCCAAGAGCGCGTGAAGATGGAAAGCGCTGCAAGATAACCTTTAATGGTCCCAACATCGAGACCTCTACGTGTCAATGATAAGAGGAAAGATAATACTTCTGGAATAGGACAGAGGAAAGGATCAACATTCTTTTCCCTGCACCAGTTGCGAAACCTCTTCCAGCGGCAACAGTACAAGGATTTTGTTGCTGGCCTTCTCGCCGAAAGCAACACCTCCATGACGTCATCCCGCAAGTCCCAATCCTTGTATCTCATCCTTTAAGATAGCAAGCATGAAGGTTGTGAGTCCTGACCTCTGGATGGAGAACCTGACCCTCCATTTGTGAGAGAAGGTCCTCTCTCTGAGGAAGACGTAACGGCAGACAGATGGACATGTCTAGACAGTCCGGGTACCACGTTCTCCCTGCCCAATCTGGGGCAAATAGGACCATGCGGTTTCTGAACTGTCTCAGTCTCCTGATGACTTGAGGGAGGATGGCAATCGGAGGGAAGGGATATAGCAGTGGGAAGTTCCACTCCACCACGAACACGTCCCCTAGGGCTCCTCTCGGTGGAAATTCCCTTGAGCAATACTTTTCGCACTTCCGGTTAATTCCGGTCGCAAACAAGTCTACTTGAGCGGTTGCCAAAAGGGAAAAGATCTCCTGAAGTACTTCCTGAGCCAGTTCCCACTCGTGGGACACCGTACTCTGCCTGCTCAGAGCGTCCGCCGTCATATTCTCCTCCCAGGCTAGATGAACTGCCGTTAAGGAGATACCTTCTTGAATTGCCCAATACCAGAGCTGCATTGCCTCTCTGCACAGAGGTAGTGACCCTACACCTCCTCTTTTGTTTAGGTAATGCATGGCCACTGTGTTGTCCATCATTATCAGGACATTTTTCCCTTGACAGATGGCAGAAAAGCCTTCAGCGCTAATCTGATTGTTCTCCGCTCTAAAAGGTTGATGTGTAGGATGGACTCAGATGGAGACCTACGACCGTTGATTATCAGATCATTGGCATGAGCTCCCCACCCCATGAGTGAAGCGTCCGTCACTACTGTAATCTCTGGCCATGGATGCCAAAAATGTTCTCCTTTCAGGATGTTCTCTGTGCAAGTCCACCACAGAAGATCCTGCCGAACCTTGTTCGGAATCTGAAGGAGATCCGTCATTTGTCCTGAGAACTGGGACCATTGAGTCTATAGAGCCCATTGAAGGGATCACATCCTCAGGTGTGCTTCTGGCACTAGGAAAATGCAGGATGCCATTAGGCCAAGCAATCTCAAGAAGTCGTAGGCATGGAGATTTGGCCATTTTGAAATTTGGAAACCATCTGAAGAATGTCTTGAACCTTCGACTTTTGAGGCAAGCTCTTTCCCAAGGATGTGTCTAAAACAGCCCCTATGTACTGGAGCTGTTGGGAAGGCAGCTTTGACCTCTGGAAACGAAGCCGTCCACGAGATATATTGTTATTGTTTGTGTATGTTTTGAACCCACGTTCATGTTACAATCAGGTTTGATAAGTGACAACCGCACCTATGGGCTACATACTAAGTGCCTAGATCAGTATTTTGTCGACCAGGCATAGAAATGACGTATTGATCTTGTTCTCCTCCACTGTCACTTTCTTTCCAGTACTTCTCATGTTTTTGCCAATTAATTTTCTTTATATGTCTGTTCCCCCTTCCGTCCCCTTTTCCTTTTCTGCTTTTGGTTGAACACATGTATTTCAATTTTTAATTTCTGTATTGGCACACATTATTTTAATGCTTGTTTTTCATTGTATCTGTTTAACATTCACCTGTATGTTTGTTTAACTGAATACAGAATTATTTCAGATTTCTTGGCCATCTGTTGTTTCTTTGTCTTGCCAAATGGCTGAATGCGATCCCCATCTATTCTTTTAGGTTATGTAGAGGTTTGGCATAAAGAGGTTACTAAATTAATTAACCCATTTGCTCCAAACCTTGGGTGCAGCAATACTATTATCCCTGGTTGAATACGCTGTCGGGAAGGTGTCATTTGTGACTTCTTGAAATTGAGGGAGAAGCCCAGTCTGTGGAGGAAGTGGCAGGTGACTTTCAGATGATCCAGGGCTTGTTCAGCAGAACGTGCCCTGATCAGTCAATCGTCCAGGTAGGGGTAGACGTGAGGTGCGCTGCCACCACTACTATCAACTTGGTGAAGACCCTCAGGCGGAGGTCAACCCGAATGGTAGGACTCGAAACTGATAGTGCGAGTCGCCAACTACAAACCTCAGGTATTTTCTGTGCTTGAGATGGATTGGCAAAATAAGCATCCTGGAGGTCCAATGACACCAACCAATCCTGAAGTTGAAGGGCCTGAAGGATCTGGGAAAGAGTAACCATCTTGATCTTGTCCTTCCTGATGAGCTTGTTCAAGCCTCTTAAGTCCAAGGTGGGTCTCAGTCCTCTATCCTTTTTGGGAATCAAACAATATGGGGAGTACCATCCCTTGTTCTTCTCCGCTACTAGTTATATAGCACCTTTCTCTAGCAGGGTTAAGACTTCTTGCTGTAGGAGCGGGTCTGGAAACTTCAAAGAGTGTCTCCCTGGTGGATTGCTTTGAGGTTGCGTTAGAAAAGGAAGGCAGTAACCTTGGGCTATTATTTCTAGAGCCCAAAACATCTGAAGTAATGGCTCGCCATTCTTGCAGATGCTGGGACAGCCTGCCTCCCCCACAGGTGTCTTGTGATGCAAGTCCTCAAAGTGGTTTTGTGGCGGTTGTTGCGGCCGCTGATGGTAAAGAGGCTTTAGCTGGGGCTGGTTTAGCATGTTTTCCTCGTCCACCACGAGTGGCTTTTTTCAGGCCTCTTTGACTGGCCATTCCTCTCGGCTTTCCATATGAGAAGTAATAACGATAGGATTGTCCCCTGCAAGATTGTCCTGATGCACGAAAAAGCTGAGGTTTCCTAATAGCAGTTCCTAAAGATTTTGCAGCCGCTTTTGAGGTCTGCAACCTCTCAAGGGTCTTGTCAGCCTTGTTGCCGAAAAGGTGAGACCCGTCAAAGGCCATGTTCAAAAGACAGTTTTGCACGTCTAGTGCGAAACTCGACTTTCACAACCACGCAAATCTGCGCATCACCGTGCTAGTGGCCATGGACCTGCTCACACTATCTGCAGTGTCCAATCCAGACTGAAGGGATTCCTGCATGGCCTCCTTTCAATCTCTAATGATGACTAGGAATCCTTCCCTTTCTTCCCTTTCTGGTATGTGCTCTGCCGCAATTGCAATGCACTCAATTTAAATTTAAATTTCTTTATTTGTAAAGCACGCCTTGCCTTCGGGCATCTGGGCGCATATTTTATGGTAACAGCGAGCATATAAATGGCAGCATTGAGTACATCATATAAAGGAAAGTATAGTCTCTATTTACTAAATTTACAATATTTACAGAGGTAAGTATATACACGTCATATGCAGGGTGGCTAAGTTAGCAGTACAGAGATGGAACAGGAAACGGTGCTAGATGTCGCTGTTCTGGAGCCACAATTTAGTATTGCGTTTGAAGGCATACGGGGAGGGTTCAGACCTGAGTGTGGGAGGCAGTGTGTTCCAAAGTTTGGTTGCTAGGACAGGGAAGCTGCAGCTGCCCGCTTTCTGTCGATTGAATTTGGGGAGGGTTAGACAATTGGCTTGTGCAGATCTCTGCGGTCGAATGGAGGTGAGAGGTGCAAATCGATTGGAGAGATGTGTTGGGGCCTGGTTGGAGTGACACTTGTGGGTGAGTGTCAGGGTTTTGAGGGAGATTCTTAGGGTTACTGAGAGCCAACCCATGTTGCGTCTGGTGGCTGAGATGTGGTTGTTTCTAGGAATGTTGAGAGCTGCTCTGATGGCGTTGTTCTGGGTGACCTGTAGCTTATTTAGGTTCTTTTGGCTGGCACCCAGGTAGAGCGCGTTGCAGTAGTCGATCTTGGACATGACAAGGGTTCTGGCTAAGATGATGCAATTAGCCATGGAGAGAAAGGGGCGACACGCAGTGATCACTGTGCACGTGTAGGCAGAGGCAGATGTGACTGAATTAGATTGTCTGGAGAGGGACAGGGTGGAGTCAAGGTAGATCCCAAGGGTTTTGGTGTCTTTAGAAACCTTGATGATGTTGCTGTCAATGATAAAAGACTTGAAAGCAGGATCCAGTTTACTGAGGTGGTAGTGTGAGCCGAGGATGAGGAGCTCAGTCTTATCGTCGTTAAGACATAGCTCATGTTGAACCATCCAGGCTTGTATGACCAGGTAGACGTCATTCAGTGATTTGGTGTCAGCCAAGTAGTCTCCAGTGATAGGGATGAGTATCTGGGTGTCATCGGCATAATTTGTGTAGGTGAAGCCCAAATAGTCAAGAATATCAAAGAGAGGTTTGGTGAACACGTTGTATAGTGTAGGGGATATGCAGGAGCCCTGAGGCATGCCGCAGGGGACAGGTGAGGGTTCTGCTGACGTGGAGAAGACTTGCATGGATCTATTGTCAAGGAATGATCTGATCCAAGAGGTAGCAGCATCTGCGAAATTGGCGGTTGATGAGAGGTGCTGACAAAGGATGCGGTGGTTAACAAGGTCGAAGGCTGCGGATAGGTCTAATAGTAGCATCAGTGCGATTTTCTCTTTGTCTTTGAGGTCCTCAATTTGTGTTTTCAGATCAATAAGGGCCGTTTCTGTCCCGTGCCTGGGTCTGAAACCTGATTGCCTGAGGCCAAGGAGTTTATTGGATTCGCGGTATTCCTGGATCTGAAGGTAAGCGGCCCGATCAAGGATTTTAAGCAAGAAGGGGACAGTGGTAATGGGCCTGTAATTGGTGGGTGTGCTCGGGTCGAGAGTGGGTTTTTTAAGTAGGGGTATGACCCATGCATCTTTTAGATTGTTAGGGACAATGCCTATTTTAAAGGATGTGTTGATGAAGGTGGTGATGAAGGGGGCTAGTTCGTGAGCCGCATCCTTGATGGTTGAGGCAGGACATAGGTGCCCTTGGCAGTTGGTTGGCTTAAGCTTGTTGATGATGTTTTCAACTTCTGAAGTACTGAGAGCTGTGAAGCTGAAAGGCTTGTGAGTAGAGCCGGGGGAGGTGATGCGAATGGGATGGGGTTGGGTGTTGGTTTGGAGGCACGATTGTTTGGCGTTAATTTTGGCTTGGAGCATGGTGATTTTACCCAGTAGGGCATCCTGAATGTTTGTACACCACAAACTGTTTTTGATACATGTGTCTGGGGGGGGTTGCGGTAGATTCAAGTTCCTTGAGGATCTTGAATAGCTCTTTAGTGTTGGATTTGGCTTCCATGATGCGGCCGTTGTATGTGTCTTTCTTTGCCTGGAAGATGGCTTCTTTGTAGTTAAGTGAGGCAATGGTTAGGTGGTCTTTGTTGGTGTTGGAGGGGTGACTTTTCCAGCGAGATTCAGCAGAGCGTTGGCTTTGCAGAGTTCTCTTAGGTGAGGAGTGAACCACGTGTTAAGGTGGGCTCGGGGTTTGGGTCTCCTCGGTTTAATGGGGGCAATAGCATTTAGGGCTTTAAGCATGGACTGGTTGTATGTGTCAACTAGTACTGTGGGATCCGTGCATGTGAGGGCAATTCTGTTTAAGAGCGGGAGGATGAGGAGGAGCAGTTTAAACTTGGTGATGTCTCTTTTGTTTCTGCTCTGGGTGGCGGGGGCAGGTTCTTGTTTGGGGCAGAAGTCAGTGGTTTTGATTTCAAAGAGGATTGTGTGATGGTCTGACCATGCACAAGGAGTGTTGTCCTTGAGGTTGATACAGCAGTTGGATTCAGCTAGCCAGTCGAGGGTTCGTCCTTTGGAGTGGGTGGGTTCTGTGATGTGATGGGTGTACGAATTTATTTTCCCACAGAATGTATGAACATATGTTGAGTTGGCCGATTTTAGCACCATACTCCCAGCTGAAAATACCTTGCATGCCCAACCATCCACACGCTTGTCGTCCCTATCTGGAGGGATGCAAGGATACGTCACCTTATTTGAAGCTGTGGCTGCCTGAACCACCAGACTCTCTGGAGTAGGGTGTTTGGACAGATAGCCGGGGTCTCTACTGGAAGGGTGGTATTTTGAAGGGAGGGACTTATTTACAGGAGGAATTGAGTCCGGAGTCTCCCAATTTTTGGCCACCCTATTTTGTAAGGCTACATGTAAGGGTAAAATCGGATCTTCGGTGGGGCCATGATCCAATATGTCCATCAGGTCATCCTCGATGAACTGAGTTGGTGGTTTAGCCCATCCTAAATAATCAACCACCTTTGTCATCAGCTGCCTGCATAAGGGACTGGCACGTTCCCCTGGTTCTGGTCTGCCAAAATCTGTCTCTGGTGAAGTGTCAATTCCACTTGCGTTATGCAAGGTTTCCACTAGATCCCTCATTCTGCTTTCCTCAGAAATCAGACATTCTGGGACACTAGGGGTGCCATACTCTAGGCCAAAAGGAACCTCTTCCTCCTCCTCAGACCTCTCTTGTTCTTCAAAAATTGAAGTTAAGGATTTAAAATATTCTTTCCTTGGCAGAGGTTTATACATTTTTTTTTCTGGAGGAGGTGTTGCAGTAGAGACTGATGGCTTTGAAGTCTTTGCAGCTTTTTCTTTTTCTGCTATTTTGACAGTTTCGGGCTGAATTGGAGCCTTTGCAACATTCAGCGCGAGGGCTTCGGGGGCGACGTCGACAAAGGCGTTGATGGCATCAACGAAATAGTAGTCGTCGACAGAGCTGGCTTCGAGGGCATCAAGACGGTCTTCGAAGGCTTGCCCTTCGAGGTGTGTCGGGTTCCGTATGGCGTCGGTGACCTCGAGCGGTCGACTTGACTCAAGCAATCTTTTTTGCTCGGGGTCCTGGAGGGATCCCGATCTTTCCTCCTTCGATCACCTGGGCTCAAGGGCACGCAAGTGTCGGAACGGTAACACTCCCAGCCGGCTTCCGAGGAAGGGGCGGAACGAGGCTTAGCCTTTTCAAAAACCTCTATCATTTTAATTCTAAATGCTTCCCATTCTTCGGAGGAAGAATGTTTTGTGGGGCATTTCATTCTCTTGGGGGATTCGTCCAAAGACGAGGTGGAAGGTGACCGGTGGCGTCTTTTTTTTAGACTTTTTCGTCGAAGATGAAGAATGGTGTGAACCACTTCGGGACCTAGACCTATGCTTTTGCCTTTCGTGTCAAGGAGATTTCTCCTCATGGGATCTCAACTCGACGCTTGAGGCTTTTCGGTTGAGTTTTCGACCTACCTGTAGTTTTCCCTTCCTCTCTTGCAAGGCCTTGCCCGTCATTGCCTGACACTTCGTACAGGCCTCCATGTCGTGGCCTTCACTGAGGCACCACAGACATTCTCGGTGCGGATCCGTGATCAACATTTTGGACCCGCAGGATTTACATTTCTTAAACCCACAACGCGGGGTAATCAGGGTCGACGACGAGGACATCTTGAATATCTACTTCACAATAACTGCGTCACAGAACTATCGAAGTGCGCCGAGTCTCCGGAGCAACACGTACTGCGGAAAAACAGAACTGAGGCCAACGGGCGCCACGCGTGCTACTTGTACACCCGATGACATCACCCTGGACGGAGGCCTTTGACATCGACGCACGGCGCCCTCTGCCGAGGAAAATTTCCAAAGCAGCTAAAGCTGGGCGAATACATCTAAGATGAGGAATAGGTTGGAGGACATAATCCATTTGAAATGGGGCATGTCATGTCAGCAGAATTTCTATCATGCAATACTGTTACTTATCTCTGTCTGAAACGTGGCCATGCTAGAATCAGTTCATCTTCACAGTGTCGATTCACACTATTGAGGGAAGGCATTACAATGTACTTGGGCCGCAATGTAGGGCAAAGTACCCTTTATGTTACAAATAGTCTAGTGTGGGTGGGGAGATTGAGATCAGAAGAGAATATATGATGCTGGGGATGTGGGAATCTGTAAGTGCATAGTGCTGCAACGCAAGAGCAAAATAGTAAGGCTATTTTCCTTGCACCTGGTACAATAATACTTATGTAATTCTTGTTTTGATAATACTTTCTGCACTCTTTCCCACTTTGTCCTAATCTTTAGTTGTTGAAATAAAACTCTCAACTTATATTTCAACATCTATACCTAATATGATTTTTACAAAGTATCACAGCGCCGCTTTCCTTGCAGAGCCCTGCTTACCTTCCAACGAGGACCCGCTGGCACCTCCAGGACTGTCTTCCCCGGCATCCATTGCGGCATGGTCCTGCACCACGTCCCCTTCTCCTCTGTGCTGCCATTTTGTGGTTTGTGCGGTAGACCGGCAGCTGGTTTCCATGCATGCGTGGTACAGATGGCGTGTTGTGATTGCCATGGTTTTCTGGAAAGCCACAGAGCCTCGCTCTGATGCAACAGCATTTAAGGGAATCTGAAGCTGCCTTCTGCTCGTCGCACTTTCCCTCTTCCATGAAAATTGACGCTGCCTGAATCCTTGTTTCTGTAATTACCTAGACTAATTATTTACTGCCTCTCTGCCTTCTGTTACCTTCCCTCACCTGTGTGGTTACTCCTTTGACTCATTCTATTTATCTTGGTCCTGTCGCTATTTCCTGTTTTACCTTTTGTTATTCTAATTAATCATTGTCCTGTTCCATTTAAATCCTTGGGTGCCCACGTCAGTGCTTGCTTTGTTCTGGCACCAGACTAATCTTGTAGGTGGTTCTATTTCTGTGGAGGTGGGAGAGGGGTCCTAGTTTCTGGCTGAGTTCAGTTCTCAGAACAGGGACTAGGGGAGACCTTCCTAACCATAGTACGTCAGGATCCGAGGGAATGCCAGAACCAAGGGTAACCTGGACCGCAGGAAATCAAGATCCACAGGTGCACAGAAATACCAGGGGCACACCTTGACACAAAGCAAAATCAAATTGTAACATAGCATAATCAAATGTATACAGAGTACAGACAAATATCCAATAAAACCAACACATTTTTCGAATAATAAAACTCTTCTTAGGGCAAATATACAAATTGGTGCAGATTAGTAAATCATAAGTGACAGTCCCATGCATATATAAAAAAACAAGAAATTGACAATTTATATGGTTCAACAGGTAAGTGAAACCATTCAAAATCAAATGATAAAATCAATTGTGGTTTAACAAGAAAACAGATATATAAAATTAAAATGTAAAAAGAAAAAACATACGAACATGGAAAGAAAAAAAGTAAAATTAAAGTCAGAAAGAAATAACCTGGGGTTGCTGGTAATGGCTCACCTCCATAAAATATCCTTCTGGCATGTATCAATGTTTTCATGATTTCGAAAACTCCTCATTCCTCTCCCTTTTATTATTCTGAAACTGATGTTCTTCTGCTGCCAATAAAGATTTAACCAATTATACCAAAATGCATTGGCATATGTACCCACAATAGACCTATGTTATTATTGTTTCGCCTCACTACTCGCCACGAGGAAAAGAGTGTTTACACAGGAATGTGCATTAAACAGTTCCTGGAGTTTTGAAAAGTTTCCTGTTATTATGTTCAAATGGAGTTAATAATTTGATTTATCTTCAACTAAAAAAGGATGAAAAAAGAATGCAAATTGCTATAAAAACTTAAAATAACAAACCTAATTACTTATTTCAGCTCCATTTGGAGCCAACTGAGAGCGCCAGTTTTAATAAGGTGGATTCACCTTGTTTTTTTGCTACTATATTTTTGTGGTCCCTGTGTCATAGGACCATTTTTTCACTGGAAGCTCCAGGCTAAAGCAACCGAAAGGATAAACACAAATTTGGAAGAATTTGAAGATTAAGAGAAATTGAAAGATAAACGTGGTGCCCACCCCTACCTTCCAATTTAACATAAGGTCCCATTCAAATGTATTTGTGGCGCCTCAAAGTAATCCAGTTTTTTAAAAACACAATATTCACAGTTGTCAGCCTCTATTATTATAATCATACCATCAGCTGTTAGATTAAAATGGAACTGTTGATTAAGCCCACTTCTCATTCCATAGTGGGAACTTCATCTTTGTCATCATTAAAATCCTGAAAAATGCAGTCATAATCCCTGTGGGACTCTATCCTGTTTTAGATAATTCTCCAAAATGGACATTGACCAAGATGTGAGCCATGCAATGAGCTATCCCTCATTGCATGGCTCAGTGTGGTTAAGCAGGTGAAGTGCAGTGTGTTGTGCATCTTGAGTGCTCAGAGTGAGTGCAGGAGGTGCAGGAACAAAAATCGGTACCCGAAATGACTCTGCATCCAGAGCTTGAGGAGGTTCGAGGAGGCATGCATAGGCTGGTGTGAGCATGCAGTTAGATTTTGTTCATCGCAGAGCATCGGTTGAGGAGGGGGAATATTTGCAGTTGACTCCCCAAACTTGCCCAGATTACGGGAACAAATGGGATGCTTAGCTGAGACCACCTTCACTGTGAATGAGAATTGTATGGCAAGTGGAGTACATACTTGTTGGGAAAAGCAACTCTGATGTACTTTGATTCAAATATTGCATTGATTGTGGTATCCTTTCTTTTTTTAATAACCAATACTCAATAAGTTTAACTGCTTGTTATTATTTCATATTTTTAAGGAGACCAATCGATTAATTTGGCATTTTATTTTGTAAGTATTCAACATATCAATGTGGCCCACAGTTGCAAATGGCTACTCATTCCTTTTGCGACACTGTTTGAATAGTAACCAATAGGGAGTTTTTGGAGAAAGTGTGATGCAAATTGTGCATTTTCAAGAATGTTTATTCTGCAACACTTGTCAAAATTACTAGCCAGATAGTGAAGTAACTCATCAAAATGGCCACAATTGGCAAGAAAAGTGGCCCACTTTGATCAAAATAAACTGGCCCTCACCAGCCTTTTGCGTTTTTGGTTCGGCCATGGGCCTATTGCCCTACAGGTCAGTCCGAGCCTGCAAGTAACTTCCTCATCTGTTACGTATATCTTCCACCTCGATTCTTCAAGCATATGAATAGCCTGGTGCAATATCGTCAGATTTCCTCCCCCACCCGCCCCCTACCTCACCGGCCTCCTACAGTTACCGTCTGGCCTCTGGCAGCCCCATCCTACCCCTTGCTTCTGATTGCAACGTTACAAGTTAAAACGTTTAAATTGCCACAATAGAATTGTTAAATAAAACGGTTTTAATTTCACTCCATACTGTAGAAACACACAATTCACGAGTGCCAAGTAACTAGTGCAGTGAGCCTGAAATCAACGCACAATTCACCACCTTTTTCTGGGTAATAAGGTCATGAAAAGCATCTTCATCACAACGGAAAATGAAAGAAGGAAAGGCCTAATGGTGTTTACTATTTGCTACTCAACTCAATCTTTGAATAGATGGGTGATGATTAGAGTGCCATATTTCTTGAAATACACAATACGGTCTGACGCACTGAAAAGTAGGGATGATGCAGTACATTTCCAGGTTTCCTTATCACTCAGACAGGAGTTTCCTGACTCGAGCGACATTCTCTGGTTAAGAGTAAGTATGTACACACAAGGCGGCTAGGTCACGAATAAGGCTACAAGGCGCACGTTGAAATGCGGGATTTCGGACCTGTACTGATTTCTCCAACTTGTCCACCAACCATTCAAAGGCAAGTTAGGCGTATGTTCGCCATTAAAAGCAGGGTTTTCTGTATCATATGTCACCGCAGTTGTGTTTGAGAAATATTACGTTTTCCAGTATCCCTTCAAGGCAGAGCAGTGCACTTGTAGAGCGCAGTAGGCAGTGCCAGCAGAGTGATATCAAAAAGACGCCATGAACAGGGCGAACCTGTAATGTGAACCCCGAGCAGCTCGGAGCACCGCCACCAACCGCGGGTGTTTGGGCAGGGGCCTGTTCAACTCAGGCGAGAGCTCCGTAGAGTCAAGTTTACAACATAAGCTTTTACACAACAATACAAAAGCACAATTATACAATGATAAGTAAACGGTAATACCTATTTGAAACCACATAAACAAAATAACATGTTATGATATATTTTGGACACAATACTTAATGCCACTGTTATATTTCGGATTAATGGCATATATTGCAGCTAAATGCGGATATTTCGTCCAACATGGTATTCCACTCAATACTGAGGAGGGCAGACGTCCGACTCGACCAGCACACGCATAAAATACAAGCACCGCATACAATATTTGCTGGAAAAGTGTCAATACGTTAGAAGGTGTATCGCGTTATTTAATATCACAAAAACACAGATTAAGTAAAATAAACAACTTGAGGTCAAGTAAGAAAGCCTATCTTTTTGGAGGGGATAGTGCGTAAAAGCACACCGCGAGGATGTTGCTGCTCGGCATACAGGGGCTCCAGCAGCTGCCCTCGCTCATCCTCTCCCCCCTCGGACACCTGTATACGAATGCACCTGCAGGGCCCCTCCCTCGCGCGCGCGCGCGCTCTCTCTCTCTCTCCCTTACCTTCCTGAAGTATTCGCTGTTCCTTTTGACACCGAGGCCCGCGGCCCTGCCACGAAGGATGGCGTCGGTCATCTTTGCTTGCAGCGCCCTTGCGTGCCGTGCTCGGCGTGCCAGGGGATCGCGTCCAACAGTGTGAAGCAATTGGTCTACCCAGAGGATTTAAAAAAGAAAAGCAGAGAGATGTGGATTTTTTCATTACAAAATTTAAGTTCTTGTGAACTTATAATACCTTCCTTGTAAACTTCTTCTGTAAAATTAGAGCTCAACGTTTGAATCTCTTTTGTGGGATCTTTTTTCTTTCAAATCGTTTGAAGCACTTGTTATAGCATCATATACAAGCAAGATATACATATCTTAGAAGCAACCGAACAAGTTATCAGGGAGATCCCCAACATTTCAAGATTTTTGAGAGACATACATACATACACACATACATACAAGTGGTGCTGGTAGACCAGGCCCCATCAGGCAACTAGTACATTAGTGTGATAAGGAAATAATCAGTTATCCCAAGCTAGTTCTGGGAAGCATCATCCTGCGTGAACTGAAATTATGACTTAAAGGGCTGCCAAATGTCAATCGGATGATTACTTGCCGGTTTCATACCAGTCCATTGGTCTTCGGTGTCTTGGCCCAGGTAACTGCACGCAACCACTTCTTAGCCATAGGCACTCTGGGTTTGAGCCACAGTAACAGTATGCACTGCAATGCCAATAATAAACAAACTAGTGAGCTTGCGCTTCCATCCCACTAAGGCCTCAAATATGTGTGTAAGGCATTGCAAAGGGGTGGCAGTCAACTTACAATCAACCATATCAGTAAGGGTAGGACAAACATCATTCCAGTACCGTTCGAGCCCTGGACAAATCCACATCATATGGAATTACCCAGCACTGTCCGCTCTACACCTGGGGTATAAGCCTCTGTTGGCTTGTGAGAAGAGCTTCAGTCTGGCCAGGGTGTAGTGATATCTGTGGAGCACTTTGAGCTGTATGAGACAAAACCTGGAGCTATAAGAGACATCTCAGTTCTGTCTTCACATTTTCCCCCAGATCTCATCAGTGATGTCTAGGTCCATATCCTGCACCCATTTGAAGCTGATTTTGGTAGAGGGTCACTTGGAACAGACCATATAAGGTAGAGACAATGCCGTGTGAGCCGTACGCCCCCATAATACATTCCAGCATGGGTTAATAGTTGGGTAACACCGGAAACTCTGCTCATAACCTCTTGAACACACTACGTAACCAGGTATATCGAAGCCATTGTGATGATTTATGGTGTGCAAGACCAGGCATATCTTCAGCAGCAATAAAGTTTCCATCGACATACACGTGCTCCAGCATGCCAAACCCGTTTCCTACCCACTGTCCCTCTGTAGCGATGTCTACCCTAGGGAGGTCCAGGATATAGTTTCCTAAGGGGAAGCCACCGTGAAAGGGGTGGGTCACATTCAGGAGTTTCCACTTCTTGCACGAAGCCAAAGCAGTTACACTTGCAGGGTCAAATGGGCAGGAGTTTGCAAACCATGGGAGCAGTACCAGTGATATAATAGCCCTAAAAAATGTCACTGTCCCGAGCGTTCAGGCATGTGGTTTTAAGCAAACTGTGATCAATCGTAAAAACATTTCCTATGTACCTTACCTTAGTTTTTCTCACTTTTACACATGCAAAATGAACGAGTCGGGCGTGGCCATCTTCTGCTAATCTTATCTGTGGATCGATCAACCCAAGTTCAAGTGCCCATACGGCACTAAATCATATCACCCACCCTGAAGCTGACATCACTATTCCTAGCAATATTCTCCACCTATTTTCATGATGTTATTGGGCAGCATAGCCAAACGCACCCAGTCATCACCTATGTCTTAACGTCAGTTGATGCAGAACTCGGAATATCAACACACACATCCTCTTACAGCACAGCAAATGCGTCCCGAATCGGAATAGAAAACCCTAGTTTTAAAGGAAACATCAATACTCTGCAATTTATAATGCGCTTTTATTTCACAAAAAACGCTCCGAGAACATCAGCTGATTTCGATTAACCACCAATTTTTTAATGTCCTTGGGTTAGACATGGGTGGAATTACCAATACCAAAATAAGGAGGGACTTGGTCGTTTTCAAACACAACAGTTTCTGGGGGGTCACTGAATCACATAGAAGTGAGACCACAGATTGAAGGTAGCGCTCCAGTACAGAACACTGCCCTACCAAACATTTTAGGTAGGTGTTTGTCTGAATTAATGATGTTCACTCACAAAGGGGTGAAAACACATCTTTTTATGCTTCCACTTGAGTTTTGGGATATAGATGCTCAGTCACGCATGTCTTGCCCGGCCTCTGGCCATTGACTGTTTAACTATACGTGAGGGCCCCATCCCCTCATTTCCCTTCTCTCCCTCCCTTCTTTTGATGGCTTTAAGATAGTGGTCATTTTATAACCGTTCAAACCAGACAGGAAGAAGGTTTTTCTCTGTCTTTTAAACAAAATCGAAACTTTAATATGAAAGGCTAATAGCAAATAGACTCCCCTACCACCTATACATGATTGTCTAAGGAGGGGTGGTGACGTGGTAATGGGGTATTACCCATAGGGTAAATTGGTTGGTTCAAGATTAGATTAATAATTGTTTGATTAGAAATGTATTACTGCTCCAAGAGACTTATTGAGACATGTATTTTCCTTTTTTCTTTTTTTTTATTCTTCCCCTGTGGCATGTATTAACCCCTTCATTGGTTGGATAAGGATTCCACAGAGAAAATAAGAAAGAACTTAAGAAAAAACTGCGACAAAAAACATCTATGTGATCCAAAATTAAATGTGTGTCTTTTGTGTCCTGACGAGGGCTGCAGCAGGAGACTTCTCCCTAGCATGGCCCGAAACTCGAGTCGACATGACAACAGTATAAAAATCTTTCAGGAAGAAAAAAGAGTTATTTCTTTCTTGTATTATAATACAAAGATGTGGCAACTCAAAATATTAAAATGATTGTAATATATGCCAATAGTACATGAAATAAGTGATGTATCTTTGAGGGCGACGAACAACGTCCAACAATAAGGGTCGAAAGGTCAGACCCGGGGGTTTATTTTAACTAAATGAGCACTATTGCATTTTTTGCACAGGTATGAATGGTTCTTTTGAATGAGAATGGAAGTGATTGAGAGGAATGGGTATATATGGGATCATAGCATGGTGCAGTGTTTTTAGACAATGAAATTGTACCAAATTAGATTTTTAGGTATTCTTGGTTTTTCGTTTCGGTTTTTTATGTAATGTTAATAAGTGATTGCTAATTGTGCATTTTTGTATTATTGTCTTTTCGAGAATGATGTTTAGAAAAGAAAAAAGAAAAAATCAAAACTAAACAATCAATAAATAAATGTACTATGAATAAATCAAATCTTCGAAATTAGTTTCTTTGAAGGGATTATATTCAACTTACCTATAAATAATTTAAATGCAAAGAGAGTCAGTACATGTCTAGTGACAATTGTACCCTTTTGTAGTGTCCTTGGGTTAGAGCATCAAAACTTTATCATGAGGCACACAGTGTTCCTTTCAGGAGAACATGTGCATTCGACACACCTTGAATCACAAGGCTTTGGCATCAGCTTCTTGCTACACCGTAAACAATGACAGGTTGCTCATTGTCGCTGGTACCGCCAAAGTGCATATCGGTCCCGGGTGATCGTCCCAGATCAGCGTAATGGAAATCCATCCATTTAGGCATATCTGCCACTGCTGGCTGAAGAAACCATCTGTCGGTATCAGGAAACTATGGCATTCGCAGAACGGTACAATGTAGCTGTGTAGAAAACATAATAAAAATAGCTTTTAGTAGCCGTTCTTTATTCAAATATATCCATTTGATTACCTGGACAGTACAGCACATTTGGGGAATAACATTTGTTATCAGCATATGAAGGAAGTAGGAAGGAGTACCTCGAAGGAGGAATGCTTTGTATGTGCACTCCTGCCTTAAAGCATGGGGAAGTCTAAAATCTTCATAGCTATAGAAATAGACATCCAGACTGAACATTGTCTGTCACACATAACACTCTGCAGAACAAGAGGCCAGTTCATGGGTCGAGATGCCTATGTCAAATGGGCAACTGAACGGACAGATCCGGATGAAGATGATTATATCCAGGATACAAAGACAAGAAACAAGGCGCAGACTAAGAATCTTGTGATTAGTTATGAAAGGCCTCGAGTAAAAGGAGCTGAAATTAGACAAGAGGTGAATAACAAACTTGAAAGTCCAGGAAAATCTGCAGAAGAGATTCATAGATGGAAGAACAGAGGTCAGGTGACGATCTGGGAATCACTGTTATCACCAGATGGCTGGGAAGAAGGAGTGGTTATCTGCGTTATAGCCTGTGTGATCATTGGTTGCCACGAGAGATAGTACAGAATGGATGTAAACCATTATGGCCAAGACTTGTTAGACTATTGACCTGGGTCGAAGACAGAGGAGGACCCTTGCAGATAGTGCCTTTGGAAAGTTCAAAGCTGTGCTTTAGAAACAATGGCACAATAAAGGTCATAGAAAACCAGAACCGTGGCCGAATCTTTGATGTAACAGCAATGAAACTTGGAACAGCAGTGATCATGGATCATTATTGGGCATGTGGATCGAAAGCATATATGAAGTTGTCCAAATTTCGGGAGGATGATGTTCATTAGTGAATGTTCATGTTCCAGCACTGGTGATTCCTAAAAGCAGCTTGAACATTGACAGTTTCCTGAAAGCAGATGCTCACCTGAGGAAGAAGAGATCTGTGGAGCTGATTCATCGAATAAAGAGGGAGAACTATTTCTCTGCCAAGTCAATAGAAGCTTTTGACTCTATTCCGTATGAACACAGACTGTTCAGCCAGACTTCATCAGTCTTCACATTGATCTTCATGCCGAGAATCCAGGTTGGAGCAAACACCAAATGGCTGCAGATTACCTGATGGGAATTGCTGCAAACGATCAGCACAACCATAAAAGGATTCAATGCTATCAGGGAAGAGATGAGAGCCATACAACTTATGACTCTTCAGAATAGATATGTCCTAGACATGGTCACAGCTATGGATGGATGAGTTTGTGCAAAAATCTGAGAATCATGTTGCACTATCATACCTTCCCACGATGACGAGAATGGCACATTGACAGAGGCCATAGAAATGCTGACGAAGCTAAAGGTCCAGATGATAGACGATGTAAAAGACATTGCTAATGACAGCTGGTTTGGATCACTTTATTCTTGGGTTCCACAATGGATGGCAGATATGTTCAAGTTACCTTGGAGCACTGATCGTGTTAGTATTGCTGGGATTCTGTGTGATCAAGATAATAATCGCACAGTGCAAGAAGACAGCAAAGAAAGCCATAGGGATGAAAGTTATGATCGATGTTGAATCAGGCTGGAAGGCCAGAGATCTGACAGATGAAGAGATCAGAGACTTTGTGAAGGCCAGTATCCATGCACCTGAGGGAACGAAGTTCCTGTATCCAAAGGACCATAAGAAGTATGTGGGAAGATTGATCTATTGCAGTCTGATATAACTTGGTACCGTGGAATAAGGACCTGGACCAGCAGGTATGTTACATGTAGGTTTATTATAAGTACATGCCAGGAAGACACCGCCACGTCCCTCTGTGCCAGCTTTACCCTTAAACTGTCTCTAATCAGAACCTAGTTCAGATCACAACACCACAGCATTCCATGCTCGCTGACATAGCAGCATTCCAGGTAAGTGATATCAGCAGCACCCAGACACACATTACGACACTTCTCCCTCCTTACATTTCTGAAACCAACAGAATCACAAAACACCCCCCCTCCACGAATACATGTGGCCAGCACGTAATTGCATGACACGCCCAAAACCCCAAATAGACACATACTCACATAACTGGAGAACACTGTCCACCTGGAGTATCAATGACAACCTCAAACATATGCACCAACCAACCACCTAAACGGAAAATGCCAACCAAACCCGAGAACACCTATAACACTGCACTACAATAACAACTACCATGGCTGGGCACAATAACCTACACGGCACCCCAAGAATCTACACCTTAACTGTGCTAAAGCTCTAATTATGCAAAAGAAAAAATGTGCACTGCAACCATGCCAAAGAATACCCTCAACTACACGCTGTTCCCTGGAAACCACAACCAAAAGAGGAACCCACCGAAATGTGATAAGGGCTAACAGCTCCCCTCAAACTGAATTGGAAAATCAATCGAGGAACAAAACAATAAACTAAGAACTCCACCTGTTCCAAGCTGCGCCTTCAAACCTGGAGTCTGCCAGACTCCAGCATCCCACAAAATACAACAGATTAACAACCAAACCTCTTCATGCACCAAAATCCTTCCACCCTGGTCTGCACCCCAGGGCACCAGGGCTGCCACCCCCGGGCACTAAACCAGTTCAACTGAGCAACAACAAACACACACTCAGGCATCAGTCCACAACTGCCCCCACACAAAGGACTAAAAACCATACTCGAAACCCACCAATGTCACCAGCATGAAACACACACCACCAAACCACAACCTCCCAGGACACCTGGGCCCTGCCAACTGCACTCGCAGTACACCAACATTTCACACCATGACCACTAGTCCCTGCCAACTGCGCTCGCAGTACACCAACACTTCACACCAGGACGCCTGGTTCCTGCCAACTGCGCTCGCAGTACACCAACACTTCACACCAGGACCCCTAGTCCCTGCCAAATGCACTAACCCTGCAGTACACTCCAATACACTGCAGAAGCCTTAGCACAAGCCTTAGCACCATACAGGCTCGCAGCAAACACACACATACCCTGCACAGACATCACCACCATGCCATTACCCCACACATGTACACCCACATGTGCCACGCCACCACAAACTGAGAACACATATATAATAGCATGAATTCTGGCATGTAAAGAAAGTCAACTTGATACGTCATAAAAACGATGGCCTCACTGGCGAAACAGAACACCAACAGTACTGCGAAATCTCGCTGAAGTATAAGCCATCCACCATGAATAACCTTGAAAACGGTTGCCAGGGTATCAGAAAAGTTTTACCCCAAGGTAACTACACCGTCATGCAGACACCGCCAGCAGGTAAGTTACATGTAGGTTTATTATAAGTACATGCCAGGAAAACACTGGCACATCCCTCTGTGCCAGCTATACCCTTCAACTGTCTCTAATCAGAACCTAGTTCAGATCACAACACCACAGCATTCCATGCTCGCTGACATAGCAGCATTCCAGGTAAGTGATGTCAGCTGCACTCAGACACACATTACTACACTGTCCAAATGGACAGTGCATCCTCATGACTTGGAACAAGGATGAGCATGTGAAATCAGCTGGATGCTTAAAAGGAGTCATAAAGATCTGGATCCCAAAGAAGCACTTGTTCAACAAAGGATGTTTAGATATAAAGAAGAATAGGAGAGTGGTCGATAAATCGCCACAAGGGGGGAGTGTAGAGAAGGAGCTAAGTACCTCCACCTCAACCACTTGCCCATAGCGCCAATTTGTTGGATGCCAGAGTGTGAGACACGTGCAGTACCAGTGAAAATACGGCTACCTAGGAGAATCTGGGAAGCAAGGTTCCCATTGAGGAAACCATATCTGCATACAAGACAATACGATGGACATTTGAATGAAATTCCAGAAGAAACAAAACAAATGAATGGTGAAGATAAATGGTGACATCATACAAAGCAGAGCTGACGTTCATAGAAGAGATATAGAGACAAAAGAATGCAGATAGTCTATAAAGTATCAAGAAAATATTGAGGATAAGAGTCATTTTGGGATCAAGATGAAGGAGCCTATGCTAATGAGATAGATGAAGATATCAAGCTGTTTTTACACATATAAATATGCTAAGAAACGCAAGCAGACAAAGTATTCTTAAGGCTAGCTTTATAGTGAATAGATTGTGGCATGCGCCTACGTATATATTGGAGTCAGTAAAGGATGGATGTTTCCACTACGTACAATAGCAGAGCTGAGTAAAAGAAGGAATGCCGCTTTTCCAGTATGTCGCAGTTGGAAAACAAGTGAATTACAGGCGAAACTCAGAAGGTGAGGTTGGGTGAGCCAAGAAGCCAAGGTCATATCAGGTTGAAGTAAGCTGACACTGGATACAAATCGTGTGAAAGAATGAAGCTCCTGTTCAGGAGGCATGGACAGAAAACAAGAAGACGTCAGATGTCTATTAGAAAATTGTATTTTAATACACTAGAAGCTCAATTTCGTGGTCCAGTCACGTGGGGAGAAGAAGTTGGATGAGCATGATGGTCACACCTGCGCACGAGGGCAGAGCGTGCCTTCACTCCCCTGAATTGTCAAGAGCAAGGAACATTTCCAAGGCCGAGTTCAAAGCCCTAATTGACGGCAGACCACTGAGATGATGATGGCTGAATAGGCTAATTGGTGGGAAGCTATGGTTAAGACGAGATCACCAGTACCTGGACTCTCAGCCTCTGTGCTGCTATACGTTGATGGGAAGATACTGACAGAGGTTAGAAACCAACCAATGATAGGAGACCGAATGATCAAGGGTCCTATAGTTGTGTAGCCAATCAAATGTTGTGTATTTAGTGATGTTCATAGTGACATATTTTGGGGAAGGGCTTAGTTGCCCCACCTGATGTTAAGAGACAAATCACATTATTCCACTGCCCTGGATGAGTATGGATCGTATAATTAGATGATCCTCTTAGACCCTATCTCACTCACCATTGGGTTTTTGTAGTTTGCCACATAGGATGACGTGAGTAATATGTGGTTTAGCGTCACCTATGACGATTTCCGTTGTACTCCCTGTTTTAGATAATTGATATTAAAACAGTTACCCTTTTCCAACTACCTGAGTCGTTTAAATTATTGATGTTTGAGGAATTTCTGCTTCCCCATCCATCTCAAGTATTTATTTATTTATTTATTACATTTATAATACGCCCAGACCTGGAGGTATCATGGTGTTCTTACAGACAATGGGTAATACACTCTTAGATTCTAATTGGAACACAGTAAAGCAAAAGTAAAAATGCATACAATATATATACAAATGATGATGGAAACTGATTGTGGTGTGAAGGGATTTGGTTAAGGTTAATATTGGTTGAATAACCAAGTTTTCAATATTTATTTTATTTGTGGGTAGGAAGACTCAATCTTGATGTTGGGGGGGTAGTGCATTCCAGTGTCTTGGGGTAAGGACTTTGAAACTACTGCCCACCGCTTTCTCTCTTTTGTATCTTGGGACTTTGAGGTGTTTGTTATTGTTGGATCTAATGAGTCTGGTGTAGGGTTTCTTCGTGATTGTGTTGATGGGGTATTTAGGAGCTTTGTTGGTAATGAAGTTGTGTGTGATGCTGAGGGTCTTGAATAGTATCCTAGCTTTGATAGGGAGCCAGTGTTTGTCTCTCCTGATGGTGGAGATGTGTTCACACTTTTTTATGCCTAGTGCAGCTTGGAGGGCTTTATTCTGCATGAGTTGGAGTTTGGCAATATTGGTATTGGAAGTACCAAGGAAGAGGATGTTGCAGTCATCAAGCTTGGAAAGTATAGGGGCTCTTGCTAGAGTAACGCAGTTGTCAGGAGTGAGAAATTTGCAACTTAGGGAAATGAGCTTGGAAGTGTAGGAGGTGGACGAGGCTAGGGTGTTGATTTGTTTTGACATGGTTAGGGTGGCGGCTAAGTAAACACCAAGTGTCGTGACTTGTTTTAGCACTGGGATCGTGGTGCCATCAATGGTGAAGGATATGTAGGCAGGCTGTAGAGAGTCAATTTTAGATGCTGATCCTGATATGAGTAGCTCTGTTTTTTCATCATTTAGGCATAAGCTATTATGGTGGTCAGTCATAATGTAGAATGCAATAATGTCGAAAGTCAAAATGTCGAAAACATTTTTTAGAAAACAATAATGTCGAAAACCAATAATGTCGAATTTTTTCTACATTTTTTCGAATTTTTCGAAAAAAATAAATATATATATAATTAAAATGTGTTGAGTATGAGGGGTGAGAGGGTGGTGGGGGGGTGGGGAGGGGTGGCCGGGGGGTGTTGGGTGAGGGGGGTTGGGGGGGGACCCCCCTAGTAAATGATACTCTTCTTGTTTATGTATTTATTGATAGTGCTAATTGACATTTTTTTTCGACGTTTTTTTCTAAAAATTGACTCTTTTCATTATATGTATAGGTTTTCGACATTATTGTTTTCTACATTTTTTTTCTACATTTTTGTAAGTCGACATTTTTTTTTCTACATTATGACTATAAACCGCTATTATTAGCCATCCAGTTTTGGATTAATGAGTACATTTGGTGGATTACCGGAGAATCTTGATCGTGGTTGCCTGTTAGTTGAATGAGGATCTGGGTGTCATCTGCAAAGTTGGTGTAGATGACACCCATGGCATCCAAAGCTGCAAAAAGCAACTTGGTATAAGCGTTGTTGAGGGTGGGGGATAGGCAAGAGCCTTGCGGGACACCTACGGGTACTGGTATGGGATTGGCTGATTCTTTCCCAATGGACACTCTTGAGGTCCTATCTGCTAAGAAGGATTTGATCCCGTCAGTGGCATTCTTGGACAAGTTGAAGTTGTTGGCTAGAGTAGCACAGAGTTTGTCATGGTTGACCAAATCGAAAGCTGCCGAGAGATCTAGAAGCATTAGTAGACAGAGTTTGCCTGCTTCTCTAGAGGCATCCATTTGGATCTTTAGGTTGAGAAGGCCTGTCTCTGTGCTGTGTTTAGGGCGGAATCCTGACTGTCGGTCCCCCAGTAGTTGGTGGTGTTCTAGGTGGTTTTGTATTTGGGAGTAAGCTAGTTTGTCAATTATTTTCTAGAGGAATGGGACCGTAGTTATGGGTCGGTAGTTGGTGGGGATGGAGAGATCTAGGGTTGTTTTTTTTTAGGTGGGGGGTTACCCATGCCTTTTTGATACTGGTAGGGACTGTGTTTGTGTTGACGGAAGCATTGACAAATTCGGTAATGATGGGTGTTAGGGTTGGGGCACAGAGTTTGACTAGGTGGGATGGGAATTGGTCTTCTTTACAGTTATAGGCTTTGAGTTTAGCTATTGTGTCTAGCACTTCTTTGTGTGAGACCAGTGAGAAGTGAAATGGAATGTCCGGGAGGGTGTTGGGTGGGTTTGCTATGATGTTCGGAGGTGTTTTTTCTGCTAGGAGTGTTTTTTGCTGTCAATTTACTTTTGTAGCAATGAGATTTTAGAGGCTAGGGCATCTTGTATTGTGTTGCACCAGGCTTTGCTGGCATTGGTAGGTGCTGTGACCTGACAGGGATTCCCTAGCTCTCTAAGGATAGAGAACAATTATTTGCTGTCAGAGGTAGCATTGGCAAAAAGCAGATGCCTAATGAGTTTACTAGACTTCATTAAACAGTAATAAACCAAATGTCCTAGTCAGAAAAACACATGAGGGAGTGGGTGAAAAAGACCCACTCACTCTGGAGTAAAAATTAAAAAGCCCCGAGTGCAGCAAAATAGCTGGGGGTCTCTAAGGTTAAAGGGAATTTGCACAGAAATTAAAATTCTCCCTGACAGTTCCGCTACTCCCACAGTAAATGGACACAGTTGCTAGTTTTAACACTGACATTCGAAATAACAATACATTTTTTTTAATGCAATACCCTTTGGAAAATGTTGTGAAAACACACTGTAGCCCCACCCTAGCTGACAAAACACTTTACAACTGTTTCTCCCAAATACCTAATGTAAAACACTGTACATTGAACTTTATAGTTTGGGATCTCAAATAAAAACATTTTTGACAATTTGGCCCAGATGTTTGTTACAATGGTCAGCTTTGCTATTTTATTTTACAAATAATTGTGTGAATAATTTTGGAGACAACTAAACAACACTTTTTCCAATTGGTATTTCAATATTTAAGTAATGACTTGGGGGCCTGCCCCTCTGTCCAGACCTGACACTAACCAGCCATTTTACCCTTTTACTCCCTAAGGAAATATAGCCATTCTTGCCGGTGGCTTTACTGTTTAAATCCTCAGGTCACGCTTGTAATTATGTTTGCTTTTCATATGTCTTATAATATAGTGTACTCACATATGTGATGTTTATAATACCTATTGCTTCTGCCTTCTGTGCTCAACACCCTATGTATCTCTCACTTGCCCTGTATGGATCCCGTAGAATGGGTCTAAGAACATAGAGAAAGGTACTAAAGAAACTTTGCATCAGTGCAAGTGAAATTATCACTAAGGCAAAAATAGTGCAAACAATATATCCTTTCAATGAATGTGAGCACCAGGGCAATGCTTGCACTGGCCCTAGTCCTTTTCCTCTGTGCACAAATGCAACGAAAGAAACACATTTTTTCAACATCGTGCTGATTACATTTGTACGGATGCCAAGTTTCTATAATACTATACTACAAAGTGTATACCTACCTTGGCAAGCAAGAAATCCTAGCTGCGCTCTACCAAACCAAAACAGCAAATATATTCAAATATCTCTTATCATCTACATTTATGAAAAATGACACTGCTACTCACAATTTGCACCAGACCACAGTTCGCAATGTGCACAATGTGTATTGCATTGTATTGTATTCGTCATTTATATAGCACCCTTTCCTCATTTGAATGGCCTCAACGCGATTTGTGGTTGGAACGTCCTCAAAGTCCATAGTCCATGTGTGCGAGATTCCAAGAGTTGATTTATAAAATGCATCTGTGTATTATGCCAGGTCACGACATAGGTAGGCTGTCTAAGCTAAAAGTAAGCAGCCCGGAGGTAATGCTGTTGGTGGTTTAGGATATAGTTCCAGTGCCGGAGATTCGATGTGGGCCCAGCTAGACCAAAATATTTTGTAGGTTGTCACTGTATACAAATGACAGAGGTGTTGAGGTACGTCAGGAGTTTCAGTGTGGATGGCTATGCGAGCTTCTAGACCGCAATTGCACAGCCATAGCTACATTCTACAGTGCATGGATGTGTGGCCGTGCCTGTGCTCTGTACAAACTATTCATACCTTAAACTTGGATGTAGTTCATCTTCAATGTCATTTTTCTAGGTCCAACAGGATTGGCTGGTCTTGCCAGTTGTGGTCTCCCTAGATTGAAAGTCTGAGCAGTGGGGGAGGGGCCTGGAGGGACAGGGGAGTGATGTACGATCACCTGTGGGTGAGGGGGAACAGGGGGCGAATGTGTAACTGCGTGTCACATGTGAAGGATTTCAATCGGCGACACACCTTGGTTTTAGCCTAGGATGTAGCGCACAATTGGAATGCATTCTAATTATTTTCTGCGAATTCGAATTGAGCCGATATCCGAACCGTCTCACACTCCCTTTTACAAATACCCCGGGTCACAATGGACCATGAACCAGGCCGGTGGGTGGTAACACAATATTTATTTATTTTAATTTCAAAGAAAATCACACCATTTTTGTATTGGGCAGCAATCACCAATGGGGTAATAGTTACAATGAAAACCACTGACATACACTTGGGTAACCTTCTACAAGAACATATCCAAAGCACAATTGAATAGGACAACTTTTTGAATTAGGATAGATAGCACTAGAGTTAAGATTTCCCCCTGCAATGTACCCTCAACCCATTAATCTACTTATGAGTGGATAGAAAGAAGCAGCAGGTAGTCAGGGATATGAGGCAGCAAACAGAATCAAAAACGTTCCCTTGCAAAATAAGAGGCAAAAACGGACTTTAAACCCTTTGCAATGGCCTGAAATAACACTCGGTTTTAACAAATAATTAATTATATGTATAGTTAAATAATGAAGTTAATATGTTTTATCACAGTCTAAGGGATGTCATATCACTAGCAACTATAAGGTAAGATATCACACAAGCATACAGTTCACAAAGCAGGTTGAATTGAAAACACAGTGCAGTCAAATCACAAATGGAAAAGTTGAATTTTTTCTAGTTTGCAGTTTTAAATGTCAAAAACGGTTTCCGAGAAAAACGGGTGAAATACTCTGAATTGGAATGCGGTTTTTGGGCTGGGGGATAGATGCACATCACAGAGACAACTTAGAAGTGAAAGGAGGGCTATAGCTGAAGAACTGGTTGAGATTGGCAAGATAAAAGCAGGGTCGGTTTTGGTAAAATAAAGCTGTCAAAGAGAGGAAATTGTTTTGGAAAGAAAAAGGACAAGTTTTACTTAAACTAGATTATTCAGACTAAATAGTTAAAGAAAGACACAGTACGATCCTGGGTTAATTTGCAACTTAACCCTTTCACCCCGCGTTCAGATCTATGTGGGAATTAATTTACATTATTCCAAATATTGCTAAGGAGTTACAAGATGAGGTAAATGAAAGAATTGCGCTAACACTAGAAAAACAAGGACAGGGTGCACAGAGAATTAGAAAGTTATCAGGGTATGGATAGTATTACTTAGAAAATAGGGCAAAGACAAAGGGGTCACGATGGGGTAAGCTATGTGTTGCTATGGGATGTAGAAATACTCACAGTCAGCACTTGAGTTTGGATTTTAGGACAGCCAACCGGGCTCTGGGCTCAAAAGGTTCTGGTCACCGGATAGCAGGCTCTCCTTGCAAAAGACAGCTGGGCAAAGGTCTGGTCATGGCACAGCAACGCCTGAGCTGGATGGAGCGGGTAAGCAGGGCAAGCAGGCAGCACTGGAGAATCCCAAAGCGGGCTCAGCCACCTTTCCCCTTTCTCCCTGAAGTTAGTGGGATTTTGTTATGGGGTTTAAGTGCTGAAGGGTAGTTCTGCCTGCATAGGATTGCCTGGGTCAACTATCCCCTTTCTGCGGTCTGGAATCTTGCAGAGTGAAGGTGGAATATCTGGATACGCAGGCGCTGGAACATTCAGAAGAGCATGTCCAGAGTTCTGTCAGGCTCCTTTATTTATAAGGCATGGTGACATCATAGAATTATATGGTGGGGCCGGCTTAAGCTAGGTACGCCTCTAACAACTGGATTGGCCTGGGGTGATTGTTACTGCCTTGCTGTCAGCTGGTTGGATTTTTAGAGACATGACATCAGCTTAATGATGTGGCTTTACAATGCCTAGGATTATCCCACAGTTACTTTAGCTAAAATCCAGTTTTGACATAAATGGCACATTTTTACAGTGTGGCATCTTAACAAATTGCACAGGCAGATTACATATTTTATGCAGAGCATGGCAGTCCCATCCTCATGTCTGTAGGACTTTGTTTCACCCGTCTAATTGTTTTTCACGATTTTCAGTTATAAATATTTGACCTCAAATTCTATAACTTTCTACATGGGTGTAGATTATCATAAGGCATGTAAGTATTGAATTTCGTAGTGGCATCATATACACTTTCCTCAAACTGTCCAATTCACTGCCATTTCTGTTCCCAATATGGCAGTGAAGGCTACCATGTCTTAAATTAAAAACCACAAAATTACATTTAAACTGTTAACTTTTTACATTCCTGCAAAGTCCTTTTGCAAAGATAAAAGTCTTAAAAGTGTATTAATAAAATAGTCTTTAGAGCCAAAATGGTCAGCATTGTTAACCATATGAGAGCAAAGTTGCAAGGCTGCCCTTGAGTTGGCTTTGAAGCTCCCAGTAGAAGTCGTGGGGACGTGTGATTTCCTATTTCACATGTCCGTGTCTCAGAATCTCTATTGTAAGAGGCCTCAGCCCAGACAAAAATCTGATGAGCCTGTGATATGCGGCCTTCTGGCCCATTCAAAGTTTTCCAAGGTAGCAATTATCACCCATGTGTCCTAGAATCTATGGTGGCTCCTTCTTTCGGGGGTTAGGCCACTCCTGTTGTGAGACAAATATCCCTTGGGCCATGGCAGAAAACTGTTTGTCTAGTTTTCAGAAGACAGCCCATGTCTTTATTTCTTATTTTATTTTATTTTGTTTTAAATCAAAAGCAAGCCTGTTGAATAAAACAGCCCATATATGTTTCCCAGCAAAAAAAACTTTACATTGCTAGGCCAAAACAGGGCCTTCTTTCAACATTACACTTTTAAAACAGGCATTTTTCCTTATTTACAAAAGTGCATTTTAACACATGCTGAAATCTGCTGGGCTGACCATTTCAAAAGGTTTTCTCTCTGAATTTCCCACATTGTTTTGCAGCCCTAGTCAGTTTCATTTATATAACAATCTGTTTAAGACACATGTCCATTGAAATTGACATTGGCCCAGAGAGCCAGAGTCTCTTTTGCAGCATTCATATTTGACATTTTGTAACTCAAAAGTCAGGCGTTTTCCCATGCAACTGAATATAAAGCTTCTTTTGATTTCTCAGATTTGGCTGATTCAGCCTATAATACTGGGATCATTTTCTATTTTGCTGGAGCACAATCTGGATATGGGTGGGCATGGCAGGGCCTCATTGATGAAAGCAGTGTGATGTTGAACAGATGGAAATAGCGTCAGGGTGCCATCATTATAAAGGCCAAATATTTCCTTTTTCAAGGGGAATGTGGATCAAGCAGCAAAGCAGTGCTGCTTCTCAATTGTTTTCTTGGTGCATGTAAGAAGCACACTGGCAGGCTTTCTCAGTGTGCCCCCTTGTTCCATTCTGCCCAATGGTGCTTGGCAAAACAGTGCAGCCATCCTTTTGTATCTACAAAACACAGTTTTGAGGCAAGACCCCTGGTGCTCAAAGGAGCCAGCAAAGCCATTTTGCTGGTTCTGCTGAAGTGCAGATTGGTGGTGTGGGGAAGTACTACTGAGTGGATACATATATCCCACACACATGTAAGGCCCAGCCTAAGCCCTTTATCAATTATGCTAGTATTTGACCGGAAGCCAGCCTGTAAGTGATGTAGAATGTTATTTCTTTCCATTTGTCTTCCAGGTGAATCAATAATGCTTTGGCAAATATCTTTCCCCTCGCATGCAGCAATGATTTTGGACGAGAATTCTCAGGATTTTCTCTCCCGCCCTTTTTATACAGTGGGACAATTTCAGCTTGGGTCCATGTCTGGGACACGCAGTAAGCCGACACGCACAGATGCCAGATTCGCCTGGTTCTGCAAGCACCAACAGAAGAGCACAGCACAACCCCTATCCTATCCCTCTTCCATCACTAATCTACCCCACCCACTTTCTTACATAGCCACGTGAGCCCCTGGAGACCAAGCAAATGGTAGCTGTGCATGGTAAAAATCAACATAACAAATCTGTACAACTCTGTCCTATCTCTCATCTGCCTTTTCTTTCTAAAATTCTTGAGCGGGCTGCCTATGCACAGGTATCCCGCCATCTGAATCTTCATTCTCTCCTCTCTCCTCTTCAGTCTGGCTTTCGTCCTTTTCATTCTACCGAGACTGCTCTTCTACATGTCTCAAATTATCTCCTCTCTGCTTGTCACTCCAAGCTCTCCTCTATTCCTATTCTTCTTGACTTGTATGCATCGTTTGACACAGTTGATGACTCTTCTTATTTCCTCTCTTTCTACCATGGGTATTTCGGGGTCTGTTCTTGAATGATTCTGATCCTATCTTTCTCAATGGTCTTACTCAGTAACCTGGGCTGGGCAGTCTTCTCCTTCACTTCCTCTTCCATATAGTGTTCCTCAAGATTCGGTGCTGGGTCCTCTTCTCTTCTCTGTTTATACTGCTCCTCTTTCTACCCTTAGCTCCTCTTTCCATCTTTCTTTTCATGTATACGTCGATGACACTCAGATCTTTTGCTCTTTTTCTTCCTTTGATTCTGCTCTCCACTCTATTGTTTCAAACTGTCTTTCTGCTATTCAAAACTTAATTTCCTCTCATTTTTTACATCTCAACCCTCTAAAATTGAGGTTTTGATTGTTCCTGCTTCTACTATTCCTCCTAGTCTTCTCCTTCCATCGCTCTCTTTTCCGCTTCTCTTTCTTTATTCTTTTCTGCACGTAACTTGGGCGTCATCTTTGATCCTTCCCTCTCATTTTCTCTTCACATTTCTTACGCACTTTTTAACATCTGTCATTCTTGCCCTGGTCTTTCCTTTCATGCCACAAAACTTCTTCATTTTTCTGTCTTTTCTCGTATTGATTGCTACTCGTTCCTATTGCTCAGTCTTCCTGCCTCGCATCTTCTAGCTCTTCGCTCATTTTATAATTCCTCCATTTGTCTCCTTGTTTCTTTACCTTTCAGTCTTCTATTACACCCTCCTTGCTTTCTATTTCATTACTTCCTTTTGAATCTCATCTTCTCTATTACTTTCTCTCAATTGTTTTCAAATGTTCCCATGATCTGGCCCGCCCTTATCTCTCTCCTTTACTCTTGGTTTACGTCCCATCTCGCCCTCTAAAATCACTCTAAAATCACAAAATCAATTTATTTTAACTGTTCCCAAACCTCCCGGTCCTTCTTCTCGTGTCCGTTGTTTTGCTTTCCTAGCCCCCAAACATTGGAACTCCCTTCCCCTCACACTTTGTTCTGCCTCGACTCCCAACCAGTCTAAGTTGCAATGAATCCACCTTGCAGAAATGTAACATGTCATAAGTTTAGTACCTGCATAACAATGTGCTATATTCCTCAAAGAGACAGTTATTGGTAACATATTGCAGTGACTAATATATAATTTGACTGATTTTTTATAACATATTTTCTATTTTGATTCAACCATGTTCTGTCAACCATTTATAACGCAGTTACAAATGTATTTATTTGCATTGTGCTTGTTTGCATCTCCTCTTTTAAAAGCCAATAAAAGAAAACTGAAAGCAAAAGATGAATTAAAAAAACCTGCATCTTGTATGCTTTTAAAACGCATTTGTTTTAAACTGAGCAGATTTAGCACATCACCTGCCTGCAGGGAGTTGTGCGGACCCAACTTAATTCAGCTCTAATTGTATGTGTGTTCTTTCAAACCCACATATTTCGTGAAAGGTCCATCAAACCTAAGCAACATGCAATATATTCCCCCGACCTCCGAATAAAAGGTTGCTGGGATATGAGCCCTGAAAAATAACCTGTTCCTAGGCGTGAGGCAGAATGACGGATGTCTTCAGGCCAATGCAGCAGCACCTGGGCACCGCAGATAAACATGTCTTCGACCATAGCCAGCCCGGCTCCTACTGCGCAAGAGCACTTACACTGTTGAGCGCGTACGGACGTGCACCAGCCCAGGCATATCCCTCTGCCAACTCCTCTGGCACAAGTAAAAAAGATTTACAAAGCTCCTCTTATTAGAGTGGAGGTAAAGATTAGTTATGGGGAACCTATCTATATCCCTTACTCCAATCCCAACTCCTCTTTCTTTGCTGCTGACACCACAGCTAAGCCACTCCTTTCGTTGTGTCTTGCATGTTAGTCAGTGGTGTTAGGCCTTATCAGTACATTAAGGCTGTAAATTATGTGAAGTTAATAAATATATTGATTCCTTTATTGTATAGGGAAGTGTTCTGCTTTGACACTGTATCTGGGAGCCCGCGTAAAGCCTTTGCTTTAATTAATGTGTTTGTGTCATTATGGTAGCAGCTGTTTTCATGGAGCTTCTGGTGAGCATGTACTGTTTGTTTTCTTTAATCCCGCGCACAGGCCTCTCTTTGATTTAGAGGTCACCTGGCAGGTCTTGCCTTCCCTGTGATGGTTCTGCACACGATCCTCTGTGTTTGGTTTAATTTTAAACAAAAAATTAACAAGACCATCAGTACTCCTTCAAGCCTCACTTCCATAAATCTTGTCTAAAACAGACTTGTTGCGAGAATTGTGTGTGCTGCTAGACTCCCCCATGGCCAGTGCCATAGACCTTCCTCTTTCTTCCCAGCCTTGTGAAGTGTTACCTTTTAACCCTGTATAGAGGGCAAATGTGCTTAAAATTGAATAATTGGTTTCCAGTGCAGTGTGCGCAGGTATGAAGGAAGCTGCTAGAGCTTTAGACCTGGAGCGCGCAAGCCTATGTGTTTGTTTATTGTAAAATGCCTGGGAGTTCCTTCCAGGTGCTGTAGTGGGCTTGCCTGCCCTTTATGGCGCACGGGCCCTGTGTTTTCAAGTGAATAGTTTATGTAACAAACCTTCTGCTTCACTACAGAAACAGGGTGGCTCAATAATAGAGTGTCATGGTTACCAGGCAGGAAGACCTGGGTTTGGTTCCCCTCATGTTCAGTACATATTTATTTATATATGTTTTAAAAGAAAATAATATATTTTAATAAGAATTTTGTAAGTGGCTTATTGGCAATGCGCCTGTCTTTGAAGCAAGACCACGAAGAGGAACCAGGGTATGAAGCCTGCTAAGAAATAAATTAAAATACCAGCACCTAATGCACTGCCAGTCTGCAGCTTGGTTTAAGTGCTGCATATGGCGCTAGTGATTACCTTCACTGTAGGTGTGCCATAACCTGCTCGGTGGCAGGCTTTGCCTGTTTTCTACTGAAAGGCTGCCCCTTGTGTACTGCTGGTTGCCACACCCTGCTAGGGTGAGCAGTTTGAGGTACACTTGCTCAGTGTACTCTTTTGATAAACAATATTTTAAGCTGTGCATGAAGCACATTAACGTTCCTATTGGCAGTAGCGAATGGCTCAATAAGCATCAGCTTTATATAAGGGGCCTGAGTTTGTACCCCTGTTGGAACGTAACGCCACTTTCTAGGGGTATTAGTTTGTATTTTATATTTATTTTATGTTTATTTATTTATTTAGTACTTCAAGGAAAAGAGTGTTTGGAGGGTCGTTAACAGACCTACAGGGGGCCTACCTTCCTCTCTAGCCATCACTCACGTGCAAACCTAGGTCTTTTAGTAAAATTCTGTCGGCCCATAGTTTAGGTAGTACAGGACAACTCAGTCCTTTTTTCCTTAGGCATTTCTTTCACAATAATAATTGGCAGCTCAGTCCCTATTTCCTTATACAAATAATTGGTGATCTCTACTCTACTCGCCTTCATAAGGCGTTAAAATATTGGACAGTCATGGCATCCTTCTTTGCCCAGAAAAGGGAAAGACCACCAAAAGCGGGATAGATGAAGTCTAGAAGGATTGTACCAGGTGTTGTTTGGGTTACTGAGTTTTTCTCTTGATTAGCTGCAGAGAGAAATATCCACTAATTTCCCTAATGACGTGCACAGGCTATGGGGCATGATGTGCACATGGGGTTTGCCTGCTCGGCAACACCGTTTCCAGTACTTAAAGGGTGGCGTGTTTTCCCTTTTTATTTGTCCCAATATGTAATTAAACAAGCCAATCTTAAAATTTTGGCAGGGACAAGGTCAGCTCAAAGGCAACTGTTTAGTCTTGTAAGCAAGGCAATGTGGAGCAACCCAGGGTCTCACCCTGATGCAGTGTTAAGGAAACACTGGCTGATATCGGAGGTAAAATGACCTAATAATAATAAAGTTATAGCGCCACCCCTATAGCCTTTTTTCTCCCAAGACTTTGCCTATCCCGCTAATTTGTCTAGCGGTGTATAGAGATACTCCTCTGCTCGAGGAGTACAAGCAAAGTTTTACCCTCAAGGGTTTCTTGTTGCAGTTTATAAATGGCTGTTTATTTTCATTCTCTTTCCCTTGACAGTTTTCCCCTTGATCCTTTCCCCTGATCTCTGGAGAAGCTGGTCAGCCTTTCAGGCATGTGGAGGTCCAGACCTCAATTTGGAAGGTACGGTGGTCCCAGTATTCCTTCCCAGTTTTCAATTACTGAGCTCAATAATTATCCCAAGTCCCTGCCCCTTCCCCACCCCTCCCTCCCCCGCTACCCATTTAGGGGGGATTGCCTACTAAGGTTACACCTCTGGGAGGATCTCCTGATGTTTTTTCTGTTTTCCCTTTAGCAGAAGTTCTCGTTCATGACCAGTGTGGAGCTCGCGCTGGACAATTTGCTTCCCGTCTGTTCCCTTTCCACTTCACCAGTTTCCTGTTTTGTTTGTTTGTTTGTTTGTTTTATTATTTATAATGCACGGGGGTAACAGAGCGCAGCAGTTACAAGAGTATGCAAAGCTTAGTATTAGTTATTTCACTAATTTAGCGGAGCCGCTGCAGACTCACCTGAAGTCCTAAGAGGTCCAGATGATGTTTGTTTTTGTTTCTGGCTAAGTTCTCTCCATTTTTCCAGTGTCCAGTGGAGTTAATGGGGCCCTCTCTTACAGTCATGGGGGTTGGTTTTATGTGCAAGAGTATATATTGAAGAGAGGTAAGGTCTCTCTTCTGGGGGTTTTTCCTTAGGTAAGTAGAGGAAGTTTATCTTTTCCCTGAGAAGGGAGAATCTCCCTCAGTGGCATAGAGGGGTCTGGGAGGGGTGTTCTTTTCCATTCATGTTAATACAGCCTCTGTCACTGGGCGTTTCAGCAACTCAGCATTAGCCATCCCCACAAGTGTCTGTCAGTACGATTGCTCAAGGAGACACTTCGTTAGTGACTGGGTTCACTAAGCCATCTGCATGGCAGGTAGACCTTTTTTGGTTCCCTCTGGAGATTGTTCTGCAATAAAGTGCTAGCACAGTGCTGGGGGTGTCTAGATAGTTCACATTTACTAAAACGAAGGTTAGTCATCCTCCGTAAAGCAGCTTCATATTAACTGTTTAGTGATCAGTTTTCTTTGCAGTCTAGAGTCTTTCTGAAGACTTGGTGTTTAGTGGGTCCTCCTTCATTTGCTTTATGTTCCCCTGGGGGGTTTTATCAACCATGGGGGAGAGTATAGGTCCAAGCACCTAGCGCTTCTAGCAGGGAGTTCAGGTATCACTATGATGGGAACAATTGGAGGTAGATAAATTCCTCTTTGCCAAATGTGTCTCTTAAGGGTCAGGTTTATGTAAGTATCTCCCTATGGTCATGATAGCAGAGTTCCCTTTTTTCAGGGGTTCAGGGGGTCTTAGGGTCTCCGTCTTTACGGCTTGACGAATTTAGCTCTACCTGGGGTTATTCAAGGATTTTGAGAATATCTCTGTCATCAGTGTCCCCTGGTTGGGCTCCTCTTAGTAAGGATGTTATTTTACACCTACCTGCTGGGTTTCAGGTGTGGCCCCTCTCTTCCATCCCGCGTCTGCCTCCAGAAGACGTAATCTTTTTCTGGGTTTAGAAAGGTTTACTGGTATAAAATGGTGTAATTAAGGACAGAACTTGGGGTACACTCTTCTGGGTGCACAAGGCCCTCAAGTCTTTTGCTTTTAGCTCCACCTAAGGTAGGTGGTCCTATAACATGTTAATAAGGTGTCCCTTTGACTCCCGCTTGGGCCTTCTACCAAAAGTTTGCCATTCCAATTCTGTTTCTCCAGGGTAGTGATGTGATGTGTTTTGTTTCTATTATGATTCCTTTCATAAACACATGGGATGGAACAATGGAACAAACAATCCTTTCACCCCTCATGGGGGGGGTAACACTTTTTATCTCCAGGAGAACTAAGTGTTTAACTTCTTTCATTTATTGTCTAGGTACCATAAGTTGGTATGATTTTAAGTGTTTTAAATGTTTAATGTTGAAGACAAAGGAGATGTTCTTTCCTATGTTTTCTCCTGCCGATTACTATAGGAAGACTTTTGGTTGGTGTTCCCCCCGCCACCCTCTTTTTAGCCAGTTGGTTTTGGTGGCTAGTGGGGAACGCTGGAATTGGCACATCTTCCTAGTTCTTTGCAGTTTAGACTGCTATGCTTTGGGCAGCTTTGCCTGGGGGACTACTTTTTCAATCAGTTGATTGGTCAAAATAGAAACATTTAAAACACTTCTTCTCCTATTATTATTATTATTATTATTATTATAATAGTATTGTCACTACTGTATTGATCATGTTGTAATTAATATGATGCAAGGGCTTCAAACTTGCATAATATGAGCCTCCTGTCTTGCCATAGAATGACTAATCCCCCTCACTAGCGTGAGAAGGGGGTTTAGATTCTATTAAAGACAAGGAGGTGAGTATTATCCCACCCGCCCACCCTTGATGTGATATGATATGACCTGTATAGCGCGCCTATACACAGGTGTTTCAAGAGACAACATTCTTTGGTTTGTGGATCTTCCCATCCACCCACCCTTCTTTGTTTGTTGTTCTTACAGCTTCGGGCTGAGATGTTCTGTTCAAGAATGGTGGTCTCAGTTACAAGATGGGGAGAGTGCGTGATCCGGGAGCTTTGCTGGATTTTGTCTTCATAATTTATCATCTGGTCTGTGCAGTGGACGTCTGGTTCAACACAGCTACAGAAAGAGGAGTTGGAATTGGAGTAAGGGACTTGTATAGATGAGGGTCCATGCTCATTGGTCTCCTGCAGGGCATGAACTGTCCTCCATGATGGATTGGGGAGTTCCCCTTACAGTGACATTGAACTCTATTTAGTTCCGTTTTTCAAACTTTTTCGTTTGTAAAGTTTTTTCTTTGCTGCTGTGGTTTCAGAGTAAAGATTGTTATGCATAATACTCAACTCCTTGTCTTTAATAGAATCTAAATCCCCTTCTCATGCTAGTGAGGGGGATTAGTCATTGTTTTAATGTAGACATCGTGAATCGTCTCCACATGTGGGCTTATCCGGCCCTATCGAATTATGTCATACTGCATATTGATACACTGTTTTGTGATGACTGTGATTCGTGGAATACCGTTTTATCTCTTGAGTGATTGTGAGTACTATATTGTTTAAAATAACGTTTTAACACATCTGCATTTTGTCTCTTTAAACCTCACAGTTTGATCTCTGAGAGTCATTCTCTAGAAAAAATTGAAGCTAATGCTTTTGAAGACCTCCCGAATCTGACTGAACTGTAAGTGTTGGCAAGTGAACTAGAAGTTTTATTCTGAACTGTATGCTTCACCAAGGCTGTCAAAACATTCAGAGATTTAAAAAAAACAAGAGCATAGTAGTAGCAAGCAGTTACCATTTGTATTTTAAACGAAGTGGCAGGTGCAAGTGGATAGCCACATAATTCACAATGAAGAAGTGCATACATGCCAACCCTGCCAATTTAGGTGGGAGACTCCCGATTTCTCTTTGAAAAATACTGCTATTTTGTCACGTTCTCCCACTTAGAATAATTCTTTCCCCAGTGCATTCCTATGGGGAAATTGTTGTCTCCTGATTTCTCTGAAAAAATCTCCCTTCTAGGTGCGTCGGAATGTTGGCATGTATGGAAGTGACATTAGAGAGCAAGCATTGACAAAGTCACTATGTACCGGTGATATATAGCACTGCATGAGCATTTTCATTTCATCCTCAGTCATTGCATCATAAGCCTAGGAAGTAATATAATGTGTCATGTATTTCTGTCATAAACCAAATAATGCCATCAAACGCTCCTTTACGCACACCATTTGAAGGTTTTATTACAGCAGTCAAAAGTATATCGACCACTACTAGTTATTACCATCAAAATCAAAAGTGTTTGTGCCGTTACTATTCGATGCCAGTTATTCATAGAATTGTCAAGGCTGTGTAAAGTTAGCGTAGCATTGCTAGATTTCATTATGTCCCGCTAGCAAAGTACCAGGGTCAATCATGCCCCGTTAGGATAGAAGTATAAAATTAAATTACTACCAACTTGTACAGCAGTGCTAGGTTCCATTTTTCCTGCTTAGCACAGTCAGGCCAGAGATGGTTAAGCTTAGTGAAGTAACCTGGTTCAGGTGAAGAAGACTCGCGCTGGATTGCAATAGTAAGTTACATAGGTGTATTTATTCCAGTTCCTTAGGAACACTTGTAGGTTAAAATGTATGGCACAACCACTGGTCCATCCACACACCAGCCAGCTCCCGTCCAATTGACACTCACAAAATACCTGCTCTGTACACCGATCAACATTCCATCCTTACATTCCATACACAGAGTCTATGTACATCAGTACACTTAGTTAGGATAGGATTGCTGGATGGCAACACACCAAGGTAACATAATGAAACCACTTTCCATTATTAATAGTTATAACACTACTACATCCAGGTACCAGTACCCTATGGCCACAAGTAAGCACAGATTGTAGTGTGCCCAGTTGGCACTTCAAGGCCGGAATCCATGGAAGCAAATGTTTTTTGTTCTCGGGAGTGTGTGTGATGCTGGGAGTAGTGGGTGGGTGTGTGTTTGTGTGCAGAGCTAAGGAGATGTTTGTGTGTAATGCTGGTGGTGGTATGTGTTTATGCAGTAAAGTTCTGGGTGTGGTGTGTATGCAATGCTGGGTCAGTGAAAATGTGTATGAAGTACAATTCTGGGGCGTGTGTGTGTGTGTGTGTGTGTGTGTGTGTGTGTGTGTGTGTGTGTGTGTGTGTGTGTGTGTGTGTGTGTGTGTGTGTGTGTGTGTGTGTGTGTGTGTGTGTGTGTGTGTGTGTGTGTGTGTGTGTGTGTGTGTGTGTGTGTGTGTGTGTGTGTGTGTGTGTGTGTGTGTGTGTGTGTGTGTGTGTGTGTGTGTGTGTGTGTGTGTGTGTGTGTGTGTGTGTGTGTGTGTGTGTGTGTGTGTGTGTGTGTGTGTGTGTGGTGTTAAATGCAATAAAGCTACTAATAGGACGCACCCCACTTCCACTCAATGGTCCCCACACTTGCATCATCACTCTTGAAAGATCTCACCACTCCAGTCCATGCATACCAGTTGATTCCCAGGCTGAATGTCCCAACAATAATACATTCTAACATGAAAATGATTATGAAACCCGAATGAGCATCGGGTGTACTACCAAGAACAGCCATCGCAAGACCAGTGTATCCTTATTATTGGTGTTATGATGCAAGATCTGTAGTGCAATATGAGCCTAACTTCAGGACAACCTAAAAATAAACAACTAGACTTCCCATGGAGCCTAGAAGCATGGTTCTCCCAAAACTTGACATTGATTCTCTTTCTTAATGTCCAACCTCTCTTTGTACTTTTCTCTTTGTTCATGTACTTTGGGCCTCATTACGAGGTTCAATGGGGACTTACCGGTCTATTCCGACCTTTGCGGGACCGGTAAGTCCCCATTGAAAAAGGCAATCCCCATTATTTGAACCCCCATAGGGCTCAATGGGAATGGGGAGGGAGCTAATAACGGTACCGCAATTTGCGGTACCGTTATTTGCTCCCTGGTTCCTTTGCGGCTCCCGCTAAGGGTGCCTGGTAAAACCAGGTGCCCATAGCGGGACCCGCTAAGTGACCTCGGAATAGGGCGCAAAGGGATTACCGGCACCGATGCCCTTAACAGTGCCCGGTATCCCTTTGCGCCCACCTCGTAATGAGGCCCTTTGTATCTATTTGTTTTGCAGGTTAACTGACTGTTACTTCTTTCACTGTAACCAGTTAACTGTGTCTGACCAGGTCAATATTTCATATTTAGTACTGTGACGAGTTTACTCAATGTGATAACTCTTCTCTCTCTCTTCATGTGTATTATATCCTTTTGTCTTAGAAGTTAACTCTTTTCCATGTTTAGTACTGTGATGCGTTAGCTCAGTATTAGAATGATTCTCTCTTTCTTCACACTTATTATTTTCTCTTGACTTTGAAGTTAGCTCTTGTTCATATTTAGTACTGTAACGAGTTCCCACACCTCCCGGTTATCTTCGCTCTTTACTGAGGACATTTTAAGAAGGCCTCTGTCTTGGGCTTCTGCTAGCCCTTCATGGTTGTGGGATGCTGTCTTCCTCCTGATTTTCAATATCCCTTTATAGTTTCCTTGTCCCAGTATAATATTACATTTTCATTTTTTTTTAAAATGTATTTATTTACAAACTTTACATATAGATAAACAAGTAATCAAGCAAAACAATTGACATAGCACAGCAAAAAATATACAGAATGGCAGAATATATACACACAACCAGCAACAAATTAGTAAATATTCAGAAAGTCATCCCAAACCTTTCCATACAGTCTCAACTTCCCTTGCCTCTTAAAAACCACTTTCTCCATAGATGCAAGGGCAGACATCCCCTCAATCCAATCATCAAGAGCTGGCGCATTCCGTGTTTTCCAGCCCCTCAGAACCAACCTTTTGCCCAGACTAGCACCAGGAAGCAGGAACTTTTTCTGTGACACAGAAAGATCCTCCAGCAATTCTCCACCTCCCAAAATCATTGTCACAAAATCCAATTTAACATCCAAATTCAAAACACGCAGACATGCTCAAGAAACATCATGCCAAAATCCCAGTACACGCACACATTCCCACAGCAGATGTTCCAAACTACCCTGTCCATTCCCACAACACCAACATTCATCCGAATCCAACAACCCCCTCTTAAACATTCGTTCCGGACTCCAAAACACTCTATTGAGGATCTTAATCTGTCTAGACCGTTCCACCAGATCAACAGCACACAGTTTAACATTTGCACACATATCCAACCACATCTCGGGCGAAATCTCACACCCCAACCTCCTTCCCCATTCATCTCTCAAATCACAATTTTCCTTATTAGCAGACACAATACAATTATATATCCTGCTAGCAATGGAACAACCACCTGGCTCCCTCTCTTTAAGATAGAGATTCACCATTGAACTCCCTAGCTCCGCCACATCACCTATACATCTTTTCAATTTCCTGAAGTCTTCAGCTCTGAAATTATCAATGTGAAATTTTGCTCGTAACTCACGTTCCCCAATCCACTCACCATCCACCAGAACATCAGCAATCCAGAGCACCCCACCTAGAAACCAATCCGGCCAGAATAAAGACCTACCCCCGATAGAAATCAGTGGGTTCAACCAAATGGATGAGTGAATGGTCCTTGAAGCAACCAAGCCCAACAATTCATGAACCTGTCTCCACGTCTCTCCCAGAAAAACCGTCAAAGGTGATTTCTTACATGACTTGTTCGTCGCCGTGAGAATTGCCCTTGGAGGGAGCGGACCCAACATACTTGACTCTGCAATTACCCATTTATCAGGTAAGTCCATCAAAAAAGGCACAATAAAATGACTTGAAAAGGCTAAATGATATGCCCTGAAGTTCGGTACCCCCAGACCACCTTTTTCTACTGGCAACTGAAGTTTCCACAATTTAAGCCTAGGCGGCTTACCATCCCACAGAAATGACTGCAACAAACCATCAATTTTTTTCCAGTAATGTTGACCAATTTTCATCGGAAGCATACCTAGCACGTAATTAATCTTCGGAGCTGCATTCATTTTGATAGCGTTCACCTTGCCCCATAGGGACAAATGAAGCAAAGACCACCTCAAGATGCTCATTTTCAAATCAGTACATACCTCACTCATGTTTACCACAACCATCTCATCCACCAGTGGGGTTAGCCATATACCCAGGTATTTCAGTTTCCTTTCACATCACTGAAACCCAATCCCAGTAATCAAGTTCTTGTCACAATATCCTGAAATTGGCAACACCTCAGATTTAGACCAGTTGACCTTAAATCCAGCCACCGCATGAAATTTATCCAAAACATTCATCAAGGCCGGAAGGGACACTCTTAAATTCCGTAACAACAATAGTAGGTCATCCGCATAAAACCACAACTTTTGGTCGGCACCATGAAAACTCAGACCCTGTATCCCCACGTCATTCCTCAATGTAATCGCCAATGGTTCCATGGCCAAAACAAATATCAGGGGGAATAAAGGACATCCCTGTCTTGTACACCTCCGTAGCACAAAGGAGTCTGACAATTGCCCATTAGTTCTAACAGCGGCAGTCGGACAAGCATAAAGTAAGATGATCCATGAAATAAACTCCTCACCCAAATTCATAGCACGCAATACAGAAAAAAGATAGTTCCAATCAACGCGATCAAACGCCTTTTCCGCATCCAATGAAAAAACCGCAACATCATCCTCCATATCATGAGCATGTGTCATCAACAATAATAAGTTCCTAATATTACTAGATGTCCTCCGGTCACAAACAAAACCTGACTGATCAGTTTGTACCAACTTCACAAGAAGGGTCTGTAAACGCAGGGCCAATAATTTCGCTAGAATCTTACTATCTGTATTAATCAAACTGATCGGACGATAGTTTGAAGTTAAGCAACCATCCTTACCCTTTTTAAGAAAAACAGATATAATGGCGTGGCTAGTAGAAGCAGGAAGTAAACCCTCCACCCTGGACTCTAGGAACATATCTCGCAGAAGTTCCACCGCCGAATCAGGCAATATTTTATCAAATTCAGCAGGCAGGCCATCAGGACCAGGAGACCTGCCCGAATTCAATTTCCCAATCACAGATTTCATTTCATCCACAGTCATAGTTTCACCCAGCCTGGCTTTCTCCAAATCATCCACTCTAGGTATCTCCAACCCTTCCAAAAACGAACCATTTAATCCATTGACACCCAACTCATTCTGATACAGCTTCATATAATACTCCTTAAATGTCTCATTAATCAATTTCGGATCACAGGTCACCTGACCATTCTCTCTTTTAATAGAAGTGATAGACCCTTCTGACTGTTGCTGTCGTAATCTATAGGCAAGCCAGTGATCACATTTTTCGCCATATTCAAAATAAGAACATTTCAACCTGAACAAATCCTTTTCAGACCTTGTTTTCATAGTCTCATTCAGCTTCCTCTGCAGTTCCCTAAATTTTCTCCTTTTCTCCAGATTAACTGAGTCATTTATCAAATCCTTTGGAAGCTGCTTAATGCTTTGTTCCAAATCCAAACTTTCCCTCTCCATACATTTCCTCTTGCTACTGGACAAACCCAGAATCAAGCCCCGCATCGTACATTTAAATGCCTCCCAGACTGTCCTAACACCAATTCCTTCTGTCCAATTTTCTACAACAAAATGATCAGCCTCAGACCTGATTTTTTCCACTATCTTTTCATCCTGAAGAATTGAGGTGTTCATTCTCCAACAAAAAGATCTGGAAGTATCAAACTGCAAACCCATACTCATAAACACAGGTGCATGGTCAGTGACGGCAATACAGCCAATCTCACAGCTTGCCAGATTCAAGGTTGCTGAACCAGCCGTGAGAAACATATCTATGCGAGAATGTGAGCCATGAGAGTTAGAATAAAACATGTATTCTCTCAAATCAGCATGAAGCAATCTCCAACAGTCTTCTAAGGCAAATTCAGAAACAAGTGAATTAAAAGAACAAAATGTCGGATCCCGCCTGCATGCAACACTGGATCCACTACGGTCCTTGATATTATCAATAACCAAATTAAAATCACCCCCCCAGAATAATATTCCGGCAAGCAAAATCCTGTAAAATTTGAGCTACTTTTCCAAAGAATGAACCATCATCCACCGAGGGAGCGTAAACATTGCAAAGAATTGTTTGAACACCCTGAATTTCCACCAAGAGTGCAATCACCCTGCCCTCCTTATCAGAGCAAGAGTTTAAAACCTTAATTGGTGAGTCCTTCCGAATCAGAATAGCGACTCCTCTACTCCTGGACGAATAGCATGAGACAAAAAGTTCCCCAATCCACCCTTTGCGTAATACATTAACTTCATCCAGCAATAAATGGGTCTCTTGAAGAAAATAAACATCACTGTGCATATCCTTCAAACAATTTAAAATCGTCTGCCTCTTGAGTGGATTGTTTAGATCATTTATATTCCATGAGGAAACAGACAATTGGTCACCCCTCCCAGATGGCATTATAAGGGAAAGAAAAAGACAACAAAAAACCAAATCAAAAATTCTGTACTTGTAAAACTCAAAAACCCTTCCCCACCCCCACCTGCAGAAGTATGAATCCAACGTCAACAAGAACTAACAAACCCCAAGCCACCCCCGATACCCCTCCCAATCACATACATATATCCCCAACCAGAAAACACCAAACAGTCCATACAGGCTACAAGTAACTTAACAGAACAACATAACCTGAGTCACTTGTACCACTTTAAAAGCATCCCAATCATTGAAGCAACAGGTGAAAAGGAATGTAACAACAAAAAATCTGAAACTAAATACACCCATCAGGCCTCCTAACACAAGATCACTGATCCGTGAGGAAAGCCTACCCCCTTCAAGTAAAAAGAAAGAAAAACAAAAAAATAAAAAAACAGCAACATAGTAAAATAATAAAGCAAATATCAATGCAATAACATATATATCAGGCAACCATGGTGCGAATCCAGCTGTAATGTCACAAGCATTGGCGATTTGAAATGAATCATGTGAAACAGCCATCCCACCGCTCCAGCGCACATAGTATGCCACCAGTCATAGGGCCTCATTACACGGAAGGCGGTAATGGTTAACGGCCACCGTTAATGGTAACGGTGACCGTTAACCATTACCGCCTTACTATGAGGTCCCTTAGCGGGTTGGTGCTTTAACGCCTGCTTTTGGCGTTAAAAACCAACCCGCTAAGGGACCTCGGAGCTAATTACGGCACCGCAAAATTGCTAATAGCGCCATGGCTCACCGCCTTCCGTGTAATGAGGCCCATAGTATCTAAATAATGTCTTGGACATATCCAATCAGACCACAAAAACAGTGTGGTGTGACTACAACACGGGGCTGCACCATAGAACCAAAAACCAGCATGAGATCATGAGGACTCCACATCCCATCAATACAAAAAGTCAAGATGCCGCCTTTTTGCCCCATATCCGCAGATATGGTACATTGTTATTAAAAATATGATGAAAATAAGTGGGAAAACGAAAAGAGGGGCTCCTCTTGCCTTCATTCTTCCCTTGACCAACATCCAGCGGCATACGCTTCTCAGCACGTGTAAAATGGTAGAGACAACTGTGTAGACTCTGACTTCAAACATGTTTTTAACATTAAATCAAAACCAGTATGCGCGTGATGGCACCACCGTTGCTCACCTCCACCTTACCTCCACCACACACTGATCTCCCTCAAAAACATAGTCATTCAAAAAATAAAAATATATATTTATTTGTTCTCAGCACGGGTTCGTGAAAAGCAGGGACTCTAGCAGTTAGTGCGTGGTAGATTAAACTGTTCCTGTATGGTGTCTCTTTTGATATGGAGAATCTACCACATTAAATCATGTCCCTTAGATGCTGAGGCTCACATAAGGGTTATACATCTGAGTGGAAAGTAAATTGGCTAGGACGGTGGGGGGGGGTGTAACACAACAGAATAGCCATTGTCAAAACAAAAGGTCTGACTCAGAGAAAGGCCCCCTATGGAATTGCACCATCATTAGACACCTCAGGCCCAAACGAGTTTCAAAACAGCAAAAATAATGGTAGACTTGGCTAGGGTTCTTTGGCAGGCAACTATTCAATGAGTACCATCTTTTTGTTTGAACTTCAAACTCAAGCTCCTTGTTTTGTTTTGATTACACTTCTCGATCTCAGAGGAAGCCATTAAAAAAACAGGAGTCTTGGGAAGGGAGCAGCGAGGCCAGGTGTGTGGTATTACCCCATTTGACAGGTACCGGCGTTGCCGTCGCTCCTCGCTGTTTCACTTCCGGAAATGGCCTCCTGCGCCTGCAAAACCCCGGACCTCCACCAGCACATACCTCAAAGTTCAGAAGCCGACTCCAATCTCCAGACCATCGTGCCGAGGACAGCCGACTCCAACCTCCAGACCATTGTGGGAGGAGGGAGAGTAAACCGGGATGCACTGCTCACTCCCTACGCAGCGCCACCCTTCACCGGCTGTACACTGACACGTGACGCGATGCACAGTGGAGAGCAACGCTGCACGTCAACGCGTCAGTAATGAAGGTCCTTTACTCCCTCCTTCATTGAAGCCACGCAACATCGATCCATAATACGGCTCGAACACAGATGAATTCAAACCACAACTGAATTCAACACCCGACGCCATTTTCTTGTATTAAATCCAAAGAGAAAAAAAAAGTTTAAAAAAAAAAAGACATATCACACGAGAAAACGAGGGGGATGTCTATGAATGTATCAATGTGAAAATCAATCAGCAATTGCTAGATTTATCCCGAAGTGTCTCAAGCCAAGACATAGCTTCCTTTGGGTCAGAAATTATTCTCTCTCCCTCTGGCAACACCAAAGTCAATGAATTATATTTATTCAAAACAAACTTTACCTTTAGGGATTTTGCCAGGTCTTTCACACCCTTAAAGTTCTTCCTAGCCATCATGACCTCTTTAGGGTAATCCAGAAACACAAAAATAGATTTTCCTTTGTAATTAGCAGATCCCTGAGACCTAGCAGCAAGCAGCAGACTTTCTTTCTTCCTGGCCAAAACAAAAACCACCATTATATGTCTAGGTCTAGACCCCGGTTGTTTACCAATCCTATAGATATGATCTATATCTTCCTCCTTAATTGACTGCAAACCAAAGCAATGTGTAAAGATCCCAGTAACCACTGAAATCAGATCTCAACACCAGGGTCCTCCTCTACACCAACCAGTCTGATATTTCTCTCCCTCAATTTAAAGTCCATTTCCAATCTCTGGTCTCTTTCATCATGAAGATCTTTCTTCAAATTGTTATAGGCCCTGTAGCTTCCTGCCATCTCCGAAGTCATTGAATGTGATTTTCTCTCTAGCTCCTCTACTCTGCCATCCAGATGACACACTTTAGAGTTCAGTTCTGCCAAGGTGGTCTTCACTTCCACCATATCCAGGGACACTTGCTTCAGAAGTTTATAGATGTCCTGACTGCTAGGATTTTCATCTTCCATCTCCATCAGTTGTTTCTGTTTCCTTGAAGTAGGATTTTCTGGTTCATGAATTTTCTTTTTTGAATTCATTATCAATCTTGAAATATCTTCAGGGAGGGGACCAGGAGCTGCAGGTTCAAGCTGCTGTCACCTTGGCCAACATTCCGGAATCTCATCTAATATTACATTTTCAAAGCATCCCATGTAGGCAATGGCATGTCTAGCCTGAGGGAGTTCCTCACAGGAACAGGAGTCCTTGACCCCAAAGGGGGAGTCTCTCCCGTTGAGGTCATACTTCCCTCTACCCCCAGGAAGGATATTGTGGAGCAGCCTCACCTCCCTATTCTCACAGGAAGGGGCTCTCTTCGGGAGAAGTGACGAATTCCCTCGATTCATCACAGTCGGGTTTTATTGTGCTCAGGTGTTCAAATGAGAAAAAGTTGCTGGTGGGGATTCATTTGTGGTATGGTGCATCTTATATGGAGACCACACATTCTGTTCTATCCTCTCTATTACTGTTATTTTTTGTGTGCATTTGTGGAGACCAGGGTGTCAAGTATGGTGTAGAGCTTTCAGTTTGCATAGAATCTGGATGAGTTCACGTGATTGGGTCTTGGAAATCCTATCTGAGAGGGAAGAGGCTTTGACTGCTCTAATGGCTAGTTTGTATTGCTGAGGGAGGTGGATGAAGTTGGGCTTGTTGATGGGAGTGGGGGATTTGAGCTGAGATGTTTCAAGGGCCATTTTTTGGCTCGTGGCCTGGAGGTCCGGGGAGAAGCAGGAATTGATGTGTCGTAACACTCACCTGACTCCCACGGAGGCGCTGGTCTAGTCTGGGTTGCTGTGGCCTCTTCGAGCGTGATGCGCAGAACTCGGAACACCGACTGAACAGGACCCTCAAATCTTGCTTGTCTGGCCCGTAGGAATATCCTTCTGCAGATGAGAAAGGGGATTAACAGTCTGCAGAATAGTGTGCTTGCTCCCCCCTCCCCCCCTTCGTTCTTCTCTAACTTCCTCCGAAATCCCCGGTTGAAGCTCACCTTATGGTTTGAAAGGATGAACTCTCCATCCTGCTTCTGGTGCAAAGGCGCGTGTTTGTCCAGTTACTTCACTGGTTTTCAGAATGGCGCTGGCAAAATCCACTTGACTTTTCCGAGCGGAACGCCGTAAGTATAAAGATTACAAAAGTTCAAGTGTTGAGCCTCCTTTTCTGTTGCCTTCCTAACCTGTGATCTGTCCTTTATTTCAGGTGCAGAATGAAGGCGATGCGTTGAGGGCTTGAATTGCCGATGGTAAACTCAGGTGAGTTAGCGATGGGGGCGATCCCTCTTAATGTCTTTATATTCCTCCAGTAATGTCTTTTGTCCTTTCCCCATAGGGGCCGGGGTGCGGTACCTGCCAACGAAGCGGCGCCGACCCGAAATGAGGAATGATCCACCAACAGAAGACCGGTAAGTGTTATGGCGGAAAATTAGGCTTTCCTCATATGTTCCTTCTGCTCACCTTTTGTCTCTTCTTCTCTCCCCTAGGCGCAGAGATGTGGCGACCGGTGCAGACAGTCGCGGTGGAGCCAGAAGAACTCCCGAGGACAGGTGAGTGAAGCGCGGCGCTGCAGCGAGCAACGCAGTGCTTTTAAATGAAAGTCTTTTCTCAGGAACGATGGCGTGAAGGTTCCGGATGCAGGTAAGAAGTTTGATAAATAAAATTCTTGGTTTTCACCTTTCTCTTCTCTTCTTTCCTTACAGGTTTTCCAGGATCGAGGCGGCCGTGGCTGGAGACCAGATGCAGGAGCAGACACAGTGAGCGTTCAGCTGCTTGGATGCAGAACAACGCGAAGCGTGAGCTACTGTCTGGGCGTGGCTTAAATAGCCCCCAAAGTAGTTCCAGGTAAGTATCCTTCCCTGGCCACGCCCGAGTGGCAAAATAGTCCTAATGAAAAAATAGTCCCTTTCAGGTCTCAGGGAGGCCTGAATCTTACAGCATGGTCTGCATCAGGTAAGTGCACAAAACACCTTCCTTTATGAGCCTATGGCGCCAGGACTGATGTCCAACATGAGCCTGGCGCCAAAGGCGCCAGGACAGAGTCCAAAGAGCCCCTTTAAGGGGCCGCTGGGCTTTTACCCGGGGGCATGATGCCTTCTCCCGGGGGTGCTGGGCCTGGCCTGGTGCTCTGGGGGTAGGCATCATGACATGTGTGTAGAAGGTTTAGCTATATGGGATTTAAGGGGTGCAATAGCATTTAAGGCTGATAGGATGGCTTTATTGTATGTATCAACCAGACTGGAGGGGTTGGAAGGCAGAGTGGCTGCAGTGAGTGAATGATCTGCTGTGAGGATTGGTAAAAGTTTCTCTTTAGTTAGGTTACAAGCGCATCTTGCAATAGTGGAGGGAGAGGATGGTGCTCTGGGTTAAGGTGGCTGGCATCAAGAAGATAATAGTGTGGTGGTCTGACCAAAGGTTATGGGTGATGGCTACACTGGTGAGGTTACAGTTAAGGTCCAGGAGCCAGTCGAGTGATCTGCCTAATTGGTGGGTAGGTTTTATAAATGTGTTGGGTGAATCCGAGCGAGTCTAATGAGTTGGCTGGTGAGCGGGCATCTTTGTCAGAAGGGTCATTTAGCCCCAAGTTCAGGTCTCCTAGGAGGAGGATTTTGGATGTGGGTCTTATGCATGAGTTTAGGAGCTGCGCAATGGCATCCTCAAAGGATGTAGCCGCTCCAGGAGGGCGGTAAATGATGTGCAAAGTTATGGAGGACGTAGCTGAGATAGAGTGCTTGGTGCTAAGTATTTTGCAGGAGGAGGGGGCTGTTGTAATGATTGGGTGGAAGGCTAATGTGTCTTTGGGGATAAGGATGACTACAACTCGTTTGTGAGTTAGGCAGTCATTACGTAGGATGGAGTACCCTGGTGGGATGGCGATGGTAAGTGCTGGGCCAGCAGCTGGGTGTAGCTAGGTTTCAGTTACTGCAAGGAAGTCGAGTTGCTGATTGGTAATGAGGTCACAGACCTCTGAAGCATAAGCCACAATGGAGCGGGCATTGAAAAGTGCTCCAGAGAGAGGTTGGGGGGCAGGGGTAGATGGAATTCTAGTTTTAGGTAGCATGGGAAGACCTGTGTGTTGGGTGCGCATGTGGAGGTGTGCTTGCCTGCATGTGAGTGTTGGTGGGTAGAGCTACGGTATGTAAGCTGGTGGTGCGCATGAGGCAAGCCTTGCAATGTGTTGGATGCCAGTACAAGGGAGGCTGGTGGGTATTGCAAGGGAGCTGGGGGTATAGGAGTCAGATTTAGCATAGTTGGTGGGTTTCTCAATGGAAGGGTCGGTGGGTCTCCTAGTGGCGAGGGGATATTTAAGAGTTATGGGGGTGGTTTGCTTGCCGGTGGGCAGGGGTTGGAAGGAAAGGTGTTGCTTTAATCTTGTGGTTGGCAGAGCGGACTGTGTTCACACCCTGTGTGGAAGTCGGTGAATTGATAAACACTAGTTTATCTTTGAGCTTTGTAGAAGATAGGAGTGCAGCAATACAACTAATGGAGTGTGATTGAGGTCCCAATAAGTGGTAGCAGGATGGCGAGAGGTGCTGGGTGCATTAGCTTGATCAGTGCTGTCTTTGGGAAGACATTGGCTGCGGATGAGGTGAGAGTGCATGCTCTGCAACATGGTCTGCAGTAATAATGGGGCTAAGGTTTTGTTAGAGAGATGTTTGAATTCAAGTGTGGGAGGTAGGGAGGGTGCGGCATGGGAGAGGGTTGGCGGTGTTGAGGTCATCAGGGTTATGGGACCTGTCCGAGGACAGGGCACGAGTTGTGCCACACTGGTAGTGGCTCGGAAGGATGTTGGAACTGGTGGATGGGAACTCGAGGGTTGTTATGGCTGGTGGTATCGGGGTAGTGTCAGACTGGTGTGGTGGCTGCAGGGTAGTTAGCATGAGAATGCTCAAGGGTGGATAAGAGTTATGTGGTTTGAAGGAATGGTAAATATCACAGGTATCACCATCATAGTTGGTTGTTGCTGTGAGGTGGGCGGAGGCGCTGGGCAGAGTGGGTAATCCGCGCTGGTGGGTGGTTGGTTCGGTGTGCATTTTGCAAGAGTGGGAGGTTGTTCGACAATTTTTACTGGTGGGTGCCGGAATTACCTCCAGCACAAAGCTGGAGGTAATTCCGGCCACATCACAGACAAATTTGGAGTTTGCCAGTGCAGAAATGAGCTGGTAAACTGAGTTACTGGCACGTTAATTCCACACCGGCAAACTCCTATTGACGCTAGAGCCCAGTTTGTCTCTGAATTCACTGACTTTTTGCACAGAGCACTTGTAATGGGTAAACTCAATTTTGAATTATGCCACCAGCAAACAAATACAATCTCTCTTGAACAGAATGTCTAGCCTTGAATTCACCCACATAGTCCAATCCCAAACGCATGTCTATGGCAACCAGCTAGATGGACTGTTATGTTTAATATCCAGGCAGGAAACATCCTGGTCCCTGATCTCATTACAGCCTACCAAATGGGTGTACCAAGGAAGAGGATTGCCACTGATGCTTTCCCATCCTTGTTCAAGGACTCCCTTGAGTGTGTAAGTCATGCCCCTGACCCAGAGAATGTCATAAACACCCACACTGATAGTACCCTGACACATGAGTCCACCTCACTAAAACACAAAACTAAAATTAAAATGAAACAACTAATCCCCAAAAGGCCAGCCCAACCCCTTAGCCAACTCAAAAAATGAGAAATTTCTCCTGCCCCAATCACCACAGTTAAAAATATAGTCAAAGGACTGAAAACTGCCAGAGTGCCATTCCCCCCACTAACTACTGAAATAACTTATTGACGCATTGGCACCCTGTGCCTGACCACACCTTAACACACCTCACTAACGCAGATTCGCTATGCTCCACTATAGGGCCATTTTACATCCCCCCTACTAAAGAAGATCCTGACCCAATAACCTGGCAAAGTTGTGACCAATCACAAACCTGCCTATTGAAGAAAGGATAATAGAACAAATTGTGACCTCACAACTCCAAACATATAGACAAAAGCATTAATGTAGAGATCCTCGTCCCCTCTGACAACCAACATGTAACATTAATCTTACTGGACCTCTCCACAACATATGACAAAGTTGAGCATACGATTCTCCTACAAAGGGTTAAAAGCCCAACTTGCAATACATGGAATGGACCTAGCATGGCTCAAATCCTTCTTACAAGATCAATCATCTACAGTTAACATGGGGCATTTTACCTCTGCTCACTAGCCCATTGGGAGTCCCCAAATGTAAGGCCTTTCTGCATGTTTTTTCAGTATGATCTGTCTCTTTATGCTGAGAGGACACTGAACTGTTGGTCAGACATACAAAGGATGACATCAACCAGCCCTACCTTTCCAATTGCTCTCTAGTGGGATAGCAAAGGTTTACCTGATTGGTGGCAAAGCTAAGATCATGTAATGAGGACCAACCAACATCCCAGCCCTCATATCTCCTCGCCAACAGCATTAGGAATCATCCCTACCTGAGCAGACAATGTAAGGAATTAAGGCATTACATTTGACCCAAACCTTTATTTCATTTTCCCCCAAACCAAGAACCTAACCAAAATCCTGGCACTTTCAACTCCATATGATTTGAAAACCCTCAACTACCAAGAACATAGCCCAAAGAATTCACCTAACATGTACCAAACACCACCATGGTAGCATTCGGAATTGATGCCTTCCTAAAAAGTAATTTCAAGGCCTCCTAGCATTCCAAAACAGGACAGTATGTCTAATCTTTACCCGAAAATATACAACTATGTTTCCTAGACCTTATAATCCCTGCACTGGCTCAATATCCCGCAGAGAACAACCTCCAAGGTAATATGTACTGCACTTAGTGCTATGTGGTGTAATGGAGCAACCTACCTGAGGGACTGCCTAAAACCCTACAAACCCTTGAGTTCTCTCCAATCTACTATCTTAACGACTAAACCATAAAAGTGACCCAAAAGAGGGGCACTCCTCTCACAAATTTGCCACGACAACAGCCGCCCATTATCTGAGAGATGAAAAGAACCTTAAAAATTCAGAAAACAGGTGCAGACCTCCTGTTTAGCCAAGCATTTGGTTCAGGACAAATACCTCATTTGAATGCTTGATTGTTGCTTTTACTTCTGTGCAACTAGTCTATATTGCTTTAACAGCGGGAAAATTCAGTGGGGGAAGGCAATAACTGGATGCTGGGCCATCATCGGCTCTGAACTTTGACTAAATCACCTTGGTAGGATGGCTTTCCTGGCCTGTAGAGACCCATAAAAAGTGTGTAAGGGATTTGGAGAGATGACTTTGTTGCAAAAAGCAATAACCTACATTGCTAAGAAAAAACAGCTTTTACCATTTTTGGAAATTGCTAGGGGCATCAATATTAAATCACAGTATGCATTTTATAGTTTGTTTACTGCTGAGTATCACAAATGGACCGGTTATATAAACACTTGAACCGTCTGTGGCTACGCCCCCACATCTCCCTCACTGATTATGCCCAATACGGAAGACACATGTCTGAGTTGGCTTGCCATGTTGTACAGATTAACTATGATTGGAAGTTCAGTGAAGTATGTACAAATAATAGCACAATGAGTTAAGATGCATATGGTGGGCATGCCCATTACATAGTTCACAAAGATTTGCACTCGAGAACATAAGGCCATACCCTGAGCATCTCAGATTTGTTCCTGCTAGCTGGAGTGAACCTGAGGATTCCTATAACAGGCATCTCAGAGATTCTACAGACATCTCCAGATGTGCTACAGTTTTAGGTGTTGTGAATCATGTTAAGGCAGCGGGAGAATACAAATATCTTAATTTGTCCCTGATATTATATGCCTCCAAGTCTTAAAAATTAGACATTGCTCTCACTTATAAAGTCTCATGTGGACATTTGTGACTTATTAACTTAAAAGTACTGTCCACTCCAGATTGTTTTCATCACCCCCCCCCCGCAGAAAGTGTGTTACCGATGGTGCACAAGTGTTCTAATACAGCTTTCACTTGGTGAGTTGTCATACCTATATTTTGCATGGACAAGTACTAATACATATATTAGCAATCATGGGTGACCATAACCAAATTGTTTCTGTTTCCATGACGTATGCAAGCCTATATCGACCTCTGTGGATAGTTTGGTAAAATGATATAGTGAACAAATACCACACGTTTAGTGGCCACTGATACTTGGAAGCCCCATGACTCTGTTATGAATGATTGCCACAAAATATGACTTCTTTTTGTAGTTGTTTGGACTAGCACATCCCTTATAATCTTGCTCTTTTTATATGTGAAGAGTGGTTGTGAATGTTTATGGGGCCAGCTTCTCCAATACGTGCCAATGTGTTTTGATCACTTGTTTTACTTTACAAGATAGATTGTAGAATGTGGTCATGCAAACTAATCCATCTCCATTCTTTTCTGGTTTGTTCTGATCCAGCAAAACATCCCTACTGTAATGTCTAGCTCTCTTGCATGTGTGTCAGGTAGTCTTCTTTGGATAGCCCTTTAGTGATAATTTCGAATTTAGCTTACATGCCTCTGTCTCAAAATGGGGTCATTACATATTATTCTCCTGCAAATGAATAACTGTCCAAAAGGAAGGTCCTCTCTAAGACATTCTGATTGGAAACTTAAAGGAAAGAAATTAAGGAGTGATGTGCTGTCCTTGAGCTGTCCTTGAGCTTAGTGTATGGTCTAAGTGTCAATTACAATTTCAGTATCAAGGAAAATAAACTCCTAATTGGTTATAGTATGATAAAATCTAAGTTGTGGATCTTGTTCATTCAATTGTACAATAATGCCTGTGTCTCTACTTGCGTGTCTTACCAGGTAACTAGAATATCATCAATATACTGTTTCCATAATACCAGCTGACAATGCTATAGGTTATCTATTGGGTATACACGGTGTCCCTCAAAGTACTCTACATACAAGGACACATTGGTGGCTCCTGTAGACCCCATTGCTGTGCCTTCCAGCTGCTGGTACATCTGATCTTTAAAGCAGAAAAAAGTATTTTTCACAACGGGACCTCGATAAATCTAGAAACAATGAAGACATGCACGAATTGCAGAAACACAATTGCAAAATTACCGCGGTGGTCAGCTAGTCTCGTGTGACTGAAAGACTGAAAACTCTCAACACGCCCACATCATACAGTAGTATTTAAAGGCGAAAAGCACACAATTAGAATACATTTGTATACATTTTAGACATTAGGTGTAACCACATTCTAACCATCCTATTGGCTCCTGCCTATACAAACCTAATGCCTATGGATGCCTATGGGCTTTGGCACTTTAGAAATATATAGAAATAGAAATTACCCTACCCCGATTGGTTAGTGCAGTGTTGCATTTGATGTGCATCCCACCGCAGATGACCTAATCATATGCAGTCAGTAGGAAGAGCGAAATCTGCCCCTCACAGCAACAAACTAGTTACAGTGCAATTCTCTCCCGTGCAACCAGACCTCTTGTAACCCCAAGCTATTCCAAAACCCACTGGTCTCCCACATTAAAAGCATTTCCTTGCAGCTATCATGCAACCATCTGCGTATGCCAAGGCACAAACCATTATTTCGAATATCTGGGGAAGGTTACATGAGAAAATATAATCAAAGCCTAATTCTTGTGAAAATAACTCATACATACGTGTGCTGCCCATCCACCCCGCTGCGTACTTCGTAGTCTGAAGACTCTTTAGGATGCAGCAGAAATGAAAACCTATTCACTTCAATAATATTCAATAATATTCGTGCAGCCTATATTTTTTCCTTTGTTTAAAACGTTGCACTTGCAGATTTATATCCTCTCCCCTCTAGTTATTTATAAACTACACATCCCATCTCTTTCATCTTGTCAAAAGGAGTCTTCGGTACCATCACTTTCATCACATTTCTCAAATCCTTTGAATTCTCTTCTAGGCTACATGGCAAAAAATCGCCGTCAAAATAATTTTCAGGATCATTGGGGCATTTGAATAGTATTCCCTCTGGGCCAATTGGGTGTGAGATTTGAATCATGCAAGGCTTGTCCAGTTCTTCGGTTTGAGTGTGGTTGTGTTTCACTAGAGGGATAGCATCAACAGATAGTATAGTGAGTAACATCATAGGTACTACTTTAACAATAATTCTTTTGCAGCACCACAGGGCCAGTTGGTAAATGCAATAAAGAGCCAGCAGCAAAACAACGATAGGTATCAGCACTTTGAGGAGATTACTCATCAATGAGAAAATCAATGTGAACCAGTCATCATTTTAAACCCCACCTTATTTCTCCGTGGTGGTGCACAGATTGTGCAAAGCTTGTATTGCCTGTGTGAGGCTTCCATTGTCCGCATCGTTGGAGGGCATGAATGTGCAGCAAGAAGTGCCCAGTTTTACGCAAACAGCCCCCCATGACAGTTAATATGTCGATTTCATAACGATTCTACACTTGATTCATAATGGTCTTGTGGCCCAAAGTTCTTCCCTAATAACATTTAAACCATTTTCTGTGTCATTGACCATTTCGATGAGCTCCCACCTTTTTATTTGCAGCCACTTGGCGTTTGCTCCTGCTTGCATTCCAGGAGTGAGAAATTAAGCAAAAAACATGTTGGCAATGCTGAACAATCTATATTTCTTTAGTATCTCATTCAGCTTGTCACTTGACTCCTGCGTTAGATAGTTACATCTGTGGTGGTAGCACAGGCTCAGAGATCGGCAAACCGTCAATGCGATAAGTAAATGGGCTTGGTCATTGGATGCCTGTGGATTGCTGTGATGTTGACATCGGGTGCTACCAGGATGGGAGCTTGCAAGGTTGCCATGGAACAAACACCTCCCCAGGACGGCGTCAGTTGTGTGTACGCCAGTCCACCGCACACCCAGTATAGGTCCATGAGAGCAACGGTACCCCCTTAATATCAGGAAGATTAACCGTTACACTTCAATTTGAGTTTGCCCCCACAAACATGCCGCTGTTGCTTTTGAAACAAAAGGAAAACCGTGTGACTTTTTTAGAAGAGGGTTTATACTGATCCATCCAAGTCAAAATGTTCATGTCCTTGCCCCAAATGGCAGAACAAACAAGTTTCATTTATTTTTAGAACCACATCCTTGGATAGCCCAAACATTCCGCCTGCCCTGCATCCAATCAGCCCCTTGACCCATTCGGCCTTTTTCATCTCCACAATGAGACCTGCTCTGCCCTATACCATTGAAATAATGGGATGCATGTGATGCCGTGAAAATGAACTCATTTGTCCTAACTTGCTCTGCCCGATTGTCAGTCATTTGCACCTGTCCACTTCTTTGATGCCTATGTATGAGATCACTCAACCCATTGTCCTCTGTTATCATCTTCAACTCCACATAATTGTTGTCATATACTGTTGTGTTAACTTCCACCCACTGTATCTGAACCTTATGTCCTTGAATGTTGTCTCACACCCTGCATAAAGCTAGTTGAACTAAACAACTTGCTACCTCTTGTGACATCTCTTGAGGTAACAACAACCTACGTGTGGCCGCTGCATAAGGAATCAATGAACAGACAAAACAGGGGTCACTCGATTTCTCTTTCCCCAGTGACTGCATGCAGCGATACCACATGTTGTCTTCCGCGTGAGGATGCATATCATCAGATCTACCTGGGATCACTCTTGGATCAGTAATATCTCTTAATTCTGGACATGGAAACATTAACACTCTCTAGCAGTTCAATTTGTATACAAATATTACTTCACCTTAGAAATTCAACAGTTTCATCATTAGTAATGTTAAAGCCAGCAATATCCTGAAAGGGGGGGGACAGAAGAAAAGCAACAAGAGAAAACACAGAATGCAAAAAAGAACAAGATAAGGCTTATAGTGCCTGGTCTGTCCGTGTCCCCTTGAGATAGCAGTGAGGCAACAGTATTCTGTGCTCAAATGGATATATAGGCATAGGAATCATACTCCCCGTGATATTTCCCCCTCTTCTTCAATCTGCTGGTGGAGGTGATGAAGGAACTCTTGTCTTTGCAGACATTGCTGAAGGAGATCCATTGTCTTTTACCAGAGACTTGGACCGCTGTCGTAGTAGCGCAGACCATGTCGAAAGGTCCCTCGAACTTCGGTTTCCTTCCACTTGCGAACAAAGTTCCTGACGAGCTGTGGTTGCAAACACTGCAACAGCTCCTGTTGCGCAGGCGATGCCTCATCTACTGGTGGATCACGATCATTGCAATCAGGCCCAACCTGCAGAGACATGAACCTGACAGATTTGGTTAGCTCCCTAAAGTACCCCTGCAATTCTTCCCCTAACATTTTTGCAGAAGTGTGGGCATTGGAAGTTGTGTGTGCAGTTGTGAAAGGAGTGTGCAGCCTCCTGCCTGTGTTTATTTCATGTGGTTTGAGGTAATCGTCAGACCCTGGCTGATTCCTAGAGCAAATAAAGCAAGAGTCAAACAGTGCAGCCAACTTTTATGCAGTGTGCCACATAATTTAGCAAGTCTTAGTTTCAATAGACCATTCATGTGCTCAACTAGTCCGTTAGCCTGTAGGTGATACATAGTGCATAACGTGTGCTTTATACGCAATAAACAAAATACTTACTTTAACAGTCCATTGAGAAAATGAGTTTGGCATTGCGGAAAAACTTGACATACCAGAAACTTGGCTGCAGGTTTAGCATCAGTGTCAGCACAGGGAACTGCTTCAATCTATCATTTCAATGGGCAAAGCACACCAATTACATAATGAAAGATACTGCACCTGTTACCATGTCCACATAGTCGATGTGTAGGTGTCGAAAGGGCCCCGAAGGCCGGGCCAATGTCGCCTAAAGCATTCTACGGGAGCAACCTGTTGAGTACCTTTGGCAAGTAATGCAATTTGAAATGAAATCCGCAACGAGCTCTTGGAGATTTGGGATCAACCATTCCTCTTGTAAATAGGCAGCAATGTATTCGACGTGTGTTGGAAAGTGCAAAGTGATGGCAAGCGATTCTCTGGGCATGACTGGTTTGCTGAAATATCCTGTCTCCATATGAGGTCTCTAGTTGAGAGGGAGCACGCCCTCTTCGTCCACAACTTTTTTTGAGGAGCCTACGCTTGTAACTCATACATCTGGACCATGGAAAGGGCATTGTAAGGGACTGTAGTATCTGCTTGCTGTAAGGATAAATCAGAGGACACCATGGGATTGGGGTTATCTAAGTGAGCTGCTTCTTTGGCTGCCATGGCTGCCTCGTGATTGCCATTAGCAATGGGATCTGTGTTGGATGTGTGAGCTGTGCATTTTACCATTGTGACTGCTGCAGGGAGGGAAAAAGTATCTATTAACCTGGAGAGTAATGTGCATGCTGCACAGGTGTGTCATTTAATTTTGTTTAACCCTCGCCTGTACCATCTGGAAAGGCCGGAATCTACTGTGGATGTGACATAAGCTGAGAATGAGAAAATAGCGGTTGAACACCCTTGAGATAATTCTAATACTGTTATTCGGGCCACAGATTCTGCCACTTGCACGGAGTAGTGCGAGGGCAATTGCACCTTAGCTAGCACATGGTATTCCCCTGCTTCAAGACTTACTACCGCTGCCCCTGCATGCTTGACTCCATGCTCTGATCAATTATAGATGAACCATCAATGAAGAGCACCTTCCCACCTTCGAGCCGATCCTCCCTAACATGGGTAGTTTCATCAGTAGTGTTCTCAGTAGTGTCCTCATATGTGGAGCAATCATGTACTGTGCCATTTGCCTGTACTCGTTCTGCAATGAATGTTGCTGGATTACCAATGTGACACCTCACAATATGTATGGAGGGATTTGACAAAATAACCTCATACCCTGTCGCTCGTTGGGTGGTGAGAGTGGATTTGATTTTTTCTAGGATGGTGAAAATTGCATGCTCCATGTAAGGGGTGACAGGACAGTCATAATAATGGTCAGTGATTTCTGTATGGCAATTGTAGCAGCTGCAAGAGCCTGCTCACATGGGAAGTATCCCTGTATTATGTGTTCTTGTGACTGTTGTATCACAGGAAATGATACATCAATCTGTCTATGGTGTTTCGTGTATTGGAAGTAGTGCCACTGGTAACACTGTGGATGCCTGTTGAAATTTCAGAGAATGGTGTGCTCCACCGACCGGACGGATGTCCATCACCTTATGCACCAAATGTTGTCTCTCAATCAGCCCCTCTACCTACCTGTCGTAGAGGACGTTTTGGGCACGGGGCATTTCTGCCTTCCTTTCTCGAGTTAGTCCTCTCTCTATGCCTATTTCATAAAACACGGGACGTAAGGTTGTGTCAATATGGTAATCTAGAGTGGGGTGCGCATTGGTGCGCGTTCTTTGTTTTTGTTTTTGTTTTGCTTCCTGGCTAGCCAGTGTTGCGACTACCCACTACTTATATTTAATAACATGTTTTCGTTGTAGTAATTCCTGTGATGTCACATTCGAACTGGGAAGTGATCAGCTAACTTGACCAGCTGACCGACCCCTGTGACACTCAAGAAGTAATTTAAATACCTTCTGAAGGGTGCTCGTCTGCCATAGCGACTGAGACAGCGCTCGTCTGGGAGACGTTGAACAACCCGTTCCCCATTCACCTGCCTAGAGCATTAGGTGAGGCGTGTACTATGCACATAGCACCAGCCTTCATTTTGAACCACTTTGGTTTCAAACTTCGCTCGTATTAGTCGTGCTTGCGGTGCCTTGAATAAATGACCATTTGCACACATACTAGTAAATGGTTACCCTCTTTTCTGAAGATCAGGTGATATTATAATGATAACCCTTGTGAACTAAACACACCACAAAACCATTTGCTTACGAACGTGATGTCATCCGCATCATTGACGTGATGACATCACTTCCGGTCCACAACGTAGTCTAATGCCTATACATGGTCATTTTGCTATCCTAACCACCATTCATCTGGGAGCTTGGGACATCCATCCGATTTCCAGGAGCGCTCTTACCTACTGCCAGGAACGCTGTTACCTGCTGCAAGTAAGTGAATTTGGGCTAGGCAGCTAATTCCTATAATACCAATTGCTCTATCCTTCAAGCTTGTTTAAGCAAAGCTATTCATTTTATCTTAACATCAGTATTATTTTTAAAAGACTGCATGATCGCTGGTCTAATCATCTAACGCCCTTGACAGTGATTAACAGCAGACCTGTTTGAAGCAACTTCTAGTCTCTTTCCACACAGTTCTGACGCGTATTGTTATAAACAGCAGCTGTAATTCTGTGCTGGTACGTTATTTCCTATACTTACAATATTGTCTTTACCTGAATGTATTTCAGCATCCCTGATTTGAATTCTTAATCTTCCCATGTAGATCCCATATAGATCCAAGCTGGTACTTCTTAGCATGAATACACATGCAACTTTTTATTAAATGAAAACCCTTGAAAATCAATAGGGTAAGATTGTCATTATCCTACTTTTTTGAATGAAGTTAAGGTGTTTTCTATTTTGATGCCCATGCATAGCTGGTACATCTTAGCATGGATACACATGCCACCTTTTACTAAATGAAAACCTTTGATTACCCAGGGGGTAAGAATGCAATTATCCCACTTTTTCAAATCAAGTTAAGATGTTCACTATTTTGAATTCTAGTACACCCATGAATTAAGCATATTATCCAAATTACGGTTCAGTTGCCCTGTTAGCAACAAACAATCAGTCACATTAGGATGACTCCCAGTATGACCATTCCTTCAAATTAATGATTGTCCAATTGATGGAGAATTAAACTATGTGCCTTTAATTACACCACTGATGAATGTCTAATAGTACACTTTTGAAATTAGCTGACTTCTAATAATAAACATGTTTGAGTGTTTTCTAATCAGATTGAAAAATCTGAAATTCAATTGTTCCGTGAAGAAGAGAGCACATCTCGAAACGCTTTGGGCAAACTACCCCTCTTGTACAATACATTTTTTTTTATTCATTCATATAATTTGTTTCTACTACTTACTCTCTTTTCTTTAAATGTGAGTTATGAAAATAATCTTTAAAAAATCTTATTATAATGTACAAAATGATGACCTAAAAATGTTTGGCTTTCTTAGCCTTTGACAGTGTGCAGGGGACAGGAGTTCCCTAATTGGGAACTTTTTTTCTTTCCCGATCCATGTGAGGCAAGGGCACATATTGCGGTCCCCCCAAACTCTTCTGTAACATTCAGGCTGGGAGGCCCTAGCTCACCTCTTAATCTTGGACAGGACCATTCAGCCGAACTGAGGTCAAAGCCTGCGGCTCCATGATATTGCCTCATCCAAGTCCTCTGACTCCCACCCGTTGACATCATCCTCCTGGTCTCCCCCTTCACTTAATAAATCATAGTCTGTCCACACCCCTGTCTTTATCTGAATCCTGCGCTCCTTCAATTGCTACCCACAGGCTGCCCTTATCACCTGGAGCAGTTTGAGCTGCAGAGATTTGGGGATCCTTGATAATTTCACTATCAATTTTAAAAAGAATCTGTTCTGCTCTCCATTTATCAGTACCTATAGGTGCACACTGTCCCTCCCCACACCCCTGCTGTCGGGGTTGGCCTTGCACTGCTTGTGTCAGTTCCTTCTCTGCTTTTTCTTTTAAAACTTTGTTTATTGATTGTGCATCACGTCATAGCTACCACAGATATTCAGTAATAACCAGTATACAATGCAAATGGGCATTTCCTGTACACATCACATTCCTCTGATTTAACAAAACCAAATTACGTTCTTGTGGGGCTATCTTCATCTGATAGCGTATCACACAAATATATTCTAAACTGCGTCCAAATGTTTTTTGGCATATTTGTTCTGGGCAACATCATAACCTACTGTTCCTCACATTCATTCACATAGGTGAGTTCTCTGAGACATTTGTCCATACGTGGTGCATGTGGGCTTTTCCAGTTTTGGAGTATGCACTTCTTAGCTACAGCGCATGTAACATTAAATAACCTTCTGGTCTTGTCTGCCGTTTTCCCTAGATCACCAAACAAATAGTTCTGGGGTGTGAGGTCTGCTGGGATCTGTGTCATTTCCTTGAGTGTCTCAGCCACTTCCCTCCAGAACTCTGCAATCGATGGGCAGGCCCTGTACATATGAAACAAATCGGCTATGTGGTTCCTACATTTCTGACATCCTCTGGTTACAGGGTTTGTGAATTTGACCATTCTGGCCGGTGTATAATGTAGTTTGTTCAGTACTTTAAACTCTATTAAACGGAGACCTGCATGTAACAACACTTTCTTTGACAGCAGATAGTATCTTTTCCATTTTTCCTCATCAATGACTACCCCTATGTCTGTTTTCCAGGAGGTTTTGATCATATTTAATAATTGCGTGTGTGTTTGTATTATGTTGTACAGTTTAGATACACCAGTTCTGCTTTGTGACTATAGGGATTGAAAACATACATGTGGGTGGGGCTCATCCGGAAATGACAGCCATTTCGCTTTAAATGCGGACTTCATGCGATGGTATTTCAAAATTGATAGCTGTCCTCCCCCCAATGTGGTTGCAAAGTCTTCTGGTGTAATGAATTTGCCATTTGGGAACATATCTCTAATCTTGATCTCATAATCAGGGACCCATGTCTTTTGTATGTCTTCATCGTATGTAGGCTTAATCCCTGGGAAGTTCCATAGTGGGGTCTGTGAGTCATAAGGTGTGTCAATTTTTAGCCGTGTACAGATCATCACCCATGCATTGATCGTGGTGCTTACAGGGTCAAACTTGCATGTGTCTTTGTGGTGTCTTGTGACTATTAAACAGTGTAGATCTGTTGGACACACTGAATGGCGTTCTTCGGGATATGTGGTGCTGTGTCTGCCGGGTCCTGCCAGTACTTGGCATATTTTGCCTGGGCTACTAAATAATATAACTCAAAATACGGTGCCGCAATACCTCCCTTCTCATATGGCTCAACAAGTTTCTCCGACTTCATCCTAGTGGCCCCCCCATCCCATATGAATGTCGTCACCATAGAGCGTAGATTATCAAAGATTGGTCTGCCCGGCCAGATCGGGTCATTGCTGAACACATATAGGAGCTTGGGAATAATCACCATTTTAAGAACCGCGACCCGACCAATTAGTGAGATGGGGAGTTTAGCCCATAGCTGAGGCTTGGCCATGGTCGTGTGTAGGAGCTGCTCATAGTTATCAATATATAAGGACATCCTATCCTTGGACACAATGATCCCTAGGTATCTTATACTTGTGTGTGACCAACAGAGGCTGTATGTATTGGTTGGGCTAATGGTGGCGGGTGTTAGTGGGAACATTTCGGATTTGGAAGTATTTATCTTATATCCCGAGTATTCTGCGAATTCGTGCATGAGGTCCAGTAAGGGGCCGAGGTTTTTTTTCGGCTCACGGATGTACAGCAATGTATCATCTGCGTATAAGGATATGGACTGGGTGATTCCGGCCATTCTGATCCCTCTTTGTTCCTGTCTTTGCCTAACCGCTGCAGCTATAGGCTCTATCGTCATGGCGTAATAAAAAACAAAAATTCCAAAAAGCTGTAAAATGAATCAGAAGTGAATCCTCATATTTATTCTAGGCTGGTATCAAAAGATATCCTGATTAAATGCCCTTTTGAATGAAACTTAATTATAAGAGAGAGCAAATAACAAACAGAAACGCTGATGTATGAAAAATGAAGCTGACATCTAATTATAAACATGTTTGAGTGTTTTTCTAATTAGATTGAAAAATCTGAAATTCAATTGGTCCCTGAAGAAGAGAGCACATCTCGAAACGCTTTGGGCAAACTACCCCTATTGTACAATAACATTTTGTTTATTAATTCATAAAATTTGTTTCTACTACTTACTCCCTTTTCTTTAAATGTGAGTTATGAAAATAATCTTTAAAAAATCTTATTATAATGTACAAAATGATGACCTAAAAAGGTTTGGCTTTCTTAGCCTTTGATAGTGTGCCGGGGACAGGAGTTCCCTGATTGAGAGCCTTTCTTCTTTCCCGATCCATGTGACACCAGGGCACATATTTCCGGTCCCCCCAAACTCTTCTGTAACATTCAGGCTGGGAGGCCCAAGCTCACCTATTAATCTTGGCCAGGACCATTCAGCCGAACTGATGTCAAAGCCTGCGGCCCCATGATATTGCCTCATCCAAGTCCTCTGACTCCCACCCGTTGGCATCATCCTCCTGGTCTCCCCCTACACTTAATAAATCATAGTCTGTCCACACCCCTGTCTTTATCTGAATCCTGCGCTCCTTCAATTGCTACCCACAGGCTGCCCTTATCACCTGGAGCAGTCTGAGCTGCAGAGATTTGGAGATCCTTGATAATTTCACTATCAATTTTAAAAAGAATCTATTCTGCTCTCCATTGATCAGTACCCATAGGTGCACACTGCCCCTCCCCACACCCCTGCTGCCGGGGTTGGCCCTGCACTGCTTGTGTCAGTTCCTTCTCTGCTTTTTTTTTTTAACTTTGTTTATTGATTGTGCATCACGTCATAGCTACCACATATATTCAGTAATAACCAGTGTACAATACAAATGGGCATTTCCTGTACACATCACATTCCTCTGATTTAACAAAACCAAATTACGTTCTTGTGGGGCTATCTTCATCTGATACTGTATCACACAAATATATTCTAAACTGCGTCCAAATGTTTTTTGCCATATTTGTTCTGGGCAACATCATAACCTACTGTTCCTCACATTCATTCACATAGGTGAGTTCTCTGAGAAATGTGTCCATACGTGGTGCATGTGGGCTTTTCCAGTTTTGGAGTATGCACTTCTTAGCTACAGCGCATGTAACATTAAATAACCTTCTGGTCTTCTCTGCCGTTTTCCCTATATCACCGAACAAATATTTCTGGGGTGTGAGGTCTGCTGGGATCTGTGTCATTTCCTTGAGTGTCTCAGCCACTTCCCTCCAGAACTCTGCAATCGATGGGCAGGCCCAGTACATATGAAACGAATCGGCTATGTGGTTCCCACATTTCTGACATCCTCCGGTTACAGGGTTTGTGAATTTGGCCATTCTGGCCGGTGTATAATGTAGTTTGTTCAGTACTTTAAACTCTATTAAACGGAGACCTGCATGTAACAACACTTTCTTTGACAGCAGACAGTATCTTTTCCATTTTTCCTCATCAATGACTACCCCTATGTCTGTTTTCCAGGAGGTTTTGATCATATTTAATAATTGCGTGTGTGTTTGTATTATGTTGTACAGTTTAGATACACCAGTTCTGCTTTGTGACTATAGGGATTGAAAACATACATGTGGGTGGGGCTCATCCGGAAATGACAGCCATTTCGCTTTAAATGCGGACTTCATGCGATGGTATTTCAAAATGGATAGCTGTCTTCCCCCCAATGTGGTTGCAAAGTCTTCTGGTGTAATGAATTTGCCATTTTGGAACATATCTCTAATCTTGATCTCATAATCAGGGACCCATGTCTTTTGTATGTCTTCATCGTATGTAGGCTTAATCCCTGGGAAGTTCCATAGTGGGGCCTGTGAGTCATAAGGTGTGTCAATTTTTAGCCGTTTACAGATTATCGCCCATGCATTGATCGTGGTGCTTACAGGGTCAAACTTGCATGTGACTTTGTGGTGTCTTGTGACTATTATACAGCGTAGGTCTGTTGGACGCACTGAATGGCGTTCTTCGGGGATATGTGGTGCTGTGTCTGCCGGGTCCTCCCAGTACTTGGCGTATTGTGCCTGGGCTGCTAAATAATATAACTCAAAATACGGTGCCGCAATACCACCCCTCTCTTATGGCTCAACAAGTTTCTCCCACTTCATCCTAGTGCCCCCCCCATCCCATATAAACGTCGTCACCATAGAGCGTAGATTATTGAAGAATGGTCTGCCCGGCCAGATCGGGTCATTGCTGAACACATATAGGAGCTTGGGAAGAATCACCATTTTAAGAACCGCAACCCGACCAATTAGTGAGATGGGGAGTTTAGCCCATAGCTGAAGCTTGGCCATGGTCGTGTGTAGGAGCTGCTCATAGTTATCAATATATAAGGACATCCTATCCTTGGACACAATGATCCCCAGGTATCTTATACTTGTGTGTGACCAACAGAGGCTGTATGTATTGGTTGGGCTAATGGTGGCGGGTGTTAGTGGGAACATTTCGGATTTGGAAGTATTTATCTTATATCCCGAGTATTCTGCAAATTCGTGCATGACGTCCAGTAAGGGGCTGAGGTTTTTTCCGGCTCACGCATGTACAGCAATGTATCATCTGCGTATAAGGATATGGGCTGGGTGATTCTGGCCATTCTGATCCCTCTTTGCTCCTGTCTTTGCCTAACCGCTGCAGCTATAGGCTCTATCGTCATGGCGTAATAAAAAACAAAAATTCCAAAAAACTGTAAAATGAATCAGAAGTGAATCCTCATATTTATTCTAGGCTGGTATCAAAAGATATCCTGATTAGATTGCCCTTTTGAACAAAACTTATTTATAAGAGAGAGCAAATAACAAACAGAAACGCTGATGTATGAAAAATGATGCTGTATTTCAATGGTGATTGACAAAAATTCCTTTAGACAACAAAAGTATGTATAATATTGTTTGTATTTTCACAATGAAACAATTTTTCTAACAACAAAAGAAACTTCACAACAAAAAACATATAAAATGTACAGTGATAAATGATTCATAAATTCATGAATGGTTCGTGAAACAATTTACCAATCTGGAACAATGAAGAAAATGTACATTGCCATAGAGATGAAAAAGTATATCTCCATACATGAAAAAACCACAACCAGGTAGACAGTGAATGTCAAATAAACAAGTCTGACAGTGCATACATTTTGAAAGAACAAACAGTGAATGTTGAATAACAGGTCTGCCTACGTAAAATTCTACAGTAACTAATATCCAAACCAATGTTGGATAGGGTTCAAGATGAGATGAATTCAGGGAACCTAGAGGGAGATTTCCACCTATCCGGGACCCAATTTACGTTTCGGCGAGGCCACCTGTCGGCCTTCAAAATCTGAAAATGCCTTGCTCGGGGCAGAGTGAAAAGAAGTAATCCCTAGGGGAAGCAGACAACAAGCACAATATGTTTTTATAAAAACATAAAATAAAAACATAAAATAGAATATTTAGTTCTCTGCTGCTACATTTTTTCTAATCTACATCTCTTAGTATGTTAAGTTTGGGTCTAAGGGCAAAAAAATATAATAATTAAATTTAAAATACTCCTGATTAGAAATATATGTGCTGGACAAGCCTTATCCAGTGTTACTTGGGGAATGGCCGGACACAAATTACTCGACACAGGTCAACATCATGGCGGGCGGACACGTCATATCAAATTCGGGATGCCCAGGACAGCAAATGGCAGCGCACTGTATGGCTAAATGAGTGGTGCCAATTACATAATGATCACTTGAGTTTGCGTGTTGGACAGATGGACACTTTGATACAAAGGGAGAATATCCTACCTTGAGGCTGAATGTGTAATGATCCCAAGGAGCCCAGTGGGGGCTTGTAGCTCCTAACTCAAATTAGAATGTGTGACCTTCATAGATCTAGTATAGACAAAAAGATTTTGTCAGAAGGTTAATTCTATTCGAGTGCAGTAGAGGTTGTAGCTGCATGTGCAACCGAAATCATGTATTTTGGATTAGGTTAGTGATAATGCAAAAGTAAGCAGATTTAAAAGATAGACTTACTTTTGTTGATGAATGAGAGATCACAGTCAGCAAATTATTGGCTGATCATTGGAATTGCAATATGTACTTCAGATACATAGAAAGGGTCCCCTTTTCCACCTAGAATTGCAAAAGGGAATGTTGACTAACACCATTCTTTCATATATTCATTAAAAATAAAAACTAGTAATCATGGACATTGTCGTGAGTCTTGATGAGAAAAATATGTTGTAATTCCACAGTTCCCCGTAAAGGTACGTGGCCATGCATTAATATGGATGCCACCGTGAATAATGTCCAATTGTGCCTACTGCTCATGTTGAAAAGAAGGTAAAGGACTGAGGGAGAGGATGCAGCTGTGCGCATTAGCTCACCCGCGTTCGGTTCCCCATGGTATCGTTTGTATTATCTGCACAGTCCGGCCGTGCAGCTCGAATGAGGCTATGCTGTCGGAAAAGCCTGCTGGGTGACCGGATCTTTGCAGATATTTCTTGCTTGGTGACGTGGCAACTGCTGACAGGTTGGGAATAGGTCGCACCCTCCTGTCAGTCAGTGCATGCGTACCAATGCAGTTGATTAAATGAGGCAAGCCCATTTCTGGGTCGCCTCACAGACGGCGCTGACCGCCGATGTTACAGAAAAGAGAAAGCTTGCATGTAGACATCCGATTTAAAATTGAAAAGGGTGAAAAGGGTGGCAGACATATCGCCGGAATCGCATATGTTCACGAAGAGCTCTGTTTTTCTATTTTTGCCATTGCAGGTGTTTGGATGAGGCAAACTAATTAATGGGTTGCCTCATAGCCAGCACTGACCGCCGATCCTGCAAAGCGTAAGCGTTTTATGATAGTAAAACGCTTGTATGTTGTCGCCCACTCAAAAATTAAAAGAAGATAGCGGGCATTTCACCCAAAATTGCATGTGTTCATGAAGGGCTCTGTTTTAAAAAATGGGGGGTGCGCCATCACACCAGATTGATGGTAAAAAGAGCATGGAATGCATTGCACATGTCTACATGCCGATGGCTTATGGGCAAGGGATGTTCAAAAAAGTGCTAGGAATCAGATCCTCAGGAAGGAATAAATGAATGAATGGGACCCCTTGTGTTGCCATGTAAGTATATAAGTGTATTAATATATACTTGTGTGGTTGAGTTGATAGTATTGACCAGATCCATCGGCTCTGAATACCTCATAGGGTGGTATGCAGAAAGTAGTCCTGATGTGAGAATCCTTAATGTTTGGAACTGACAAGTCACATGAGTGTAAAAATGCAAAAATGGAAAAATTATAAAAAATGCCAGAGAAAGGGGAGGGGAGAGGGGAAAGAAGTGTGTTGTCATGCCCTCAAACAGGGGTAAAGGGGTCAGTGTGGAGAGTGTAAGTGAAACTCCATGCATATGATGGTTCCTGAAGATAAAGATGAATAAGTGGGTAGTTGGCCCACGTTCGGTCTTATAACGGTGGAATTAATTCTTCATTGAGACTTAATGTATGGGTCTCCATCCAGAATATCCAACGTGCTTCTTTTTCCAATAGGCTTCTGTGGACATTCGTGGAGTTCTTAATTACATCCAGCGCCCACCATTTTAATCATTCGGCGAGTGTTTCAATACTGTTTAATGGTTCACAAGCGAAGCTGAGATGGTTTTACACCTAATACAGGAGCGATGTTCGGATATCCTAATGTGTATCGCTCTGCTTGTCTGACCGACGTATCTTAACCCACAGGGACACTCAATAGAGTAGACAAGTTGTTTAGTTTTGCAATTGGTGAGGTGTGGTCGGACCCATGTGCGGTCACCGATCTTGAATTCTTTGATTTTAGCAGTCAAGGCTCATGCTGTGCATGAGCCACAGGGGTAGTGTCCTTTAATAGAGCGCGGATCCCACAAGCCAGTTTTTTTAGGTTGTTTTAGAAAACGAGAGTGTACCAGCTGCTCACGGATGTTGGGTGCTCTCTTGAGAGCAAAGCGTGGAGGTGGTTCCTCCAATAACTCCAGTTTGACAATGTCCCAGTGTTTGGAAATAATTTTCTTCAACTGGAAAGTGTTAGGGCCATGAGTGAGTACAAAGGCCATCCTAGTATTTTCTGTTGTCTTTGGTCTGATGGTTAATAGAGCATCATGGTCAGTGAATTGTGCGCGTTTGCGAGACCGGTTGATTAACTTTTTGGGATAGCCCCTCTCTTTCAGTCTGATATCTAATTCATCCGTTTTCTTTTGAAAATCCTGTAGATCCGTGCAGTTGCATCTTATCAGCAAGTACTGTCCGTAAGGGAGATTGTCCCTAAGATGTCGAGGATGATCGCTGGTATAGTTCAGTAGAGGGTTTCTTGCACTCTCTTTGCGATGCAGGCAACATTTAAGTTTGCCATTATCATGTTGAATTTCAAGATCCAAAAAGTTGATATGTGTTTTTGAATGTTCGAGGGTAAATTGGATGTTCCTGTCTTCCCGATTCAGCCAGGTTAAAAATGCTTGAAGTTCATATGCTGTTCCTGTCCACAAAAAGACAATATCATCGATTTATCGCTTCCAGTTGGTTATACATCTGCAGAAGGGGTTTGTATCGCACAAAATGTGTAGTGACTCAAAACGGGCCTTGAATAAAATGGCCAGGCTGGGAGCAAAAGCTGCTGCCATCGCTGTTCCTTTTATTTGGAGAAAGAAAGTCCCGTTGAACTCAAAGTAATTCTTGCAGAGTGCAAGTTCCAACAGCTCCAAGATGAAATTAACGGGTACCCTTGGTGGATTGTGTTCTGTAAAATATTCCCGTATACAGTCTAGGGCCTCTAGCTGGGGAATACTAGTATAAAGAGATGTTATGTCCATCGTGACTAAAATCTGTTCAATGGGGTCAAAGCTCAAATTTTCAAAAATTTGAATGGTGTTCATGGTGTCTCTTAAGTAAGTGTCCGTTGTCATGCTCAAAGGTTTGAGAAAGGTATCTATACATTTACAGAGTGGTTCCAATATGGTACCACAACCGGATACTATTGGTCGTCCAGGTGGATTAACAGGATTTTTGTAAATTTTGAGTAACGCATATAGGGTGGGAGTGCGACCCTGGCTGGTGGTCAGAAATTCACATTCGTTATCAGACACCCATTTGCGGTCAAAGGCATATTTCACTACGTGTTCAATTTCTGCTTTGATGTCTTTACTTGGATCTTTTTTCAGTTTTTGATAACTTGTAGTGTCCTCTAGGAGTTCATTCACCATTTGTAGATATTGTGTGTGAGTCATTACGACTATACCACCCCCCCTTATCCGCTGGTTTAATCACAATAGTTTTCTTGGATGCCAATTCTTTGAGAGCTTGGCTTTTGTCACTTGAGAGGGTATGTGTGATAGGATGTCTGGAACATTTCGTTTTTTAATTTTGTAGATCCGTAAGAACACATTTCTCAAAGGTCAAGATTTCCTTAGATACCTGGTTGTCTTGAGGTGTGAATGATGATGGACATCGAAGTCCTGAATCTTGTTCTGTGATGGAGTCAGGACCGTCCTGGAAAAATGCTTTGATTCTTACAGTACGTAAGAATCTACGAATTTGCATTTCTGAGGAATAACAGTCTGGCCTACTTGTTGGAACAAATGAAAGGCCCTTAGACAAAACATATGTTTGGAATTGATTCAGATTTAATTTGGCCAGATAGAAGATTGGAATTTGTGGTGTCATCCTGGTATTTAGCGGGTTCTGCGTCTCCTGCCTCATGGTCTCTGCATTGGTATGTAAGGTTCGAACCATGGTGGGCCCCATGGGGGCATTCCAAAACCTCCTCTGCCTAAAAAAGGGGTATTTTGTTGGAAATTGCCAAACTGTTGTTGTTGGTTCTGTTTTGATTGGTCTTCAGAGCCACTGCTGCTTGTGCTCGAGAAGGAAACACCTCGATTCTTGTTTCCTGGACCTTGTTTCGATGCTGATTGTTTGTTAATGGCTTCTAAATATGCGTCCGTAATATACGGAAAAACTTTCTCAATCTTAAACTCGCGAATGTCTTTTGCGAGTTTCTTAGTTTTTTTAGTAATAGTGGATGCTTTGAAATCTTCAAAGAGTTTCTTGATCGAGTCTAGTTGATCCTTCGTATCTGAGATGAGAGTATTGGATAAAATGTTGGCTTCCTCAGTATCCAATACTTTTTGAGTTTCCAGACTTAGTCTTTGGGCTGTAGTGATAGTCAGGACCATAAGGTCCCTACTACACTTGATGGCAATTTGACTGAAAGTGGTCGTATATTGTTTGTCGAACAGGAAGAGACGTGGCTCATTGCGTATAATTAAGCCAGCAGGAATGGTGTTGGCTTTCAAATATTCCCGTAAAAAGTGTCCGTGGAGCTTGGTACAAACGTTTTTCTTTTTAAGCTTAAGCAAATCATCGCCACTTGATGATTGGGCTCTGTTGAGATTAGTGCCCACTGGCTCAAAAATAGATGGACCATGCATGGTCTGGGAGGTTTGTTCTTCAGTGTAACTGAAGGTTTGTTTTTTGGCCATTTCTAAAAACCTGATGTACACGTCCACTACACCAAGACAAAGGCCTGTGTTAAATTGGAGTCAATAAGTTAGGAGGAGAGTTCTTATAAGCATTGGACAAAAATAAGGAATGAATCCTATCCAAGATTTATTTATAACCACTCCCAAAGCAACAAGGTTGCTAATAGACTAGACTACAAGTGTGGGTTGCCCCTATTTTTTGTGGTACAGCTATGGTGGGGGACTAATATAATAAAAAACAAAAATTCCAAAAAGCTGTAAAAAGAATCAGAAGTGAATCCTCATATTTATTCTAGGCTGGTATCAAAAGATATCCTGATTAGATTGCCCTTTTAAACGAAACTTAATTATAAGAGAAAGCGAATAACAAACAGAAATGCTGATGTATGAAAAATGATGCTGTATTTCAATGATGATTGACCAAAATTCTTTTAGACATTGCGTCATGTCTTCTTGGCGAACAAAATAGGAGAGAATGGGCAGCCCTCCCTCCTCCCAAGTCGAAGGTGCTGGAGATCGTGTGATTAGTGAGAACCCTTGCCTCCGGTGAAGCGTACAGTAGTCTGATACATCGTACAAAATATGGTCCCATCCCAAATTTCTCGAGTACTGGAAATAAATATCACCTGGATACTGAGTCGAAAGCCTTTTCCGCGTCTAATGATACAACCGCTGCTTGCGCCTCCAGTGCGGTGGATCTGGTCAGGATGAAGCCGCACTGGTTCGGGTGGACCAGCATGGTCATATTAGGTAGCAATCTGGTGGCAAGTACTTTGGCATATATTTTCGCATCCGAGTTGATCAGAGAAAGAGGTCGGTAGGAGCACATTTTGTGGGAAGGACGTCTAGGTTTCAATAATACTGTGATGATTGCCTCTCTCATTGTTTCAGGCAACAACCCACGTGTCATCGCTTCCTCCCATACAAGAGTCAATATTGGGGCCACTTCAGCACAGTATTCTTTATACAACTCTGCACCAAGTCCATCCGACCCTGCAGCTCTGCCAGATGTTAGTGATTTTATCGTTTCTACGATTTCCTCACTTGTTATTGGTTGCTCTAGAGCTAGAGCACTTTCCACTGAGAGTGTTGGGAGCGTGATTCTATCTAGATAGTCCCTCATTTCCATCTCTGGGCTTGCATCATGGTTTGAATAAAGATTGGTATAAAATTTGGTGATTTCTTCATTAATTCATCATTTATGACCTCCCCGTTTCCCGACATCATGCTTGTGATCGGTGCATGGTACCGTTCGCTCTTTAGAAGATTAGCTAGAGAGCATCCTGCCTTGTTACCCTCTCCGTATCTGCATGGCCTTATGGGTGATGTCATGTATTGTAGTTCCCTGGCTGCTAACACATTGAATTTCTGCAGAAGGCCATGGATCTCGGCTAGGGTTTCCTTCTCATGTTTTATACTATATTTGTTCTGTAGGTTTTTCAGGTGCTTTTCTGTGTCCGCTAATTCTGATCTGACAGCTTTCAGGAGTCCCATGGTTTACCCATACTTTAAAGGTTTCCCAGAGTGTTGCGTATTTGTCCACAGACCACTTGTTTATCTTAAAGAATTCTTCGATCTCAGTGTGTAATGATTCAGTCACATTCAGGTCTTTGAGGATGTCCGGGGGGCATCCTCCATCTTCTGGCAGGAGGCTTAATGGTCTGTAGTGTTACCTCTAGGGTGATATGGGAATGATCCGAATCTCGCAGTTATCCACCACATTTGCCAGGTGGGTTGAAATAAACCAGTAGTCGATTTGTGACTCTGTGTCATGTACCGAAGAATAGAATGAATATTGCCTCTCCAGCGGGTGTAGCGCTCTCCAAGCATCAACGAGGGATAACTGCTTCAAAGCCTGATGTAGTACACTAGCAGGCCTGGTGAGATCCCTTTGTTTAACGGAGGATCGATCAAGGGAAGCATCGAAAATTGTGTTAAAGTCCCCCCCCATAGTGTGTATGCATTTTCCACTGGGCCAAGTTCATTGATCACATAAAAATCGGGGTCATCTATATTAGGCCCGTAGGTGTTAACAAGGACCATCTCATCACCCACCACTTTACCCCATACAATTATGTATCTGCCTTGCAGATCAATTTTACTTTTCTCTAACTTAAAACCCAGTGAGGGGTGAATCATGTCAGCACTCCTCTGTTCTGTGACGAGTATTCAGTGTAATATCTATTGTTTCCCCATTGCCGTAGGATGCCAGTATTCACAGTTTGCAGTGCATGTGTCTCTTGCAACATAACAATATGAGGGTTGTGTCTGGTAATATATGCACCACCTCTCCTGGATTTCGATCGGTTGTTGAGCCCGCAGACATTCAAATGTGCTATAGCGTGTAGCGACGTGAGCACACATTTTTAATATCGTAATTTCAGCACCCGATGCAAGAATAGGCATCACCCAGGTGCTCATTCCCATTAACATAAACTTGCAAACTTACCCCTCCTCTCCTCAAGTCTACATCACTTCTCCATACCCTACTCCCACCCCCACCCACACCAGCAACCCCAACCTGATGATGAGACCCTTCCATTAACCTTTAGAACTTCCCGGGGGTGTATGCGTTGCGGCTATAGCCCTCGTAGCCGAACGCAACTCATCCGGCAGATAAACAACACATTGGTCGGTTCCACCCAGACACCTCTATTTTCCGTAGTAAACATTGTTAAAGGATATTGCCATGTTGTCTTTCAGTCATTGGGGCCTCTAATGTCTTCGACCGGGTGCTGGAGGTCATTTTGGTCGGGGTCTCCCCTCCGCAGCCCTGGCTGCTAACACATTGAATTCAACACTCGAATATGCTTTGGCCTTCCAACATAATTTGGAAAACAATACTTCGGTATCTGATCCCCTGGAATGGATGCTTCTATATAGTTAATGGCCTCTGATGGGTGCTCGAAAATTTTTTGCAGCAATAGAAGCAATAAAGCATACAGGACCTTTCTCAGTCTAAGTTGCCTCCTGACTGGGTCACACGATCTCCTTTGCATTTGGACTACAGCAGCGAAGTCGGGGTATATATGGATACTGTCACTGCCATGTCAAAGCGGACCCATTTCCCTTGCCAGGCAGAGAGCTGTATCTCTGTCTCTGTAATTTAACAGTTTGGCAATGATGGTGCAGGGAGGTGCTCCCGGCTTGGGCATCAGGGCCAGTGTACGGTGTGCCCTTTCTACCCAAAACATTTCCAAAAATGAGGTCTCACCAAACATGGCCTTCAGCAGGGACTTGATTTGGGGTTCCATGGGGTCTTTACAAAAGGATTCGGAGAGTCCCACTATTCGGATGTTATTGCAGCGGGATCTGGATTCCAAATCGTTGCATTTCCCACAGAGCTTGGTAATTTCGCTTTCAGGTGGGTTATATTGCTAGTGTTATGACCAATGGAGTCTTTGTTGATTCCGATTCTATTTTCCGCCTCTGTGATTCCTGCGCTTTCTTTGTCTACTCGGGCCTTGAGTGAACCAATGGTGGCGACGATATCCCCCATTCTGTACTGTGGTGAGGAGTCGGTCGAATTTGGTGTTTTCAGATGAAGTTGTGGGGGCCCCAATCACTGGAGTCGGAGCATTGGCCGAGGCCTGGGAATCCATCAGGCCTGTTTTCTTCTTCTTGGCGTTGGTCTCTCTTGGCATCGCCCAGTGATGCGTTATAGGCAACCTGCGGCTACCTGTGTGGATAGTTCGGTCCAATCGAGTGCTCTGGTGTCCTCGCCGGCTCCGAGACCACGCGGGTGCCCACAATGTGGATTAGGGGAGTTAAATGGAGTCAGTCCCCGGTGCTTGCCATACACCTATCAATTTTCGTGATTTCTGTGTTCATGAATTCTGGACTTGTGCGTAATGGAGTAACATTGCTTCGCTCTGATAATATATCAGGTATCCCCATTTCAGGGCGGACGGGAGGCGCAGATCAGTTCTGGTTTGCTCACTGATGTAGATTCCGAATTATTTGTTGCATGTAAAGCCCCTTTATCTAATAGGGCGGCCCGTACTCTCCCACGTAGTGTCGAATTACTATTCCCACCGTGGGAGGCACATCTGCCCGATCCGGGTGTGTATTCTAGGCCCTGGGGCAAGGAGCGTCTGGTTCCCGGCAACCATGGTGTGCCTAGTCTATGGAGTCTCGTAGAACCCTGCTGGAGTGTCTCACATACCTGTGTGGCGTACGCCGCTGGAGCTTGGGTAGGTCTTATCCAAGAATTTTCCACATATTTCCTGGCGGACTGCACAGATCTATGTGTCAGTCCACTTCGCTGAGGGGGGGCACCACACCTGGCCCTTGTTCTCCAGGTCATGGGCTTGTATGTAGAAGATTCAACAGCACCCTCAATGCAGGCCCATTCTCGAGATCTCTCGTTCAGGCTTAATAGAATGATCGGAGCAATGTAAAGCTGCTTGCGGTCATAACATTTTGGGATGCACGTAACCCCAGAGGGCCGTTTGTCACTCCGATTGGATTGTAGTCTCCCACGTTGCCCCACAAACTTTCCTTCACAGTGTGAAGAAGTAGTTGCTGCCACCCCGTGCAGCCATCCAGAACACACACCTGTGTTATAGAGATCCCAGCGTTTGCAGCAGTTCCAAAGAACAGGGGTGTATTGTTGTAGAGCACGAGTACTCCTCTTCGAACTGCCGCGTGATCAGTCGTATGACAGATGCAGGACAGGAGGTGAGCACGAGGCGTTCCAGTGAGGGACCAGATCCCGCTGTGAGCTTGATTCTTATACTGGGCTGTAGTGTTGCAGGCCGCCCCGTCCCCCGGCCGACGCACGCGGTAGTGGGCCGTCGATCCGAAGTGGTAGGCCGCACTCTGCCCAGCCGCATCCCTGTGATCCCTCCGCTCTGGGATGGGAGGGGATGCTGGGTGACACAGATTGAGCGGGGAGCGAGCGCGCTAGTGGGGGGGCTCACTTATTTTATGTGTTGTTAGTGAAAAGAATGATGTCCAGCGCTCCCCACCGCTCGGCGTGTCCTCCATCCTCTGCACCCGTTCCACTGTAGATTGTACTCCGAGGACCAATGTAATTTCCTCCGGTATCCCCCGGGGTGATCAGGGCATCCCCTGTCCAGAACATGGGTTACAGTGCCAGCAGGTACCCACAAGTCAGTTTGCCAGTTGAAGAGTATGCCGGAGTTACAATGCGCTTCAGGCGGGAAGGCTGACTCCACCCACACCACGGCCCTGATAAGTTGCTGAGGCCGCGATCTCAAGTGGTAACCACCCAGAACTCATCTGCGGGTCGCCTTCACGTCGCACCTTGTCGGATCGTTTCCTCGTGCTGGCGGCTCTGATTTTTCCCGGGATTTTCACTGTGTGGTCCTCAGGGGTTTAGGCAGCACCTTCGATTCGCATATGCGGTTTGGGCGGCTCCGAAATAGGATTTTCTCCCAGAAAGGATTTTCGCCTTAGAGGAGCTCGGCAATCAGGCGGCCATTTTACATGCACGCCAGTTCCTTCTCTGCTTTTTGAATTGCTGCCTCCAATTGTTGGTGAGCCTTGTTTTCAATTTCTAAAATCAACTAATCTCTGGTAGCGTCCCTGAGCTTCCCTGATGTCACCTTCCCTTCTTCTGTTGGGGGAGTAAACTGGGGGTTGGTGTACCCTATGGCAGGCTGTAAGGGATAGGACCCATATGGGGGCGGTGGGGCATTTGCTTTTCTGTCTGTCAAGGTGAACCCCTCCCCACCATTATCAAAAGCACTGTCTTCTTCCACAAACATTTTCCATCAGCCTAGAATCTCCTACCGATTTTTCAACTGTTTCCGCTTATAGGTTGATGGTAAGTATGTATGCAGATATTCTAATAAGCTCTTGTCATACGTGCCTTGTGTAGCACGGGGTCTAGAGATGTTACTTGCAGTTCCCTGAACCCACTCATTGTGGTACTTTAACATCTTTTCTTTATACTGCAGAAGCGCTTTATACATATGCTCCAATGGCATACCCATACTGTCACAAGGCTCTGACTGTGCCCGAAAGAAAATTCTGCTAACATCGGTCTGGTGGCCATTCTCATAACAAAACATCAGACGTTCCTATTTCAAAGACTCACAATCCTAATAGCAGATCTGCTTGTTCACACAACTACTAACAACATTTTACAAAAATAACACTCTCATGTACACAATTGCTAAAAACATCTGACTCCAAACACCTTTGTCTACACAGTTTCTAACAATACTTACCAAAAAACACCTTTACTGTACACAATTGCTACCAATACCCAACAACAACCACCATTATTTACACAATTTCTAACAATACATAACAAGGAAAAAAAAACTTTATTTACACAATGATGTAGATTCTTACCTCGAGACGAGGGCACTCAAACCTCCTCAAGTTCCATTCACTCTAGAACTGAGGAATATCCTGCCCTTTTATCATAGGACGATCACGTCATACACAACGTTGTCTTTCCCCGCTAAGAGGAGCTTCGTCACCATAACACATCAACCACATATGCAATAACAACATATAAAAATCACTGTATTTTATGCAAAACGTGTGCTCACTTAGTATGTGTCCTCCAAGTCCCCCCGATGCTGCGCTCCTGTCAACTGCCTGCACAGCCCTAGCCCGATACCCCAAGCCAGAAACCTGGCATACCTTCAGAGAAACACGCGTCTGCTCACCTCTGGAGGCAGGCTCTGTGGGCAGGGACCCTGGAGTTCTTGAGAGGCGCTGGAGATCGCATCGGGATGACGACATGTAGAACCTTGATAAATCCAGAAATAATCAAGAGCTGCATGAATTGCAGAAACACAGCTTTAATTTCTCGTGAGACTGAAAGACTGAAAACTCTTGTCACCCTCACATCAGACAGTAGTGTTTAAAGGCGAAAACCACAAAATTACAATACATTTGTATATAATCCAGGCATTCGGTATAACCACATTCTAACCGTCCTATTGGCTCCAGCCTCTACAAACCTAAGTCAGCATAAATTGCCCTACCCAGATTGTTTAGTATAGTGTTACAGTTGATATGCATCCCAGTGCAGATGACCTGATAATATATAGTCAAAGGAAGAGCGAAATCTGCTCCTCGCAGCAACAAACTAGAAACAGTGCTATTCTCTCCCGTGTAACCAGACATCTTGGCACCTCAAGCTATTCGCAAAACCTGCTGCTCTCCCTCGTTAATAACATGTCCTTTCAGCTATCATGTACCCGTCTGCGTATGCCAAGGATGCAAACCGTTATTTCATATTGTGCTTGAATCTCTGCAGAAGCTTTCATGAGAAAATATAATCGAGGCCTTAGTCTTTGGAAGATAACTCATACATACTTGTGCTGCCCAACCACCCCTCCGCATACTTGGCAGTCCAAAGACTGTCTAGTATGCAGCAGAAACGAAAAGCAATTCAATAAATGGCAGAACGAATTCAATAAATGGCAGGCCTATTCACTTCAATAATATTCCTTCAACCTATATTTTCTCCTATGTTTAAACAATGCACCTGCATATTTACACATTCATGAACATGATGTTCCAGATGTCGACATACTATCTTCAAAACATAATCCTGAGGTATTCTTCTGTAAAGTGACTCAATATCAAGGTCAATTAGCGGATGTTTGTAGGATCAAAAGCATATCCCACCACCATGTGAATAATGTATTTAGTGCATTTTGTGTATGATCTCAGGGAGTATATGCCTTGTACCAAGATAATCTGTATAGTGTGATAGTAGTTCAAGCATAGAATTTATGACATAAACAATGAGTTACCCTGGAGGATGTTGTACAGTCTTTGAATTTTGGGAGGCTGTGAGATACCTGATGACATCCTCACACCTACTCCCCTTGGATCCTCTTCTCAGGTGGCCAGGAAAGGCCATTGCTTTGGGATCCTGATCCTGGGGGTGGAGATTTGAGGGAGCATCACCTGGGTGGAGGGTCCTTGGGGATTGGGGAGAGGATGTCTACAGGAGAGACATGGTATTCACCCCTTTCCTTCTAGTAACCAACCTTACCCTCCTCCTGCCTTTATAGGCTGTTGCAATCCCAGTCTATCATTCCCCCTAAATCACACCATTATAGTACTGGGACGTAGAGGAGGTGACTACGAGCAGTACCCACTAAATGTAATTTCACCACTCTGGTACTGAAAAGAGGAAGAGGACTGTGAAAAACCACTATACTAGTCAGGCAAGTCCCACTAATTGGGGTCAGGCAAAGGACTTAAACCTGCACCCAGTTGACAGGCTACAGGTGTATATAAGGAGAAAAAAGTCAGCAAGGAAGAGAGTCCAGCTGGGAGAGAGAACCCAGCTTGCAGGAGACAGCGTCCTATGTGGAGAAAGGAACCTTCTAGGTGAAAAGGATGCCGTGTGCTGCAGGAAAAGCAAAGAGATGCCGCAAAATCCACTGCTGAATGTCCCCCGCTGGAGCTGGGAGGCACTGAAGACTCCAGGGAGCCACAGCACGCAGCAGGAACGTATGGAAGTGTCGAGCACAGCTCACCGAACCTCCTGACAAGGCAAAAGGGAGTGAGCAAATGCAGAGGAGAGAACTGAAGGTATCCGGAGGAGCTGCCAGAGAACGGTGAGTGACGGTGAGGGAAAGTAACACCAGGGTAATCCAGGGGCTTGGGTTTGAGCACACAGTGATACCGATCAGACAAAAGCTAAAGGTGTTTTGGTCAGGAGAACTTGAGGTTATCTAATCCCCGAACTTGGCCATTAATACAACTGAAAGCATTCTTGAAAGCGAATCGGAGGAAACAGGAGGGTTAACATCCGGTCCATCAGAAATTGCGGAAATACAATCTTCCATGGCGTCGTTGCAATTTGTCTTAAAAATTCTTCTGAAAATGTGTGGGCGCATTTTGGGCAATAGGAACATTATTGCTTCCGCAAATATCCCAACTGTTAATGCCAGAGACGAAGCGGACTGCAATCTATCGGAAGCACTCCAGATTGCAGAAGGCTCAGGAGGAAAACCGGAATCTGACATTGACATTAACATTACGGATAATACAGATCCTCTCTATTCACGGAAGCAACGTTGCATTGCCAAAAGGGTATCAATGAGCAAAAGACCTTGGGCCTCATTACAAGTACTCCGGTCCGGAATTAACACTGCCGGTAAAATCATACCGGCACCGTTTCCATGTCCGTGCAATCATGACCCGCGGCCCCGGTAATAGCACCACCCTAAACCGCCACCGCGGAAATAGGGTTCCCGTTAAGTCCGTCTGCACGGAAACCCCTCCGTTACCGTCAACACGAAACACCGTGAGCATCACAACTAGCGCGGACACGGAAATACCGGTAAAAAAATGGCGGAAATACCGTGATCACGGTGGCGGAACCGCCGCCAGCGCGAACATGGCGTTATACACTGCCTGCTGAACTGAATCAGGGCACAGGTGCACCAAATCAGCCCAGCTGGACCTAGCAGGCCACTGGGAGCCTACAAAAGGGCCACACCCAGCCCAACACAACACAGAACCATGCAGGCAGCAGGTCTAGTAGCACTGGGACTGGGCCTACTCAACCAACAGGCAGCACTGCACATGGTGGCAGTAATGGCGCAGAGGAGGAGGCGTAGGCGGAGGAGGCGCAGGCGGCAACCAGCCAACCCTGCAGCTATGGCAAACCCCATTGCCCAGCCAGCCCGACCCCGCCGCCAGCCACCAATACCACGCATCAGGGCCTCACCCTGGAACCTCACCCCAGGACAGATCCACACCCTATACCGGCTGGACCGTGCAACAATCCTGCACATCACCGCCATGATTGAGGACAACATCAGCAGCCTAATTGACACCCCCACCGCCATCCCCCCCCTCTTGAAGGTTGTCTCAGTACTGCATTTCCTTGGCACTGGCACCTATCAACACACGGTTGGTGAGCTGCACGGCATATCACAACCGTGTTTCTCAAAAATCCTGGTACAGGTACTGGATGCCCTGTTGCGCCATGTGTCGGAACACATAGCCCTACCCCGCACCCTCCCCGAGGTCATTGCCACCAAGTTGGCCTTCCATGCCATAGCAGGCATGCCAAATTGCATAGGCGCAGTTGACTGCACCCACGTCGAGCTGACAGTACCACATGCAATTGAGGCGGTGTTCCGCAATAGGAAACAGTATCACTCTTTGAATGTCCAGATGGTTTGTGATGCCATGCAACTGATTACACACTGCTGCGCACGTTTCCCAGGCTCATCACATGACTCAATGGTACTGCGGAATTCCACGTTGTCACGGTACATGGAACGCTATGCCGGACAAAGCACATGGCTATTGGGTGAGTACAGCTGACGATGCTACAAACCTGTCGGAGTGGTGTGTGTGTGTCCAGGCCAATGAGCATTGTGAGTGTGCCGCTGTGACCGCACATGCATCACCCCCCTTCCATCTACCAAATACACAGCGGATGCCAAACATCATGAAGGAAGACATGACAGGGCACCACAATGTGCCCGTGCACACGCTGCCACAGCCAATCCCGTCACTGTCCCATGAACCCTGTGCCACTGCAGACACCCACCCTCAATTGAAACACTGCCCCAAAAAGCATGAGAGGCGTGTAAATGAGACGACGTGTATTTACTACTTCCGTACAGTGGAGTCACTCTGCCATGTGTGGACAGCACTGCACCATGACATGCACACAATCAAATGTCACCCGCAGGGCACAGTAAACATGCAAGTTAATGTGTAGGCCCATATGCAGTCAGCGACATACCTCGTAATGCCCAAGACATACCTCCATACACTGCATGGTACATATGCATGAATGAATGATGATACACGAATGCACAGCAGCAGATGAGGACATGATGCCACAAACACTGACATGTTCCCCCATCTACATCCCATGTAGGTGATGCGGGATATGCACTCACGCCATGGATGATGACACCTGTACGGAGACCAAGGAACAGGCATGAAGAGGCATACAATAGGGCACATATCCGCACACGTGGAATGATTGAGAGGACATTTGGACTGCTGAAGGCCCGTTTCCGCTGTCTGAGCAGATCTGGCGGATCACTGCTGTACAGCCCAGTGAAGACGGGCAAAATCACGCTCGTATGTGCCATGCTGCACAATATATGCCTGCGCAGGAACATCCCAATGCCACCAGACGCAGATGAGGAAGATGGGGATGGAGATGGGGATGGGGATGGGGATGGGGATGGGGATGGAGATGGGGATGGGGATGGAGATGGGGATGGGATGGCACCGCCTCCCCCTGGGGGTCCACATGATGGCCAGAGAGCACGGGATGCCCTGATTCGCATTTACTTTTGAGTCACAGCACATTCACAGTAATGCACAAACATGGTGACGACAATGAATTAATAGTTGCACTGCAAAATAAATGATCAATGTCCACACATGTATGTCTTGATTCGAAATGGTGATGTATTGATGTAATAACAACAGGGAAGAAGGTGCATTGGTTAGGGAAGCTGTACACCCGGGGCCACCCACCACCCAAACGTGCCCACCCCCACCCAGAGCCCATTGTCCAAACCCCCAAAACTACCTACCCCACCACCCAAACGTGCCCACCCCTCTCACACCCTTGTAGTCCACATGTGTCCTGCACTGCCCCACACACATGCCATCACTTCCGTGTGCGCTTCTGTGCCTGTGCAACCTTGCCCGAGGGACCCGTTAGCCTACTCGAGCGCCTCTTTGGACTGGCAGTAGTGGAGCTGGATGGGGTGGTAGTGTTTGATGGGCCAGAATCTGGGATTGAGGGCATCCGTGCCAGATTTGCCTGTTGGCCAACCAACATGGCCTCTACAAGCCTGGAGGTGTGGTCGTTGCCCTCCCGCACATGGCGTGCAAGGGTCACTATGGTGCTCGCAAAGCGTCCAATGGACCTCGACAGGCGACGCACTGAGGCGCTGTAGCTCTCCCTCTGCAGCCTGGATTCCTCTAGCTGCCTCTCCACCAGCTGGGTGAGGGTAGCCTGCTGGTCCTCCATCCGCTGCATGCGGGCATTCAGTTCGGCCATGGATGGGGTGGGCGACCTCATGGGACTCCCCAGTGAAGTGGGGCTGAACCCCAGCTCATGGAAGGAGCCCAGGTCTTCCAATGTGGCCATCTCCCCCTGTGGCCCCGTTTCCGAGTGCTCTTGCGGGGCACTGTTATCACTGCAGGCCGCCCCCTCTGCAGTGCTGCTGCCTTCGGTGTTGTGTTGGGTGGCCATGATAGGTTCCCGTGGCACCTGTCTAGACTCAGCCAGTGTGGAGACGGTGGGGATGTCGGTGGTGGTGGTGTGCCGCACATCTGTAGTGGCTGGTAATGTGGCCAGAGGTGCAGAACTGCCGGCAGCATCCTCCTGTGTGGTGGCGGTGGCTAGTGTACTTGCCGATGCAGATTGGCTGGCCTGTTGTGCAGTATCACTGTCACTTGAAACGGCTGTGGGGACACAAAGGGCATGCAATTAGTGTTGTTGTGGTGGCAGATGGGTGCATCACATGCGTCATTAAGATTGAACATTGAATAGTGTTAGTCACATGCATCTGATTGCTGGTGTCTGCATTCAGTGATATTGGTTGCCATACGGATCATGATGGGTCCTTTGGCCCACACATGCACTGCCTGGGGGGGGTTGTTAATGGGTCCTTTGGCCCACACATGCACTGCCTGGGGGGGGGGTTGTTAATGGGTCCTTTGGCCCAGTACTCACAACTGCATATTTACATGTGGCATTCATGTTTGGGCACTTACCGGCATCTGCAGGTGGGCTCACTCCTGCCTCAGCCTGCCCGATCCCATGGATTCCCTCTAGGTGGAGGACGCTGCTGCAACGCTCCTCCCATGCTTGCAGCCTCAGTGGGGAAGGGGGTCCTCCGCCTGTCCCACTGCTGCGTTGGCGGTGCATGGAAATGAGGTTGCGTACCCTCAGCCTCAGGTCGTCCCAACGCTTGTGGCAGTCCTTCACGCTCCTCACTGCCACGCCCACAGCGGTGCACTTGCGTGCAGCTTCGGCCCACACCTCCTTCCTCCGCTGCTGTGTGGCACGCCGTTGGTCGGCGCTGAACAGCAGCTCAGCATTGTCCACAATGTGCTCCACCAAGACGGTTAGCTCCGCCTCGCTGAAGCGCTGTTTGCGCTGCCTCTGAGCAGGAATCCTGGCAGACATGCTGGTGGTCCCTTTTGGCTTCTCAGAGTTAGGATTGTGCTTGTGCTGGCTCCGGATGGCAATGGATTGTGCTTTTATATGGTGGCCGCCTCTCTGTTTCCTGTTTTGGCGATCATGGTATTTCCGGTTCCGTGTCCGTGGTGGCGGAGGCGGAAACGGGTTTTGCGCCACTTGTGGCTTCGTTATTTCCATTTCCGTGGGGTTTTCCGTGACGGCGGTAACAACGTTTCCGAGTCCGTGTGGTGCGCGCGACCGACAGCATGTAATCGGACGGTTTTTCCGCAACCTTGCGGACACGGAAACGTTTTTACCGCCGTCACGGATTTTGCACGGTCCCGGACTGGCAGGTTGTAATGAGGCCCCTTGTCTTGTTGCTTCCCCGCTGGCGGAAACGGGAATTCCGGCTAAACGCTGCAGGGAAAAATAAAAAGAGAGCGGCCAGTACCCGCAAACGGAATGGCAAAGGAGAAGGATGCTTAACCAGCTGGCTTCTGCTAGAAGAAGGCAACGAGTCACAATTGGATGTGCCCCACGAGACTCCGACATCAGATCCTCAGAATAAGGAGGTTAATGATGTCTCCACCCCTAATGTGCCTCTAAGATTGAAACCAGTGCAGAAAACGCCACCTGCTACAACTGAACCAGTCAAGGAAATGGTGGCAATCAATCCTGGTAATCACATCTATTTAATACAAAATCTTTACCAAGATAAAGATCGCAAGTGGCTGTCCCGCTCAGAATTCTTAATCAGACTCCACTCTGTACCTCAGCTGAGAGTGCTAAAATCAGACGATTTTCAGTTTGTGGAACCCCTGAAGGGGCCCAACCCAAATGTATCAGCTGTTCACTGTACATTTTCAGCTACTGCGCAAATGTTAAGAGCTTATAAAGAGGACTTGAGGGCTGTGGATGTGGAAATTGATGCAGATATGAACGCAGAAGATTCAAACTGGCCTGGCACTGAAATTGAGGCACCTAGGAGAGAGGTTTCTGGGCTAGCACCTCGGAATGGCAAAATTGTAGAACTGATGGACATACAAAATGTTCTGAAGTGGTTGGCTGATGCATTGCCAGAAGTGATCTTGCAGCAATGAGAGTTTGCCATTCGTTCTTTGAACTGTAGAGGTTTCTCCCATCTCTTATCCAATTCAGGTTCCCTTCCCCATATCATGTCCCACACCTGTGTCTGCCTACAGGAAAGTTGGTTAACCACATCAGTAACGTTATACGGCTATATGGTTTACCAATCATTTGCTAAGAAGGGAAAAAGAGGCAGACCATATGCCGTCTAATTATAGGGTTTGAACACACAGCACACTCTAAATGGGTATCTACTCTGTGTGAGGACAATTTAATGGTGATAGAAGTGGAATACCACCCCAAGGGGATTTCTGAAAGGTTTTTACTTGTTAGCCTATACAATCCGCTGGAGCAGAATTTAGGGAAAATATCCAAGAAGCGCTATATGAGCTATTGGCATCTTGGTCAATGGCACAGGATAACAGAGCTATGGTGGTAGTGGGAGATTGTAATTGTCAAATGACTGGCAAGGAAGTGAAATCTACCAAACCCAAGCTGAAACCTGAATGCATTATGCAGCATACTAAAAATGATATCGAGGGATGGGATTGGTTACTGCTTTTTGAAAATTGGGAACTCAAGATGATCAACGGCAGGACATCCAGTGATTCTCCGGGTAATTACACATGGAAGAGTGGCCTGCGACAGAGCACGCTAGACTATCTATTTGCCAGCCCGACAATGGCAAAACATGTTAATGATTTAAGGGGTATCCACAACATATGGAGCGATCATACTGCTCTATGTTGTACTCTTAACATCTCAAAGAGGTACCAAAATGTAAACCCTTGGGGAACTTGTCCATTAACAGGGCTATCTCGAGAATTTGCTGGTCAGATAGGAATATAAAACAAGCTGCTGGAGTACTATCTGAAGTCTATTTGTCCAATCTCTCCCAGTTTTATACCATGACAGCAAACGCGATTGAGAACTGGATCCCCCTATTCTCGGGAAAACATGCAACTATCATTGTGGGTATGATGAGTAGAGAGGAGAGTACGGTTATGCTTTATGATAGATATATTAGGGACGCCAAAAGAAAGTTAAGGGCTGATCTTCAATTTGCCAATAGAACAAGGGCTTCCAATGAGATTTATTATGCCACCGTCAGAACTATTAAAAAAAGGTTATAAAGCTCAGAAGAAGCGCTGAGAAAAATCTAAGATGGCAAAAGTTGGTTTAAACCATATGCTCGAAGATTTCTAGGAGCATTTGGTCCCTTTTAGGTGATACATGGGGTACTGGGAAGAGCCAAACAATAAACCCAATTGGCGCGTCAGAATGGATGGAGTTTCTTTAAACCCGTAATGCACCTGAGAATGAGGAGTTTTCTCTCCCATTAGGTTGCATCCCTCCTACCACATGTATTGATGTGTCATATGAGTCGGTACTGGGTAAGATCAAACAGCTGAAAGCTTCCCGGGCTCCGGACCCTAATGGGCCGGCCAATGCAGTGATCAAGAGCCAACCGGAGTTCTGGGCTAAGCTATTAACTATTATGTTTAAGAAAGTACTCTTGGAGGGAAACATTCCACCCTCATGGCAGAAGGCTATCCTGGTCCCTGTGTTAAAAAAAGGGAATAGGCTTGACCCTAACAACTATAGGTTATTATCTATGTTGGACACCACTGGTAAGCTCTGTGCGTCTCTATTACTCAGTGAGCTGCAAGCATGGGAAGATCAAGCATGCATTCTTTGTAAGTTTCAGAGTGGTTTCTAGGAGTGGGTACTCCACGATACATAATCTTACAATTATGGATATATTGAGGACCAGGGCCAGGAAGACCGGTAATCCCCCCCCATATGCACTGTACGTCAACATTAAAGCCGCTTTCGATTCTATACCAAGGGGTAAACTATGGCCTAAATTAAAGGCCATGGGCTGTCCAGAGAATCTGCTGTATTACCTCAGATTGTTACACCATAATACGTCCGTAACACTAAAACTGGACCAGGAGGTCCACATGACGGACCAGCTAATGCAGAACAGAGGGATGAAACAAGGTTGTGTTACTGCTCCTCTAGTCTACAACCTGTATGTATATGACATCCCAGAGGTGATCACATCGGCCCAACATTGCCCTCCCGAAATTGGCCAGCATCTTGCCTAGTCCTCGCATACACGGATGACTTGGTCATTTTTTCGATTATACATTTAGTGGTAAACGGAGATCAGCATTTGCCCTATGGGAGTATGCACAGAACAACAGTTTAACAATTAATTTGGGAAAGACCCAAATTATGAGGATTACCTGTAAGAAAACGACCCACCTGAGACTCACTATCGGTGAGACGGAAATTCTGTATACTCCCAACTATAAACATCTTGGCATCGAATTCAACTTGAACAGCGATTATATCACATGCAAACAGGCACGTAAAGCAAAAGCTGCTCAGGTTACCGCAGTGATACATACACATATGAATAAGCAAGGTGGTTATTGTCAAAATCTCTGAACTTAAGGGAGAGTGGGTTTCAATCCTCTCTCCCGAACCACAGAAGCCGAATGGATCGACCCCTCCCACCGTGGTTGGCACGGGCGCCTGACTATAGAATTACAGGTAGCCACGTGGCAGCCAATGGGGGGAAGACGGAGTTAGGGAAAGGGGATGGACAAATAAAGGAAAGGAAGGGAAAACAAAGACATATACAAGCAAAGAACACCTAATTAATTGAAGGAACTCTTCAATAATTACTCCTGCAACCTGACCTGACTCCTGTATTCACGTAACATTACAAAAACCTTGTGCATATACCAAAACCATCTGCATTAGAAATCATGACTTGTCAACAGTGCGTGCATAATAAACAAGAAGGCATTGACCCACACAGATACTTCATAAATCATGAAACAATGTACTTGGAAGGCACCTAGTATCCATCTTAAAAGGCCTTCTAGCAAAAATATCTCTCTTGTGTCCAGAACATAATATCTCTGGCAGAACCCTCCAAAACTAATTAGCTCCAAAAGATGGAGGCACCATTAGTGTGTACTTAACTTAGTATCCGGACTTTCTTCAATAAATCACCTCAAATGAAAGTTACATGGCATTTCAAAAATCACCGTCACAGCCCAGCGAAAACATAAATGCATTGAAAGTCAGTGTTTTTTCCCAAAATCACCGCCGCAGCCCGGCAAGTCACTAAACCTAAGCACCACTTAACTTTATGGCCCGGGGAGTCATCCGTGACTGACCCGGACCTGCAGGGAATGAGGCAATAAGAAAAGTTTCACCGCCGCAGCCCGGCAAGTAAATAAACATAGGCACCACTTAACTTTATGGCCCGGGGAGTCATCCGTGACAGACCCGGACCTGCAATGAAGTAAGCAGTAAGAAAGTTTTCACCGCCGCAGCCCAGGAATCAAGATTACACACGGCATAGCTAGCGTGACTCCTTCACGCCTCTTCTAAGTGTTCTGCTTTGCTCCTGCCTGCTGCCGTCGCCGCCGCCCGTGCTCTCCAGTCATTAATCAACAGCACTGAAGCATGGGCGAGCGGCCGTTATGAAGACCCGCACTAATTGCAGATCACTCGCAGCTGTGACCTAACGGCCCAAGAACTACACTTTCCCCATGCCTACTGGGAAGTGTAGTTTATCTATGCCGTACCTGCTTTCTTTTACCCCACAATCCTTTATTCCTTACATTACCTCCCCTTCCAGGGCTCTTCCCAGGACCTGCCTTCTCCGGATACTTTGCATGAAACATTCTTACCAGACGAGGTGCATGTACTGCACTAGCAGGTTCCCAGGAACAGTCTTCCAATCCATATCCAGTCCACTGGATGAGGTACCATAACACTTGTCTCCTTCTTTTTGAATCCAAAATCTTCTTTACTTCATATTCAACATGATCCTCTTTGTGAATGGCAGGAGGTCTCTTCATGCGTGTTCCAGGTGCTGCGGGTTTAAGGAGACACACATGGAATACCGGGTGAATTTTCAGAGACTTAGGTAAATCTAATTTTACTGCAACCTCAGACACAATCTTTACTATTTCATAAGGTCCAATGTATTTAGGAGCAAATTTTCGAGATCCTACCAGAGACAAATTGCGTGTGGATAGCCACACCTTATTTCCCACCTTGTACTGAGGAGCCTCCCTTCTCTTTTTATCTGCATACATTTTATATTGATGTTTTGCATATTCAAGATTATCCTGCGCCTTCTGTCTGATGTTTAGAAGTAATTGCCTTCTGTCTTGAAGTACTGGAAGGTTTTCAACCTCTGGTAACTGTTCTGGCAACATTTCCTGTACCTGCCCATACAAGCACTCATTGGGAGACATTCCCAAGGAGGCATGTTCAGCATTGTTATATGTGAATTCAGCCAACCATAATGCTCGAACCCACGACTCCATACCATCATGTAAATAACAGCGCAGGTATTGCTCAAGCGTCTGATTAACTCTTTCAGTTTGTCCATCCGTCTGAGGATGATAACTAGTGGACAAGGCACAATCAATTCCTAACATCTGACAGAAAGCGCGCCAAAACTTGGATGTGAATTGTGGTCCTCTATCAGAAACAATAGTACGTGGTAGCCCATGCAGGCGAACCACATGCTGCAAAAACAATTCTGCCAATTTCCCTGCTCCTGGAATTCCTTTACAGGGCACAAAGTGAGCTTGTTTAGACAAGTAATCCACTATCACCCATATTGTGTCGTACTGATCATCTGGTGGTAAGTCTGTAATAAAGTCCATTGATATGTGTGTCCAGATTTTAGTGGGAGTGGGCAATGGTTTAAGTAACCCTGACTTTTTAGTATGATCAGATTTACTTCGTACACATGTTTCACATTCCTGCACATACTTGATCACCTGTTGTCTCAAATTCGGCCACCAAAAGTATTTTTCCACTAGAGTCTGTGTCTTTTTACTCCCTGAATGACCAGCCAAAGGGGAGTTATGGCACCAATGCAAAGCCTTCTTTTGGAGTTCCAAAGTGGGCAAATACAATCTTCCATCATAGTAAGGAAGATTCTCTTTAAATGTTTCCAAAGTGTTACTCATTCCCCAACTCAGATTCCTTTGATTCCTCATTGCCTGTTTCACTTGCGTCATCAATTTAGAAATTACTGCCCCTACCACTCTCTCTGCGGGGATTATGGACTTTGTTTCCGATACCAGGTTGTCCAGGTTTTGTTGACGTGATAAAGCATCTGCCTTACCATTTCTTTTTCCTGGCCGGAAGGTCACCACAAAATCAAACTCATTGAAAAATTGAAACCACCGTAATTGTCTTGGACTCAATGTGTGGGCAGTCTTGAAGTACTGTAGATTTTTATGATCTGTCACAACCAACACCTGATGTTTAGCTCCCAGTAAATAATGTCTCCATTCCAGGAAAGCAGCTCTGATAGCTAATAGTTCTTTATCTGTAATGGAATAATTTTGTTCACATGGAGTGAGTTTTCGTGAATAATACGCTACTGGGTGCCAACTTCCTTCTGAATCTTTCTGCGATAACACCGCCCCTATTGCCACATTGGACGCATCGGTTTCTACTTGAAACATCTTATCCGTGTCTGGGTGTCGCAACACTGGAGCTGATGTAAATGCCATCTTTAATTCCTGAAAAGCCTTTTCTGCATCCTCATTCCAACAAAAGCTGGTTGCCTTTCTTAATAGTCGTGTTATAGGGGCTACAACCTGAGAGAAATTAGTAATGAATCGTCTGTAGAAATTGGCGAAACCCAAAAAAGACTGAATATCTTTAACACACTGGGGTTTGGGCCAATCCAAAACTGCCTGTACCTTGTTTTTGTCCATAATTATTCCCTCCGGGGTCAATATGAAGCCCAAAAACTCCACTCTTTTCACATGAAAGGCACATTTTTCCAATTTCACATATAACTGATGTTCTTGTAATTTCTTTAACACTGCCCTTACATGACTCACATGTTGCTCTTGTGAATTTGAGTAAATTAGAATGTCATCAATATATACAATAACAAAAATGTCCAAAAACTCACTCAAAACTTCCTGCATAAAAAAATTGAAATGCTGCAGGAGCATTACACAAACCAAAAGGCATAACCAAATATTCAAACAATCCAAACTTAGTTCGAAATGCAGTTTTCCACTCATCCCCTTCTCTCATTCATTCTATGATCCAACCTTAATGCTAAATCAATCATAGCTGTACATGTGTTGGGTTGAGGCTCTACCTGTGCCATGGCGTCTTTTAATTCTTCCTTCAATCCCTGATAGAATAGAACTGTTTGTTTATTCTCTGGCCAATCTGTTTCAATTACCAGTCTATTAAAGTGGGTCACATACGAAACTAGATCTCTGGTACCCTGTTTTAGTGCCAATAACTCCTTGTCTTGCGCCAATGATACTTCCCTCCGATCAAATAATCTACCGAATTCAGCCTGAAAATTATCCCAATTATACAATAATTGATCATCTTTTTGTACCAAAGGCATCGCCCAAGCAGCTGCATCTCCTGTTAGGTATGAAATCACAAAAGCAGTTCTTGCTTGAGTAGTCTCAAAGGCCGATGGTTTACATAGAAAATGTAATCTACACTGGGTCAAAAACGTCATGTATTTCTTTGGGTCCCCAGAAAACCTTTCAGGCGATGCCAAAGGCACACTGCTGGGTGCTTGAACCACAACAGTGGGCGTTCTGGTTCCTGTTCTACCCGTAGACGACCCTGCTTCCTCCAGTGGAGTCCCTTGTGCTACTAATCCTTGCACTTGATTCTTCAAAGTGCTAGATTCCTGCCTTACATGTATCAATTCCACCTGAATATCTTGTAGTACCTTTAACACTTCTGCTAAAGAAGGAGGGTTATCCATTTGGCCTGGGTGGTTCAGTACTCCCGAATTCGGGGGCTGTTGATTCTGTCAAAATCTCTGAACTTAAGGGAGAATCCTCTCTCCCGAACCACAGAAGCCGAATGGATCGACCCCTCCCACCGTGGTTGGCACGGGCGCCTGACTATAGAATTACAGGTAGCCACATGGCAGCCAATGGGGGGAAGACGGAGTTAGGGAAAGGGGATGGACAAATAAAGGAAAGGAAGGGAAAACAAAGACATATACAAGCAAAGAACACCTAATTAATTGAAGGAACTCTTCAATAATTACTCCTGCAACCTGACCTGACTCCTGTATTCACGTAACATTACAAAAACCTTGTGCATATACCAAAACCATCTGCATTAGAAATCATGACTTGTCAACAGTGCGTGCATAATAAACAAGAAGGCATTGACCCACACAGATACTTCATAAATCATGAAACAATGTACTTGGAAGGCACCTAGTATCCATGTTAAAAGGCCTTCTAGCAAAAATATCTCTCTTGTGTCCAGAACATAATATCTCTGGCAGAACCCTCCAAAACTAATTAGCTCCAAAAGATGGAGGCACCATTAGTGTGTACTTAACTTAGTATCCGGACTTTCTTCAATAAATCACCTCAAATGAAAGTTACATGGCATTTCAAAAATCACCGTCACAGCCCAGCGAAAACATAAATGCATTGAAAGTCAGTGTTTTTTCCCAAAATCACCGCCGCAGCCCGGCAAGTCACTAAACCTAAGCACCACTTAACTTTATGGCCCGGGGAGTCATCCGTGACTGACCCGGACCTGCAATGAAGTAAGCAGTAAGAAAGTTTTCACCGCCGCAGCCCAGGAATCAAGATTACACACGGCATAGCTAGCGTGACTCCTTCACACCTCTTCTAAGTGTTCTGCTTTGCTCCTGCCTGCTGCCGGTGCCGCCGCCCGTGCTCTCCAGTCATTAATCAACAGCACTGAAGCATGGGCGAGCGGCCGTTATGAAGACCCGCACTAATTGCAGATCACTCGCAGCTGTGACCTAACGGCCCAAGAACTACACTTTCCCCATGCCTACTGGGAAGTGTAGTTTATCTATGCCGTACCTGCTTTCTTTTACCCCACAATCCTTTATTCCTTACAGTTATACTTGGTGGGGTACCCGTCAACTGTACATTGATGTCCTTACTCCAATGATCACTTATGGCTTGGAAGCCTTGTTACACATTGATCTGAAATGGCTGCACATCATTGAAGGTCAATTTTGGCAGAAGATCCTGGGCCTACCTGTCTGTGTCCCGATGGCTCTTATATGATTGGAGTTAGGCTTAATCTCCCTGAAAGCAATTGTATTAAAAAAGAGAGCCGATCTCTACTTGAAGATGTGCTACTGGCCAAAGAATGCCCCACTGACAGTTATTTGTCAGGAAACAACGAAATCCCACCCCTCATGTTTATTGAAGGAGAGTATGGATTCATTTTTCATTGAATTATGTTGGACACATAGAGGGAAGAATGATCTAGTGGGAATGCGGAACTCTCTCTAGCGAAGCAAATTGAGCTCTGGGATTGGTTAGAGAATTATGCCCATTTCAGTACACTAAAAAAATATCAGTTTGTGTTACACAGGATGTATTCATTTAAGAAGCCATAGGGCTATCTAAACCTCTGCCCGTCAAAGAGACTCAGGCGCTTCATTATCTTACTGAGAGTAGTCCAGCTTCCACCCCTGACTGTGACAGGCATAGTCGACAAGGCCCCGAAGGAAGAGCGATATTGTCGGCTATGTAAAAAGCATGATACCCCAGAGTCAGCCAAACATCTTTTGACGGTATGTCCTAAATGTTAGGCAGAATCACATGCAGTACCCTTTGGGAACACTGATGGGGTCCCTGTGGTCAAAGGTTGAGGCCTATGAGCAGGTAGAGGTAAAACAGGGCCTGCATTCTGAGACTCTTCTGCCTCATCTAACTCATCCACAATATTAGAGCTGGGCTCTGACATATTATCATCCTCATTTTCCACATTTGCTGCAGGTGTGGTGGTTCCAGACCCACTCCTCAGACCTTTTTGCCTTTTACAGTGGATTCTGTAATGCTCACCTGGTATCCACGGGGACGTCACTCAGCCTGTTCTGACCTCTTACAACCTCAAACCCTTCCCTGGAGTCTACTCGACTGGAGACTGGGCCTGAAACACAGGATTGGTAGAGTTTAACTCCCTATTGTCTCTGTGTGCTTGAACCCCTTCTTCCCAGCGGTCCAACCCTTCCCTTTGATCCACAGCTCACCTTGTTTTCTTGGAAAGTGTGCTCTCCGTCCTGCTTTCAGCGCAGGGGCACGTTGATTGATGCGGGCTCGTTGCTGCCTAGTTACTTCACTGGCAAGAGTCCGACAGGTAAGTATAATGAGTCTTTTGAACAGTTCTCTAACTTCGTTCCTTTCCTTCCTTAGATGATGGCCGGCGTCCGGGGATGGCAACATGCTGATGAGATGAGTAGCGCTGAAGGTGAGTGAGAGCGCGATGTGTGATGCGACCCTTTCGTATTTGTATTGAACTGAGTTCTTTTTCTGTGTCTTTTAGGTGCCGCAACGTTTTCAGCGTGGATGCCGGTTATGAAGAACAAATGCGGTGAGTAAGCGCGGTACGCAGCGCCTCTAGATGTGTCCACGCTAACCTGGAGTGTCTTTTCCTTCTTGCAGATGGATGAGAAGTTCCGGAGACAGAGTTCCCTCAGAGTGGCTGGGATTCAGGTAAGCCTTTGAAGCTCGTACAGTCTTTAAAAATAAGCGAAGATTTGCTGAATGCTTATTAATGCCTTTTTTCTGTTCATTTCCTTAGGAAGCAGTGTGCCGGGATGGGAATGACACCGCCGAAGATGCCTGCAGAACAGCAGGAGCGATGAATGATGGGTAGAAGCGCCACAAGGTAAGGCTGTTCCTAACGGTGTTCTTGTTCTTGCAGGAGCTGAGCACAGAAGAAAGATGCAGGCCTACTGGAGACCGATCCGAACACGGTGAGTGTCACGCTGCAGGTGCAGAAAACACAAAGCATGTTTTTCAGCCTGGGCGTGGCTTAAATAGTCTCTGGGTATTCCAGGTGTCTGTGGGCTGAACCACACCCAAAGACTGCACATGCAGTTCTGGGAACCGAAATATGTGGGGGCATCCATCTTGTCCCCATCAATGCACTACAAGTCCAATCCCCAATGTTATCCTATTGGAGTGAGTGAGTCTGGTGCCACAAGCGCCAAGTCTAACTCCAAGTGGGTCTTTGGAGGGATGGAGAGGCCCTTGAGGGCCATGTAGGTGATCGTGGCCTGGCTCCAGCCTGACATCTTGGAGGGCTGGGGACATGAGGGGCAGGAATCATGACAGCTTCCTAGCTTTACACATATCTCTCAATTGATCAACAGTTAAAGTCACTAGGGTCTCCTGTCTGTAGCTTTCCATATCAGTCATGATAAAACAATTGCTTATCTAGTGTTGCTTAGCCTTGGGAGGATTATTTTAACAAAGGTAAGAGCAGTACTCTAAATGTAACAAGTGCACTTTATCTTCACCACTGTATACCAGTGTTAGGCAGAATCACATGCAGTACCCTTTGGGAACACTACATGCAATTAAGACTACAAGTTTCACTACAATTTCACCTTTGGTACAAGCCTGTACTACACAGTTATGTGGTAGCAGTGGCTGAGCAGCCAGACTTATCTCAAGAGTTTAAGTGAGCAGAAGAACAAGTTACACAAAGGACCAACAAATACAGTGATTCAAATATACACAGATTCAAGGTTTCTTGGTAAAAGAATATACATGTATTTACTCAGTCAGTTAGAAAACAATATCACACACTAATAAACCACAAAAACACAACCGGATAGTAAATGAACAAGTTTAGCTCACCTGAAGTGGGAGCAAAATGGCACTTCAAATACTTAATAAAGGGGTAGAAAGACAAGGTTATATGAATAGACAGCCAATATGCATTCATAGGCAGGGCAAAGGGTTTCAGTTAACTACAACCAGCAATTCTTCTCGATAGGCCTGGGCCAAAGTCAATGGTTCAGAGTCTTTCTATAGGATAGCACAGTTCTGGTAGATAACGGTTAAGTCTTTGCCACAGAGATTAGAAGAATTTGGCTAGGTGAAAAGTATGATGAATACTAAGGGAAGGACAAGCCTTCGTAGTTGAGGAAAGTTTCATGCACTTTCTCGATGGCCGAAAAGATTTCCGGACCGCATTTGCACAGTACCTTGTCAATGAAGAAGAGCTGTAGCTGAGGCAGTTGTTGCAGTTCGAGCAGATTTCGCTGTTCCTGTGATTCAGTCATGGGGACAAGAAGGAGGACGTCGGGAGGTTCTTGCACTGCCCCTTGCACTGCCCCGGGATGAGGACAAAAGCTTTAGCAAGACGTCGGTTTTAGGTGTGAGTGCCTTAAAGTCCACAAGCTGGTTTCCTTCCCTCTGGCTATCGGGTTTTCAACAGCACTCTGATGAAAATTCGACCAGATGGGGACAGTGTCCAGGTGGCTTGCGAGTTGGTTGTTCCCACCAAACTCAAGGGAAAAATTTAACCTTGAAGGGCTTCTCTGTCGATGGAGTTTCAGGCAATTCGGACCTGCAGCAGGGCTTCACCGGTCGTCCAGGAGTTGCAGCAGTCCTCTTACTTCAGCTAGTCTTTGGTTCTTTCGTTCCAGTGGTCGACTCTGCTTTCCAAGTCCCAGAGAGCTGCTTTTAAACAGTTTTCCAACATTCATTGCAGCCTGGCTGTCACTCACACAGCAGGGTGGCTGTCCTTGCCGGACAGACAGCTGGCCAATCATGCAAGAGTGCATTCAGGTCTCGTAGGAGACTAAGCACAGGGAGTTTGGGGCACCTCCCTCACATCCTGTCCACCCCAGACACACTGGCGCCAGAGGAGGGCTTCAGCACTGTAGAACGCCAAAGGCCAACAAACAAAGGGACCAAACCTGGTTTGGTGCGCAGAGTTAAACACAAGAAGGACCTTTCCTAAAAGAAATGGCGAAAAAAGTCGACCGGAGTCTGTTTTTACAGATAGGTCTTGGGCACCATATTGAAAAACATGGTGTTATGATGTAAGTGTAAGTTAAAACAAGTTCATAAATATGTATTACCAGATCCTAGTTAAACATTGAGCTGCACTATGAGCTCATTAAGTTCTAAGAATGTTATTCTAAGAATGTGGATGAGAGACAGTAGAGACTGCAGGGAGAGAGCCATGATGGCACTCGGCTCTCATAGGCCGCTGTCGCTGTAATGAAATAAATTACTGTTTCTTCATCACTGCTGCCTGGAGCCCTTATTTCCTCATTGGCGACGAGGATGACTCTCAGCAGTGTCTCCCTACTCCTTTGAAGTCTCGTCATAGCGCGGCCTGCATTATTCCACACTCCCGTGCGACAGCGGACGCTGCAGGAAGGTCAGGAGGAGCGGAACAACAGGTCAGCAGGCGCGTCCCCTGGGGGGTAATCTTGCCTTCCCCATTACTGTATTGACTCTGTCTCAAAGCAACAGTGTTTACTTTCAAGGATCCCTAGCATTGACATTATCGTTGCTGAGCAACCTGCCCATGCAGTTCTGGCAAGTTTTAGGAGCCAGCCATTATGACATGTATCCATTCTGTGGATGAGCAGCCATCATGTTCCAATTCAGACTGATGTAAGGAGGATTGTGACATCATACACAAGTGATTGTACTCATACAAGGCTGATCCCTTTGTCTGCATAGCACAGCACTGTCACTGCTCAGTCTGTGCATCCACTGGGCATACTTGAAGTGATCCAGAGTCTATTGGTTGCATCCAGCAAGCCCACTCTTTACCACCTTTTTACCGCTTAAGACATGGCAGCTTCAATACCTCCGCCAATGTCATTTTTGAATGAACCTGGACTCCCCCAAGTTAGGTGGGACAGGTGGAAAGACATGTTTGAAAACTACCTGGTGGCAATGGGAGGAGAGAGATTCAGCTCAACTCGCAAAAAGGCATTATTACTTCACAATCTTGGTGTGGAAGGCCGTGCAGTGTTTGATGGGTTAGGCAGTGCACAAGCTGGTGAAGCGGAGAACACAGATGAATATGCCCTTGCGATTAAACAACTCAAGGATCATTTTGAGCCTAAGAAAAATGTTACATTCGAGAGGCACAAGTTCTTTCAGCGTACGCAGGAGTCCTCAGAATCCGTGGAATCGTACATAGCCTCATTAAGAACATTAAGCCACTCCTGTGAATTCGAACATCTATCTGACTCGTTAATTAGAGATCAGTTAGTGAGGTGCACAAATAATATTAGGATACAGGAGAAATTGTTGGCAAAAGACATGAAGTTGGATGAAGCAGTGGACCTAGCCAGAAGCATAGAACAAACCTCACAATATGTCAAAGAACTGAAGTCTGACAAACAGAGTACCCAAGCTGTGTGCGCAGTTGATCACAGGAAGAGACTTAATGTCAATACAAGCAGGAAAGGAACATGGGGTGCGAAGTGTACCAGATGTGGCAGTGTCAAGCATTGTCCGAATTACCCTTCGTGGCCAGCAAGGAATGCTGAATGTTTCAAGTGTAGGACCAGAGGACATTTCGCTAATGTATGCAAGAGGTCATCAATAAATCTCTTAGAAACCAGAGACAACCAAGAAGAGGGTGCTCCCACTGCTTACAACATACAGGAGGTGTACTCCTCGCAAGACAACCCCAGACATGTCTTCGAGATTTCGACCATTGGAGGAGGAGACAGCAAAGGTCCAACAGATGTTTTTGTAATTGATGGTCAAGAAATACTCATGTAAGTTGACACATGTTCCCCATGGACCATCATTTCTAAAGAGACATTTAAAGATGTTCTAAAAAAAGATGAATCAATGCTGGATCCACCAAGAATCCGGCCCTGCGGCTATGCGGAATCCCCTATTGAGATGCTGCGACAGTTTACTGCAAGTGTGCAATACAGAGGTGGAGAATGCATAGCTGACATTTTGGTTGCAAGAAAGGGAGCCTCCCTTTTAGGTTGGGAGGAACAAAGGAAGTTGAGAGTCAGGGTGCAAGCTAGCGCCACTGAGCCTGTCACCATTGCCGAGATTGATGATATGTGGTCAAGAGAGTTCCCAGAGGTCTTCACCGAAGGTCTGGGCAGACTCAAGAACTTCGAACACCATATTAGACTAAAGAAAGAATCTCAGCCTATTGTTCATAAAGTGAGACATGTGCCGTTAAACATGAGAGCGCAACTACGCAGTGAACTCAATAACTTAGTAGATAAGGGTGTCATTGAACCTGTTGAGGCCACAGAGTGGTTGTCCCCCATTGTTTTAGTGGCCAAAAATAATGGTACATTAAGAGTGTGTGTAGATTTGCGCAGTCTTAATCACAATATTCTGGTGGAGAGACATCCACTACCCAACATTTCCGAGACACTCTCCACTCTTGGCGAACCCAAATTGTTCTCTGTCATTGATCTCTCTGCTGCCTATCACCAAGTTCCCCTTTCCTGAGAATCGCAACATCTCACTGCCTTTATCACACCTGAAGGCACTTATAAATACAATCGCATGCCATTTGGGTTGGCCTCGGCCGCATCTGTGTTCCAAAAGGTGATGGAGGAAGTGTTAAAAGGGTTGGAAAATGTTAAGGTGTTTCAAGATGACATTCTGATTTTTGCAAGTAATGAGCATGAGCATGACAGAGTACTTAGGGCAGTACTATGCAGACTGAAAGAGGCTGGGTTAACGGTCCAAAGAAGCAAATGTAAAATAAGTGTTGAGGAAGTGGAGTATCTGGGACACAAAGTTTCGAAAGAAGGTATTTCTCCCAAAAAGTCACTCATAGAAAGCATTAGTAATACTACTCAGCCCCAAGACAAGGACCAACTACGTTCTTTCGTGGGACTAGCGGAATATTACCATACATTTGTGAATGGCTTTGCATCCATCTCATCTCCATTGAGGGAGTTACTAAAAAGGAACGTGAAGTACACATGGTCCAAAGAGTGTCAGGAAGCATTCTTGCAAATCAAAGATTGTATAGTCAAGGCCCCATCCTTAAGTGGATTCATGTTTGGCAGGAAAACGTTGCTTTCAGTTGATGCTAGTACCCTTGGCTTAGGAGCAGTTTTGACTCAGTTTGACTCAGGTAAAACTGAATACACAATTGCATTTGCATCCAGGCCACTTAGAGGAGCAGAAAAAAATTACTCGGTCATTGAAAGAGAGGCACTAGCAGTATTTTGGGCAGTCACGCACTTCAAGTTCTTTCTATGGGGTCGACCTTTTATTGTCAGAACAGATCACAAGCCTTTGGTTCAATTGATGAATGGTTCTGAGTGGGCCAAAGGGTCTCCAAGAGTTTCGAGGTGGATGGTAGAACTCTTGGGTTATAATTTCAAGGTGTGTTACATTCCCGGGAGGGAGAATGTGGTACCAGATTGTTTATCCAGATTACCTGTGTGTGATGGTGAATTGGAGGGAGCACCTGAATTTCAAGATGTGAGCATTGCAGAAATTGAGCATGATGCCATTGATAAAGAGATGTGGATAAGAGCTGGTGAGGAGGATTTAATATTGAATCAAGTTATGATTTGGACCAGAGAAGGATGGCCTCACAAGAATATTGTGGGAAAAGAGTTTGACAGATACTTTAGTGTGAAGTACGAGTTAAGTATGTCTGAGGACGGATGTAAACTTAGAAAAGGAAATAGGATAATACCCCCCAGTGGAGTCAGATCTCATTTAGTGAATATAGCACATCAAGGTCACCTGGGCATGGGAGGAACAAAGAGATATTTGCGGCAATATTTCTGGTGGCCCGGGATTGACAGTGATGCAGAGAAGTGTGTTGGGGGTTGTAGAGGGTGTGGTAAGAGTGACAAGACCAAGATAGTTAGAGAAGTACCAATAAATCCTGTCAAAGAACAGAGTGAACCATGGCAAAACGTTGCAGTTGATTTGATGGGACCATTACAAAACCTTGACAATGGGTATAAATACATTGTTGTGTTAGTAGACTACCATTCCAAATGGATTGAATGGAAGGCTTTGCGTGAGGCAACCACTACAGAGATGGTGTTATTCTTCGAGGAAGTGTTTTACAGGGAGGGTTTCCCGACAGAATTAATCACTGATAACTGAGTACAATTCTGCTCTGAAAGGATGTTAACTTTCTTGAAGAAATTTTGCATCAAACACACTAGAACTCTGTCACTCTTACCACAAACACACTAGAATAGCTGTATATCATCAAAGGGCCAACGGCCTCGTTGAGAGAGCCAATAGGTTCATAAAGGGTGGTTTGCAATTGGCCATGGCTTTTAATCTAAGATGGTTTGGTGTAGTAAGAGAAATGATATGGAACTATGTTATGTTCTGGGTCCGGTTACAAATGACTCTGACAACTTCTTGTTAACTGTAGGTTCTTTACTTAGTTTGGGCTTATAAGTTACAGTTCTTATGTCAGATAAGTCATGAGGAAAATAGGACACCCACCGGCATCCTCTCTCAGGGCTTACATCTTTCAACTGGCCACCCTGGAACACTCACTCATGGGTAAACATTCTGCGCTCTGCCTTCCATCTCAACATTCCACTCTCTTGCAGGCAGAGCTAATCATAACACATCTTCCCCCTATAGGGACAACCAACCGCATTAAATACCAAGATGTAACTAGTGGGAAATATCAGAAGAGGGGAAAGCTCAAAGAGCATAAATAATAAAATAATTAACTGGCCTTCCAAAACCACTACTGCCAAGCTAACGCTCCGAGCAAAAGCTCTCCCTTCACTGAACCATATACTAGCTAACACATAGCAACACTCCCACCAGGACAAACAACTATTTCATAGCTGGCCTACCATGAAATTCGACACCAGGGAACCAGCCCACAATCCAACTATCATCCAAAACAAACATACTGCACTCACAACCATCTTCCTCCATCCCCCATCAACCAAATGTGCACAAAAAAAACCCACAATTCAGGGTTCTTAACCCCCCACGCAGCCTAAAGCTATGATAGCATTACTCAAACTTTTGCACCGCTAATGCCAGGAATCTAAATCCCTACCATCATTTGACACCTCTAGTGTCGGGATTCTCCATCCCCCACAATATTTGACACCAACAGTGTCGGGATTCTCCATCCCCCAAAGATTTGACACCACTAGTGTCGGGATTCTCCATCCCCCAAAGATTTGACACCACCAGTGTCGGGATTCTCCATCCCCCAAAGATTTGACACCACCAGTGTCGGGATTTTCCATCCCCCAAGAATTTGACACCACCAGTGTCGGGATTCTCCATCCCCCAAGAATTTGACACCACCAGTGTCGGGATTCTACACCCCCCAAATGTTTGACACCACCAGTGTCGGGATTCTCCATCCCCCAAAGATTTGACACCAAAAGTGTCGGGAGTCTTATCCCTCCTTCCATTTGCACACCTCCACACTCTCACAGAGTCACATCACACACTTGGCAATTTGTGCACAAAATATTTGAAAAACAAGTGTACAAACATCAATTGAGTTCATCATATTTGGCTACAAAGTCCTTTGTGATGTTACCTGTAAAAAAAAACATTAACCGCAATTGTGCATTTGGGATGTTCTAAGAATGGAATCATTAAATTTACCAACATTTCCAAAAACAACATCTCCACCAGCAGTGGCAACTAATCAATTAATGGATTGACATAACAATTGTTGAAGCGACACCCATAAATAACTCTCAGTACTAGAGTTTAAAATACAGTTCCTCCAATTCACCCATAGATTGGTCAAAATAGTCGCCATAACAACAGCAACCCACGAAAATTATTTTCCAGTACTTGTAATCACAAAGTAGTTCTACATTAGTTCGTAGCATATATTTCTGCATGTTAATGTTCGCCGCTTTACTTCCCTGTTCAACGTTGTCATCACCGGAGTTCCGCTTACTCAGCAACGTGTTCTTTTAAAAATTCCAGCACTTACACGAGTAATAAATAAAAAAAAAAAAAGTTCTCCTTAAAACTAGTCGGCTAATTCCACGAAAGGAAACGTTCAACAAAAACATCCTGAGCCGCAAGTTGCACAGCCTAGAAACTCTGTCAGACAAAGTTCCGTCTGAATGCAGTACATTCATTCATAGTTTATACAGCCACTGGCTGCCGGAACATTCAATGTCGAATGTTGTGTTTCCGTGTGAAACATGGAAGAAGGGCACGTATCCCACGTTGGAAGGTCCTCTTTTCAAACCTTCATAACAACATTTGTGATGCGGACCGCTGAGTTGGCGGGTCCTCGAATGCCGGCAAGAGAACTCCATGGCAACGCTATCGCCAACACTGCCAGCACACAACTGACGTCACCATTATGCCCGAGAGATCAGGCATGGACGGAGAGCTCCGGCCCAACCGTCATCCAAAGGCTGCACCGATGAAGAAGCAGAAAAGGACCACCTCAGCGCCGCTGGAACAGGATCAACAGCGCGGTCACCCGGACCGCATGCTCCACGGCCCAACATCAAGGGAGCAAGTAAGGAGGTAAGTTTCCCTGCATAGACATCCTGCTCCATGCGAGGAGAGCACCAGCCGCCCAGCATATTGTACCACACCACACTCAGTTACAAATGTATCTCCGTTCATGTCATTGAAAGGGAGACAACCTGGAACAAAACTATGTCCAGGGTGGTTGGACTTAGCCAAGAGTTCCAACATTGATCGCGAGAGAATTATGACTCTCATCAAAGAAGCACAGGATGTGTACAAAGAAAGATTTGATGAGGACAAGAGTGTCAAAAGTAATACCTGGAAAGTGGGAGATTGTATTCTCATAAAGAACCCTAGATTCACTCCCAAATGTGTAGAAAGCAAATACATTGGTCCCAAGAAAATATCAGCGGTAAGAAACAATGTAGTAATTGTAGAAGGGGGGGAGTGTTGGTCAATGTCCAGAATTGTGAAATGTCCAGAATGTCCAGAATGCATGAAGGACAATGCACATGATAAACATGACAATGGTGAACATGACAATGGTGAATTTGCTAATAACAGTATCAGAGACTCTAGTGTCATAGATAAGTGCTACAAGGATGACAACAATTCAAGGTCTGCAGCAGAGACACATTCAAATAGAGTCAAGAACAAACCCGGCTGGTTTAAGGATTATTATGTGGAGTAAACAGCTGTATGCACATAAGGGATGAGATGTGTTATGATGTAAGTGTAAGTTAAAACAAGTTCATAAAAATGTATTACCAGATCCTAGTTAAACATTGAGCTGCACTATGAGCTCATTAAGTTCTAAGAATGTTATTCTAAGAATGTGGATGAGAGACAGTAGAGACTGCAGGGAGAGAGCCATGATGGGTCTCGGCTCTCATAGGCCGCTGTCGCTGTAATGAAATAAATTACTGTTTCTTCATCACTGCTGCCTGGAGCCCTTATTTCCTCACATGGCTGAAACGATTTTTAGCTCCCGTTGTTCGAGGTCGCAAAAAATCATGGTAGTTTCATCTAAACCACTGCCAGCAGCAATTCAAAGTAGGAAAGGGTAACATTTTTCTGTTACATGAGTGTTTTGACTCAGGGGAAACTAGGCAACCCCTCCAGCACCCTATAGAAAGATAGTGTGTGCTGGGTAAGTAAATTTAAAGAGACTAGTAAAGTCAATTTAACTTTACATGCTCAGGGATACGGTAGTCAGTCCCAGGGAAGGTATTTAAACGTTAGACAGTCTGAAAGACATCCCTGTGCCACTGCACTGAATGTGCTGTGTGGCATACAGAAAAGGATGATGCCTATGGAGTTGTTTTAAAACTCCATAACCAAAGAACACAAAAGTAAAACACACATTAAAATACATGAAAGAGTGGGAAAAAAAGGCTCACACTCTTTCCAGGTAAAGAAATCAAATTCTAGAAATCCAGCAAAGTTGCTGGGGGTCTCAAAAGGTAAGGAAAATTAGCACATATTGAGAATTCTCCCTAACACTAACCCCCCCAGACCAAGGGACAGGAGGATTTAATCCACTCCTGGATGAATCTCCTTATTCCAGTCGGTCAAACATCCTGGAGAGACCATCAACATTTTGGTGGTGACACCCAGACCTGTGTTCAATGGTGAAATCAAATCCTTGCAGGCTGATTGACCATCTCAGTAGTTTAGGTTTTTCCCCTTTCATTTGCATCAACCATCTCAATGGTTGGTTGTCAGTCTGAATTACAAAAGTAGATCCATACAAGTATGGTCTACACTTCTTCAGTGACCACACAATAACAAAGCAGTCACGCGCAATGGTTGCCCACCTTGTTTCTGGTTCCTTCAGCTTCCTGCTGATGAAGCAAATGAGGTGCTCTGTACCTTTCTCATCCAGTTGTCTTAGGACTGCACCTATACCTCTATTTGAAGCATCTGTCCGCACAATGAAGGTTTGGTTATAGTCAGAAGCTCTTAGGACTGGAGCTTGACAAAGGGTTTTCTTTAGACCTTCAAATGCTTGAGTGCACTTCTCATTCCACCGGACCTTTTTAAGGGATCTTGGCAGAGGAGATCACATTCAAGGGAGAAGCTATGGCCCCATAGTTCTCAATGAAGTTCCTATAGTACCCAGCGAGGCATAGGAAGGCTCTCACTTGGGTTTGAGTAGTAGGGGTGGCCCAGTTTTGTAAAGCTTGTACTTTGCTAGGCAATGGCCTGATTTCACCTCCTCCTACCTCATGTCAAAGGTAGACCACTTTACTCAGACCAATTTGACATTTGCTAGCCTTTATGGTCAGATGGGCCTGCTCAAGAGCCTGCAAACCATATCCTAAGTGGTCAACATGTTCTTTCCAAGTAGGGCTGAACACTGCAATGTCATCCAAGTATGCCATGCAGAAGTCCTCCATCTTATTCAGAACTTAATTAACCATCCTTTGGAATGTAGCAGGTTCATGCTTTAGTCCAAAAGGCATTACCTTAAACTGGTAGAGGCCTGCTGGGGTTCAGAATGAAATGTTCTCCATGGCATGGTCAGTCAGTGCTATTTGCCAATAACCTGAAGTGAGATAAAATGTACTGAGGTACTTGGCTGGACCAAGTTTGTCCACCAGTTCATCTGTCCTTGGTAAAGGGTGGGCATCAGTCTTGGTGACTGCATTAAGAGCTCTATAGTCGACACAGAATCTCAACTCCTTGGATCCTGCCTTTGGTACTAGAACAACTGGACTAGACCATGGACTGGTAGAGGGCTCTATTACCCCGAGATCAAGCATCTTGTTGACCTCTCCTTTATGTGGGATCTTTCATGAGCTGACATCCTGTAACCTCTGCTTTTAACAGGTAAACAGTCACCAGTTTGAATATCATGCTGGCCCCAAGGGGTCAAGCCTGGTGATAGTGAAAACAGGGAGGCAAACTGATTTAAAAGAAACTTGCACTCTGCCTGTTGTTCAGGTGTCAAATTAGAAGAAAGATTAATTCCTTCTATTTTCTTATCTAAAGGCTTGCCTCTGAGTAGGTCAGGTAGAGGTTCACTCTCCTCCTCCTCTTGAGCTGAAGCTAGAAGAAAAGCTCCCGCTTCTGGTCTTGAGACATAAGTTTTTAGACGGTTGGTATGAAAGACTCTGGGAGCCTCCTTAGGATTGTCTAAATTCACCAGATAGTTGACCTCTCCAAGTTTACCCACAACCTTGAAGGGTCCTATCCATTTGTCCTGTAAGGCCCTCTGCCTTGAAGCTCCCATAACTAGAACTAGCTGGTCTTGAGAAAACTCAACCATGTTCACCTTCTGGTCGTGCCAATGCTTCACCAGAGCCTGACCTGCTTTCAAGTTATCTGATGCTTCTGCCATCATGTGTGACATTTTCCACCGCAGACCTATCACATAGTCAGTGACTCTCACTGGCTTGGGGGAAGGAGCAGTCTCCAACCCCTCCTTAATTAGGGCCAAGGGGCATCTAACTGGATGTGATAAATAAATGATACAATGAAAACCTTGATGTACAAACTGAGGCACAGCATAAGGCAAAACAAATCTTGCTTAGAATTCAATTAAATTACTAGAAGTACTCTCATATAGTTCATTATTCAATAGATACCTGTTCATTCATATTGAACATCTTTCAGATAGAAAAAAAACATTTATTAATTGTTTTTTGTGTAAGGAACATTACTTCATAAAATAAATCAAAGTTGTGCATCAAGTCTAAAAGACTCATGCCTGATGTTTTTTCAGGTTTTTCTCCGAGATTGAAACAACATAGGAGGCAGTGGCAGTTACCAATAAACTCAACTTCTTTACCAGTGGTGAGTTTAATATGTAATCCTTTAAATTGTGTACCGTTTTTAGAACTCTCTTGTATCAGGTGATGTGCAGGGGGACCCAGCGCTTATTACAGCGACTGTTCCCTATGCACACCACCGCTCTACAAAATCAAGATCACTTTATGGTGAAACACATTTTATTTTTATTTCTACAGCCTTTGAAATGTACCCTGTTTGGGCAGCAAGCCTTTCTTGAGAGGGAGATACGAATTCTAAAGGTTGGTTTATCAGAATTGAGCTAGTGCAAGTGTAATTTTTAATTTTCAACAAACAGATTATAAATTAAGTAATGGAAATATATCAATGTATGTCTTACAGAAAAGAATCCAATATTCTTAAAAACCTGAAGAAGGGCATTAATTGCCCGAAATATGTAGTTTAAAAGATAGGAAATAAGATTGGAAACCTATCAAGACTATTGGATCACGTGAATAAATAACATTTGGCAATATATGAGAAAAATATGTGAAAGAAATGTGAAAGAATTGTGTATTGTTTAAAAAACACATATGAGTAAATATGTCAATTTTTTGTTCATGATACACAACTGTGATTTATTTTATGAAGTAATGTTCCTTACACAAAAAACAATTCATACATGTTTTCTCCTATCTGAAAGATGTTGAATATGAATGAACAGGTACTATTGAATAATGAACTATATGAGAGTACTTCTAGTAATTTAATTGAATTCTAAGCAAGATTTGTTTTGCCTTATGCTGCGCCTCAGTTTGTACAACAAGGTTTTCGTTGTACCATTTATTTATCACATTTGTTACAGTAGAGGTAGCACTCTACTAACTGGGAGCACCTTGGAAACACATCTAACAAATACTGGAATTTATCATATTCTTATAAAAAATTATACAACACCGAGTGCGCCTCTACATACTCAACCTCTAACTGGATGACCATAAAGAAGTTCAAAGGAACTAAATCCAACTCCCACCTGAGAGACTTCTCTATAAACAAATAGAAGGCATGGCAGTAGAAGGTCTCACTTTCTTCTAAGGGGTTCCTCTAAAACACCTATCATGCTCTTCATTGTATGGTTGAACCTCTCTACCAATCCATTTGTCTGAGGATGGTAGGCAGTTGAGAACTTGTACGTTACTCCACAGTTTTTCCACATGGCCTGCATGTAGTGGGACATAAAATTGGACCCCTTGTCAGAGATAACTTCCTTAGGAAAACCTACCCTGGTAAAAATACCAAGTAGGGCCTTACCAACAGCCTGAGCTGTAATAGTTCTCATAGGCATTGCTTCAGGATACCTAGTAGCATGGTCTATTACAACCAGGATAAACATGTATCCTGGAGAAGTTGGAGGTTCTAAGGGACCAGCAATGTCAATTCCTTCCCTCTCAAAAGGGACTGCCACCACTGGGAGAGGCATCAATGGTGCCTCATTCTTGGCTCCACTCTTGCCAGAGGTTTGGCAAGTGTGACAGCTCCTACAGAATTGATCTACATCAGACCCCAACTTAGGCCAGTAGAAATATAAAGAGAGCCTTGTCTTGGTCTTCTTAAAACTTAAGTGACCAGCCAAAGGTATCTCATGGGCTAACTGTAGGAACTGGAGTCTGCTTTCAACAGTCACTACAGGTCTTCTGTAGTCCCCTGGGATAGACTCAGTTGGTTCACTGTAGCAGAGGCCATCTTCCCAGTACAACCTATGCTTCCTTGACTGTTGCCCATCCAGCTGGGAAGCTGCCTGTTGGCGAAGACCTTCAAAGTAAGACACTCTTTTTGACCTCTGCTGAAGTCTGCCCTACAGGGTCCACCTTCTGCCAGTAAAGACTGCAGCTCAGGATGGTCTGCAGGATCCAGATCTCCAACAGGAGCAAGGTCCTCTTCCAGCTCTTATTCCTCAGCAGCTGATTCAGCCACACAAGGTTGTTCCACACACTCAGCCTCAGCTGGTGGAGGAGTCACAGGTGTGACTTTGGACAGTCCTTTCGGGGCTGTCCTTGTTGGTAGCACAGAAGTGCTGGCTGGTTTCTTCCTGGAGGTTTTAGGTTTCCCCTTTTCCTCCTTCTTCTCAGAAATGGCAGTCAGTAAATCCTGTGGACTGGGAGTTATAGGATCCTCTATAATCTCCTCTTGAGAGCCCTTTAAGGTACTCTCTCTATCCTGCCTAGTTTGCTCCTGTTTCCTTTTGCTGGGAGGCCTGGGAGTGCTTGATACAACTCTAAGAATTTTTAAGTCATTCCCACACAGGACTCTCCCAGGTACTTCACTCTGCACACTTACCGGTATCTTGACAGTCATGTCATTGCACTGGATGAGAGCTGGTAACTGTGGAAGCATTTGGACAGGGTCTCCAGCAAGCTTAGTTAGGATTGTGGGTGCCTTAGCAACATCCTGAACCTTTAAAAATGTTTTTTCAACTACAGTTATGCTGGCCCCAGTGTCCCTGATGGCAGGGGTCTCCTGATCATTCACAAGAACACTGTTTTTGTAATACTCTTTAGTATTGTCTGGAATAGAGTTATACACATCTAAGTTCTGTTGTTCCCACTGACCCAGGGATACTAAAGAAACACTGGCTGAGACTTTCATGGGTTCCTCAGCCAGTAAGTGAAAGTTTCCACTTGCCATTGGTACTTCATACATTGGGGAGAAGGCTAAGGAGGCAGTGTGGACCCCAGAAGGTTTCCCCTACAGCTGGGATCCCCTTTCACATGGTCAGTTGACCCACAAGCATAACATTTACCAAATGTCTTTATGAATGGGGTTTTTTCTAACCTCCTTCTGGTTTGTCACCAGGAGGTACACTAGGTTTCCCTTGTGGCTTACCCTTGTTATGTTTGGGGCCCTCTTTTGGAGTGGAAGTATTAGAATTATCTTTATTGTCTTTCTTGTGTTGCTTTCCCTCCTCCTTCTTCTGAGTTAACACAGAATCCTTGTGAGTAGCCCTGTTGGCAACCCACAAGTCAGGAGCCCTTGCTAACTTCTTTGGATCAATTTCTTTAGAGACAGCCAAGAGCTGTCTCAGCTCAGGAGAGCAGGCATCATAAATAGACTCCAACATGAACAGATTTCTCATACCTTCATAAGTGTATACTCTGTAACCCTTAACCCATCATCTAAGTTTTTCAAACATTCAGTCACCCAGGTAGCCCAAGGGGTACCATCATACTTTTTGAGGGTTCTAAACCTCTTAAGATACTGAGAAGGGGTCTTCCCAAATCTAGCTATCAATGCTAGCTTCACAGTCTCATACTCCTTTCTGTCTATATCCCCCAACTCCATTACCACATCAGTTGCAACAGGTGGTAGCCTAGAAAAAAACCAAGGAATCAACTGATTCCCTGTAATGTCTTGAATCCCATGGTTATGTTCAAAAGCAGCCAACCAATCCAAAATATCAAACTTAACCTCATACATACTTACTGCATCTTTGGGAATGTGAGGCCTCTTAGGACTGGAAGACCTAGAAGACTCTGGGAGAGAACCAGTTTCAAGAGACAACTTTTTAATTTCAAGTGCACGATTCAACTACATTTCTCTGAGTTTAAGTTCTTGATGTTTGCTTTCAGTTTGAGCTTGGATTCTTTTAAACTCTAACTCAAGTCTCATCCTTTCAAGTGAGACAAATTCAGGACTTAGGTTTGAACCTGATGGGGTCCCTGTGGTCAAAGGTTGAGGCCTATGAGCAGGTAGAGGTAAGACAGGGCCTACATTCTGAGACTCTTCTGCCTCATATAACTCATCCACAATATTAGAGCTGGGCTCTGACATATTATCATCCTCATCCACATTTTCCACATTTGCTGCAGGTGTGGGGGTTTCAGACCCACTCCTCAGACTTTGGTATTCTAACAACTTTTCTATCAGTTCAACCTTTTTGCCTTTTACAGTGAGATTCCTAGCTTTACACATAGCTCTCAATGAATCAACAGTTAAAGTCTCTAGGGTCGCCTGTCTGTAGCTTTCCATATCGATAAAACAATTGCTTCTCTAGTGTTGCTTAGGATAGCACCATTCTGGTAGATAACGGTTAAGTCTTTGCCACAGAGATTAGAAGAATTTGGCTAGGCGAAAAGTTTGACGAATATTAAGGGAAGGACAAGCCGTCGCAGTTGAGGAAAGTTTCACGCACTTTCTCGATGGGCGAAAAGATTTCCAGACAGCATTTGCACAGTACCTTGTAAAGGAAGAAGAGCTGTAGCTGAGGCCGTTGTTCCTAGCAGTGCGAGCAGATATCGCTGTTCCTGTGCTTCAGTCGTGGGGACAAGAAGGACGACGCTGGGAGGTTCCTGCACTGTCCAGGGATGGGACCAAAAGCTTTAGCAAGACGTCGGTTTTAGGTGTGAGTACCTTAAAGTCCACAAGCTGGTTTCCTTCCCTTTTTTCAACAGCACTCTAATGAAAATTCGACCGGATGGGGACGGTGTCCAGGTGGCTTGCAAGTTGGTTGTTCCCAGCCAACTCAAGGGATGAAGTTAACCTTGAAGGGCTTCTCTGTCGATGGAGTTTCAGGCAATTCGCACCTGCAGCAGGGCTTCACCCGTCATCAAAGAGTTGCAGCAGTCCTCTTCCTTCAGCTTGTCTTCGGGTTCTTTCGTTCCAGTGGTCGACTCTGCTTTTCAAGTCCCAGAGACCTGCTTTTAAACAGTTTTCCCTGATTCATTCCAGCCTGGCTGTTACTCACACAGCAGGGTGGCTGTCCTTGCCGGACAGCCAGCCAGCCAATCACGCCAGAGTACATTCAGGTCTCCTAGGAGACTAAGCACAGGGAGTTTCGGGCACCTCCCTCACATCCTGTCCACCCCAGACACACTGGCGCCAGAGGAGGGCTTCAGCACTGAAGCCCGCCAAAGGCCAATGAACAAAGGGACTAAACCTGGTGTGGCGCGCAGAGTTAAACACAAGAAGGACCTTTCCTAAAGGAAATGGAGAGTGAGTGTTTTGACTCAGGGAAGCTGGACAACCCCTCGAACACCCTATAGGAATATAGTGTGTGCTGGGTCAGTAAATTTTAAGAGACTAGTAAAGTTAATTTAACTTTACATGGTAGTTAAACATTGGGAAGTCTGAAAGACATCCCTGTGCCACTGCACTGAAGGTGCTGTGTGGCACACAGAAAAAGATGATGCCTATGGAGTTGTTTTAAAACTCCATAACCAAAGAACACAAAAGTAAAACACGCATCAAAATACATGAGAGTGGGAAAAAAAAGCTCACACTCTTTCCAGGTAAAAAAATAAAATCCTAGAAATCCAGCAAAGTTGCTGGGGGTCTCAAAAGGCAAGGGAAATTTGCACATATTGAGAATTCTCCCTAACTCTACATTGGGCCTTATTACGACTGTGGCGGCCACGGTATGAGCGGTGCCGGTAAGGGACAGGCACCGTTCATACCGGGCCGCCACATTGCAAGTTCTGCAGCAGGTCCCGCTCTGTACGCCTGGCCAGACCAGATGTGCAGAGCGGCACCCGCTAGCAGAACAGGATGCTTACAACAGACCCGTCATTAACGTGTCCATTGTTAGCATCCTCCCCATTCCCATTGAGCCCTATGTGATTTAGACTCTCACCTTACCACCTTGCGCGCAATTATGGTATTGGACTGTTATACAACCTTTTCTTTTTATTAGAGTATGCAATGAATTTGAAGCTTAAGGCAATGTACATGAGCAATCACCTATAGTTAGAGAATAAGGCCATGAGCCATGAATTGAACATCATTCCATACAGTTTGATATGGATTGGTTTTAGATAATTGAGCTATAGTTGATTTCTGTTATTAGTGGTTTGTTTATTTTATTTTGTTCTCTTCTTTATTTTCATATTTTCATATTATTGTCCAATCTGATTTATTTCACAAGTTTTGTTAAGGAAATGATTTGCATTTGATAGTGTTTTTGCTGAAAAATGTTATGAAATTTTATGTAACTATTGAATTTAAGATGTGTAAAGTTTATTGTTTTAAAGTAAATCACACTTATAATAAATACATAAATTATCACATTTTAAAATATTGCTTCAGGTTGGGCTGACGTGATAACTTACATTTTTTAGCTCATTTATATTTTCTAACATCTAAAATCCTGACTTTACAGCTAGTATCTTTTTAGTGTTTTTAAGTTGTGCTTCCTTCCAATGTCATTCTTGCGGTGGCCTGTTTTGTCTTGCAACTTTTTCCATTATTTTGCTTGACTTTCATCTTCACTTTATTATGGATTATCAATGCAATGTCCTTCATGTTGGTGTTCTTGTTCTTTTTTCTGTTTCTTTGCTCTCCTCTGTTGTTGACTTTCCTCATTACTTCTTATGTACCAATTCACTCATTTTGTAAAGCGCGTTGGCATAAGGCGCTATATAAGCAAATGAAAAAACTTAAATTCCTTTAGTTTCTACGTCCTGTGATATTATTGCCTGATTTAATGGAACTGAATGTATCGTTTTCAAGATATGATGCTATAGGTGTGCCTGCTGGGATTCCAATATGTGACTGCAGATCCCATGCAGATTTTAAAGAATTGGCAAAAGCAAAATTGCTCATATCCCACTGCTGAAGTTCAAGAGCGTCAGAGGGAAGGCTTCTGTTATTCTCAGGACTAACTTTCTGGCTTCTACACCCTCTTTCAGCATGTATGAAGAAAAACCAAAGAAACAGTGTCTAAAGAGTAAAATTGAACCATTCAGCACACCAATGGCTGTAACACCTACGATGTACCAGCAGGACATGAAATGAATGTGATCTCTTCCCAAACCAACCCCATACAACCATATGATGTTATGAAAGCGATCATTGACTCCAGGATGGTGCTGGAGTTGACAATTCATGCAATTGGTATTGATGTGAAAATCCGACGTCAAGATCTTCACAAGATCTCCAGAGTGAGTGACGTGGGACAATGAAGGTCTGCAGCTGTAGACTTTATCTCCAAGATGCCGAAACAAATATCTGATTTGCAAGAAAAGACCAAGTTGCTTGACAAGTTGCAGAAGACGCATATGGAATGTGGAGGCAGAAGAACTTTCATATAGTGGGCATACCATAGAAGGCAGAGGGCCCTTGCATCGATCTATACCTGGAAAGGTGGTTTCAGAGTATTCTGGAGTCTTCGGGACTCTCCAGTTTCTCTTCAGGTGAGCGAGTACACAGAGTTCCAGCTCTGATCTCTGTACAATGATCCCTAACAGGCATTGAACTGGATCAAACTACAATGAGGCAAGCAACCAAACAGTGTTTAACAAAAGAACCCAGGACAGTGAATGGGAGGAAAAACGATACTCCAGAACAACTTTTGTGCTACGGAACGGACCTCGACTAGAGGCTTCGAGCACAATCAAGAAACTGGATGACAATACATGAAATCCAACACACATTGTGTTGGGTTATTGTTATTCTAGTTAGGTTTATATAGGGCGACACATACTAGAAGGTAGTTTAGGGTGGGGGGAGTTGGGATTTCTTTAACAGATTTTTCTGTGTTCAATTCATTGTGTTTGATTTCCACTCTGTAAATTCAATTTTCCCTTGGGCCAGTACTGTTACTCGCTGCCAAAATGCTAATACTTGATGACTTTAACTGACAGTGGTGTTCATGATCTTACCTGCCTCCCGTGGAACGTTAATGGCCTCTACAATACATAGAAACGTAGCACCGTGGTTGCATTTCCTCAGTAGGCATAAACCCAACCTTGTGTGACTGCAAGAAACACATCTAATTGGTGACAATTGAAATGTATTTAAAAGATCTAACTACCCCACAGCTATACGTTCATACTTCAGAAGAGGTTCAAGAGTGGTGATGATTCTAGTCAGGAAATCCACTCATATTCAGTTATACAAGGTCCTTAAGGACATAAATGGAAGATTTGTCCTAATCACAGGGACGCTCTGGGGACAATCAATGGGGATTAATAATGTGCACGCACCTCACACTGTCGAACTGAACCTGTTTCAGGAGGTCCATACCATTCCCAGTAAATATTCGATGTATTTATGGGTGACTTTAACAATGTTATGCACCCATAGATGGACTGTTTCAGGGTACTAAAGGGCACCGTGACTAGTCATTCGAAACTCTCGAATTTTGTGGATGCCTTTGGTCTAATTGCTGTCTGGAGAGTGCTCCACCGTGAACACAAAGGTTATTCATTTCTCCCAGGGGCACATTTACATCAGCTTTCTTCCCAGAGGAACCTCATACCACTCTCCCTGACTGCTATAATTGTAAGGAATACATAAGTGTTCCTGGCGGCTACACTCCTACAATCTTTGCTTTCCAAATGTGTTTGAGATTCTTTTCCATAAAACAGATGAATGCTTTGCTCTGAACAGAGTATCTTAAAGCCAAGACTAATATGGAAAGGGTCTAAGGCAGTTCTTTGTGGGCAATCCATTATGGTTCTGCGTGAAAGAGAGCATGATTAATTCAGTGATATCACCATTTTTGAAATTGAACTTGAGGCCCGAAGGGGAATTTCTTGTGGGTCAATAATAACAAACCCACAAATTCTTACTTAAAACTAGATCACAATACCAAATCGTGTAACGGACACAGTAAGATATGCAAATCTTGAATCGAGAAATAGTCTTCGCGAATTGATTGGCAAAGCGGGCAAGTTTCTTGCCAGGCTTGAAAGAAGAGACACATCATTGCAATGAATGTACCAGAGTTGCCTTTGTCCTTTCTTGGGAGAGCTGCATTATTTAAAATGATGAAGCTTGCGCAGTATCCATATTCTCTAAAGCTTAATCTGGCAGAATAGCTCTTTCTACCCTATACAACACCATTTTGGAAGTGGGTATCTGCCTTCCAGATGTTAAATGCTATTAATGGGCTGCTCAAATGGCAACCACACATGAATGGCTTCACAGGAACCGTACTCTACTGCATATTAAATCAGAGCTGGCCTCGATATGCACTTTATCTCCATGCCCATTAAAGGTGCTATATGGAGGGGGAAAGCCCAATGGCCTGTCAGTCGCCTTTTGGACTTGGACTGAGATCTTATAGGCAATAGGATGGGCTGGGAAGCTCACACTCAAGGCACGTCTTTGGTATAGCAAGACTTACCCAAGATCAATACGTTATACCCCTTCAAGTATTGTAAAGATACAAATATTCTATTGCTAAATGATGTGGTGAGTGATGTAAGCTGATACCCTTGCACTGCCTTTCTAAAATGTTCGCTCTTCCAAACCATGAAGAATACCACTACTTACAACTAAAACATTCAGTGCAAGTGCAATTTCCTGATAATGTAATCTGCCACTTTAGGCTCTGCTGGAAGCAAATTTAAATAAAGAACTCATCATTAAAAAAATAATGTCCACTCTGTACCAAGCTTTCCTCTCCTTTACCTCTTTTCCTCTTACTGAACTCAAATCAAAAGAGGAAACAGATACTGGTTGTCGCAAACCCAGAAGAATGTCAGGAGCATCTGATGTTTACCCATAAAGTAGCTATTTCTGTGAAAAATCCTTTGTAGAACATACTACTCCAAAGACCTCCTCTTTAAATGGGGGTGAGCCCCAGACATTAAATGTTTAACATATAAACGGGCTGCAGGTACTTTTTACTTGATTTGGCAATGCCCAAAGATTGAAAGATTCTGGTCTAGGATTCTAAGACATTTGTCAACAACTTTCAGTTAGGATGTGGGATCGGTCAAAATTCTAAGTTTGATAGTATTTTTCTATCACTGGCCTTGTTAATTGCCAAAAGGAATATTTCTATGTAGTAGGGTGTGGGTAATGTTTTCCCGCGACTGGCTAAATGGAAAAGAGCCATAGATGACTGTATGTAACTATTTCCCATATCATTACTGTAACCAAAGTCCCACCATTTTCTAGGATACTACTGATGTCTCGGCTACATGTCTTGAGTTCTTCATTGCGTGCGTTCTCTTGGAAAGATCGACTTTGTTCACTTGACTCCAGTCCTCCTGGTCTTGTTGTGGTCTGATTTACTGTTATCTTCTCTTGAATAACACAATTTCTTTCACATTCCATGTCCCGCTGTCTTCTGCCACAACACGGTCCTCTGCGACATGAACCACGTTTATCAGACATCTTTGGAACTTGTTTCTTTGTCCTTATGGGGCAACTTCACCTTTATGATGTCTTCTACTTTCACTGAAAGAGTCTTAGATGACTTTGATCTATCATAAATTGATTTCCATTGCCCTTGGACCTTCTTCACTAGGCAAAAAATCTCTCAAATAACCTTTGGCTCATCTCTTATCAATTTCAGACATCAGGGCGGGTTAAAGGAAGAATCAGCCTTTCGATTTCTCATTAACTGCAACTACCCATTGGCCAAGGTCTATAAGGGACTTCCTTAGTGTGCTTTATTTTACCTAATCACAGAAATACTGACATCTTCCATGAGATAAACTGCACTCCATTGTCAGTTAGTAAATCCACACAGGGAATACCTCTATTCTTAAAACGTCTTGAAGAGTACTGATAGCAGTACCTACAGAAATGTCCTGTAGAAAATATAACTCTATCCATTTTGATCGGTAATAAATTAGTACAATTCCATGTCTGGCATTAATGGGCACATTATCTAATAGGGCACTAACGCTGAGGATCACCTTCTTCCAACCAGTATCAGGGAATTCCACATTATTCAGCGGGGCTTGTCTAGTGTGCAACCTCTTGTCATTGTTCAAACCTTCAACATCAATGTGAACTGCATGGTCGATGTCACCATCCATACAAGGTCACACATATACATCACAGACTCTTCTGTTCTGTTAGTGGAAGTGGCACCTATAAAGTCTTCAGGCTTAGCTTCCACCACCATATGTCTCAAACCAATGGAAGGTATTATATTTCTAATGTGGAAGAGTATTCCTTCATGAGCAAAATTATCTTCTGCCACTTTGCCATACAGCTGCAGGGTGAGTGGAAGATTCCTTTCAGTGGGCCAATCTTGAACAGCACATTATTTGCCCGTCTACATAAATTCAACATTCCACATTTGCTCAGCCTGCTGTTCTTCTGACAAGCCAGGGGTCTTTTCTGGGATGACATAATAATTCAAATACACCCCACACTTATCTTTGAGGAACATATCTGTCTTTTCCATCTGAAGGTAGTGTGATGAATCAGTAATGATTTCCGCCAAAACCTCTACCTGGGACCTAACTCATGTGGCCTGGGGAAGGCAGATGCTTCCTGATCCCGACACTGGGGGTGGTGTTTTGAGGGAGGATCACATGGGGGAGGTAACAGGTCAGGAAGAAAGGGAGATTCCCTATTCAACTTTCCCTAGAGCCCTAGAATTTTAATGGTGTATTGCCAAGTGAAAAGAGTTAGCAAAGCTAACTTTGGTGCCACGGCCTTCAAGTCCCATAATTCCCTCAATACTGGGACGAGGACGAGGGATACAGAGGAATATTGATGTGGCAGTGATCTCTTAATTGGTGTAAATGACCTACACCTGAAGGGGACTGGGGACTGGGAGGCCTAAAAAGCCCCCTCATGTGCAGGCATTCGAAGGAAGGGGGAGAGAGAGAGAAGCAGAACTGAGGAAGAGGAAGAAGAAGCGTGAGCCATGGTTGCAGCAACAAGGGAACCTAGAGGCGAGAGAAGACGCTGGGACCACAGAATCGGCAGAAGTCATGGTGGTTCCTGAGAAAGTCTTTGCCTGTGACTTTCCCAGTTGCAGAGGTCGTGCAGTGGGAAGCATGAGGACGAGACGCTGCCTGATAATATTTCATTGTGAAGAGTTCACGCAGCGGGAAACAGTAGCAGCGAGGGAAGTGTTCCCTCTTGTGAGGACCGAGGTGGCTGGATTGCACCTGACCCCCTCCAGAGCAGTGAAGACTCCAACCGTTGGTAGCGTAAGCAGAGGAGGACCAGAGGAGGCTGTCCACCTGACTGTGAGAAGCTACAAGCCATGAAGACCTGCGAACACTGAGCAGAGCATATACTTATAAGTGACTCTGGACCACTCCAAAGGTGCCCGTGTGTTCACAGCAAGACGCTTCAATCGCGGGTGTATGAAAACGACAAAAGAAGTGATTTTGAATACCGAGCTATACGAAACCAACAAAAGCTATCCCTGTTAAAAGCAAGTGGCTGTATAATTCAGTGCATGGTAGTGTGGAAAGCCCATAAACCCCACAGAAAAGTTGTGATTGTTCCAAAAGTTTACAAGCAATACCCGAGCCAAGAGTGTGTGACAAACCAGCAAAATCAGTGTAAGAAACAGTACTCAAGGCAGGAGGGGAATATTGAGAGGCTTCTTGACCATAGAACTTACTGCTTATATGCTACAAAATAAAAATCTGCAAGTGATAACAACCTACAACCCAATGGTACAAAGGGGAAAGAACGGTGGCAAACAGGCTGCCCTTCTGGAGTACATTATCCAGAGGGAGAGGAGCATAGCTGCCAAGGAGTCTTGAAGAGCACTAATGTGGTTTCTTGTTTCCCCCACAATATGTTTTAAGATTGATGCTGAAGAAGTATTTTGAAGATGTTGTTGCGATAAGTTGGAAGTTACCACCAAAGCATTTTTCTGTTCTTGTTGTTGTAGAAGTAGACGTACAGGTGAGTACATTCTCAGGGCAAGAGGCATTGCCCATAAGAACCTGGCAGAGGCATTAGCCAGGTAGTAGTTAATTCAAGTGCTGAACTGTGGTTCTAACATAAACAACTCATTGATTTGCACCTTGAGAATCTTGTTCTTACTCCAGGAGGAGTTGTAATTTGTAATTTCTGGAGATACTTTATTGGAACTGTGGAAGATTATTCAAACCCTTGAAACTGTATTGGAACTTTGTGTTAAAACGGATTTGCTTGTTTTCTGTGTAGAAAACCCTTGGTTAGATCTGGGGACACATTTCCAGAAAAGGTGAAGGAGGTATATTTTTTTTAACTGTGTCTGTGTCTCTTTTATGATTAGGATCACTCTTTTTTTGTAGAGGTGTGAGGGCTCAGTAGGGGGTTTAGCAGCCATTCATCCTTTTAATTCTTTTAAATCAGAGATCTATTTACATTTTTGCCATTGAAACATAACCGAGAATTAAAACATTATGTCATCCAAGAGCATTCATCCTAGCACAACACCATGGTGAAATAGCAGTAGTACACAAATCAATGACCACCATTAAAATTGCACCTTTAGAGCCTCAAACTGTTAGCCTTTAGCTTTGTAAGACATGACATGTAAGCCGTTTATCCGTAATGTGTACAAATATTAATTTTATGTGCAACAGTTCAACAATTCCATTAGCGTCTTGTCCCAAGTTGGCTACACTGCTAATTATACCAACTTTTATACAAATGGACTAGCACTTAACACAGTGCATTGGTACATTTTAAAATACAGAATGGTGACTGCATGTTACGACTAATATTTTACATGGCTGTTGTAATAGTCAATATATACAGTATTTGTCATATCTAACATGACTCTATGTGCAACTGCCATAATGTTTCGGATACTGGGACAATTGATCAAATAATTGACAAATAAGTAAGCTTAATTGCACAAGTATAATTTTACATTCATTATTATTTGATTTAAATTGTAATTGTGAAGCTAAAGCAAGCTTTTGAACTCTTGCATGACAGACTGTTATTATCTTGTTTTTTTTATTTTTTCATAGGCTAATCCGGAACACAAAACATTTGGTGCACATTGAACATGGAGCATTTTCAAATCTTCCACGATTAAAATTCTTGTAAGGAATGTTCTTTATTTTTTCTATGTATGAATACTCTAATTATATATATTTATATAAAAAAACACACGTAACCACACAGACCCAGCATTCGCTTAAAGAAATGTGTTTCCTTGATTGCATGCAATAATCTACTCCAAGTCCTACTTGTTCTCATCCCATGACTTACTTAATGAAAGATATGCGTGTCCTTCAAAAGACACAATACCTATCTTTGGTACTTTCAACTTTTAGCTTTTTTTAAAACCTTCTGCTCTGCCTCATCCCTTTACACTGCACCATAAAAGGGCCTTCATCAACAGGCCAGCCTGTCCATACCAAACGAATGGCATGCTTAGTGGGAACCCAACGGTCTCAAGTCATGTAGAAAGGATGATTAGGACTTGCAGTAATGGAGGTCACCACATGTAATCGAGTCATTGCCTCCACTGCCCCCTTTCTTGTTTTAAAACAACGTTTTCATTGAAGTAATGCTAAATTTACATGAATCCATATGTTTCATACGTGATACAAACACAGTGACACACTTTACCATGCATAATTACCAACTAAAAACACCATCTGAAATATGAAAAGGCAACACAAATGAATTCATGAGCCGACCAAACTTAAAACTCCCTACATAGAAACTGGGTTAGATGTGATGCCCACCCTCAACCTATGAAAAAGACACAAATGTATGAGGTGAGAACTCCCATTGCTTCTCTCCGCAAGCTTTCCAGAACACTGGTTAATCTATCCCAAACTAGGAGAGGGAGAGGAACCTTCAACCTAATATAAGCCTCCGAGAGAATTGTCTGCAGACACCTACCCAAAGAAGCCATAAATGGCCTGGAAACCTAATGAGCAAAGTTAAAATTTGACAAGCCTTGTAAAAATTGAAATCCTTTGCAGGTATGTCAAGACTGGCACATGTCATTTATACGGACGGAATTAGGGAAAAGCCAAGATAGGCAATCTACTGGTTAGCATGAAAGTTCAATAATAATGCAGGAATAAAGAAAGGCACAGCATTTAAAATTACCCAGTACAGAAACATTAGAACAAATATGGCGTGGACAAAACAAGACCCTCAATTCCCTCAACCAAGATGTGGAGATACCACTAGAAAATATCACTTTGTAGCTTAGGACATTTTGGTCCAACAAATGTTGCTTCAGAACCTAAATACCAATGGCGAGATCTTAGGTTGGATGAGAGGAGATGTTTTCTGGCCTTTAGTCCTGTTCGTGGAACTACCTCCCCCACTAACCTACTTTCTTTTTCCTCTTCCCATATTTTACTACATACTTAGTCCCTCATACACACTGCAGCCTAACACCTGTTAGCACTCCCACTAACTCCCACTAACTCAATAACCAAAGCAGAGGTGAGGAGAGATTCCGCAACACAGCTGTGAAATATTCCTAACCCCCACAACACATACACACCCATCTTTCAAAGCAATTGCTCTACCAGTAACATGTGCCTGTAGCAAATCAAACTAAATTGTGCCCAGTGTCCACTACCAACAATCTGCAGAGAAAAATACCAGCGCCCAAGAATTGTGTACTTCCAGCATGTTGCCATTGACATCTCAATTTCACACCTGCCTCCTTTCCCTCCACTTGGAATTACCCCTCTCCTACCTCTTCTCTATCGGAACCATGCACTGAAAGGCACCCAAAATGGCTAGAGTCATCCAGGTTGCCAAGACACGCCCATTGCTTTGGATCCAGCCCCTGAATAGTCGATCAGTGAGGGAGGATCACCTGGATGGGGGGATCCTCGGAGAGTGGAAGTGGAACACTGATGGTTGAGACGCGGTATCCCCCTTCTTCTAACACCTTTTCCCCAGCCTACCACGTAGGATAATCAGACACTCTACACCCCCACGCCCCACTTTTCAGACATAACCACTTTCTTACACCATGAAAGACAACGGACTAACACTGGAGCTGTTTCGCATGACATGTCCTAACACAAAGGTCAGGCAGAGTCAGGCAATTGACCAGAACCACACACACACCTGATGGCCCATTCCGTTCCCCACAGGGATAAATGTTATGACGGGCAAGGCAGACGGCACGATTAAACAGCTATCCAAGCATGGCAGTTCAAGAGGAGGACAAAAAGTGTTGAGAACCAAAAGGATGACAAAAAGAAAAGAGACCTTGCCCTGTCCGACCGAGACATGCAAAACCTCCCTGAAAGGAATCGTAAGACCTTGAACAATAGCCAGTGTGTGTTGCAGCAGATGTCAACTGTAAATGGAGCACGCCTACACTGAGAATCACTGATAATCTTGCTACTGCGGTACCAGCCTTGACTCCAGAGACAAGAATAGTCAAGCGGTTCATCACAGCCGGTGAGTCGAGGGGAGAGCTAATAAGAAACTGAACTGTGTTGAACAAAAGTCGCAAAGGGCAAATTAATAAAAGTTCAAAGGACTGTTAACATTAAGGGAAAACCATCTGCAGAGGGGTCCGGCACCACGTGGGTGCTTATTCGAAAGAGGCTGTGGTGATCCCACATTTGTTGAAACTACCGATACCAGAAGGCCCTAGGAGAGCCGGAAGAAAAAGGTCAAAGTGGTCATACAGTGGTGTAGCAAAACCCTCTGTACAGTTGAAAGCCTTTGGCCTGCATATGAGTGAAAAGATAAGGGAGGTGAATCCTGCATGGTGAGAGAAAGAACTGTATGATTAGCAAGAGTGAACCCGATGGAAGGATGCCGATGGAGAGGGGCGAAGTCTGAAGTCCCAATGAACAGTGTGTGGACAGGAGTGAACCCGACAGAGGGATGTCCACAGTGAACTGTTTAAAAAAACATTAAGGTTTGTGAATGCCACTGGTGAAATTGTTTTGAGAAAAAGCCCTAGTGAACCCGATGGAGTTAGGCTGGTATTCGAGAGGGGTCTGAGCCTGGAAGAGGGGGACCCAGGGGTGAAAAGTCATCACCCAATGTACATTTGGAACTGCACCTTTTGTTCATTATTTTGAACACTTCAGGTGCTTGGAGGCAAGAGAGTTTGTAGAAAAGAGACTTAATCGCCGAAGGTCCTGGTAGCTGAAAACGGAACTGCCATCTCCTGCTGGGGAAGCTCGAGGGTGTGCTGTGCTCAGGAGTCCTGCCTGGTCCCGTGCTCAAAACGTGGGGAATGGATACCCCCGGCTACCACATTCTGACATCAGTTGTGAACATTTCTTTCTTTCTTGTGAATCTTATCCCACACTCTTTTGTATTTAGTTTTAAGGTTCTGCAATTGTCTTTATTTTAGTATAGGCCCTTTCATTTGACAAGACGCCACTAGGACTGCCTTATTATTATTTGATGGTCGTAGTTGGCTCCATTCTTACATTTAGGTTTAGATTAGGTGTTTTCCACCCTGCACATACAGTTTAATAAACATCCTTGAACTGTGATCACTTGTGTCTTTCTTTACTGTTTCCATCATGAGTTACCTACAGGAGAAACACAGACTTGGAGCCAATCAAACAGGTCAATGGCTTTCTAACTTCTGCTGCTGCTCTCAGAGACTGTCTTACTTTTCTAACCTCACAATTCTCAATATTAATGGGACCCCCACATTCAAAATGTTGCACAACTGGTCAAATGAGATATGGAGAATTTATCAAGGTGCTACCCTCCACTACAGAGGTCTGGCTGCACGTAAAGAAACAAAACAACATGTAACACAAAACCTTGGATCTTGACAGGAGGAAGCATAAACAAATGCAACAATGGTCCCACAATATCTCAAAGTAATCAGTTTTTACCCTAGCTTTCAATTAAATTTTTTTACAAAAAGTTTTTACAAACTTCCAATTAAATGTTGAGGAAAAATATAGTTCATGAGTAATACATCTGAAGTAAAGGAGCCCAAGGTGATTTAGCTGATGTAAACCTTCAACAGTGTTGTAAACTACCAGTATAAGCAAAGAAAAAATGAAATCACTGAACACCCTATTCAACTCTTAGAGGCTTATACACCTACCCTGTATGCATCCACTTACTCGTAGTGTCAACAGAGTCAGCATTCTGTTAGGCAACCTGCAAAGCCTTCCGGCAGCACCTGCAGTTGATGTACAACAATGTGGTCAAAATGTCTCCTTTTATAACAAAGGACGGTCTAATGAAGATAGAAAAAAATACTAAAATAGAAAAAATACTACCAAAGGAAGGTTTTAAGGTGAAAGAAAAAATACTAATAATTGAAAAATACTACTAAAAAGATATAATAGAAATGGAAAGAATATTAAAATGATAAAATTTGAAAAATAGAAAACGCTCTAACAAAAGAAATGTTTAATGATATTGCATACAACTGAAAAATAAAGTACTGAGAATAAATTCATGGCCAAAGAAAGAGACTAAGAATAATGAAAAAAAAATGCAAAAAAGGAAAACACATTGATTCCTAAAGGGAAGATTTAAAAGATAACTAAAATACTATGGATACAACAAAACAAGAGGAAACACTTACAGTGCCTGGTATCCAATGTATTAATCAATATACTAAGAAAAGGTGCTGCATGCTGAATCCAGTGGTACTCCACATATTCCCAATGGGGATACGTATTCAACACGGGAGCAGCATACAAGAACCCTACACTCTAAATCACACCAAGTATGCAAATACACAAGGTTAATTGCACATACAGTAAAAAAAGGTCACAGCAAAAGATAACATTGAATATACATCTTCACAAAATACAGTAAAAGTCCAGTTCCTCTTTGAAACCCCAGGGCACCAATATACCCAACTTCTCAATCCAGATTTATTCTTTCTGCACACCAAGTCTTAATAGATGTCCACTTCCAAAATGTGAAGACACATCTGGATGATCTTGTGTCTCTGTTACAAAAAAATGTTGTGCCACGGTAGCCCGCATATCTTTGGATCTGAATGATTCATTCCAGTGTAACCTCCAAAGCCTGCCGAAAACATTATGTGATTACTTTCGTATCCTCACCTGCCTTCACCAGAATATTGTTTCCTATGTTATAGGGGGCCTGGCAGGTTATTCCTCTGACCCTGCAGCTCTGCCACAGGAAAATGCCAGGGAAAACGGCAGACCAATTTTGTGACTGATGTGGTTTGTCAGAAGGAGGACACGGACTCAGTGGTGCCATTATATTCAGTATTTTATTAAAATAAAAGGGATGCACCATATCTTTCTATATCATTATGGGTGTTCCCTGCCCATTTAATTAACTAAGGTGCTTGTGAGTCAGTCCTCACCGACCCTACCACTATACAAAAACTAACTTAAGCAGGGAGACTGACTCCCTTCTCCTGAAGGTACTTCTCGCACCAGCTTTTCAATAGGTGATTAAAAAAATAGGGCCTCATTCCGAGTATGGAGGTAAGGGATAGCGGCCACCGGTAACGAGACCGGTGGCGGTGATCCCTTACTGCCATACTCCGAGTTCCCTTTGCGCCCTCGCCCTTAACGCCTGCTTTGAGCAGGTGTTAAAGTCGAGGGCGCAAAGGGGCCTCCAAGCCAATAACGGTGACCGTAATGAACGGTCACCGTTATTTGCATCTTCCCCATTCCCATTGAGCCCTATGGGGGCTCATTTGGGAATGGGGAAGAGCCTTGGTGAATGGGGAATTACCGCCCCGCCAACCTTGGAATGGGGCGGTAATTCCGCCATCCACCAAGGCGCTGCCGGTCCGGGTACGGCGTCAACCAAGGCGTTAATAGCGCCATTGGTTAGCGCCGTACTCGGAATGAGGCCCATAGTCTCTTGAAAATGATTCTTGAAACTGATGCCACTCTTCTGAGGGTATTTCTAGTGCCAATCTTTAGGCTTTAACATTATCTCTTCTACTTTCCTTCTGGTATTCCATCAGTTTGTTTTACACAATTATTATAATTGGGTTATCTTTTTCTCCACTTCAACTCTATTTTAGTTTTTGTACTGGGGAGAGTTAACTGGTTGCAATAATGATTCTCTGGAGTCTTCCCCAGTCCCCGTTCTCCCCTTTGCCTTCCTGATGGTAGGAGAATGTCAGTGGGAGCGTCCTTCGTTGTAGACCCTTGTTTGATGCAGATTGCCAGCATCTCTACTGCTTCTGCAACTATCTCCTCGTGGTTTCCCGTTTATTCAGCGTTTGACCGTACTGAGTGTGGGTTCCAGTTATCAGTGGTATCGGCGACATTGCCTGGGAACTGTTTCTACCAAGGATTTCTATCCCTGGTCTCACCATCACATTCAGAAGGCCTGCAGCCGTCAGGCTCAGGCTTTTCCTCGAATGCTTTTCAAAGCTGCGCAAGATTTAAACTTGCATGCTAAGGCGTCTCACACTCTGGTTCGCTGTCCATCTTCCCAGCTGGTTTATGGGTTTCTCCCGCCCTCTTGTACACTGTATGTTGGTTGGGGAACTCCTCCCCAGCTGGTGTAGCGGTTTCTCTTTCTCTCTGGTTCATGTAACGCAGCTTGGGACATTTACCAGCTCACGTGAGAGCATTCTCTTTCTGTCTACCTTACTTCTCGCTCGTTTCTCAATGGAGTTATGTTCATCCACCTCTCTGTGAGTGGCTCTTGGATTTTAAATTGATATGTCCTTTTTCTTTCAGATAATATCCGTTACGATCCTCCTCGTCCCAGTATGAGTGATCCATAGATTCTGGTATTATGGGTTCCTCATTACAGAGGCTATCGCGGAGAAGGCTCACCTTGCTAGCCTCGCAGGAAGCCCCCCTACCTCCTTGGGGAGAAGTGATGAGTTGCCTCGTTTCATCACACTTCTCATCCACGAGGTTGGAAACGTTGCATCCTAAGAGAATGTAGTTACAGCACCCTGCCTTGTCGTCTGTAGCATGAATACCAACAGGGCCATCTAGGGCATGTTGGGGCCTAGGGCACAAACACTTTTGACAAGAATCTCTGGTCACTACATTCTCCCACCTCTCAGTCCAATCACAACCCATACTTTGAAATGTTGCCCTGGCAGCGATCAAAATAGGCATGGTTCCTCACTTCAAGTCCTCTTTACCCTTTCACCTGTGCTGGAATCAAAATAATGAACGAGTGCCATTTCAAGGTCAACATTAGCAGTGTGTTCTAGCATAGGTGGAGGATACTTTCTAGCATAGCAGCCACAAAGAGTCGGCTGCAGTGCAGAGCAGCTATGGGCACATTTATGGAAAAATGCCACATTTCCCAGCAAAGAAACACAACTCAGATTAGCATACTCACAGAATGTTAAAGTGTTCAAGCAAAGACAAAGGCGGCCAATTGCAAGCAATGAGAAAGATACCCATACCGGTCAGGGAGTAGAGCGCTCGCTTTGGTATCCCTGCAGCGCCTGCTAACGTAGGTTCGAATCCTGGCAGGGCCAAACTCAACTTTTCATCCTTTCGAGGTCGATAAATGAGCACCACACACCAGCGCTCAGATATCTGAGGGTTTATAGCACTATATAAATGCTAAATTAGTATTATTATACCAAGGTATAATCAGTGAATATGGACGTTACAAGGATAGGACACATATCCAGACATATACTCGGATTAGAAAATGGCCATGGTTTACCAGTAGTGTGGCCATTAGTGAGCATAGAAAGTGATGACTGTGTGCACGTATTATTGGTCACTCTATCTTTATTTTCCCCTTCGTCAAGGCAAGTATACAAGAATACGAATTGATGTGAGCTTAACAAAATGTCGTCTGGATTTTACTACTGTATTTCAGAGCTTTAAATACACCCAACACACAGAATTGCAATTTTTCAAAATGTGCAGAAGTACATTTTGAAACTGTACAAAAAGCAAACCATTTTGTGTCAAATGAGCAGACCTGCAAATAAGCTCGCCGCAGCCATGTGATATTTTCTCATTATCTCTTCATTATGTGACCCTTCCATTCAAATAGCCTACATGAAAAGAAAAAAAACAGGCGATGTGCTAAACAATGTCACCAGACCTTGCGAAGTCAAACCTCTTCACAGAAGACAGCAGAGTATTAGAGTGAGAAAATATGATTTGTGTTGGCAAAGCTGGGATGTTAGCCTTAACACCTTGGTTCCACGTTTTTTAATGTGGCTGCCTAATGGCCTCTCAAGACTAACACTTTATGCTCTCCATTAGGGGTGCTGCCCTGTCTTTACAGCCCGGGTTTGGTTCAACTGAGCTCGGATGCACCCTGATGCTATGTTAGTTTGTATATCTTGCTCCATCTTGTGGAGGTACGTTTTTATGTAGCATAAAAAGTGTTACTGACACCAAAGTATGTAAATGTGAGTACATCAACCTCAGAGAGATAAAAGGCTTAGTGGACCTTACCAGACCGTATTAATGTAATCTAGCATACAAACACAGATCTCTGCAATGAGCGCCGAACACACTGAGCTATCTTCTGCCCCAATCCCCCATCCCCCCAATAGCACTCAAATTACTGAAGGTGCCTGCATGAGAAGAAAAAAAGCTTGTTTGGTTATTGCACACAATCAATATATTCCCCAAAGAAAGGTGAACACGCTACACGACTTATAGTGCACAGAAAAGGCATTACAGGATTAATTGATGGGATCGGAATTCCCTTGTCAACAATAACCAGGCAGCAGACCCAGGCATCACTAGCGCACTATACAATGGCCTGACGTGTTTTCTGTTTGGTAAAAAATGGACATTGCCTTCTATCAGGCAGCGCTGTGTGGGCCCCTCCCACGTTGGGGGCCCGGGGCACGTGCCCCTTTTGCCCTTCAAAAACACTTCTATGAATACCAGTCTTGGAACTCAAAAAGAACACGTTGTTTTATGATGAAAGAACCCTTTAAACGGGTAGTTTAAGAGAAAATGGGGAATTTCTTCTTTTAAAAAAATGAGACGTTCACTGTAATACATTGTGTGTGCTCTTCAAAGAATGCAGACCTCTTGAAAATAAGTAATGAATGCAACGATGAAGAGGGGCACAGGGATAATGTGAGCTGACACATTAATTGTGCTAGGGGATTGTATTCTATCCTGACAGTGAGAGGCTAGATTCTGGATCTTACACATTTGATTCTATATCGAGTTTGGGCTGTTTATGCCATGATATATGTTATCTGACTTTTTAATGGAAATTGTGAACTTCTCTGAATCGCACTTTCATTGCCATCCCTTATCAGTATACATCGCTTATAGGAGCTACATTTTGGAACTCTAAAATGTCATTTTATGGCGTTTAATGCTTTATTTATGTTCTGTAATGTTACTTGACTTTTGTGAACATTTTGATTTACGCTTTCTTGGTGCCATTCCTCATCAGTATACTTGAAGGACAATTTATGGCACCGAAGTGAGTGAAAGACTAATTTTAGGATCTTCATTTCATCTTATAGCGTTTTAGTCATATTTATTTTATATAATTTCCCATATATCATTTGGATAACAATTGCATATTTTGAGACCATCTGATGTTTCAAAAGGCACATGGCCGAAAAGATTCGACATTCCATTCATTTTTATTGCCTGGTGTCTGCTTAAGACAAATCTCGGTGTACTAACATGTTGCCGCATTTTAATCCACAGGCCGCAGTGGTTTCAGCACCCATAATTCTTGAGCACGAAATCTCTTGAATATTTTTTTCAATTTTACACACGTGAAGGGTGGATTTCAACCAATGTAACGCTTTCCGTAAAATGTTCTCTTTACCCCAAGTAATATATTTTTTTTAAGGTAACGTTATGCTATTATGCAATAATGTAATATTAGGGTTCTTGTCTCATTTTTTCATTTTTTTATTGTATTATGATCAATCTATGATCTTTCACAAAAGAATACAAAACTATTTAAAATCATACTATTGAATAATTTAGCATATTAGCATTCCAATATAAAACCTAAACATACATTAATAAATTACTATCCTCTATTATTTACTAGGCCTATTTCTTTCAACATACTGATAATTTCTCTAGTAAAATACATTTCATTGCCAGCATTCAGACGTGCCCACATATCTTCTGTGTATACTTCATATGTAAATACAAAATAACGCCCCAGATATGTATTCCTTATACTTGATAAGGCCGGACATTCTACTACACACCGTGGGTAATAATAAGCAGCGCTCAGATACCTGAGGGTTTGTAGCGCTATATAAAAGCCTAATTATTATTATTATTATTATTATTATTATTATTATTATTACAATATGTTTGAGAGTTTACACTGATTCTGAATCTTTTCAATAACAACTTAAAGTATAACTTGAATCGTGATTTTTCGAACAAGCAGATCAAATTTCTCCTGTGAGTAAATGATTTAAATGAAACCGTAAAAATTGTTAGCAAAAATAACAACCTGAGCATTGTTCCAGATAATTTGGTAGAGTGCCCAATGCCTTGTCTTCTATTAAAACGTAGAATGCAGACTGTAATTTCTTGTTTTATTCCCAGTACAAATCCAGCCCTTCGAATGGATTGTGTCCTCCCACGTATTCCTTATCTTAGATAAATCCACTTCCAGCTAGCTGGCCACAGATTTTTTTTTCACAGTAGAGGGCGCTGCACGTCGATGTCCCTCGAGTCGGTGCCCTCGAAGGCCTCCGTATCAGCACTGACATCACCATAGGTATAAATAGTCTTGCGTAGCGTCCGTTTCTCAGTTCTGTTTTTCCTCGCTTCATGAGCCTCGGAGATGCAACGCTCGGTTCTACACTATTCTTCGAAAAAAAAAAAAATTGAAATCTTCGAAAATCGAAAATCTACGATGGCATCTTCCTCCGAACCATCGACGCCACGGTCCGGCTTCAAAAAATGTTGTGACTGTGGAAAGAAGATGTCACTAACGGATCCTCACAGGATCTGTCTGTGGTGCCTGGGATCAGAGCACCAGTGTTCGGAATGTGAGGACTGCATGTCGATGATGGCGAAAGCCTTGAAGGAGCGTAAGGGGAAGTTTGAAAGAAGTAAGGCTATCAAATCTTTTACCCCTTCAAAATTGTCCTCGGCTGAGTGGAGACATTCGTCTCCTCACCTTAAATAGAAACATTCCCGATCGCGATCTCAAAGTGGTTCTCATCACTCTTCAAGATCGAGACACTCTAAGAAGAGGTGTCGTAGATCTCCCTTTTCCTCTTCCTCAAATTCCCGAAAGGGTCACCTGCCCCACTAAACAGGACCCCCTCGGAGATGCCTAGAGGTGATACTCTGGGTGAAAAACCCAAAAAACAAAAACGCTGCAAGTCTTTGAACCCGGCGAGCAAAATCCCTCGAGAGCGTCATGTACCCTCGAGTAAGAGTAAAACATCATCGGATAAGGCTGCGTCACCGACGCCATTGTCGAAGGTACCTTCGACGCACAAATCGGTGTCATCAACTCCGTCTTCCACGCCGTTGTCGGCCCTGATGAAGGATACGTCCTCGAGGCCTCAAACCTCATTTATGCCACGGGCACCAGAGGTGTCAAAGGCTCCGCCCAAGGTGTCGAGAGTGGCGTCAACAACTTCAACAATGCCGAGTAGGATTCCGGTCCTCTGAAGTAATTTGAGGCCCTTTTCGACTTTCTCAACGCCTTTTGCGGGTTCGTAGAGGCCTACAACATCTAAGTTGACAACCACAACATTTTCCCAAACAGTAACCACTAATTTGGCTCCTTCTTCTCTGGAAATGGGTTTTACCCCTTATCCAAGATCTGATTATTTCAGAGCTTTATTTTCCATATATGAGGAAGGGGAGGACTGACAATGAGAGACCTTTTGGGTTACAAAGAACAACAGTACCCATTCCAGAGGAATTAATTTCAGAAGAAAATAGATTGAAAGATTTACAAGAGTCTTTACAAAATTCCAGTGGCATAGATACCTCTCCAGAGGCAGAATTTGCTAGACCAGAACCTGCAGAACACGCAGAAATACCTTACAGAGCCCTCATGGCTAGAATTATGCAATGTATGGGGTGGACTACACCTGCACCCTCTTTCCATCAAGATGATCTTACTGACATTTTAGATAAAGAGCCCCAAGAGGAGAGAAACCTATACTCTCTTTTCATGCTGCATTGCAGAGGAAAATATCTGCAAATTGGGAGACACCCGAAGTTATCCCTGCAGTAAATAAAAAACTCTCTGCTAAATACAGAGTGTCCACTTCAGACCCTGAATATCTAAGCACGCACCCAACTCCAGAGAGTTTAGTAGTGCAAGCAGCAATATCGTCAAGTAGTAAGTCGGCATACCCCACTATACCACAAGACAGAGATGACAAAAGATTTGACGCCATGCCAAAAAAAGTATTTTTGGCATGCAGTATGGCGCTTAAGTCTATTAACGCCACTTGCACGCTAGCAAGATTCAGCCACAACCTTTGGGAGTGTGCTTTACCAGCAGCTGACTGTCTCCCAGAAGGGGAGGAATGAGAAGCATTCTTGAACATCATCAAGGATGGGAAGGATGCGTTGTGTGAGTCCCTCCAAACAGGCACCGACTCTGCTGACAGTATCAGCAGAGCCATGGCGGCGAGTACCACAATCCGCAGATTTGAGTGGTTGCAGAAGTGTGGTTTTGCTCCTAATGTGCAAGCCAGACTTCTGAATATGCCCTTTGACTGAACTTCTCTATTTAGCAAGAAGGCTGATTACAGCCTGGAGAAATTGCAGACATCAAAAGCAGCAGCAAAATCACTTGGGGCTGCGATCCGGCAAACTCCAAATTGCCCCACAGGTACATCCTGGAGGGGTAAGTCCTTAAGGTGTTACTCCGCATTTGGAAAAGGCAGAGTACAGCCAGCTCAAGGGGGGCAGAGACGATTTACCCATGGTGGACTGGTTAAAGGTACCAAACCCGCATTAGCAGGTGCTTCTTTACCCTCAGCACCTGCGTCAGCCGCTTCTAAACCTCTCTGAGGTTGCCCCTCACAAGGCACCAGTAAGAGGCAGGTTAACTCAACATCTGACAGAATGGCAGGCTATTACGTCAAATGCTTGGGTATTGGAGACAGTTGCCCAAGGTTACTGCCTGCCTTTTCTACAAACACCTCAGAGTCATCCAACAGGGAACAACTCAAGTTTCCAGACCCTCCTTATGCAGGAGATTTCAGGAGATTTCAGACCTGCTAGAGAAAGGTGCCATAGAACCGGTACCTGTAGCGGAGAGGAACAAGGGTTGGTATTCCCCCTATTTTCTAATACCGAAGAAGGACGGAGGAGTGAGACCCATCTTGGACTTGCGGCAATTAAACAAATTCCTCAAGAAAGACAAGTTCAAGATGGTAATCCTTTCTCAGATTCTTCAGGCCCTCCAGCTTCAGGACTGGTTGGTATCTCTAGACCTTCAGGATGCTTACTTCCATGTGCCAATCCATCTCAAGCAAAGGAAGTACTTGAGATTCGTAATTGGCAATTCTCATTATCAATTTTGAGTTCTGCCATTTGGGCTGACCTCCGCCCGAGGGTCATCACCAAGCTAATGGCGGTTGTGGCTGCAAGTCTAAGGAGGGAAGGGATTCACGTCTACCCCTACCTGGATGACTGGTTGATCAGAGCAGTGTCCCCGGAACAAGCTCAGATTCACCTGGATTATGTTTGCCATTTCCCCCACAAGCTGGGCTTCTCCCTCAACGTAAAGAAGTCACAGATGATACCATCACAGAGACTCCAGTTCATTGGAGCAGTCGTGGACACATCCCTGGGAAAGGCCTCACCACCAGAGGTGAGGGCTCAAGATATTCTACAGATGGTCATCAGGTTTCAAAATGCCCAACGTCTACCAGCCTTCGACTTTTTAAGGTTGCTCGATTTCATGGTATCCTGCATCTTCCTAGTGCCAGAGACTCGCCTGAGAATGAGATCTCTCCAGTGGGCGCTAAGGACCCAGTGGTCACAATTCTCAGGGAGGATGTCAGATCTTCTACTAATCCCAGACAGAGTAGCTCGAGGCCTTCAGTGGTGGGCCTGTCGGGAGAACCACTTCAAAGGAGAACAGTTTTGGCAACCATGGCCGGAGATAACAGTAGTCACGGATGCCTCACTCACGGGGTGGGGAGCTCATGCCAACGACTTGACCATCATTGGTCGTTGATCTCCATTGGAGTCCAGACTACACATCAAACTATTAGAGCTGAGAACGATCAGACTAGCTCTGAAGGCTTTCCTGCCATCAGTACAGGGAAAGAATGTCCTGATAATGACGGACAACACAGTGGCCATGCACTACCTCAACAAAAGAGGAGGCATAGGGTCACTGCCACTGTGCAGAGAGGCAATACAGCTCTAGTTTTGGGCAATTCAAGAAGGAATTTCTCTATCTGCAGTTCACCTAGCCGGAGAGAAGAATCTGACAGCGGACGCTCTGAGCAGGCAGAACACAATATCCCACAAGTGGGAACTAGCTTCACCCTTTGGGGAACCCCTCAAGTGGACCTGTTCACCACCAGTATCAACCGGAAGTGTGATCAGTATTGCTCAAGGGAATTTCCCCTGAGAGGAGCTCTAAGGGACGCGTTCGTAGGGGATTGGGAGTTTCCACTCCTGTACGCGTTTCCTCCAGTCCCTGTCATTCCTCAAATGATCAGGAGGTTGAGATGATTCCGGAAACCCATGATCCTAATTGCCCCGGTTTGGGCCAGGAGAACGTGGTACCCAAATCTTCTAGACATGTCCATCTGTCCTCCTATTCGTCTTCCGCAAAGAGAGGATCTTCTCTCGCAGAAGGGAGGTTGGGGTCTCAATCCGGATATCAGGACTCTCAACATTCACACCTGGTTTCTGAAAGGCTGAGATACAAGGATTGGTATCTCCCAGATGACGTAATGGAGGTGTTGCTTTCAGCCAGAAGGCCAGCAACAAAGTCTTTATACCGCTGCCGTTGGAACAAATTTTGCAGCTGGTGTACAGAAAAGAATATTGAACCCTTTTCATGTAGTACACCGATGGTGTTTTCTTTTTTACTATATTTGGCAAATTCAGGTCTTCAAGTTGGTTCGATCAAGGGCTACCTCGCAGCGCTATCTATCTTCAAGCACACTCAGGAGGAGCCTTCAAACTTGAAACTGCCCATAGTGATTCAGTTTCTGAAGGGATTAACTAATGTTTTTTTTCAAGTTCCAATTTGGGACCTAAACCTAGTCTTGACATTTCTAATGGGTACTCAATTCGAACCCCGTCATTCCTGTTCATTAAGGTTTCTCACTCTTACAACAGTTTTTCTAATGGCTTTAACTTCTGCCAGAAGAGTGAGCAAATTACAAGCTTTATCTTGCAAACCTCCACATGCAGTCTTTCACAAAGATAAAGTAGTGCTCCAAGTGAAGCCGTATTTTCTCCCAAAGGTGGTATCAGAATTCCACATCACACAAAAGATAACCTTACCCTCGTTTTATCCTCCTGCCCATCCGGGGAAAGAGGAAGAGAGACTACACATGCTGGATCCAAGGCGTGCCTTAAGTTTTTACATTAGCAGACTTGCGAGGATTAGGCAGGTAGACCAATTGTTTGTGGGGTATGCAGGACACAAATAAGGTTTACCTATTACAAAACAAACCATCTCAAGATGGATTATATTGACCATTATAGAGTGCTATAAATTGGCAGGAAAAGAGCCCCCTCAACATTTCAGGGCTCGTTCAACCAGGGGTATCGCAGCCTCTTCAGCTCTCCAAAGAGGAGTTCCGATTAAGGATATATGTGTGGCTGCCACATGGTCGTCCGCACATACTTTCACTAAATTCTACAATCTTGATTCCTCTTCTAGCCAGGAGACGAAATTTGGAAAAGCTGTGTTGCACTCTGTGCATCTTTAAGGGGAAACATGTAATTTTACTCCTGCCTCCTCTATATACTACTGCTGTGGGAGCCTATCAAAGATAAGGAATACGTGGGAGGACACAATCCATTTGAAGAACAAGTTACTTACCAACTTTAACGTTCTTTCGACTGGATGTTCCTCTCGCGTATTCCTTATCGCCCCTCCCATCCTTCCCCGCAGTAAAACTTCCCTTGTAGTTGCAGCCTACGCTCCTTCAAAGTTATTAACCATTTCATGCAAAGCAAAAACAGCACCTCAAAACGGAACTGAGCAACGGACACTGCGCTAGACTATTTAAACCTATGGTGACGTCAGCGCCGATACGGAGGTCTTTGAGGGACACCGACTCGAGGGATGTCGACGCGCAGTGCCCTCTACTGTGAAAAAAAAATCTGTGGCCAGCTAGCAGGAAGTGGATTTATCAAAGATAAGGAATACGTGGGAGGAACACCCAGTCGAAAGAACGTTATAGTTGATAAGTAACTTGTTCATCTCTTTAAGACATTTTTTCACCCACACTGGGTTATCTTTAAGATCACTTTTTTTTTAATAACTTATTTTATTGATTTTTAAGCAAATAAATTCATAACATATAGCAATTCGTACTCCTTCGTAATTCATTCCCCTTTTCTTTTCCCAGTGAATCTTTTAATTTCATAAAACACATCAGATATTCCCAAAGTTCATTATTCAACAGCAATTGACGAAAGGAAGAATTCATTAATTGGCAAAAAGTATTGAAAGAGAAGGGATACGACCAAGAGAAAAGAAAAAGGAGAAAGGGAGAAAAAAATATGTATATAAATAAAAAATAAATAAAATAAAATAAAAAAAATAAAACCCATATGCTCTATGTGCGAAACATAATCCAAAGATGAGCTCCGAGTTTCCATAAACTTTGGGAGTTTCCCCTCCGGCATAGCTATTAGTTTTCCTAGACCTAGTAGATCCCATACTTTTCCAGCCAACTTTATTTATTCAATGGAGAGGAAACAGAAAGAAGGAAAGAAAGAAGATACACTCTTTTCAGGCGTTATCTTAGGCTAGTGGTATGTCTTAGTGCAAGTCAATTATTGTGGCCCAATCTCCATCTTAGGAATTACAATTTTGGTATAGCATCAGAAAATAACTTAACCGTAACTGCAACCGTACAACAACCCCTCCCCTAACTCCCTCCCCCATCCCAGTTCCCATTGGCATGGATCAGTTCCTCTGACGTCGGTAAGAGTCGTTGTGTTCTGAGTGGGGGACCACTGCGTAGCATCGCAGCTCCTGTGCTTGGTTTGTCCGTCTTCAGTTGTGAATTGCTCTCAGCAGGTTTGGCCTGAAGAAGTATGCCTCTCTGTCTCTAACATAGTCGAAGAAGGGGTCCCAGATTGCTCTGAATTTTAGGTACTTGCCGTCTCTCAGGGCCCCCACCTTCTCCATGGCCATTACATTCCATGACTTTACCCACCAACATGCTGTTATTGGGCCTTCAGGGTTTTTCCATGCCTGTGCCAGAGTCATCTTAGCTGCCATTAGCAGGTGGGTGATGAGCATAGCGTTGTTTCCTGTTGCCGCATATATGTCTTCCACCGTTGTGCCCAGGAGTATAGTTTTGGGTGCCGCTGGCAGCTGCTTTCCTGTGATGTCTTTTATATGGCCCAGGATTTCCTTCCAGTACATTGCCGCCTTCGGGCAGGACCACCACATGTGGTATAGATCTCCATTGTCTCCACAGTTTCTCCAGCATGTGGGAGAGTAATTGGGGTTCATTTTGTGCAGCCTGTGGGGGGTCAAGTACCACCTAAAGCAAATCTTGTGTGCAGTTTCTCTAACCGCTGTGCATGTGGAGGCTTTTCGTGCTCTTGTCCATATTTGGGACCATTCCTCCTCAGTGATGGGTTCCCCTATGTCTTTCGCCCAGTTATCCGTATATGGGAAGTTGTCACTCAACTGAGCTTTGTCAAGCAACTTGTATAGTTTGGAGACAGCTCCTCCTTCATCCCCTTCATGTAGCGTTAGTTCCAGCCCTACTGGTTCCCTTGTAGCTGCTTTCTGGATTTCCCTATGTGCTATCCAGTGCCGGATCTGGATGTAGGTGTACCTATCCGTTTCCCCAACTCCAAATTTCTGTTTGCACTCTTCGAAGAGTAGTGGGTTTCCTTCCCTGAAGAAGTCCTTCAAATACAGTGATTGTTCCTGTCCCCAGTTCCTCCAAAACCTGGGCCGTTTGCCCGGTGTGAAGCTTTGGCTATGCACCATTGGGGTATAGGGGCCCAACCCTGGGGTGATGATCCGTCTTTTCAATGCCCGATCCCAACCTTGCAGCGAGATCCTGGTTGCTTCCAATAGGCGCCCCTCTGCCTCCCTGTCACCCTTCCGCAGACTGTGCAAGGCCTCTGATGGGATTGAGGTCACTCCCTGTTCGATTCCCACCCATCCCTTTGATTTGTCCTCTCTCTTGCAGGCCAACATTGGTGCTATTCGTGCAGACAGAGCGTATCTTTCTACGTCCGGGACCCCCAGGCCTCCCAGGTGTGGTGACCTCATTAGGACCTTTCGTGGTATTCTGGCTTCCCCCTTGTGCCATATGAAGGAAGTCAAGTCGCCCTGTAGTGCCTTGCTTAATTTGGGGAGGATCTCTATTGGAAGCGAGCTTGCTGTGTATAGTAGTCGTGGTAACAGGGTCATTTTGATTGCAGCAATTCGTGCGAACCAGGATAGCTCCTGAGTGTCCCACCTGTGTAGGTCCTCCCTTAGTTGTTTTACCAATGGGGTAATGTTTGCTCCAAAGAGGTTTTTATGGCTCTTTGTTAATTGGATCCCCAGGTATTCTATTGAATCTTTTTCCCATGTTAGTGGGTATCTAGACCCCAGGTCTTCGGCAACCTCTTCCCTCTCCGTAATGTGCAGAGCCTTAGATTTGGTGAAGTTTATATTGAAGCCCGACATCAAGGCAAATTCTTGCAGAGTATCTAATGCTCTTGGTAAAGTATTCTTAGGGTCCCAGAGGAACTACATTATATCGTCTGCATACAGTGCTATTTTATGTGTGCACCCCCCGCATTTAACCCCCTGTATGTCAGGGTCTTGCCTTATTATTTCGGCTATGGGTTCCATCGCCATGGCGAAGATTAAGGGCGAGAGTGGGCAACCCTGCCTAGTCCCCCTATTGATTTTGATTTTGGCTCTGGGGTTCCCATTAACCATGTATGTCGTGCATGGGAGGTGAAAGTTTGCCAGAACCATTCTGCTAAAGCTGGGGTCACATCCGAACGTCTGCAGTACCAGTTCCAGATATGCCCAATCTAGGCTGTCAAATGCTCTCCTGGCATCTAGGGCCGCTATGGAGAACCTTTGCTCTGTCCTACTTCCCAGATCCAGTATATCTACTGGCCGCCTAATGTTGTCTTGCGTGTGTCTCTTTTTTATAACTCCAGCTTGGTCAGGGTGAATTATTTTGGGCAGGACCTCAGCGAGTCTGGTTGCAAGAACCTTAGCGTAAAGCTTCGCGTCGGTGTTAAGTAGAGAGATTGGTCGGTAACTAGCACAATCTGTGGGGTCTTTACCGGGCTTGAGTACTAAGATGGTGGTGGAGTCTCCCATGTCGGGCGTGACTGTGCCGCATTCTCTTATGTGGTTAAACAGGAGTGTTAGGGGCCCCAGCAGTTGGCCGCGGAATGTTTTGTAATATCCGCTCCCAAGTCCATCTGGGCCCGGGGCTTTGTTGCGGGGCAATGCTGTAATGGCATCGCTAATTTCTTGCGATGATATGGGGGCTTGCAGGGCGTCATTATCTTCCTGTGTAATCTGGGGCATGGAGATCCTAGAGATATACTCTCTTTGCGCCTGATGGCTTAGGTATTCCCTTTCTAACAGTTCCTGATGGAATTTTTCCATTATTTCCAGTTTACCCTCCTCCGTCGCGCACAGCTCCCCTTTTTGGTCCTTTAATTGTACTATGTGGTTGCTGGAGTTTCGTTTGCGGAGCTTAGCCGCCAGGAATCTGTTTGCTTTGCTACCCTGGACATAGTATGTCTGTTTGGTGTTAATTAGTGCTTGTGCTGTGCGTTCCGCTACGTGTGCCTCTAGTAGGGCTCTTGCCTTCCTAACCACTCTAAGTGTTTTTTGGGATTGTCTAGCTTTGTGTTGGGTTTCTGCTGCCTTTAGTGCTGTTTCCAGGTTCTTTTTAACAAGTTCCCTTTCCCTCATATATGCTGATGTTTGTGAGATAAATTCTCCCCGGATCACTGCCTTCCCGGCGTCCCAAATTACCCCCCAGTTTGTCTCCCCGTTGTTATTCTCCTGAAAATAGTTCTGGATAGTCTCTTCCATATGTGCCCTAAGGGCCAGGTCTTTCAAGACCATTTCATTCAGTCTCCATGGCCTACGGTTCTTGTAGATGGATCGGGCCATTTCCATTTGTACTAGGACTGGGGCATGGTCCGACACATATTGGGCTTCTATTTCTACTTTGCTTATGCACGGGATCAAGGTTGAGGACACTAGCACCATGTCGATTCTTGAGTATCCCCCATGGACTGCTGAGTAAAGGGTGAACTCTCTCTGTTGGCCGTGGAAGAATCTCCATGTTTCTATAACTTCCAGGTCCCTAAAGAGTTTGCCCAACGCCTGCCTATTTCTTGCGTCTGCTGCAGTGGGTGGAAGGGTTTTGTCCAGGGCGGGGTCCATGACACAGTTAAAGTCGGCGCCTATTATTGTCTGACCCTCATACCAGCCCCCTAGGGTTTTCAATACTTCTCTCAGGAATAAGTCTTGCCGCTCTTTCGGGGCGTAAATTGCTATTAGTGTATATAATTGATCTTGTAACGTCCCTTTTAGGATTATGTATCTTCCTTCCGGATACCTGTGTATCGCCCGTTTTTTGAAGATCAAATTGGCAAATTGGCCCCGATTAGTATTGCCACTCCTTTGGTCTTCCTCCCCCCGGAAGCCAAGTACTGGCGGGGAAACGCCTTATGTTTCAGTCTTCCCTCATTCTCAGGGAGGAGGTGCGTTTCCTGCAGGAAAGCTATTGAGGTTTGCATGCCGATGAGCCTCAACAGAATAGAACGGCGTTTGACTGGCGAATTTAGGCCTTGTACATTGAGCGAAACTACATTAATTTCAGCCATCTGCGTTACGTGTGTGAGCCTTTGCCTTCCGGTTTGTTTTCCCCCCTCGATCCTCCCCTACCTTTGGTCTATACTGATCCATACCGTTCCCTAAACTTAAATAACTTTGCAACTTTCTTTCCCTCCCCCCCGGATAACACCCCTCTCCCCCATAGTACCCTTCAGAACAAAGTTCCACAAAACTTTCTCTACTCCCTCTTCAGGGCATTGGGTATCACCTCTCCTCCCTCTTGTACTTTGCCAGGACCTGTGTCTGTCCTGCATTGATTCCAAAATGGTTTACCTCCTCGCTCCGTCCGAGGGTGGTGTTATCCTCTGGGATGTTTATCGCAGTTGTCCTTCAGATTGTCCCAGAGGCGTGCTCCGCTTTACCCAGTTCTACTTGACCTAGTCCTTCCAGGAGACCGCAGTCACCCCGGAAGCTGGCTTCTCCCTTTCCCCTCCGCGCCTCGCTTCTTCGTGGGAGCCGAAGTCCATTCCGATTGTCTGGGGTTTCCGCTTCTGAGGTTGCGGGCCGGGATTGAGTCCGGGAGCTGTCCCTCTTCCAGGTGTAGGAGCGCGACTCCTTCCTCGCAGGTGGTGATTCGCTGTTGCTTGCCCTCCCAAGGGAACTGCAGGCCAAAGGGATATGCCCACCTGTATATAATTCCCTTGGACCTTAGTGCCTTAGTGCCCGGGGCCATTAATCTTCTTTTATGCAAGGTCGAGAGGGCCAAGTCTTGGTACAGCTGGACCTGGGCGCCATTGTTTGTGACCGGTTGTGAGTTTCTTGCCGCTCGAAGGATTTCCTCTTTCACCGTGTAGGAGGTCATTGCCAATAGGACGTCTCTGGGCCTGGCTCCCGACTCCCTCCTGGGGGGACCGACTCTGTGTACTCTATCGACCTGTATGTCCTCCGGTTGGACGTCTGTTATGAGGCTGCTGAAACATAACTGCATAGTCTCTTTCAGATCTTTGTCTCCAATAGATTCGGGCAGGCCTTTAACTAGTATATTAGATCTCCGGGATCTGTTTTCTAGATCTTCTGCTTGGAGTTCTAGATTGTGCGTGGCCCTGGCGATCTGCTCCAGCAGCACGCTGGACTGTTTTGAGTCTTCAGCGATTTCTGAGAGTCCTGCTTCTGCCGTGTCAACCCTCTCTCCTAAGCCTGTAATGTCCTTTCTTACTTCCTGTATTGAAGAGCGAAGCTCCTCCCTTATTGTCTTTAGTTGATCTCGGAGGGCCTCCATCATCCGGGTCTCCATTCCCTGGAGGCATTCTTTGAGATCTTCTTTGTTCAGGGCCATCTTAGTAGGAGTGTCCGCGGGCTGTCGAGGGTCGTGCTCCCCTGTTGTCTCACTCTGGGTCTTTTTAGTCCGGTGTTGTCCCCAGCAAAGTTCCAGCTGTGCGTTTCGGGTTCTGTGCGGGACGTCTCTGGACTTGGTTCTTGGCATCTGTTTTTCCCCCTGGGGAGTGTGGGGGGGGAACTTGCTGGTTCAATTGGGGCTGCAGGTTTTGGTGGCGTGACTGTTTCGATGCAGGCGTTGCGTCTTATGTTTGCCCCGACTCCCAGTGTGGGCCAGGCTTCCTGCACATGTGCTCTCCGGGGAACACCTTTGCTGGGGAGGGTGACAGTGCCAGGCCCAGGAGTCCTCCTCCACCGCTTGCAGGTTTGGTTTGCGCACTGTCGGGCTTGGGTGATTCCTCCTGTCTACCTGCCATTGGTGCTGGCTTATATGAACCAGTACGTGTGGTCTTCAGGCCCCCCCTGTCTTACCCCTGTTGCAGGTGGCTTCCTGCGTGAGGCTGCTCGGTATACTCAGACGGCTCGCTTCCGTCTCGCGCCCCCGCCCCCGGATGATGCTGGTCAGATGCGGGCTGTGTTGGGTTCTTGCCATGGGCAGTTCCCTCTCTGGGCGCTCCCTCGTCCCCCGCACCTATTTTGTGTCCTGGGGAGCTCTGACCTCTGGGGGAGAATTTGTTGATCCTTTCAGGGTGCCCGGGGACGTGGACCACTGCAAGAGGTTAGTCTTCCCCTCCTATTTGTGGTGATGTAGGCCTTCTGCCCGAGATGATCCGAGGACAAGCGCTTATGCTGCCCGCTCAAGTTCCTCTGCCAACACTGACATGGACATCATCTCTGCTGCAGTGCCTCTGCAAGTGTCTAATAGTCCCCACAAGCGCTTATGCTGCCCACTCAAGTTCTCCTGCCATCACTAACATGGACATCATCTCTGCTGCAGTGCCTCTGCAAGTGTCTAATAGTACCCACAAGCGCTTATACTGCCCACTCAAGTTCTCCTGCCATCCCTAACATGGACATCATCTCTGCTGCAGTGCCTCTACAAGTGTCTAATAGTCCCCTCAAGCGCTTATGCTGCCCACTCAAGTTCTCCTGCCTGATGTTTCTTGTTGTGCCGGTCCGGGGCGCTGTTTGTGGCACCTGGGTAAGGTTATGGTTGTTTCCAGGGGGCTGGCCAGCGTGGAGGGGGACTTTGCCTCGGCCCAGACTATGCCGTGTAATGGGGGGATCCCTGTGCCCCCAATGTGAGCCTCAGTGCCTTTTGTCCTCCCCCAGCCCCCTCCTTACTTGTCAGCGGCGCTCCTCTCCCCTCAGCTCCAGGGGACCGTGCGCGCTCCCGCAGCGGCAGCTATCCACCTCCACGGCCTCAGCCCACGCCCTCCTCCTCTTCAGATGGTGTCCTGCGGCGAAGGCTGGCGGGCGGGGGGTGGAGGGACCGCAGGGGCTCGGGCCCGTGGCGGCGGCGTTCGGCAGAGTCCGCCCCTCCAGGGGCCGGCCAGCTGCAGGATTGTTTCCACCATGGGGGGAGGGAGCCGAGGCCCACAGCAGCGCCAAGGCAGGCAGCCACAGGGTGAATTTGCTGTGAAGGACCGCCGGCGGGGCCACAGGAGGCCTCACTGCCCACATCGTCCCTGGGGCAGCATGTCCCTCCTCTCTCTTGGCCCGGCCACCCGCGGCGGTCGGGGAGCGATTTTGTCGGGCTGGACGGGTGCTGCAGTGTGGGACGCTCTCCGCAGCTCGGATAACGCACTCTGGCGCCCGCTGCTAGGTTCACTCGGTCCGGCTGCGAGCGTGTCGTCCCCCTACATGGTTCTGTAGTTCAGGATTTGCTGGGGAGGCTTCGTGGGGGTGCTACAGTCTCCGTTGGATCTCCTGCTCAGACGGAGCTCAGAGGAGTGCAGTCTACCTTAGACGGCAGCCATCTTGGAATCTTTAAGTTCACTTTTACATTTTTAAATCATCCAAAGTGGGCTAAATAGATTACTTTTCATGAATTCCTATAAAATATCTAAAAAACATCACTAACTGTTGTCTACACAGATCGTAGTCTTAGAATTCCACGTTAGGCCAATACAAATAAACATAAGCAGATTTCAGGGACCAACCGTACAAGACATACTTTGTGTTTCTGGAGAGCTTCACACGAGCCACATGGTGCCCTGCCACAATACAGTGGTATATCTTATTGATTAAGGTGCTCCATAGCAACGAAATATAGGTGCATTAAACATGGACCTCAAAGCGAATTTCACCTGTCACTTTGTCATTGCTTTGGCCCTTCACGACCAGGCCCTATTGATGTACTTTGCTGCAAAGTGAACTGTATTCACGATGCCAGAAGATTAAATGCATGGCATCACCAGTTGTCGAAATACTAAAAAGCTTGAACAGGGGTTTGAAATGCCTAACGCTAAGGTCTTTTAGACCTCTGCATATTAGCATGAAATGGAGAGTAGGTTCTGCATTTGGCCCACATAGCGGGCAATCACCTGAAGGAAACCTAGTCAGAATCTCAGATACAAAGAATGAGCATATGCTGGAGTTATTGTATCCAAGAATTCAGCAAAGCCCAAGGGTTGGTTTCAGGTTAAGATAGTCTGGTACGTTGGCCAATGCGAGACACATAGTTGACACACTGTTTCGCTTGTATCTTGCGAACGCAGCTTTCACCTTGGCTTTCGCACCGCCTTCCATGGTGCTTGGGTTGTCCCAGAAATCAGACAAACCCAAGCTATTTTCTTACATGGGCGAACCAGCAGATCTTTTGGCAGTCCCCCAGTGACATTACATATTTTAGAGTCTCTCGATATTACCCCTGCTCCTGTTTTCCCCCAACCCGGAGCCAGTAGTAGACCGGTCTAATCTCAACTTCTTCTCTGAGTGGGGGCAAGTCGCATTCCATACGAGTTGTCGCGCTGAGCGTACTTTGAGGCAACAACAAGGTGCTTTTCAGAATGTATATTCTGCCACAGTCAAGGACACAGCATCTATGGGACCCCAGACTTCAGCTCCAAACATTACTGCTGCCCTTACCTGGGCCTGATACAATTTTGGGGCCGGTTTTATGGCTCTCCCCCATGCCTTGTGTGGTAGCATTTCAAGGCCATGCTATTTTTCTGCAGTATGGTCTTTGCTTTTAATAGTTGACTAGCCCAGTTTCTCCCACTAGAGAAACGAATTCCCAGGTGGTCATAACACTCCACCATTTTCAATCGGCAGCCGCCCACCTCTAAATTCAGGGCTTTTTTGACAGAACAAGAAAGGTGCCAGGACACATCCCTGGCAAACCCCTCTCTCCACAGCAAATGCGTTTGTCACTTCTTCCCCCAGGCCCCAACAAACCACTGCAGTATTATTCATATACAGAAGTTGCATCCACTGCAATAACTACTCGAGATGTTTTTGGCACGCAATTTAGCCACAGCTTATCTTTAGGAACACTGTCAAATGCCGTTTCTTAGGTCTATAAATAAACTGTACAGGTTAGTATAGATTCTGTATATAGTTATATACTAGGTAAGAGATTAGGGCCTTGATTTCGAGTTTGGCACTGGCGGGTTGCCGCCAAACTTGTAACAGTGTTTCCATTGCCTGATATCCCGAGGATGCCGGGACACAAATCCTGGTGGCCTAACATGTGAGGCGGTGAAAAGTGTTTGCTCCCATTCCCGTGGAGTCCTATAGGACTCCACGGTAATGGGGACACGGAAGCACCGGTACCATTGCTAACGGTGCCAGTGCATCCGTGAAAACCAGCCCTGCATGGGCCGGTGGCCCCGGCAGGTCACACCTGCCACTAGCAACGCCCCCTGCAGGCATGCTTGTAGTCAGGTGGTCCGGAAAGCTTACCTATGTGACCAGGCGTCTTGCCTTCCTTATCTGGTCAAAGCAGGCTGGCCCCCTGCAGTTGACATCGGAATTGGCAGTTGCCAAATGTTCCAACTTTTCTGCAGGGTCACACTCTGCCCAACACTGCCTCCAAAAATTACACCACTCCAGTTACATCTACAGAACAGAGCTGCACAATAGCTTGCATACTACAAACCAACATGGGCCTACTGAGATTGGTTCTTTATCAGCCCCTTCCACCATCCCACCAACTACTCATTCACCTGCTCAAACCATGGGTCAAGTGGAAAACTTACCTGTAACACTGCATCTGAACGCTGCTGATCCGGTGACTCTGCATCTGGTCACCTTTGGCCATGTAATTGAGTATTTACATTACTAATAAGCATGCCAACTGTATTTTGGTCGCTAGTACTCATGATGTGTTACAGTCTTTAGTAACCCTGCTAACTGGATGCTGGTCCCATGTGATACTGTGAAATGTGTGTGGGTCACTAGAGACTCTGCTAGATGTATTTAGATAGCTAGGCACCATAACTCTACATTAGTTGACATTGACCCTTCTAACTACATTTTGGTTTGCTAGTGACAGAGCTAACTGCACTTTGGGCAGAAGTGAACCTGCTAACAGTATTTGGATTGCTAGTGACCGTAATAACTCTACCTTGGCCCCCATTGACGCTGCTAATTGCCTCTGATTAGTAGGGACACTGACAACTGTATGTTGGCCACTAATCACCCTGCTAAATGAATTTTTATCCATAGTGACCCTGCTAGCTCATTACCTCTGCAATTTACGCCCACTCACCCAGTAAACATCTCCCCCTACACCAAACACTTATCTAACTGCTTTCCTCCTATACCTTTCCTGTCTTTCTGTCATGCTCCCAAATACTTTACTAATTTTCCTGGCTGTTCCCTCTCTTTCTATCATTTGGGGCCTTTGCATACTCTCTCCAACCATCTACTTCTCCTCTCCTTTCCTCCTACACTTCCCATCCCTTTCCTCCATAAATATCTAAAACTACAACCTAGTTGTTGTTCTCCCTCACGCCCTACCCATTGCTATCCCACTAATCTCCCTCAAGGCAACCTCCTCCCTAACCCTCCTGCTCACCACAGGCTGCACTTCTGAAATGCTCAAAGTATCAACAATAAAACGTTCTTCCTCACTGACCACTTATTTGGAATCCTATCACTCAAAACTCTCAGTGATGTGCATCATCAAAATATGGATTCCACAGACCAACATTTTGACTGCCTTACACAAGGTCTTTGCTACCCTTGCCCACCTGATAATTAGCAATAACACATCATCAGCCCCTATTCACCTCTCCAAATTTACTCACTGTTTTGTTGAATATATTCCGTCCAACTTCTCATTCTCACCCCTCTTATTATCCTACTCATCTAACACCCACCTGGAAGCCTTAATTTTCTTCTGTTTCTCTTATCATGACCTAATGGCCAAAACTCTCCTGGTTGATGTCCATGGCACGGAAGGTGCGAGCCGGCAACCTTTCTTTCAAGGCACCTTTTTAAAGGCTCATATCCTGTCTGTGCCTGTCGCTGCCAAGAGGTCTGGAGGCTTGCCTGCTTCCTGAACGCCAACTCTCCCATTCCACAAAATGGAAACCTGCACAGAGGTCCCGTGTATGATCTGAAGGTAAGACACTACTAGCCTTGTTACCCCACGACCAAACCACCAACCACTGGTACACCCAACCGGACCTACAACTTAAATGTAAACTAAATAAACGTTGCAAGCCGAACATTCCTACTGGACGCTTTGCTCCTCTGAGCAGCTCCCATTGACTCACACTTCAAACAATCCACCCAGCATATCCCAGCTACAGCCCTTTTTCTGTGCAAAAGCAATATATTCTTATCAATGTTAGTCTATTCCCCATGTAATCAATGCAATGCCACCTTAAGCGTCTCCAAGCCCCATATTCTGCATAATGGCTTACCTGTCTCGCTAGCTAACTAGCCTATCTCGCTGCTGGCACTACACTCAAACATCCTATTCCCGCATATTCATGTGTATACTATCTACGTTGTTACTCACCTGAACGCTACTTACGCTGTTACTCATGTAAATGCTATGAACGCTGCTGCTACTATGTTCATAGCAGCCTATCTTTACCTGCTCATGTGTATGTTATCTAACTAGCCTATTTCACTAGCCTTTTATCCTGTTCATATTAGCCTATCCCTACTATCTCATTAACGTGTATGTTATCTAACTAGCCTATTTCACTAGCTTGGTATCCTGTTCCTATTAGCCCATCCCTATTCATTAACCCTTTAAGTGCCATGGGTATTTCCCCCCAGTGCCAAGGCCTTTTTTGGTGATTTCAGTATGTGGCCATTCAATGCCTTGTAACTTTTTTGTTACATGAGATATCTCGGCCAAATTTGTCCCCTTTTTTTCCTACATGTAGGTGGTCGTAACGCCACCCAGGAGTCCTAGGTTGCTGTAGGGGGGTGAGAGAAAATAACCAAAAAGGGCGAAAATGTGTTTTTTCAAAAAATGCCAATAAAATGATGTACAACGAAGCCTGTGTTTTTTTCCTTGTAAGAGCTAGGAACAAATGGTTTTCTGTGCTGAATTCCCCAATTTCCTGGCTTTCAAGAACAGGTTTAGGGGGAAACGAAAAAAAAATATTTTGATCTTAGGCGATTTTGGCCATTTTTGCCAATTGGACATGCATGGACGGAATGAAAGAAAAGGCTAAGAAAGCCGAATTGGAGGACAGAAAGGTATACATAACTGAAAAGTAGACAAAATTTCAAGTTTAGGAAGGGGTGATTTGCACAGGTCGGGTAACAACTAGGTAGGGGAAAATGCCATAGATTGGGGAAAAAGCGAGAAAATGACTGAAAAAAAGGTATTCGGTGGACATGGTTGGCTTGGTACGGCAATGGCTTCTATGAATTTTGAGAAAATCAATGCTGTGCTACATTCCCCTGACTTTTGTAGTTAGGAAAGTACACATTTTTTGTACTGTTCAACAAAACAGGCAATACCACAAGCCAAACACTGACCCATGGTACACAGGTGTTTCATGCTTACGGCCTGAACAGACGTACTTAGCATGTGTAAATCAGGAAAACCAATGTGGTGAGGAACGGCAGGCATACATTTTTTGAAAGAGCACAGGCAGACCTTTTCAAGGGTAGGTGACTTGTGCAGGTTATAAAAGTGTATGGTGCATAAAGCAGCGACTAAATGTAGGGCACATTTGGTAAATGAAAGGGTTGTGTGACAAAGGGTGCATGCACCTACCTGGGTGCCAAGTGGAAAGCCTAAAACACAGGTAACCCCAAGCCTTTTGGCACAGCATCATTTCAGGAATTGTGCTCATGCGCGCACCCTACAGATTTGGGCCTAGGGTGTCCAAGCCACCAAGGAAAATGGGGAACCCCATGCATTTCCGAAAAGAGGACACCTGTGGGAATCCCCAGAGGTCTGACTTGCCCAGTCGGCCCAGAATGTATTATCCAGAAAACCCAGCAAAGTCTGAAATTAGGCCAAAAAACCCCCATTTTCCACACATTTCACTCGGCTCACCCACCGAAACACACCGCCAACAACACATGACCTACCGTCCCGCGTTCCCACAGGTGTCCCGATGAAAACAGCACCTCACATGTGTGGGTGCACCTACATGGGCCGCAAGGGGAAAGCCTCAAACACGGGTAACCCCAAGTCTTTCGGCAAAGCATAATTTCAGGAATTCTGCTCATGCGCACACCCTACAGATTTGGGCTACCAAGGAAAACAGGGAACCCCATGCATTTCTGAAAAGAGGACACTTGTGGGAAACCGCAGAGGTCTGACTTGCCCAAATCGGCCCAGAATATATTACCCAGAAACCCTGGGAAAGGCCGAAATTAGTTGAAAAAAACCCAATTTTCCACACATTTCACTCGGCTAACCCACTGAAACATGCCGCCAACAACACATGGCCTAATGTCCCGCGTTCCCACTGGTGTCCGAATGAAAACGGTACCTCACATGTGTGGGTGCACCTACCTGGGCACTAAGGGGAAAGCCTTAAACACAGGTAACCCCAAGTCTTTCGGCACAGCATCATTTCAGGAATTCTGCTCATGCGCACACCCTACAGTTTTGGGCCTAGGGTGTCCAAGCCACCAAGGAAAACAGGGAACCCCATGCATTTCCAAAAAGGGGACACCCGTGGGAATCCGCAGCGGTCTGACTTGCGCAAATCGGCCCAGAATGTATTACCCAGAAGCCCCAGCAAAGTCTGAAATTAGGCCAAAAAAAACCCATTTTCCGCGCATTTCACTCGGCTCACCCACCGAAACACGCTGCCAACAACACATGGCCTACCGTCCCGCGTTTCCACAGGTGTCCCGATGAAAACGGTACCTCAGGACATAGGGTGTCCAAGCCTTGCACAAATTGACCCATTTTTTTTAGCCACAATCCCTGACAAAGTGTGAGATTTGGTGGGGAAAACACACAATGTTCACTTTGGCTGGGGTTCTGGGTAATACATTCTGGGCCGCTTCGCACAAGTCAGACCTCTGTGAGATAGCTCGTCCTAGGCACTGAAGGGGCTAATGTCAATGAAAACCCCCTAACCTATCTTGCTGCCACTGTTATACCCATAGTAGCCTCTACACCTACTCATGCGTTTATTAGTATATTAGCCTATTTTCGCCGATGCTACCTGTGTTCAAAACAGCCTATTTCCTGCTTAAAATCACTCAACTAAGTGCTACGCATTACAGTAACACAGTGTAGATATCATCGGCCCCACCCCGTCATACCTAAAATGGCGCCCACCATCCCCCCCATTCCCATCAACTATCCCCCAACCCACGTCTTACCATTGTTCTTAATTTCATGTAACTCTCCAACAACACATGCAAACCCTACCACACCCAACCAAGGCCCAGGTACACGCACCAGATCCATCATCTCCAGGAACAAACTGCTAGGTCTTCGCTCTAGACACCTACACACAACACCTCAGGTTAGCCCCTCCTACCTACAAACGACTACCAACCAATCCAATCACAAGATTCAATCTCCATGCAGACCACTCACAGGCCCACAACCCTACACCACCTCAACTACTAAATCAACCACCAACCTCACAACCACTAAATCTACAACCAACAACCCTAAACCCATACGGCCTAACCCAACTGCAATGCAATGTGCACTGATCAATGCCAGATCCATCCCTGCCCACGCCTCCGAAATCCACAAGCTCATCTCCAACCTAGACCTAGATATTCTTGCCATCACTGAGACCTGGCTTGACAGCGCAGCCGGGCCAGCACTGTCTCTCGCCATCCCACCAAGTTACTCTATCATTAGACAAGACCGACTCACCACCGCAGGTGGAGGTGTAGCACTAATAGTGAAAGACCACTTAGAGATCAGACAAACCCCCACCAATCTAGGAGGGAACACAGATTTCGTTGGAGTAAAGATCGCCCTCTCCCCCAACACCACTATCACCATCAACCTTGCTTACCGCCCACCTGGCCCACTACATGACTTTCATGAAAACATCACTCACCTTCTAGCTGAAAATCTAAAATCTCAACTAAATCGATCCTCATAGGCGATCTCAACCTAGGTCTCAACAACAAGAAGCACAGACCAGCCAAAGCTCTGTCACTAGCTCTGCAAGAACTAGGCTTCATACAAAAAATCTTAACACCCACACACTGCAAAGGTCTCAACCTCGACTGTGTTGCTGACCACAACTGCAACATTGACATCAGCTCCATCACTCCCACACCTTGGTCCGATCACCTCCTCTTTCATTTCTTCATCACCACCACTGCAACCAGCGCCAACAAGCCCACCCACATCCCACCAGTCCCAGCAAGAAGTGCAAAAAACATTACTAAAGAAAGGATCCCCCCACACCTAGACAGCCTCGCCTCCAACATCCCCGCATCCGCAGACCCATCGGTACTGGTGGACATCTTCAAATCTACGATTAGCACTGCCATCGACATTATCACACCTCTAAAACAACAAAAAGCCAAAAAGGTGAAACACTCCAACACCTGGTTCTCCCAGGAACTACAAGAATTGTGCACCCAAAAACGCAAAGCCCTGAACATATGGCAAAATACCCCTAGCACAGCCACGCTATCATCATACAAAGCATCTGCCACACTATACAAGAAAGCCATAATCACAGCCAAATCTGCTTCGTATAATGACAGAATCACCAATGCCACCTCAGAATCTAAACAACTATTTGCTGTTTTCAAAGAACTCTCCACCCCAGTCACTAAATCACTTGACATCATCAAAGATCAAAACTGGTGCAATTCAATACAAACCGCATTACTAAACAAAATTGAACTCCTACAAAAGAAAATCCACGAGCACCATAAAAATCTTTCACAATCTATCACCAGGACAGGTGACACGGAGCAAGCACTCAGCCCCAACACCTGTGACCTACCCATCCCTAAGAAGTTGGCTGACAAGGACCCAATACCACCCTTTAAATTTAGGGAAATCACAGAACTTGAAGTGATAGACATTATGAAAAATATTAAGCCCTCCAACTGCCCGGCCAAGCTTATCAAAGATTGTGCAGAAACACTTGCACCATTCCTCAAGTCTTTCATTAACACATTGTTTAATTCAAATACTGTCCCAGATAGCCTCAAAGAAGCTTTGGTGCACCCCGTCCTAAAAAAACCACACTGGACCCGGAAATAGCCTATAACTACAGGCCTATCACCACTGTCCCTTTCTTGCTTAAGATACTGGACAAAGTGGCATACACGCAAATCCAGCAATACCTAGAAGAAAATCACATCTTAGGTAAAAGACAATCGGGGTTCCGAAAAGGACACAGAACTGAGTCTGCACTACTCGACCTGAAAATACAACTTGGTGACATCATGGGAAAAGGCAAGCCGGCACTGCTCCTGCTCTTAGACTTGTCCGTTGCCTTTGACCTTGTGGACCACGACATACTAGGCATGCACTTAAAAAATTAGGCCCACTTCTCACCAGAGGAAATCGCCTGGGTAGCATCCTTCCAAAACGATAGGCTCATGAAAGTCTTCTCTGACTCTGCTTGTGCCTCCCCCACCACCATCCACTGCGGTGTCCCACAAGGCTCCAGTGTTGTCCGTGGAACATCGATGGTACAGAAAGTTCATTACACAGTAACCACTCAGAGGCATTTTACAATTCAGTGGTAGTCCATATGTAGTCACAGTGAAAAACCAAAGCCACTGAAAATAGATCTTTCGGTAGTGGTACACACACTACTCAGGTGCTGCAGTTTGGCTTGCAGAGTCATTTTTGGAAACCATGTTTAACACACAGTGCATAGCAGTCGTCTAAAGACTATGTTTAGCCCTCTCTTGCACTAAACACTATTGACAGAAGTCTCTGAGGAACATTTTGTGCCTTTACATAGTACTTACACTATGCTCAACAAAGATCAACTAAGCAGGGTCAACATTTAAATTTAACACCGTTATATTATCATTATGCTGGATATTTTATTTAACATTTATAAAGCCTCACACAGCCCGCAGGCATCGAGACGCCGTTACAGGAATTGTTTGTTTTTCTTAGTTGCGTAGTTGTGTGTGTCTTTTTTTTTGTCTTAGTTACGTATTTATAACGCGCTTAAACACCCAGAGGTTTTCAAAGCCCGGACCCGGGATCGAACCTGTTGTTCCTTCGTGTCGTCTTGCTTAAGACGCGCACGCTGCCGCTGAGCTATCCTCCCAGGATTATTATGCCATTAGAAAGCCACTAATAAAACGTACTTGAAGAGGCATTGCGATTGTCTGTGATTTTGTGAAGCCTTACTAAATCAGAGAATAGTCACTATTGAAGCAACATTAAATGTACCTATAACACATCTAGCTATTTTAGTACAAACCCTTATAAATTCATTTTAAGATAAAATCATCAAGTCTGCACTACAGAACCTAAACTCCCCTAATATTCACCAATTAAGGTAGCAACACTGGCTTGAAAACCAAACTGCCTATTCATAACCTACAAGGAAACACCACATAGTTCTTAACTGATGACATCTGATATGACGTCACCATTGTCAACACCAATGCAAAAACAGATGACATAACCAATGCCACCACTGATATTAAGACACAACGCTTTGTGTAACTGTTTTTTACTGATTTCCTAATTGTAACACTCATGATGTGGACAGCTGGCAATGTCTTTGAGTAACTCACTTTATTTCTGAAACATAAGCAACCACAGAGTAATACACAATAAAACCAACAGCTATGAGAGTGGCAAACATGGTGGAGAAAATGCTCAAAATAAATAAAAGCCAACCGATTATTGCATCCATCATTTTGTGTGCAGGTGACAAGGGAGGAGAAAATAAGAGACATCATTGATTTATTTTAAACTTTCTTTATTGGCATTTGATGTAAATGACATAGCATCATTGGTTAACATCAGCAAATGACAGACTCAGTGTACATATAGACAAACATTGCTAAGTAGCCGGTTAGTGCTTACTGTGCCAAGGGGATAAGGAGAAAGGGAAACAAAACCAAACATAAATCAAACTTTCTGTGCTTAACAACTGGGCTCTCATTCAAGGTGAAATGAGGAGGGTGTTAATGTGGGAAAGGAGGCATGACACGGGCACACTGGAATGGGTGATCAAGGAGTCCAAAGTAATAATGTAAACAGGGGCTTAGAAGGGGCAGAGGCAGTTCACAATCCGATCAGGCAAGAGAGGCATAACATTTAGTGGGGGTTCATCGTCAGAGGGGTGGAACATATCAAAGACATGTGCTTTCCAAGATTCATAAGTTTCCACTTGAAGTTCATCCAGGCCGTGTAGTGACCCGGCCCATGCTTTTGTCTCAGCGTTGCACAAAGTCTCAAGTTCAAGATACCACAATTTGTAGTACGCCCCCTTTGTTTGTTTCCAAGACATGGTGATGCAGCGCTTAGCGAGGATGCAGGCTAAATCCATGAGCCTGGTGATATGTCTGATTTCCCTTCTTCTGGAGTATGCCCCAAGCAGGCACTCCAGTTATAGCTTGCGATACTGGCCGCCCTGCAGGAGTGTTCAACACGGGACCAGAAGCCTTGTACTTTGGAATATTTCCAGAATGTGTGGATTAGGTCTGCATCGTCAAATGTTTGCACCACGGACAGGATGAACACTTATCTTTGTTAAATGTAGTTACTCTATTGGGGGTCATGTATGTGCGGTGGAGCACATTCATCTGGAGCAGCCTAAATCTGGCATTCTGGGAAACTTTCTTAGGGAAATGTAGTACAAGTGCCCATTCATGGTCAGTAATCATGGCACCAATATCATATTCCCATAGTATCTTCAGGTTCGGGTTTTGTAAGTTTGACCCACTTAGTTGGCAGCCATACAGCCTGGAAACAGGCCTCCAGCCATCTTCAAGCATATACATTAAGGCCAGAAGTTCTGTCTCCTCCGGTTCTGCCAGCCACCCCAGCCAACTGACACTCACAACTCCTTTAACTAATGTATCCCAGGAATTGTCCCCCAGGCAGCCCCGTCTTTTGGGTTAGGTTATCTAAGTCTCTGAAAGTTCCGCACACATTCATGACACCCCAAGTGGAGACTCCCCATACCTCCCAGTGCTGGATGATTCCCATCCTTAGTTTTACATACGTCTGCCAAAATAGGAGCTTTGGATGATTAAGGGTGGCGGATATGGAGGAGCTTCAGCGCTCGGGACGAGATTTTCCTGCCAGGGTCACAAGGAGTGGTAGGGCGTTCATGCAGTTGGGCGGAATCCATGGGATTTCTTTGAGGCAAGCAGGTCCATTGACTCAGAAGTGTGGTCGTCAGACAACATTTCGTGACGGAGCTTAGTTCGGTGGCCTAATAGTATAGTTCCAACCGAGGTAGTTGTACACCACCTTCACTATATAGTAGGGACAGAACCTTTAGAGAAAGTCTGTAGTGGTTAGGGCCCCAAAGGAAATCTCTGAGTTGCATGTCGGAGGCGAAAAAACTGGGCCTTAAGGAGAAATCTGTGAAACAGTTCAGCAATCTAGGGAGAACAATCATCTTCACGATAGCAACTCTACCCATAACGGACAATGGTAGTCGGGACCAGACATGGACTTCTAATACCTTGAGAGTGTTAAGTGTGCAGGTGCCTTTAAGTGTGTGCGTGATGTAGATCCACAGATATTTGAAAGAGTGCACCTCCCACAGAAGGCCCAGATCTGGTAATGAGGCCTCACCCGCCCCTCTGAGGCCAGCCATGTGAAAAGGCAAGATTTCCGCCTATTAAAGACTATTCAGCAGAGTTGTCCAGTATGTCTAGTATCATGGGGAGGTTATGTTGTGGTTCGTATATATGCAGTAGCACGTCGTCAGCGTACAATGATATCGAATGTCGGGTTCTCCCTATCAGGATACTTGCACTCAGGTATTCTTGGTGCAAATATGCTGCAAGAGGTTCAAGAGCCAATATATATATCATGGGTGACAACGGGCACCCCTGCCAGGTTCCACGACCTATGTCCCACAAATTGGAAATCTGTCTACCTGATTTTACCCTTGCAGTTGGAGAGGTGTATAACAGCAGAACCCAGGAGATTAAGCTGTCCCCCTACCCAAAGCTCTGCAGTGAGGCGAGCAGCCATTTCCAATAGACCGAGTCGAAAGCTTTAATTGCATCTAACAACACAACTGCATAGCTCTCCGCGCAGGGATCGGTCTGGTCAGTGAAGTGCTGTAACCTACGGAGATTCAGGGCAGTGCTGCGACCTGGAACATGTCCGGTTTGGTCTATGTGTATCAAGGAGGCAATTACTCTGCAAAGGTGAACCGCTAACACAGTGGTGAGAATTCTAACGTTGTAATTTCACATGGCCAATGGCCAGGGGGCAGTACGAATCGCACTTGTTCATAGGTTTGCCAGATTTGGGGATAGGCACGACCAGAGTCTCTCTCATGCTAGCCGGAAGTATGCCTTTATCGAAAGTCTCCACAAAAACCTTATGGAGCAAGGAGGCCAAAGTAGCACTGTAGGTCTTATAAAATTACGGAGGCAGTCTATCGCTCCCTGGAGTTTTGTTGGTAAAGAGGGAGGCTATTGCATCAGAAAGTTGTTCCACAGTAATGGGCTGGTCCAGTCGTGCCCGTTGTGTCTGTGTGAGCTTTAGGAGCAAGATTAGCTAGATTTGCCTTCGTGATATTATTTTGAGGTACCTACTTGTCGTGACTGTACAGGTGAGTGTATTATGTAGTGAAGATGCCATTTATTGCTAGTTGGGATCTCTGCGGGGCCCCACATTCGTCTTGGAGTAGGGTGGTCAATGGTCTAGGGTGTTCTCACTTGCAGAGCCATGCTAATAGTCTACCAGATTTGTCCCCCTCAGCGTGTACCCGGGCTGTACAAGTGGTATAATCAAACTTGGAGAGCCTTTCTCATGCTTCAAGACAGCGGGTCCGGGTCTCTGCTAGTGTCCCCTCAGTGTACCGCAGGTATGTGTGCTGGACCTCCTAAATTCGAATTTCATCCTCCATAGCTTGTAGGTCTTCTCATAGTTTCCGGTGTATGCCGCCAGCACCTGCTATCACCACATTTAGTGTTTCCCAAATAGTGCCCCATTCTTTAATACTTCCAATATTATGTTCTAAGAAGTCAGGCAGGGAATCTTGGAGCGTCTTTCTGAAGGCTGCGTTGGTCAGAGCTCCCACCGGCATACGCCAAGTCGAGATAGGTGACCTTGGGCTTGTGGCGTTCCATTCAATCACCAAAGGTAAGTGGTCGGATATAGAGCGGCCCAGGTATTCCGCACTGCGTATCTCGGCCATCCGTCCCGACCCAGCAAATATATTTAGTAATGGAGTTGTACAAACAATCTGGGGAGAAAACGCAAGGCAATTCTGATCATGCCTCATTTTGTACAGGAGAAGGATGATGACATTCATTGTAGGCACTACATGTCATCACACAGTGGGCTTGTGGCAGGTGGGGGGCGGATGAATTAAGCGTTATAAACTCATAGAAATGTTTGTCCAGAGACATACGATTATACCTTCTGTGCATTGTTGTAAATACTCACTAAAGTAAATATTTGACACTGACTCAATTCACCAGATAAATGGTTCTTTATTTTCTAACTGTACAACACCCTTAAGCCTACCCCCTCATCTCCAAGACCCATACTTTTCTTCACCCTTATCCTCAACATCCACGTCCTCCTCTACTCTCATCCTGAACACTTTTGCCCTCCCACCACCACCCAGTGGCCCAACATAAATGTCTATGAACAGAAAGTCCTATTTCCATGACCGTTTTCCCAGAGCAGGTTGCTCAGCCATTGATACAAAAAAAGGTAGCAGGCGCCCCTCTCTCGAAAGAACATGGCATGATAACCTGTTCAGTCGTTATTAACCACTTTGAGAGTTTGCAGCCATCTGCTTTTTGCTCACTGTACCTTTCACAGATGGGAAATATCCATTTGCATATCAGTCTTTGACCCGCCCACATGGGCAGTCCAGCACTGAAATGCTATGGCAATTCCTTTCTGAACAAGAGTACCAACAGCGACCCCGACCCCATACACGTGTTTCAGCCTTGTCTGGCCTCATCAGTGAGGTGAAGCTGTGCCTCTCTGAGCACAGTGAGCAGGGAGTCCACGTCTGGTTGCCCCCAGGTAACTTAGGGTGACCATCCCCAAGTTCCTTCTAATAATACAAAAAAGGTAGCAGGCGCCCCTTTCTCGAAAGAACATGGCATGATAACCTGTTCAGTGGTTATTAACCACTTTGAGAGTTTGCAGCCATCTGCTTTTTTCTCACTGTACCTTTCACAGATGGGAAATATCCATTTGCATATCAGTCTTTGTCCCGCCCACATGGGCAGTCCAGCACTGAAATGCTATGGCAATTCCTTTCTGAACAAGAGTACCAACAGCAACCCCATACACGTGTTTCAGCCTTGTTGGGCCTCATCAGTGAGGTGAAGCTGTGCCTCTTTCAGCACAGTGAGCAGGGAGTCCACGTCTGGTTGCCCCCAGGTAATTTAGGGTGAGCATCCCCAAGTTCCTTCCAAAAATACAAGAAAAGGTAGCAGGCGCCCCTCTCTCGAAAGAACATGGCATAATAACCTGTTCAGTGGTTATTAACCACTTTGAGAGTTTGCAGCCATCTGCTTTTTGCTCCCTATACCTTTCACAGATGGGAAATAGCCATTTGCATATCAGTCTTTGCCCCGCCCACATAGGCAGTCCAGCACTGAAATGCTATTGCAATTCCTTTCTGAACAAGAGTACCAACAGCAACCCCATGCATGTGTTTCAGCCTTGTTGGGCCTCATCAGTGAGTTGAAGCTGTGCCTCTCTGAGCTCAGTGAGCAGGGAGTCTATGTCTGGTTGCCCCCAGGTAACTTAGAGTGACCATCCCCAAGTTCCTTCCAAAAATACAAAAAAAGATAGCAGGCGCCCCTCTCTCGAAAGAACATGGCATGATAACCTGTTCAGTGGTTATTAACCACTTTGAGAGTTTGCAGCCATCTGCTTTTTGCTCACTGTACCTTTCACAGATGGGAAATATCCATTTGCATATCAGTCTTTGTCCTGCCAACATGTGCAGTCCAGCACTGAAATGCTATGGCAATTCCTTTCTAAACAAGAGTACCAACAGCAACTCCATACACGTGTTTCAGACTTGATGGGCCTCATCAGTGAGGAAAAACATCCAATCCAAGGCACAGCAGCCTGCAACGGGCTGGTGCACACCGACTAGTGGAAATAAGCAGGTGCACCACCCACTGATGCAGCTAGGTCAGGGAGCATATTTGGCCTTCGAAATAGGTCTGTCTCTGTTGCAGATCTTTCTGCTATTTTTTAAACATCTGCCTCATGCATCATGCATTAGGAGCAGTATGGTACCCTAATTTGCTTTTCAGTTCTAAATGCGGCTGGAGGTGTCATCATATGAAGCTTGTATTCACTTTCTGTACCATGATTGCGACACCGTTATCTGCTTTGTAGGCTCGATGGTTATGGCCATTTGGACGAACTAGTGACTAGCTATTAATGTGGCCATTGCTTGACATATGTGTCCAACCTTGAGCACAAGGGGCAAGTGGGGCGAGGATAATCGTGAGCTTTGGGTACGATAGGTTTTTGTGTCATTGAAAGGTCATGCCAGCAAATCTCTCATGGATTGCCCTCAAGGACAAGTTGGGCAGCCTGCTGGTCTTTGAATCACGGTAACAACAAGCATCTTTGGGCTTGAATCCCGGTACCATGTGTTTAGAAATGAGAAATCAATCAATCATTGAACTGTATTCTGAGGTTTAGCAAGGTCAGCAGATTTGTTCTAAAAGTGAGCTGTATTTTTAGGGTCGAAATTGGTGGCCGTCGGATCAATAGTGCGTATCGCGGTATGAAGGTCCATACACCATTGCCAAACCTGAATGCAAATTTTACAGGCTACCTGTGTAACAACAGAAGAACATACAGGTTTCTGTGGGCATCGGATGGTCCTGCAGCTGAAAGGCTGGCCTATTGTAGCAGTAATAAGTGTAGTTAGGGGTAAAGCAGTTGATAGGTTGTTAGCTTCAACTGTGTATTTAATCCGCTCCCTGGCATTTCCCTTGAATCAGAGGGGTGGTGCGTGGTGTCTCTAGGATCTTGTTCCGGGGCCATTGGGTGCATGTTTTAAGCATGTGTATAGTGTTACCCCTCCCAGAAAAGTACAGCAGTACATCAAATAACTCGAGGTAGCCTGAGGAAGGGGAGTAGCATGGAGATAACCGAAACACGCCGCCAACAACACATGACCTACCGTCCCGCGTTCCCACAGGTGTCCCGATGAAAACAGCACCTCACATGTGTGGGTGCACCTACATGGGCCGCAAGGGGAAAGCCTCAAACACGGGTAACCCCAAGTCTTTCGGCAAAGCATAATTTCAGGAATTCTGCTCATGCGCACACCCTACAGATTTGGGCTACCAAGGAAAACAGGGAACCCCATGCATTTCTGAAAAGAGGACACTTGTGGGAAACCGCAGAGGTCTGACTTGCCCAAATCGGCCCAGAATATATTACCCAGATACCCTGGGAAAGGACGAAATTAGTTGAAAAAAACCCAATTTTCCACACATTTCACTCGGCTAACCCACTGAAACATGCCGCCAACAACACATGTCCTAATGTCCCGCGTTCCCACTGGTGTCCGAATGAAAACGGTACCTCACATGTGTGGGTGCACCTACCTGGGCACTAAGGGGAAAGCCTTAAACACAGGTAACCCCAAGTCTTTCGGCACAGCATCATTTCAGGAATTCTGCTCATGCGCACACCCTACAGATTTGGGCCTAGGGTGTCCAAGCCACCAAGGAAAACAGGGAACCCCATGCATTTCCAAAAAGGGCACACCCGTGGGAATCCACAGAGGTCTGACTTGCGCAAATCGGCCCAGAATGTATTACCCAGAAGCCCCAGCAAAGTCTGAAATTAGGCCAAAAAAAAACATTTTCCGCGCATTTCACTCGGCTCACCCACCGAAACACGCTGCCAACAACACATGGCCTACCGTCCCGCGTTTCCACAGGTGTCCCGATGAAAACGGTACCTCAGGGCATAGGGTGTCCAAGCCTTGCACAAATTGACCCATTTTTTTTAGCCACAATCCCTGACAAAGTGTGAGATTTGGTGGGGAAAACACACAATGTTCACTTTGGCTGGGGTTCTGGGTAATACATTCTGGGCCGCTTCGCACAAGTCAGACCTCTGTGAGATAGCTCGTCCTAGGCACTGAAGGGGCTAATGTCAATGAAAACCCCCTAACCTATCTTGCTGCCACTGTTATACCCATAGTAGCCTCTACACCTACTCATGCGTTTATTAGTATATTAGCCTATTTTCGCCGATGCTACCTGTGTTCAAAACAGCCTATTTCCTGCTTAAAATCACTCAACTAAGTGCTACGCATTACATTAACACAGTGTAGATATCATCGGCCCCACCCCGTCATACCTAAAATGGCGCCCACCATCCCCCCATTCCCATCAACTATCCCCCAACCCACTTCTTACCATCGTTCTTAATTTCATGTAACTCTCCAACAACACACGCAAACCCTACCACACCCAACCAAGGCCCAGGTACACGCACCAGATCCATCATCTCCAGGAACAAACTGCTAGGTCTTCGCTCTAGACACCTACACACAACACCTCAGGTTAGCCCCTCCTACCTACAAACGACTACCAACCAATCCAATCACAAGATTCAATCTCCATGCAGACCACTCACAGGCCCACAACCCTACACCACCTCAACTACTAAATCAACCACCAACCTCACAACCACTAAATCTACAACCAACAACCCTAAACCCATACGGCCTAACCCAACTGCAATGCAATGTGCACTGGTCAATGCGAGATCCATCCCTGCCCACGCCTCCGAAATCCACAAGCTCATCTCCAACCTAGACCTAGATATTCTTGCCATCACTGAGACCTGGCTTGACAGCGCAGCCGGGCCAGCACTGTCTCTCGCCATCCCACCAAGTTACTCTAACATTAGACAAGACCGACTCACCACCGCAGGTGGAGGTGTAGAACTAATAGTGAAAGACCAATTAGAGATCAGACAAACCCCCACCAATCTAGGAGGGAACACAGATTTCGTTGGAGTAAAGATCGCCCTCTCCCCCAACACCACTATCACCATCAACCTTGCTTACCGCCCACCTGGCCCACTACATGACTTTCATGAAAACATCACTCACCTTCTAGCTGAAAATCTAAAATCTCAACTAAATCGATCCTCATAGGCGATCTCAACCTAGGTCTCAACAACAAGAAGCACAGACCAGCCAAAGCTCTGTCACTAGCTCTGCAAGAACTAGGCTTCATACAAAAAATCTTAACACCCACACACTGCAAAGGTCTCAACCTCGACTGTGTTGCTGACCACAACTGCAACATTGACATCAGCTCCATCACTCCCACACCTTGGTCCGATCACCTCCTCTTTCATTTCTTCATCACCACCACTGCAACCAGCGCCAACAAGCCCACCCACATCCCACCAGTCCCAGCAAAAAGTGCAAAAAACATTACTAAAGAAAGGATCCCCCCACACCTAGACAGCCTCACCTCCAACATCCCCGCATCCGCAGACCCATCGGTACTGGTGGACATCTTCAAATCTACGATTAGCACTGCCATCGACATTATCACACCTCTAAAACAACAAAAAGCCAAAAAGGTGAAACACTCCAACACCTGGTTCTCCCAGGAACTACAAGAATTGTGCACCCAAAAACGCAAAGCCCTGAACATATGGCAAAATACCCCTAGCACAGCCACGCTATCATCATACAAAGCATCTGCCACACTATACAAGAAAGCCATAATCACAGCCAAATCTGCTTCGTATAATGACAGAATCACCAATGCCACCTCAGAATCTAAACAACTATTTGCTGTTTTCAAAGAACTCTCCACCCCAGTCAGTAAATCACTTGACATCATCAAAGATCAAAACTGGTGCAATTCAAGACAAACCGCATTACTAAACAAAATTGAACTCCTACAAAAGAAAATCCACGAGCACCATAAAAATCTTTCACAATCTATCACCAGGACAGGTGACACGGAGCAAGCACTCAGCCCCAACACCTGTGACCTACCCATCCCTAAGAAGTTGGCTGACAAGGACCCAATACCACCCTTTAAATTTAGGGAAATCACAGAACTTGAAGTGATAGACATTATGAAAAAAATTAAGCCCTCCAACTGCCCGGCCAAGCTTATCAAAGATTGTGCAGAAACACTTGCACCATTCCTCAAGTCTTTCATTAACACATTGTTTAATTCAAATACTGTCCCAGATAGCCTCAAAGAAGCTTGGGTGCACCCCGTCCTAAAAAAACCACACTGGACCCGGAAATAGCCTATAACTACAGGCCTATCACCACTGTCCCTTTCTTGCTTAAGATACTGGACAAAGTGGCATACACGCAAATCCAGCAATACCTAGAAGAAAATCACATCTTAGGTAAAAGACAATCGGGGTTCCGTCCAGGACACAGAACTGAGTCTGCACTACTCGACCTGAAAATACAACTTGGTGACATCATGGGAAAAGGCAAGCCGGCACTGCTCCTCCTCTTAGACTTGTCCGTTGCCTTTGACCTTGTGGACCACGACACACTAGGCATGCACTTAAAAAATTAGGCCCACTTCTCACCAGAGGCAATCGCCTGGGTAGCATCCTTCCAAAACGATAGGCTCATGAAAGTCTTCTCTGACTCTGCTTGTGCCTCCCCCACCACCATCCACTGCGGTGTCCCACAAGGCTCCAGTGTTGTCCGTGGAACATCGATGGTACAGAAAGTTCATTACACAGTAACCACTCAGAGGCATTTTACAATTCAGTGGAAGTCCATATGTAGTCACAGTGAAAAACCAAAGCCACTGAAAATAGATCTTTCGGCAGTGGTACACACACTACTCAGATGCTGCAGTTTGGCTTGCAGATAGCAGTTTCTAGTCATTTTTGGAAACCATGTTTAACACACAGTGCATAGCAGTCGTCTAAAGACTATGTTTAGTCCTCTCTTGCACTAAACACTATTGACAGAAGCCTGTAAGAAGGCTCTCTGAGGAACATTTTGTGCCTTTACATAGTACTTACACTATGCTCAACAAAGATCAACTAAGCAGGGTCAACATTTAAATTTAACACCGTTATTCTTTGGAGATATATTATCATTATGCTGGATATTTTATTTAACATTTATAAAGCCTCACACATCCCGCAGGCATCGAGACACCGTTACAGGAATTGTTTGTTTTTCTTAGTTGCGTAGTTGTGTGTGTGTTTTTTTTTGTCTTAGTTACGTATTTATAACGCGCTTAAACACCCAGAGGTTTTCAAAGCCCGGACCCGGGATCGAACCTGTTGTTCCTTCGTGTCGTCTTGCTTATAAGACGCGCACGCTGCCGCTGAGCTATCCTCCCAGGATTATTATGCCATTAGAAAGCCACTAATAAAACGTATTTGAAGAGGCATTGCGATTGTCTGTGATTTTGTGAAGCCTTACTAAATCAGAGAATAGTCACTATTGAAGCAACATTAAATGTACCTATAACACATCTAGCTATTTTAGTACAAACCCTTATAAATTCATTTTAAGATAAAATCATCAAGTCTGCACTACAGAACCTAAACTCCCCTAATATTCACCAATTAAGGTAGCAACACTGGCTTGAAAACCAAACTGCCTATTCATAACCTACAAGGAAACACCACATAGTTCTTAACTGATGACATCTGATATGACGTCACCGTTGTCAACACCAATGCAAAAACAGATGACATAACCAATGCCACCACTGATATTAAGACACAACGCTTTGTGTAACTGTTTTTTACTGATTTCCTAATTGTAACACTCATGATGTGGACAGCTGGCAATGTCTTTGAGTAACTCACTTTATTTCTGAAACATAAGCAACCACAGAGTAATACACAATAAAACCAACAGCTATGAGAGTGGCAAACATGGTGGAGAAAATGCTCAAAATAAATAAAAGCCAACCGATTATTGCATCCATCATTTTGTGTGCAGGTGACAAGGGAGGAGAAAATAAGAGACATCATTGATTTATTTTAAACTTTCTTTATTGGCATTTGATGTAAATGACATAGCATCATTGGTTAACATCAGCAAATGACAGACTCAGTGTACATATAGACAAACATTGCTAAGTAGCCGGTTAGTGCTTACTGTGCCAAGGGGATAAGGAGAAAGGGAAACAAAACCAAACATAAATCAAACTTTCTGTGCTTAACAACTGGGCTCTCATTCAAGGTGAAATGAGGAGGGTGTTAATGTGGGAAAGGAGGCATGACACGGGCACACTGGAATGGGTGATCAAGGAGTCCAAAGTAATAATGTAAACAGGGGCTTATAAGGGGCAGAGGCAGTTCACAATCCGATCAGGCAAGAGAGGCATAACATTTAGTGGGGGTACATCGTCAGAGGGGTGGAACATATCAAAGACATGTGCTTTCCAAGATTCATAAGTTTCCACTTGAAGTTCATCCAGGCCGTGTAGTGACCCGGCCCATGCTTTTGTCTCTGCGTTGCACAAAGTCTCAAGTTCAAGATACCACAATTTGTAGTACGCCCCCTTTGTTTGTTTCCAAGACATGGTGATGCAGCGCTTAGCGAGGATGCAGGCTAAATCCATGAGCCTGGTGATATGTCTGATTTCCCTTCTTCTGGAGTATGCCCCAAGCAGGCACTCCAGTTATAGCTTGCGATACTGGCCTCCCTGCAGGAGTGTTCAACACGGGACCAGAAGCCTTGTACTTTGGAATATTTCCAGAATGTGTGGATTAGGTCTGCATTGTCAAATGTTTGCACCACGGACAGGATGAACACGTATCTTTGTTAAATTTAGCTACTCTATTGGGGGTCATGTATGAGGGGTGGGACATATCAAAGACATGTGCTTTCCAAGATTCATAAGTTTCCACTTGAAGTTCATCCAGGCCGTGTAGTGACCCGGCCCATGCTTTTGTCTCAGCGTTGCACAAAGTCTCAAGTTCAAGATACCACAATTTGTAGTACACCCCCTTTGTTTGTTTCCAAGACATGGTGATGCAGCGCTTAGCGAGGCTGCAGGCTAAATCCATGAGCCTGGTGATATGTCTGATTTCCCTTCTTCTGGAGTATGTCCCAAGCAGGCACTCCAGTTATAGCTTGCGATACTGGCCGCCCTGCAGGAGTGTTCAACACGGGACCAGAAGCCTTGTACTTTGGAATATTTCCAGAATGTGTGGATTAGGTCTGCATCGTCAAATGTTTGCACCACGGACAGGATGAACACTTATCTTTGTTAAATGTAGCTACTCTATTGGGGGTCATGTATGTGCGGTGGAGCACATTCATCTGGAGCAGCCTAAATCTGGCATTCTGGGAAACTTTCTTAGGGAAATGTAGTACAAGTGCCCATTCATGGTCAGTAATCATGGCACCAATATCATATTCCCATAGTATCTTCAGGTTCGGGTTTTGTAAGTTTGACCCACTTAGTTGGCAACCATACAGCCTGGAAACAGGCCTCCAGCCATCTTCAAGCATATACATTAAGGCCAGAAGTTCTGTCTCCTCCGGTTCTGCCAGCCACCCCAGCCAACTGACACTCACAACTCCTTTAACTAATGTATCCCAGGAATTGTCCCCCAGGCAGCCCCGTCTTTTGGGTTAGGTTATCTAAGTCTCTGAAAGTTCCGCACACATTCATGACACCCCAAGTGGAGACTCCCCATACCTCCCAGTGCTGGATGATTGCCATCCTTAGTTTTACATACGTCTGCCAAAATAGGAGCTTTGGATGATTAAGGGTGGCGGATATGGAGGAGCTTCAGCGCTCGGGACCAGATTTTCCTGCCAGGGTCACAAGGAGTGGTAGGGCGTTCATGAAGTTGGGCGGAATCCATGGGATTTCTTTGAGGCAAGCAGGTCCATTGACTCAGAAGTGTGGTCGTCAGACAACATTTCGTGACGGAGCTTAGTTCGGTGGCCTAATAGAATAGTTCCAACCGAGGTAGTTGTACACCACCTTCACTATATAGTAGGGACAGAACCTTTAGGGAAAGTCTGTAGTGGTTAGGGCCCCAAAGGAAATCTCTGAGTTGCATGTCGGAGGCGAAAAAACTGGTCCCTAAGGAGAAATCTGTGAAACAGTTCAGCAATCTAGGGAGAACAATCATCTTCACGATAGCAACTCTACCCATAACGGACAATGGTAGTCGGGACCAGAAGGACATGGACCTCTTAAGGACTTCTATTACCTTGAGAGTGTTAAGTGTGCAGGTGCCTTTAAGTGTGTGCGTGATGTAGATCCACAGATATTTGAAAGAGTGCACCTCCCACAGAAGGCCCAGATCTGGTAATGAGGCCTCACCCGCCCCTCTGAGGCCAGCCATGTGAAAAGGCAAGATTTCCGCCTATTAAAGACTATTCAGCAGAGTTGTCCAGTATGTCTAGTATCATGGGGAGGTTATGTTGTGGTTCGTATATATGCAGTAGCACGTCGTCAGCGTACAATGATATCGAATGTCGGGTTCTCCCTATCAGGATACTTGCACTCAGGTATTCTTGGTGCAAATATGCTGCAAGAGGTTCAAGAGCCAATATAAATATCATGGGTGACAACGGGCACCCTTGCCAGGTTCCACGACCTATGTCCCACAAATTGGAAATCTGTCTACCTGATTTTACCCTTGCAGTTGGAGAGGTGTATAACAGCAGAACCCAGGAGATTAAGCTGTCCCCCTACCCAAAGCTCTGCAGTGAGGCGAGCAGCCATTTCCAATAGACCGAGTCGAAAGCTTTAATTGCATCTAACAACACAACTGCATAGCTCTCCGCGCAGGGATCGGTCTGGTCAGTGAAGTGCTGTAACCTACGGAGATTCAGGGCAGTGCTGCGACCTGGAACATGTCCGGTTTGGTCTATGTGTATCAAGGAGGCAATTACTCTGCAAAGGTGAACCGCTAACACAGTGGTGAGAATTCTAACGTTGTAATTTCACATGGCCAATGGCCAGGGGGCAGTACGAATCGCACTTGTTCATAGGTTTGCCAGATTTGGGGATAGGCACGACCAGAGTCTCTCTCATGCTAGCCGGAAGTATGCCTTTATCGAAAGCCTCCACAAAAACCTTATGGAGCAAGGAGGCCAAAGTAGCACTGTAGGTCTTATAAAATTACGGAGGTAGTCTATCGCTCCCTGGAGTTTTGTTGGTAAAGAGGGAGGCTATTGCATCAGAAAGTTGTTCCACAGTAATGGGCTGGTCCAGTCGTGCCCGTTGTGTCTGTGTGAGCTTTAGGAGCAAGATTAGCTAGAGTGCCTTCGTGATATTATTTTGAGGTACCTACTTGTCGTGACTGTACAGGTGAGTGTATTATGTAGTGAAGATGCCATTTATTGCTAGTTGGGATCTCTGCGGGGCCCCACATTCGTCTTGGAGTAGGGTGGTCAATGGTCTAGGGTGTTCTCACTTGCAGAGCCATGCTAATAGTCTACCAGATTTGTCCCCCTCAGCGTGTACCCGGGCTGTACAAGCGGTATAATCAAACTTGGAGAGCCTTTCTCATGCTTCCAGACACTCGGTCCGGGTCTCTGCTAGTGTCCCCTCAGTGTACCGCAGGTATGTGTGCTGGACCTCCTAAATTCGAATTTCATCCTCCATAGCTTGTAGGTCTTCTCATAGTTTCCGGTGTATGCCGCCAGCACCTGCTATCACCACATTTAGTGTTTCCCAAATAGTGCCCCATTCTTTAATACTTCCAATATTATGTTCTAAGAAGTCAGGCAGGGAATCTTGGAGCGTCTTTCGGAAGGCTGCGTTGGTCAGAGCTCCCACCGGCATACGCCAAGTCGAGATAGGTGACCTTGGGCTTGTGGCGTTCCATTCAATCACCAAAGGTAAGTGGTCGGATATAGAGCGGCCCAGGTATTCCGCACTGCGTATCTCGGCCATCCGTCCCGACCCAGCAAATATATTTAGTAATGGAGTTCAATCTGGGGAGAAAACGCAAGGCAATTCTGATCATGCTGCATTTTGTACAGGAGAAGGATGATGACATTCATTGTAGGCACTACATGTCATCACACAGTGGGCTTGTGGCAGGTGGGGGGCGGATGAATTAAGCGTTATAAACTCATAGAAATGTTTGTCCAGAGACATACGATTATACCTTCTGTGCATTGTTGTAAATACTCACTAAAGTAAATATTTGACACTGACTCATTTCACAGATAAATGGTTCTTTATTTTCTAACTGTACAACACCCTTAAGCCTACCCCCTCATCTCCAAGACCCATACTTTTCTTCACCCTTATCCTCAACATCCACGTCCTCCTCTACTCTCATCCTGAACACTTTTGCCCTCCCACCACCACCCAGTGGCCCAACATAAATGTCTATGAACAGAAAGTCCTATTTCCATGACCGTTTTCCCAGAGCAGGTTGCTCAGCCATTGATACAAAAAAAGGTAGCAGGCGCCCCTCTCTCGAAAGAACATGGCATGATAACCTGTTCAGTCGTTATTAACCACTTTGAGAGTTTGCAGCCATCTGCTTTTTGCTCACTGTACCTTTCACAGATGGGAAATATCCATTTGCATATCAGTCTTTGACCCGCCCACATGGGCAGTCCAGCACTGAAATGCTATGGCAATTCCTTTCTGAACAAGAGTACCAAAAGCAACCCCATACACATGTTTCAGCCTTGTTGGGTCTCATCAGTGAGTTGAAGCTGTGCCTTTCTGAGCACAGTGAGCAGGGAGTCCACGTTTGGTTGCCCCCAGGTAATTTAGGGTGATCATCCCCAAGTTCCCTTCCAAAAATACAAAAAAAGGTAGCAGGCACCCCTCTCTCGAAAGAACATGGCATGATAACCTGTTCAGTGGTTATTAACCCCTTAGAGAGTTTGCAGCCATTGATTTTTGCTCACTGTACCTTTCACAGATGGGAAAATTCCATTTGCATATCAGTCTTTGTTCTGCCCACATGGGCAGTCCAGCACTGAAATGCTATGGCAATTCCTTTCTGAACAAGAGTACCAACAGCGACCCCGACCCCATACACGTGTTTCAGCCTTGTCTGGCCTCATCAGTGAGGTGAAGCTGTGCCTCTCTGAGCAAAGTGAGCAGGGAGTCCACGTCTGGTTGCCCCCAGGTAACTTAGGGTGACCATCCCCAAGTTCCTTCTAATAATACAAAAAAGGTAGCAGGCGCCCCTTTCTCGAAAGAACATGGCATGATAACCTGTTCAGTGGTTATTAACCACTTTGAGAGTTTGCAGCCAACTGCTTTTTGCTCACTGTACCTTTCACAGATGGGAAATATCCATTTGCATATCAGTCTTTGTCCCACCCACATGGGCAGTCCAGCACTGAAATGCTATGGCAATTCCTTTCTGAACAAGAGTACCAACAGCAACCCCATACACGTGTTTCAGCCTTGTTGGGCCTCATCAGTGAGGTGAAGCTGTGCCTCTTTCAGCACAGTGAGCAGGGAGTCCACGTCTGGTTGCCCCCAGGTAACTTAGGGTGAGCATCCCCAAGTTCCTTCCAAAAATACAAAAAAAGGTAGCAGGCGCCCCTCTCTCGAAAGAACATGGCATAATAACCTGTTCAGTGGTTATTAACCACTTTGAGAGTTTGCAGCCATCTGCTTTTTGCTCCCTATACCTTTCACAGATGGGAAATAGCCATTTGCATATCAGTCTTTGCCCCGCCCACATAGGCAGTCCAGCACTGAAATGCTATTGCAATTCCTTTCTGAACAAGAGTACCAACAGCAACCCCATACATGTGTTTCAGCCTTGTTGGGCCTCATCAGTGAGGTGAAGCTGTGCCTCTCTGTGCGCAGTGAGCAGGGAGTCTATGTCTGGTTGCCCCCAGGTAACTTAGAGTGACCATCCCCAAGTTCCTTTCAAAATTACAAAAAAAGATAGCAGGCGCCCCTCTCTCGAAAGAACATGGCATGATAACCTGTTCAGTGGTTATTAACCACTTTGAGAGTTTGCAGCCATCTGCTTTTTGCTCACTGTACCTTTCACAGATGGGAAATATCCATTTGCATATCAGTCTTTGTCCCGCCCACATGGGCAGTCCAGCACTGAAATGCTATGGCAATTCCTTTCTGAACAAGAGTACCAACAGCAACCCCATACACGTGTTTCAGCCTTGTTGGGCCTCATCAGTGAGGTGAAGCTGTGCCTCTTTCAGCACAGTGAGCAGGGAGTCCACGTCTGGTTGCCCCCAGGTAACTTAGGGTGAGCATCCCCAAGTTCCTTCCAAAAATACAAAAAAAGGTAGCAGGCGCCCCTCTCTCGAAATAACATGGCATAATAACCTGTTCAGTGGTTATTAACCACTTTGAGAGTTTGCAGCCATCTGCTTTTTGCTCCCTATACCTTTCACAGATGGGAAATAGCCATTTGCATATCAGTCTTTGCCCCGCCCACATAGGCAGTCCAGCACTGAAATGCTATTGCAATTCCTTTCTGAACAAGAGTACCAACAGCAACCCCATACATGTGTTTCAGCCTTGTTGGGCCTCATCAGTGAGGTGAAGCTGTGCCTCTCTGAGCTCAGTGAGCAGGGAGTCTATGTCTGGTTGCACCCAGGTAACTTAGAGTGACCATCCCCAAGTTCCTTCCAAAAATACAAAAAAAGATAGCAGGTGCCCCTCTCTCGAAAGAACATGGCATGATAACCTGTTCAGTGGTTATTAACCACTTTGAGAGTTTGCAGCCATCTGCTTTTTGCTCACTGTACCTTTCACAGATGGGAAATATCCATTTGCATATCAGTCTTTGCCCTGCCAACATGTGCAGTCCAGCACTGAAATGCTATGGCAATTCCTTTCTAAACAAGAGTACCAACAGCAACTCCATACACGTGTTTCAGCCTTGATGGGCCTCATCAGTGAGGAAAAACATCCAATCCAAGGCACAGCAGCCTGCAACGGGCCGGTGCACACCGACTAGTGGAAATAAGCAGGTGCACCACCCACTGATGCAGCTAGGCCAGGGAGCATATTTGGCCTTCGAAATAGGTCTGTCTCTGTTGCAGATCTTTCTGCTATTTTTTAAACATCTGCCTCATGCATCATGCATTAGGAGCAGTATGGTACCCTAATTTGCTTTTCAGTTCTAAATGCGGCTGGAGGTGTCATCATATGAAGCTTGTATTCACTTTCTGTACCATGATTGCGATATCTGCTTTGTAGGCTCGATGGTTATGGCCATTTGGACGAACTAGTGACTAGCTATTAATGTAGCCATTGCTTGACATATGTGTCCAACCTTGAGCACAAGGGGCAAGTGGGGTGAGGATAATCGTGAGCTTTGGGTACGATAGGTTTTTGTGTCATTGAAAGGTCATGCCAGCAAAACTCTCATGGATTGCCCTCAAGGACAAGTTGGGCAGCCTGCTGGTCTTTGAATCAAGGTAACAACAAGCATCTTTGGGCTTGAATCCCGGTACCATGTGTTTCGAAATGAGAAATCAATCAATCAATGAACTGTATTCTGAGGTTTAGCAAGGTCAGCAGATTTGTTCTAAAAGTGAGCTGTATTTTTAGGGTCGAAATTGGTGGCCGTCGGATCAATAGTGCGTATCGCGGTATGAAGGTCCATACACCATTGCCAAACCTGAATGCAAATTTTACAGGCTACCTGTGTAACAACAGAAGAACATACAGGTTTCTGTGGGCATCGGATGGTCCTGCAGCTGAAAGGCTGGCCTATTGTAGCAGTAATAAGTGTAGTTAGGGGTAAAGCAGTTGATAGGTTGTTAGCTTCAACTGTGTATGTAATCCGCTCCCTGGCATTTCCCTTGAATCAGAGGGGTGGTGCCTGGTGTCTCTAGGATCTTGTTCCGGGGCCATGGGGTGCATGTTTTAAGCATGTGTATAGTGTTACCCCCCCCAGGAAAGTACAGCAGTACATCAAATAACTCGAGGTAGCCTGAGGAAGGGGAGTAGCATGGAGATAACCGAAACACGCCGCCAACAACACATGACCTACCGTCCCGCGTTCCAACGGGTGTCCCGATGAAAACAGCACCTCACATGTGTGGGTGCACCTACATGGGCCGCAAGGGGAAAGCCTCAAACACGGGTAACCCCAAGTCTTTCGGCAAAGCATAATTTCAGGAATTCTGCTCATGCGCACACCCTACAGATTTGGGCTACCAAGGAAAACAGGGAACCCCATGCATTTCTGAAAAGAGGACACTTGTGGGAAACCGCAGAGGTCTGACTTGCCCAAATCGGCCCAGAATATATTACCCAGAAACCCTGGGAAAGGACGAAATTAGTTGAAAAAAACCCAATTTTCCACACATTTCACTCGGCTAACCCACTGAAACATGCCGCCAACAACACATGGCCTAATGTCCCGCGTTCCCACTGGTGTCCGAATGAAAACGGTACCTCACATGTGTGGGTGCACCTGCCTGGGCACTAAGGGGAAAGCCTTAAACACAGGTAACCCCAAGTCTTTCGGCACAGCATCATTTCAGGAATTCTGCTCATGCGCACACCCTACAGATTTGGGCCTAGGGTGTCCAAGCCACCAAGGAAAACAGGGAACCCCATGCATTTCCAAAAAGGGGACACCCGTGGGAATCCGCAGAGGTCTGACTTGCGCAAATCGGCCCAGAATGTATTACCCAGAAGCCCCAGCAAAGTCTGAAATTAGGCCAAAAAACCCCATTTTCCGCGCATTTCACTCGGCTCACCCACCGAAACACGCTGCCAACAACACATGGCCTACCGTCCCGCGTTTCCACAGGTGTCCCGATGAAAACGGTACCTCAGGGCATAGGGTGTCCAAGCCTTGCACAAATTGACCCATTTTTTTTAGCCACAATCCCTGACAAAGTGTGAGATTTGGTGGGGAAAACACACAATGTTCACTTTGGCTGGGGTTCTGGGTAATACATTCTGGGCCGCTTCGCACAAGTCAGACCTCTGTGAGATAGCTCGTCCTAGGCACTGAAGGGGCTAATGTCAATGAAAACCCCCTAACCTATCTTGCTGCCACTGTTATACCCATAGTAGCCTCTACACCTACTCATGCGTTTATTAGTATATTAGCCTATTTTCGCCGATGCTACCTGTGTTCAAAACAGCCTATTTCCTGCTTAAAATCACTCAACTAAGTGCTACGCATTACAGTAACACAGTGTAGATATCATCGGCCCCACCCCGTCATACCTAAAATGGCGCCCACCATCCCCCCATTCCCATCAACTATCCCCCAACCCACTTCTTACCATCGTTCTTAATTTCATGTAACTCTCCAACAACACACGCAAACCCTACCACACCCAACCAAGGCCCAGGTACACGCACCAGATCCATCATCTCCAGGAACAAACTGCTAGGTCTTCGCTCTAGACACCTACACACAACACCTCAGGTTAGCCCCTCCTACCTACAAACGACTACCAACCAATCCAATCACAAGATTCAATCTCCATGCAGACCACTCACAGGCCCACAACCCTACACCACCTCAACTACTAAATCAACCACCAACCTCACAACCACTAAATCTACAACCAACAACCCTAAACCCATACGGCCTAACCCAACTGCAATGCAATGTGCACTGATCAATGCCAGATCCATCCCTGCCCACGCCTCCGAAATCCACAAGCTCATCTCCAACCTAGACCTAGATATTCTTGCCATCACTGAGACCTGGCTTGACAGCGCAGCCGGGCTGTGGGATGTTTTTATCCACGCATCCAAGCACTACCTCAAAACTGTGCAGTATTGACATGGAAAACATCATGATGGCCAGAGCATCCCAGAAAATGCACAGGGAAATGCATGAAGAATAGGCTGCCACTCATTTTTGCCGATGTTATGGGCACAGAAGGACACTGCCTAAAACCACCATTGGACTACCCACACAGTAGTCTGAAACCATTGGGAGTGGCAATGCTGATTGCCAAAAGCAAACCCATAACTGTTGGGAATTCATTTTCTTAAATCCCAAAAAGGGGTGCAGTACCAGTACTCACCACTATCCAAAAGCTGGCGTTTTAAAACAACACCAGATTTTACTTTTTGTAGAAAACTGAATAAATGAACCCAAAACATGCCAAAGAAAGACTTACTGAGAGGTGGATACAATGTAAAGTTATATTCTGAAGTGACTTGAAGGTTTATAACAAGACTGGCTGAGCTGTGGATTTCAGCAGTTTAAGTAAATTTGGACTGAAAGACACTAAAAATCTAAATGTTTACAAGAAATGAGTGACCTACTTTGAGTGTCACATAGGTTGCAATTGTTCAAATGTCATAGTTTTAAACTTAGAATCAGCATTCTAGCTGCATATGTAAAAATTGTCTTGACTTAAACTGGGGAACAAAAAGTGACATTTTATCTGAAACCTGGCTTAAGGAACTGAATTCTGCCCACCAGCTACCCCCGACAGGAGATGAGACTTGAGTCACAGCTGTATTCCCAGGCCTATCTGCCTTTTGCTGGCCACACTAAGGATATGCCATCTCTCTGATAATTGAATTAAGGGGAGCCCCCACAGAATACAGGAGCTCTGAACAAAGCCCTGTCCTGACTCAGGCAAAGGTTTTATTACGGGGGCTGTAAAAGTAGCTTCCTCCTGAAGCAAAGGGGAGGAGCACTGCCTGTGAGAGCAAGCTGGCTTGGCAGAACTGGAAAAACCAGAAATTCAACCTTGTGCTGGGGGAAAACCACACCCCTTTGGGGCCAGAACATAACTCTAAAAAGATGGATCATTCATAGAGCGGACATGTGAAAATTTTATAAATGATACCATAATTCTTGTGATTTTTCTTCCCACATTTTAAGACGTGTTAGGACCCGGTGGTATGTTCAGGGGGATTCCAACAGAGGAGTGTTATATAGGGGTAGTCATCCAGAACGCATGAACTGGACATAAACATATATCAATAAGGGTTTTCATTCGGTATTCTAGACTAGACGTTGACTTAGCTGTAGTGCTGAATTGAATCCTCTTACAAATTGGGGGCTCGTGCCGGACGTTTGGGTTAGATCTACCATTTGTGCAGATTAATACAGCGTGCCAGCTGACCAGATACACATATCCGGTCGGATCACCACACTGTGTTACGCTGTAAAGCACTCCTCATAGGAACGCTCTAAGAAAAAGGTCTGTTTTGCAAAAATAAAATACTAATTTCTGTAAGTCAGGACAGAGACCAATCTCTAGAATGACGACCTTAGTAGACATGAAAATAGCCAGAGAGCACCTCTTACATAAACTATTTGTGAGAGGTGAATGGACTGAACAGGGCCAGGATGCCTGGTTGCAGGCCATCACGCGACAGGTCACTGAAACAGGGTCAGACCTATGGAGAGATCAGGGTCCATTACATGTGGCCCTGAGTGAACTATATATGGCTCCTAAAGCCAAAGATGAACACAATAAGATTGCCAGGATAGCAGCATACCTGTACCTATATATGGGAGCCATGCAGGACAAATGTGCTGAAAGCCAAGATCTGGCAAATAGGCAACAGATGGCAGTAGAGAAGGCCCGTTCTGATCTGGCCTCTTCTGAGCAGAGGCTGCAGAGGAGCCAGGAGTCAGAAAATGATAGTAGGCAATATATCATTAAAATAAAAGAGGATATGGGCATCCTACAACAGGAAAAGACAGACCAGGATACCAGATTTCTGGCCCTGCAAAAGGAGCACCAAGACAGTTTGGACTCCTTACTGCAGAACCAGAAAAAGTTGGAGCAACAGATCAATTTCAACAGGGCATGCGCAGAGCAGGTAGTCACCCTGCAAAGCCAGCTAGATAGAGAGAAAGAGGAGAGCAATAAACTGATTCTGAAAGACCTGGATACCCAGGCAGAGTTTGATGAGGAACGCCATAAAGCGGGTGCCTTTCAACGACAGAGGGACGACCTGGCAGCACAGATGCAGGCTCTCAGTCAGGAAAGAGACACTTTAGGCCAGGAAGTCTGCCACTTAAAAAAGGAAATTGAAGAAAATCACCTGGCCCTCCAGGGGCTGGGTGACCTCCAAAAAGAAAACCAGAACTTGGTAGAGCACACCAGAAGGGTGGAAGATGCTCTGGCAAGAAAGGAGCAGGCCAGTAGGGATGGGACTCAGGAGGTAAACCTCCTGCAGCAAAGACTGGCCCAGTTCTCCAGGACCAACCAGGAAGCACAGAGGGAAAATGAGGCCCTCTGTCAACACAATGATAGGCTCCAACAACAGGTAGCGATGCAGGAGAGACTAGTAAGGCCTCAACTGAGGAACTGAAGGCACAAATGCAGGCTCTTGCATTGCAACAGGGAGCAGGGGCGGATAGAGATGAGGTTCGCTGGGAAAGGGAAGCTCCGGAGCATAACCTCAGGAGCCCTAGTACCAGAGGCCCTCATACCTCTCAGTCCCTGGACTCTGCCACCCCCATGTTCCCTGGCGCACATGAGCACCGGGCCACAGGGATGGCAGACTACTATCCAGACAAAAGTATGGGGCTCATAGGCCAGTACCACCCAGGTATGGAGGGCGGGCATCCGGGTATGGGCACCGAAGTACAGTACAGTTCAATGGGGAACCCCAGGAGAGTAGGCCCCTTAAGGGCATCCTGAAAACCTCTGCCCAGTTAGGTCAGTGGGGGGGGGTACCCAGCAAATCCTGGCAGCAAGGAGGGATCTGAGGACTCCTCTGAGCACCACAGGAAACAGGAGACCAGGTCCCCACATTCTGCCAGCCATTCCCAGGCTCGCAGAATCCGGGAAAACCTGGAAGAACAGACGGGAACCTCTGGGAGCAGTGCCTCTGAGTCAGAAGATGAATGGACCAGGGTTACCCGGACCAAAAGGGCCAATAAGACAAAAAGGGCCTTGCTTAAGGACCCCTTAAAGCAGATTAAGGCAATCAGGAGCGTCATCACGCCTTATCATAAGAACGCCAAGTACTCCGTTTGGGAACACTTGGAGCTCTATGAGCAAATGATGGAGACTTTTCATTTGAAGGACAGCCAAAGCTGTATCCAATATGTAAAGTGGACATTCTCCCCGGAATACTCCAGTTTCTTTGCGGGGCTGGAGGACCAAAATCATTTAAGATGGTCCACCTATAAGGCGGCCATCTTGATACATTTTTCTACTCATAGAAATCCTCAAGAGGCTCGTAAGGCAGCCTACAATTTACAATGTGGGGAGGATCAGGCCCCACAAGAATTTGTGCAGGAGTTAAAGCGTGCCTTTGCGCAGACCACCAGAAGGGTGCGCACAGACAGCAGAGAATTTGTTAATACGTTTTTCCATGCCTTGCCCAAATACATAATGACCCAGCTCGTGAGGGATTTTCACGAGAAAAGATCTTTAGACTGGGTCATTGAACAGGCTACCCGGATCTATGAGGTGCAGAAACCGGTAGATAGCAAAAGTAATGCGCCCAAATACCCCAAAGTCAACAACACCCCTGCTGCTGCCAAGGTGGCAGAGGTAAAGGTCACCCCCGTTTTGGATTTGGAGATGGGGGGGCCTAAAAACCTACCTGCACCTAATAATGCTAGGCCCAGAATGTCCTCGGGCCAGTCACAGATAGGGAGCCAGGGAGGCAGCCCCACAAATGGGGTCCCTCGCTCTCCTGATTATGTAAGCCCCCGTTACAAGGGAAACAGACCCATCCTGGGTTATGTGTGGACTCCTCCAGCCCAAGGGGGGGGATCCAGCCAAGCACCTAACCCAGGGAACTTCCCTCCCAACTTCCCACAGGAGGGCAGAAATTCTCCAAATCCTGGGGAGAACTTTTTCCCCAGATATCCACCCGACTTTCAGCCCCAAAACCATCCATCCTTCTTTCCCCAATTCCCTGAGCCCAGACCACTGAATCCGGGAGAGGGGAGGCCAAGGGTGGAGGGGTACCCAAATCTTCCCAACCCGGGGTATTACCAGAGGAGGGACAGCTACCCTTCCCGGGATCAGCCCAGGGGAGAAAACAGGGCCCCGTATCAGCCTGAGCGGGTTTACCAGTTAGAGCGCCAGGTTCAAAACATGGCGCGGGATCTTGGTCACATACTGAGGGCTCAGCAGAACCCTCAGATGGGCGTGCCGGCGCAGAACGCACCCAACTCGGGACCTGGTGCTCCAGAACAATGACGGGGGCAGCACCCCGATAACTCACCGGTTCCCAGGGAGGAGGCACAAAGGGAAGGGGGGTGTAAAGCCTTGGAGGAAGCTTCCTTCCTCACTTGTAAACAGCCCCTGGAAACCCAGGAACCGGAAACAAAATCTCTTGCCCCTGTAAGTCTGCCTCCTCAGGAGCAGAGGGGGGGTAGGAGAAACAAAAGACCCAAACAGACTCAGTTTGAGGAGGAGGTACAGATCTTCCAATTTGAGGGGGAGGGATCCTCAGAGGATCCTGGGAAAAGGATCTTCACCTTCAGAGAGGGGGGAACTCCTCCCAAAGAAAAATGGGTCCCTAGGGATGCAAGTCCAGACTGGGGAGATGTGGAGACCGCCGCCCACCATCTCATCCCAGAACCAACAGCAAGAAAATCCCCTGGTTCAAACCCATCCTGATGACTGCCTCCAAAAAGGGGGGGGGCGGCCCGGAACCGGAGCCAGGGGAACCCACAATGGCTCTGATCTCCAGTTGCCAACTTTTTCTTTCAGATTCCCAAGGCTCTCCACAGAATTCTGCCCAAATCTCTTCGCTAGCGATGTCCAAAACCAGAAAGTTAGCCCACCAGTTGTCCAAAAATGTGCATTATCTGTGCCCCCTTGAGGAGAACGAGGGAAGATACTATGCCCCGGTACAAGTACAGGGGCAGGGTACAATTTTGGCACTGGTGGACACTGGATCTCAAGCTACCCTTCTGTCAAGAAGGGCCTTTGACAAACTGAATGCAGGAAGGGGAGAGAATTACCAAATTCCTCTCACCTCTCTTCCTGGACAACTCCAGAACTTTGACGGGAAGGAAATTCCCGTCGAGGGGACAGCAGACTTGGACATTAAGATCGGGCGACACAAGGTGAAACACCCGGTCATAGTCGTGACTCCAGAGGGCACCCCTTGTTTACTGGGGAATGACCTCCTGAGAAGGTTGTCACCCCTAATAAATTGTGTAAACAAGGTCCTCTGGACCCAGACTAGCCGACCAATAAAATTAAAACAGAGTATCAACCATGTTAGTTTAAACGGCACATGCCACATGGTTGAACAAAAATCTGACCAAGTAGAATTTCACTTCCAGAATAGCCAAATTCCAGACGTGACAGTAATAGCAGTAGGACAACAGACTGGTGATGGAGGGTCCTCTCTATTTCTGAAAATCAACCTTCCTTCCAGTCTAAAGTGGTACTCCACGCTGGAAGGAAACACTCTGAGATTCTATATTAATCCACAATCAGAAACTCCCACTCCAATAGTCCAGAAAGATGTGAAATCAGCTCAGAGCCTGGCTGATATTCAGCAAATTGGAGAGCAGTTGTTCATCCCTGTCCAATTAAATGATGGGAAGGACTCTGTTCTCGCTCGAGTGTGTGTTAACAACGGTAAGAGCTTCATCAGCGAAGCCATGTTCCGCCAACTCCCAAAAGATCCAGCCATTCCCATATTCAAACTGATAGACAAATGGGAAATGGACCTGGAAGCACTTAATTCCAAACATCTCCTGCCAAGCATGTGTATGCTCAAAATCTCCATTGGCAACAAGAGCATAGTCCATAATTGTTGGGTCGTGCGAGACGTCACGGCCGCCTTTTACTTAGGCAGTGACATTCTCAATCGCTTTGCCATTAGTTTGGACCTAATAAACTTCAAAGCTTGGTCCCGATTAGCGGATAATCCCATGGGCTTTGATGATCCAGAAAAAGCATTCAGGTCAGCTCAATTGCTACCTTATGCAGTTGAAATTCAGATCAAAGAGGAAGTCACCATCCCAGAAAGGACCCGACAATTCTCCCTGGAAGTGAAAGCTAAAAGAGGACAGTATTTGCAAAACCCTGATGCTTACATACATCTAAACGCTTCTCTCCAACAGCAAGGGTTGGGGGTAAACCCAACTCCATTAGTCAACATAGAACATGACACCATTCCAATAGAGGTGGATAACAGCGACTTAAAGAGTATTACTCTAGCCGCAGGCACCATTATTGGAATGGCAGTTGATGACCGACATTTCTCCATTGATATTGGAAATGAACTGTTAGGGCCAATCCCCAAGGACTGCTTTGACAGTGACAGTGATGACAACACAACACCAGACAGGATTTTTACCCGGCATGGGGGGAACTTCCTGGTGTACACTTCCTGCCCCTATGGTAAGGAAGATGTGACTTGTGACTTCAGGAGGGATGAGGTGATTTTCCAGGTCCATGAGGGCTGCCTTTCCCACCTGAAGCCTCCGGTCCAAATCAGCACTCTGACCAGGGAATTCTCCACCCAGCTGGAGGAGGCCGCGGAGATAGCCAAACCAGAAGTCTTTCCAGGCTTCAGGCAGATGGTGGAAGAGAGAGTCAACCTAGCTGATGGTTGTGTGACTCTGGAAGAAAAGCAAAAGTTGAAACAAGTTTTCTTGGATTTCCAAGATCTCTTTGCGGTAGACTCATGTGACTGTGGTCGCACTGACATCCACACAACAACAATCCCCACGGACCCTGGCATGACTCCAGTGTTTGTGAAGCAATATCGCTTGCCTCACGCATCAATGGAGTCCCTTACTGAAATAATTAAGAACCTTGAGTCCCGGGGAATAATCCATCCAGTCCACAGCACCTTCAATAATCCGGTGCTGGGAATATTGAAGCCAAACGGCCAGTGGAGACTCTGCGCCGACCTCAGGGAGCTCAACAAACGTGTCCATACTTCCCAATGGCCACTGCCCTACATTGACCAAGGGCTGGCCCAGATCCAGGGGTCACAGGTATTCACTGCAATAGACCTGACCAATGGATACTGGACCGTGCCTGTCAGTAGGGAGGACCAATACAAGCTGGCTTTTACCTTTGGGGGCCAGCAGTACACATGGACCCGGACTCCCTTCGGATACCTCAACTCCGGCAATGAATTCAACATTTTTCTACACAAGGCCATGCCCGACTTGGGTGCGAGGGGTAACCTGGCTTATGTAGATGATGTCCTCATCAAAAGCTCAACTGTGGAGGAACACATAGCGGAGATCCGTTATGTTCTGACACAGTTGAGGGCCGCCGGAGCAAAACTTTCCTTTCAGAAAGCACAGTGGTGTAGAACCCGTGTTAATTTCTTGGGGCATGAGATTACTGCTCAGGGCCTCTGTCCCCAGGAAAAGAAAGTGGAAGCACTTCAGAAACTGAAAGACCCCACAACTCTGCGGGAACTAAGGAGCCTCCTTGGACTGATTAATTACAGCAGAAAGTTCATTGAGGGCTACGCAGAGATCACCAGACCCCTGATTCATCTCCTGAAGGGGGGGGTCAAGTGGGAATGGGGTCCAGAACAATCCGAGGCAGTAAGACAACTCAAAAGAAGCCTCTCACAAGCGCCTTGCCTAGCTTACCCTGTCAGAAACAAGGAGTTCTTCCTGGAGACGGGGTTCTCTAATACGTGCTTGACGGCGGTATTATACCAAAAGCATGACAAGGTCAATAAAGTAATCTCCTATGCGAGCAAAACCTTATCCTCTGTGGAGGAAAAATTCAACGATTGTGAGAAGGCACTCCTGGCAACGGTGTGGGCATTGAAGAATTACCACCCGTTTATCCGGGGGGAACACATCATAGTGGAGACTCCACACCAGCCTCTGCAATATCTCCAAAGTGACAGAATCCGGGCCGGAAATGTGAGTAATTCCCGAATTACTTCCTGGATTCTGTCAATGCAAGGCTTTCCTGTGGAGGTCAGATATGGCCAAAACAAAAAGAGTCCCCTCGCGCAAGGTCTGGCTGACTTGCATGATTGTGCCAGAGAAAACTGTCTCGAGGACGAAAGTCTGAAAATCAAGCACAACATGGAGGCATACCTTAATTCCCCCCACAAAGTCTTTGAAGAAGACAAGTGTGAGGGAATGCCCACTGTGTATGTGGATGGATGCCTTTACCATGTTGACAACAACGGGGAGAAAGAACTGGTGGCTGGCGTAGGGAATGCATGGGTGAATGAGTCCCCAGAACCCTCCGCTGGATACAAAATTGGTCCCCGAAGTAGTCAGGTGGCAGAATTGATGGCTGTGCATCAGGCCATCCTCACTGCTGTCCAGCATCAACTCCACGAACTGGTCATAATCACAGATTCGGATTATGTACGGAACGGGTTCGTGGAGCACCTGGTTAATTGGAAAACCAGAGGCATGTTATGCGCTAACAACAAACCCTTGAAACATGGGAAGTTGATCCAAAACATTGATGATCTGGTCACTTCGAAAGGAATGACCATCTATTGGAAGAAGATCAAGGGTCATTCCAAAATAGAGGGACCAGACAAAACTGGAAATGACTTAGCTGATCAGCTGGCCAAAACCGGGGCCATCCAAGGGGATCTAATTGAGATTGAGTCCCTGTTGGGGGAAATCCAGGTCACTGCTATCACTAGGTCCCAGACAAATGCTCACAACGACCTGTCAATTGCACAATGGAGTAAGGAGACCCCTGATGCTGATTTGATTACAGCTCAGAAGGGGGATCCAGTTATTGGTAAGTTTTACCAACACCTTGAGGACCCTGAGAACTTTCCCCTGACGGATACCGATTACATTGGGAAAGAGGACCTAAGAGTGTTGATGAAATGTCCAAAAATGTTCCGGATCCAAGTCGGTTTGCTGGTCAGGAAATCCAAAGCTGGCCACGATCAGTGGGTGGTTCCTACCTCATTCCGAAGCTTGATGTTAAGTCACGCCCATGATGCGGCCACCGCCGGTCATAGGGGGTTTCACACAACATTGGAAATCTTAAGAGAGGTTGCATACTGGCCACACATGGGCCAGGACCTCAACCAATATTTGAAGGGTTGTCTTGTGTGTGCACAATTTCAGCCATCATCCCTCACGCACCGTGCGCCTCTCCAAAAGAGGGGGATGACCCTGCCATGGTCAGATTTACAAATCGACTTTGTAGGCCCCGTGATTCGCTCTGCTAGGGGGAATAAGTACATGTTGACTGTGACATGCTTGTTTACCAAGTGGGTGGAATGTCTCCCAGCCCGAAATTGCAAGGCAGAAACGGCAGCTGCCCTGATGATTAACCACATCTTTTCCCGTTTCGGTCTCCCTCAAAGGATTGAGTCAGACAGGGGTAGCCACTTCACCAGTGAAGTAATGACAAAGATGTGGGAGATACTGGGGGTCAAAAGGAAGTTACATATTGCTTACAGGCCAGCTTCTTCTGGAGCAGTGGAACGCTACAACCGGACAATTGTGAGCATCTTAAAAAAGTTTGTGGCAGATTCTGGGCCAAATTGGGATATCCGATTACCTCTGGTCCTAATGGCCATCAGATCTACCCCTTCATCTGCAACCAAAATGTCACCATTTGAGTTGATGACTGGGCGCAAGATGGTGCTTCCTCAGCATTTGCTCTACAGGACCCAAGAGCAGACACTGATAAATGCCTCCACAACTCATGAGTATGTGGAGAATTTAAGGAAACACCTCCAACATGCTTTTGCTTACGCTCAGCGGAATCTAGAAAGATCAGCTGATAGCATGAAGACCCACTATGACCTGAAGACTTCCAGGAAGGAATATCAGGTGGGGGACCGGGTCTATCTATACAACTTCCAAAGAAACCAGGCAAAACAGCGGAAATTCTTGCCTACATGGAAGGGACCCTTTGAGATCATCGACAAGATCTCCCCTGTGGCCTACAAAATCCACTTCCCCAAAGGTCCTTTGGCAGCGGGGGAAGACAAGTGGGTCCACATAAACCAGTTGAAATGTTGCCATCCCAGGCACACTCTGCAACAACTGGAGGAATCCTCTGGAATCCTAGCGGGTACTGTCTCAGACTAATTCAGTTCCAACCATAAAACATACCACATCTAGTCTCTAAAATATTGTGATTTGCATGAAACTGTCTCTTAGTTATACTGTTTTTTTTTTCAAAATAAGAATGTAATGTTTTGTTATGATGAAATGCATATGCTGCCCCACTATCTCAACAGTGGTGGAAAAATGTCTATGAATAGGTATTGCCGCTCTTCCTTTGTCGTCCTAGGAGAAAGAAAACCTGGAGACGGGACAAGGAGGACAATCCGGAGACTGGGAGGATGACGCAAGGGGGCCCAGTGTACCGCCCAATATTCCCATCAGGACCGGCGAGGAGAACCGATCGATCTGACCGGATGGAGAAAGAGATGCTGAACTGTGCCATCTATTGGAAGAAGATGAGGAAACATCCCAGGGCTTGCGAGTCCCATCAGTGAAACAGAATGGCCATCGCAAGAGGGGGGCTTGTGGGATGTTTTTATCCACGGATCCAAGCCCTACCTCAAAACTGTGCAGTATTGACATGGAAAACATCATGATGGCCAGAGCTTCCCAGAAAATGCACAGGGAAATGCATGAAGAATAGGCTGCCACTCATTTTTGCCGATGTTATGGGCACAGAAGGACACTGCCTAAAACCACCATTGGACTACCCACACAGTAGTCTGAAACCATTGGGAGTGGCAATGCTGATTGCCAAAAGCAAACCCATAACTGTTGGGAATTCATTTTCTTGAATCCCAAAAAGGGGTGCAGTACCAGTACTCACCACTATCCAAAAGCCGGCGTTTTAAAACAACACCAGATTTTACTTTTTGTAGAAAACTGAATAAATGAACCCAAAACATGCCAAAGAAAGACTTACTGAGAGGTGGATACAATGTAAAGTTATATTCTGAAGTGACTTGAAGGTTTATAACAAGACTGGCTGAGCTGTGGATTTCAGCAGTTTAAGTAAATTTGGACTGAAAGACACTAAAAATCTAAATGTTTACAAGAAATGAGTGACCTACTTTGAGTGTCACATAGGTTGCAATTGTTCAAATGTCATAGTTTTAAATTTAGAATCAGCATTCTAGCTGCATATGTAAAAATTGTCTTGACTTAAACTGGGGAACAAAAAGTGACATTTTATCTGAAACCTGGCTTAAGGAACTGAATTCTGCCCACCAGCTACCCCCGACAGGAGATGAGACTTGAGTCACAGCTGTATTCCCAGGCCTATCTGCCTTTTGCTGGCCACACTAAGGATATGCCATCTCTCTGATAATTGAATTAAGGGGAGCCCCCACAGAATACAGGAGCTCTGAACAAAGCCCTGTCCTGACTCAGGCAAAGGTTTTATTACGGGGGCTGTAAAAGTAGCTTCCTCCTGAAGCAAAGGGGAGGAGCACTACCTGTGAGAGCAAGCTGGCTTGGCAGAACTGGAAAAACCAGAAATTCAACCTTGTGCTGGGGGAAAACCACACCCCTTTGGGGCCAGAACATAACTCTAAAAAGATGGATCATTCATAGAGCGGACATGTGAAAATTTTATAAATGATACCATAATTCTTGTGATTTTTCTTCCCACATTTTAAGACGTGTTAGGACCCGGTGGTATGTTCAGGGGGATTCCAACAGAGGAGTGTTATATAGGGGTAGTCATCCAGAACGCATGAACTGGACATAAACATATATCAATAAGGGTTTTCATTCGGTATTCTAGACTAGGCGTTGACTTAGCTGTAGTGCTGAATTGAATCCTCTTACAGGGCCAGCACTGTCTCTCGCCATCCCACCAAGTTACTCTAACATTAGACAAGACCGACTCACCACCGCAGGTGGAGGTGTAGCACTAATAGTGAAAGACCACTTAGAGATCAGACAAACCCCCACCAATCTAGGAGGGAACACAGATTTCGTTGGAGTAAAGATCGCCCTCTCCCCCAACACCACTATCACCATCAACCTTGCTTACCGCCCACCTGGACCACTACATGACTTTCATGAAAACATCACTCACCTTCTAGCTGAAAATCTAAAATCTCAACTAAATCGATCCTCATAGGCGATCTCAACCTAGGTGTCAACATACAAGAAGCACAGACCAGCCAAAGCTCTGTCACTAGCTCTGCAAGAACTAGGCTTCATACAAAAAATCTTAACACCCACACACTGCAAAGGTCTCAACCTCGACTGTGTTGCTGACCACAACTGCAACATTGACATCAGCTCCATCACTCCCACACCTTGGTCCGATCACCTCCTCTTTCATTTCTTCATCACCACCACTGCAACCAGCGCCAACAAGCCCACCCACATCCCACCAGTCCCAGCAAGAAGTGCAAAAAACATTACTAAAGAAAGGATCCCCCCACACCTAGACAGCCTCACCTCCAACATCCCCGCATCCGCAGACCCATCGGTACTGGTGGACATCTTCAAATCTACGATTAGCACTGCCATCGACATTATCACACCTCTAAAACAACAAAAAGCCAAAAAGGTGAAACACTCCAACACCTGGTTCTCCCAGGAACTACAAGAATTGTGCACCCAAAAACGCAAAGCCCTGAACATATGGCAAAATACCCCTAGCACAGCCACGCTATCATCATACAAAGCATCTGCCACACTATACAAGAAAGCCATAATCACAGCCAAATCTGCTTCGTATAATGACAGAATCACCAATGCCACCTCAGAATCTAAACAACTATTTGCTGTTTTCAAAGAACTCTCCACCCCAGTCAGTAAATCACTTGACATCATCAAAGATCAAAACTGGTGCAATTCAATACAAACCGCATTACTAAACAAAATTGAACTCCTACAAAAGAAAATCCACGAGCACCATAAAAATCTTTCACAATCTATCACCAGGACAGGTGACACGGAGCAAGCACTCAGCCCCAACACCTGTGACCTACCCATCCCTAAGAAGTTGGCTGACAAGGACCCAATACCACCCTTTAAATTTAGGGAAATCACAGAACTTGAAGTGATAGACATTATGAAAAAAATTAAGCCCTCCAACTGCCCGGCCAAGCTTATCAAAGATTGTGCAGAAACACTTGCACCATTCCTCAAGTCTTTCATTAACACATTGTTTAATTCAAATACTGTCCCAGATAGCCTCAAAGAAGCTTGGGTGCACCCCGTCCTAATAAAACCACACTGGAACCGGAAATAGCCTATAACTACAGGCCTATCACCACTGTCCCTTTCTTGCTTAAGATACTGGACAAAGTGGCATACACGCAAATCCAGCAATACCTAGAAGAAAATCACATCTTAGGTAAAAGACAATCGGGGTTCCGTCCAGGACACAGAACTGAGTCTGCACTACTCGACCTGAAAATACAACTTGGTGACATCATGGGAAAAGGCAAGCCAGCACTGCTCCTCCTCTTAGACTTGTCCGTTGCCTTTGACCTTGTGGACCACGACATACTAGGCATGCACTTAAAAAATTAGGCCCACTTCTCACCAGAGGCAATCGCCTGGGTAGCATCCTTCCAAAACGATAGGCTCATGAAAGTCTTCTCTGACTCTGCTTGTGCCTCCCCCACCACCATCCACTGCGGTGTCCCACAAGGCTCCAGTGTTGTCCGTGGAACATCGATGGTACAGAAAGTTCATTACACAGTAACCACTCAGAGGCATTTTACAATTCAGTGGTAGTCCATATGTAGTCACAGTGAAAAACCAAAGCCACTGAAAATAGATCTTTCGGCAGTGGTACACACACTACTCAGATGCTGAAGTTTGGCTTGCAGATAGCAGTTTCTAGTCATTTTTGGAAACCATGTTTAACACACAGTGCATAGCAGTCGTCTAAAGACTATGTTTAGCCCTCTCTTGCACTAAACACTATTGACAGAAGCCTGTAAGAAGGCTCTCTGAGGAACATTTTGTGCCTTTACATAGTACTTACACTATGCTCAACAAAGATCAACTAAGCAGGGTCAACATTTAAATTTAACACCGTTATATTATCATTATGCTGGATATTTTATTTAACATTTATAAAGCCTGACACAGCCCGCAGGCATCGAGACGCCGTTACAGGAATTGTTTGTTTTTCTTAGTTGCGTAGTTGTGTGTGTGTTTTTTTTTGTCTTAGTTACGTATTTATAACGCGCTTAAACACCCAGAGGTTTTCAAAGCCCGGACCCGGGATCGAACCTGTTGTTCCTTCATGTCGTCTTGCTTATAAGACGCGCACGCTGCTGCCGCTGAGCTATCCTCCCAGGATTATTATGCCATTAGAAAGCCACTAATAAAACGTACTTGAAGAGGCATTGCGATTGTCTGTGATTTTGTGAAGCCTTACTAAATCAGAGAATAGTCACTATTGAAGCAACATTAAATGTACCTATAACACATCTAGCTATTTTAGTACAAACCCTTATAAATTCATTTTAAGATAAAATCATCAAGTCTGCACTACAGAACCTAAACTCCCCTAATATTCACCAATTAAGGTAGCAACACTGGCTTGAAAACCAAACTGCCTATTCATAACCTACAAGGAAACACCACATAGTTCTTAACTGATGACATCTGATATGACGTCACCGTTGTCAACACCAATGCAAAAACAGATGACATAACCAATGCCACCACTGATATTAAGACACAACGCTTTGTGTAACTGTTTTTTACTGATTTCCTAATTGTAACACTCATGATGTGACAGCTGGCAATGTCTTTGAGTAACTCACTTTATTTCTGAAACATAAGCAACCACAGAGTAATACACAATAAAACCAACAGCTATGAGAGTGGCAAACATGGTGGAGAAAATGCTCAAAATAAATAAAAGCCAACCGATTATTGCATCCATCATTTTGTGTGCAGGTGACAAGGGAGGAGAAAATAAGAGACATCATTGAGACATCATTGATTTATTTTAAACTTTCTTTATTGGCATTTGATGTAAATGACATAGCATCATTGGTTAACATCAGCAAATGACAGACTCAGTGTACATATAGACAAACATTGCTAAGTAGCCGGTTAGTGCTTACTGTGCCAAGGGGATAAGGAGAAAGGGAAACAAAACCAAACATAAATCAAACTTTCTGTGCTTAACAACTGGGCTCTCATTCAAGGTGAAATGAGGAGGGTGTTAATGTGGGAAAGGAGGCATGACACGGGCACACTGGAATGGGTGATCAAGGAGTCCAAAGTAATAATGTAAACAGGGGCTTAGAAGGGGCAGAGGCAGTTCACAATCCGATCAGGCAAGAGAGGCATAACATTTAGTGGGGGTTCATCGTCAGAGGGGTGGAACATATCAAAGACATGTGCTTTCCAAGATTCATAAGTTTCCACTTGAAGTTCATCCAGGCCGTGTAGTGACCCGGCCCATGCTTTTGTCTCAGCGTTGCACAAAGTCTCAAGTTCAAGATACCACAATTTGTAGTACGCCCCCTTTGTTTGTTTCCAAGACATGGTGATGCAGCGCTTAGCGAGGATGCAGGCTAAATCCATGAGCCTGGTGATATGTCTGATTTCCCTTCTTCTGGAGTATGCCCCAAGCAGGCACTCCAGTTATAGCTTGCGATACTGGCCGCCCTGCAGGAGTGTTCAACACTGGACCAGAAGCCTTGTACTTTGGAATATTTCCAGAATGTGTGGATTAGGTCTGCATCGTCAAATGTTTGCACCACGGACAGGATGAACACGTATCTTTGTTAAATTTAGCTACTTTATTGGGGGTCATGTATGAGGGGTGGGACATATCAAAGACATGTGCTTTCCAAGATTCATAAGTTTCCACTTGAAGTTCATCCAGGCCGTGTAGTGACCCGGCCCATGCTTTTGTCTCAGCGTTGCACAAAGTCTCAAGTTCAAGATACCACAATTTGTAGTACGCCCCCTTTGTTTGTTTCCAAGACATGGTGATGCAGCGCTTAGCGAGGATGCAGGCTAAATCCATGAGCTGGTGATATGTCTGATTTCCCTTCTTCTGGAGTATGCCCCAAGCAGGCACCCCAGTTATAGCTTGCGATACTGGCCGCCCTGCAGGAGTGTTCAACACGGGACCAGAAGCCTTGTACTTTGGAATATTTCCAGAATGTGTGGATTAGGTCTGCATCGTCAAATGTTTGCACCACGGACAGGATGAACACTTATCTTTGTTAAATGTAGCTACTCTATTGGGGGTCATGTATGTGCGGTGGAGCACATTCATCTGGAGCAGCCTAAATCTGGCATTCTGGGAAACTTTCTTAGGGAAATGTAGTACAAGTGCCCATTCATGGTCAGTAATCATGCCACCAATATCATATTCCCATAGTATCTTCAGGTTCGGGTTTTGTAAGTTTGACCCACTTAGTTGGCAGCCATACAGCCTGGAAACAGGCCTCCAGCCATCTTCAAGCATATACATTAAGGCCAGAAGTTCTGTCTCCTCCGGTTCTGCCAGCCACCCCAGCCAACTGATACTCACAACTCCTTTAACTAATGTATCCCAGGAATTGTCCCCCAGGCAGCCCCGTCTTTTAGGTTAGGTTATCTAAGTCTCTGAAAGTTCCGCACACATTCATGACACCCCAAGTGGAGACTCCCCATACCTCCCAGTGCTGGATGATTGCCATCCTTAGTTTTACATACGTCTGCCAAAATAGGAGCTTTGGATGATTAAGGGTGGCGGATATGGAGGAGCTTCAGCGCTCGGGACGAGATTTTCCTGCCAGGGTCACAAGGAGTGGTAGGGCGTTCATGCAGTTGGGCGGAATCCATGGGATTTCTTTGAGGCAAGCAGGTCCATTGACTCAGAAGTGTGGTCGTCAGACAACATTTCGTGACGGAGCTTAGTTCGGTGGCCTAATAGTATAGTTCCAACCGAGGTAGTTGTACACCACCTTCACTATATAGTAGGGACAGAACCTTTAGGGAAAGTCTGTAGTGGTTAGGGCCCCAAAGGAAATCTCTGAGTTGCATGTCGGAGGCGAAAAAACTGGGCCCTAAGGAGAAATCTGTGAAACAGTTCAGCAATCTAGGGAGAACAATCATCTTCACGATAGCAACTCTACCCATAACGGACAATGGTAGTCGGGACCAGAAGGACATGGACCTCTTAAGGACTTCTATTACCTTGAGAGTGTTAAGTGTGCAGGTGCCTTTAGGTGTGTGCGTGATGTAGATCCACAGATATTTGAAAGAGTGCACCTCCCACAGAAGGCCCAGATCTGGTAATGAGGCCTCACCCACCCCTCTGAGGCCAGCCATGTGAAAAGGCAAGATTTCCGCCTATTAAAGACTATTCTGCAGATTTGTCCAGTATGTCTAGTATCATGGGGAGGTTATGTTGTGGTTCGTATATATGCAGTAGCACGTCGTCAGCGTACAATGATATCGAATGTCGGGTTCTCCCTATCAGGATACTTGCACTCTGGTATTCTTGGTGCAAATATGCTGCAAGAGGTTCAAGAGCCAATATATATATCATGGGTGACAACGGGCACCCCTGCCAGGTTCCACGACCTATGTCCCACAAATTGGAAATCTGTCTACCTGATTTTACCCTTGCAGTTGGAGAGGTGTATAACAGCAGAACCCAGCAGATTAAGCTGTCCCCCTACCCAAAGCTCTGCAGTGAGGCGAGCAGCCATTTCCAATAGACCGAGTCGAAAGCTTTAATTGCATCTAACAACACAACTGCATAGCTCTCCGCGCAGGGATCGGTCTGGTCAGTGAAGTGCTGTAACCTACGGAGATTCAGGGCAGTGCTGCGACCTGGAACATGTCCGGTTTGGTCTATGTGTATCAAGGAGGCAATTACTCTGCAAAGGTGAACCGCTAACACAGTGGTGAGAATTCTAACGTTGTAATTTCACATGGCCAATGGCCAGGGGGCAGTACGAATCGCACTTGTTCATAGGTTTGCCAGATTTGGGGATAGGCACGACTAGAGTCTCTCTCATGCTAGCCGGAAGTATGCCTTTATCGAAAGCCTCCACAAAAACCTTATGGAGCAAGGAGGCCAAAGTAGCACTGTAGGTCTTATAAAATTACGGAGGTAGTCTATCGCTCCCTGGAGTTTTGTTGGTAGAGAGGGAGGCTATTGCATCAGAAAGTTGTTCCACAGTAATGGGCTGGTCCAGTCGTGCCCGTTGTGTCTGTGTGAGCTTTAGGAGCAAGATTAGCTAGAGTGCCTCCGTGATATTATTTTGAGGTACCTACCTGTCGTGACTGTACAGGTGAGTGTATTATGTAGTGAAGATGCCATTCATTGCTAGTTGGGATCTCTGCGGGGCCCCACATTCATCTTGGAGTAGGGTGGTCAATGGTCTAGGGTGTTCTCACTTGCAGAGCCATGCTAATAGTCTACCAGATTTGTCCCCCTCAGCGTGTACCCGGGCTGTACAAGTGGTATAATCAAACTTGGAGAGCCTTTCTCATGCTTCAAGACAGCGGGTCCGGGTCTCTGCTAGTGTCCCCTCAGTGTACCGCAGGTATGTGTGCTGGACCTCCTAAATTCGAATTTCATCCTCCATAGCTTGTAGGTCTTCTCATAGTTTCCGGTGTATGCCGCCAGCACCTGCTATCACCACATTTAGTGTTTCCCAAATAGTGCCCCATTCTTTAATACTTCCAATATTATGTTCTAAGAAGTCAGGCAGGGAATCTTGGAGCGTCTTTCTGAAGGCTGCGTTGGTCAGAGCTCCCACCGGCATACGCCAAGTCGAGATAGGTGACCTTGGGCTTGTGGCGTTCCATTCAATCACCAAAGGTGAGTGGTCGGATATAGAGCGGCCCAGGTATTCCGCACTGCGTATCTCGGCCATCCGTCCCGACCCAGCAAATATATTTAGTAATGGAGTTGTACAAACGATCTGGGGAGAAAACGCAAGGCAATTCTGATCATGCTGCATTTTGTACAGGAGAAGGATGATGACATTCATTGTAGGCACTACATATCATCACACAGTGGGCTTGTGGCAGGTGGGGGGCGGATGAATTAAGCGTTATAAACTCATAGAAATGTTTGTCCAGAGACATACGATTATACCTTCTGTGCATTGTTGTAAATACTCACTAAAGTAAATATTTGACACTGACTCAATTCACAGATAAATGGTTCTTTATTTTCTAACTGTACAACACCCTTAAGCCTACCCCCTCATCTCCAAGACCCATACTTTTCTTCACCCTTATCCTCAACATCCACGTCCTCCTCTACTCCCATCCTGAACACATTTGCCCTCCCACCACCACCCAGTGGCCCAACATAAATGTCTATGAACAGAAAGTCCTATTTCCATGACCGTTTTCCCAGAGCAGGTTGCTCAGCCATTGATACAAAAAAAGGTAGCAGGCGCCCCTCTCTCGAAAGAACATGGCATGATAACCTGTTCAGTCGTTATTAACCACTTTCAGAGTTTGCAGCCATCTGCTTTTTGCTCATTGTACCTTTCACAGATGGGAAATATCCATTTGCATATCAGTCTTTGACCCGCCCACATGGGCAGTCCGGCCCTGAAATGCTATGGCAATTCCTTTCTGAACAAGAGTACCAAAAGCAACCCCATACACATGTTTCAGCCTTTTTGGGCCTCATCAGTGAGTTGAAGCTGTGCCTTTCTGAGCACAGTGAGCAGGGAGTCCACGTCTGGTTGCCCCCAGGTAACTTAGGGTGACCATCCCCAAGTTTCCTTCCAAAAATACAAAAAAGGTAGCAGGCACCCCTCTCTCGAAAGAACATGGCATGATAACCTGTTCAGTGGTTATTAACCCCTTAGAGAGTTTGCAGCCATTGCTTTTTGAACACTGTACCTTTCACAGATGGGAAAATTCCATTTGCATATCAGTCTTTGTTCTGCCCACATGGGCAGTCCAGCACTGAAATGCTATGGCAATTCCTTTCTGAACAAGAGTACCAACAGCGACCCCAACCCCATACACGTGTTTCAGCCTTGTCTGGCCTCATCAGTGAGGTGAAGCTGTGCCGCTCTGAGCACAGTGAGCAGGGAGTCCACGTCTGGTTGCCCCCAGGTAACTTAGGGTGACCATCCCCAAGTTCCTTCTAATAATACAAAAAAGGTAGCAGGTGCCCCTTTCTCGAAAGAACATGGCATGATAACCTGTTCAGTGGTTATTGACCACTTTGAGAGTTTGCAGCCATCTGCTTTTTGCTCACTGTACCTTTCACAGATGGGAAATATCCATTTGCATATCAGTCTTTGTCCCGCCCACATGGGCAGTCCAGCACTGAAATGCTATGGCAATTCCTTTCTGAACAAGAGTACCAACAGCAACCCGTGTTTCAGCCTTGTTGGGCCTCATCAGTGAGGTGAAGCTGTGCCTCTTTGAGCACAGTGAGCAGGGAGTCCACGTCTGGTTGCCCCCAGGTAACTTAGGGTGAGCATCCCCAAGTTCCTTCCAAAAATACAAAAAAAGGTAGCAGGCGCCCCTCTCTCGAAAGAACATGGCATGATAACCTGTTCAGTGGTTATTAACCACTTTGAGAGTTTGCAGCCATCTGCTTTTTGCTCCCTATACCTTTCACAGATGGGAAATAGCCATTTGCATATCAGTCTTTGCCCCGCCCACATGGGCAGTCCAGCACTGAAATGCTATGGCAATTCCTTTCTGAACAAGAGTACCAACAGCAACCCCATACATGTGTTTCAGCCTTGTTGGGCCTCATCAGTGAGGTGAAGCTGTGCCTCTCTGAGCTCAGTGAGCAGGGAGTCTATGTCTGGTTGCCCCCAGGTAACTTAGAGTGACCATCCCCAAGTTCCTTCCAAAAATACAAAAAAAGATAGCAGGCGCCCCTCTCTCGAAAGAACATGGCATGATAACCTGTTCAGTGGTTATTAACCACTTTGAGAGTTTGCAGCCATCTGCTTTTTGCTCACTGTACCTTTCACAGATGGGAAATATCCATTTGCATATCAGTCTTTGTCCCGCCCACTCACTGATGAGGCCCAACAAGGCTGAAACACGTGTATGGGGTTGCTGTTGGTACTCTTGTTTAGAAAAGAATTGCCATAGCATTTCAGTGCTGGACTGCCCATGTGGGCGGGACAAAGACTGATATGCAAATGGATATTTCCCATCTGTGAAAGGTACAATGAGCAAAAAGTGTGTGCTGCAAACTCTCATCTCAGAACAGGTTATCATGCCATGTTCTTTCTGGAGAGTAGTGCCTGCTACCTTTTTTTGAAATATTTCCAAGTAACTTGGGGTTGGTCACCCTAACTTACCTGGGGGCAACCAGACGTGGACTCCTTGCACACTGTGCTCAGAGAGGCACAGCTTCGCCTCACTGATGAGACCCAACAAGGCTGAAACACGTGTATGGGGTTGCTGTTGGTATTCTTGTTCAGAGAGGAATTGCCATAGCATTTCGGCGCTGGACTGTCCATGTGGGTGGGACAAAGACTGATATGAAAATGGGTATTTGCCATCTGTGAAAGGTACAGTGAGCAAAAAGCGTGTGCTGCAAACTCTCCTCTCAGAACAGGTTATCATGCCATGTTCTTTCTGGAGAGGAGCGTCTGCTACCTTTTTTTGAAATGCACAGCCATTGAGCCTGTGGCTCAGTGGTGTAGATATGGTCTGTCTCCCTCTGTGTCACATAGATTTTGTTGCCCCAGCATTACTCCTTTGGGGCTTTCACCATGCGCTCTGCTTGGCACTTTGGACAACTGACCCCACAGCCTGGCACAATACCTTTGGCTAAGAAGGAAGTTTATGTAATCACATTACAGAGATGACATTCTATTCACGTTGTACTCATCAGGCTCGAGTTGGCTTTCTCTCTGACCTCTTCATCTCCAATACCGCCCAGGCCTGCTATATGGGGGATGCTGCTGACCTGGTATTCCAAGGGCATCAGGGTGAGAGGTCACCTCTGTCACCTCCATGGCAGCTTTATCCATTGTTAGATGGAGAGTTAGCTCTGAACCCTGACTTCAGGTCAATCAATTCTTGAAGCAGTTGTCATTGTCCCGATGGAGTATGCCCACAGATACCACCTTGTCACACATTTCTGTCCATATGGTTCTCTTCATCTGGACAGTGCCTTTTCTATGCTGTGCTCCAAACAACTCCTCAGCATGGTTTACCACCTACTCGGCAAGGACCTGAAACTCTGCCTCACTGAATTTGCTTTTTAACCTGCATCTTGGCCACATTCCCTTTGCTTCCATCCCCCCCACCCCCACATGGTTGCCAGTGCTTGTGGGCTCGAACAGCAACAGGAAATAGGTGATATTGGATGGATTGAGTTTGCAAAGATTGCCACCTCGTTCTCATTGGTCTGTTCTTCTTGCTATCATCTCCTGCCTACCACCATGCTTGCTCTGTCGTTCTCACCACCAACTCATCTCCACCTTCTTCTCACCACCAACTCATCTCTATCCCCCTGTGCTGTTCTTCCTGCCACCAACTCATCCCTACAACTTTTTGCTGTTCTTCTAACCACCAACACAACTCTGCCACCTTGTGTTGTTTTTCTATCAACCACCTGGGGCTATTCATGTTCTGTCCTCTCTCCACCAAATAGTCATGGATCAAACTCACCCACTACCACCTTATCAACCACTTCCTCCTTAGCCGTTGCTAACTCCACCAAATCCATACCTATTTTCTGCCTCCTTTTCGTCTGATATCTCCACCTCCTTTCACTCTGATCTCACCACCACCTTAAATACTTTCTCCTAATTCACTGCCATCTCCACCACTCATTTTAAAACCACCTCCGTGTCCTGTATAGATGTCACCTCCTCCTCTCTCTGCCAATTCACCAGCTCTCTACATCTCTTCAGGCACCATTTATCTGCCAATCCCCACCCTCTAGTCTTTGCTAAACTCTCTGCAGCTTCTTTCCTCTCCAGCAATCTCCAGTCTCCCCACTTCCCCTAACATAAGCCTCCTTTGCCTGCAACACACACTCAACACCTGGGTCTGGTTTCATTTGCACTGTGTTCCTCCTCTCCTTGAGTATTACTTTCACCGAGGGTCTGCATCTGTGAATGGAAAATGGGTAAAGGCTGGGATTGGTTAGCTTCCCTGAGTGCACCTAGGTCTTCTTTGGGCTTAGCCGGTGAAACCAATTTTCTAATTGGTCTGACGGCCATCTTGGAGGCCACATTGTTCTTTTATTTCCTCCACTGTGTTGCCTATGCCTGAGCTGGCAACTTCTGCTATCCAAACATGTGAATTCAACACTGGACTCAGGAAGCTTTTCTTTCTCTTTGGTTTAGTGGTTGAACTGTGAGCAAGGGGAAAATTGCAATCATCTATTATTGGTAGAGACACTTTCTCTTGAGGGACAATGCTTTTGTGGATCTGTTCTTCAAACGTGTTCTCTGTCGGAAAGGCCCCCTTTTTCCAACATTGTATCTATGGAATTCTCTGTCTCCCTAAATGTCACTTTTGTGTTACGTTGTCATATAACATCCCTGATACTTTGGCCAACTTTTTAATAATGTTACTGTATAAACTTACAAAGTCTACTAAAGAGAAATGTTCTTCCTTTAGGGGACAGGCACTCTTTAGTTCGCATAAGCTGGAGGTCTGTGTAGAGAGAGCTGCAGGCTTTCTCAATTGGGGACGTGGTACCTTGTTCGCCTGAAGGGCTTTCTCTGTTTTGTGGGCAGAGTTAAGGTTTCCAGTATCAAGCTGACCTTGTAAACTGATATACTGTGGAGGATCCACGACAGCCCTGGACTGATGCAAAGTGACTGTACCCTGCCTTCCTTAAGAGGATTAGTGGGGGTGTCCAGGGGATTATCTGCATGCTGCCCTTGGTGCCCTTGACAAACCCAGCTTACACTATTGCAGTAAGGCAGGGCCTTTTGTTTCAGGTGGTCATGGGTGGTCAGTCCAACAAAAGACTCCTTGCTTACTGTGGAAAGCAATGCGACGAGACAAAATGGTTGGGAATGGGCGGAAAATCCTATAGACTTGACTTAGCAATGGGCGTTAAATGGGTAGGACACATAGCCAAACTACATAAATCCATCCTCATATGTCATCTGCATGGAAAAGCATTACAAACCTACATTTGAAGCCCCTTTTCAAGCTCTTATGTTAAAACTCTTATTTTAATGAAGATAATTTCGGCTTCAAAGGTAACGCCTTCAGTGCCACCCAATAGCCAAACCTAAAGAGGTGATTGACTAAGGATTGGGAACAGATGTGGTATGCCAATGCATTCTGTGTGTTTGTAAGGGTAAGGGCGCGTTGTAGAATATGGGCCGGCCTCAGCCTTGAGCATCCACTTTCACAGGAAGCAAAAATGCATTGTTTTATGGAGCCCCACGTGGCACAAGGTGCTAAAAGAAGGAAACGAATTGCTCGAACATGTTGAACTGAGTTGTTAGTTTTTTTTTTTTTTTTTTTTACATTTGTCCAATAAAATTTTACAGAAGCTCATTCAAACTCATTTAATGGCACAGTCCGGTCATTTATTACAGAGGTTTGGTAAATAAGGAGACTGCTTTTTGAGCGGGCAGTTTTGTAAGTGAGCGGGACAGGATAACCCTTCTGAATGTTCGGTAGCATTGCATGTTTTGCACAACCCGACATGCACACAATTTCAAGCACTGTCAGGAGGATAGCTCATGAGCAACACGTTTGCTTTAGCTCCCGTATGGTTGCCCATCTCGAGAGAATGGGCGGCCTTAACCCCGGCTTTATTTCTGTTTCCCATTATGATGCATGTACGCAATTTACAGGCGCATCTGTCTTGCTGCACGTGGCAGACTGGCATGAGTGCAACAATAGCGTAGTGGTACCTGTAATACAATGCAATGACTTATGGGGGTGTTCATTATTTACAAACATTGTAATTTACCATGATCTTCGTGCATAGGAACATAGGACGTTTTATAAACGCATTATAATGATTGGGGATGGAGTTTGGGAATGCAGCAAATCACCTCAAAAGAGGCTAGATCTAGGGGAGTGGACTGTGGATAACTGCACGGATATTGCATATGAGTGCTTGCTCTTAGAGAAGACCTCCAGTAGGAAAGATATAATGGTCTGAAACAAACACCTTTTAATAAGATGTATATGAGATCGGTATTTCTTATTCACAATGTGCTCTTTCTACATTATATTGGTTTGTATAAAACATGTATTGACACCAGGTCATTGACATTAAAAGCTCAAAGGTTTTCTCATTCATTATTTTGAATGCAAATAGGTGGAAGTTGTTTTACTAAATAGGTGCAACAAACTCTTTTAAGGAATCATGGGGCTAACCATCTTCTCTGCAGCAGAGGGAGGCTGCAAGCAGATTTTAGCAGACCAACAGTTACTGAAATGTCAGAGGGAAATGCCTCACTACCGTGGAGGGCATGCTGAAGTGAAGAGGGGATCCCAATAGCTAAACGTTTATCTGCAGCAGGGAGAGGGGGGCCATTGAGTATAGAAAGCTCAAGTTTGCAGATTGAGCTGTGAAATATGAGCTGCGGCGGCAACGGCAGGATGGCAGGAAGATGTTTTACTTTCGGGAAGGTCACATCTGAGGGAAGTTTGGAATTTTCCCATGTAGTCTCTGCTTCTTATATGTCTATTTTCTGCACCGCCTGCACTGCTGGACCTTGCATTGGTAGGAAAGTGTTATACGTCTCTGCCCATTTAAGGGCGAGACGCAGGACTGGTGGGAGGAAAGGGAGGAGTTTGAAAGGGGACATTAGTAATGTTATACAGTGAATAAAGAAAGACATAGACCCATGCTCTCCGGTGCCACGTCCTTATTTCGTAGTGCCCCTCTGGGCAAAAACTGGTGACCAGGTTCTTTTCCTGCTTACCGGAGCTCTTCCTACTGGCGGATGATCCACCGCGCCATCCTTCAGCTACTGGCGGGTGTTCCCAACACACTGCAGCATCCTCCACGGCATATACGCACTCCACGTATCGACCACATGTGCTGGCAATCCTGCAGCACTAATCTCCACGCCCGATCCCGGGTGAGAAGGCTAAGGCACTCCAGGCGTCCTTTCTCATCGTTTCTCTCTGACGCTCCATGAGGGGAGCGTAACATGGGTCGTGGCCCTGTGCACGCCGTGCAAAAATCCGCCAGTGGTTCTTCTCTTCTCGGGCAAAACCACGTGGAGAGAGTCATGTGGTGAGGTGCAGCACGCAAATAAGTTCAGTGATTCACACAGCGTTTCTTTGTCCCTGCTCACCACCATTCCACTTCCAGCCACCCCTCCACGTGCTGGCTGCCCAGATCAGGGACATCATACCAAAGTGGGCCACAAATCCCCACCAATGCAATGAGGCTAGTTGTAAAAAAAAGAAAAAGAGAAAAGGGACATTGACTTGCCGTCACAAGATGGGGAAAACATCCAATCCAAGGCACAGCAGCCTGCAACGGGCCGGTGCACACCGACTAGTGGAAATAAGCAGGTGCACCACCCACTGAGGCAGCTCATACTGCAGCCACCCCATGCCCCGCCCACGGCAAGGGAAGGTCTACGGGGACCGTGCAGCAGTTACCACACCAGTGACTCATACCTCAACTGCCACACAAGCCACCATGAGCAACCAAGGCTCACCGCCTCCTGCACCCAAGTCCAAGACAGTTTTATTGTGCATGCCACTCCCATTCACCATGACCCCTCAATCTGACAAAGGCCCGAGATGGGTTTAGTGGATGGAAGACTTTAACCACTTCGTAAAAGCAGCAGGGGAGGAGAACTCGCCCAACTTACTAGATATGTTTATCAACCTGGTTGGCAGTGAGATAAAAATCATTGTTAAAACAATTCCACCAGCAGACCAACTTGATCTTCCCTCGCTAATCACCGCCCTGAACAGAAAACTTGCAATTGAACCGAACAAAGACTATGAAAGGTATATGTTCAACCAGTGCACACATAGGGTGGAAGAGACTGTCGACGAATTCATCACCCGCCTTCGGGTCAAGGGTACCCATTGTCAATTCCATGCATTCTCCCTAGACGAAGCAATACGACTATGTGTTTTAGGAGGGTGCCTGTCACCAGCCCACAAGAAACAACTGCTGAAGAAGCCCCTCTCGATTGATGAGGTGGGTGAGCTGGCGAGAATTGTTGAGAGGGTCGGCGCACAAGTAGCTTCCATTACGGGCACCCCCATCGCGAAGCAGGACAACTCCAAACTAATTGATGCAGTCCAGCCAACATCCCAGCAACCAGGGGATAGAGGGACCACATCGTACAAGACCACCAACCAACTTGGGCCCAGACCGCAGAGGCAGTGCTACAGGTGTGGAATGGCATTCCCACATTCAGGGTCGTGCCCTACCCTCTCGCAAAGATGCGCCAACTGCGGGAGGGAAGGCCATTTCCAATCCATCTGTAGGGAAGGGAGAGCGTTCCCTACCTCGAGAATGAACCCACAACCACAGAACAGGATGTATGGACGGCCACTGCAGACCCCAACCTACCAGACCAAGTTCTACCATCCAGGTCAATGCTGATACGTCAGAGTGGTAGAGGAGTACCATCCACCTGACTACACACAGGACTACGGATACTACGATCAACCCCCCCTCCCCGATTGGTGGATGTGTATGATGAGCCCCCACACAACTATCAGGACTATGATGACCAACAACAGCTCGCACCCTATCAAGGTAGCGTCAACTACGACCAATCATTCCAAGATTAACATATCAACCTCATCCAGGATAACATGGAGGTGGGAGAAGCACTGACGATCTCAGTCAAGATTGGGTACAGGCAATTGTGCTTCCTAGTCGACTTGGGCGCCACAGTTAACGTCATGGGAGAAGAAGAATTTCTACAAATCCTGGAGAGGCCGACACTGGAGAAGACATACTCAAGGATTTTTCAATGGTGCGCAACGTCACCCCTCCACGCCATCGGACACTTCAAACGCCAACTCATGCACAAGGGTTTTTGACAGTGCACACCATCATACATGTCATCAGGAGCCCAACGAAAGGTTGGTGCCTTCTCAGCTACCACACAATTTCATGTCTAGGCCTCATCAACATCCATTTCCACTATGCACTGGACTTGGAAGGCTCAAAGGAGCCCCTGTTAAGTTACACATTGACTCATCAGTCAGGTCCATCCCCCAGCACCCCAGGAGAGTGGGTTTCCATCTCCAAGAGGCAGTCTCCAGAGAGCTGGATCAACTGATATATGATATGATATGATAGGTTATTTATAACACGCTTAATACCCAGAGGTTTCCAAGCGCGGACCCAGAGATCGAACCTGTGGTGGTTCGTGTCGTCTTGCTTCCAAGGCGAGCACATTGCCCCTGGGCTATACTCCCGAGACAACTACTCAATGACGGTATGATCGAGCCAGCAAAGGGCCCTACCTCATGGGTGTCCACCCTAGCTATTGTGCCCAAGGAAGGTGGACGACTATACTTATATGTGGACATGAGGGTGGCGAACACCGCTATACAAAGAGAGCTCCACCTAGGGCCAAGCATAGAAGATATGATAGTCCAGCACAGTAAGTCAGTTATGTTCTCGAAACTTGACCTGATTCAAGGGTACCACCAGCTAGAACTTTACCCTGAATCAAGGGGCATTGCAACATTTGCCGCCCACGAAGGCCTATTTTGGTACAGATGCCTCAATTTAGGAATTTCATCTGTGGCAGAAATTTCCCAGGAGGCCATAAGTCAAGTGATCATACCCACCAAGGGCATGTTGAACTACAGCGATGATATTCTTGTGTTCGGGACATTACGCGAGGAACATAACACAGCACTACTTGCGACATGCACAGCGATACAGAATGCCTGTCTGGCACTCAACATCGAGAAATGTAGATTCAGCAAGAAAAAAATGAAGTTCTTTGGCCACATTTTCTCTGCCAATGGCATGACATCTGACCCTGACAAAGTCAGTACCATCACCAACTTACTGCTGCAAGTAGCGGATGTCTGATCATTCCTGGGAATGGCCTGGTACTGTGCATGCTATATCCCCCACTAAGTATCCATCACTGAGGCGATTCAGAGATTTCTGCAAAAAGAGTCGGCATTCATCTGTTCCCCTGCCTGCCAGGAAGCCTTCAATTCCATCAGAAAAGCCCTGGCAGAAGCACACCGCCTGGCTTACTTTGACACCAACTGATACACCGAAATCATAGTAGACGCTAGCCCTGTAGGGCTTGGAGCCATCCTGGTGCAGACGAGCGGTGCTGACACACATCCCAGGCACATCGTCGCCTATGCGAACAGAGCTCTATCTGGCCCCGAATCTGCATACTCGCAGGCTGAGAAAGAGAGCCTGGGGCCGTTTGGGCCTGCAAACATTTCCATAACTTCATCATTGGAAAGAAATTCACACTGGTCACAGACCACCAGGCGCTGCTGTACCTCTTTGGAAATCCAGACATGAAGATGGCACCCAGGATTGAGAGATGGGGCATCAGGCTGCAGGAATATGACTACGACATCATACACAGTCTGGGTGGGGACCAAAATCCGTCTGACTACCTATCTCATTATCCAGCTGGCACTACGACCACCCAGGTGACATCGAATACATCAATTACGTCGCTGCAAACTCACTTCCTGCAGCACTGTCACTCAATCATGGTCACAACTGCATCCGCAGCTGACCCATCCATGGCGCTGGCCATCAGTCTGACGAACAATAATAAGTGGAAGAACAACCGGCATGCAGTTCTGAACCACCCAGGGGCGTGTAAAGAAGAGCTGGAGAGGCTGGCAAGAATACACATCGAACTGGCAGTTAAAGATCATGCCATCCTACTGAGAGGGTGCCGGCTAATCATCCCTGTGACACACAAAGCAGGGGTCATTAAAATAGCACGTGATGGACACAGAGGAGCCGACAACACAAAGAGGCAACTACGGTGTCATGTACGGTTCCCCTTTCTGGACTCACTGGTCGATAGCTGGGTCAAGAACTGCCTGCCATGCCAATGCACAGCAAGAGAGGAGGCCCCGATCCCACTGCAGCCAAGGCATATTCCAGACCGGCCATGGGACAAAGTAGCAGTTGATTTTTACAGGCCGATGGAGTCAGGGGATTAACTTATATTGTTTGTTGACGAGAAAGTGACAACCACTGCATACCCCCAACTTGCAGCAATTTGATGAAGTACTCAGTTAGTGGGGCATCCCATGGTCCATCAAGTCTGACAATGGACCCCCATTCAACAGCCATGAGTTTGGAGCCTTTGCGAGGCATATGGGGTTTACGCACCTGATGATAACCCCACAGGCCAATGGAATGGCCGAACGCTTAACGGCGTCAATCAAGTAAACAATGCAAGAGCAATGAAAGAGCGCACGTAGAAGGCACCAACCCACACCAAGTGCTATGTAGACTCTTACGAGACTACTGCAACACGCAACATGCCCCACACACCGGCTAAGTTAATGATGCAATACAAACTATGCACCCGCATTGTGAAACATCCCAAGGCTCCTGAAGAGGAAGACGGTGAGATCATAAGAAGAGACACTGAGAGGAAAGAATGGGACAAGCTGGACTCAGACATGAGGTGAAGAGCTGCGCCCAAGGACATCCAGGTGGGAAACGAGGTCCTCGGCCAGCAAGCCATGACAAGGAAGACCGACTCCAGGTATGTGCAGAAGCCTATGAATATAGTCGCCATCAAAGGAACCATATTGACTGCTCAAGATGGAGACCATGAGATTACAAGGAACAGTTCACAGTTCAAACACCTCATCAAGAGAGAAAATTGTGAACCGGAACCAAGAGAGCAGCGAGATGATCTGTGGATCCCTCCAGAAAAGGCCTATCATCTGGTGCCCGCGACAATTGTGACACCAGGTCCGGAATGGCCACGTGAAGGAAACGCATGACCTAATCACCTGATTAGAAAGCCCACTCGTTGAGTTGAAGAATGTTAAAGCCGGACGAATGAACATTTGTCTGGGGGTGATGTTATACGTCTCTGCCCCTTTAAGGGCGAGACGCGGGACTGGTGTGAGGAAAGGGAGGATTTTGAAAGGGGACGTCAGTTAGTGTTATACAGTGAATAAAGAAAGACGTAGACCCATGTTCTCTTGTGCCGCGTCCTTATTTTGTAGTGCCCATCCGGGCAACAAAAAGGTTTGCAGGAGCATACACAATCATTAGACTAACAATATATATTTCGAGTTCTGAGGGGCATCATAGACAAAACACTCTTGGCTAGGTCAGGGAGCATATTTGGCCTTGGAAATAGGTCTGTCTCTGTTGCAGATCTTTCTGCTATTTTTTAAACATCTGCCTCATGCATTAGGAGCAGTATGGTACCCTAATTTGCTTTTAAGTTCTAAATGCGGCTGGAGGTGTCATCATATGAAGCTTGTATTCACTTTCTGTACCATGATTGCGACACCGTTATCTGCTTTGTAGGCTCGATGGTTATGGCCATTTGGACGAACTAGTGACTAGCTATTAATGTGGCATTGACATATGTGTCCAACCTTGAGCACAAGGGGCAAGTGGGGAGAGGATAGTCGTGAGCTTTGGGTACGATAGGTTTTTGTGTCATTGAAAGGTCATGCCAGCAAATCTCTCATGGATTGCCCTCAAGGACAAGTTGGGCAGCCTGCTGGTCTTTGAATCAAGGTAACAACAAGCATCTTTGGGCTTGAATCCCGGTACCATGTGTTTCGAAATGAGAAATCAATCAATCAATGAACTGTATTCTGAGGTTTAGCAAGGTCAGCAGATTTGTTCTAAAAGTGAGCTGTGTTTTTAGGGTCGAAATTGGTGGCCGTCGGATCAATAGTGCGTATCGCGGTATGAAGGTCCATACACCATTGCCAAACCTGAATGCAAATTTTACAGGCTACCTGTGTAGCAACAGAAGAACATACAGGTTTCTGTGGGCATCGGATGGTCCTGCAGCTGAAAGGCTGGCCTATTGTAGCAGTAATAAGTGTAGTTAGGGGTAAAGCAGTTGATAGGTTGTTAGCTTCAACTGTGTATTTAATCCGCTCCCTGGCATTTCCCTTGAATCAGAGGGGTGGTGCGTGGTGTCTCTAGGATCTTGTTCCGGGGTCATGGGGTGCACGTTTTAAGCATGTGTATAGTGTTACCCCTCCCAGAAAAGTACAGCAGTACATCAAATAACTCGAGGTAGCCTGAGGAAGGGGAGTAGCATGGAGATATTGAGAGTGTCTATGATTTGATTGTTTCACGACCAGACTGAGGGAAGAAAGTGACCAGTTCTGCTTAATCTTATTATGCCCAATGAAGTTCACGCGCTGGGAAGATGTCTCAGCGAGTGGAGGGATCGCTGCTGCGATCTGTGGATGATCGGCAGGCTTGAATCCCGTCAAGGCCAACTCGGACCTTTCATCTTTCCAAGGTCGAAAAATGAATATCAATTTTGGTTGGGTGATATTGTATGTAGATATATATGTTCTTTGTAAAGAGCTTAGGTGTGAGTGCTAAATGAATAACACATCACTAGCGTTGTTTTGTGATTATGTTATTAGGGAGTGGAATCCTGATGCATCCCACTCACTCTGGTGGAGTTATACAGTGATCCTTGAAGTTAAGGCATTGGTTGAAAATGGTGGTCTTTATACATGCTAACACCCATGTAAGTGTTGTCAAGTTGTCAAGTTGGTGTTAATGGAAAATAATGTATTTGGGTCTCCTCTAGTAATATCGGAGCGGTTCGCAGAGGTGGAACATAAAGTACAATTTCAGTTTGAGAGTGTATGCTGTGGAGATGTATCCAGACACATCCCATCCAGTGTGTGGGAATGATATTGGGCGGTGGACATCTGGTGCCTACAAGAAATATATTAGGAATGAAAGGAGGTAGTGTATGCCAATGCTGGTTATATATTTCTCTCCCCCGGTGATAGAGGACACCACAGGTAGCACTAAGATAGCATGGGTGATTGGTCACACATTCGTAGCGAGAGCAGCAGAATGTGCAAACTTCAGGAAGAATACAAGAAAGACGACATTTGATGGTTTGGTAAGCTAGAGATGAGATTGGATGAATTTAAGAGCATCATGAAGAGGTTTACTGAGAAGGAAGCCCCTCCCGACATGGTGGTTATTCATCTAGGTGGGAACAGTCTGGTTCAGATGGGCAACATTTTGCACAAGGACTGGCTTTTCAACAATTAGGTACGGCTGTTAAACCTATGAGTGACTGGTTACTACGAGAAGGAAAGGGTTCATCTGTCAAAAATTGGTTCGGACCTCTTCTAATTGAATTTACAAGACGCTCTAAGAGAGTGAGGTTGTGAATAAAAATGTGTACACTGATGGGTCTGCAAAGGGGTGAAAACCCCTTTTTGCTGTGGCGGTTGCTCAGGCGATTGAACAGTGCAAAAACAAGCCTCCTGACGGAGGGAAAGGATGACCAGAAGTAAATAGCCCCCTGCTATCCTAGCACGGCGGGAGCGGCAAGGTTGGCTAAAGAGGTGCACCCCCCGTGCCTCATTTGGTTGTTAGGTTCCAGCCTTAGCTAGTGAAAAGGAAAGCAGAACAGTGTTATGCGCAGCCTAACATTGGTGGTTGTCCAATGTATTCAGCCCTGAGTGGGAGGCTCAGGGAGTGAGACCTAAGTGTGCTTGTAAAGAGTTGTAAGGAGAAGAAGAGAGCTGACTGGAGATAAATAAAGAGATGAAAAGAAAAAGGGAGTGCTGATGAAGAGGAAGACTAAACAAAAAGGTGCTGCCGATCATGTTTTGAGGTTTATGGTTGAAAATATGTAATAATAAACTACAGCCTTGTTTTGCCACAATAAGAAGAGCTTGGTCTGGCCCCAGCTATTCAGACAAAGTAAGCTACAGAGGAATTAGTAATAGGTTGGATGTGGGGGGGCAAAATATACCTGACTGCCTATGTTATTCTGCCAGCCTCCTCTCCCTGAAGAACCAGCCTGGCCTAGCCAGGAACTGAGAGTCGACCATGGAAGAAAACAGAGCCCTGGGCCCTGGAATCTGGGAATTCATCCTAGTTCTGGTGTCTGGTAATTCATCTCAGTGCTCCCCTGAATCCATTGACATTATCCCACGGCAGCTGTAGCAGCCGGTTCACAGGGGCCGTGGCTCACCTCCCACTATGGCAACTCGGTGAAATAAAAATGAAATGAGAGTTGTGGGGTTCCGCTCCCTTCTCTTTGCCCTTTATACTAATCGCAGCTCTCTTAGTGTGCTTCCGAATGCGCAGTCTGCAGAGGCGCAACATCAGCATGATTCTGATTCAGGAGCTGTTTGGCAACGGCAAGCAAGGACAAACGTATACAGATCATTATGCTGAGCCAGCCATCGAAGTTAGACACATGACATGTTACAAAAATGATGATTGGCAGACATACTGTGAACCAGCCCATCATTGCTGGATATGGTGTGGGGCATCTGAAATATAACAAATGCCATGGCAAGACATTACTAGTTCCCACGGCAACCATATTCTCTGTTGAGAGCCACCTACCTTTCTCTTTTACCTGTAGTAAGTGTTGACCTCATGGTGGCGCGTTGAACCACTAAATGCGGCAAAACCAAAAAGAGCAACGTTCTTATGATAAAACTGCTTGTCATACACAATTAGTTTGAAATGTTCCACTTTGTTCTTTTCTCTTGACGTTCATATATCAAACTTGTAGGAAGAATTGCCTGCTTTTTTTCAGTTTTCGTACATAAAATTAAAGGGAACATTTTAAGAACATTAGGCCTCATTACAAGGTTAGCGGTCCGGTAATAACTATACCGGCGGTAAGGGAATACCGGCATCATTTACCGGACCAGGCCATCACGACTTGCAATGCCGGTCTTACTGGCATCAACACGGACCTGCTGTGACCGTGCACTATTGTACCGGATTGTGTGCGGACACACGGCCACCGTGCCAGTAACACCGGCATGCCGCAAGGCAGAGGACATTCCGAGTCGCACGGACATGCACTTACCGGCATCCAGATGCCGGTAAGAAGGGTCACCAAGATGCCGGTAACACCGGTATTGCGGGACAGCCGTTAATGGCAATCTGCTGTGCACAGACCTGCCACAGGTGCACACAATCAGCACAGGTGGAGGCATTGGAGTCTGGCCCAGCACAAAAGGTGCACCCATACACCACACCCCTTCCAAGACCAAAATGATTCCACTAGCTGTTGCGATACATGATCTGGAGGACATGCCTGCACTGCTACTCTTTGAGCAGGTAGTACACCAGGGATTACAGAGGAGCAGAGGAGGAGGAGAAGGACAATCGGTCTGGCCCTTCAAATACCACCAGTGCAGGCAGGGGTTCCCCGCAGGCAGCCACCAATCCCTCGCATAAGGGCCAATCCATTCGACTTAACCCCAGTACAGATCCACACCCTGTACTGCCTGGTCAGGGACACCATCACCACCATCGTGGATCTCCGTCATGATGACCTGGTCAGCCTGATAAACATCCGCACCGCCATCCACCCTGTGCTGAAGGTAGTGTCTGTGCTCCACTTCCTGGCCACTACCAGCACACAGTGGTGCAGCTGCATGACATCTCGCAGCCATGTTTTTCCGGTGTGCGGAACCAGGTGCTGGATGCACTCCTAAAGCATGCAAGTGCCTACATATCCCTACCACGGACTGCACAGGAGGTGAATGACACCAAAATTGTATTTCATGCACTGGCAAGCATGCCCCACGTCATTGGTGCCCCCGACTGCACCCATGTGGAGTTGGTAGTCCAGCATGCCGTGGAGGTGGTGTACCGCAATCCGAAGCAATACCACTCCATCAATGTCCAGATGGTGTGTAATGCACAACGTGCCTGGCTGTTGGGTAAGTCTGACCACAGGGCCATGGGGTTCATTTTTGGGGGGGGATCACATGCTTCTGATGTTTGTTAATCTGCTTAGAATCACATGCCGTGTATAGTCCGACATCCAGTGGTAACTGCGGAGTATTGCATCTTGTCTTTCGAGAATCGAAAGGGGACGTCGACATGGGCGTGCCTGTAACACTATTCGTACGTGACGTGCAGTGTACCCAAGACCCTTCACACGTCAAGGTCCCTCAGATTGTTTTTTTCCACCCAGATAACTGGTCGCCCTTATGCAGAGTTCGTAAAGAACATTGCTCTGTCCAACTGACCTTTGGTTGAATAATTCTATAAAATAGTTAAGATCACCCCTTCTGTCCCTTATCTTGACGGCTGTTCCAGTCTTCCCAAAGACCTGGGAGAACTTCAAGGGACTGTGATTCTGTCGGCGTTGCCGACCTCGTGGCCAGGCCTTCCACCAGCCAATGCAGTAGGGAGAGTGGGGTCGGGGTGGACATTTCTTTTCAAACTGAAAATGCCTTTCCGTTTCCTTCCTCTTTCCCGTTTGGTCTTATTCACTCTGTGTATGATATGATATGATATGATAGTTTATTTAAGGATGTGAAATTAACTATCGTACTCGGCCTGACGACATATTAGATAGTACAAGAGCTGAGATAGATAAGGATTGGAGGGTGAGAGTGGGAAGGAAATGGAAACAGACATGTGACTACCGTACTAGGGCTGACAACATTTCTGGTAGAGCCGGAGAAAAACAAAAGATGAGGCAGAGAGGTGCAGAAAGGAAGGGGAGGAACAAAACAAGCGACTATCGTGCTGGGCCTGACAACATTTCAGCTAGTGATGGATGGGGTAGTGGTGGTGACAGTAAGGGGAGGTGGGAGGAGACAGACGAGGTTGTTATCATACTAGGTCCAGGGACAATTCTGATAGAGTAAGTGCATAGAAGAAAGTAAGGGGAGGAGGGGAGGATATAGGAGAAGGGAAGGGAGGGGAGAACAGAGAGTAAGCAGTCAGAAAGAGTGGAGAAGAGGGGAGAGCAAATACCCTCAGCATGGAGATTTTGCCCTATTTGTAAGAGCAAATTCCCATGGAAGGATAAGCACAGACGGTGTAACCGGTGCTTGCCCCTCGATCACGAAGAGGAAGGGTGTGCGGCTTTCAAGCTCCTCCGCCCCAAGACCTTAAAGGAGCGTAGGGTAAAACGGTGGGCGGTCTACGGTATGTCCAAGGCCGAAGCTTCTCCCACTGCCGCTACCACCGAATTTGACGACGGCGAGAGTGACTATCTGACCTCCGAACCGGAGGTTGTTGACCATTCGACGGATTGTTCGCATTCCGCTGAGTCTGTCCCCAGCCCCGATAAGCATGGCGTAAACTCTGCTATGGGGAAGTCACATCCGGTGACAAAGACAGACACGTGCACGGCACTAAACACACAACCCCAACCCTTACTTCAACTACGCTGAAGAAGACTTTGGCGCTAACGAGTACACCGATAACTCCAGCGATACCCGCCAATCGCCGGGATCGGCAGCCCTCCCCGCAGCCACATATGCGCCTAGCGACTGGGCAATCCAAGGCAAAGGGTGCTACCCCCAAATACATAGTTCCATCGACACGCATCACAAGAAGGCGTACAGTGACGATAAGGTTCCGGCTCCGCTGAGGACTGCGATAACTCAAGACAAGGCACAACCACCACCGAAAATTACAGCGCTACTGGAAAAAGGTGGCCGATAAAGGCAAGGCCTTGGCTCCGCCGAGAAAAACTCCCTTACAATCATCGGCTGTAACTACGCGCCTCACGTCTGAGGAGGATGTCGGAGGCAGCCTGGCAACAATTGTGTCCGCTGATTCTCAAAGACGGCAGTTTAGGGACTCTTCGAATGTTTCCGAAAGGCCCAAGGATCCACCAAGATCTAAGGAGAGCGTTCATACGTCGAGAGAAAAACACAGGGATACCCCACCTTCATCGGTCCCACCAGAGGAATTTTCTGAAGGAGAAGAAGGACTTTCTTCGATGTTAAGGCACAAATCTCTACAGTTTTCAACGGAAGAGAGTGCTAGAGACACTTTTTCGATGGAAGACAGTGCTAGAGACATTTTTCCACCTCTAGACCATTCTAGGTCGTCCGTCTGGACTAGAGAAAAGTTTGAGGACTGCATGGAAAGGCTGGACAGGTTTGTTTCATGTTCAGAACAACCTACACTAATAATACCACAGGATGAAAGCCCTTTTTACCCTAGAGCTAAATTCCCAAGGCTTTTTGAACCCTCTTTAGAAGAGGATATATATACTTATGACCTTACTGAAAACAACATTCCACCAGTTACTGTAGAGGAAAATCTTTTCTCTAACGAAGAGGAACATGAGCCCATTGAACATGAGCCCATTGAGGGCTGGGGAGAGGACCCAGATATGGGTGACCCTCAACCATGGCAGTCCCCAGATCCGCAAGATCCAGATCCAGATATTCTGGCTTTGGACTCCCCTCAAACCTCCCCTACAAGAAACCCCTCTCCAATTGATGATCAGTTGACGTTTAACTTAATGTTATGTAAGGCAGCTGAACACTTTAAAATTGCCACTGAAGAAGCAGCCCCTGAAGCCGACTTCATTGAAGATATACTGAAAGAGGAGCCGCCAGCCAGTCAGGCTATCCCTCGCCTCAATTTGATTAAAAACGCTTGGCTCCCTCCGTAGCAACACCTGCTCTCACAAGAGGTGTAAACCCAAGAATTGAAAAACCCTTTTGCCTTCCTCTCTCAGATCCTCTATATATTAGAGGTCATTCCACCTCAGATTCTTTGGTAGTCACTACCACAAGAAAAAGAGCAGGGGTCCCTTTTTTCAACCGGCGAGGCACCCCCTGGCAAAGAAGGGAAAAGACTTTACGCACTTGGGAAGAGGGTTACCACAGCAGCAGCGTACTCTACGTGTATTGCCAATAACACCACTTTATTGGGCAGTTACGCTGATGCGCAATGGGCTTTAATACAAGGCCTACAAGAGGCTCCAGAAACTCTACAAACCCGTCTCCTCACCACAGTCTCTGAGGGTAGGCAAGTTAACCAGAGCATTTTGAAGAACACTTTGGATTCTGCCAAGACGGCCAGTCGAGCCCTGGCTCAGGGCATACTCCTCAAAAGACACGCATGGCTTCGGAACTCAAGATTTAAACCTGAGACACAAGCGTCGCTTATAAACAAACCTGTGGAGGAATCCATTTTGTTTGGGAAAGCGGTCAACGAGGCACTAGAGACCGCAAAAAAGGAACATGACACTCTAAAGAGTCTGGACCAAATTACTCAGAGACCTTCCATAAGACGAGGATTTGGAAACAGAAGGTTTTTTCGTGGCAAATGCTTCACTCATCAACAATACTCTTCAGGAAACAACTGGAAATCTCCACAGGAAACCAACATTTACACCGCCCCATAACCCCAAAAGGGACAGCGCCGTGGTAAAGGAAGGGGCAGGAACCCTACCCCCAGAGGTTCTCCAGCCTCAGGTTCCAAATGACCCAAGGATTCAGGTCCCCTTCAGGCATGGGAGGGAATAACCACGGACCAGTAGGTGCTAAAAACCATAGCTCACGGGTACTGTGTAGAGTTCAACCAGTCCCCAAAATTCAGACCTCCATGACAACGAAGACTAACACCAGAACATCTTTGCATACTTCTTCAAGAAGTCGAGATACTGGAAGAAAAAGGAACCATAGAGATTGTACCTCTACCACAGGTAAAAGAAGGCATTTATTCAGTGTACTTCCTTGTACCCAAAAAGGATCTAACCATGCACCCTGTTCTAGATCTGCGCCCAGCGAACAAATTTGTAAAAACACAAAAGTTCTGCATGGTCACCCTGCAGGAAGTAATTCCCCTGCTCACACAGGGGGATTGCATGGCAACTCTGGACATGAAAGATGCATACTTTCATATTTCGATGTTGCCAGCGCACAGAAAATACCTCAGATTTATGATACAGAACAAACATTATCAGTTCAAGGTACTACCCTTCGGCATAGCATCTACACCAAGGGTATTTACAAAGGTACTAGCAGTAGTGGCAGCACATCTGTGCAGGCAAACCATTCCAGTTTATCCTTACCTCTACGACTGGCTCATAACAGGGGACTTTTACGAGACGTGTCTGTCAAATACCCAAAAGACGTTAGATCTTTTATTCAGTCTGGAATTCTCTGTCAATGAGAAAAGAATCCAACTTAGACCCCAGTGAAGTCAAACAATTCCTAGGGGCTCTAATTCAAACAAAGGATGGCCTTGTCCTCTCCAACGAGAGGGTTCAAAACATGTTATTTCAAATTCCTCATTATGTAGCCAGTCGAGAGTAACAGTATGCAAGGCTATGCATCTGCTAGGAATGATGGCGTCATGTATCTACTTAGTTCCTCACGCGCGCCTGTGCATGCGCCCAATGCAAGACTGGCTAAGCAGCCAGTGGTGTCAGGCCAACGAACAGTGGGAGGATTTAGTAGTGGTCTTGCCAGCCCTAGTTCTATCGCTGCAGTGGTGGTCGAGGGTAAACATCTTGAAAGGGAAATCCTTCACCACCCCCGCAGTGGAAGCCACTCTAAGTACAGCCGCCTCCCTCACAGGGAGGGGAGCCCACCTGCTTCAGAAAACAGCTAGCAGAGTTTGGTTGTCAGACATAGGGCCTCATTCCGAGTACGGCGCTAACCAATGGCACTATTAACGCCTTGGTTGACGCCGTACCCGGACCGGCAGCGCCTTGGTGGATGGCGGAATTACCGCCCCATTCCAAGGTTGGCGGGGCGGTAATTCCCCATTCACCAAGGCTCTTCCCCATTCCCAAATGAGCCCCCATAGGGCTCAATGGGAATGGGGAAGATGCAAAAAACGGTGACCGTTCATTACGGTCACCGTTATTGGCTTGGAGGCCCCTTTGCGCCCTCGACTTTAACACCTGCTCAAAGCAGGCGTTAAGGGCGAGGGCGCAAAGGGAACTCGGAGTATGGCGGTAAGGGATTACCGCCACCGGTCTCGTTACCGGTGGCCGCTATCCCTTACCGCCATACTCGGAATGAGGCCCATAGTGTCCAACCACATAAACCTGCTGGAATTGCTGGCAGTGTTCAAAGCACTAAAAGCTTTCTAAACACAACTGTCATGATTCCTGCCCCTCATGTCCCCAGCCCTCCAAGATGTCAGGCTGGAGCCAGGCCACAATCACCTACATGGCCCACAAGGGCCTCTCCATCCTTCCAAAGACCCACTGGGAGTCAGACTTGGCGCTTGTGGCACCAGACTCACTCACTCCCATAGGATAACATTGGGGATTGGACTTGGAGTGCTTTGATTGGGACAAGATGGATGCCCCCACATATTTCGGTTCCCAGAACTGCATGTGCAGTCTAGTCTTTTGGGTGTGGTTCAGCCCAGAGACACCTGGGATATCCAGAGACTATTTAAGCCATGCCCAGGCTGAGAAACATGCTTTGTGTTTTCTGCACCTGCAGCGTGACACTCACCGTGTTCGGATCAGTCTCCAGTAGGCCTGCATCTTTCTTTTGCGCTCAGCTCCTGCAAGAAAAAGAACACAGTTAGGAACAGCCTTACCTTGCGGCGCTTCTGCCCATCATTCATCGCTTCTTCTGTTCTGCGACCATCTTCGGCGGTGTCATTCCCATCCCGGCACGCTGCTTCCTAAGGGAAAAGAACAGAAAAAACGCATTAGTAAGCATTCAGCAAATCTTCGCTTATTTTTAAAGACTGTACGAGCTTCAAACGTTTACCTGAATCCCAGCCGCTCTGGGGGAACTCTGTCTCCGGAACTTCTCATCCATCTGCAAGAGGGAAAAGACACTCCAGGTTAGCGTGGAAACATCTAGAGGCGCTGCATACCGCGCTTACTCACGCATTTCTTCTTCATAACCGGCATCCATGCTGAAAACGTTGCGGAACCTAAAAGACACAGAAAAAGAACTCAGTTCAATACAAATACGAAAGGGTCGCATTGCGCATCGCGCTCTCACTCACCTTCAGCGCTACTCATCTCAGCAGCACGTCTGATCCCCGGCCCCCGGCCATCATCTAAGGAAGGAAAGGAACGAAGTTAGAGAACTGTTCAAAAGACTCAGTATACTTACCTGTCGTACTCTTGCGAGTGAAGTAACTAGGCAGCAACAAACCTGCATCAATCAACGCGCCCCTGCACGAAAAGCAGGACGGAGAACACACTTTCCAAGAAAACAAGGTGAGCTGCGGATCAAAGGGAATGGTTGGACCCCGGGGAAGAAGGGGTTCAAGCACACAGAGACAATAGGGAGTTAAACTCTACCAATCCTGTGTTTCAGGCCCAGTCTCCAGTCAAGTAGACTCCAGGGAAGGGTTTGAGGTCGTAAGAGGTCAGAACAGGCTGAGTGACATTCCCGAGGATACCAGGTGAGCGTTACAGAACACAAAGACTCACATCAAAATCCGCCTGGGCGTCATGGAAACGTCAGAAACCGACCAGTTAGCCTACATGTTGGGGCAGCTACGTTCCAAAGTACATGCAGCCAGGCAGGGGACCAACACCCTGAGGAGAGAGCTGATAGTAGCCAAAGAACGCACTGATGATTTAAGCCGGCAACTTCTCCAGTCACAGGCAGGGCATGCACCATTGTCGGGAAGCATGCCCTTGAGGCCAGCACCATCAGCCAATCCCGTTCAGATAACCCTTCCCGAGGCAGTTCCCTTGGCCCCGCCTGAACGATTTACGGGGGATCAACGTTCATGAACCAGTGCCGCCTGCACTTCCTTTATAGACCAGGGGCCTTTCCGAATGAACAATCACGGGTGGCTTTTGTGCTATCCTACCTGAGTGGTAGCGCCGCGGACTGGTCTGTACCCTTTGTGGCCCAAGACGATCCTTTGCTGCATGACTTCAGGGGCTTTCAGCAGGAGATGGAAAAGCTGTTCGCCCTTCGTACTTATGGGCAGGCATTAGACAACGAACTTCCGTCCCTACGCCAAGGGAATCAAGACCTATTAACATACATAGCCACGTTCAATAGACTCGTAGTTGAAGCAGAATGGCCAGTGGAGAAAAGAAGCACGTTATTTCATCAGGGTTTGTGGGGGGAGCTCAAGGATGTTCTCACACAAGTAGTGAACCCCCCGAAAGACTGCTCAGAATTCATTGACCTTGTTGTTCAACTGGATCATAGGTTGCAGGTCCGAAGAGCAGATCGAACCAGACCGGAACCTCGCCCTATGTATGTGCGTTCAAAGGACAATATTGCCCGTACAACGGAAGGTTCAGGAGAACCAGTGCAAATTGGGGGGGTCAGATCCCCCTTGACTAAAGCGGAAAGGGATAAAAGGACACAGCAGCAGTTATGTCTGTACTGTGGAAGGTCAGGTTATTTCCTTAAAGAGTGCCCTGTGAAGCCACCGAGGAGGACGGTAGGGGCATGGACAAGGAAGATACCATCAAGGAATCGGAAAACTCCCCAGCCCGGCAAGTGTAGGGGTCCACTTTTCGAGCGAAGAAAGTGAACTACAGACCTCCCATTTTGCACTATCTGTGGTCTTGATCAATCACCAACAACCATCTCGGATGCACGCAGTAAGAGCGTACATTGACAGTGGAGCCGTTGGGAATTACATCGGCCAGGATCATGCGGCAAAGATGGGGCTTCTGTTACGCCCTAAATCAACCACTGACACTGTTACCACTGTCGACGGCACGGAAATAGCTTCTGGTCCAGTATCCCAATGCACTGCAGCTTTAACACTTCTGTGCCAGGATGGACACCAAGAATAAATCTTTTTCGACCTCATTAAGGCACCACAGTTCCGGTTGATTTTGGGAATGCCATGGTTGGTAGCTCACAATCCTCGAATCGATTGGCGAGCAAAAGAATTGGCCTTTCCCGAGACTTGCACCCACACATGTTATCCTGAATACCAGGACTTTCAAGATGTCTTTCAGAAAGAACAGGCTAATACCCTGCCACCGCATAGACCATACGATTGCCGAATCGACCTGATACCGGGTGCACAACTCCCTTGTGGGCGAATTTACGCACTCACGGAACCAGAAAACCAGCACCTGAAGGCCTACCTTGACCAATACCTGGCCAACGGGTTCATCCGTCCCTCGAAGTCTCCAGCAGCCAGTCCTCTATTCTTCGTACCGAAAAAGGAGGGGGACTTGAGAACGTGCATCGACTATCGCGCACTGAACCAGATTACTGTAAAAAACCGCTACCCCCTGCCACTGATCCCTGAATTGCTTGATCAAGTCAAAGATGCCCAAATCTACACAAAACTAGATCTGAGGGGGGCATATCACCTTGTTCGCGTAAAACAGGGGGACGAATGGAAAACCGCTTTTCGCACCAAATACGGCTTGTACGAATATCAAGTAATGCCCTTTGGCCTTTGCAACGTGCCTGCAGCATTTCAATACTTCATGAACGATGTCCTACGGGAATTGATTGATGCCTGTGCTCTAGTGTACATCGACGATATTCTAGTATATTCCGCATCAAAGCAGGACCACGTTAAACACGTCCGATCCGTATTGGAGAAACTCTGTCAACACCAGCTCTACGCCAAGCTCGAAAAGTGCTCATTTGTCATGATCCCTGCTTCCAAGGGGTCAGGACTTGCCCCACGACCTTGGAAGCAGGCCCATGACTCTGATCCCAGGAACCAGCCAGTCCCTATAGGGACCCTCTGGACCTTGTCCTGGCGCCAGTGGCGCCAGGCTCATGATGATGACTGGTCCCGGCACAGGAAGCGCCGGGCTCATATTAGATAAGAGTGCTTGGTGGACCTACCTGTAGCAGACCATGCTGCTTACTTACCAGCTAACTGGTCTCCTGATCCTTCTCTGCCTGGAACTACTTTTTCTGTCTGGGTGGAGCAGGAGCCACTCCCTGGAAGCAGAACACAGGAACTCTTCTAGAAATCTGGAACTCTTTTCTTACCTGGGTGAGGCCGTGGAAGGAGACGCCTAAGCACTACAGAAGGCTATTTAAACCACACCCGATTGGTTTCACGTGCTTCGCGTTATTCTGCATCTGCAGCAGGACGCTCACCGTGTCAGCTCCAGGAAACCTCCAGCTCCAGATCCTGTGAACACGAAATAACCTGCTGGAATCCAATCTTCAGTCTTCTTCAGTCTTCTGCAGCTCCTGCAAAACAAAGGCACAGGTTAGGCTAAAGTAAAGGCAGTGAATCTACTTACCTAATCCAACGGCAGCATCCAAGGCGCCTTTTTCTGCCTTTCTCTTCCGGCATCCGACATCTGCAAAGAGTGAGAACATCGGTCAGTAATATTCAACTACAAGTTCTGCTTACCTGTGTTACGCCCGTTCCAACTCAGCTCGCGCTGCATTCCGGCACCTGCAAGGCAAGATACATCGGTTAGTAACGCTTAGTTACAAGACTGCTTACCTGTGTTACGTTCGCTTTCAATCTGTTCGCGCTGCACCTCAGTACCTGCAAAGACAAAAGAGACATTACGGAGCATTCTCCAGCGCTAGTGCAGTCTTTCTACTCACGTGCCATTAGAAGGATAATCTTCATCGTCACAGCATCTGAAAAGGGAAAGACATAGACTTTACAGACTTAAGACTTTTGAAAGAGAAGAGAACAATGCAAAAGGAACTTTAATACTTACAAGGCACGCTCGTGCATTAACGGCGTCTTCGCTCTCAGCAAATCCTCTGCAATCAAGAGGCAGAGCTCGCATCCAGTGAAGCAACTGGACCCAGCGCCCCTGCACAAGACGCAGGATGGAGAGCCCGGCATTTACCTATATAAGGTAAGCGCAATATCAACCCAGTTCCACGGGGAAAGAAAGGGCGAGAGGGGCTAGGAACTTTCCGAACCTTCCAATCACTAATACCTTGGTTTACCCTTGCAGACATCTCACTCTTCAGCTTAAACTGTCGGTGGGAAGGGGGCCCAGTCCGGGAGCAAAACGAACCCTGCGCCTAGCACTGAAGACAGTATCCTCGCCAGATCAAGACCTGCGCCTCCGGGGGAACCAGGTGAGCGTTACTGAACGCGAAGCCTTACCACAAAATTCCCGCCCAGGCTCAATGGAAACCTCAGACACAGACCAGTTGGCCCAATTACTCGGGGAGTTGAGGGCGGAAGTACACGCTGCACGTCAGGAAACAAATGCCCTAAGGAGGGAGTTAGTGGTCTCCAAAGAGCGAACAGACGATTTGGCTAGACAATTGCTGCAAGCCCAAGCTGGACAAACTCCTCTACCAACCCCAAGTGGGGGCCACGCTCCTCCAGCTTCCTCGAATCCGGTACAAATCAATCTACCAGGAAATATACCTTTGGCTCCGCCCGAACGCTTTTCAGGTGATCCAAAAAGGTTTGCTGTGTTCTTCAATCAATGTCGCTTGCACTTTTTGTGCAGACCCGCCGCTTTTCCAACGGACCAGGCTAAAGTGGCCTTCGTGCTCTCTTATCTCAGTGGCAGTGCCGCAGATTGGTCTGTTCCTTTAGTGTCTCAAGATGACCCCATTCTCCATAACTTCCAGGACTTCCAAGCCAGTATGGAGAAACTGTTCGCAAGGCACTATCAGGGACAGGCCTTGGACAATGAACTTCTTTCACTACGACAGGGCAATCAAGATCTTCTGACTTATATTGCATCATTTAACAGACTAGTGGTGGAAACCGGATGGCCGGAGGATAAGAGGATCACACTGTTTTACAGAGGTCTGCGTGGGGAATTAAAAGACGTTCTGGCTCAAGTGGTAAATCCTCCACAAGACTGTTCCGAATATATCGATCTGGTAGTGCAATTGGATCATCGACTACAGAATCGGAAAGCCGATCGATCCAGATTTGAAACCCGACTATTTTCAAGGCCACAAAGTTCTACGAAAGGAACTGATTCCGTGGAACCCATGCAAATAGGGGGTGTAAAAGGACCTTTAACCCAAAAGGAGAGGGAAAGGAGGAGACAACTGCAATTATGCCTCTATTGCGGAAACTCAGGGCACTTTCTTCGAGATTGTCCAGTGAAGCCCAAGAAGAAGATAGTAGGGGCGTCTGATAAAGGTACCGAGAATTCTGAGCCGGGAAACGACCTCGCCCGGCAAGTGTAGAGGTCCGCTTGCCGAGCGTTAAAACCAGTTATTTGACCTCGCATTTCATCATGCCCATGGTCCTCGTGAGTCCTGAACAACCTAATCGTATGCATGCCATTAAAGCATACATTGATAGTGGCGCAATCGGGAATTACTTGGACTGTGAGCTGGCCGCCAGGATGAATCTATCTCTTTGTCCAAAGACGGTGAAAGACGTCATTACCACCGTGGATGGTACGGAAATAGCTTCCGGACCCGTAACTCACACCACCATGGAAGTAACGTTAGTAAGCCAAGATGGGCATCAAGAGAAGATCGTGTTTGATGTGATCAAGGCCCCTCAGTTTCAAATCATCTTGGGAGTTCCTTGGTTGGAGAAACACAATCCTCAAATTGATTGGCGAGCAAAGACAATCCGGTTTCCAGAATGCGCTTCTACCTGCTACCCTCAGCTCTCCACCAAACTAGCTGCAACTGTTTCTGAGAGTCCGCAACTGCCTCCTGAATACCAGGAATTCCAAGATGTCTTTCGGAAAGACCAAGCTAATTCTTTGCCTCCCCACAGATCATACGACTGTCAGATAGACCTGATTCCCGGATCCACTCCTCCGTGCAGTCGGATTTATGCCCTTACTGAACCTGAAAATCTCCACCTAAGGCAATATTTGGACCAGTACCTGGCTAACGGATTCATCCGTCCTTCGAAGTCCCCGGCCTCCTCAGCTCTGTTCTTCGTGCCAAAAAAGGAGGGAGACTTAAGAACGTGTATAGACTACCGTGCCCTGAACCAGATTACAATTAAGAACAGGTATCCATTGCCATTGATCCCAGAACTACTTGACCAAGTCAAAAACGCCTGCATATATACTAAGTTAGACCTCAGAGGAGCCTACCATTTGGTGCGAATAAAGGAGGGCGATGAATGGAAGACGGCCTTTCGTACCAAGTATGGACTGTTCAAGTATCAAGTGATGCCCTTCGGGTTGTGTAACGCACCGGCCGCATTCCAGTTCTTTATGAATGACGTGCTCCGTGAACTCATTGATGTGTGTGTAGTTGTATACATTGACGACATTCTGGTTTATTCGTCCTCTGAGGCAGAACACCGAAAACGTAACCGCAGTACTGGAGAGGCTCCGCAAACACAAACTTTTTGCAAAATTAGAGAAGTACGTCTTTCATGTTACTGAGGTCGAATTTCTGGGATTTATTTTGTCACCTAACGGAGTTCACATGGACTCGAGGAAAGTAGATGCAATAATCAAGTGGCCCTCACCATCATCTGTAAAAGGGGTTCAAAGTATGTTGGGCTTCGCCAACTTCTATCGCAAGTTTATTCCAGACTTTTCTCGGGTAGTCCAACCCATTACAGCTCTCCTCAGAAAAAACAAACGTTTTGAATGGTGTACCGAGGCAGAACAAGCCTTTCAGGAACTAAAGACTAAATTTACCTCCGCCCCTATTTTAAAACATCCCCGCCCGGAACTACCTTACATCGTCGAGACCGATGCCTCCAGCCTTGCTATGGGAGCAGTGCTTTCACAAAGAGATCCAGAAACCAACCAGTTGCACCCCGTGGCGTTTTGGTCTCGCAAATTATCAGCCCCAGAAATCAATTACACCATTACCGATAAGGAACTGTTGGCTATTAAGTCCGCCTTTAAGGCCTGGTGGCATTATCTCTTAGGAGCCCGACACACAGTCACTGTCATTACTGACCATCGTAATCTACAGTATCTTAAATCAGCCAAAGCTCAATCCTCCAGACAACTTCGCTGGGCATTATCTTTTGCCGAATTTGATTTTATAATCACCTACCGACCAGGCAATAAGAATGGTAAAGCGGATGCCCTCTCTCGAATTGGAGTAGAGGAACCCATGGTTAACCCTGGGCTTGTACCTATTATTCCTGAACAAAGAATCCTGGGTTTGATCAGCATGCAATCCATTGAAGAAATTGAAACCCAGGTTAAACAACTTGTAACTCCAACGGACATACAAAAATGGCAGCTTCAGGGGGAAGACTTCACAGTAAAGAACGACTTATTATACTTCAAGGAACGACTTTATCTACCCTGTACCAGCTTACAAAATCAAGTCATCTCTTGTTATCATGACTCCTTAATGGAAGGACACCCGGGTATGGCCAAGACCTCGGAAAAGGTCAAGCGTCACTTTTGGTGGCCATCTTGGAGAAAAGACATCAGAAACTTTGTCATGTCCTGTGGAGTGTGCACCCAGAACAAGAGTCCTAAGGAAAAACCAGCAGGCCTCTTACAACCACTTGAAATTCCACCTCATCCCTGGCATACCCTTTCTAGGGACTTTATAACTGACTTACCTCCCTGTTCCGGATACAATACAATCCTGGTAATCGTAGACGTATTTTCAAAAATGGCACATTTCATCCCACTAAAGGGGTTACCGTCAGCAGCAATCCTGGCTCGAGAATTTCTTGAAAACATCGTTCGGTTGCACGGCTTTCCTTCAGTTTTAATCTCAGACAGAGGAAGTCAATTCATCTCCCACTTCTGGCGGAGTTGCTGTCGGTTAGCTCAAATTGATGTGAGGCTTTCCACCAGTCACCACCCACAAACCGATGGTCAGACCGAAAAGACCAATCAGACTTTGGAACAGTACCTACGCTGCATGCTGCAACAGACAGGAGGAACTTGGAAGGACATCCTTTGGATAGCCGAGTACGCTTACAATAACTCAGTCCACTCTGGAACCGGAAAGACCCCGTTTTTTCTTTTGTATGGTAATCATCCTCAAATCTCTAACCTGGATCCACCTCAGGATCTTGGAACACCAGCAGTTGACCACCTACATTCAACCATCACCCAAGCCTTCAAGGAAGCTACTACCCACCTTCAAAGGGCCAAGGAACAATACAAGAAAGGAGCAGATCAACATCGAAAGGAAGCCCCTCAATACCAAATAGGAGATCAAGTCTGGTTATCCACCAAATATTTACCCCTAAAGGGACCACGCACCTTTAACCCAAGATACCTGGGACCCTACTCTGTTACTGCCATAATAAATCCAGTAGCGGTCAAGTTGGAGTTACCCCCTCGCATGAAAATGCACCCAGTCTTCCATGTCTCACTACTAAAACCTGTTCAACCAGAAACCCGATTGACTAAATCTCCTGAACCTATCCTAGTTGACGGAGAACTTGAGTTTGAAATCAAAAATATCCTGGATTCCAAGATCTCCAAATCAAAACTACACTACCTGATTGACTGGAAAGGCTACGGCCCCCAAGAAAGATCTTGGGGACCTGCAGAACATGTACACGCACCCCGACTAATCAAGAAATTTCATTGGACATTTCCTAACAAACCAAGACCTCCGGAGAAGTCAACCTTGGGAGGGGCCTTGAGGGGGGGTGCTGTCATGATCCCTGCTTCCAAGGGGTCAGGACTTGCCCCACGACCTTGGAAGCAGGCCCATAACTCTGATCCCAGGAACCAGCCAGTCCCTATAGGGACCCTCTGGACCTTGTCCTGGCGCCAGTGGCGCCAGGCTCATGATGATGACTGGTCCCGGCACAGGAAGCGCCGGGCTCATATTAGATAAGAGTGCTTGGTGGACCTACCTGTAGCAGACCATGCTGCTTACTTACCAGCTAACTGGTCTCCTGATCCTTCTCTGCCTGGAACTACTTTTTCTGTCTGGGTGGAGCAGGAGCCACTCCCTGGAAGCAGAACACAGGAACTCTTCTAGAAATCTGGAACTCTTTTCTTACCTGGGTGAGGCCGTGGAAGGAGATGCCTAAGCACTACAGAAGGCTATTTAAACCACACCCGATTGGTTTCACGTGCTTCGCGTTATTCTGCATCTGCAGCAGGATGCTCACCGTGTCAGCTCCAGGAAACCTCCAGCTCCAGATCCTGTGAACACGAAATAACCTGCTGGAATCCAATCTTCAGTCTTCTTCAGTCTGCTGCAGCTCCTGCAAAACAAAGGCACAGGTTAGGCTAAAGTAAAGGCAGTGAATCTACTTACCTAATCCAACGGCAGCATCCAAGGCGCCTTTTTCTGCCTTTCTCTTCCGGCATCCGACATCTGCAAAGAGTGAGAACATCGGTCAGTAATATTCAACTACAAGTTCTGCTTACCTGTGTTACGCCCGTTCCAACTCAGCTCGCGCTGCATTCCGGCACCTGCAAGGCAAGATACATCGGTTAGTAACGCTTAGTTACAAGACTGCTTACCTGTGTTAGGTTCGCTTTCAATCTGTTCGCGCTGCACCTCAGTACCTGCAAAGACAAAAGAGACATTACGGAGCATTCTCCAGCGCTAGTGCAGTCTTTCTACTCACGTGCCATTAGAAGGATAATCTTCATCGTCACAGCATCTGAAAAGGGAAAGACATAGACTTTACAGACTTAAGACTTTTGAAAGAGAAGAGAACAATGCAAAAGGAACTTTAATACTTACAAGGCACGCTCGTGCATTAACGGCGTCTTCGCTCTCAGCAAATCCTCTGCAATCAAGAGGCAGAGCTCGCATCCAGTGAAGCAACTGGACCCAGCGCCCCTGCACAAGACGCAGGATGGAGAGCCCGGCATTTACCTATATAAGGTAAGCGCAATATCAACCCAGTTCCACGGGGAAAGAAAGGGCGAGAGGGGCTAGGAACTTTCCGAACCTTCCAATCACTAATACCTTGGTTTACCCTTGCAGACATCTCACTCTTCAGCTTAAACTGTCGGTGGGAAGGGGGCCCAGTCCGGGAGCAAAACGAACCCTGCGCCTAACACTGAAGACAGTATCCTCACCAGATCAAGACCTGCGCCTCCGGGGGAACCAGGTGAGCGTTACATCATTCCACGTCTCTGAGGTGGAATTCCTGGGCTTTATTCTCAGCCTGAATGGAATCCGAATGGATGTACACAAAGTAGATGCTATTCTGAACTGGCCATCCCCAAATTCATTCAAGGGGGTTCAAAGTATGCTGGGTTTTGCAAACTTCTACCGCCAGTTCATCCCAGGATTTTCGCAAATCGTGCATCCCATCACGTCATTGCTAAGGAAAAGCAACAAAAAGTTCCAGTGGACAACAGAAGCCGAGGAAGCTTTCCAGGAGCTCAAATCAAGATTCACATCTGCCCCAATCTTACGCCACCCTCGCCCTGATCTCCCAGACCTGGTGGAAATGGACGCCTCAAGCATGGCTATGGGAGCCGTCCTCTCACAAAAGGACCCCGAAACGGGCCAGTTACACCCTGTTGCCTTCTGGTTGCGTAAATTCACACCCCCTGAACACAATTACGCTATCACAGACAAAGAACGCCTGGCCATTAAGACAGCCTTTAAGGCATGGCGGCACTACCTCTTGAGCGCCAGACACACAATCACTGTAATAACTGACCACCGGAACCTCCAGTACCTAAAAACGGCAAAGGCCCAATCCTCACGACAACTACGTTGGGCTCTTTTTTTTGCTGAATGTGACTATGTGATTACATTTCGACCAGGGGTGAAAAACGGGAAGGCCGCAAGGGTATCAGACCCCTCACCCAATAGCAATCATCCCGAGTGACAAGCTCCTAAGAATCACAGCAACCATAGCTCAGAAAGAATTACATGAAGAAATCCAAAACCTGATGAATCCGGAGCAATTACAAGCGTGGAGTGCACAAGGAGAACATTACATGATAAAAGATCAGTTGCCCTACTCCAGGAATCGTTTATTCTTACCAAACCAAGAACTACGAGAACAAGTCATGTCCGGTTATCATGATTCCTTGATCGAGGGCCACCCCGGAATCGCTAAAACCCTAGCCAAAGTAAAGCTCACGTGGCGTAAAGACATTATCCAATTCATCCTATCTTGTGGAGTGTGTGCTCAAAACAAGTCATCCAAGCAGAAACCGGCGGGGCTATTACAACCATTGGAAATCCCACCAGCACCCTGGCACACATTGTCCCTCTATTTTATTACTGACTTACCACCCAGTCAAGGGTTTAACACTATTCTTGTCGTGGACCGATTTTCAAAAATGGAACATTTCATTCCTCTTAAGGGGCTCCCAAATGCTTCCACTCTGGCAAAGGTATTTCTTGAAGGCATCATATGGCTCCATGGGTTTCCTTCAGTTTTAGTCTCAGACCGAGGTACTCAATTCGTATCTAACTTCTGGAGAAAATGCTGCTCGATGGCCCAGATCGACATCCGGCTATCCACCAGTCACCATCCCCAAACGGATGGTCAAACTGAGAGGATAAATCGACGCTTGAGCAGTATCTGTGTTGCATGTTTCACCAAGCAGAAGGAAGCTGGTTCGACCTATTATGGATAGAATATGCTTATAATAATTCCCTACACACCAGCACTAGGCAGACACCCTTTTATACCATGTATGGCAGGCACCCACGTACTTCTGAGTTGGACGTTCCTACAACCCTGGAAATGCTAGCAGTCAAAACTTTGCACACAACCATTTCTCAAACCTTTAAAAGGGCAGCTGAACACCTACTTCAAGCTAAGAATCACCAAAAGAAGTTTGCTGATCAACACCGAGCAAAGGCCCCCAACTACCAAATGGGAGACAAAGTCTGGCTGGCGTCTAAACACGTGTCCATTAAAGGAACCCGAACCTTCCGTCCAAGAAACCTGGGTCCATTCACCGTCACCTCCGTGATAAATCCTGTGGCGGTAAGGCTAGCTTTGAGGTCAAACATGCAGATTCATCCTGTGTTCCACGTGTCCCTCCTTAAACCTGTTCAACCTGGGACCCAGGTAGCAACGCCACCGCAGCCAGTAGTAGTCGCCGGGGAGCCAGAATTCGAAGTCAAGGACATCCTGGATTCAAAGTACGTCAGATCCAAATTATACTACTTAGTAGACTGGAAGGGGTATGGTCCACAAGACAGGACATGGGAGCCTTGTGAGTACATCCATGCACCTCGCTTACTTAGACGATTTCATCAAAACCATCCAAACAAACCAGGACCAGACAGAAGAGCCACCTTGAGAGGGGCCTTGGCGGGGAGTGCTGTCATGATTCCTGCCCCTCATGTCCCCAGCCCTCCAAGATGTCAGGCTGGAGCCAGGCCACGATCACCTACATGGCCCTCAAGGGCCTCTCCATCCCTCCAAAGACCCATTTGGAGTCAGACTTGGCACTTGTGGCACCAGACTCACTCACTCCCATAGGATAACATTGGGGATTGGACTTGTAGTGCATTGATGGGGACAAGATGGATGCCCCCACATATTTTGGTTCCCATAACTGCATGCACAGTCCAGTCTTTTGGGTGTGGTTCATCCCAGAGACACCTGGGATATCCAGAGACTATTTAAGCCACGCCCAGGCTGAGAAACTTGCTTTGTGTTTTCTGCACCTGCAGCGTGACACTCACCGTGTTCGGATCGGTCTTCAGTAGACCTGCATCTTTCTTCTGCGCTCAGCTCCTGCAAGAACAAGAACACTGTTAGGAACAGCCTTACCTTGCGGCGCTTCTGCCCATCATTCATCGCTTCTTCTGTTCTGCGGGCATCTTCGGCGGTGTCATTCCCATCCCGGCACGCCGCTTCCTAAGGGAAAAGAACAGAAAAAAGGCATTAGTAAGCATTCAGCAAATCTTCGCTTATTTCTAAAGACTGTACGAGCTTCAAACGCTTAGCTGAATCCCAGCCGCTCTGGGGGAACTCTGTCTCCGGAACTTCTCATCCATCTGCAAGAGGGAAAAGACACTCCAGGTTAGCGTGGAAACATCTAGAGGCGCCGCATACCGCGCTTACTCACTGCATTTCTTCTTCATAACCGGCATCCACGCTGAAAACGTCGCAGCACCTAAAAGACACAGAAAAAGAACTCAGTTCAATACAAATACGAAAGGGTCACATCGCGCATCGCGCTCTCACTCACCTTCAGTGCTACTCATCTCAGCAGCACGTCGCCATCCCCGGATGCCGGCCATCATCTAAGGAAGGAAAGGAATGAAGTTGGAGAACTGTTCAAAAGACTCATTATACTTACCTGTCGGACTCTTGCCAGTGAAGTAACTAGGCAGCAACGAACCTGCATCAATCAACGCGCCCCTGCACAGAAAGCAGGACGGAGAGCACACTTTCCAAGAAAACAAGGTGAGCTGTGGATCAAAGGGAAGGCTTGGACCCCGGGGAAGAAGGGGTTCAAGCACACCGAGACAATAGGGAGTTAAACTCTACCAATCCTGTGTTTCAGGCCCAGTCTCCAGTCGAGTAGACTCCATGGAATGGTTTTAGGTCGTAAGAGGTCAGAACAGGCTGAGTGACGTCCCCGTGGATACCAGGTGAGCGTTACAACAACTGTAGGGAAAGACGATCCTAATCCTCACAGACAGCACCACGGCCATGTACTATCTGAACAAACAAGGGGGCACTCATACTCCAGGGCTGTCGAAACTGTCTCAGAACATTTGGAAGTGGGCTCTCAAACGCAACATGTTCCTGTTATCACAACATGTTCCAGGGGAACTCAATCTTCTGGCAGATGTACTCAGCAGAGACTTTCTGTTGCCCAGAGAGTACGAATGGCGATTACACAGAGACATCGTCGCCAACGTTTTCTCACAATGGGGCTTTCCAGAGATTGATTTATTCGCAACTCTGGAAAACGTTCAATGCCACGATTATGCCTGCAGGTATCCCCAGAACCACTCCAAGGGGAACAGACTCTGGATAACATGGTCATGGAAATTTGTCTACGCTTTTCCCCCCAACTCCCCTTCTCAACAAGATTGTGCACAAGATGCACCAGGAACCAGTCACGATGATACTGGTGGCCCCCTTTTTCGCTCATCTGATGGAGATGTCCCCATCTCCTCCAATCAAACTTCCTTGCCCGTACAACATGGTGTCGCAAGACAGAGGGGAGACGCTTCACCCATGCCTGCAGACATTTAACTTAGCGGCCTGGCTTCAGAGGTCATAGAGTTGGGACACCTGCAACTCCCTCAGAGATGTATGGACATTCTCAGGGAAGCAAGGAGGCCGAACACCAGATACCGCTATTCCAGTAAATGGAAACGCTTTGTCATGTTGTGCAACTCAAAGAGCATTAACCCGATTAACTGCTCTCCGACACACATTGTGTTATACCTAACTCATTTACTGGACTCAGGCCTGGTCATCAACTCCATAAAGGTGCACTTAGCTGCACTTTTAGCCTACAGTACATCACAACAGAATGTGTCATGGTGGAAGATACCAGTTATTAAAGCTTTCATGGAGGGAGTGAAAAGAATTCCCCCTCCCATTTCTAACCCGGCTCCCGGATGGGACCTAAAGAGGTGTTGACTAGGCTTATGGGGGCTCCCTTCAAGCCCATGCACAAAGCAAGTTTTAAAGACCTCACCCTTAAGACTGCTTTTTTAATATCTATTACCTCCATCAGGAGGGTAAGTGAACTACAAGCGCTCTCGATCCTAGATCCCTTTGTAACAGTTCACAAAGACAAGGTGGTTCTGCGCACTCACACTAGATTTGAGCCCAAATTCATTTAGAATCTATTTGCAAAGCGGCAACCTCGAGTTCTGTACACACCTTTACAAAACACTATTGCCTAGACACTCATTCTAGGTCTGATTCTCAGGTGGGACAGGCATTAATAAGACATCTTTTCACTACTGTTCCTTCTCACAACCTACCTCCAACTCCGGGTACTGCTCGCTAGTCTATGCACAGCATGTGATTCTAAGCAGATTTACTAACATCAGAAGACATGCATTACAAGCATTTCTGAAAGTTGTATCTGCTTAGATTCACATGCGCCCACCCTTCCTCCCCGCTCGGATGGAAGGAACATAGTCGTTTTACCACTTTCTCTCTCTTTTCTGTACTCACTCACGATAGTCATAAGGCTCCCTCTTGGCAGAAAAAATACAATCGGAGGGACCTCGACGCGCGAGGGATCTTTGGCACACTACGCTTCATTTAGGGATAGTGTTACAGGCACGCCCATGTCAACGTCCCCTTTCGATTCTCGAAAGACAAGATGCAAAACTCTGCGGTTACCACTGGATTTAGGACTATGCACAGCATGTGTATCTAAGCAGAAAAAAACATCAGAAATGCCTTTACGGTAAGTAATGCACATCATATGCAACCTGTCTGCTTCCTGGGCCATGGGGGTTCATTTGGGTGTTGGGACACTGTCCTTGGTGGCAAACACTGTGACCCTAATCACCCCAACCTGATGCATGACACTGACCATGGATTCAGATGTACCATGGCCACTACAAATGTCATACTCTAATTCAGCACCAACCCATGCACTTGTTCACTGGACATCACAGGCACCACGATGCACCATCCTGCAGTCACAAAGCTGAATCCACATTAGGACATCAAAGCACATCACAGGTCATGCATCCATGACTGCGCAATGTAAAATGCCACTCAGGGAAACCCCTGACACTGTCCCACCCGACGGGAACACCACATAACACCATGCCATTACGTGCAGATGAGGGCAAACTCAAGAATCCCATGTCACAAGGATGCTGAAAAAAGATTCCATAAAGTAGTGAATATCACCAACATGAGTGCGATCAGTGCGGGAACAATCCACAATACATAAGTACCAGCATGCCAGTTGACACCCTGCATCCCTACACTGGCAGACCATACCACCAATCACATTGTGCCATGGTTGCACGGGTGAAGGTGTTGAGGACATGTGCATGGCGTCATCAATTATTTGAAAGCGTGATAGTCAAACCCGCCTGTATCATTTTGGACATTAGCCAAATGCATCACACAGTGCTCAACATGCATTTGGTTTCATTCCCTGCCACACACCCCTCAGATCTGAGTACATCATGGACCTTCACACTTCATCTGGGTGAGTGGTCCCCAAGTTGTGTACGTCACCCATGGCCCCCACCATGGCTTGCCGAGTAGTACACAGGCCTGATATTTGCGCAGATGTGATGGCAATAGCTGTCATTGGAAATGTAGTGCATATGAACATGAACAATGTACAGGCAGTGCACACATGGAATGGCATAAACACTCACAATCACACTTAATTTTGCTCCCATGCAGGTGATGCTGGCTATCCCTTGAAGCCATTGCTCCTCACCCCTGTCAAGCATCCAATGAACCGGCACGTAAAGGACTACAATCGTGCACATACACGCACTCGTGTGGTGATAAAGCAGACTTTTGGCCTGTTGAAGGCACGGTTTCGCTGCCTCAGCAGGTCGGGTGGGGCACTCATTTGTGGGCCCGATAAGGTGGGCAAGATTGTATTGGTATGTGCCATGTGCACAACATGTGCACCATGTGCAACGTACCTCTGCCACCTGACATGGACCAGACACCACCGGGTGAAGATGATGATGATGAAGAAGATGCTGTACATCGGCCATGTCGCGATGAGCGTGAGGGGTGTACACCAATCATTAATAGCACAATATTTTTCATGCACTGGGTCACAGAAGGTGCCTTTAATGTGTAACACTGGGCACTGGGATTGGGAGACTCTGGGCACTGGTCACTGTTGAACAATAAATTGACAAACACTCAAGAAGCAATGTCCAGTCATGTTATTTTTTTCAAACAACAGGTGTATTAATGAAATGGTACTGTGTACATGAATTAACCCTCCACCCGCATTACGTTACAGACTAAGCACCCCCACCCCCCAACACCCCCACACACCCACTCCCCTCAACCCCAACACCCCCACACACCCATGCCCCCAACTCCCCCACAAACCCACGCCGCCCACCCCCAACACACCCACAAACCCACGCCCCCAACACCCAACACCCCCACACACCCATGCCCCCTCAGCCCAAATTGAGTTGAACAGGACTGCCACATAAAATGTCCCAGTGTCCCTGGCTATTTTCGCCCCCTTTTGGATTGTGGGGTGTGTAGCTCCGGACGGGGCACACTACACAGGGACTTGTGCACAGGGCTCGTCTGCGTCGAACAAGCAGGTGTTGTGCTCGACGATGGTGGTTGTGGGTCGGCCGGGGCAGGACGTTGTTGCACCATGTTGCCAGCCATATGGTCGACAGCTTGTGTCAAGGCTAAGATGCCCTCATTTACCTGCCTTGCTACATGGTTCACTGCACGGATGATTGCCTGTGTGTTCTCCCTGTTAGCCCTGTGTGTGGCCTCCCCTTTGGCCAAGTGCTCTTTAACCATGTCATGAATGGCTTGCTGTCTCGCCTCCATGCGGCTCAGATGCCTCTCAATGTCCCGTATGGATGTGCTTCCAGATGGTTGTACGGAAGGTGGTGATATACTCCTCACGGGGATGAAGCCATGTTCAGCCATCTCCTCCTCAGTGCCGTGGGCACCAGCCACATGTTCAGGAGAGCACTGTGGTGTGTCCTGCATGCTTGGGGTGTGTTGGCCATCCCCCAACATTCTAGGTCCTGCAGTGTGTTCATCTTCAGGCCCATCGTCCTCCTCAGCGCTATGTTGTACTGAGGCTGCAACCTTGCCCATGGAACCTGTGGCCATTGAATGCGTACCCTCGACATCACTTGTAACTGTGGTTGGTTCATCATCAGCAAGAGGTGTCTGCTGGGGGGGCAATTTTCTCATTGGTGCGACCTTTCTGGCCATTTAATCTTTTTGCAAGTGTGCCTTGATGGTACAAATATCTCTGTCGTGGTGCTCCTGAGTGACTGTTGCAGGTGGCTGCTCGTCCTGGTCTTGAGGGTGTGCACCCTGTTGGGCACTGGTGTGGGATTTAGGTGTGCCTGTCTTACGCGGTGCAGGTCCAGAAGTTGATGGCCTGGTGGCACCATCCTCACCCCTGTCCATGCGTGCAAGTGTCTTTCCTGTTGATGTGGCGTATTCAGCGTCGCTGTCTGGATTCATGCCTGTGGGGAATGGAGAGGCAGGGCATCAGTCATGGGAGAACATCCTGCATGCATCGATGTTGGTACAATTTGGGTCATGTGCATCATTGTGTGCATGTTTGAGGGGCACACATGGTGCTTACAGGATTGGGGGGGAATTGTATTGGCATCCTTCTGGTGCTGCCATGATGTCCATAGTGTCTGTTGGGTGGCCTACAGGTGTGTCGTGGCTTGCATGCTGTAGCCATGGCTCAGGGGTTGTGTGCCATGTGCTGTTTGGTTGTGTATCAAGTGTGTATTCGGTAGTGGAGAGGTGTGCAGCATGCATTTTAATGGGACAGTGGTGATGCTAGCATCTCAACAGGGATGTGTGTGTGTGTGTCTGTGCATGCATATGTTGTTTGTGTGTGCAATTGTGTGATCATTTTGTTTGTGGCATTGGGTTTGCTTGTCTGTTTTTGCGGCCGGGATGTGGTGTTTGGTTTAGGGATGTGTTTTGGCGGGGCTGATGGGCAATGTATTTGCTCTCATCTACTTCCCATTTGGAGAACAACTTTGTACTTGGGATATCAGGTGTGTGTGGTGACTTCTGTATTGCGCAAAGGGTCTCTCACCGTCATCATCCGATGATGGGACTCCCGTCTCGTTGCATGTCTGCATGATGGCCATTTCATTTTCTTGTTGAACATGTGTATGTTCAACAGATTTTTTTTAAAGAAAATCTTCAGTTTTCCATCAGATTAAAGTGGCATATTGAAAGAATTTTGAAACTCCAATAGTATTTTCTGATTAGATGTATGTTTTCTTCGCCATCTTTATAACTTACTCTCTTTTGTTTGTCTGATGACCTAATTTAGAGCTGTGTGGATCAGTCATCTTCATTCACCTACATGTTGGCCATTGCAGGTGGTTCACTCTTAGTAGTTGCACGGTAAAGATTTCCAGGAGATATTTGAAATGGTTAAAGAGGGAGGGCACATTTTTCTTGGATGCAGAAAACATAAAGCAATTGTGCAGTCTTATTTTCTTTACAAGTGTATGAAATTAGGCAGGAGATGTTTCGAGATGTTTAAAGCATTGGTGTCTTTAGGCTTTTTCACCGTGATGCTGAATCTATTCTCTGCAATTCTATGTCAAGACCTGAGGCTGGCATTATGCTCTCTTTCTTTATTAAAACAAGTAACGAAAGCTCAGCAGCAATATTTTGTGCACCTGAGTGCAATAGATAATATGCATAAAGAAAAAGGTGCACCAAATATAACAAAATGTATGGCAACATAGTAAACACATTATAATATGTCCATATGTCTCTGAAGAAAATAAGAAAACTCCATTTCCCAGAAGACTTCCCTAAAGTTCATCTAGAGGCCACCAACATGTGACCTTAGTCCTCCAATAGGTATCCGGATCCCTTCATAAACAGACCTGAACATGATGCAACTTCCTCTTTCTTTGCTGCTCACAGCAAGAGATAAGTACATTCATGTTTAGCGCTGTTTATGAAGTGGTTTTCTAATTTGATAAAACCTTATTTTTATACTTTACTTGTGTTTCACATGGTTGCAACGCCGTTTTGATAATATTTGAGCGCGTCTCTTAATAATTATATTATTCAGCTACAGCCCTGTAGCTCTGTACCTATCTTCCATGTTCCTTTCTGACACCAGCTGCTTCCTGCTGGCGTCGGAGATCAGCGTCGGAGGTGGCGTGGCACACAAATCTATTTATTTGTGCTGCATCATCTTTTCACAGCTGATTTGAAGCCGGCGGCAGCAGCAGGCCCCTCATTGGGCTCGCGCTCGCTTACCCGTCCCTTCAGTATTCTCCTTAGGCCTTGGGGAAGCCGGCGCAACCTTCCGGAAGCTGGAGCGCCGCCGCCAGGGGAGCTCCTGCTCTCCGTGGTCCTTTCCTCAGGATTCGGGCGCTCGAGTGCGCATGTGCGTTAGGGTTATAAAGGTCCTTTGCGAACGTGAGTGCCGGAATCCTCACGGTACTGCTCCTTATTATTTAAATGAATGGATTACCATAAAAAAAAGGAAAGAAGGAGGAAATTTCCTGTTTCAGCTATTCTTTAAGGGATATATATATATACATATATATATATTACATGGCCACATTAGTGGCCATGTAGTTATGGTTAAATTGCTGTTTCCATAGGAAGAGAACATTTTGGGCGGCTTACACCTTCGCTCTCCCTGGACGAATCCTCACCAAACTTTGCAAAACTAGTATATGGACCACTCTGAATTTTTTTGCAAGGGTTGGAGATGTTTGGTGCAGGGGGGCAAAAGTTATAGGGGGGGTCCCAAAACGTCTTTTTTTCCCATAGACTAAATGGGGGAAAAACTTTGCGCACGGCTACAGATCAAACCGATGGACGGATTTTGACGAAATCTGCGGCAGGTACAGGGGCTTGGTCCAGAAAGCGTGCTTTTGTAAATTTGCTGACCATCCGTGCAGTAATTTTCTTTATAATCATCAAAAAGTATGTCTGAAAAAATTATTGATATTTATGTCCGCTCTGCGGTCACACTTCCCTGTTCGGTCCACGAACAAGATACCGAGTGGCTAAGGGGCTGGCGTCATGACCGCAGACACGCGACGTCTCTGCCCATTGGCTGCTGGGAGACGTGTTCTGCGTCAGATTGTTTGGATGCGACATCTTGGATCCGCCAAAAGCGGAGCTAAAAAACAGCGTACACATGCTCTATTCATGAAAATCTTTTGCTGTGTCACAGAGCATTGGGAAAGGTTCAGACAGTAAGACAGGGTGATCAATGCATTTGTTCTGAGGGTCGGTCTTCATGATGTAATTTCTATGGACACCTTGTACACACAGTAAATGTGGGGTGTAATAACGATAGCACTTCAATCCATGCAGTGGACTGGAAACTTCTAACTGTTGAAAGCACAGGCGTATTGGTAGGCAACATTGAAATTGACAACATGCTGTAAATGCATTATTTTTTCCGATGGCTATTATTATATTCATTAGTACGCCGCCATGGGTGTCAAATGCTACAGTGGTTGTGGCCAGGGCCTAGAGTCTTGGATGCATGGCCGTCGGCCGAACGCCGAAGGCCTTACTTCCGAAACTGTAGGCCCTGGCCACAACCACCGCCGCATGTGCCACCCATGCATACACCCGTAGTCTTGCTTTTTGATTGGGAAGTTGTGGGGAGGCCATGCACCCAAGAACAAAGTGATAATTACTAGACGTGGAAGCCACTGCACACCCATCCCATGTAAGATCTATAGACATACAGCTAGGAGTGAAGCTTCTGGGCAGAAGCACTGAAGGATAACACACCTATAGAATAACCCCCACTACTACATACCACTGAGGTGGTTGAGGGAAGACCCTGCACTCTTGGGTGTATGGCCAGAGGCCAGGCACCCAAGCTTGAAGTCATAAGCAGTGGAGTTACAAGTCAATATGGGTGTGGTGTAATGCGCTAGTTGTGTTCACGCCCTAGTGTCTTAGCTTCATGGCTGCAGACAATGGTCCGAAAAGTAAATTTATAAGTAGGTAATTTAAAAAACCATGGTTTTCATATGCAGCGATGATTGTGGATAGGCACTATACTCCTTGTACCTTGGTCGTAAGGCGTAGGTGGTAGGTTACTCACCGAAGATGCAAGGGCCAGCCTACAGGCACTGCAGCACATTAGTACCATAGATTAGACGTGTACATTCCCATGTGTAGAAAATGACTGCCAATATAGTTACTCCTTACTTTGTTCAGAATCCACATAACTTTTTTAATTGGCTATCGTACTTGGTGCAAGTATCACTTTTTCCATTTCTGCAATGAAAGAAAAAGGTGTGTTAGTGTTTGCATTTTTTGAAAATGTACTACATTGCATAATAGACAGTTAACCTTTTTTTTTTACCCTCATATTTAGTTTACAAACCAGTGTACTGTGCAATGCGCTCAGTTTCTGTGTTTGCTTTTCTTATCCTTGGGTCTGGGGAAAAATAAATCCTTGTCAGATTAAAAAAAACCTTCATTTCCTGTGGTACTAACTACTTCCTTGTTTCCTTTGAGTGTTTCATTCATCTTTCTGATCAATGTTATGTTTGTTGCCTTCCTGCCCATTTTTAACAACAGTTAGATACCTGTAGGCGTATTCTAACTGTGCATTTGTTCCTACAGATTTGTGATACTCATTCATTTGTGTCATTGTTATATCCTGTTTCCTTCATCTTTCCCATTACTGTTTTGTTTGTTGCCTTCCTGCCAATGTTTAACAAGAGTTAAATACATGTACGCGTATTCTACCTGTGCATTTGTTTCCAACGATCTGTGATAATCATTTATTTCTGTCATTCTTCCATTCTGTTGGCTAGTTAGATACCTGTGGGCGTATTCTAACTGTTTGTAGTCTTTCACATAATTTGTTGACAATCTTCAAGTACACATTATTTGGAAAATTTTGGCTTTAAGAACATTTAGGGGCTGATTCATGGAACAAACGTGCGCCGAAAATCCATGCGCAAGCAGGCGCAAGGGAGCGCAAGCGCGAGAAAAGCAGCGGACGTGCACGCATGCGATTCAAGGAAGACGCTGCGCGTGTTTCCCGCTGTCCGTGCGCCCAATCCAGCCATGGCGCACGCAGGCATCCACGGCGTGCGCTACGCGCACAGCAAAAGCGCACATAGCGCGGCGCACACAACCAAAGTGGGTGGAACAGTGGGCGTAACACGCGGAATGGGGAACAACGCGTGAAAAAGAAGGCGGAACTGGGGAAGTACTGCAGGGAACTACACGGAACGCCCACACGCACGCGAACAACCCGTATTCATGGATCCGAATACGGGAAACCCGCGCACGGCAAAAGACGCGCACAGGCGTCAACGCGTCCGCCACACAAAGGCAGGCGGAAGCGTCCCCGGGCACAGTATAAAAGTGCGCGCAAACAACAAAACGCGTATATACAGCTACGACGAATGCCCCATTTGTCGCAGCACTGATCGTGGGACACCGCAGGAGGAGGAGAATAGCCAGGGCACGCATTTTCGCACCACGGACAAGCCTTTTTGGGATGCCTGATGACCAGGTCAATGGCAGGTATAGGTTTCCACCCCATATCATCCTAGACCTGGTCAGGGAGTGGGAAGATGACCTTACATCCCCCACCCTTTGCTCCCAAGCATTGAGCCCTTTGGAGAAGCTGCTCAATGTCCTGCATTTTTTGGCCACTTGGTCATTTCAGCGGACCACTGCCATAGTGGGGGGGTCTCACAGGCCACGCAGTCACGCTGCCTACACCAGGTACTGGCAATCATGACAGCGTGCCCCTCAGTCCGCAGGCACATATACATGCCCAGAACACCTGCAGAAAGGCAGGCCGTTGTCCTGGATTTTTTCAGGGTGGCAAACTTCCCCAAAGTGCTCAGTGCCATAGATTGCACCCATGTGGCCCTACGTCCACCTAGGGCCACTGAGCACATCTCCCGAAACCGCAAGCACTGGCATTCCATCAATGTACAGGTGGTATGCGATGCAAAGGGAATCATCACCTCGGTCTATGCAAACTACCCTGGCTCCACCCATGGCAGTTTCACATACAGAATGTCCGCCCTGAGCCGGGCCCTGGAAGCTGGGCAGCATGGCGACACATGGCTCCTAGGTCAGTACAAATGCCCTTGCACATGCATGCAAGTCACACACAGACAAATATCCAAACCCTAACAATCTCAACTATTATCACCTCTCCGGGGGACAGTGCCTACCCTCTGAGCAACCACATGATGACGCCAATCCGGAACCCCACCACACCACCCCAGGTAAGATACAATGCCGCCCATATTGCAACCAGGGCCATAGTGGTGCGCACATTGGGAGTGCTCAAGTCACGTTTCCGCTCCCTTGACCGCTCTGGCGGGCAACTACTCTATGCACCACCAGTAGTGTGCAGGATCATTGTGGCAGCATGTGTCTTGCACAATGTTGCAACACGGCAGGGCGTCCCGGTGGACATGGTGGTGCCCCCACATCCCCAACCACAGGCATAGGCGCTGCCCATGGGAGGGGACAGGGCACGTGGTGAGGAAGCCCGGACCTAGCTTGTGGCCACATTTTTCACTTAAACTCCCACCCCTGCGGAGTGCACACAGGCCTGGCACATATCAGGTGACAATCGATGATGATAAAGAGACAGTCAACTGTCACAACCATACCACCGTGAGATAGTTGCCATGGAAGTGCCACATCGTCTGCATTCCTAGCTACTTAAACACAAGCTATCCCGTGTGACCAAAAGGCACACATATGACATATGACATGATATGGCCTATACACAAGTATTTCAAGGTGCGATGAGTCAGGGAGGGGGGAACAAGGGAAGACAGACAACGGTACTACTAGGCCAGGTGTCATTTAGATTGTGCAAGTGCAGGGGTAGGGGGAAGGGAAAAGTGCAAGGGGAAGGGGGGCGGAGTGCAGTACAGGGGAAGTAGACCAAAAAAAAAATACATAGGTCGGCTGGTGGCAACTGCAAAGGTAAGTGCAGACAATTGCTGGGAAGGGTGGGCTGTAGGGATAGAGAGACAGTACCGCAGTGCAGGGGTTGCCAGGGAGGCAGTGCAAGTGGAGAGTGGCTGGGCCAGGGACCGAGGTCGGTGAGAGTGGCCCAGTTGCAGCTCCAGTGCAGTTCCAGTGAAGAATTCCGCAAGGGAGAGGCAGCGAGAAAGCAGAAGCAAAGAGGAAGGTCTTGAGGTGCTTCCAGAACTGGAGATGGTTCCCCTCAAGTTCAAGTGAGGCAGGAAGGCTGTTCCAGAGGGAAGGCCCTGCCGCGGAGAGAGATCTACCCCCAGCTAGTTGCTCTGAGAAGCGGATGACCCTGACATGCAAGGTGTGCATCACACACACCTGCAAAACAGGCCATGGCCATCACTGTCATGTCACTCAAACCCTCCCAAACCACAACATGACATGGCAAGCAATACCCATACACCAACACAGTAACGATAAGGTACACATTGCCATGTCCTAAATGTACAGCGGCATCAGACAATGATGCCTGACCCGGAATCAGATGAAATGACAGACCAACAAAATCTCCCACCCAAAATAAGTCATTTCCAAATGCATCACAAGAGTTGTAGACGTAACATAACAATGAATGCTTGTCTACATGCACATTTTGCATTGCAAAATCAACACTGCAGCTCATGTGTGCCGTGTCCTACTCCTGCAACACACTGCTCAGCGCACAGCACAGTGAACAGCCATTGTGTGTGATGCACACCCTGAGCATCACATCTAAGTGACAGACCACATAAAACAGCAAATTAGGCATGTACAGGATCCATAATCGGTCACAGAACATGTGCTGCAGGGACACAGTGGGCACCAGAAGGCAAACAGTGTACACATGGATATGCAAGGGTGGGAGTACATGTAGTGCATCAGAGTGCAAGTGTGTGGTTCTGCAAGGACATGCACTCCACATATGCATGTGCACTCAAGTGACCATTAGTGTTCTCTACACATCACATGTGAACATTCACCATGTGTACACCCCAGCATGTCAAACCACAACTATCCCCTCGCACCTGAAAGGGAAACACAACACATGAACAGGCATTGATCAGCAGAACACAACATGTACATAGGATACCACCATTACAATGTCAGAGTTCCCATCACACTGCAGGGCAAGGAAACTATCAACAACAACCCCCCCTCCCTCACAAATGACCATGACCCACTGAACAACTGCACCTGGGTCATGGAGCCTTCAAACCTCAATTCCACCTGGCCACAGGATCACCTTTAGCCTTCGTCACCATCTCCCCCCTTGTGTGTAAAAAGGTGCCTGCACCCTCATAATCCACACTCATGTCCTAAATCACAAAATCCAAGCCAGATAAACAAACCAGAACACCCTCCAGTTGATGACTTGATGTAGCAGTACCTCATAAAGGCCAAGTACTACCACAATGATGCAACAACCAAGGTAGCACAGTAAAACAATGTCACAACAGGATGTGAAACATGTGTGGTACATGACATAGGATGATGCACCATGAATGGATGTGTACTGTAACAGGTCCCCTGTACAGGTGCGGGAGTGTCACGAAACAACCACCCCCACCATGTCCCGGGTGCCTGCAAGGTCAAACTCACACAGGCCCATGAAACCCTGGTGGGGAAGGAGGTTCAGGGATATGCAGTCGGGACAGGTGTTGACACACTGGATAACTGGAATGAGTGGCAGGAGAGGGGAGGAGGAATGACACATGAAACTAGGGAATGCACAAAAATGTACTACCTGCATGAACACATACACAATCCAAACAAACGTGGACATCATTGTCATGGCCTTCTGTAGTCCAGGCTCAGGAGTGGTACGAACCAACCACCCCCTCTAGGGTTTTGGCGCCTGCAAGTTCGGGGCTTACACAGGCATCCGCAACCCCAGCGGGGAAAGAGGGTCAGGGAACGTTGCTTGGATAGGTACGGGAAGCAGGAACACCGGGTAGAGGGTACAGGGTTCAAAATTGCATAGGATTACGGGTGATTATGGAAAAAAAACATACCAAATTGAACCACACATATATCCATGCATTAGTACACTCCCCAGCAAGCCTATGCAGAGCAGTTTGAAAGAAAAACAACAAGACACTTAGCTCTGGTTTTGTGTGCTGGCCTCCTGCCTGCGCACTCTCAGGTCCGGTTACAGGAGCACTGCAATGCTGCAAAGAGAGCCACAGTCAACAACCTGTACGTGCCAATTACACAAAAACACAACACCAAACATGCCCCATAGCAACAAACTACTCTACAAACAGATAATCTGGTGTAGATGCTTCGTACCCATATATAACATCACCCCTGTGGCGGGTCATACACAGTCAATGCAGTAAGTCAGCCGCCGGTGGGTGCGTGGCAAATGGAACACCAATGTGTCACAATTCACACAACATGCAATGTTCCCTGGGTAAGCAGACAGACCCATATAGCAAGCCATGACTTCTGAGCAAGTTGCATACCACCATGACCGAAACAAAGTTGGCAGTGCATTTATCATAAAGTACATGGAAAAAACATGCACTGCACCCGAGTATGTCCCTTGGTGTATGTCCCTGTGAGCTGCCCCTTTCCATGTCTCGGAAGGCTACATGGTTGATACAAGTGCCTCAATGGACCTTGGTGTACCGGAGGGTATGTGCCACTGCCCCTGCATGTGTCCCAGACAACCTTACTATCAACAGCCATCAGTCCACCAACACATCTGAGTGCATTGTGTGCTTCAACACCAATATTCGTCTAAGCTCACCCTCAGTGCTGTGACTAAGCCTGCATGTGCAACACACCTGGTGCAAGCTTTGCTGTGTCGTGGCCCCCCTGTGCTGCTCACCTTGCCTGGAGTTCCTTGGAACATGTCAGCAGTTCGAGGATGTGGGTCTGCAATCCCTGTGCCTCTGCTTGTGTACACATGTGCATGTGGGCACCAACAAACGTGTCCAGAATTCCGTCGTCCAATGGGCCATGTCTTCTGGCAAAGGTGCTCTGGAGGCTCATCCCCCTGCGGAAAGGGCATGAAACACATGATTAATGTTTCAAAGTCATCTGTGTGTGTCTCATCAGGCATCTCATTACTTGACCATGTCAGAGAGTCACATCACAAATCACACCATCAGTCCGTCTTTCACATCCAAAGTGTGGAACACTATCTACAGCATGAATTGCAACAAGCACATGTACAGTAAACATATGAAACATACTACACAATGCATAGCAATTGATGTACACATTAATCATGACACATACCATCTAGCAAAAGCTGAACAGTGGACAATAACACCAAAATCATCCCCACTAGGGGTGTCAACACAAGTCACACAGCACCAGACATGCCACAGATATGACAGTCCAAAGCCCTTGTGTAAAATTCTGTAACACCAAACCATCCTTGCGAGCCCATGGATAAGGGAGGCAGGAGTTGCATATGTGAGTCAAGGACCCCAAGCAGCAAACACATACACAAGACAAGCCTGAAGGGCCCAGCTGGAACAGACAGTGGATGCCTTCAAAAGCCACAAAGCACTGCACCGTCACATGAAAGCACAATAGACTAGCAATTTTAAACTAATTCAACTATTAACTAATTACACTAACAATGGAAAACCTACAATACCTAATTAAACTAACTATCAAACAGAAACTTAACTAACTAAACTAAAAGAAAAATCAAAAATGGCCACATACGACCCGGGGGGGGGAGGGGAGGCACCAAGGAGGGGGGAGGTACAGGGTGCTGCTCAACATCCACATGCGATGATGCTGAGCCAAAAAAAAAACCTCCATGGGCTCAATGCCTGCACAGCCTGACCTATGTGGGAGATAGATGGTCGTCCGAGTCTGGCTCATCCTGTAAAGGAGGACGTGGCACAGTAGCCTGGCCACACCTAGCCGCAGCTTGCCCCTCGTCGGCAGCAAGTCTGCCGGACAGGTGAGCCTGGTTCTGTGTGGCGATGTGACGTAGGTCTGCATGCAGAACCTCACATGATACACGTGCCTCCTCTTGCAAGGTAGCACGTGTAACACAGAGTTCCTCCTGCAAGGCCTGGCTGGACAACCGCTGCACCTCCCGGCAAGCCTGTAGCTCAGCCGAGATGGTACGCTCAAGCTGTGCAAACCTCTCCTCTGCCTGCTGCCTCTGGGACATCATAAGGACACCAAGAGTGGATCTGAGGGAAGCATACTCCTCCCTCAGGGCATCCATGTGCACCTCTGCGTGAGCAGCAATTGCTTGACGCAGAGATGACATTTCAGCCTGGCGTGCCCTGTCTGAGGCCGCCATGCCCAGCCTGAGCGAGCGGGCCGTGGACCGTGCCGCCTGCTGCTGGAGAAGCACCTGTCTAGCAGGGGGGAGCACAGATCGGGCCACACGCTCCATGCTCTCAGCGATGTTCTCCATTGCTGCCCCCTGCCGTTCGGAATTGGCAGTCATGTCTTGCTCCCACTCAGTATACTGCGGTTGTGCGCGGCGACCTCGTTGCCGGGCTTGACCCCTGTGGGACCCAAGGACCGGGGGTCCTCGCTGTGTTGGCACCACCTGCGGCTGCACTACTACATGCCCCCCGTCGACGTGATGTCCCAGGCACATCAGTGACTGGTGTGGAGGGTGACCCTGCGTCCCGATCCACCATGGGCGGAGGAACCAAGACTGTCTGATCCCTCAGTGCAGGGGTCGCAGACAGAGGAGTGTCCACATCAGAATCACTCACCCCTGACACATGGACTTGATGCTCATCCAACTCAACATGGTCGTCAGAGTCGTCATCAAGGCTGGACTCATAGGCAGCAAGAGACAAGATGGACTGCAGCACTTGGGGGTTTTCGTGGCCTACCACCCCACGACCCCCACTAGTGCCGGGTTGATGTGGTGTTACCAACCCTGTGTCTGGCATGACAACACCATCCTCTGCCTCCATTGCGTCATCACCTGAAAAATATAGAGAAAAAAGGTCACTACACATGTCAGAAGCACACAACACACACACACACCGACAGCAAATGCATCCGGCAGACATGTGACACACAACATATAACCTGGCATGCATGCTGGGTCAACTTTGAATAGCTTCTGTGATCAGACCTTTTGAAAGGTGGCAGTTTCCATGGAAGTGGGTCTATGCAGTGCAGAAAATGTGTACGCCACTCACTACCTACATGTACAAGGACTCCATGGTGTGTGCCAGGAAATGTGAAGGCAGTGCAATGTCAAATTCAGATATCACGTGCATTGTGCATTCAATGTGTACCATATTGTTAGGGAGAATTCTCTGTTTAGGCTGAATTTCCTAACCTAGTGAGTCCCCCAGCAGCTTTGCTGGATTTCGGGAGTTTGTTTTTTCCATCCTGCCAAGAGTGAGACTCTTTTTCTCCCACTCTTGGACATGAATGTGTGTAATTCCTTTGAATGTCAATGTGTTCTATGGGCTATGGGGTCTTTTACTCCATAGCGTCTCATATGTTTTTCTATGTGTGTTACACCGCACCCTATGTGCCGTAACACTGGGGCGTCCTAGCGGACCTACACCATAGACTCCATACCCGGGGACTGACTACTGTCTCCCCGGGCATGTAAAGTCACCATTGGCTTTACTAGACCTAAATTTACTAACAGGACTAGTACCAACCATCTTATTGTGGACGTACTAGTAGGGGTTATTCGATTACTCCTGGATCTGTTACTCGAGGGGGCACTGTCCCGTCCCCCCTCGTCGAGTTTTGGCTGGTGGCAGTGGAAACTACTTGTTATGTTCGACCCTGGACATAACCCTATGGGATTCGTCCCATTGTTGGAGATTGATCCTTTTTCTCGTTTAATCTCTAACGTACCACCGATCTACTTATCTTAAATAAGTTTCTCGGATGATATTTTCTGCCAGAACTCGGTTTATAAAATGGCGTCTGTGTTCGTCTCTGTGACTCCTAAACCAAAGGTTGAGCCCTTTGTTCCACTTTTGGCGGGCCTCTGTACAGAGACCCTCCAAAGTGGTGCCATTCTGTCTGGGTTACCACAGAGGTGTGGGAGGGGTTTAGGCACCCGGGACCGAGTTGCCTTGCCAACTCCGGTCGCACTCTGGAGTGATTGGCCCAGGTGGTGAGCCTTCCCGCTCACCACTTAGCGTGTGTTGATTGACAGCTAGGCTGAATGAATGGGGGTTTTCTAGATAAAAGCAGGGCTTTTGGGACTGGATCTTCAGAAGTCGCCACAGGACCTAAGAATCCAACGAGGGTTACGCTGAGCCGACCTGCACGACGACACCTCCGGTGAAACCCTGCGGAACCGACTCACCACTTCCCGACGACAGAGGAGATCTCCCCGCCGGAGAGTCTCTTCCCCTGACTGGTGGGAACAACCAGTCCCCTTTGCTTTTTATTCGCCTCAGGACGCAGTGGTCGAATTGCCCGTGCAGTGCACCCCGGCAACCGGATAGCCACTACCCTTGTACCGCAACCAAAAGGTGCTGCCTTGTGACAGAGCACTCCGCGGCTGGTCTCTTCCCTGGTGGTGCACCGGACTTCACTTTTCTTCGACGACGAGATCATCTCTACTCTTGGCAAAGACCCGACGTGCATCCACCACCAGGAACAACTGCCCCTGCCGGAGCTGCCCTCCCCAACAAGGTACCATGTCCGCCTGGCTTCCCTTTCTATCGGTTCCAGTGAGGTGTCTTAATCCTCTCCGTCCCGTTGGGTCGCCTCCAAGCTTTTCTCATTCTTTGTTCTGAGCTGGTTCAATCTGCCGATAACAATTTGCTACAAAGACTTGAATGCATCTCCACTAGATACTTTTTGGGACATCGGGTCTTGCCCCTCTCCGAGTGGGCCTGGCCTCTGAACTTTATGATCTATTGTGATTCTTGCCTTCCTGCCTTGCATTTTATCCGCGAAGGATTGAACTGTGTTGATTTCATAACCTGCCTATTTTTTTCTCTCCCGTCCTAACTAATATTCGAGTGTCATTTAGGTTGAGGTATACACCTCTGTCTGAAAATAAGTGGTACCCGTAGAACCTAGAGTTGTCGATATATTGCTAGGGGGATTGATCATTTTCTACTTCGTAGAGTAATTGTGTTTGATTTGTTTGCCGTGATTTGCCTTAGTGTTTTCCATAGATGTTTCATTATAAATAAATACCGTAATATCTTTACACTAAGCCTCGTTGCGTGTTTGCTTGTCTTGCTGTGAAGGATTGCCCTATTTTGTATACTCCACATACTGCTCAGCTCTTCTTGAGGGAAGTCTGACTGCTCACAGCTACCACGTGAATCTGTGTGGTACAGACTGCTACCAAGTGGGTTCACCGCCAAACACCTGTAGTCCTAAATCTTTTGCAGTGGTCCCAGAGGGAACTGCACAGGTTTCCGCCTAACACTGGTGTACAGCGGTGGGATTTGTATCGAGTATACAGTTTAGAGTGCTTTTCGACACTGTAGGATAACTAACCACAAAACTTGCACAAAAAGCAACTTTCAAAAAACATGTCTACGATGGAAACTTACAGTCAAGAGTCTTTGTCAGGTGAAAATACTGAGAGTCTGCGAGCACTCTGTAGACAAGACAATCTTCCTGTAAGAGGCAAGAAGTTAGAACTAATCGAGAGATTGCTGGCGAACCAAAGTTTGGGTACTGGTTCAGAGGAACCAATCTCTCCAGCAAATGTAGATAACAGTAATGGTGTTGATCTAAGTCATAATTCTGATGATAGCGATGAAGAGGCTGACGAGGATGGCGAGGCTAACGAAACTGTCTCCCCTGCTCCTCTACCCGCCTTACCAGCTGTGCCTACGGGGCCCATACCAGGTCCCACAAGTAACCCTGCTTATTTTGAACTAGAAAAAATGAAGCTCGAATTAGAATATAAACGGTTCTTGGCTCAATCAGAACGAAACCAAGAGCTCGAGTTCAGACGGATGAATGCCCAGGCTGAGCAGAAGCAAGCTGAGTTAAGACTCAGGGAAATAGAACTTAATCACGAGTTAGAGATGAAAAAGTTGTCTATGGAAAATGCTTCTCTCTCCTCTGGTTCCTCTAGGAGCTCCAGTCCCAAAAGACCCCGGATGCCGAAGGAATTAGTGGGTATGTATGAACCAAGATTGGATGTGTTGGATTGGTTGAAACTGTTTGAATACAATCATGGGCTCCAGCACATCACCGGGAATGCTTTACTTCCCTGGTTGTTCTCTAGGCTCCCTCCTGTTGCGACCGATGTGGTAATGGAGTTGGGGGAGGCGGATAAGACGGATTACGAAAGTGTGAAACTAGCGTTAATAGCTAGATTCGGGAAGACCCCTTCCCAGTATTTTAAGAGGTTTAGAACCCTCAAAAAGCATGATGGTACCCCTTGGGCTACCTGGGTGAGTGAAGGGTTGAAGAACTTAGAGGGATGGATGATAAGGGTTACAAAGTGAACACTTATGAGGGTATGAGGAATCTTTTTATGTTGGAGTCTATTTATGATGCCTGTTCTCCTGAGCTCAGACAGCACTTGGCTGATTCGAAGGAATTGGATTCCCGGGCACTAGCTAAGGCTGCTGACTTGTGGGTTGCCAACAGGGCTACTCACAAGGATTCTGGGGCAACTCAGAAAAAGGATGAGGGAAAACAGCCTAAAAAAGACTCAAAAGAGAATTCTAATAACTCACATTCCAAAGAGGGCCCCAAACAAAACCAGAAGGGTAAGCCACAAGGAAAACCACTGCAGAATAATGTGTCTTCTGGTGCCAAACCGGAAGGAGGTCAGAACAAGCCGCCATTCCAGAAAGCATTCGGTAAATGCTTTGTTTGTGGCTCGACTGATCACGTGAAAGGAGATCCCAGATGTAAGGGTAAACCTTCAGGGGTCCAGCTTGTCTCCTTAGCCTTCGCTCCAGAGGAGGAAGTCCAAATGGCAAGTGGAAACTTTCTACTGCTAGCTGACGAACCCATTGGAGTCTCAGCCAGCCTTTCTTTAGTATCTCTGGGGTTGTGGGAACAACAGAAATTAGATGTCTATAATTCGATCCCCGATAATACTAAAGAGTATTATAAGGACAGTGTCCAGGTGAATGGTCAGGAGACTCCTGCCATTAGGGACACTGGGGCCAGCATAACTGTGGTGGATAAATCGTTTTTTCAGGCCGAGGATGTTGCTAAGGCACCCAAACGCCTCACGAAGTTATCTGGAGGGCCTGTGCAGATGCTTCCTCAATTACCAGTTCTCATCCAGTGTAACAACATGACTGCGAAGATACCTGTCAGCATACAGAGTGAGGTACCAGGACGCGTACTGTTGGGTAACGATTTGAAAACTCTCAGAGTTGTATCGCATACCCCCAGACCGCCTAATAAACGGTTACAGGAGCTAACCAGACCTGCAAGAGAGAGGACCATGCGTGGTACTCTCCAGGAGATGATGAAGAAAGAAATCACTCCTGCTCCACTGGAATTGTCAGCCGCTGTCTCCAAGACATCTGAAGCAAAAGGGAAACCTAAGACTTCTATCCCGAAACCAGCAGCCAGCATTCCAGTGCAGCCAACACGGACTTCCCCGCGGTTGTCCAAAGTTACCCCCGTAACTCCCCCTCCACCCAAGGCTGAGAGGGAGGTACAACCCTGTGTGGTAGAATTAGACTCTGAGGAAGAGCTAATGGAAGGCCAAGAACTCATTGGGGATCTGGATCCTGTTGACAATCCTGAGCTGCAGTCTTTACTGGCAGAAGGTGGACCCAGCAGGGCAGACTTCAGTAAGGGACAGAGAGAATGTCCAACTCTGGAAGGTCTTCGCCACCAGGCAGAAGCTCAGGCTGAAGAGCACGAGCCTGGGAAATACAGGTTGCACTGGGAAGATGGCCTCTTCTACAGTGAACCGACCGAGTCTGCACCTGGAGACTACAAACGACTTGTAGTACCCCAAGAGAACAGACCACAGTTATTGCAGTTAGCCCCAGAGATTCCTTTGGCTGGTCACTTGAGTTTCAAGAAGACTAGGGAAAGGCTCTCTCTCTACTTCTATTGGCCGAAGATGGGGGCCGAAGTAGAAAAACACTGCAGGAGCTGCCACACCTGCCAGATCTCTGGTAAGGTTGGCTCCAAGAATGTGGCACCTTTAGTGCCTCTCCCAGTTGTGGGAGTCCCATTTGAGAGAGTAGGGATTGACATTGTTGGTCCCCTTGATCCTCTAACCTCCTCAGGCAACAGGTTTATACTTGTTGTAGTAGACCATGCTACTAGGTATCCTGAGGCAATTCCTATGAGGACTGTTACAGCTCCGGCTGTGGCTAAGGCCCTCCTTGGTATTTTTACTAGGGTCGGGTTTCCTAAGGAAGTAATCTCTGACAGGGGGTCAAACTTTATGTCCCACTACATGAAAGCCATGTGGAAAACCTGTGGAGTTACTTACAAGTTCTCAACAGCTTACCACCCACCAACCAATGGGTTGGTAGAACGGTTCAACCGAACCATGAAGAGCATGATAGGTGCTTTAGAGGAACCCCTTAAGCGTAAGTGGGACCTTCTACTGCCATGCCTTCTCTTTGCTTATAGAGAAGTCCCTCAGGAGGGAGTAGGCTACTCTCCCTTCGAACTACTCTATGGTCATCCCGTCAGAGGTCCATTGGCCCTGATTAAGGAGGGGTTGGAGAGTGCTCCTTCCCCCAAGCCAGTCAGAGTGACTGACTATGTGATAGGTCTCCGGAGGAGAATGTCACACATGATGACAGAACCAAGCGATAACTTGAAAGCTGGACAAGCATTGGTCAAGCACTGGCACGATCAAAAGGCTAACATGGTTGAGTTCGCTCAAGACCAGCTCGTTCTCGTTATGATCCCAACAAGGCAGAGGGCCTTGCAAGATAAGTGGATGGGACCCTTCCGAGTAGTGGGTAAACCCGGAGAGGTTAACTATCTGGTGGACTTGGGCAATCCCAAGGAGGCTCCGACAGTCTTTCACACCAACCGACTTAAAGCGTATGTCTCGCGACCTGATGTAGGAGCGTTGCTTCTAGCGTCATCCGAGGAAGAAGAAGAGAGTGAAGCTCTTCCGGATCTCCTCAGAGGCTTACCTTTAGATGGAAAAATTGAAGGAGTAAATCTCTCCTCCAATCTGACACCCGAGCAACAAGAAGAGTGCAAATCTATGTTGAATCAGTTTGCCTCTCTGTTCTCGCTTTCACCAGGCTTGACCCCTTGGGGCCAGCACGACATACTCACTGGTGACTGTCTGCCAGTCAAAAGCAGAGGATACCGCATGTCAGAAAACGTACGAACCCACATCAAAGGTGAGGTCAGCAAGATGCTTGATCTCGGGGTAATAGAGCCCTCTACTAGTCCATGGTCTAGCACAGTTGTGTTAGTACCGAAGGCCGGATCTAAAGAACTTAGATTCTGCGTGGATTATAGAGCTCTTAATGCAGTCACCAAGACTGATGCCCACCCTTTGCCAAGAACAGATGAGTTGGTGGATAAACTTGGCACCGCCAAGTTCCTCAGCACATTTGACTTGACGTCAGGCTATTGGCAAATAGCCCTGACAGACCATACCAAGGAGAAAACTGCATTTTCTACCCCCGTTGGACTATACCAGTTTAAGGTAATGCCTTTCGGATTAAAGAATGCACCTGCTACGTTTCAACGGATGGTAAACCAGGTTCTGAATGGGATGGAGGACTTCTGCATGGCATACTTGGATGACATCGCAGTGTTCAGCAATTCCTGGGAAGAACATGTAACCCACCTGAGAGATGTTTTGCAGGCTCTTGGACGAGCCAATCTGACCATAAAGGTGAGCAAATGCCAAATTGGACAGAGTAAGGTAGTCTATCTTGGACATGAGGTAGGCGGTGGAGAAATAAGGCCTTTGCTCAGTAAAATTGAAGCTGTGCAAAATTGGACAACACCGACTACTCAAACCCAGGTGAGAGCCTTCCTAGGCCTCACTGGGTATTACAGGAATTTCATAGAGAACTATGGGACCATAGTTTCTCCACTGAATGTCATCTCCTCGCCCAAATTTCCTAAGCAGGTTAGATGGAACGAGGAATGCAATCAGGCTTTTGAAAACCTGAAAAAGGCTCTTTGCCAAGCCCCAGTACTCAGAGCTCCTGATTACCGCCAACACTTCATTGTGCAGACAGATGCTTCAAATGTAGTAATAGGTGCCGTACTCAGTCAACTGGATGGGAAAGGTAGGGAGCACCCCGTTTGCTTCATCAGCCGCAAGCTGAAGGATCCTGAAACAAGGTGGGAAACAATCGAAAGAGAGTGCTTTGCTATCGTGTGGGCTCTGAAGAAGTTTAGGCCGTACTTGTATGGTTCTACTTTCGTCATTCAGACCGACCACCAACCCTTGAGATGGTTAATGCCAATGAAAGGGGAAAACCCAAAACTATTGAGATGGTCGATCTGCCTGCAAGGGTTTGATTTCACCAATGAGCACAGGTCAGGATGTCACCACCAAAATGCTGATGGTCTCTCTAGGATGTATGTCATCGACTAGAGGTATGAAATTCATCCAGGAGTGGATTAAATCCTCCTGTCCCTTAGTCTGGGGGGGCGAGTGTTAGGGAGAATTCTCTGTTTAGGCTGAATTTCCTAACCTAGTGAGTCCCCCAGCAGCTTTGCTGGATTTCGGGAGTTTGTTTTTTTCCATCCTGCCAAGAGTGAGACTCTTTTTCTCCCACTCTTGGACATGAATGTGTGTAATTCCTTTGAATGTCAATGTGTTCTATGGGCTATGGGATCTTTTACTCCATAGGGTCTCATATGTTTTTCTATGTGTGTTACACCGCACCCTATGTGCCGTAACACTGGGGCGTCCTAGCGGACCTCCACCATAGACTCCATACCCGGGGACTGACTACTGTCTCCCCGGGCATGTAAAGTCACCATTGGCTTTACTAGACCTAAATTTACTAACAGGACTAGTACCAACCATCTTATTGTGGACGTACTAGTAGGGGTAATTCAATTACTCCTGGATCTGTTACTCGAGGGGGCACTGTCCCGTCCCCCCTCATCGAGTTTTGGCTGGTGGCAGTGGAAACTACTTGTTATGTTCGACCCCGGACATAACCCTATGGGATTCGTCCCATTGTTGGAGATTGATCCTTTTTCTCGTTTAATCTCTAACGTACCACCGATCTACTTATCTTAAATAAGTTTCTCGGATGGTATTTTCTGCCAGAACTCGGTTTTTAAAATGGCGTCTGTGTTCGTCTCTGTGACTCCTAAACCAAAGGTTGAGCCCTTTGTTCCACTTTTGGCGGGCCTCTGTACAGAGACCCTCCAAAGTGGTGCCATTCTGTCTGGGTTACCACAAGGGTGTGGGAGGGGGTTTAGGCACCCGGGACCGAGTTGCCTTGCCAACTCCGGTCGTACTCTGGAGTGATTGGCCCAGGTGGTGAGCCTTCCCGCTCACCACTTAGCGTGTGTTGATTGACAGCTAGGCTGAATGAATGGGGGTTTTCTGCATAAAAGCAGGGCTTTTGGGACTGGATCTTCAGAAGTCGCCACAGGACCTAAGAATCCGACGAGGGTAACGCTGAGCCGACCTGCATGACGACACCTCCGGTGAAACCCTGCGGAAACGACTCACCACTTCCCGACGACAGAGGAGATCTCCCCGCCGGAGAGTCTCTTCCCCTGACTGGTGGGAACAACCAGTCCCCTTTGCTTTTTATTCGCCTCAGGACGCAGTGGTCGAATTGCCCGCGCAGCGCACCCCGGCATCCCGATAGCCACTACCCTTGTACCGTGACCAAAATGTGGTGCCTTGTGACGGAGCACTCCGCGGCTGGTCTCTTCCCTGGTGGTGCACCGGACTTCACTTTTCTTCGACGACGAGATCATCTCTACTCTTGGCAAAGACCCGACGTGCATCCACCACCAGGAACAACTACCCCGCCGGAGCTGCCCTCCACAACAAGGTACCGTGTCCGCCTGGCTTCCCTTTCTATCGGTTCGAGTTAGGTGTCTTAATCCTCTCCGTCCCGTTGGGTCGCCTTCAAGCTTTTCTCATTCTTTGTTCTGAGCTGGTTCAATCTGCCGATAACAATTTGCTACAAAGACTTGAATGCATCTCCACTAGAGACTTTTTGGGACATCGGGTCTTGCCCCTCTACGAGTGGGCCTGGCCTCTGAACTTTATGATCTATTGTGATTCTTGCCTTCCTGCCTTGCATTTTATCCGCGAAGGATTGATCTGTGTTGATTTCATAACCTGCCTATCTTTTTCTCTCCCGTCCTAACTAATATTCGAGTGTCATCTAGGTTGAGGTATACACGTCTGTCTGAAAATAAATGGTACCGGTAGAACCTAGAGTTGTCGATATATTGCTAGGGGGATTGATAATTTTCTACTTCGTAGAGTAATTGTGTTTGATTTGTTTGCCGTGATTTGCCTTAGTGTTTTCCATAGATGTTTCATTATAAATAAATACCGTAATATCTTTACACTAAGCCTCGTTGCGTGTTTGCTTGTCTTGCTGTGAAGGATTGCCCTATTTTGTATACTCCACATACTGCTCAACTCTTCTTGAGGGAAGTCTGACTGCTCAGCCACAGCTACCAAGTGAATCTGTGTGGTACAGACTGCTACCAAGTGGGTTCACCGCCAAACACCTGTAGTCCTAAATCTTTTGCAGTGGTCCCAGAGGGAACTGCACAGGTTTCCGCCTAACACATATCTAGAAGCCAAGCACCCCTCCACCCCAGTACCAAAGCAGGGATGCCTAGCATGGTATCAAACGGCTGACCATACACCTGTGTATTGACAGGCAGTGTTGACTGGCATCAACAGCTTAATGTGATTCAAGTGACAACACTGCAAATGATGCTGGGACAGTAGGCAGGACACATGATGAAAACTCTGGAGGCTGCCCACATGTGAAGAAGATACAACAAGAGTTGGACAGAGTCATTGGCCATTGAACAGGCTGAGGCTTGTGAGCCACACAGATTGTCAGAGCCTAAACATGTGTGCAACGCAGGACTGAGCCACAGTTGACATGGGAAGGCTGATGAGATGGCAGGCAATGTATGTAACCAAGGACTTGTATTACAGTGATCATCCAGTCAAGGACACATAGGGGCATGCGTGCAATGCACATGGAGCATGAATGGGCACTCCTGTCCCTGCGGGACATCTGACCCATGCACAGTACAAGTGAGATACCCTGCATCGAGTACTAAGGCTGTACCACACGGCATATGTCTGGCAGATTCTACGCTGGAAGTTAGCATCTACACAGGACACATGAACAAGAAAGTACACATTGGCAAGATTGAAGCAGACCAGTGCAAAGGTGGAACTGGGGTGCAGAGTGGCGGAGGAGGGGCATGACGGAAGCATTGCATTACTTACACATCAGAACCATGTACACGTCACATGTATCAGCAATCATGCACAACACATCCCACAAGTGAACACACACGTCCTCAACAAACACGCATCAACACTCACTGGACTGCGCATCAAAGTCCAGCATCTCTCCCACTCCTTCGACCAATTCAGGTGGTATGAACTCTGCAACGAGAGCCTCATGCGGAGTGAGCTCTTCCTCTTCTGGTGCAGGCCCACCGCCAGTCACCAGAGTCAAGTTGTAATTAGAGGCACGCTTAGCCTTAGTGCTGCGCTTGATGTCATTCCAACGCTTTTTGCACTCTTGCGCCGTGCGCACCTCATGGCCGAATGAACTGACATGTTCCGCAACATGCTTCCAGTGGGTGTCACGTTGGGCAGCCGTAGTCTGACTATTGGCACCCACTAGCATGTCACGGCTGTGGCCCCGCACGTAGTCCACGAGGAAGTCCAGTTCCTGCTTACAGAAAGGCTTCTTCCTCGACGTGCAGGAGGTCGTGGCTGTGTGTGGGGTCCCAGCCTGTGCTGCAGGTGCAACCTTCCTCCTCTTGGACTGTGGCGCAGACCCTGGCTGGCTAATGCCGCCCTGACCAGTATGGCCAGTGGGTTCGGTGGATTGAGCCAAGGGAGTGGCAGGTGGAGGGATGACCAAAGGCCTGACTTGTGTCAGTGGCAGCTGGGTGCACACTAATGGACCCTGCGCAGCAACATCAGCTGTGGCCGGGTCATTGACTGCAACGGTCCTGGTTGGCAGACTCACAACCGGGGTGCTGTTGGGTGCATCTGCCCCTGCACTTGCCAACACCCGGCTGTTCGGGGCAGCAGATGACATGACTGCCCCAGGGACACGTGTCTTGGTCTGAGCAGCCCGGCCTGCCCCTATGGTTCCCCCCCTGGCCTGTTGGAGATCTACCAAGGGCTCGTCAAGTGCCAACGCAGCCTGCGCTGGCAGACCCTGAGCCTGGGTGGCGGTGTCCACAGCTGCACCTGCAGCTACCACTACCCTTGGGCCTGTGGCAGTCGATGGAACGGACTGCCGGGTCAAACGGGTGCCAGTGCCAGATGCAGGAGCTGCATCCCCCGGAACCACAGGGGGTGGTGGCATGACTGCACCGACACATGGCACAACATTGTGCTCAAGTGCGCACCCCTGCCTCTTCCCCCTCTGTGGCCGCCCTGGACACCCTGGAGTCCCCCTACTCCCTGGTCACCACGGCCACGTCCCCGACCACGCCCGCCACGAGGAGGACGCCCAGCTGAGGCGCCCCTCACCTTTGGTGGCCTCCCAAACATGGCACTGATGTAGTAGTGCTGGCACAGATGGAGTGGTGCCAATGAGAGGTGGCGCAACAATTAACCTGGGCAATTGGGGTGAAGGGGGTGGGAAGCAAGATGTTAACAGCCCCCCTGCACCTGCAAGGCTGTATGTGACCCCGGTGATGTGGTGACAGGTCACGCAACGCTCAGGCACCTCAAAACTGCAGTAAAACCGTGCACGCAACCCTGCAGCCAATGTGCGTGGATTCAACCTCCCGCAGTACGCAGTGGCACCCAGTAACACGAATAACGCGTACGCGTGGGACACGCAGGTTACTATGACATCGAAAATGGGTGCGATACACAGGGGCACCCGCAGTGGGAAAAAGAGCGTGTGCGACTCACCGTCTGACTAGCGCGATGCAGAAAAACACGCGTAGCCAATACCCCCACCAAAAGAAGAGATACGTCCTTGATAGCTGTGAAGTTGTGATGGCGCGCGAAACAACAGGAAGCAGCAACACACGTCGGTCTCCACGAAAGGCACGTACAGCGAACTGCTGGGCCCGCTCACCTTTAACCCGTGCTGAGGGAAATACACGCGCGCGTCACGTCACTTACGCGCATGGGCCCTTTCCTCGTATTACACGCGGACGTGCAGTTTTTCACACGCGCTGAAATGCCCATGCACGCCTGTACACGTCACGTCACAGGGGCGCTTGCGCTTCAGGAGCCTTCTGTCCAATGAAATTGCGTATGCGTGCAGACGCGCTTACGCGCTAAGGGCCTTTCCTCGAATTACACGCTGATGTGCCGAATTTTCACGTGCCAAATCACTCCATATCAAGCTGGCCACGTGTAAGCACACGGAAGACCACGCTCCTGCCCAGAAGGCCGAACTACTGCCCCCCAGAGCCCCGAGCACGCTCCCACCTGGCATCTGATGCTGCCTGACTGCCTGCTGCCCACGTGCCCTGCCATTTACTGCCTGCACATCAGCCAGGGGTGCTGTTGCTGTGACCACCCCTGCTGGAACCGAAGACTCCCGACTGGGATTCCATCGCTCCACAGCCCAGCCCCAGGACCCAGTTGCCCACCCACTCCTGCCTCTGGGGTTGTCATGTCGGGGCAAACACCATCTGAGACCACTGACAACCCCCGGCCAGAGAGGCAGCGGGGCACCATCTTCAGTGCCACCGAAGTTGGTGTCCTGGTGGAGCAAGTCCTGGGGCAGTATGATGCCCTCTTCTGAAGTTCCCGCGCCGACAAGGAAGGACGGACTCGGATCTGGACTGACATTGTGACTGCCATCAACGCTGAGGGGTGGCAGTCCGCGACTTACAACATGTCAAGAAGCGCTGGGAGGACTTCAGGTCCAGGACCCTGAACAAGGCCCGGCGCCTCTTGAAGGCAGCGGATGCCAAGGGGCGGCGGGGCCACTTGTCGGAAGAACAGATGAGGGTCCTGGAACGCATATCCCCAGCGCTCCACGTCCAGGTCCTTAGGAGGCAGACCCGTCTGGAGTCGAGCGGTAAGTGTACATGCATCCTGATTGTGAGCTGTGCGTGTGGTGATTTTTCAGTAGTGTGCAGGTTGCACATCTGTTTGTATGGGGTATGGGTGGGAGTGTAAAGGGCCGTGGGGCTAACACATGCAAGGGGTGGAATGTGTGAGACATGGATGGTGCTAGTGTGTGTAGGCTTGCATGCCAAATGCAGTTGTGTGGGCACACATGTTTGGATGAATGTGTATTACGTAGATATGTCCGTGATATCACGCATGTATGTTGTTTTCAGCTGCATGTATCGGCACTGTGTACATGTGCATCTGTGTGTATTTGACAAGGGTGCAACAGTGATGCAACATGGATGCATGTGACAGCGGTATGTGGAAGCCTGATTGGCAGATGTGACATGGATGCCCATCTGAACACTGCGACACTTGGCAGAGGTGTACACATGCATGCAAGTGTGGTGGTGTGTGTACATGTGTGGTGCACTTCCTGTGTTGCATGTGATGTCTGGCTCACATTTGCCTGCTCATGCTGTTGTATGTGTATGGATGGTGCTGGCAGTTGCGATATGGCTGTGGCATGGCTCATGTGTGCGAGTTGAAATGACATGTGTGTTGGGGATTGTGATGGCATGTCTGAGGTTTGCCAATGCCACTCATGTACAACTGTCATGTGTGTATGTGTCCATTGTACAGTGCCCTGATGCCTGTGTTTTATTTCTCCCTGTCTGCAGCATCAACTGATGAAGAGGGTGGAGAAGGTGCTGTGGAGCACAGCGGCGGGGATCCCACCGCCAGCCTGAGACGCAAGGCCCGGCTCCCCTCCCATGTTGTCATCTCGTCGGGGAGTGAGGAGTTTGGTGCCACGTGACAGGCCGCAGCTGCCGGGGGGAGGTCCAAGAGGCGGAGGTTGGAGTTGGACTCCTCGGCAGCAGAAGGGGCAGCTGGGACCCCACAGAGCCCAACGGGGGAAGATGGCACGGAGTCATCCAGGTTGGTGGGGGGTTTGGTGGAGGAGGAGGCCGTGCAAGCAACAGAGACGGGGTCTGGAGGTGGGGATCCCACTGGTGCTAGTGGTACAGTGCAGGACCAAGGACAGGAGGCAGCACAGGCCGCCGCGGAGGTGCCTGTGTGCAATCCTGTCCCTGCATAATCTTGCACCAGCAGGGATGCCTACGTCCGGACCCGTTTTCAGGCAGGGGATGAGCTCACGACAACTGGCCTTCCTATGCCTGCAGACGTGGCTATCCGGGTCCGGGTTGAGCCTGTTCTGACTGGTGTGGCGTTGCGTCAACGGGCCATGCGAGGTGACCTGCAGTCTTTTCATGAGGAGACTGCACGTCATCTCGAATGGCTCGTTGACCACGTCAGCCTGCTGGGACAGGTCACCCAGGCCAGATTCCTCCGTATGATGGGGCTTGCTACGACCCCCTCCTCAACTGAACTCCCTACGCGCCAGTCGTCCTCCGTGCCATCTTCCCACCCATCAGTCACCTGGGTGCACTATGGAGCTGCCTCTGACGGTGCGGCCAGGCTGGTGGAGGAGGCATCCCTGCCACAGTCGGGAGTCGGACGTCCAGCAGGGGTGGCCACATCAACGACTGCACCCCAGCCGGCGGAGGATGTGCAGGCAGCAGGAGGCAGTGCATGGGCAGAGGCACAGCAGCAGCAGCAACGTGGTGGGAGCCATGAAGGCTCGGGGCCTTCAACATCGGAGGGGCAGGCATCGGCCGGAGGGCAGGAGGACCCAGGACAGAGAGTGTCTTCCGTGTGGCAGCGGTTGGGCCACGACATAGCTTCGGAGCGGCAGCAGGTGGAAGAGGCATGGCTCACAATGGTCAGGGCGGAGAACTCCATGCGGAGGGCCCTGGAGGTGGACACGTCGACAGCCCTGCGGACCCTCGGGGCCATGGAGGAGGACCGCCTCTGGGACATTGTGCAGGAGTTCGATGATGCCCTGGCCCGGGACATCCAAAAGTGAGCCGTCAAACTAGCCCGCTACCCTTGTACATAGTTATGTAGGTAGTGTTAGGTTTCCTTTTATTTTTTGGATTTATTTTGGACCTTTTGGACATTGGCCACATTTTTGTATATAGTTTATTTTATTAGTTAGTGTAGTTAGATAGGTTTCATTTCTTTTGTTGGGATAATGGAACCTGGCTTGTTCGTATGTACATAGTTCACTGTTGGATTGTATTTTTCTTTCACATTTTAACCATGGAGCAATGGCTTTCAATTTTATTTCCCATTGGATTTTGTTTTGTGGAAAGTGACTTTGGACACCATTACTTTGGATTATGATTTTTGGTTTTGCTTTTTTTCAAGGACATGCTTCTTTTCATTTTTGTACATTCCCATTTCTGTTTCATTATTTTTGATTCTATTTATGTTTCCTTTAATACATATTTTTTTATGAACTTCAATGTGTAGTATCTCATTGGTTTCATGCATATCATGATATGGGTTTTGAGATTCACTGACACCCATTGGGTGTATGTGAGGGAAATGAGTTTGTTTCGGAACTTGCAATTGGTGTTCTGTCATGTAATTGCCAATTATGAGTGGGTGGATGCAATACTCGGGTGGGTGTTTTGCATTTGGAGGCTGACCATAGGGACCAGGGATCTAGATTGTGATGACATGTTGGCTGGGGAACATGAGTTGGACATGGGTGGGGGCATGGTGGCAGGTGCCCAACAGTGCTGGGGGGTGGTGGGGGGTGGGAGACATGGGCGGGGGCCTGCTGGAGGGTGACCCTGCACTGCTGGGGGGTGGGGGTGGTGGCGAACATGAGTTGGACATGGGTGGGGGCCTGCTGGCAGGTGCCCCACAGTGCTGGGTGGTGGGGGGGTGGGGAACATGAGTTGGACATGGGTGGGGGCCTGGTGGAGGGTGACCCTGCACTGCTGGGGGGTGGGGGGGTGGGAGACATGGGTGGGGGCCTGGTGGAGGGTGACCCTGCACTGCTGGGGGTTGGGGGTGGTGGGAGACATGGGTGGGGGCCTGGTGGCAGGTGCCCCACAGTGTTGGGGGGTGGGGGGTGGGAGACATGGGTGGGGGCCTAGTGGAGGGTGACCCTGCACTGCTGGGGGGTGGGGGTGGTGGGGAACATGAGTTGGACATGGGTGGGGGCTTGCTGGCAGGTGCCCCACAGTGCTGGGGGGTGGGGGTGGTGGGAGACATGGGTGGGGGCCTGGTGGAGGGTGACCCTGCACTGCTGGGGTGTGGGGGTGGTGGGGAACACTAGTAGGTCATGGGTGGGGGCCTGCTGGCAGGTGCCCCACAGTGCTGGGGGGTGGGGGTGGTGGGAGACATGGGTGGGGGCCTGGTGGAGGGTGACCCTGCACTGCTGGGGGGTGGGGGTGGTGGGAGACATGGGTGGGGGGCTGGTGGAGGGTGACCCTGCACTGCTGGGGGGTGGGGGTGGTGGGTGACATGGGTGCGGGCCTGGTGGCAGGTGCCCCACAGTGCTGGGGGGTGGGGGTGGTGGGAGACATGGGTGGGGGCCTGGTGGAAGGTGACCCTGCACTGCTAGGGGGTGGGGGTGGTGGGGAACATGAGTTGGACATGGGTGAGGGCCTGCTGGCAGGCGCCCCACAGTGCTGGGGGATGGATGGCGGTGGGGAACATGAGATGGACATGGGTGGGGGCCTGGTGGAGGGTGACCCTGCACTGCTGGGGGGTGGGGGGTTGGGAGACATGGGTGGGGGCCTGGTGGAGGGTGACCCTGCACTGCTGGGAGGTGGGGGTGGTGGGGAACATGAGTTGGACATGTGTGGGGGCCTGCTGGCAGGTGCCCCACAGTGCTGGGGGGTGAGGGGGTGGGGAACATGAGTTGGACATGGGTGGGGGCCTGGTGGAGGGTGTCCCTGCACTGCTGGGGGGTGGGGGTGGTGGGAGACATGGGCGGGGGCCTGGTGGAGGGTGACCCTGCACAGCTGGGAGGTGGGGGTGGGGGTGGTGGGAGACATGGGTGGGGGCCTGGTGGAGGGTGACCCTGCACTGCTGGGGGTTGAGGGTGGTGGGGAACATGAGTTGGACATGGGTGGGGGCCTGGTGGCAGGTGCCCCACAGTGCTGGGGGGTGGGGGGGTGGGAGACATGCGTGGGGGCCTGGTGGAGGGTGACCCTGCACTGCTGGGGGATGGGAGACATGGGTGGGGGCCTGGTGGAGGGTGACCCTGCACTGCTGGGGGGTGGGGGTGGTGGGAGACATGGTTGGGGGCCTGGTGGAGGGTGACCCTGCACTGCTGGGGGGTGGGGGTGGTGGGGAACATGAGTTGGACATGGGTGGGGGCCTGGTGGCAGGTGCCCCACAGTGCTGGGGGGTGGGGGGGTGGGAGACACGGGTGGGGGCCTGGTGGAGTGTGGCCCTGCACTGCTGGGGGGTGGGGGTGGTGGGAGACATGGGTGGGGGCCTGGTGGAGGGTGACCCTGCACTGCTGGAGGGTGGGGGTGGTCGGAGACATGGGTGGGGGCCTGGTGGAGGGTGACCCTGCACTGCTGGGGGGTGGGGGGGTGGGGAACATGAGTTGGACATGGGTGGGGGCCTGCTGGCAGGTGCCCCACAGTGCTGGGGGGTGGGGGGGTGGGGAACATGAGTTGGACATGGGTGGGGGCCTGCTGGAGGGTGACCCTGCACTGCTGGGGGGTGGGGGTGGTGGCGAACATGAGTTGGACATGGGTGGGGGCCTGCTGGCAGGTGCCCCACAGTGCTGGGGGGTGGGGGGGTGGGGAACATGAGTTGGACATGGGTGGGGGCCTGGTGGAGGGTGACCCTGCACTGCTGGGGGGTGGGGGGGGTGGGAGACATGGGTGGGGGCCTGGTGGAGGGTGACCCTGCACTGCTGGGGGGTGGGGGTGGTGGGGAACATGAGTTGGACATGGGTGGGGGCCTGCTGGCAGGTGCCCCACAGTGCAGGGGGGTGGGGGGGTGGGGAACATGAGTTGGACATGGGTGGGGGCCTGGTGGAGGGTGACCCTGCACTGCTGGGGGGTGGGGGGGTGGGAGACATGGGTGGGGGCCTGGTGGAGGGTGACCCTGCACTGCTGGGGGGTGGGGGGTGGGAGACATGGGTGGGGGCCTGGTGGAGGGTGACCCTGCACTGCTGGGGGGTGGGGGTGGTGGGGAACATGAGTTGGACATGGGTGGGGGCCTGCTGGCAGGTGCCCCACAGTGCTGGGGGGTGTGGGGGTGGGGAACATGAGTTGGACATGGGTGGGGGCCTGGTGGAGGGTGACCCTGCACTGCTGGGGGGTGGGGGTGGGTGGGAGACATGGGTGGGGGCCTGGTGGAGGGTGACCCTGCACTGCTGGTTGGTGGGGGTGGTGGGGAACATGAGTTGGACATGGTTGGGGGCCTGGTGACAGGTGCCACACAGTGCTGGGGGGGGTGGGAGACATGGGTGGGGGCCTGGTGGCAGGTGCCCCACAGTGCTGGGGGGTGGGGGAGGTGGGAGACATGGGTGGGGGCCTGGTGGAGGGTGACCCTGCACTGCTGGGGGGTGGCGGTGGTGGGGAACATGAGTTGGACATGGGTGGGGCCCTGGTGGAGGGTGACCCTGCACTCCTGGGGGGTGGGGGTGGTGGGAGACATGGGTGGGGGCCTGGTGGCAGGTGCCCCACAGTGCTGGGGGGTGGGGGTGGTGGGAGACATGGGTGGGGGCCTGGTGGAGGGTGACCCTGCACTGCTGGGGGGTGGGGGTGGTAGGGAACATGAGTTGGACATGGGTTGGGGCCTGCTGGCAGGTGCCCCCACAGTGCTGGGGGGTGGGGAACATGAGTTGGACATGGGTGGGGGCCTGGTGGAGGGTGACCCTGCACTGCTGGGGGGTGGGGGTGGTGGGAGTCATGGGTGGGGGCCTGGTGGCAGGTGCCCCACAGTGCTGGGGTGGAGGTGGTAGACATGGGTGGGGGCCTGGTGGCAGGTGCCCCAAAGTGCGGGGGGGTGGGGGAGGGAGACATGGGTGGGGGCCTGGTGGAGGGTGACCCTGCACTGCTGGGGGGTGGGGGTGGTGGGAGACATGGGTGGGGGCCTGGTGGAGGGTGACCCTGCACTGCTGGGGGGTGGGGGTGGTGGGAGACATGGGTGGGGGCCTGCTGGCAGGTGCCCCACAGTGCTGGGGGGTGGGGGGGTGGGAGACATGGGTGGGGGCCTGGTGGAGGGTGACCCTGCACTGCTGGGGGGTGGGGGTGGTGGGGAACATGAGTTGGACATGGGTGGGGGCCTGGTGGCAGATGCCCCACAGTGCTGGGGGTGGGCGGGTGGGAGACATGGGTGGGGGCCTGGTGGAGGGTGACCCTGCACTGCTGGGGGGTGGGGGTGGTGGGAGACATGGGTGAGGGCCTGGTGGAGGGTGACCCTGCACTGCTGGGGGGTGGGGTGGTGGGAGACATGGATGGGGGCCTGCTGGCAGGTGCCCCACAGTGCTGGGGGGTGGGGGAGAGCATGAGTTGGACATGGGTGGGGGCCTGGTGGAGGGTGACCCTGCACTGCTGGGGGTGGGGGTGGTGGGGAACATGAGTTGGACATGGGTGGGGGCCTGGTGGCAGATGCCCCACAGTGCTGGGGGTGGGGGGGGTGGGAGACATGGGTGGGGGCCTGGTGGAGCGTGACCCTGCACTGCTGGGGGGTGGGGGTGGTGGGGAACATGAGTTGGACATGGTTGGGGGCCTGCTGGCAGGTGCCCCACAGTGCTGGGGGGAGGGGGGGAGCATGAGTTGGACATGGGTGGGGGCCTGGTGGAGGGTGACCCTGCACTGCTGGGGCGTGGGGGGGTGGGAGACATGTGTGGGGGCCTGGTGGAGGGTGACCCTGCACTGCTGGGGGGTGGGGGTGGTGGGGAACATGAGTTGGACATGGTTGGGGGCCTGCTGGCAGGTGCCCCACAGTGCTGGGGGGTGGGGGGGGTGGGGAACATGAGTTGGACATGGGTGGGGGCCTGGTGGAGGGTGGCCCTGCACTGCTGGGGGTTGGGGGGTGGAAGACATGGGTGGGGGCCTGGTGGAGGGTGACCCTGCACTGCTGGGGGGTGGGAGGGGTGGGAGACATGGGTGGGGGCCTGGTGGAGGGTGACCCTGCACTGCTGGGGGGTGGGGGTGGTGGGGAACATGAGTTGGACATGGGTGGGGGCCTTCTGGCAGGTGCCCCACAGTGTTGGGGGGTGGGGGGTGGGCAACATGATTTGGACATGATTGGGGGCCTGGTGGAGGGTGACCCTGCACTGCTGGGGGGTGGGGGGTGGGAGACATGGGTGGGGGCCTGGTGGAGGGTGACCCTGCACTGCTGGGGGGTGGGGGTGGTGGGGAACATGAGTTGGACATGGGTGGGGCCTGGTGGCAGGTGCCCCACAGTGCTGGGCGGTGGGGGGGTGGGAGACATGGGTGGGCGCCTGGTGGAGGGTGTCCCTGCACTGCTGGGGGGTGGGGGTGGTGGGGAACATGAGTTGGACATGGTTGGGGGCCTGGTGGCAGGTGCCCCACAGTGCTGGAGGGTGGGAGACATGGGTGGGGGCCTGGTGGAGGGTGACCCTGCACTGCTGGGGGGTGGGGGTGGTGGGAGACTTGGTTGGGGGCTTGGTGGAGGGTTACCCTGCACTGCTGGGGGGTGGTGGTGGTGGGGAACATGAGTTGGACATGGGTGGGGGCCTGCTGGCAGGTGCCCCACAGTGCGGGGGGGGTGGGGGAGGGAGACATGGGTGGGGGCCTGGTGGAGGGTGACCCTGCACTGCTGGGGGTTGGGGGTGGTGGGAGACATGGGTGAGGGCCTGGTGGAGGGTGACCCTGCACTGCTGGGGGGTGGGGGTGGTGGGAGACATGGGTGGGGGCCTGCTGGCAGGTGCCCCACAGTGCTGGGGGGTGGGGAGAGCATGAGTTGGACATGGGTGGGGGCCTGGTGGAGGGTGACCCTGCACTGCTGGGGGGTGGGGGTGGTGGGGAACATGAGTTGGACATGGGTGGGGGCCTGGTGGCAGATGCCCCACAGTGCTGGGGGTGGGAGACATGGGTGGGGGCCTGGTGGAGCGTGACCCTGCACTGCTGGGGGGTGGGGGGGGTGGGGAACATGAGTTGGACATGGGTGGGGGCCTGCTGGCAGGTGCCCCACAGTGCTGGGGGGTGGGGGGGAGCATGAGTTGGACATGGGTGGGGGCCTGGTGGAGGGTGACCCTGCACTGCTGGGGCGTGGGGGGTTGGGAGACATGTGTGGGGGCCTGGTGGAGGGTGACCCTGCACTGCTGGGAGGTGGGGGTGGTGGGCAACATGAGTTCGACATGGTTGGGGGCCTGCTGGCAGGTGCCCCACAGTGCTGGGTGGTGGGGGGGTGGGGAACATGAGTTGGACATGGGTGGGGGCCTGGTGGAGGGTGGCCCTGCACTGCTGGGGGTTGGGGGGTGGAAGACATGGGTGGGGGCCTGGTGGAGGGTGACCCTGCACTGCTGGGGGGTGGGAGGGGTGGGAGACATGGGTGGGGGCCTGGTGGAGGGTGACCCTGCACTGCTGGGGGTGGGGGTGGTGGGGAACATGAGTTGGACATGGGTGGGGGCCTGCTGGCAGGTGCCCCACAGTGTTGGGGGGTGGGGGGGTGGGCAACATGATTTGGACATGATTGGGGGCCTGGTGGAGGGTGACCCTGCACTGCTGGGGGGTGGGGGGTGGGAGACATGGGTGGGGGCCTGGTGGAGGGTGACCCTGCACTGCTGGGGGGTGGGTGTGGTGGGGAACATGAGTTTGACATGGGTGGGGCCTGGTGGCAGGTGCCCCACAGTGCTGGGCGGTGGGGGGGTGGGAGACATGGGTGGGTGCCTGGTGGAGGGTGTCCCTGCACTGCTGGGGGGTGGGGGTGGTGGGGAACATGAGTTGGACATGGTTGGGGGCCTGGTGGCAGGTGCCCCACAGTGCTGGAGGGTGGGAGACATGGGTGGGGGCCTGGTGGAGGGTGACCCTGCACTGCTGGGGGGTGGGGGTGGTGGGAGACTTGGTTGGGGGCCTTGTGGAGGGTGACCCTGCACTGCTGGGGGGTGGGGGTGGTGAGGAACATGAGTTGGACATGGGTGAGGGCCTGCTGGCAGGCGCCCCACAGTGCTGGGGGATGGATGGGGGTGGGGAACATGAGATGGACATGGGTGGGGGCCTGGTGGAGGGTGACCCTGCACTGCTGGGGGGTGGTGGGTTGGGAGACATGGGTGGGGGCCTGGTGGAGGGTGACCCTGCACTGCTGGGAGGTGGGGGTGGTGGGGAACATGAGTTGAACATGGGTGGGGGCCCGCTGGCAGGTGCCCCACAGTGCTGGGGGGTGAGGGGGGTGGGGAACATGAGTTGGACATGGGTGGGGGCCTGGTGGAGGGTGACCCTGCACTGCTGGGGGGTGGGGGTGGTGGGGAACAAGAGTTGGACATGGGTGGGGGCCTGCTGGCAGGTGCCCCACAGTGCTGGGGGGTGGGGTGGTGGGAGACATGGGTGGGGGCCTGGTGGAGGGTGACCCTGCACTGCTGGAGGTTGGGGGTGGTGGGGAACAAGAGTTGGACATGGGTGGGGGCCTGGTGGCAGGTGCCCCACAGTGCTGGGGGGTGGGGGTGGGAGACATGGGTGGGGGCCTGGTGGAGGGTGACCCTGCACTGCTGGGGGGTGGGGGTGGTGGGAGACATGGGTGGGGGCCTGGTGGAGGATGACCCTGCACTGCTGGGGGGTGGGGGTGGTGGGAGACATGGTTGGGGGCCTGGTGGAGGGTGACCCCGCACTGCTGGGGGGTGGGGGTGGTGGGGAACATGAGTTGGACATGGGTGGGGGCCTGGTGGCAGGTGCCCCACAGTGCTGGGGGGTGGGGGGGGTGGGAGACATGGGTGGGGGCCTGGTGGAGGGTGACCCTGCACTGCTGGGGGGTGGGGGTGGTGGGAGACATTGGTGGGGGCCTGGTGGAGGGTGACCCTGCACTGCTGGAGGGTGGGGGTGGTGGGAGACATGGGTGGGGGCCTGGTGGAGGGTGACCCTGCACTGCTGGGGGGTGGGGGTGGTGGGGAACATGAGTTGGACATGGGTGGGGGCCTGCTGGCAGGTGCCCCACAGTGCTGGGGGGTGGGGGGGTGGGGAACATGAGTTGGACATGGGTGGGGGCCTGCTGGAGGGTGACCCTGCACTGCTGGGGGGTGGGGGTGGTGGCGAACATGAGTTGGACATGGGTGGGGGCCTGCTGGCAGGTGCCCCACAGTGCTGGGGGGTGGGGGGTGGGAGACATGGGTGGGGGCCTGGTGGAGGGTGACCCTGCACTGCTGGGGGGTGGGGGTGGTGGGGAACATGAGTTGGACATGGGTGGGGCCTGGTGGCAGGTGCCCCACAGTGCTGGGCGGTGGGGGGGTGGGAGACATGGGTGGGCGCCTGGTGGAGGGTGTCCCTGCACTGCTGTGGGGTGGGGGTGGTGGGGAACATGAATTGGACATGGTTGGGGGCCTGGTGGCAGGTGCCCCACAGTGCTGGAGGGTGGGAGACATGGGTGGGGGCCTGGTGGAGGGTGACCCTGCACTGCTGGGGGGTGGGGGTGGTGGGAGACTTGGTTGGGGGCTTGGTGGAGGGTTACCCTGCACTGCTGGGGGGTGGTGGTGGTGGGTAACATGAGTTGGACATGGGTGGGGGCCTGCTGGCAGGTGCCCCACAGTGCGGGGGGGTGGGGGAGGGAGACATGGGTGGGGGCCTGGTGGAGGGTGACCCTGCACTGCTGGGGGGTGGGGGTGGTGGGAGACATGGGTGAGGGCCTGGTGGAGGGTGACCCTGCACTGCTGGGGGGTGGGGGTGGTGGGAGACATGGGTGGGGGCCTGCTGGCAGGTGTCCCACAGTGCTGGGGGGTGGGGGAGAGCATGAGTTGGACATGGGTGGGGGCCTGGTGGAGGGTGACCCTGCACTGCTGGGGGGTGGGGGTGGTGGGGAACATGAGTTGGACATGGGTGGGGGCCTGGTGGCAGATGCCCCACAGTGCTGGGGGTGGGAGACATGGGTGGGGGCCTGGTGGAGCGTGACCCTGCAGTGCTGGGGGGTGGGGGTGGTGGGGAACATGAGTTGGACATGGGTGGGGGCCTGCTGGCAGGTGCCCCACAGTGCTGGGGGGTGGGGGGGAGCATGAGTTGGACATGGGTGGGGGCCTGGTGGAGGGTGACCCTGCACTGCTGGGGCGTGGGGGGGTGGGAGACATGTGTGGGGGCCTGGTGGAGGGTGACCCTGCACTGCTGGGGGGTGGGGTGGTGGGGAACATGAGTTGGACATGGTTGGGGGCCTGCTGGCAGGTGCCCCACAGTGCTGGGGGGTGGGGGGGTGGGGAACATGAGTTGGACATGGGTGGGGGCCTGGTGGAGGGTGGCCCTGCACTGCTGGGGGTTGGGGGGTGGAAGACATGGGTGGGGGCCTGGTGGAGGGTGACCCTGCACTGCTGGGGGGTGGGAGGGGTGGGAGACATGGGTGGGGGCCTGGTGGAGGGTTACCCTGCACTGCTGGGGGGTGGTGGTGGTGGGTAACATGAGTTGGACATGGGTGGGGGCCTGCTGGCAGGTGCCCCACAGTGCGGGGGTTGGGGGAGGGAGACATGGGTGGGGGCCTGGTGGAGGGTGACCCTGCACTGCTGGGGGGGTGGGGGTGGTGGGGAACATGAGTTGGACATGGGTGGGGGCCTGCTGGCAGGTGCCCCACAGTGTTGGGGGGTGGGGGGGTGGGCAACATGATTTGGACATGATTGGGGGCCTGGTGGAGGGTGACCCTGCACTGCTGGGGGGTGGGGGGTGGGAGACATGGGTGGGGGCCTGGTGGAGGGTGACCCTGCACTGCTGGGGGGTGGGGGTGGTGGGGAACATGAGTTGGACATGGGTGGGGCCTGGTGGCAGGTGCCCCACAGTGCTGGGCGGTGGGGGGGTGGGAGACATGGGTGGGTGCCTGGTGGAGGGTGTCCCTGCACTGCTGGGGGGTGGGGGTGGTGGGGAACATGAGTTGGACATGGTTGGGGGCCTGGTGGCAGGTGCCCCACAGTGCTGCAGGGTGGGAGACATGGGTGGGGGCCTGGTGGAGGGTGACCCTGCACTGCTGGGGGGTGGGGGTGGTGGGAGACTTGGTTGGGGGCTTGGTGGAGGGTTACCCTGCACTGCTGGGGGGTGGGGGTGGTGGGGAACATGAGTTGGACATGGGTGGGGGCCTGCTGGCAGGTGCCCCACAGTGCTGGGGGGTGGGGGTGGTGGGAGACATGGGTGGGGGCCTGGTGGAGGGTGACCCTGCACTGCTGGAGGTTGGGGGTGGTGGGGAACAAGAGTTGGACATGGGTGGGGGCCTGGTGGCAGGTGCCCCACAGTGCTGGGGGGTGGGGGTGGGAGACATGGGTGGGGGCCTGGTGGAGGGTGACCCTGCACTGCTGGGGGGTGGGGGTGGTGGGAGACATGGGTGGGGGCCTGGTGGAGGATGACCCTGCACTGCTGGGGGGTGGGGGTGGTGGGAGACATGGTTGGGGGCCTGGTGGAGGGTGACCCCGCACTGCTGGGGGGTGGGGGTGGTGGGGAACATGAGTTGGACATGGGTGGGGGCCTGGTGGCAGGTGCCCCACAGTGCTGGGGGGTGGGGGGGTGGGAGACATGGGTGGGGGCCTGGTGGAGGGTGACCCTGCACTGCTGGGGGGTGGGGGTGGTGGGAGACATTGGTGGGGGCCTGGTGGAGGGTGACCCTGCACTGCTGGAGGGTGGGGGTGGTGGGAGACATGGGTGGGGGCCTGGTGGAGGGTGACCCTGCACTGCTGGGGGGTGGGGGTGGTGGGGAACATGAGTTGGACATGGGTGGGGGCCTGCTGGCAGGTGCCCCACAGTGCTGGGGGGTGGGGGGGTGGGGAACATGAGTTGGACATGGGTGGGGGCCTGCTGGAGGGTGACCCTGCACTGCTGGGGGGTGGGGGTGGTGGCGAACATGAGTTGGACATGGGTGGGGGCCTGCTGGCAGGTGCCCCACAGTGCTGGGGGGTGGGGGGTGGGAGACATGGGTGGGGGCCTGGTGGAGGGTGACCCTGCACTGCTGGGGGGTGGGGGTGGTGGGGAACATGAGTTGGACATGGGTGGGGCCTGGTGGCAGGTGCCCCACAGTGCTGGGCGGTGGGGGGGTGGGAGACATGGGTGGGCGCCTGGTGGAGGGTGTCCCTGCACTGCTGGGGGGTGGGGGTGGTGGGGAACATGAATTGGACATGGTTGGGGGCCTGGTGGCAGGTGCCCCACAGTGCTGGAGGGTGGGAGACATGGGTGGGGGCCTGGTGGAGGGTGACCCTGCACTGCTGGGGGGTGGGGGTGGTGGGAGACTTGGTTGGGGGCTTGGTGGAGGGTTACCCTGCACTGCTGGGGGGTGGTGGTGGTGGGTAACATGAGTTGGACATGGGTGGGGGCCTGGTGGAGGGTGACCCTGCACTGCTGGGGGGTGGGGGTGGTGGGAGACATGGGTGAGGGCCTGGTGGAGGGTGACCCTGCACTGCTGGGGGGTGGGGGTGGTGGGAGACATGGGTGGGGGCCTGCTGGCAGGTGCCCCACAGTGCTGGGGGGTGGGGGAGAGCATGAGTTGGACATGGGTGGGGGCCTGGTGGAGGGTGACCCTGCACTGCTGGGGGGTGGGGGTGGTGGGGAACATGAGTTGGACATGGGTGGGGGCCTGGTGGCAGATGCCCCACAGTGCTGGGCGTGGGAGACATGGGTGGGGGCCTGGTGGAGCGTGACCCTGCAGTGCTGGGGGGTGGGGGTGGTGGGGAACATGAGTTGGACATGGGTGGGGGCCTGCTGGCAGGTGCCCCACAGTGCTGGGGGGTGGGGGGGAGCATGAGTTGGACATGGGTGGGGGCCTGGTGGAGGGTGACCCTGCACTGCTGGGGCGTGGGGGGGTGGGAGACATGTGTGGGGGCCTGGTGGAGGGTGACCCTGCACTGCTGGGGGGTGGGGTGGTGGGGAACATGAGTTGGACATGGTTGGGGGCCTGCTGGCAGGTGCCCCACAGTGCTGGGGGGTGGGGGGGTGGGGAACATGAGTTGGACATGGGTGGGGGCCTGGTGGAGGGTGGCCCTGCACTGCTGGGGGTTGGGGGGTGGAAGACATGGGTGGGGGCCTGGTGGAGGGTGACCCTGCACTGCTGGGGGGTGGGAGGGGTGGGAGACATGGGTGGGGGCCTGGTGGAGGGTTACCCTGCACTGCTGGGGGGTGGTGGTGGTGGGTAACATGAGTTGGACATGGGTGGGGGCCTGCTGGCAGGTGCCCCACAGTGCTGGGGAGTGGGGGAGGGAGACATGGGTGGGGGCCTGGTGGAGGGTGACCCTGCACTGCTGGGGGGGTGGGGGTGGTGGGGAACATGAGTTGGACATGGGTGGGGGCCTGCTGGCAGGTGCCCCACAGTGTTGGGGGGTGGGGGGGTGGGCAACATGATTTGGACATGATTGGGGGCCTGGTGGAGGGTGACCCTGCACTGCTGGGGGGTGGGGGGTGGGAGACATGGGTGGGGGCCTGGTGGAGGGTGACCCTGCACTGCTGGGGGGTGGGGGTGGTGGGGAACATGAGTTGGACATGGGTGGGGCCTGGTGGCAGGTGCCCCACAGTGCTGGGCGGTGGGGGGGTGGGAGACATGGGTGGGTGCCTGGTGGAGGGTGTCCCTGCACTGCTGGGGGGTGGGGGTGGTGGGGAACATGAGTTGGACATGGTTGGGGGCCTGGTGGCAGGTGCCCCACAGTGCTGCAGGGTGGGAGACATGGGTGGGGGCCTGGTGGAGGGTGACCCTGCACTGCTGGGGGGTGGGGGTGGTGGGAGACTTGGTTGGGAGCTTGGTGGAGGGTTACCCTGCACTGCTGGGGGGTGGGGGTGGTGGGGAACATGAGTTGGACATGGGTGGGGGCCTGCTGGCAGGTGCCCCACAGTGCGGGGGGTGGGGGAGGGAGACATGGGTGGGGGCCTGGTGGAGGGTGACCCTGCACTGCTGGGGGGTGGGGGTGGTGAGGAACATGAGTTGGACATGGGTGAGGGCCTGCTGGCAGGCGCCCCACAGTGCTGGGGGATGGATGGGGGTGGGGAACATGAGATGGACATGGGTGGGGGCCTGGTGGAGGGTGACCCTGCACTGCTGGGGGGTGGGGGGTTGGGAGACATGGGTGGGGGCCTGGTGGAGGGTGACCCTGCACTGCTGGGAGGTGGGGGTGGTGGGGAACATGAGTTGAACATGGGTGGGGGCCTGCTGGCAGGTGCCCCACAGTGCTGGGGGGTGAGGGGGGTGGGGAACATGAGTTGGACATGGGTGGGGGCCTGGTGGAGGGTGACCCTGCACTGCTGGGGGGTGGGGGTGGTGGGAGACATGGGCGGGGGCCTGGTGGAGGGTGACCCTGCACAGCTGGGGGGTGGGGGTGGGGGTGGTGGGAGACATGGGTGGGGGCCTGGTGGAGGGTGACCCTGCACTGCTGGGGGGTGGGGGTGGTGGGGAACATGAGTTGGACATGGGTGGGGGCCTGCTGGCAGGTGCCCCACAGTGCTGGGGGGTGGGGGTGGTGGGAGACATGGGTGGGGGCCTGGTGGAGGGTGACCCTGCACTGCTGGGGGTTGGGGGTGGTGGGGAACAAGAGTTGGACATGGGTGGGGGCCTGGTGGCAGGTGCCCCACAGTGCTGGGGGGTGGGGGGTGGGAGACATGGGTGGGGGCCTGGTGGAGGGTGACCCTGCACTGCTGGGGGGTGGGGGTGGTGGGAGACATGGGTGGGGGCCTGGTGGAGGATGACCCTGCACTGCTGGGGGGTGGGGGTGGTGGGAGACATGGTTGGGGGCCTGGTGGAGGGTGACCCCGCACTGCTGGGGGGTGGGGGTGGTGGGGAACATGAGTTGGACATGGGTGGGGGCCTGGTGGCAGGTGCCCCACAGTGCTGGGGGGTGGGGGGTGGGAGACATGGGTGGGGGCCTGGTGGAGGGTGACCCTGCACTGCTGGGGGGTGGGGGTGGTGGGAGACATTGGTGGGGGCCTGGTGGAGGGTGACCCTGCACTGCTGGAGGGTGGGGGTGGTGGGAGACATGGGTGGGGGCCTGGTGGAGGGTGACCCTGCACTGCTGGGGGGTGGGGGTGGTGGGGAACATGAGTTGGACATGGGTGGGGGCCTGCTGGCAGGTGCCCCACAGTGCTGGGGGGTGGGGGGGTGGGGAACATGAGTTGGACATGGGTGGGGGCCTGCTGGAGGGTGACCCTGCACTGCTGGGGGGTGGGGGTGGTGGCGAACATGAGTTGGACATGGGTGGGGGCCTGCTGGCAGGTGCCCCACAGTGCTGGGGGGTGTGGGGGTGGGGAACATGAGTTGGACATGGGTGGGGGCCTGGTGGAGGGTGACCCTGCACTGCTGGGGGGTGGGGGGGTGGGAGACATGGTTGGGGGCCTGGTGGAGGGTGACCCTGCACTGCTGGGGGGTGGGGGTGGTGGGGAACATGAGTTGGACATGGGTGGGGGCCTGCTGGCAGGTGCCCCACAGTGCAGGGGGGTGGGGGGGTGGGGAACATGAGTTGGACATGGGTGGGGGCATGGTGGAGGGTGACCCTGCACTGCTGGGGAATGGGGGGGTGGGAGACATGGGTGGGGGCCTGGTGGAGGGTGACCCTGCACTGCTGGGGGGTGGGGGGTGGGAGACATGGATGGGGGCCTGGTGGAGGGTGACCCTGCACTGCTGGGGGGTGGGAGTGGTGGGGAACATGAGTTGGGACATGGGTGGGGGCCTGCTGGCAGGTGCCCCACAGTGCTGGGGGGTGGGGGGGGGTGGGGAACATGAGTTGGACATGGGTGGGGGCCTGGTGGAGGGTGACCCTGCACTGCTGGGGGGTGGGGGTGGGTGGGAGACATGGGTGGGGGCCTGGTGGAGGTCGACCCTGCACTGCTGGTTGGTGGGGGTGGTGGGGAACATGAGTTGGACATGGGTGGGGGCCTGGTGGAGGGTGACCCTGCACTGCTGGGGGGTGGGGGTGGTGGGAGACATGGGTGGGGGCCTGGTGGCAGGTGCCCCACAGTGCTGGGGGGTGGGGGTGGTGGGAGACATGGGTGGGGGCCTGGTGGAGGGTGACCCTGCACTGCTGGGGGGTGGGGGTGGTAGGGAACATGAGTTGGACATGGGTTGGGGCCTGCTGGCAGGTGCCACACAGTGCTGGGGGGGTGGGAGACATGGGTGGGGGCCTGGTGGCAGGTGCCCCACAATGCTGGGGGGTGGGGGAGGTGGGAGACATGGGTGGGGTCCTGGTGGAGGGTGACCCTGCACTGCTGGGGGGTGGGGGTGGTGGGGAACATGAGTTGGACATGGGTGGGGGCCTGCTGGAGGGTGACCCTGCACTGCTGGGGGGTGGGGGTGGTGGGGTTCATGAGTTGGACATGGGTGGGGGCCTGCTGTCAGGTGCCCCACAGTGCTGGGGGGGCATGAGTTGGACATGGGTGGGGGCCTGGTGGAGGGTGACCCTGTACTGCTGGGGGGTGGGGGGGTGGGAGACATGGGTGGGGGCCTGGTGGAGGGTGACCCTGCACTGCTGGGGGGTGGGGGTGGTGGGGAACATGAGTTGGACATGGGTGGGGGCCTGGTGGCAGATGCCCCACAGTGCTGGGGGTGGGGGGGGGTGGGAGACATGGGTGGGGACCTGGTGGAGGGTGACCCTGCACTGCTGGGGGGTGGAGGTGGTGGGAGACATGGGTGGGGGCCTGGTGGAGGGTGACCCTGCACTGCTGGGGGGTGAGGGTCGTGGGAGACATGGGTGGGGGCCTGCTGGCAGGTGCCCCACAGTGCTGGGGGGTGGGGGTGGTGGGAGACATGGGTGGGGGCCTGGTGGAGCATGACCCTGCACTGCTGGTGGGTGGGGGTGGTGGGGAACATGAGTTGGACATGGGTGGGGGGCTGCTGGCAGGTGCCCCACAGTGCTGGGGGGTGGGGGGGAGCATGAGTTGGACATGGGTGGGGGCCTGGTGGAGGGTGACCCTGCACTGCTGGGGCGTGGGGGGGTGGGAGACATGTGTGGGGGCCTGGTGGAGGGTGACCCTCCACTGCTGGGGGGTGGGGTGGTGGGGAACATGAGTTGGACATGGTTGGGGGCCTGCTGGCAGGTGCCCCACAGTGCTGGGGGGTGGGAGGGTGGGGAACATGAGTTGTACATGGGTGGGGGCCTGGTGGAGGGTGGCCCTGCACTGCTGGGGGTTGGGGGGTGGGAGACATGGGTGGGGGCCTGGTGGAGGGTGACCCTGCACTGTTGGGGGTGGGAGGGGTGGGAGACATGGGTGGGGGCCTGGTGGAGGGTGACCCTGCACTGCTGGGGGGTGGGGGTGGTGGGGAACATGAGTTGGACATGGGTGGGGGCCTGCTGGCAGGTGCCCCACAGTGTTGGGGGGTGGGGGTGGGCAACATGATTTGGACATGATTGGGGGCCTGGTGGAGGGTGACCCTGCACTGCTGGGGGGTGGGGGTGGGAGACATGGGTGGGGGGCCTGGTGGAGGGTGACCCTGCACTGCTGGGGGGTGGGGGTGGTGGGGAACATGAGTTGGACATGGGTGGGGGCCTGGTGGCAGGTGCCCCACAGTGCTGTTCGGTGGGGGGGGTGGGAGACATGGGTGGGCGCCTGGTGGAGGGTGACCCTGCACTGCTGGGGGGTGGGGGTGGTGGGGAACATGAGTTGGACATGGGTGGGGGCCTGGTGGCAGGTGCCCCACAGTGCTGGAGGGTGGGAGACATGGGTGGGGGCCTGGTGGAGGGTGACCCTGCACTGCTGGGGGGTGGGGGTGGTGGGAGACATGGGGTGGGGGCCTGGTGGAGGGTGACCCTGCACTGCTGGGGGGTGGGGGTGGTGGGGGAACATGGGTTGGACATGGGTGGGGGCCTGCTGGCAGGTGCCCCACAGTGCGGGGGGGTGGGGGAGGGAGACATGGGTGGGGACCTGGTGGAGGGTGACCCTGCACTGCTGGGGGGTGGGGGTGGTGGGAGACATGGGTGGGGGCCTGGTGGAGGGTGACCCTGCACTGCTGGGGGGTGGGGGTGGTGGGAGACATGGGTGGGGGCCTGCTGGCAGGTGCCCCACAGTGCTGAGGGGTTGGGGGGGTGGGAGACATGGGTGGGGGCCTGGTGGAGGGTGACCCTGCACTGCTGGGGGGTGGGGGTGGTGGGGAATATGAGTTGGACATGGGTGGGGGCCTGGTGGCAGATGCCCCACAGTGCTGGGGGTGGGGGGGGTGGGAGACATGGGTGGGGGCCTGGTGGAGGGTGACCCTGCACTGCTGGGGGGTCGGGGTGGTGGGAGACATGGGTGGGGGCCTGGTGGAGGGTGATCCTGCACTGCTGGGGGTGGGGGTGGTGGGAGACATGGGTGGGGGCCTGATGGCAGGTTCCCCACAGTGCTGGGGGGTGGGGGTGGTGGGAGACATGGGTGGGGGCCTTGTGGAGCGTGACCCTGCACTGCTGGGGGGGTGGGGGTGGTGGGGAACATGAGTTGGACATGGGTGGGGGCCTGCTGGCAGGTGCCCCACAGTGCTGGGGGGCGGGGGGGAGCATGAGTTGGACATGGGTGGGGGCCTGGTGGAGGGTGACCCTGCACTGCTGGGGTGTGGGGGGGTGGGAGACATGTGTGGGGGCCTGGTGGAGGGTGACCCTGCACTGCTGGGGGGTGGGGTGGTGGGGAACATGAGTTGGACATGGTTGGGGGCCTGCTGGCAGGTGCCCCACAGTGCTGGGGGGTGGGGGGGTGGGGAACATGAGTTGGACATGGGTGGGGGCCTGGTGGAGGGTGGCCCTGCACTGCTGGGGGTTGGGGGTGGGAGACATGGGTGGGGGCCTGGTGGAGGGTGACCCTGCACTGCTGGGGGGTGGGAGTGGTGGGAGACATGGGTGGGGGCCTGGTGGAGGGTGACCCTGCACTGCTGGGGGGTGGGGGTGGTGGGGAACATGAGTTGGACATGGGTGTGGGCCTGCTGGCAGGTGCCCCACAGTGTTGGGGTGTGGGGGGGTGGGCAACATGATTTGGACATAATTGGGGGCCTGGTGGAGGGTGACCCTGCACTGCTGGGGGGTGGGGCGTGGGAGACATTGGTGGGGGCCTGGTGGAGGGTGACCCTGCACTGCTGGGGTGTGGGGGTGGTGGGGAACATGAGTTGGACATGGGTGGGGGCCTGGTGGCAGGTGCCCCACAGTGCTGGGGGTTGGGGGGGTGGGAGACATGGGTGGGCGCCTGGTGGAGGGTGACCCTGCACTGCTGGGGGGTGGGGGTGGTGGGGAACATGAGTTGGACATGGGTGGGGGCCTGGTGGCAGGTGCCCCACAGTGCTGGAGGGTGGGAGACATGGGTGGGGGCCTGGTGGAGGGTGACCCTGCACTGCTGGGGGGTGGGGGTGGTGGGAGACATGGGTGGGGGCCTGGTGGAGGGTGACCCTGCACTGCTGGGGGGTGGGGGTTGTGGGAGACATGGGTGGGGGCCTGCTGGCAGGTGCCCCACAGTGCTGGGGGGGTGGTGGGAGACATGGGTGGGGGCCTGGTGGAGCGTGACCCTGCACTGCTGGGGGGTGGGGGTGGTGGGGAACATGAGTTGGACATGGGTGGGGGCCTGCTGGCAGGTGCCCCACAGTGCTGGGGGGAACATGAGTTGGACATGGGTGGGGGCCTGGTGGAGGGTGACCCTGCACTTCTAGGGGGTGGGGGTGGTGGGGAACATGAGTTGGACATGGGTGGGGGCCTGCTGGCAGGTGCCCCACAGTGCTGGGGGGTGGGGGGTGGGGAACATGAGTTGGACATGGGTGGGGGCCTGGTGGAGGGTGACCCTGCACTGCTGGGGGGTGGGGGTGGGAGACTTGGGTGGGGGCCTGGTGGAGGGTGACCCTGCACTGCTGGGGGGTGGGGGGGTGGGAGACATGGGTGGGCGCCTGGTATAGGGTGACCCTGTACTGCTGGGGGGTTGGGGTGGTGGGGAACATGAGTTGGACATGGGTGGGGGCCTGGTGGCAGGTGCCCCACAGTGCTGGGGGTGGGGGTGGTGGGAGACATGGGTGGGGGCCTGGTGGAGGGTGACCCTGCACTGCTGGGGGGTGGGGGTGATGGGGAACATGAGTTGGACATGGGTGGGGGCCTGCAGGCAGGTGCCCCACAGTGCTGGGGGGTGGGGAACATGAGTTGGACATGGGTGGGGGCCTGGTGGAGGGTGACCATGCACTGCTGGAGGGTTGGGGGGGTGGGAGACATGGGTGGGGGCCTGGTGGAGGGTGACCCTGCACTGCTGGGGTGGGGGTGGTGGGGAACATGAGTTGGACATGGGTGGGGGCCTGCTGGCAGGTGCACCACAGTGCTGGGGGGTGGGGGGTGGTGGGGAACATGAGTTGGACATGGGTGGGGGCCTGCTGGCAGGTGCCCCACAGTGCTGGGGGTGGGGGTGGTGGGGAACGTGAGTTGGACATGGGTGGGGGCCTGGTGGAGGGTGACCCTGCACTGCTGAGGGGTGGGGGTGGTGGGGGAACATGAGTTGGACATGGGTGGGGGCCTGGTGGCAGGTGCCCCACAGTGCTGGGGGGGAGGAGGGGATTGAGACATGGGTGGGGGCCTGGTGGAGGGTGACCCTGCACTGCTGGGGGTGGGAGGGGTGGGAGACATGGGTGGGGGCCTGGTGGAGGGTGACCCTGCACTGCTGGGGGGTGGGGGTGGTGGGGAACATGAGTTGGACATGGGTGGGGGCCTGCTGGCAGGTGCCCCACAGTGTTGGGGGGTGGGGGGGTGGGCAACATGATTTGGACATGATTGGGGGCCTGGTGGAGGGTGACCCTGCACTGCTGGGGGGTGGGGGGTGGGAGACATGGGTGGGAGCCTGGTGGAGGGTGACCCTGCACTGCTGGGGGGTGGGGGTGGTGGGGAACATGAGTTGGACATGGGTGGGGGCCTGGTGGCAGGTGCCCCACAGTGCTGGGCGGTGGGGGGGTGGGAGACATGGGTGGGCGCCTGGTGGAGGGTGACCCTGCACTGCTGGGGGTGGGTGTGGTGGGGAACATGAGTTGGACATGGGTGGGGGCCTGGTGGCAGGTGCCCCACAGTGCTGGAGGGTGGGAGACATGGGTGGGGGCCTGGTGGAGGGTGACCCTGCACTGCTGGGGGGTGGGGGTGGTGGGAGACATGGGTGGGGGGCCTGGTGGAGGGTGACCCTGCACTGCTGGGGGGTGGGGGTGGTGGGGAACATGAGTTGGACATGGGTGGGGGCCTGCTGGCAGGTGCCCCACAGTGCGGGGGGGTGGGGGAGGGAGACATGGGGTGGGGACCTGGTGGAGGGTGACCCTGCACTGCTGGGGGGTGGGGGTGGTGGGAGACATGGGTGGGGGCCTGCTGGCAGGTGCCCCACAGTGCTGGGGGGTGGGGGGGTGGGAGACACGGGTGGGGGCCTGGTGGAGGGTGACCCTGCACTGCTGGGGGGTGGGGGTGGTGGGGAACATGAGTTGGACATGGGTGGGGGCCTGGTGGCAGATGCCCCACAGTGCTGGGGGTGGGGGGGGTGGGAGACATGGGTGGGGGCCTGGTGGAGGGTGACCCTGCACTGCTGGGGGGTGGGGGTGGTGGGAGACATGGGTGGGGGCCTGGTGGAGGGTGATCCTGCACTGCTGGGGGTGGGGGTGGTGGGAGACATGGGTGGGGGCCTGCTGGCAGGTGCCCCACAGTGCTGGGGGGTGGGGGGGAGCATGAGTTGGACATGGGTGGGGGCCTGGTGGAGGGTGACCCTGCACTGCTGGGGCGTGGGGGGGTGGGAGACATGTGTGGGGGGCCTGGTGGAGGGTGACCCTGCACTGCTGGGGGGTGGGGTGGTGGGGAACATGAGTTGGACATGGTTGGGGGCCTGCTGGCAGGTGCCCCACAGTGCTGGGGGGTGGGGGGGTGGGGAACATGAGTTGGACATGGGTGGGGGCCTGGTGGAGGGTGGCCCTGCACTGCTGGGGGGTGGGGGTGGTGGGGAACATGAGTTGGACATGGGTGTGGGCCTGCTGGCAGGTGCCCCACAGTGTTGGGGGGTGGGGGGGTGGGCAACATGATTTGGACATGATTGGGGGCCTGGTGGAGGGTGACCCTGCACTGCTGGGGGTTGGGGGGTGGGAGACATGGGTGGGGGCCTGGTGGAGGGTGACCCTGCACTGCTGGGGGGTGGGGGTGGTGGGGAACATGAGTTGGACATGGGTGTGGGCCTGCTGGCAGGTGCCCCACAGTGTTGGGGGGTGGGGGGGTGGGCAACATGATTTGGACATGATTGGGGGGCCTGGTGGAGGGTGACCCTGCACTGCTGGGGGGGTGGGGGGTGGGAGACATGGGGTGGGGGCCT